>NW_021938789.1:28619693-30009266 GCF_001715985.3 Manacus vitellinus | reverse complement strand
GCTGTGGGAGATGGTGTCAAAGGCCTTGCTGAAGTCCAGGTAGACACATCCACAGCCTTCCCCTTACCCACCAGGTGGGTCACCTGATCATAAAAGGAGATCAGGTTGGTCAGACAGGACCTGCCCCTCCTAAACCCGTGCTGGCTGGGTCTGATCTCTTGTCCATCCTGTAGGTGCTGTATGATTGCACTTCAGATGATCTACTCCATAACCTTTCCAGGCACTGAGGTCGGGCTGACGGGCCTGTAGTTTGCCAGGTCCTCTTTCCAGCTCTTTTTGCGGATGGGCGTGATATTGGCCAACTTCCAATCATCTGGGATCTCCTCAGTGAGCCAGGACTATTGGTAAATGATGGAGAGCAGCTGGGCAAGCTCTTCTGCCAGCTCCCTCATCACCCTTGGGTGGATCCCATCTGGTCCCATAGACGGGGGATCCAAGTGACTCAGCAGGTCGCTAATTGTTTCCTCCTGGATTTCAGGGGGCCTGTTCAGCTTCTTATCTCTTTCTACAAGCTCCAGAGGCCAGCTGTCCTCAGGACAACCTGTCTTACTGTTGAAAACTGAGGTAAAGAAGGTGTTAAATACCTCANGCCAGCTGTCCTCAGGACAACCTGTCTTACTGTTGAAAACTGAGGTAAAGAAGGTGTTAAATACCTCAGCCTGTTCCTCGTCTTTGATAACTATATTCCCACCCATGTCCAGTAAAGAATGGAAGTTTTCCTTGCCCCTCCTTTTGCTATTGATGTATCTATAGGACTTTTTTTATTTTTCACAGAAGTGGCGAGATTATGTTCAAGTTGTGCCTTCGTCTCTCTAATTTTCTTTCTACATGACCTAACTATATTCCTAAACTCTTCCTGAGTAGCCAGCCCTTTTTTCCATGATCGGTAGGCTCTCCTTTTCCCCCTAATTTCCTTCAAAACCTCCCTGTTCAGCCAGACCAGTCGTCTTCCCTGCCGACTTGCCTTTCAGCAGACTGGGACAGCCTGCTCCTCTGCTTTAAAAACTTTCTTCTTGAAGCATGTCCATCCCTCCTGGATTGTTTTCAAGGGTTGTTTCCCAGGGTACACTCTGAACTAGTCTTCTGAACAGGCCAAAATCTGCCCTCTGGAAGTCCAGTGTAGAGGTTTTATTGATGGCCCTCTTTGCACCCCTGAGTATTGAAAACTCTGTTATTTCATGGTCACTGTGCCCCAGAAGGCCTCCAACCACCACATCTCCCACCAGCCCCTCTCTGTTTGAAAACAGAAGGTCTAGCAGGCCCTCATCCCTGGTACACTTATTTACCAGCTGGAGCAGGAAATTATCCTCTATAATAAGGTATCTGAAAAGGAGAATTAGTCTTTAAAATGCTTTGTTTCAAATAGGAAATAGTTGTTATAGTTCTAGAAACTGTATTTAAAGAAGTCTCATTAGCCTTGTCACTGATGGGAAACCTTGTAGAAGTTATGTATGGGAAAGGTCTCTATGCAGAACGCAGAAATTACTTATTATCTGATATTGAAGATCTTAATTCTCTTGTTTTAAAAATGCATCTTGTGGATCTTAAAGATGTTAAAGGAGGTGGATGAAGGCTTCAGAAAATGCATCTTACTGCAGTCTAAGACTGGCTGCCAGGAGATGAAATAAGAAATACACCTTCAGAGGATGTATTATTATTTATCAAAGTTAACTCTTAAATATAGAACTTTCTTGTCATGGGGAAAGTTACTGATATACAGATTCTATATCTGTACACAGTTTCTTAACATAACAAAAGCAGCTTTTCTCTTCTGCTAAGATTACCTATAAAAAGCTGGTAGTCATGCTAGAATAATGTGAGGCACATCTTGTGAAAGACTGGGCCATGAAGGGTAATTAACTAATTTTATTCTCCTGGATTTTCTCAAGTGGGGAGTGACTTCCTGGTGGGAGAAGTTAACCTGGCCATTAAATTGTTTCATGCAGTTTGGCTGCTGCTTACCTGACTTGCATATGAGGAAGATACTTCTGAAATGTTTCTATATTGTGGACAGTAATTAGAAACTCTAATTCAGTATATTTGTAATCCATGGTAGGCACTAGAAACTTTTTTTTTCTAGAGGTACAGATGAGCAAGGACACCTGAAGAAATTAGTACTTCTGCTTTTTGATGTCCATTTAAACAGGGTCATTAAAGTCACTGAAGAAAATAAATTTTTTTTGTTTTGATTTTTTGCCTTGAAAGTCACTTAAATAATCAATGAAAATTGAAAAAGATTCTTTGATAGTTGCAAGTTGTGCAGCAGAGACTTTTGTGAACTGAGTGTTTTGCCATAGAAATGATATAGTTATGTGAGAGATCTTGCTCTGAGCTGGATTCCTACGGTCTGCTATTAATGTAATTTGGAGTGATGAATGGTTTAGAAAATTTTCTGAAAATTGATAATGCACATATGTTTTTACATAACTGATAATGGACTAAAATATTCTTAGGAAACAAATAATTGTTGACTCCAAATCCCTTTAAGGAAAGACATCCACTGTCTTGACTTGAAATTATATCTTAGCCCTTAGAACTTGATAATGTGAATTGTCACTGTTTTTTGCATCTCTGTGTTGTAGCCTGTCTGTGCTGCCAGAAATCTTTTATTTTTATGAGGAAAAATGTTTTAAATATAAGCAGATCTTTGCAATATTGTGTAGCACTAAATAATTATAAAGTTTCACCGTCTATTTTAAAACAACAAAAAAGTCATCAACTCCTTACTATTAGTTATCAGTGAATAACAGACCCTAGGTTTAGTTAGCATAGCTTTTTTATTTGTAAATAAAATTAGTAGGCTTCTATTTTGCCCTATTTCAGGACATCAAAGGTAATGAAACACTTCATAGTGAAATTTTACAGATTTCTTAAGGCTATTGAATGTAAACATGTAGTAATGGCACGATTATTTTTTCTAGTCATGAACTGGCAAGTCACTAAGATAGCTAATAGCTGTGATTCGTAATGCTCCTTTTAAACAGTATACTGGAGCTTGGTAAATGAAACCATCAGCTATTAATGTGAATGCCATATCTTAAAAATAACTTTCTGGAAGCATTTAGTACATTGCCATTTGGTAGCAAGATGCCAGAGTTTGGTTTAAACAGAAATTTGTCCAAGTTTAAAACAGTTTGGCTAGTTAAGCCTGTGCAGTACTGTTCATGGCACTTGAGAATTGAAAATGGCAATTGAAAATAAAAGTGGCTGAAACAACTGTGTCACCTGAACTGACTTGTAAGAAGAGCATTTTGGAAAGACACAGGTTTTTAAAAATTGAAAAAAATAAATGCTATGAGGAAGTTACTTAGAGAGTTACCCTTAAGACTATGTTTAATGACATGTCTTAACCCATCTGTAAATATTTAAAATGCCTGTCCTTCCTGAAATGTAACAAAGAGGGGTTGAAAGGAAACATGCACCATATGCTGCATTTTTTTCATCATTTATGTAGTTTAGTCTGTTAAATCTTTTTGTAACTACAAAATTATCTACTTTTTCTGATATACAGTGTATAGTAGTAGGACATGGGTTTTCGGACTTGAATGTACCAGGTGAATTTGTAATAAGTAAAATGTGTGACATAATAGTCAAACTTGTCCTTTGCTCAAGCATACTAGTTCCTGGTAGAATATATTATGATATGTAAGACCTCTTAAAGCATTAGTGATCTGTAAAATGGATGCTCAAAAGAGTCTATTCTGCTACTTTGCCATCTGTGCATTTTTCGTTTTATTTCTTGTATCAATTTTTAATCGACCTGCAGCCTTTGCCTTGGCTGTAAACAAAGGAAAGCAGAAGACAACATATGGCAAATATTAATTACTTTGTTTATGGTGTTATTGGATGTAGTTGTGATGTGATAACAGGGTTGGCAATGTGTGGACTGAAATCTTTCCTTTCATACAAGATGAATTCTACCTGATTTAACAGAAAATTGTCTGGTAAAGTGGCTTCATTTCTTTCAGGCTCCCTGAAGGTTTAAGAACCTATGTTGGAAGACCAGCATGTCAAGTGAAAAAAATTCTAAGTGCAGCACACCAGAAAAGTGTGTTACTTAATGATCAGGTCTGACTTCTGTGTAATGAATTCTGAAGATTGCTGGAAAACTGCCATGTTTTGGAGTGGTTTTGATTTGGGGAGGGTTGTTTATTCTCTAGTAATTGAGCACTATGTAAGCAAATAGTTTGTTGCTGTGTTACTGGTAATAACTAGAATTAATGTACATATATACTGACTTGGTTAGGCAAGGTTCATAAATTCAAAAAATAGACTGGTGTTATGCTTGGAAACATTGTTAACTTAAAATAACTATAAAAGCTTTCTTTCTCTCCAAGGATTCACTTTGGTATGAACGGTTCCATGTGCATTAATCCTGATGGAAGCAAAGACAGAAATGGAGTACTACCAGTTTTGGAGATACAGCTTACAGAGGATACTGTTTGTTTTTTTGATGTGACAGTAGAGTATAGGTAAAGCAAAAACTAACCAAATTGAACAGATTGATTTATTTATTTTTATAACATTCTTTTAAGAACATAATGAATAATCACACACAAATTGTTAAGTGCTTGGATACTATGAAGACAAAACTTTCTAAACATATCATATTTATTGGCATGGTAATTTAGTTTTGTTACTTTGTATCAGAGCTTACATACAGTTAAAGTAGTTGCATACTGTAGTCCCATTAGATAGTGTCAAGACTGGGAATGAAAGTTTGGTTTAATTCAGTCCTTAAATCTGAATGCTGAACTCCATTGCTCCTTTACTTTCCATGAAAGTCTCGCTTCCTTAACAAGAGTAACAACGTGCCATGATTACTGGCTTCAAATTTTTATGCTCCCAAGGTTGGGTTTTTATATTTCTTTTTGGAGCCAAATTGGTATAATTGTTCTAATTTACATTAAGTGGATCTTTATGTCTATCACTATTGTACTTCACACTGCTAATAAAAATTACAGCAAGCTTGATTTTAAATTGTTTGAGGCTGTTGAGAGAAAAGGAAAATGTAAATTCAAATAATTTATATATGCATATTTGAAATTACAAAACATAAAAGCTTATGTAAGCCTGAGACATCTTGTTCTGTATTATTTTTAAATGATTATGCTTAACCTAATAAAATAAAAATTTATCTTAAAAATATAAATATATATATGGTCATGTTGTAACTACTAGTGATAAACTACTACTGTATATATATATTATATATAGTAGTTTATTTATCATTATTGTAGTATATTTATATATACCATATATTATATATATATATTCACATATAATATGTTGTAACTACTGGACCATGTCACCAGTTAGTTATATTTGATGGTCCAAACACAGGAAGGGGTAGCTAATGTAATTTCTGTGCCTCTTCCTGTCACTGGTATTTTCATGGTTTCTATTATCTGCATATAATGTTCTATAATACTTTATTGTGTTCTTTTTTAAAACCATGCTGCTATATTGGAATATTTTTAAAACAAAAATAAATCCTAATGAATTTTTTCTCTTCCAGAAATGCAGCTGAGAGTGAGCAGAAAGTGAGAATGATGGAAAGCTTGGATGTCTGTTCTCCAAAGTTTAGCTTTTTAAGAGCAGAAAGTGAGATTAAGCAGCACAAAACTCGCATGTTGTGTGATGTGTTACTGGATCAAGCAGTGTTACCTGGAGTGGGAAATATCATAAAAAATGAAGCACTGTTTGATAGTGGTCTTCATCCAGCTGTTAAGGTGAATGAAATGTCTCAAGATGGTTTTTAATGACATCTAAGTATTAAGAAAGAGCCTCTGATATTAGGTTGTATCATAATTCATGAAGATATTAGGAGGGAAGTAGGAGTTGTTAACTCTACGTGTTTCATGTGGTCATTAACTCTTTGGTCAATATAGGGGAAGACAACTGAGATTTTTACCAAGTCCTTTCCTTGGATAAGGGAATGCACATTGTTTGGTATGCAAGCAGTGAGTTTGTGAGGTATAGAATGTGAACATGTACTGTTTTACTGAGATGATACATATAATGTGCAGTCAGAATTATCATAACACGAAGCAGTGCAATTCCATATCAGTGTTCAAAGTGCACCTGCCTCAATAGGTCTTTTTTCTGTTGTCCCTTAGCATTGTAATGTTCTAAAAATCATTCTTGTCTTTCTCACAGGTTTGCCAACTGACAGATGAGCATATACGTCACTTGGTGAAAATGACACGTGATTTTACCCTGCTTTTTTATAAGGTATTGGCACATGTTTCTGAGAAGCCTCCAAAACGTGACTCTGGCACATTAGATGTATGTGATCATCCAGTGAAAACAGTAAAAAGATGCAACAGGACAAGTGTTTCCATGAATAGGAATGTTGATTTGTGTGCTCTTTATTAATTGTGAATTGTCACATGATGGAAAAGTGGAAGAGTCAAGATTGTAAAAGTATGCACAGGTTGGCCCAGAAAAGTTTCACAGATGTTGTCTGAAGGCCAGTTCAGTTTTTCTGTGAATGTGCTGTAATGTCACTGAACATGTCAGAATTGATGTAGGTTAAACACGAACTTATATGTCAGGTAACATAAAGGTCACTCTTAAAACTGGAAACTAGAGATTGCCCCAGGGAATTATGAAGGTAATTCATGTGGCTTCCTTTATGAAACTTAAATAGCAAGTATATTTATTTAACTAAATAGATCATAACTACTAACAACTTATTTTATTTCCCTAACTGAAACAATGGTTTTCATTGCTAAAGTGAAATAAATTACAGTTTCTCACTACTGTCACAACTTCAGTAGGATTTAATTTCTTCCCCTGTAAAGTCTATAAGTCCTCGTTGCTCTTTAACTTTCCACAATAGAAAAAGAGAGAACTTGACCTAACCCTTCTACATTTTATTTCTTTAAGCTGCATGCAAAGAAATGAACAGCAGTGGTGAAATTCTTGTCTGTTTCTCTTGGTCTTCATGAAAGCAAGGAGCTAGTGCTGCTAAAACGTGGTTTTTTTGGTAGGTTAGGAGGAGAGTACTTAATGTTCCTAATGCCATCTTTCAATCACTAAGGCGAAAAGTGTGATTTGTTTAATCAGTTAGTCTGCTTAACTGTTTTCTTTCCCCCAACCCACTGAAGAGTCCTTTTAGTTTATTGGCTGTGGAAATCTTTTCTTTCTCCAAACTTCACAGTGAAGTCTACCAATAAAGAGATAGCATGTAGTTCTACAACAACTATAATACTAAGGAATCTAAATGTGTCACAGGCTTTTAGACTGGTAATAAACAAGTCTTAACAAAAAGTTAAACTTTCTGTTGCTCAGTGTAGCGATTTTTAAAACTTTTACAATCAACACTTGGCAAGTATGCAACAGTTAAGTGCTTTTAAGAGCTAGCCTCTCCTTCTAAGTCTCCTTAAAATGCATAATGAAAATATGATAATATGAGGCATAGTGCTTAATAATTTTTTATAGACTGTTATAGATTGTACTAATCATACTGTATCATTACAGGTGCAAAGATGAAGAATCTTGTTTGTGTAAAAAGCTGTTGCTTTAGTTTGTTTTTTACGTAACTGGATGGGAAAAAAACTATTCATAAGAAACTGACTGTAAACCCTGAGAAAAAAGCAAACTGCTTGTGAATATTCATGCCAATATATATTATTAATTCCTTCTGATTGAATTACTAGGTTGTACTGGCACAGGCATTCTCATTCAGCAAGGCTGATGAATAAAAGCACAGCAGAAGCAAATATGCTGTGCTCAGAGACACCTGTACTTTGGGAGAACTCCAGGAGTCTTCATACATTATGGAGCTAGAGCTATTGAACCCTGCCAGAGCTGAGCTGGTACTGCTGGGCCAGCTGTGGTATTGTTTGAACTGTACCCAAGAAATTGCTATTGTAGTGCAGAAACTCTTGTGGCTCTGCAGAGTTGGCTGAATCTCTACTGGGCTCTTGTTGGTTTTTTTACCACTTTTAGCTATATGAATTGTCTCATGAGATGTGCCTGCCTGTCAGCTGTCTGGAGACTCTTTAGGCCACTGTGCCCTTGGGCTTGTACTGTACTTAATTTAATATGACTTTCTGCCAGGATCTAGGGAGCTTACCATACTGCCAAGTGGCTTTTCACGAGCCAAGTTGTCTGGCATGGCCAGGGCCAAGATGAAGCTGAGGAACTTTACTGGGCACTAACCAACATTTACAGAATCCCTGGAATATTTCTGCATTGCACAATTCTTTAGGTTTTGGGAAGGTGGATTAACCCAGATTGTAGCATCAGGTCTGAGCTGGCTCTGTGGTGTGTTTTTTGTTCTTTTGGGGGTGAGGGGAGGTGGTATTGATTTTGGGGTTTGTCTTTGTTTTATTTCTGTTCTCTTCAAAAACACTCCTACAGGTGCCAGGTCAAAAACAACTGGTGCTAAATCAGAGCTAGCCGGTCCAGCTGAACTCAGGGAGTTCCTAGCATGTATTTGCTTGCACCATGCTAGTATGTTTTTTTTCGTCTATCTTTTATTCCATTATGTGGAGATTTATAGACACTGTTATAACTGATTTGTCAATTTTTTACATAAAATAATATGAAATTCAGATATAGCCCTTATGAGTGCGCCTTAAATCATCATCTAGTCATTGAGCTGTCAGTTTATGTAGGGTTATTTTTATTTTAGCTTCAGACTGACATAAAATTTATACTGAGTCTCTAACATGGATTGATACATGTTCTGTTTTAGTGCCGCAAAACTGGGTCCCCACTCTACAAACACTACAAAGTGTACAAGCGCCCAGCCTGTGGTCAGTGCAGTGGGAACATCACTGTGTGTCGTTTAGGAGAGAATAACAGGATGACTTACTTCTGCTCCCAGTGTCAAAAGGCGGATCCCCAGCTTGTCAATCTCAGGTATGATGGTAACTTTGTGACACTTTTAAGCACCTCAAAGTGTTGATATAGTAAGAGGACATCTCTTTTCAAATAGAATGGATCCCTGTGCATTTTATAACTAAATAAACTCTATGCTAGATGAGGACAGGACACCTTGCAAAAGAAAAATGTTTTGGCCATTGGTATTTAAAAATGGTTAGAAGCTTTGATTCTTTGATACTATTTCTTTCAAAGGCCTCATCTGTCATGAAGTAGCTATTACTTTAATCAAGTGTAGGAATTATAAAACAATTCAGAGTACTGAGAATTGTTTACTGAAATTAATTGACTGGAAAAGTTGCCCCTTGTTCTTGGTGTTATCAATATAATGCTCTTGGATGTTTACATACAACTGAGTTGAATAGCATAAAGCAGGAATTTGTGTGTCTCTCTTTTCACAGGATAGCCCCCTCACAGCTGTTCTGGCTTTAGAGTTATACTGAGGATAACTAAAACTTCAGTAAATTCAGAGTGCAGCAAATATTGTAGGGGCTTAGGATTTTTTCTTTTCTTCCTCCTTATCAGTTTTAAAAAGCTTTTGCTATAGGTGTGCCATAGAGGCACTTTGAGTTCCACATAAATTGTGCTAGCAGCAGCTTTCCTCCTTTTATTTCAGGAAAGCAGAAAATGCATTTGATATCACAAAGGGTCAAAAGGTAAAAGTTCCAAAAGCATCTTATTCAGGCTTAGATACCTATGTTATTCTTGAAAATTTTCATCTGAGGCTTCAGAATTTTGCCTTTTTATACTGAGCTCTGTCAATTTAATATAAGATTCTGCTTCACTTTGCAAACTTTGCCTTCATTAGTGTATGTGTATATATATACATTTTTAGATAAGATTTATGGAACACACAAATCCCTCTCCTAGCTCCAAGCTTCTTTTAAGACTCAGATGGCTGAAGGGATTTTGGTTAAAGCTTAAAAATCACTTTTGAGTACAGATCAAATATAGAAAATTCCAGCATGGAAGATAAATATTTCACATGCTGATAACCCCAATCTGCTGTATTTTTAGAAAGCAATAATGAGAAATATATTGCAGAAGGACAGGAAAACAGCAATGTTCCATTGAGTCAGATAATGAGAAAGCGATGCAAGGAAAAAAATCTCTCTCCCTCTGTTCTAGAACAAGTAGTGATTTGGGGTTTTGTTATTGTATTTTTAAATAAATAATTAAACCGTACTGTATTTCAGTGAAAAACATTGTAATGGTAGCTATAAAATACAAAGGTTGTTTCTTGTGTTGTCCTTATGCTAATGGTGAGGTCTTTGTTTTCTACTGGTCTTTTTTCAATTATGCAGTAACCATTACTATGTAAAAGTATATGTAGCTCAAGTGATTTATCTACTAATCCAAGCTTTTCACATTTGAAGACTTGAGAGACACCATGTGATCAGACTGACTTGCTTCAGATCATAAACTGTAGAATTTAACCCAGTGGTTCTCGGGTCAAGTCAAGTAGTTTATGATTTTGCTCAACTGAAGAAATGAAGAAAATACCCTTTATAAGCTTACCTCATCAAATTCAAATGTGCCTTGAATCTTAAAAATACACTTTCCCCCCCATATTTCATAAAATGGGAAGGGAGTGGGGGAGATGACATGATCTGACAGACAGATCAGAGGAACAACATGGAATTGAACTCCAAAACATGACATGCTGAATATACTCAGTCTAGTAAAGCATTTTTGGTAACTGAGTAGAACAATTGATCTAATAATGTGAAAATACCCATTTTAACATTTAGAGTTTGGCTGTTTTGTTATCTAGCCACAGTAGTTTGGTGAATGCTACTGCAATGTCTGTTCTACCTCTCGACAGCACAGGATCTCTGGTGTGTCAGCAGTTCTCATTATCCTCCTTAGTCTTCCCGTTGTGGAAGACATGTGGTAGGTAGTGGATATCTCTACCACTATCTTAGAAATCTAGTCTGATATGGCAAGTGCTAATTATAGGAAAAGTGATAGGTCAAGGGAGTGTCACACATATGTTCCCAACTACAGCATTTGCATTATTAATTGAAGCGCCTAAATTCTTTGGATTAAAAGAAGTCTCCAAAACTGCACAAAAGCTATGGAGAAAAACACTTGACAACGTATCAACCGCGAGTTGGTTGATAATATAGTACTTAAAAATGTAAGTACATAACTTAGTGAACAGGTAAGTTCAAGTTACATTTAACTTGCTGTCAATGTTTGAATATAGTGATTGTAAAAGAGTAACTATGATTCTAAATCAGTGTATCAACATAGGAGTTATTATAATTTACAGGAAAATCAATAGAACTAAATATTTAGAGGTATCTGGAGTATGGCTTTGGCTCACATGTCACAGCTAGGATCCTTAATTCTGAACATGTTAAAAGGCTTTCTAGCAAATAGTGACAAACAAGAGACTTTCTAACTTTTAAGGCTTTCAGTGCTGTTGGCTGTTATGATAACAAAGAGGACTTATGTATAGCATTTAAATGAGAGCAAAAAAATTAGTTTGCTAGATTATGTGACTTTATTATGTGACTTTCTGCAGTTCAGTTTCTAAACAGTTCTTCATCCAGTAATGCATTTGTTAGTAAGTGTTCTGTACAAGGGAGCCCTGAAACAGTCTCCCTTTCTCACCAAGTTTTTTGCTGCGGTACTTGAAAATGGTAGGGAATTTGAGAGGCTGGGGCATTGTGCTGGAGAGTACCTCAGTTAATAATTAACTTTCTGTCAATTTCTTGTTTAAATATTTTTATTTGTATTACTTGTGCAGCATCTGGAAAGATTTGCCCTTGAGTTAAAGAAAAAAAAAAATCAAACTTGAACCATGACATGCTGTCCAAGCTATGACAGGCAGGCATAACACTCTGTGCTGTTTGTTCTCTGGCCCTGTGCCTCCCTGCACATAGTGGTGTAAGGCAATTTGTAGAAGGAACGTCAGAAAATACTAACATCATTCTTTTGTTTCACAGCAAACTGCCAACTAGAAATAGCCTAATTGGCTGGGCATATGGCAGGGGGTCATGTTCTAATGAACATGTAGCTCAAAAATCTGAAGAGGAGTGGACGTGTATGCGCTGTACCCTAACAAACAAGCCTTCTGCTGAAATTTGTGATGCCTGTTTGACTTCAAGGCCTGAAGGTACTGAAGAGTCATCTGGCATCTATGCTGGGAAAGGGGGGAGGACCGTGGTTTTGATGTAGTTTTGAGAACTGTAGAAGTGTCTTATTGTGAATCGTATTTATATAACTGTAGCTAATTTGAAGTCAGATTTGGGGAAATCTTACACAGACAATCATGGAAACTGTCTTGTCTTACACCCTAAAAATGTATTCCAACTTTATGTGCAGGTGGGATTCTATAAATACGTCTCTTCAGTGACCCTTTATTTTTGTTGGGGCAAGGAGTGAGACACATCACCATACTTTCAACTCTTCTTAAAGTCATTCAAAGTTTACTGCATAAGTCTGAATGAAAAATCAACAGCAGACAGAAAAGTAACTATTATTCTTTCATGCGAACAAAAGCAGTATATTTTGGTACCCTTTTCTAAAAGGATGTAAGTTTCTCAGGAGCTGGTTTTTTTCCCTCCAAGTTCAGAGTAAAAATGATTCTAGACTTCTTACCTAAATCTGTTGTTGGTCTCTTGCTGGAGCTTCTAATGCTGTTATCTACATGAAGTATTGCTTCCTTGCTTAATCCTTTTGTGAATGGAGTGATGTGTGTGAAACTCTTATCTCACACCAGCTAAAGTCCATTTCCTCAGGTCACGAATCAATAAAAGTACGTCTTTGTGCCTTTCATGACAGTTTTTGCCAGCACAGGCTAATCTTGCATAATTCTTCTGCAAAATCAGCACCAGAAACCTGAAAATTTTAATCTGTTCCTTGAATCAGATTTACCAACTAATATTTACCCTGGAATTAATGCTGTCAACTGGACCTTAAAATATATACTGTCATATGCACAAATGCTTTATTTTAAGCTTTGAAAAAAATCTTATTCCTTCTTCTGGACTTATAAATTATATAAGTTTAACTTGTTTAGTTATATACCGTTACTGAAAACAGGCCTGGAATTTGAAGATGTGTTGGACCTGGTGGAATGCTGTTGGAAAAATTCTTTTTTTTAAAAAAATAAGATTCATTTTTGCATCATAGGAGTGATATTTGATTTTTTTTTAAGATGAGTTTGCTTACCTCTTTTTTTTCCAAACCTTGAGATATCTTGCCTTCTCACTTTGTTCTGTGTTTGTCTTTTTATTGTTTCTAAAATTAACTACTGTCAGCAGAAATGTTTCAATTTTTGAGAACAGAGTACTTAGTATGTAAAATTAGCTGCTGGCCATACAGCCAGAATAATTCAGTCTGTAGACGCAGATGATTGCCATTATATCACAATTTCCTTGCTTCTTTGCTAAGTACAAGGCCAAGCTACTGTTCTTTCTTGAAAGGTCTGAATGCACTGAAACCGGTGTGTTTCACTGTGCAGCAGCAGCAAAATGGAAGGAGCCTGGAACCAAGTAATGTCCCGAGTAAACTGTAGAGATTCTTATTTTGTTTGAGTGAGAATGCCTTTGGAGAGAGTGTGCCCTTCTGTGTGCCTTACCTACCCATTTTTCTTCTGCTTAATTCCCTCTTTTTTGTATGGAGGGAAGATAGAGGAGGGAGACACACTATAAGTTGCCCACTAGGCAGGCCTCTGATTCTGTGAAGGAACTGTTGGTTCATGTCAGGAAATATACACAAAGCACATGTCTGAACTGCTTGCTTCATAAAAGCCTCTTACAGTAAGGGAAGGACAGGAAAACTGAAAACACTAGAAAACCCAACAAGTGAATATTCCTTTTCATGTCAATAATAAAATAATACTTTAAAAAATGTGTAATGCATTGCTACTTGTAGGTACCATACCCCGTGATCTCCCATTGCAGGCGTTTATAAAAGATTATTTTAAAAAATATAAATATTTTAATCCCTGTGATTTTATAAGGTTATTTGTCCAGTAGTTTTCATTTACAGAGTACTATTAACATTTGGTCCTGTTTAAGCAATAGTGATGTTATCTTGAAACATGTTTTACATGATTCCAAAAGTGCATGAGCTTTTCTTAGTGTAAGAAATGTGGTACTCTATCTAACCTGTGACAGATCTTTCAATATGGTATTGTAAATTTGCTCTTTCACTTTCCATATGATGACTTATGAATATAGATCAGAAATATAATGTCTAACTCTATGCAGATGGATTATAACTAATAACTTCTTTCCTTAGTTCCAAAGATGGAGAATGTTGGAGATTCTGCAGCCTTTGATGTAAACTTAATGAAGTACCCTTGTAATGAGTTCAGAAAACCAAGCACAGAAATAAAGATCAATAGGAGAACTGCATTTGGAACTACAACCCTTGTCTTAACAGATCTTGGTAACAAAGATGTTTTGAGAAATGGTACCCAAATATCTGATGGACACTCTCAGTGTGTTGCTCCAAAAAGCAGTTGTAAACAGATCCAAAGCAATGCCTACCAGTCAGAGGGAAACACAGGCAGGGACTGCTCAACTCACGTAAATGCTCTGGCTTTGTCCTCCTGTCAGCAACCTGTCTCTTTCCAACACATACGGAAGAAACAGAAAACTGATCATATACCCTCAGTTCACAAATACAATATAGCAATCAGGTATGTATTCTAACATAAAAACCAGTCTTTATAATCCCATAAACAAACTTTATCCCCAAATATTAATGGAATACTGTGCTGTTGGGCTCAGACAGTGTTGTCTTTGGATTTCTGCCAGAGGTAACTTATTCTAGGCTAGCTATAATTTAACATGATTTCAATAGCACTGAATGACCTAGGCTGTCACTGGAAAAGTCCTCATTTTGGCCAGTACTGCTGTTAGCTAAACAGCTGTTCATAGTTCAGCTATTCCCATGGAATAGTACAGTATAGCTTTAATAGGTCAACAAGCACAGTTCTACCTAAGGAGTTGTTTGATCTTAGCGCTGTAGTTGCCACTGCTTAGAGAGATCTTGAAGTCATTGTGAAAGATTACAAAAGGAAGGTAGGTGAATGAATATATTCTAATTAAAATTATTTGTCAACTACCAGTTTTCAACATTTTCCATGATAGCAAGATCTATACAGGTGCCTTGATGAACTTTCCATCACTGTTTTTACTCTTAACTTCCATCCCCATTTTATACAACCACTTTAATGCTCTACCCGTCCTGAATTTTTATTTACACAGCCCTGTTCAGACACATTCATTGCCTCGTTAAGAGAAATGTGAGAATCTATGAGGGTTGTCAAGGAAAAGTTGGGCACACATACACAGCAGTAATAGGAGTGCCAGGTAGATGTCACTTACAGTGGTAAATTTTACAGGCTGAATGTGAAATATTGATGATATGCTACAAAATTCCTGGTTCATGTGTCTGTTCTGAAATACAGAAATTACTTCTTGCATTGTTGAAGCACAAATTTTGAAATGAGATCTCACTGACTAGCCAGGCTAGACTGTATGAATATAATTTCTCCTTGCACTCTCAGCAGAGGACTACTGAGGATGTAGGCAGGATAACTGAGAGTACAGATGACTGCAAAGAAGAAATGAGACAATATAGATCATGAAAACATGGTAGTTGTAGCAAGTCATCAACTTAAATGTTTTAAACAAAATTAAAAAACAAACTGAAAAAAACCAACCAAAACCAACAAAAAAATCTGTTGGCCATTTTTGTCTTCTTGTGTTTTAGTGAGGCATTGGAAGAAAACTGCTGATGTCTGCAGGACTGCAATCTTCCAGACATAGAAGAGAACATAAAATTCCTAAGCTTGAACAGAATGAATTAATATTTTCTTTTTTCACTAAGGTCCCATCACTGCCTTTCTGTTCTATAAATATATTGGAAAGATACATTTCAGAGCATTCATCTTTTTCACGTTACGGTTTTTAAATGAAGCCTTGTGTATTGCATTCAGATAATCTCTGACTATCTCAATCGTGAGGAAGAAAGAGAGAAGCTTTATCCCATTCAGAGAACTCTGTTCCATCCTCTCAGCTGGACTACTTCTTGTCCAAATACGATTTGGAGCATTACTGTAACTTTTTAGTAAAGAGGATGGGAGTCTTTTCTGTGAAGCATACAAATGCCTTCAACCTGGAGTAATGACTTGGTATTAGTCTTTTTCCCACCAAGAGCAAAATACTCTTTTAAACCGTGTCAGAATTAGAGGTGGGGAGTATAATAGCAGTGGTAATATTTATTTCGTTTTGTAGATGAATTTGAATACTTCAGAATAATTTAAAATGTGGTGGGGAGAACTGGTATAATACCTCAAGGAAAGCACATAGTCTTGTCTCTTTACTCCTAGCAGTCATTAAGCTTTAAAGACACAATAGGGTGCATTAGAGAAGCAAGCTTTTTGACTGTCATTGTGTGTAAAAGTACACTGAGTGAGCTATTGTAATGGTAGGAGAGAATTCTTTGGCTGGTAACCCCTTTAACTTTTCACAGGAGTCATTTTGTAACTTGTCATTACAGCGCACCTCAAGCTAATGTGACAGATGAAACTCGTACATTAAGCATGGGCCATCCTCGCTGCAGCAAACACAGCCGTCTCTGCAGCCTCAGGGTGGTGAGAAAGGACGGAGAAAACAAGGGCAGGCAGTTTTATTCCTGCCCTCTACCCAGGGAAACCCGGTGTGACTACTTTCAAGTACGTATAAGACTTAAGGGCTTGTTTTATAATAAGCAGTTGTTCCTGCAGCCTCCTTGCCCCAGTGATCTCTAATTGTGGACAGATATATTGCATTTAAAGTTTGAGGTAATTCTAAATACTTTCACGCACTGAATTGAAACTAAGACCATAATAGTAGTTATAAACTTACAGTTTTAGTTACTTCTCTTACTGTTGAGAAGAGACCTGCTTGTGCAAATGCTCCTAATCTGCTTCCGTGTGATGTAGAACATATGCATAGCAGAAATATTGGTTTGAAGGGACTTGTACAAGTTGTTCAGATCAGCATCTTGCTCGAAGGAGGACTATGGCAAACTAGATCAGCCATATTTCTGTCTAGCCAAAATCTTGAAAGCCTTTTAGGATGAAGATCTATAATCTGCCTGGGCAACTGCTCCCACAGTTGCACTAATACCTAACCTGACCTTCCTAGCTGCAATTGGTGGCCACTGCTCCTTGCTATGAATGTATGTGTCTGAGAAGAGTTTGACCTGGTAAGTGACCTGGCAGTCACTTACTATCAAGTAGTTAATAGATGAAGTTAAGATAGTAATGACTGTAATGCCTTAATTTGAAGAAAACTATGTGTTAACATCAATTAAAGTTGCACCAGTCAAAGTGTGTGCAGTTGCAACTGATGTTAAAGAAAAATCTAAAATAGTGATCACAAAAGAGATAAAACTATCCTAACTACTAGGAACAGTTTCTTCTAGGGTAGAATGCCCTGTAGATCTGTTTCTATTGTCAGTTCTAAAATATGGAATTAATAGCCATCACGTGTGCCTAAAGCCTGTTTCTTTTGGCAGTGGGCTGACTTGGATTTTCCATTCTGTTGCCACGGCAAGCGATGCATTATGAAGACTGTGTTGAAGATTGGTCCCAATAACGGAAAGAACTTTTTTGTGTGCCCTCTCGGGAAGGAAAAACAGTGTGGCTTCTTCCAATGGGCAAAAAATGGGCCAGGTATGCAGATTCTTCCTTGATAGTGATGTTACAGTTACCTGCTCCTCAGGATGTCTTAAGCGCGTACAACTTTCATAGTAATTTCTGGTTTGTTTTGATTTTCTCTCTGTTCACTGGTTAATAAGTAAAATAGCTCCAACGTAAAGAACAGCAGATCTGGAAAGAGTAACTTTACATAGTCCTATAAAAATTTAACACTGCTTGTATGCTGCCTACAATTTTGAAATAAATACTTAGCTTGCAATATATACTGTTGTATTTCTAATAAAAAAATTTAACTGTTTTCTTTTTTCATGTAATGTGGCTACTAAATTGGTAGACTTTATCATAAGTGTAAACATGTATTTAATAGAAGTGAATAAAAAGATTATTTTATATATATATATGTATTTTTATGTATATATATTATTAATACCACTTCATGCTTTATTTACTCAGAGCTTAAAATGAATCAGCAATGGACTGTACCCTTCAGATGTTACAATAGTTAATTGTCTGACTTTGCTTAGATTTGGAAAACAAAGACAAAAACCTGCCTTAAAATGAAGAACATGACTTCTGTTTTCTAAATTACATATTCTAAATTCAGGTCTGAATGTTTTATTCTAGTTGCTACTGAACATTTTTGCCCCCACATCCATGTGTAATGAATAATAAAATCATACGTCTGAGGTGGTTAAAACTCAGTTTATGTTTGGTTGTCTTACCACTATTTGCTGAAGCAAGGGGAAAAGTAAAAAAAATATGCTAAGCTATCAAGTGAAAAATAAAGCAGAAACAGAATTCTTCACATCTTTGGAGCATGTACTATAGATAACAAGGAAAATGAGACTAATGAAGATAATGGCCATAGCTTCATAGATTATTGATTCACAATCAGTCTTTAAAGAAAGTAATGGAAAGTAGGTATTGCTTCCCACCAAAAACAGTCTGGATGAAATAGGTTTAAAAGCACCTTGGAAATGGTCCTTCAGTCTATGGTCTATGCAAATACTTCAGAATTGTTTCCCTTTTTTTTTTTTTTTTTTTGACGAGGGGAAGGACTGCTTGGTTCTCTTGAGAAAGCTGTGGAACTTCAGTCCAATTTAAACCTTCCATTCCATGGTGAAAGTGAAACTTCAATTCTTCCCCTAATCAGCAAAAATTCAGAGGCTTTTTTATTCCTCTTTGATACTTTTGAAATCTTTTAAAACTTTCCTTATGTGAAGCAATATATCTCTTTCATGAGGTACACAACTCCACCTGAGAGCAACAAAAGCTATTGCACATGGTGACTACTGATTTTTTCCCATTACCATCTTTCTATATGATGCTTCTTGTTACAATAATATGTTGCTGCTAGCTTGTGCTTATACATCTAAATTTTAAAATTGTTATCTAACCAGTTCCTCACTTGTATTTGTACAATTCCTTACATTGATAAAGTGTTTGATTATTTTTAAATTTAACATGCTTTTGGATGTCTTGCGCAGGGATAAATCCTCAGTAGTTCAGTTAAACTTGAAAAATAAAAAAGAAATACAACCATTTTTGATCACTTGCTTTCTACAAATATTAAGATTTCACTAAAGCTGTAAGCTAAATGACTTTTTCAAACTTTGACGCTTGAAAAATAACAATTAGGTTATTATATGTTTTTATTTTAGTTTAATAGCCAGACAAGAAGCGAGTATCTGTTTACATATAACACATACAAGTTTTAAAACATTAACTGCTTTTATTAGCTACTGCAATCACTTTTCTTGTATTTCTAGAACATATGTTTGTTGTTTTGTTTTTTTTTTTTAAATCTGTTTGGAAGTGGTGGTATATTTGCATCAGCCTAATTTTGCTATATGCTATATATCCTAGTCGTATAACATCACAAGGAGAGAAAAGGCAGGGGAATAACAATGGGTAAGGATACACTGAGCTTATCACAGTGAACTAGCATCTGGAGGAATTTGACATGTTTACACTTAAGGGATGTAGGAAACTAAGCAAGAGACAGTGAATTCTAATTCACTAGATGCCTCTACAAACCTTACTGCTTTTGCAAATACGGGGTTTTTTGGCTTTTTTTTAGCTTTTGTTTTCTCTTTCTTTTGCAGAGGACAGCTCTTTGTAACTTGCTTAACGAGCTGTGGCTGATAGCTGGTTATAAAAAGTTTTAACCAAAAAAAGCTGGCAACAAAACTTATCTTGGAATAGATCTCCACTCAACCTTTCAAAAAGAAACTGCAACCAAGGGTGCCAAAAAAAGAAGACAGTTCTTGAAAAGATCTCTTTTCTTTGCTCAAGATAAAATGATTTTCAGCTTTCCCAATAGTTTACAAATGTGTTTTTATTTTTTCACATTGATTCATCTATTACAGTGCAAGTGATGGAACACACTTCTTTCAGATTTGTATCTGGCTTACACATTTTAATGGCTTATGTTGCACTCAATCAACTGCAAAGACTAAAAAGAATAACAAGATCTAAGTTAAAAGAGGGAACTGTCTATCCCAAACATTTTCTGTAATTTATATTCCTAACAAAAGCACATGTAAATCGCCTTTAAAGAAATACAGCTGCTTTTCAAGGCCTTAGGGTTCTGACACAGTTGTTACTTTGACCTGTACCCAAAGACAACTAAGAGAAATGGGATTATTACCAGTGTCTACAGGAGGCTGTTAGGACTGACGGGCTCACATAAGCTCCTTTGACTACATGGTTTCTGAAACAAGGTCGTGATGGCAGTTCTGTAATATAAAGGAGACTTTCAGTAAAGCTGACTTCTAGTACTCTTATGTACAACTCTGAGAGAGATTTTTTTAGACATTAACACTACAAAGTGATAGCATGACTCATAACAGAAACCTGTCTCTCACCTTAAGCTGAAAACACTTTTTCTGGTTTTATATACCACAAAACTAACTTCATAAAGGCCCTACACTCAGTTGAGATGTATGCAAAACAGTTTTTAGAGCATCAAATCAAGGTCACATGAGTTGTGAAGTAAAAATTTTAAACTCAGAAAATGTTAATTCCATATGCCATGCCCAGTTTATGGTAGCACTTCAGTTACTATTACAGTTTAAGTAAGTTTAGGCAGAGCATATCTTTCAGTTTGAAACTAATGTTCATTTTCCTATTTGTGCCATTCATTTTAGAATCAACAGATTTAATGCCTGGTTTCATGTCTTCGTACCCTTATTTAAAGTACTTTTATAACCAGCTATTTGTAAAGACAGACATGCATGTTTCTTAATCTACACATGCACAACTAACATTTGATGTCAATGCAAATTCGGCAAATAGATGAACAGCATAATACTTACATTAGTAGTTCACTGAGGGAGAACTAAATTTACACTGAAAATATTCACTCAAGTTTTGAGACATTACTATGTCACAGCTGTGACTACAGACCTACAATTATACAACTATTTCTGTATCTACCTTCCTGTGTAAAAGGGTGCAAGTTCTTACTTGTTTTTCTGGAATGGAAAACATAAGTGAGAATCTTTTAGACTGATGGTGAAAGAAGCAGAAGATGCCATCCCTTCCTTAATATCTGTATGAATGTTCATCATTAGTGGCTAAGCATCTTTCACATGAAATCAAAAGGTATTGTAAAGTCTCTAAAAGACTTCATAGCAACTGTGAACAAAATCTCTCAACAAAATTCCTAGAAGATTTAAAATTCTTTTCAATGTGTCTTGTACCTTTCTGCAATTCAGGTTGTTGATGACAGCCAGAGTTCAGGATCTAGTGTAACTTAACTTAATATGCTGTACGTCTGTTTTTTATTTCTCTGATGCCTGAAAGGTTTTTTGTTATGTCCATTTTTTACTTGAATATTCAAAACATGCATTCAAAACTCATATAGAAAAGTGTGGAAATACACTATAATTTATCTTAGTGGAACAACAACATAAAATCCAATCTAAGGAGAGAACCCAATAAGAGAACCATTTTCCAAATAAAAACCTTATTAAAAATGCATCAAGTATACTTATGTGTGAGTAGAATTCCAAGTGTACACAGTATGGTCTAAACATAGTTAATGCTTTAGTTATTTAACTTATTGAATTGCTGTTGCTATAGAAAGTGCAGATCCTTGCAGAGTTTGTAGGCTTAATAATTTTTTATTATAAAATCAACTTCGACAACATGACTGCTGTTAGTCATGTGATATGATCATACTGTGAAAAGATGCTAACACTGGTTGTCTTTTAATAGTAAAGTTTCAGATGAGACCTTAACAGAGAAATGGCAGAGTAAGAAGAGGCCTGTCAGAAGGCACTGAAATCAGCAGAGCTCGACTTAAAGATGGGACAAAATTGCGTAGTTAGGAACACTAAAGGGAAAAGTGAAGAAAGAGTTCCTCTGCTTTGGTAGGAGAAGGCCCATTTGACTGGTTCAGCTACAGATGGAGCTGACACCTAAGTCAGATGTATGTCTGTGTGGTCTTTCACACCAACCTGTACTATTTCCATCTGTGTTTTAGATCATCTAAACAAATTAACTGCAATCCAACTGCTCTGTGCTCAGATTAAACAGACTTTAACCTCAGATCATAAGTAAATCCAACTGCATGTTTCACTAGCCTAAAAACCAGCCTATATGTAAATGCTGCTGAAAAAACTGCATTGCAGTAACACACAGGGATCACCAGCTTTGCTACCCTCACTCAATTAAGTAGCATTTGCAAGGCACTTTTGCTCCAGCTAGTTGACCTTGTTGAAAAGGCCCATTGGCCTGAGCTAACATTATTTCAAACCTAAGGTAATGCCCATTAAGAACAACAAGAGAAAAAAAATGTATAACCTCTCATCAAAATAATTCAGACTGCATTTCTCAAACCATAAATAATTCCATACCAGCAAAAAACCAAAGGCTCTAATAAAAAATAAGAACTTCAGGATGATCTTAAACATACAAATAAAAGTTTTGAAATGTCTTTAGAAAAACACTCAAGTTACGAGGTACAAATGGAAGCTAAAATTTAAATTTCAATTTTAAATGTAGACTACATTTGAAGAGCAACTTTGCAATATAAAAATTAACCTCATTACTATAGTAACACTGCAGAGCCTATGAAAGTGAAACAAACATTTAGCAAAAGTTCCACTCAAGGCAAAGTTGCTGGTAAACTTAAGGATGGTATTTTCACATGAAGAGGTCTTGAGTATAACAGTGTAATTTGCTTTGATTGTAAATGAGAAATAACAAGTAAGTTGGTTTTGTAGATGAACTGTATAAAAGTAAAAAAATACACTAAACATTAAAATGCACAAACAAGCTTAAAATCCATTTGTGCAAACAGAATTTTTTTTTTTATTTTTTCTTTACCTTACTGTACACATAGAATATATAGTTTATCCTTGCTTTCTCTGATAGCTCGTGTTACTTGCACTGCATTTGCCACTTCTCAGCTTCTTTCCAAAGTTCAGCTATTACCTAGTATTGCAATACCATACAACTTCAACTAGAAATCCATGCAATGTCTCATGGTACATTTCATCTTCACTAGAAAAATAAAATAATTATTTTTAATCTGTCTAAAAGAGTCTAAATACCACAAGGCTTTACAAATACAAAATAACCACCCTTATATAAAAGTAGCCTTGCAGCAAATGTTTTTCTTAAAAACTTGAAATGACTTCAAGTAGACCAGAACAAATATATTTATTATTATAGCATTGCAACTTCTCAAAGTTGTGTTTAAATAAAATTGAATTCTCTGATTAAAAAAAGCGAGCATTTTTTTTCCCCATAAATTGCTAAGGATGACTATAAGTGACTTAATCCACTGTCAGACACTGAAAGTAGCAACAATGTTGCAGAGGAAGTTCATAGTAAGGACAGAAGGTTTTGGAAACTTACCTTTGAAACTTTTATATCTTTGTGAGATATGAAACTACTAAAAAGGAATTAGAAGTCAAAAAATGTACCTAAACACACAAGAAAAAAAATGTTTTCTTTTTGCAGTGGAAATGTACTAAACATGTAATCTTGACAGTGGCTGCTAAAAGTTCTTGGATTCCCACAGAGATCAATACAAAGATCGGGTGATCAAAGGAAGGTGTAACCACTCAAACTATCCCTCTGTAGCCTGACTTCGCATGTTCATACATAGCAATGCAGAATGAGCCATAAGGATAAAAGAAATTTTGCCATAGACCTATTCAGGTATGCAGATACTACTGTATCTACAGAAGTTTCAGCCATTTATATTTTGCTAATTTTAAGTTATTTCAATAAGTTCAATATTAAAATAAAAGGAGAAGAGCAGTTATGGGACAACAAAGAAGGTGGAATTCAGACGGGGTGAAAAAAAACATGAAACAATAGTGCACAAAAGGAAGCCAAAAAAAGAAAAAGTGGCATGATTACTAACCTTAAACTTTATTTAGCGAATCTCAGGTGTGATGCCAATTAGAATGTAATAAATTAAGTACTACTGAACTCAGTCCCTGATAACAATTATCAACTGCAATTCAAATAGCTTTTTTTAACTCCTCACTGCTCTGCACAGTCTAGGCTTGGGTGTTATCTAGAATACATTACTTTCAAATTTAGTTTAAAGCCTTATTCATTGCACATGATGGATTAACTTTATTTAATTTTTTGTTATACCAATACATGAAGCACATGAAAAAATTGAAGCACTTGAACTTTGTTACTTAAATCTCCAGAAGCCAGATAAAGCCTATGTTAGATATATTCATTTAGCTGTATCTGCTGTGAAGTCTTTAAAATTAACACAGTATGCAGGACTGACAGCTTTGATGGTAATAAATACTGGAAAAGACCATTCCTGAGATAGCATATTAATCAAGTCACACTCAGCTGTTTTGTCAAAAATAGTGTGTTAATTGCAAGGTTTCAGGTGACAATCACCTGGCAGGCTCTGCTGATTGAGATGAATCTTTTAATGACAGTTTAGGTGATTATATTCAAGCTATATTTAGAGATTGTTTAGGCTGGTTGATTGAAAAAATAAGAGAAGAAGAACTTGTAACTGAGGTTGGAGTTGTTTCCTAGGAACAAGAATGACTCTTGGACACACACAGAATCTGCAGCTCTTGGCTTCTACTCCTGTGGCAGAACTGCGGGCTCAGTCACCAACTGGCAGCAGGTTATCAGAAACACATACAGATGTGGGATACCTACAAAGATAGAAAGCAGCACCTGATACAAAGCACACGGGTTCTCATAAAGCTTGAAATGTTGGACTCTGGTACCTTCTGGATTTTCCCAAGAAAGGGCAACTTCTTCCTTTTTAAGGATGGAGTACTCTAATCTTTGCACACTGATCAGTAGTTCTGTATTGTTCAGTGATTTTGTTATTCGCTGTGAGTAATACTTTAGAGGCACTTACATGAGATGGTCTATTATATGACCGGATTGCCTCCAATTCTAGTATGCATTTGAAGTTCTTCCCAAATGCCAAGTCTGGAAAAATCACAGCTACAAAGCAGAGCATAATGGTTGACACTGATTGGCATACTATGAATAGCTACCTGCCTGACCAAAGTACAAAAATGATAACTATAAATGACAGTTGGAATATTTATCTGGAATTAGCACTTACATTTCTCATAGTGAGGCACTACATTATTGTTATAAAAGTACAACTTTATGCAAGATCAAACTTCTATTCTCAAGTCTGAAAGAGTCTTGATTTTTCAAATTAAGTTACAGGGTTATAGCTCTATTCTTGAATGTGCCTGCAGATGTTATCTTAGCTCCACTGAGTATACTGGTGATTGTCTCTTCCCTAAAATTCTTTGTGATTCAGTAACCAGGCATCCCTGTGACAGAAATCCCCACGAGTCCAATATCTGTCCAAAACACAGTGGTATTAACAGAAAGCACATTTCACAGTGACTTTCAATTAAATAGCCAGTCAAGGAGACTGAATTCATGGTTCTCATTTTCATAAAGCATTGTAGTGACAGATGTTTTAAGTATAAAATTAAGTTGTAAAGCCTCCTCAGGCACCAGAAATTCAAAATCACATTTTAAGAGGTGGTGATCAGAAAAAACTTGAACGGGGACTTTGCACTTTCCCATCCTGAAAATGTGAAACCTATAGTAGATAACTAAGTATTTGCATGACAGAAGAGAGAATATGGGGAACATGACAATAGCCCGTTCACAAAAATACTCCCTGACTCTCATGTCTTTTACTGATTTTATTGGGGAGAAATAGTAAATAGGCATCTAGCCTGAGGGTTAAATCATGAAACCTGCAGAGCGACAGGCACCTTACTTTAGTCTACAGGAAATTTTGAAGAGTATTCTGCCAAACTAAGTATGTGCTGTCACCAGCTGGATTGTTTCCCATGCTCCTCAGAGCCCTACTGCATATTCCTGTGTTGGTATTAGCAGCTGTGTGGCTGTAAGGTAAAAACAGAACAGCTTGCTTACTCACATTCTAAAAAAGAAAAAAAATAATAGTTTTCAGCCAGACAGCAAGCTGATCCATTTTGTAGAGCTGCACAATCACCAGAACCACCTGCATTACTGAAGAGAGAACATGTACTGGAGGATGTGGGTAATACCAACACACTTGGGGCAGCAAAATCTTTACCCAGCTGAAACCATCCTTGAGAGATGAACAATCTTGAAATATAACCTTGTCTTCAGCCCTTCACTATTAGTTAATTGTTCCTTGTTCATTATAGTTGCTTTTTGCGGATTTTATTACCACTGCTCTAACTATGAGTCTTGGAGGTCAAGTCATGGGAATAAGGATGGTATGATACATACTCTTGATGCATACTCTCCCAGGAAACAAGTACAGTCAAATTGCCTTGGAGCTGTTTGTTGCTGCTCAGAAGTTATAAACCCCACAGCAGAGCCGATGGAATGGGGTGCAGGTACTGCTATTCTCAGTGCAAGATGGAGGTCAGAGAGGTTAAACTGCTGGATCTGGCATGAAGCACATCCTGGACTGCCAGTCCTGGTATCGGAACAGTAATCTCCAGGAAAGAAACATAGCAGGCAGGGAGAAGTAGCACTGCAGAAATCAGTTAAAGGCTGATAAAAACTCTTAGGCTCATGTGACAAAGTGATGTTACCCTGAAAAACCCATTTTGGGGCTAGCACTGTCACTAAGCAGTAACAAAAAATGTCATAACTCTTGCTGAGAAGTGAGACCACAGGACTTTTTGTGTTGACAGATTTGTAATAATGGATACAGATTGAACTTAAATAGCTACAGTTCATTAACACTGAAGCTACTCCAACATAATTTATTTTCTACTTTATAACATACAAATTAGTCTTCAGTAACAACCAAATTAGCAAAACACACTTGACTGCATATGAATTAAACTTGTTTATAATACTTTTTACATCCACTCTTTTAATTTATAGTATTTTACTACATCCATTATTGTAAATCTTTCAGAAAAAACCCACATAACTAAAGAACTGGTTACACAGGAAAAGTAGGAAACTCTCAGTTCTACATTGTTCCTCGATGCTCAGGAAAAGTGCTACAGATAAAAATATTAATTTACAAGAAGTTTCAGTTCCTTTATACTTCTTTAGGTATCAGCCTGCCAATCCAACTATAATTCTCACAGATGATCTACGATAATTTTCTTGGAATTTATCTCATAACAAAGACTATGCAGGAGCAGTACTGTGAGCAAGCATAAGCATTCTTATTTTCAAATAGCCTGTCAGATTGTATTTAATAAATAACCACATATACCATTAAGCATCTACTTAAGAACAATAAGCATTCATGATCCAGCTAAGTGTAATTCTAAATCTGTAGTATGGCGATACTGGGAGCTACTGCTTGAGTAATTATCCCACCTTTAAGAATTCAAACATGCAGAACTGGGATCCTCTCTGCCAAATACCACTTGACAAAATAATACAACACAGTCTACATCATGTAGACTGTGTATGAATCATGTATGAAATAAACTTCAGAAAGAAAATTAATCAACTGTTGAACTTGGATGGGTGTAGTCAGAATGTGTCAAGAAAGCTGTTATGACAGGTCTGCTGATAGCAAAGAAAGCAAAATTAATATAGAGAAAACATTTAGAAAACAAACTCCCCATTTGAAGAAAGTATAAAGCACCATTAATGGCAGCAGAACAGGAAAAACACCACTAGGATTCTTCTGATTATAGAGGAGGGAGGTAGGAAAAGCAGCATACCTTTACAGGGAAGGTTTTAGACAGACCAGAGAATGCTTTACAAATTGCTGCAGTTTGCAGCGAGTGTAAGCTATGTATCTATTTGGTCTGGAGGTGATTTCTGAAATTTTTGTGAAATGGCATCAGTAGTATGCAACACTGACCCTTAACAAAAGTCATCCTAAAATGTAATTTAAGTCACAGATGAAATTACTTTGGCATGCAGCAGGAATGAGGGGCAGGAAGGCATGCAGGAGAATTTGGGTTACAAATGAAAACAACTTGCTGAAAAACCCTATTTATCCCACAAAGAAGAAGGAGTCCTGAAGAGAATCTAGTTTGTCAAGGTCCACAAAACAACAGAGAAAATATATCACAATTTAAGTGAAGGCCATGAGCAAAAGGAATGTGGTAACAGAATCTGTGAAAATTAACATGAAGGCAAACATTGTTCAGACTTTCAAACAATAAAACATCCAGGACCTAAAATTCTATGTGAGAGAAATTAGTTTATATTTCTCACTTCAGTTTTGCAATTACAATCTTATCTAACATTATGATTGATTCATATAATATTATGAAATACTACTCTAACCTGTAAATGTCTATATATATATATAATTTAATTTCTTTTAGAAGAAATGAATCAATAGGAAAAAAATTACAAAACGCTGTCAATTTTTGACAAAAAGCTCATTTGTAACTGAGACTATTCACATTTGTGAATTCAAGTTACGGAACCTTCAATAGAGAAGTATCTTAAACATTTGAAACTTGAAACAATAAAAAGCCAAAAAATTAAAGTGACAGAGTATCACGATGCATTTTTCCTGTTCAGTTACCCTGACATTCCATGATGACTAATGCAATCTGCAAATGCAGTCATCAGATCAGACATAAGCAATGTTGTAAATTTAATGGAACTTACGTGGAGGAACGAACTTTTGGCAAGAGTTTCTACTTGATATTTATCTTTCTTAAAAAAATTAATGTGTCTGCTAAGCATAATAGAACACCAATAGTAACATTTAAAGAAATATTTTTGAGACAAAATATTAAGGCATTTTATTTTTTTATTCAGAATTCTGCCCATAACATCAGAATGGTACATTCTTAATATTATAATACACTGTCTAATTAAAAATATATCAAAATAATTTACAAAAATTAACCTGTTCATTTATAACTAATTCATCATAACAAAACAAGCTACATTGTCAAACCACATGGATTAGTATCTACATCTTGTGGAGACAAGTAATTAAGACAGAATCATTAAGGTTGGAAAAGACTTCCAAGATCAAGTCCAACCTCTGACCAAATACCACCATGCCAACTAAACTGTAGCACTAAGTGCCATATCCAGCCATTTATGGAACACTTGCAGTGTTGTGGTGGTTACTCCACCACTTCCCTGGGCAGCCCATTCCAAAGCCTGAGCACCCCCTCTGTGAAAATATTCTTCCAGATGTCCAACCTGAACCTCTTCTAGCACAGCTTAAGGCCATTTCCTCTTGTCCTGTCTCTAGTTACCTGGGAGAAGAGGCTGATCCCTACCTTGCTACAACCTCCTTTCAGGTAGCTGTAGAGAGCAAGAAGGTCTCCCCCGAGCCTCCTTTTCTCCAGGCTAAACAATCCCAGCTCCCTCAGTCACTCCTCACATGACTTACTCTCTCGACCCTTCACCAGCTGCATTGCTCTTATCTATACACGCTCACGCACCTCAGTGTCTTTCTTGTAGTGAAAGGCCCAAAACTGGACACACCACTCGAGGTGTGGCTTCACCAGTGCTGAGCACAGAGGGACAAGCACTTCCCTGGTCTTGCTGGCCACACTATTTTTGATACAGGCCAGGATGCCATTGGCCTTCTTGGCCACCTGGCTCACATTCAGCCAGCTGTCATCCAGCACAGAGGAGGGGAGTTAGCACTGCAACAGTGACTTCAAGGTACACTGTTACAGGGCACCCATAACCTCCACTGTCATACACTAGCTAGCACAGTGAGATAAGCACACTAGAAAGCGTGCCATGGATGTTCCCAGCCTCTGTCACGAATGAGTCCTGGCGGATTCAGCTGTAGCACTTTGAAACATTACTGCTCAGCTCCCAGTACTGAACCTCCTACGTTTATAATCCACAATGCAATCTTCAATGTAACAATCACTGGGATTTTATTAATCTATTTGCACGTGACTGCCTGAGTTATCTGAAGATAGAACAGCCATGGCAGAAGGTTGTAAGTAGGACAGGTAGAAAACTTATCTTAAACCACTACAGATATACTCACTTGGAGCTTCACTTGATAAAAGCTTATTGTGGCCTGCAGTGAATTCTGTGCTACAAGATGCTCTGAAGATCCAATGACAGAAGCGAATCCTCTGAATAAATCACTTTGTTGATGAATTTCAACAGCAGGCCATTGAAAATAGCTATTCTAGTTTGAGTGGTTTATTTCCAGCTTTTAAAGATACCACCTTGGAAAAATCACTCTAAGGTACACAAGCATCTAAACAAACTTACTTATACATGATACATTAAGGTGTGCTTTTATTACCCAATCATTTTATTCAAGTAGACAAAGAATAATTAAAGTGACAAGACACACTCATTTTATTTGCTCCCACCTTTCACATTTTCCTAGCTCAAGTTTAACAGATTCAATCAAATGATCAGCAGGCTGCCAAGTTAAGAGAATAATCAAACAGATCTTCAAATACCTATGGAACAATCCTCATGATCCTGGAGTTCTGTTACAAATGAATCCTTTGTCTCTAGACACAGAAAGTGACAAAACCCAAAACTGTAGGTAACTTTCATACTCTAGGTATTCAACTGCTCCTTTGTAGGGCTAAATGTGCTACAGGAAAGGGCAAGTGCACAGCATATTAGTGACAAAGAAATCACTGTGACTATGATTCATAACTTAACTTCCACTACAGAAACCAGGTGACAGGAAGATTTCCAATTGTCTTCACATCCAGTCAGAGTCAAACAATATTCCTTGAAGGTTTGTACTACCAGGGATGCTTGCATGTTCTCTCTATTCAAATGTATTCTCAGTTGTTGTGAAACAAGACAGAATGGTCCATAAGGAGATGCCTCTTATTTCTTCATTAAGGCTTTGAAATAGTCTCCACTACTCTTCAACCCCCTTTCCTTGCTTGTCGGCATTTTTACGCAATTTTATTTTCAAGAGAAAAGAAAACCTAGACTAAATCTTAGAAAGAGAATTAAGTAGTCTCAAAATAAGTCTCCTGTGTAGAGTCATAGTTCCAGCCCTTTACTCGAGATTTCTGACAAATATGTTTTTAAATGGCAAAGCAAAGGTCCTGTTCAATGGTTACTATTCATTACTTTTAGCTACTCAGACCTCAGGAAAACAAACAGATCATATAAGCCATCAGATGCTTGAAACAACCATTTTAAAAAGTAACTCCTAGGGAACCTTAGCACTTTCCTCTTCTAAACTGAGATGCTAATAGGCCAAAAGAAATTAAATGCAATCTACTACTTGCTCAGTTGGTCGACCTAGCAAAGGGTTAGAAACCATGAAGTGAAACTGAGTGAATCCTGGAATTTTATTACATGCAGCACCTAGGAAAGAAAGAAAAAAAAATTATAACATGCTACATTTGGGATTAGTGTCTCTGTCATTGTATTTTATCATCTAAAGACCCAGTTACGAATTCTACTACAATGGTGTAATTATTCTTTTACAATCTGTTTAACCCAAGACATCTTGAAGGTATTTAAGTTAAAATACAGTACTACTGGCTGCTGTAGTGCAATTAATGCCCTTATAATACAATTCAAAAAAGTAATGCAAGTTAGGAAAATATCTCTCTCTTTCAGTCCTGATTAATTTAATGAGTTCCTTCAACACTAATCTCTTAAACACAGAACTATGGGAAGTAAGAGATCAAAGAACAGCAATAAGTAGTCTAACTAAATAATCCATGTTGATTAGCAAATTGTACTTCATACTGATCTAAGAGTTCACTAATGAGATGCCTGGCACAATGACTGCTCTTGGAAAGCTTTGAAGCCATGCTTAACATTCACGTTCTCCCTCCCTTATGCCACATCTAGGGAAAGCATAAGAATTCTTTAAAACCTTCAAATTAATCATACGCAGTTCTGGAAAACACATCAAGGTTATAAATATTTTTGATTGTTCCTAAGCCTTCCATGAATTTTGCGTAAATCCAAGACATCAAAATGCAAAGGAAAATTACAGTATCCCTAGTTTGCACTAGGACATAACTGCCCTGGTAACCAGCATTTAGTACTACAAATGGCCAGTATTACTGCAGTCCTCAAAGAATAAAGACTTCTGCTTTAAAATCCACCTTCAGTTTTGTACTTCTGTGATCTAGTAAGGGTTAAGCACCTTTGCCTGCAAAGCAAAATACATACCATAACTTCCAGTTGTATTGGCACAAATGATAGCACCAAAGAACTTTGGAGCATACTTCTGGATTCTGGAAATGACTTTCTGACAGGCTACTGTTGGGTCTGTTCCCATCCTCATATATTCCACAGCTTGATAACTAAAAAAAAAAAACGACCCCATACTCAAACAGTTAGCCATACTCAGGTTATATATTTTAAAATACCACTGAAGAGACCTTGGTTTCTTTGAATAATGAAAACACACAGTAAGTAATTTTTAGGCCATCTTGTATTGGCAATTATTACTCAAGTTCTACATAAAAAGTCATTAAAAGTAAGACTAAAAGGAATTGCAAGATGTCATCTATACCATCTATTGTTCTATGGTAGGACCAAGCCAAGAGATAACTGATCATTTGCAGAAGAGGCTAAGCAAAAGATTAACAGCTTCTTTGCATTCTTTAACTAAAGAGTTAGTGGCTTCTATTTTTCATTGAGTTTGACATTAGAAGTGATCACGAGTTTTCAAAAAGGCTAATGTCAAGAAAACTTTTTGAAGAAAACTGATCTCCAATATTACCTTACTAATAAATTATTGATTTCAGTGACTATTAAAAAAAAATCTTTCAGAAAAAAATTAGGTTTCTGAAAACACCAAAACTGACATGTTTTCTTTATTTTATGAATATGAAGGTACAATGTTTTGATCAAGACTTTGAGACACTTTTAAATTTTTTGCAAACTAAGTTGAAAAAAAAATCTTAGTTTAAATGAAAGAGAATCAAAATGAACTTTCTTTTTATCTACAGTACCATTAGACAAATGACTATATGGGAAATGCTTGAGATGAATCAGTTGCATTTCAAAAATGTCCTCAGAGGTAAAAAATTAGTTTTGTTGCCATTTTCTTTCAGAACCTGAAGATTAAATGACAACATATAACTTACAAGCAAACAACATTAGATTGCTTTGATGAAAGATGCACGTAGCAACACCAACTCCTGCTACACTAAGAGATATACAGACTGCTTTACCTACAGATGTTATCAAAGTACTGCAGAAAAGAACTTCTCTTGCATTTTAGACTTCCTATTATCTTTGATTTATTCTAACAATCTAGTAAGTTCAACTTATCTGAAAGATAACTGACCGAATATAAAGCTATATTTCACAGGAGTCTCTTCACTAATCAAAAACTCAGTAAGAAATTACTATCACAAAGAAGGCAGACAGCAAATATTAGCAATTTCGCCCTTTATTTGGCACTTCCTTCACTTCTGGCAGGTCAATTTTAGTCTTTGTTTCCATGTGGGAATATCTAAGTAACATGGATTTAGTAAAAATCTTTATCTACAAGGAAGCAGTGATTAACCATCTAGGCTGAGTTGTTTTCGAAAACCCACTGGAGCTAACACAAAATGCTTTTAAGCATTACAGCCAAATACTTCAGGCTGCTAAAGTGTAATATCAGTTTTTATTGACTAAGCTCATGGTGCAGCTCAACTAACTACTGCTGTTGTTATCTGCCATGACAGGATAGATAATTTACTTCAAGACTGGCTTGGAATAGCTTGAATTTCATTGAGGACATTAGTGAATATGCAATAGCTAACAGGCATTCTTAGCTGCCAGAGTTTCAGAAAAAGCACCTGAGCTTCTATATAGTCCTTCAAGCATCAGAGCCCATTATGTTCAGCATGGATTTCCATAACTCATTCCTGAGACCAACCCACAAGGATGAGTCTCAACACTCAGTGATGAAAACAGCCATATTTTACACAGTTTATAGAACCACGATGATAGCACTAAAACACCTCTTTCAGTTTCAAATTAGATGCAATTACATAGGATTGTTGCGGTGACACCTCCCCACCTGAATAATCTGAGACCCACGCCTCCTCCTCTCTACAATTTATGATACTTATTTCCCACATAATAAAACACTCTGGAGGAGAAAGCTAATCAGTTCTGTTAAAAAGCATATAGGTTGGAAATATACTCATTACCTTCTGCCTGTTTGCTCACAGCTTGGCAGCATTAAGGGATCTGTCATCAAGATATTTGTCTCTTCTTTTAAGACACATTATAACAATAACTTAATACTGCTGCTGTTCTTTCCTCTTCCACTCCTTCCTCTACTCCCACTTCAGCAGCAAGTTATAGTGTCTTTTTAATCAGTTACTTCATTTGCTGAGTCTACATTTTGCTGCAAAAAGCTGGCAAAGTCTGCCCTAAGGACAAACCTGGGTAAGAAGCGCATCATAATGTCACCATCCCCAGTGGCTGCAGCTCCTCCAGCTGTACTGTCCGCATAAGATCCTGCTCCAGCTATCGGAGAATCTCCAACACGGCTGTAGTGAACAATGGAAAATAAAACCCCAACTTTGTCAGCCTTACTGCCTCCAGCTGACTTAGTGTCAAACCCACAGGAGAACAGAACAGGTAAAAAGGTCACTCTACAGCAGTCAGAAGTCTTATCTTAAAACTACCAATATGAGTGATCTGTGATAACCTGACTGACCTGAGGCTTAATCCACCTCCTATGCACAACTGTTTGTTATTATACTGACTATAACTAGGCCAGTGAGGTTTAGCCTGTGGGCAACAGTAAGCAGCTGGGGACATTAATATGTTCAATAACTTGTTGCTAAATCCCGAAGTTGTCTGACTTGGTTAACAGAAAAGAATTCTAACTGGGTAAAAAAAGTATCTCAAGGATAAAATACAAGCCTGGGGCTCTGATTTTATGTACATTTCTTTGGAGACTGTGCACCTCTCCAAAATGCTTATTTGTCTCTGGTGCCTTGCCTTATAAGTTGTCTCAAAACTGTGCCAGTTGTTTGTGTATTAATTAATTAATTAATTAATTAATTAATTAATTCACCAGTATGGTGAATTAAGCCAGCTGAAAAACAAGCATTCCCTCAAACACACACAAATCATCTTGCAACTCAATCAGCATTAGGATTTATGGCAGTGCACAGAAATAAGTAAGGCCATTTTGTGATCTTAATGTTAATGTTTTACAACACCACGGCAAGCTTAACATAGGAACAAGGTGGAGAAAAAACTTTTTTGTAAAACCAGAGATACTAACCCTGGAATTTTGTGGACTGCACCATTAGTAGATGTCCCAGAAACAACGGTTCCACTCACACCAATTATAACCATACCTAAGATTTTCAACAGGATGAAACATATTCAGAAACATTCCTAAAAAATTTATTTAATTAGTACTATGCTTATAAAAAGAACCACAATGCACAGACTATTCAAATTACTGATATACAGAAATACAAGAGTTGTACTCTTAAGGAAAACATGTTCTTTTTAAAGACATTTGGAAACTTTTAGGATGTATTACAAGAGCTCAAAAAAGAATGTAAAATAGTGAGTGCCACACTGTTCAGAGCTGTATGTTACTTCTGCCCAAGCACTGCCTCCTGATATACATCTATGTTAAGCAGTAGAGAAAAATTACCTGGTGTCACTACATCAAGCACCAAGGAAATTATAAATAGTGTTTGAAGGAAATTAAAAAAAAAAAAATCAGAAGGATGAGCTTAAATTTGGCAGATGGTGACATACTGACTAGATGGATAAGCCTACCCCTTGCTAATTTTGTGCTGATAAGAAAGCCACTGCCTCATACAAGAGAAGTTTAGATTGTCACTTGGAACAGGATTTGGGATCAGCTGCTTCTCCATATAGCCAGAATTCACCTCCACAGAGCAAGAGAGGGCATAAATTGCTGCTAGCATAAAACTGCAATACAAAGTGAGAGCCAAGGAGCAGAATGTGATGAGCTGAATTCCGGTTCTCTGACCTCAACAGGCAGTACCTACTTCTTACACAAAAGTTTCCTGACCAGTAGAAGCTAAAAGCATAGAGACACTGACTCTCTGTCCTATGTAAAAAGACTGGAAGGACATTAGATCCTTCCAATGTCTTAAATGCATTATGAATGAAGACTCTTCTCAAAATGTGCTAGTCACAGAGACATTTCATATATAAAACAATGGGGTAGGAGAACTTGAAATGCTAATACAAAACACTGTCATTTACTACAAAACAGCTTACAACTACTTAATGATACATCAGTTCTTGAGTTGTATTTACCATATTCCCCTCTCCTGACACTCCACGATTTCTGAGTTTTCCAGCACTAACTAAAGACTGTTTACCCCAGTAAAGTAAACCAGCTATCAATTTGAGAATCTGGGGGGTTGTCCAACTTCTGGAGAATATTAATTGGTTATTAGCAGCGTGCACTAGAAGTAAAGAAAAAAGATTCACACTTGAAATAACTTTTTAATTCTTGGTATTGCAAATACCATCAGGCGAAAAGTTCTGCATTACTGAGGAAAATCCAAACTAAACCAAAAAGTGCTAGTTTCAAGACTACACAGTAAAAAGCTTTAAAAGACATGAATCTGTAACTGCTCTACTCCTTTGTCTGATCTGCTCCTTAACCAGCTTATAGGCTTAGCAATTAACAGTCCTCAATCAGTAAACTCTTAGAAGTTTTTGGGACTACTACTGCTAGCCTGTTTTAAGCATAGTAATTTCTGGAGAAGTTTATTGATTTAGTCCAAAGCCAGAACAGAAGACAAATGAAAGCAAACTTTGTTCTAAAAATTTCAGGAGTGTTAGACAAACACTGCTTTTAGTTGGCAACAGGACTACCTGTTTACTCATTTCTTCCACCACTGTAATGCCTTTTAAGTTGCTCTGAAAGCAACACCATAATCAAGATAAAAATAATTATTTTTAATCTTAATCAGTTTTCTAAGCATCCATAGCTGCCCAAGCAATTATGCCAAGGTATCTGCGAGAAAAGCAGTAGGGTGATGAACAACAGCTAAGGGCAAATATGAAGCAAGTGGCTGTGCAGCCAGTGCTGGAAAAAAAAGAGAAACAAATCTTACTTTTAGGCACTCCATCCTAACACGGAAGTAAAAGAATCTTGAAACCACTATAACCAGGAAATAATTACTATATGAAATACTTTTCTTTAAAATTACTATGATTTAATCTGTAGAGGAATGAGAAAAAAATCAGCATCAGGGTTACCAAAAGTTGTTACCAATAGTATCATGGTTCTGAACACTTTGTGAGACGGTCTGTTCTTCTTTATAAGTTACTTTTCCAGGCCGTTTATATGGTCCACAGGATTTTGAAGAGTCTGGTACCACATTCTGTAAATATTTTTTGATTTGCATAAATAATACATTATACTTCAATACCAATAAATTTAAAAATACTACAATCAATACCTATAATCTGCCATACAGGATGCCCAATACTTAAAACATACAGTTGTACTGAAATACCACAAATTGTTTTGCTTAAAGACTGATTTCTGGTATAATATAGTAAAAAGGTTTTCCTACTAGAAAGTTATGTTGTTGAAATTAAAGATTTTCCCGTGGTCAAAAAAAAAAAAAAGTCAGCTCATTCTTCAATGACATGAAGAAAATTTTCAAGTCAAAGAAACAACCAGACAAAATGAGTTTGTTGTACTAATGTCAAGATATTATTGTCAAGTCAGCATCATACTCAAGATATTTTCCCAACTGAAAATATCTTGAAAATTAAAAAAAATCAAAACTGAATTAAACTGGTTCAGCAATGCAGCATTCCATATTCAAGAAACAATGAATACAGTGTACAAACATGTAGAAATCTGTAACATCCAAAGCAAAAAAAACCCCTCCAACCAAGCCAACCTCGCCACAGCAGGCAAATTTAATGGACAGCTGCACTAATCTGATGTATTCACAGGTCTGCATGAAGCCTCACAACTAAGTATTTAGAGACCTTAATTACTCTTGTAAAATTCTCTTTCAGAAATTTATACATGCATCAAAAAATACACACTGCTGTGTTTAGCTTGAGAAGTCCTGTCCCAATTAAGAACTGGAAAAAAAAATAATTGCTACACCAAAACACTACTGCAGCAAGGTCAAAACCAGCAGGATCTAAGAAATAAGAACTAGACACATACAATTCCCAAGTCTACCAAATGCTTGGTAATTCCAAGCCTTTTCTGTTTAATATGCAAAACTTCTTTTTCTTCACATGTCAAGTGTAACTTCAATATAAGCTAAAAGGAAGAGGCAATTGCTGCATTACTGACTTTCTAAACCCCCTCTTCACTGCCACCACTGCACTGTACCTTCCAGTAGTTTGGCTGACAGCTTTGATTAAGCCACTCTGAATACAGTGAAAGTGATTTCTGGGTTGTTAAATCTTCGTATGGAAACCCCATTCTTACAGCAAACAGGGAGGCTTGAAAAGCAAGAACAAAACAAAAAAACCACATTGATTTATTCACAGATTTATACATTTTATGATAATGCATTCATGTTATGCTTTTTAGAAATCAAGAAATTCTACATCCTTTATGGAGACGAGAAATATGCCTTCAGGGAGCAGTATCAGCCATTAGAGTGATGTACAACTGCAGTAGCAAACTCTCCCTTCATTGGCAATATCAAATTTCTTCAATTCACTATAACTATGTTAATACATATAAGTTTTACCATTGAAAGAGAAACAAATTCAATTCTGTTAATCAACTGGACACAAATAAACTGTAGGAAGAGTGGTCTGGGCTGTATGGGTCACAGAAATATTTAAGTAAATGATACAAATATATTTGCCTTAAAAAGCTAGTCTTTTATAAAATGTAAGTAACCCAGTAGCACAACATTTGCCATTAAAACACTGATACTTGAAGAAAGCAATCCACCAGCTTACATCATATTACACTTCTTCCTTGCAGCTTGAAAAGTGACAGCTTGTTTTGAAAATTAATATAGTATGAGCCAAGGGAGCAAAAGAAATACCAACACAAGCAATGAAAGAATGCTACACTTCTAAGAGTAACTTTTATCGTTAGGCAAAGGGAAAAGAAAAAAGATCAACCGTTCTTTCATCTTTTAGCTGAAAATACCTTTGATACTAACCAGTAACAGATACTGTTGCTAGGTTCTGATGCCTGAATTTATATTATCAATCCTTGATAATAACGTCACTATAATATACAGCTGAACAAGCTTATCTACTCCAAGAATTAAGAGAAGCCTTGAATTATTTCTGGACAGCTTTTCTAAGTTTTTCTTAAAAACTGACACAATTAAAGTTCCTTAGCACTCAGAGGAAAACTGACAACTTCAATTAAATAGATATTCATTTTCCCATTTCTAGAACAAATAGGCAGGGTTTAGGGTTTTTTTGGTTTTTCTTTTTAGGATAAAATTGTGCTTGTGCATGTTTGTCAGGAATTCTTTCATAACTTTTGAAGCATTGTTTCTACTCCAGAAAGCGGAGTTGGTCGTTTTTACTTTCTGAACTTTTTACTTGGATTATGGTTTAAATATTGATAGGAAAAAAAGAGAAAAAGGTCAGGCACACTGACACTGAAACTTCCCTATCTATTAGAGACAAACAAGAAAATTTCTTGGCAGACAATAACCAAAATAGAGGGTTTTTTCCCTCACTTGTAATATCCCTCACCACATTCAGTCTACATTGATATACATGTGCTTTATTGATTGTTTGCTAAGACTCACCCCTAAAGAATTAAGACAAAAAACAGCTCTTTTAACAATGCAAGAATTGGTGAGTGTAGTTATCTGTATCTGTTCAATGAAAGCTACACCACTGCCATGAAGCAGAACCTAAGGATCTACAGGGTGGTTAGCTTCTCCATGATCACTGAGAAGAAAATGGAAAAACTAAGTCTGGAAATAATATCTGAGCACATCAAGGACAAACAGATGACTAGAAAATTAATGCATGCCACAGTTTGCTTCCTCCTCCTCTTCAGTGTCAACCACTCATAAAAATGCAATTTTAGGAGGCACAAAGACTTCTCTGGATTATATCGTTAAGTATATTCAAATAAAAGTGCCATTTAGTTACTGGGAGAAAAATAAGGAATAATCTCAGCAATTTTGTATCTTGAATAAAAAAATGCCTGCAGAGACTATATGCATTTATATGAAAAGAGTTTACTATTCTAGCTAGCTCTTCTGGTAAAAATGTAAATATTTTTATTTAGAAAATAAACTGTTCTTTATCTCACATGCATTTTTTAAGATTCAAATGTATCAATCTTCACCTGATGACGACAACTACAGTTTCTTTTATCCAAGCTCCAATTTCCACAGAAAATACATTTCTTCACAAGAAATATTCTTCCTCAATTTCTCCACTGCTTTGATTAATTCACTAACGTTAAACATCATCTCCAATTTTTACTCAGATAAATCTTTGGCTTTTCTGTCTTTCTTTTGCCACTACTGATAGACAGTTTCTTCTGAGGAAGTTTTCACTGGCAGCAGGGACTCAGCATAACAACCTTGTCCACATGCCTCCATTATGCAAAGAGCTATTTCTTAGGTTGGAAAACATATTTTAGATCAGCACTTTAATTCTTCTGCTTCTTCACTTTCATTATCTTTTCTGCTAATTCTACTGATCAAAGTTTAAGAATATTTTGGTAACTAACAACGATGGGGAAATGAGTATTATGAGTATTTCTTCCTCTGCTTTTAACACCTGGCCAATTTCTTTTTCTGCATCACCTGTGAAATTTCTCTTAGTCCTCTTCTCAAATTAAACAGAATCTGCATGTCTCCCTTTTCAAACACGTCAAACAGCGTCCTCCCAAGATCGCATCAAAAAACTGCTGTTGCACTTATTTCTGTACACACTAATTTCTTCAAGAACCTTTTATCTTTTCTTATCAATTTCAAAGCACTTGAATCACCATTAATGCTCAGATGTCAACTTCCACACTTATCTCCAAATTTCCTTCTGAGTAGGTATGTACATTTTCAAAGTCCTTAACTGTGAGCCAAGAAACTTGCTCACTACTCACACACCTCCCTGGAAGTTACATCTCTTTTTGAAACTGGTATTACTCTACCAACAGCAGCCTGTATTTAAAAAGCTCAACCTCCAGTTTGCTACTGCTCTTTTGCTGTGCCTAAGAGTAGAGCCTCTAATGTAACTTTTTTCATTCAAGTTCTCACTAATATTTTTAAACTATGAAATGCAATAATCATGCTCAAAATATACCAAAGTAGTAAAATGTAACTGCTGTGTCTATTAATTCTGCCATTCCTTAGAAAAAGTTACTCCATGGTTTTAAATGCAACATTTACATCTAACAGTTTCCATACTGTCTTTTAATAAATCATCTTTGAAAACTCAGATATCAGTGATATTAGCAAAGCCTTGGGATTACAAGTTAATATTTGCAGTTAGGCTAGTGGGAAAACCATAAAACTATGCTTTTTTCTTCTAAAAATAAACCTATTTCATACACACAGAATGAGCAAATAAAAACTTCTGAATTATTTGACTAAATTGATTTTATTGTCAAGTAATTCTTCCACCTATATAACCAAGATTAAAACATGGCAATTTTAGCAGGAAGTGTTTTAGACAAGGGTATGGCTTGGAAACAGTTATAGGAATAATTACCTGACTCTCCCACTAATAATGTATGTTTAGTGTATTCAATGACCTTTCGTGCTACACCAATTGCATTTTTTACACGTCTGAGATCCGCAACAGCCCCAACTTCCATAGTGTTGCTGGAAACAGAAAATATTTAAAACTTATTAAAAATACATGAATAATTGCACACCTTTTTATTAGACAAGATCTGTTCTCATCTAAATCAAAAAGCTTGCTCCTTTAACATAACGCTTTAATTGTTCTATGCCATGGACTGATGGCATCACACTAGTAGGGAAAAAATTCCTGTGTATATTGTTTCCTTTCACAGGCATGGAGATGTTGCTCAAGTAACAATAACTCCATCTACAGTAATATTTTCAGTAAAATAACTATTTTGTAACATAAACTCATAACATGAACAACACACTTGCAATTACTCTTTAACCAGGACAGCTTTAAATAGCAAATAAATTACAGAAGACAACTCCTCCAGAAGGGAAATATTTATGGATTGAATATAAAGGGAAAGCTAACAATGCTACAAACCATCTGCTGTGCAACTTCTATACCTAGAACTGAATTACCACACTACATATGAAGATTCATAACCTACTCTTCCACCAGTCAGTATTTTTCCTAGTTCCACAAGTTAACATATAACTTGTCGCACAGTGAGCCCCAAAGCAACAAGATCCTGTAACAACTCTTAAATGTGCTAATATAGGGATCATTCTCTCCTCCATGTAGTTTCCTTACCCATCCATAATCATTGCGTCCAGAGTTGTTTCTCCACTTTCATCTGGGCTTCCTCCGTATCCCACGCTCCCATCGCACTGATCAATCTCACACTGCCCACAGCCTCTCTCAACAGCATCCAGCTCAGAACCTCCTGACTCCAGTACTCTCCAAGCTATAATCAACACAAATCATTAAATGTCACCAGGGAAAACAGTTCCACTACTACTTTAAAGAATGTTTTAAAGACGGACACAATGCAGATGCACTACATAAGTGGATAAACAAAAGTAAACCGTAACTTACAGATGAAATAAAGTCAAAATATAAATATAACTGAAAGAATGTAAAGCGTCACTTTTTTAAATATTGTTTTTCTTTCATATTTGTTTAGTGTTTCTGACTGAGAAACAAAGCTTTTCTTCTGTTTTTTACTAACAACCATCACAACTTCTATACATCAAACAACCTTCTGTGCCCAGAACCAATCATTACTTTATCACTGCTTGTTTAAAGCCTTCTGGGAGGAGAGAGAAGGGGAAATAAAACTTTCATCTTAGAAAAAAAAAAAAGGCCAAAAAAAAAGCAGCCCTCAAAAGCTTCATATGAGAATAGTAAGTGTCCAGCTGCAGAATAAAAAGATCTAAATCTATATCAGAAACTACGTAACCATAAAACCAAAGTGGAAATGGTATATAAGAAATTAGTCTCCATTCTCCTGTCCAAACCTTAGTCTTCTTTAGAATCTAGATCACGGTGCAGTTTTGTAAGACATTACAGACATGCCAAACGACATGGTTTGAATATGCTGAGCCTGAAGGCATTGCACATATGAGATTTCACAAGGCTGGACCCAGGCAAAACTTTCCAAGGCACAAAAGCTTGCTGGCACTGATAGTTGCTGTCCTACTTCCTCCTTGTGCTCGCTCTGGTGCTACATCATCTGACAGATCCAGCATAGGGGAGGCAGCAAATGCACACAGCTCTTTTTTGCAGCAATAAACCATCCCAAGAAGCCTTACCATCACAAATGCCACATGCAACTGCATGAAGCTTCCTGCACCACGGAAAAAGTAAGACTTAATGCCATGCATCCAACTCCACATATGATTGTCTTTTATTACAAACTTCAGTGTGAGGAGTATTGCTCCAGTTCCTATTACCGTTATTACTGTCAGTAGCCTTAACACAAACTTTCAGAAGCTGCAAAAGGCCTTGCAGTTTTCACGAGTATATTTTATTTCTGACCTATACAAGGCTTTATAGGTAACCCATTTCACAAGTAAGAATTCCATAGTAAGGCATTATTTACAACTTGACTACGATAAAATAACCCGCAAGTCTTTTAAAATCAGTACTCACAACTAATTTACATTGCCATAAGAAAATGTGCTTTGCCTGTCAATAACACATCACAAAACACCGAGCTCAAAAAAATAAAATATTCATAACTACCTAAATCCTTGGGGAGCAAGAACGAATCTCAAAAGGGCACCTTTAAAAACCACTGCAAAGAGGCACAAGAGTGCAAACCACATTAGCAAAAGTATGCCTTAATCTAGCGTATCTGTAGTTCATAACCCCCCTCTCTACTGATTTGTTTGGTTTGTTTTTTTTAAACGCCTTTTTTCCCAGCGCGGAAAGTTAAACCATTTGCTTGCAGGCTCTCAGGCTACACCAGGACTCGGCGTCAGGGAACCACCAGTGTAAAGGCAAGCTCCTTCCCATACGAGGGGTAACCTCGCGCCTCGGCGCCCGAGCCCCTTTCCAAGAGCCTGCCCGTCCCTGCGGCAGCGGGGCTTCTCTGACCCGGGAGAGGGCAGGCGGGGAGCAGAGCCCGGGCCCGCTGCACCCAGCGCCGCTTGACGGCAGCAGGGTCACAACTCGCTCCTTCTTGCCACCACCTACTCCCAAATCCGCCTGGCGGTCCCTCACAGCGAGAGAACGCACCAGGAGGGCAGCGAGCGGCGCGGCACAGCACCGCCCCACCCGCCCCAGTCCCCCTCCGGGACACCTGTCTCCGCGGCCGTCCTAAACGCCCAGGTGTTGATGACTACAGGCAGGGCGGCGGCTGAGGCTGCGCCCGGTGGCGGCAACACGACGAGCAAGAGGAGCAGGACGACCAGGACCACGACGGCCGCCCAACCCCCGCCGCGCCCCGCCGCCATCACCGCCCGGCCCGGCCCGGCCTGGCCCGGCCCCGCTGCGCCGACACCAACCAGGCGGCGGCGGCGGCGCAGGCGCGCAGGGCCCGGCCGCGGGGAGCGCTGCGGCCGCCGGGAGCGCTGCGCCGCGGGAGCGCTGCGGCCGCGGGGAGCGCTGCGGCCGCGGGAGCGCTGCGCCTCCGCGGGAGCGCTGCGGCCGCGGGAGCGCTGCCGGCCGCGGGGAGCGCTGCCGGCCGCGGGGAGCGCTGCGGCCGCGGGAGCGCTGCGGCCGCGGGGAGCGCTGCGGCCGTCATGGCGAGGGAAGGCTTAAAGGCCCCAGCAAAGACCGAAGTCCAGGGCAGATTAAAATACATTTTGTATTTCATAGAACCATAGAATGGTTTGGGTTGGAAGGGACGTTGAAGATCATCTAGTTCCAACGCCCTTACCATGAGCAGGGATATCTTTAACTAGACCAGGTTGCTTAGAGACCCATCCTTGGGCATTTTCAGGGATGTGGCATCTGCACCTTCACTGGGCAGCCTGTTCCAGTGCCTTACCACCCTCTAATGACTTTTTTCCTAACATCAGGTTTAACCTACTCTATGTCAATTTGAGCCCATTCCCCCTGTAACTACATGCTCTTGTAAGTAGTCTTGCCCCATCATTCCTGTAAGTTCACTTAAGGTACTGGAAGGCTGCAGTTAGGTCACCCTGAAGCCTCTTTTTCCAGGCTAAAGAATCCCAGTTCTCTCAGCCCTGCCTTGTAGGACAGGTGCTCCATCCCTCTTAGCAACTCGGTGACCCTCCTCTGAACGAGCTCCAACAGCTCCATGTCCTTCCTGTGTTTGGAACCCCAGAGCTGGATGCAATACTTGATGTGGGGTCTCACCAGAGCAGAACAGAGGGGCAGAGTTACCTCCCTTGACCTGCTGGCCACACTTCTTTTGATGCAGCTTTTTTATTGTGTGTCTGGATGCGCGTTACAGCCAGCCTGCTTGTGGGGGGCCCCAGCCCACTGATGAGATTGCTGGCAGTGCTGGAGTGTGGGTGTTGAGCTGTGGTGGTGTTGGGGGGCTGTGTGTTCGCAGGGCTGTGGGGTAAGGGCTGTCACCTATGCTCATGAGATTCACTTGCAACATCACCTGACACCTTGTTAACATGGATGTTTTTGTCAAAAGTGCCCTATGGTACAGAGATGTTTCTGCAAAGGGCATGTTTTGGAACCTACTACAGCGAAATATTTTAGGGAAAAACTTGTGAAAAGCCTTACTTTATAGAAATCATAAAATGTATACCAGGTAATTTCTTAATTCTGCCCCTGCCGTTCCAGCTTTTCGTTATAAACCTTTAGCAATAGTTTAAAGCCATTTGACCCGTTACCATAGCACTCTGACAGTTTCCAGGTCTATAGGCTTGCCTGCTGTAAGCGTAATTCACCATTTTGTGTTCAGGGCTGGTTATGTTCAAGGAGTTGCTGATCATGAACCAGATATTACTTCTGGGCAACATGAAAAAAGGTGACTTTTACTTCTACCAGAAGACATAGATATAAACTACACTTTTTCTTTCAAATACTCTTTTGGCTCATCCTCATTACTCCTTTTCAACATATGATGGCCCAAACTCAATTGCAGTTTAACAGCAATGTCGCTGGTGGTGTATTTGTACTAAGAGGGGATACGTGGATCCAATGTGTGACAAGCTCAGGCTTGTAAGCATGCCTAAATTTTGAATGCACCCAAGCTGGTTTAAAAAGCCTGAAGTAATATTATTTTTATTATAACAAAACATTCCAAATACTTTGGAATTAAATGGTGGCCACAAAGGAAATTCTTTTATTGCAGAAGTCACAAAATAATTAAAATACAGTATTAGGTTGGACTTTACTAATACGATGGCCTTGGTTTCAGCTAGTTCCCAAAAGCAAAACTACAAGTAGTCTAGAGAAACCTTTAGTCAGGTAAATACTGTTAGCTGATTTATTTCTGATATTACAGCTCGCATTTCTGTCATGTAGTTTTCTGTAAAGCTGTTAGGCAAGGGAAAAGGGTCAAAATACGGATACGAATTAATGTTAGCTGAAGGTAAATAGAGGAAAATATTTTCAGGAAATTAATCTAATAATAAGTAAAAAGAAAAATATAATCAAATACATTCATAAAATGGATACATGAATAATATTTTTCAAATACGGTTTTCTTTTGGCAAGATAAAATGGAGTGTTGTGAAAGAAAACCACTTTAATGTGGATGTCATTCAAATACAAGTATTGATTGTGATGGTTGCATCTGCAGGCTGAGCCTGCACAGCTGTGGAGAGAATGTTTTGTATGAGCTGAAACAGCATAACATTATACTTTGAGGCTCATGTAGAAAGTCAGTTGGTTTGATTTCTGTGGCATGCTTTCTAACTGGCTTTCAAATGTGAACGACTTCCTGCTAGAAATAAATGCAATCTTGAGTCTATGCTTTACTGTATACAGTTATTTAATATAATATTTTTTATGCTGTATATGAAAACACTCACTAAGCAAACACTACTCTCAGATACAGTGTATAAAATCAACAGCAAGGTCAATAAAACCCTTGTTTTACATGCTGGAAGCTAAGGAGAATTTGAGCAAAAGCTGTCCAAGACAACTCTGCAAGTCAGTTCTGCTACATCCATCTGGGCTCTTGATTTACCTTCTGTCTCTGACATAACATATTTTAAAATTGACCATTGGGTTTAAAAATTCTTTGTATTTTCATAAAGATTACCTGTTGTTTTATACAAGTCCTTCCTTCATCAGCAATGGAAATACACCTTCATCTGTTTATCCCCCAATACTTAATGTTATCTTAGAGACCGTGGCTAAGATAAATGATGATACCAGTAGACTTTTGTCTCTGCTGCTAAAAAGCAAATCAGTGTTTCCACAAAGAGAACTTTTGTTCAAATGCATATGCATTGGAGGAATATTCTAGAGAAAAACTTGTATGGACAAGGGATTACTGAGAGGATCTACAACAGACAACACTGACTGAATGGCACTGAGTAATTAATGAAAAGCACAGGAGGAAATTCACCTCTTCTACTGAGAGGGTCTGTTCCTACAGTGGCCAAATTCTGACCTCAATTATATCTGTGTGACCTTATCTAGCACCATCTGTTTAAAAATGCATGCCCAGCTCCTTTTTGCTGTCTCAAATTTTCTGTAAGTGTGCTTTGAAATCTAATTAAGTATCGTAGTTATATCTGTAATTTGTTTACATTTTTATCTTGATTTTACTTACACTATCTAATATTAACACAAATACATGAAAAGCAAATATGAGAATGATTTTCTTAATAAAAGTAATCAACTGTGTGATTACCACTTGCTAATTAAAATATATTTTTAAATAATGTGTGTTGTGGTTTTCTATTTTAAGTAGATTTGTAGAAGCACTGTTCTCTCAGTTTTTAAAATTCTTTTTTTTTCTGTTTCAATTCCTTTTTTTTGGCTTCTTAGAATACACGTGTTCTTTCATTCACTGAATGACACTGGAAAGGATGAAAATATTTATTCATAGTGAACCCCATTCATAGTGACCATCATCTATCTTTCAAGTCTAGTAGGAAGGACCCTTATGCCTTCTCTCATGCTTGAGAAGAGCTATGTGTAAACATTTTCAAAGCTACCTGTTTATCCTCACCTGAATCCTGCATACAATGTATAAAATTTGAATCACACAATTATCCAGACCTCTGCTTCCCATACTGTTTTCATCCCTTCCCTGACAATCCTTTTCCATGTGTTATGTGTTCTCTTCCACTTCAACTGTAAGGTCTTTTGGGTATGGGTTGTCATTTCATTTCAAGTTTGTACAGTGTATAGCATAAGTGTGTCCTACCTTAACACTCTCTGATCTTTGACAGTATGTTAATGAGCATTAATATCTATAATGAGAAAAAATACAGATGCTAATTGTAAAACCCAAACAGTCATCAATAATAACAATATTAGTCAAGCTTCCATTGCTAAATTTCCTTTTGCTACTACTTTTTTTAAAAATTCAGATTATAAATTACAGTAGCTTCCTTTCCTACTGTATAACCTCAAAATAACTATTATATGTCACAGAATAATTTGTTCTTACATTATTCTTTCGGTCTATTGTTGCATTCTGTCTGAAAACAAGTTATGGATAATATATTTCCTTTTAGTAATTGCTGTACTGGTCCACTGCAGTAATAAAGTTGTCATATGGAACACGTAATGGACCACATTACATTGTTGGAACTGTTTTTTTTATTACAACTCCTTGTAACTTTTTGATATCTTCATAAATGTGATCCACAGCAATAATAAACTTGTTGGACAAATACAGCAAGTTGCTGTTTGTTTCCACCATGTCTGAAAGGTATCTTGACATTGTTAAATGAGCAGACTTAAAGCTTTCAATATTGGAAGGAAATTAACCACAAACTTATATTATGCAAATATTAATTTAGAAATATGACAACTTGCAATGTCTATATCCATTTCATTTGATTTGAGTATGCCTACAAAAATTTTTTAACAGGATTCTCATTTAGTTAGGATTATCTTAGCATAGAGGGTGTATCAGTACATGCAACACTGATATTTTCGTGGTTAGAATATGGAAAAACAATAAATAATTGCTTTAGGAGGTAATTTATAGCATATAAACCCCAGCTTTGAATAGAAAACTGTGTGATGTCTGTGCACAGTGCTTTTCCCGAGTTTTTCATCTGTAGTCTTTGTTAGGACACACTAATGCCATTTTATGTGTTTTTTTCAATGTATTCCATTGTACAAATCAACCCCTTTGTTTCGTATTGGTTTCTGTGCCTCTTACTTAAGTTCACCCACATAAAGCTTGCTAAGGTATTACAGCCCCATAATGTTCAGTGTAAACTGAAATTTCAGTTCAACTGTGGTTGAAAAACTTTGAAGGTAGATTTTAAGAATGGTGCTGAGAAGTGGTAAAGAACTAGTCTCTACTCCATGATGCTCGAACTGGATATATACAGCGCTGCAGTGTTTCTAAAACACTAAAGAAGTGTACAAATCGGGTCAAAGTCATTTTGAGAATCTGTTTCAGCAATGTACTAGCCATTCAGTTACTGTCCTTTGCAAGTTCCATTGGACTCTGATACTAACCATGGGGGTTATAAGTTTTATTTTATTTATTTTTTGGCTTCAGACTGACAAATTAGTATCTTGAACAAAAATCCTCTTGATAACATTTTACCAACTATATTTTAAGATGAGATACAAAGTACAGAAAGATGGGATGCAAAGTACAGAAATACAAAGTTATGAGTTATGACTACATTTTTAAGTTCATTTTTGTGCCAGAAATTGACTTTCTGTACTGATTAAATCATAGGATATAATGTCTAGAGACAAGGGAACAAGCCAACAGTTAAGCAGTAGGTTTGAGTCTGAATTTACTTACTTTGTGAGGATTCAGCCTGGCTATTTGAGTATAATAATCTCAACCTTTCCTGGTCACACAAGTGCAACAACACAGAATGTAAAGAAGACTCTGTAGGTTGAAACAACAGCAGAATTTTGCTTCAGATTTTGTGTTTTCATTCTATATAAATGTTTCTCAAATTCTAGAAGCTTTTTCTTGAGGGAAAGGAGTTGTTTCATGCATTTGCTGTCATCTTTGGTATTGACTTTTCAAATAATGTTATGAGTTAGACTCATAACATACCCTAGATAAATGTCAATAAAACATTTCTTCCTGTGTTTTCTTCTCTGCAGGTTTCTGATTTTATGATTACTTAGGAGGAGAGCCTATATTGCTTTTGTAACATAAATATGAATTCAGATGGTGACCTTTTAGACCCTTACTGCTGTGGAGGGCCTCACTGGCTTCATTGGAGAAGGGTCTGGTAAATGACTACTCCCTCATAAGCAGCACTTGTTCAGCTGCAAGGCACATAGGGCAATTGCCTGGACACTGTACTGTGCAGGGACATGGCTGGCTAACTTAGGTAGACATTTAAGAAAAAGGGAACACATATCTAACCTGACTTGCAACTCCCTTGGTCTCAATAACATGTGTAACGGTGTGCAAGACACCATTTCTGAATTCATGAATTACTGAATTAATTTGTGATAGTCTGTGGTCATCTTTACATTGTCTTGACTTTCATTAAAGCATTAGTATACACCTTTTCAGAAAAAACATTTTCTAAAATATTAAACAAAAACATCACTAAGCTAAAATTGGTCAAGTCCAGTCTTTATTTTCAGATAATTTTCCCAGTATTCTCTAGCTACTTCTTATTCAGAAGAAAATCTAATTTTGCTCCAAAATTTGAAATTTAACAACCTAGTTAATCACTATAGTGATAACAATACTCAGACTTTTCTTAAAGGAGCACTAAGACTTGATTAAAAGTTGGATATGTCATATTGAAACTACAGTGTTACTGCACAGACTTCCATCCAAACAGGACTTAATTTTGAGCTACTCTGGTACCAGGCACCTTTTTTTCTGTGACTTGATAAAAATGATCAATGAGGGGGCATGGAGCTAGGGAATTGGATTTTGGGGCTATCTCAAACCATGACACTTCTAAATAGAAATAATGATGCTTGGATTTGGATGTAAAGATGTGCATAAACTCTACACATTTTTTATTGAGAGGAATGATGTTACCAGCTTTCCCCTTATATATCTTTGCCTATTTGTTGTATTACATGTTCTCTTATGTGCTCTTTTCTTCATGTATATGAAGGACAACTGTGTAGCTTGGGGGAATATCTGTTGAGCTATAGAATATCTGTTGAGCTATAGATACATTACCACTTGGTACCTGGCTCTAGTTGACTATATTTCATCTACAAATTCAAATTCATAATCACAAGTCATATAAATATGGGGGTGTCTCATATTCCATTGGAATTACTTCATGAGCTTGTTTCCTTGAAATCTCTGTTAAGACTAATAGATGTATTTTTGCTTGGGTTAACTCTTGTACTGACAATTAATTCTCCAGAAAATATGCAGGATTTTCATGCTTATGGTGCTTCACATAATAGGACTAATTTATCATGTCTGACTCTCCTGTAAGCAGAATTACCAGAGATGTAGTACTTACAAATATATATTTGTACCATATGACATTTCAAATATATGACAATTTGCAGTACAGTCATGGACCTAGCCTAGACCCACAAAATGATTTTAAGCTCCTGACTCATGCTTCAGTTCCCAAACTACCAACTATGTGCAAACTATAGACACAATAGGAAGTAAGAATCCAAATCCCTTTGCAAGTGTGGCCTGGCCTATGGCTAGTTTCTGAGCAAGTGACTTAAATCAAAGAAGCTTCTCTGAAATATTATCCCCTGAACAGACAGCAGTGAACTAATTGATGTGGCCCTTAGGGATATGGTTTAGTTGTGGACTTGGCCATGCTGGGTTAACATCTGAACTTGATGATCTCAAGGGTCTTTTCCAACCTAAAGAATTCTGTGAATGTGTTAGTCTAAACTGAACAACCTGAACTTAAATAGAAAGTTATCTCAACACACTGGCTGTAGATCTGTATCTTCTACATTTGGGAGATATGTAGAACAACCTGAGCCCACTTCTCTTTCACATCAGTAAGATCAACAGATAAGTACATTTAAAGAACTCTGTCTCCAGGCATCCACCAGTGCTTGCCCAGCTACAGAGCATTTCTAGGGAAGACAAATGAACACTTGAGATTTAGTGTGGCTGTAAGAATCACTAAGGAGGAGCAGTACACCTTAGAGAAGACAGAGTGTGAAAGAGATGGTGAAAGATTCTATACAGATTGAGGTGTGGAAGACAGAAGTATCTCCAACCTGCTTCTTAAGAGCCTAGTATTCTTCATTTCTACATGCCGAAGTCACCTTAAATGAAGTTCTTTGAAATATTTTTCTTTTTTATTGGACATATATTTTTTTCTATGTCTATTGTAAAAAATGTTATATCAGTGCAAAAAATGTGTCTAACAGTCTTTTGTACACTATTAAAGAATTGCATGCATTGCTATTGAAATACTAATGCTAATACTACTACTACTGATAACAGAAAGGCATAATTAACTGGTAAAACATAGTTTCTTCAGAAAAAAAAAACACTTTAAAAGTAAAATGTATTTGAAAACGTACCCATTTAATGTATTTTCATCAAAACACAAGTTAGACTGTATATGACAGCAGGGACAATTAACCTGAAATCTTGAGGAGTTGACCTTGCCCTGTGTTATAAAAAATTTGAACAAAATGTGGCTAAATATTCCATAAAATTTATTTTGTTAATTTAAGTTTTGATTTAATCCATAAATGATGGATTATTATGTGATGCATTATTCAATGAAATTTTGTCCAAAAAGCTTATCCCAGGAAGTATTACTTCAGATGAAACTACTTACAGACTTCAAGAGAAAATACTTCTTAATATTTGTTTAAAAGTCTTTTTTAACATTTGTTAATTTTAGTAATCCCTGTATTGGAAATATGATCATGGCTAAATAATGTACCACCTGGGAACTACTTTAATCAGTAAAACCATTCTTGGGACAAAGATGGTTGTTGTCAAATGAGCTATGACTGAAAGAGTGCCATCACTTCTCTCTAACTCAATTTCTAAAACTGCATATTATGTTTTATTCATTGTTATTATCAGAGTTTGCTCTGATTAAACATGAATTCTAATAGCAGATCACTTCCTATCAGTATGAACTGTGTTTACTAACCACTCAAAAAAGTGTAGAGAATCAGGGACTGCATTATTTTTTAATACCAAAAATACCCTCCAGTGCTTTGTTAAAAATGTCTCCATCAATGTATGATAGGGACGGGCCATTCTTTCAGGAGTTTATTCGAGCAAAGGGTACACCTCCTTTAAACAAGAGCTGATGTAAATTCAGTTTATGATGTTTATCATTTCAGCAGTTTCAGTCTTCATTACTGTATGTTTTCAAACTTAAACTGTTTCTATTTTTATCACTACATTTTTTTCTAAACTGTCCACATAGTCATGTGTGGACTACTGTGATGTAGTACGATCTGTGACATATCTATTTCTATGTAAGCATGTAAAAATACATAAAGACTAGGTCTGTTCAGCAATTTGATATAAAATCTGGAATATTAGTCAAGTGTTAAATAGATCAGATAATGTATAAGTCTGTAGTTTTAGAAGCTTGGCCTGTTTTTTTTTCTGCAATTAATTTTTGTTTGTTAAAAAATATACCAACAAAAATATAATCTTTGACTAGTGTTTACTCATAGAACTAAACAAGCATGAGTTATAAGCAATACCTCTGCTTGTGTTTAAAGAACTTACGTTCATTAACTTTGCACATATTTGGCTTTGAAATAGCAAATATAGACTCCTGTTATCTACACATAGTATGAAATTATGATTCTGTCTACAGTCTGTAAGAACCAGCAGATGAAAGAGCATTTTATTTCAATCTCTCACTCATAAAAACAGGTTTCAGTCAAGGAGAAAAACAGATTACAAATCAATCCATGTAATAAATGTAATACCCAGAAGCTGAAAAATGTATCTAAAATATATAATAAAATTCCCTTGAAAACCAGCTGAGACATGGAACTTCCTCTCCATTCAGCATTTAAAGATATGTGTGGACTTCCGAGCAGCATTTTTCATTGTTTAACTTGTGAAACATAAGCAGCATCTTGTTCCACACACTGCATGTATTTGACTGCATTCTGATTATTTTATATGAATAAGAATGAATCCAGCTTAGGAAGTATGCTGCTGAAAATGACCCTTGATCAGCAAATGACTTAGTAATTAGGTACATGGCTGGATCAGCTCCCTTTGGCTCTATTGTCCTCTACAGTTCTAGAGGGCAATAAAGATTGTAAATATATAACTGCATGCAGACAAGCAGGGTTTGAAGAAAAAACATTATAAATTGTAGCTTACCACTTAATTGCGCCCTCATGCCTGTATACATCCACTTAAAATGACGGACATAATTGCAAGGAACTTCTTCCATTTCCAGCTGCTAGTGAAGTATACTTTGCTTTTGTACTACTCCAGTAATTTGAAATCCTAATTACAACATCAACAATACTAGGAAAAACATCTGGGTTCACATATATACTATTAATAATTTACACTTGTTTCATGTTTATTCGGAATTGGTATTTTTTTATGGATGAGTCCTTCTATATAGACAGTCACAAAATATACCAACAGGTATTTTTCTGTAGTGATCTGGAGTTTTCCAAACAGGCAATTCCTGTCCTGTAATTAATTTTCTCATCTTTTGCTTAGGAACTGAATATTTCCTGCTGGAAAAAATAATGACAAACTGATCCTTAAACTTCTTAGGTCATGACCTTGCCTTCTTGGTGGAGAGTGGTGGTGAGAAAGATGGTGTCTGAAACAAGTCAGGGTGATTGAGTACATTCAAATATTTTCAGTAAAGCACTGCCTTATGCCCTCATAGTTTCTGATCAGCACATTTTCATGTTGTCTCCTCTTGTCTGGCATTGCCATGTCCAAGTGTAAGTTCTTAACAGCCTTGAGCATGACATGAAATCTCATGTGGTAGTTGTCAAGATATCACTTGCAATTTGTCAGTCCAGGAGCTCTACAATGGATCTTTTATCCCTGCAGTCTATCTTAGAAATCACGGCAAATCTTTTGGTAGGTGAGCCTGTTGGTAGCAGAGTTCAAGTAAACCAGCACAGTCTGATGACTGCTATGGTGTTTGTCTAAGCAGAATTTGGACTGCCTCATCACTCAACAAATCATATTTAGTGTTTCCTAGGTATAGGTGGTTTGATGATAAGCATGACAGACTGCACTTGACATTGGTGGCAGCATAGATATCTTTAACAGGGTGAAACCTCTGTCCATCAATTATGCATGTGCGCATTGTGATTAGGCAGGGCAGCGCACACATGCACAAACTCGCACACAGGTGCAAACATTAACATGGTCAGTGAATACCTGCTTACACAACACATAACTATCACAAAGGAGCCATAGATGTGAATCTTTAAGGATATCTGCATCACAAAACCACTGCTGTACACTCCTTTTAGTTGAATTTCCGAATTTATTCACTAGGTGGCAATGTAGTATGTCATTTGTAGAAAATTTACAGGAGAGCTGAACTGATCAGAAATGACTGCACTACACAGATGTTTTAAACTGAATTACGATAAAGAAACGTTCATTAATTCATAGTCCATTAAAAAAAAAAAAAGCTCACAAAAATCTGTACTTTGTTTACACCTTAAGTAGAAAATACATGAGGTTGTGGTACATTGCAAAGCCTGTAAGAGTCACATGGACCCAGTGGAGCCTATCATCTCTAGTACCTTAGATCTGATGTGTCAGGCGGGGTTGAAGTGTGGTGTAAAAAGGGGCATGTGCATCTCAGTTACCTCAACGGAAAGAGAGAGAAACCTGATTACGACCAAGATCTAGAAATATTTTATTAGAATGAGTTGCTGAAGTATATCTGTTCTGGTTGTATTAGTTGCTCTAAGCACTGATGTGAAGACTGGTTCAGAGCAGAAGAAGAATGTGGAGAGCTTTATGAGTTCCTTGGGTTTTTTCTCGTTTAACACTGATGCTTTAGAAGATGCTCAGAGGAGTCACAAAGATGTGGGATAGATGTAGTAGGTGCACCAGCCTAGTGAAGCTGGTTAGAGCTGGCGGTTGTCTCCTGGAGACCTGTGGCAAAATGATGTCTGCACTGTGGGGCCAGAAGAAGACACTGCAGAGGTGGAGACCCCCATCAGGATCAGTTGCAATCCCACTTTTAAAACTCACTGTGCATGCAATGGATAGGATGCCTATATGATTCATTCAATAACATAAAATGTAAAGTGTTGAAATAAATATACTGTGTTTTATAGAATGAAGATGTTATTTTCTTGTTTCCCATGTAAATTAATGAAATACTTTATGTCAGGCAGATTCAATCTTTGCTGGTTTTCAGAATGACCTCATGCAAGGCTGTTTACCCAGTTCTCCGTAGGCAGCCTTTTGCTTTCTCCAATTTCATTATGTAACTTTACTGGTTAATTTGTTGTCTTTTAAGCTGTCATACGTTTTACTCTAGCACAATGGGCACAGTTTCTATTTAGAAGTTTTTGCTGCCATGGTGCTTTATAACCCTGATGGTTTAGTCTGTCTGACCCAGCAATCTTTTGTCCTGAGCACTTTCTCCTGAGTCAAATTGTCTCAATTATCCCTCCATTCCTTTGATAGATTGTACCCCTGCTGTAATTCTCAAATAGACAATAATTATTTGGGACATTTAACTGGTTTTGGACTAGGCCTGTTATATATCTCAGAGTTTTCAAGGCTTTTGATTCATGTATTTTATGGGACCAGCTGAGAAATAGCTATTAGTTATTGCTAAAATGTATGTTGCAATTCAGGAGAATTGTGCTATACTTTAGGTTTCTTTTTGCTGTCCATATTAAAAGTAAAGAAATCCTCAAAATATCAGAAGTCATCTGCAACCAGAAATAGCTCTCATTCTGGGGAAAGTGGGGTTCAACTCTATCAGGACATTATAAACCCTGCCAAAACCTTTCTTTGTCATTTGATTTTAATAGGGATGTTCAGTGGCAATTTAAAGTTTAAAAAACAATATATGTTTTTAATTATCAGGGTCAAATTGATGATTTGACTTAAACATTTTTTTTACCTGTAGTCCCTTGTTTTCAATTATGTTACTGTGCCTGCTAGTAAGTTTACTGTTTTCAGCTTCCTTTGCCTTCCTTCTGTATGTGGAAGAAGTGGAGACACCAAACTGTAGTGACTGTGGCCCTGGTTGTATATATATTTACTTAATTTAAAGCCCTGCCATGCCCCCATCCATCATTATTGCTCACTTTGTGAATTAAGTCATCAAGAGAGAATCTCAGCTTTCAGCTAAGCAAAAATAAAATGTTTTATCTTTCTAACAGGAGACAAAAGTTTGAAAATATGACTTGAATATACCAAAAGGCTTTTAAAGACAGTAGGCTAAAGCAAAAGAAAAAATAATTTAAAAATTATTATGATGCTTAAGAAAACCCTTCTGTTTTGGGCTGGGTGTGATTGCTGAATCCTGGACGTTCGAGAGATAGACAAAAGAGGTTTTAAGCAGAGGAAAAATCATTCAAAAATACTAGCAGACAAAATTATTCTGTACATTGTTGATTCCGGTGAAGCTGACTTTCCAAACTGCAGATAAGAAAACAGCTGCTTTTTGATAATGATAGAGTTAGTTCCCTGTACAATCTGGATGAACAAAATGTATGCCCCTAAGAAAGACTAGCACATCTAGGATATAGAAGAAACGGTATTTATATTATGCATACTGCGGAGTGGAACTGGTCAGAGGTTTCTTGCAGGATTCATGAGACTTAGGAACATTGATAACAGAAGTTCTTATTGAAGCATGTAGCTGGCAATAGCAAAGAATAACAACTTCTTGGGTTTTTATACATTTGTATCCATATTTACTGAGCAGAGCAAAGGCATCATTATGTTTTACCATCTTTGTGACTTTACAGAATGGATGAAGTAGGATGAGAAGAAAAACCCCTAACTTAAGTCAAAGATACAGATGATAAAGGGAAGCTACAAAATTAACAGTTCCTTATTTATTTGAACTGGTTCTGTTACAGAAAAATAACAGATATATGTTATGAAATATGCTGGATCTGAAAGCCCAAGGGAGGTGAGGCTGCTGTAGTGCCCTCAAGTCCAAAAAGTAGCTAGCCTTAAAATGTTTTCCCTGTATGCACAAGCACACAGAGCATCTGAATACACCACATACCTATGTATATACATGGCCAGCCACTCAGACCACAGACAGGCACACAGAGAGCTCACATGAATGCAGCACCAACAGCTTCATCCTGTTCTCTTCTCTGGCTGAGCAGAGTAGAAGTCTCCTGTACTAGAGGGGCCATACAAATATATATATATATATATAAATGAGAGCAGTCTGATTACTTCAAGTAGCAAGGCTCACATGCTTGGTCTGCCCAGCAGCTGCTCCTGGATCTGATTCTCTCTGTTTGTGAGGACCTGGACATAGAAACTCCCAAGGCTACAGCCCTGCTCCAATTCAGAGAATCATTGAACAGCTGAGGTAGGAAGGGACCTTTGGAAGGAATCTGTTCCAACCCCCTTGCTTTAGCAGGGGTACTTCAATCTGATCACCCAGGACAATGTCCAGATGACTTTTTGAGTATCTCTGTATAGGGATACTCCACAACCTCCATATGTACAACTCCATGTGTCCATTGCCTCTAATCCTGTCACTGAGCACCACTGAAAACAGACCAACTCTCTCCTCTTTGCACCTTCACTTGAGATATTTATATACACTGATGAGAACCCCCCTGAACTTTTTCTTCTCCAGGCTGAACAGTCCCAGCTCTCACAACCTTTCCTTGTGGGAGACATGTTCCAGTACCTTAGTCATCTTTGTGGCCCTTTGCTGGACTGTCTCCAGTATGTCCGTGTCTCTCCTGTAATGAGGAGCCCAGAACTGGACCTAGTAGTCCAGGTATGGCCTCACCAGGGCTGAGTAGATGGGAAAGATCATGCCTTTTGACCTGTTGGCAACACTCCTCCCAGTACTGGAGTCCAGCCTGCAGCATTACCTGCCTTTGATTCAAGGGCATATTGCTGGCTGGCATTCACCTTGCTGCCTATCACAGCCAACTTTTTCCTACAAAAATGCTCTTCAAAACATTCTTCCCTGCATCTTATAGTGTGCCATGCACCCCTATGCAGTGACCCCCACCCAGTCTGAAAGGTGATCTAGACAGCTTCTCGCAGTGTCTAGCTTTGATGGGTTTCACGGGTGGCCACTGTGGTTGAGGATTTCCTAGGAGAGAGCACTGTCAGCCTTTTTTCCTGGGATATTCTGATTAAGAGAAATAAAAGGTGTGTGCTCACTTTTTGCTTTGTCAGTGAAGCCTGTTGACTAGTGGCTGCAGCTCTGAATATATGGGAGTTTTTGGTACTGTAAACACCACCAAGCTTATTTGCAAAGTATAGGCCTTATAAAATGATGAGCTGCATTAAAAAGATATTTTAGTATTAATACTATCTCTTCTACTAAAGTATTAATACAATGTCTTCTAACTAATTTCTTCTAACTTGTGAAGCTGAAGTATTTGTTTATTTTATTGGTAAACTTGAAGTGGTATGATGTAGCATATTGGATTTATTGGAACATACCCCAACAATGTCAGTATAGAACTGTTGAGTTTTATAAAATAAAGGAAGGACTTTCACTCTTCTGAATGCTTCTGAATATGTAGCTCAACATACTTGCAAGAAATTCTAAGCAGAGGTCAAAGGGGCAAATCTTGAGGACCCTAATCTGCTTTCATTTGGACTTGACTCTGATAAAGGTCTTACTTGCTCCTGTGTGGGTTTTGCCTGAACAAGCGCTGTGCAAGACTTACAGTGCCAGGACTTAGCCTGCAAAAATTATTAGCTCAGGTCACAGTCCAGGCTTTCGTATATAATTTATCTGTCACTTACTTATGTTATAAAAGTGCAGAGGTGATAAAGAAGTCATCTCTCAGGTCATATAGCAGTTTAAACTGCTGTGTCTCTGATGAAGCATTGTAGACAATAGGAGATAATAAGATCCAGGGGAAGATAGAAGAGTAGAAGTAAAAAGCTTGCACAGCTGTTGAAAAGAAGACTTACATTATTTTGCTACAAACTCAATAGGAGCATCTGATCCCCATTTTTTATGAAGTGTAGTTCTGACTGACCCAAAATTGCTTTAAACATGAAAAAGATGAGACCACTGTGCTTAATAATGCTGTTAACACTGTGTCTGAAGGTTTGTCCCTTCTCTGTACTGCATATAAATACTACTTGGTCTTCATCTGTGCAAAATGTAGAGGTAAACTTTAATTGAGGGCTTTTCTTTGGGGATCATGTGCATTCAGGGTGAACAAAACTCCTATTATCAACCAAGAAATATAACAAGTTTGAGAGCGTTTTCTCACGGAGATACTGAAACGTTAATTCATGCTTCTGTGACATCTTGTCTGGATTACTGTAATTCCCTGCTTGCAGGTCTCACTCAGCCCTCCTTTCACAAAATAAGAACTTGTACAATAATGCGACCACTGAGATTTTAAGCATGCACGATAGTTGGTCATCATATGTCTCTGTACTGAGATCTCAGTGCTGCCTGGCATTATGCACCGGATCGATTTGAAGATCCCAGTGATGTATTTTAAAACACCACATGTATCCAAATGAGTTTTTGGTTCCCTATTGTCCAAGTCCAATTTTGCTGAAGTGTAAAAATGTTGTGCTTTCATTTGTTCAGAGAATTATAAATCACTGTGTCCCATACCTTCTTCATGCAGCTATGGAATGCGTTTCGTCAGAATAGATATGGAGTGTCAGTCTTGTCATTGACTTGAGGTTAAGACTGTGGTGGGTTGCTTAACTTTTCTTTCTGTTACCAGCATCTTTGTTTGTGTCAGGACATATTTAATTCAACATTCTAAGGCTTCCTTTTTTAGAAACTGTTTCAGAGTTGAAGCATTCCTGTACTTTACCAGAGGGTTTTTCAAGTGCCAGCAGTAGTGTTGGCATTTCCTATTTCTTTGAGAGGCACAAGAAGATTTTTAATACAAAGAAGCTTAAAAAGATAAGTAGAGTGTGTCTAATACCGATGTTGCTCTCTGTCAAAGGATGCACCTGCCCTACCTACATTTTTTATATATCAGAGGTAGGATAGGAAAGACATCTTTAGTTATGCAGTTTTGCTCTTCTTTCCTTTTGTATTTTGGAATATAATAAAAACCAATTTGTTTTTATTGATTGTGTACTTCACACAAATGCCTACAGAATTCGCTGTGCAAACAAGACCTTTTTATCTAAAACTCCTTATAAATATAGTTTTCATTTGAAAATTATTACAGAGGTTTATTGGCTGCTATAGTTCCATCTTTTTTTTTGTGCCTATACATCCCTCTTTCGACCATTACATTTGCTCATGATAGATATATATTTGCACTTTTAGCGTTGGCCCTACATTTTGAAACATAATGTTCCTAAGCATGATTAGTAAGCATGATTAGTGGAAAATATAGTCCCAGATTTAGGCTTCATTAAAAAAGGTATGATCAAAAGAAAGAGGGAAGTCAACATGAAATCCTGTTTAGTATCTTACTTTCCATTTAAATGAATTAATATATGCAACTTGACACCTGAATAACCTTAAGGATTGCCCCCTAAGTGATTTATTATTCAGTCATCCTTGCTCACACTCAGGATACTGTATATTACTTTTCTATTATTTTTTAGCACTTAACTTTCAATATAGGTATTGTGTTACATGCATATGTAACATTCCTTTCAAAGCCAGGATATCCTTTTTATTTAATCCAACCTCTGGCTTCCTTTTGTCAGTTGCAGTTTTGACAATTGGGACAGTATAAAAAGCATTATCCTGCTACACAGCATAGATATCTACAGTAGATGAAGAAGGGCTAGAGTATTAAACCTGCTGAAGTTTGCAGCTTCCAAGTGTAAAGTGATTAGTTCCTCTGTTAAGAAACAAGGATGTCTTAAAATGCTAGGCCATATGTTAAGTCCCCAAAGACTAACAGACTTATACTTCTATGGAAGTTTCTATGACAAAAAAAAAAAATCCTTATCATCATTATTAGACCTAAAGGTTTTCTGTGCCGTGTCATCTTCATGGATTCCTGTGCTTTACATCTCCTGTGGGCAGGATTTCACAAGCAGGGCTGGATTTCACAAGCTGTTAGGTCTTACTGTCTTTTGGAGACATTTTACTGCTCACAGTCCTATTCAATCTTAAGCAGTTTGGTGAAATGTTCTATTCCACATAAGGTGTAATATCTTCTTTACTCATATTCTTGCTTGACCCTGCATGTAAGGGAGGATGTATCATCTTTCTTGCTGTGCCTGTGCATTTCTGCACTTTCACATTCAAAGTATTTCCAGCAGTTAAATCTTCCTTTCTGTGTTTGCCCCTGTGTCTGTATTCAAGGGCAAATTCAGACGTGGTGCATGTTACTCAGAAGAATTCAAAAGGTTCCTTTAGATTCTGCCAGATCTATTTATACCATTTCTATCAATGTATAACATAATCTGCAATTTACATACCAAGGAATTGCAAGAGCATTTCAATTTAAATAACAGAGACTCTTCTTTCATTTACACCTACTCATGAGCCCTTATTATGAAAGCTGTAGCGAGTTAGATTGACATTTGATGAACAAAGGGCAATTGTCTTCAACAGAAAAGAACAATAGTGCTCCAGTAATTTTGAAGCATCTTTTCACTCTTATCATTGTCATTTTCATCTTCCTGGGTTTGGTGAATCCAGTGTTTCATCCGGTGAATTGATATTGATCCCTGCTAGTCAGTATTTTGCAGCTGTGTGGAGGAAAAGAAAAAAACATCTTATTTCTTTTATTCTTGTCATGTTGCCTGAATATATTTCTGTCCAGTTGTTTTGTTGATTTTGAATGGATTTTTGACTGTCTCTGGTTTAGTCTGTTCCAGCTTTTTCTCCTACTAGTTTGCTTTGCTTGGTGTAATGCTATGGTGAATATAGAAATAGCTCCGGTCAGGATGACTCTGAGGGTCCAGGAGTTATGGTATGCAGACACCCAACAATCATGGTGCTGAGCCAGCTTGTTAGAATCATGACCTGGATTTTTACTTTGTATTTTACAGGTATGATAAAACTAGCTAAATTTCTTTTAAGTTTTTTTTGTGCTAAAAATCTTTCATACTTCTTTTCAGTTAAGACATAATTGCAATGTGAGGAAGTAGTTAGAATAGCCTTGCACTGTACTGTGTTACCTGTGTTTTTTGTCAGCCAGTCTAAGCACATATTCCTTCCAAGAGGCAAAGCATGAGGCAGTAGGCTTACAGATTGAGGGAGAGATAGGAAATGGAGAAAGGAAAGGGAAACTCAGATGATCTTATTTCCTCTAGTCAACAGCTGGAAATCAGTACTAATGTTCATTCCTCACATCCTAGACTATAGATGTGTGTTTGAAGAGTTGTTTAAAGGGCAAGGCCATCTGGCATTAGATCCTGTCAATTAGAGAGGAAAGGATTTCCACTGATTTCTCTCAGCTTTGCAGACTTCTGTCCTTCTTGGTGCGTGTTATACCACATTGCCTCTGAAGATTAGCTGTGTTAGAAAAGTATTAGAGATCACAAGTGTTGTCCTACTCAAACTGGAGGTTAACTGGGGCTGTTCTTCTGAAATATATTGAAATTTGACTTAGCAATTTTCAGCTCTGCTCTGCTGACTCTGTTAGTGACCTGAGAAGAGATTTGTATTATGGTTGCCGTGAGAATTAAGGCTTCTCAGCAATGCGGGTAGGTTCTGACTAACCAAAATATTTCCTTCACATTTGTGGACTTCAGAGTGTCTGTAAGAATAATTCTCTTTTTTTTTCTAGAATTCTTTGTACAGCTTGTAGCGGGGAAGGATGCTGAAACTGAAACCATACACGGTTGAAAGCTCAACAAGAACAATATTTATTACCAAAAGGTAGACAACAAAATGAAAACCCAAGAGAGAGAAAGGAGGAGGAAAATAAGCCCTTAATATGACTCCCCACTAACTCAGGTGTTGCTTACGAAGGTATCTTACCAACCTCAGAATGCCTAGAATTACCTATAGCATAAGCTGCATCCTCAGAGTGTTGGCAGGCTCACAAGACGGTGGGCGTCCCTGCAAAAGGCAACGTTGTCCTTTGATGTGAAGCTTGAGTTCCACTCCCAGCACGAGCTCTCTGCTTTTTATACAATTAATTGGTGATGTCTACCTGGGCAGGTGTGGTCAGCACCACCCAACTAGAGGCCTTTGGTCCCTCCCCCTGTTATGTAAGTGGCATCTCTTCTGCGCGTGCGTGTGTACTCTGGAATTTCCCCGCGCCTGCATGCTACACCTTGGGGGGGTCTTTCCTAAATGAGTCGGGGGGCTTACTTCATCATCCTTCTCTTCGCTTTCATCTTCAAATGCCCTTGGAGGGCCATCAACCAGTAGTGAGGTACCAATTAATTATAGTTTACACAAGATGCTTCCTTCAAGGATGAAGCCCTCCTTTATAAGTGCTTATTTTCTCATAACTTAGCAGGAAAAGAACAAACTCTCACAGGTACTGGGCCAAACACAGACCAAAGTAGCAGCATCTAATTAAGCACAAATACACAGCTTCAAACCGTCAATTTGTCTCAAAAAAGTTAGAGTCTTTTTTTGGTATTTTATCTTTTTAAAACAAGTATCTTGCAAATTATTTTTTTTTTCAGAGACAACACTATCTTTTTATCATATTGAAATTTCATGTCAAAAAGTTACATCCTAGATTTGAAACTTTGGTTTCTCTGCTAGCTGTCTGAGTTTGCAGATAGCTGTTAGCAATCTAGATGCCCTCTATTATGCAAAACTGGAAATCAAATATTCCTATGAAATACTATATGAAAAGCTCTAATCATAACAAAAATTCTCCAGAAAAGCTACATATTGTTTTCAAACTTTGCGCTGGATGCTGGAGCAGAGGCAAAATCTCAATCATCTGTATTTTGGGTGTTAAAACAGTTGCATTTCTGCAAGTTCAGGCAAGGTTGTGGTAGTACTGAGGTTTATCCTCCAGATCTCATTGTCCTACTAGGTTGATTGAACAGTCTTGCACTGCAGTGGCCATCCTGCTACATTTAACAGTGTATCTTCTGAGTTTATTAAATATATGGTTTCATATGCCACAGGAAAGAAGGTGAATGCCTGATTAGTCCTTTGGTCATGTAAAAATATATTTCTTGTGTAGAAATATGGTTTGAATGTGACTCAAAACACATACTGTCTTTTTAAATCACTCTGAGCCCAGATTTGCATCCTGCTGAGTGTCTTCTGCAGTATGCCAAATAAACTCACTGCCTGTTAGTTTCAAAGGGAGCTAAAAGCACTCATTACCATGCAGGATCAGGTCCTTTATGTTTAGAAATAAAACAAAAAAAGAATGTGTCTTACCATTAAGGAATGCCTTAAAAAAATGAAAGGGGTAAACTCACCATGAAGCTACTTTTATGCTCCTAATGACTGTGTGAAAAAAATCTGCAGGGATAGAAAGAAAATGAAGCAAATACAGCAGTGCCCCACCACATTTCAAAGGCAATATCAAATCATCTATAAAATTCTGTGAAAACAATATCCAACTAATCCACAAATGAGAGAGTTCAGATTATCAGTTAAAAAAATAATGAGTAGACCTGTGCTTATTTGGATGATAAGCATTAAAGATTGTCTCCAATAATTAAGGATTTAGGGTGTTGCTGTACTCTTGGAACTAAATCTTTTAAATAACTTTCCAATTTCCAGACTACTGAATCTTTGAAAAGTTAATTTTTGTTATCTCCAAATATAGGAAGCTTAGCACAACAATGGCAGTTCAAAGTCTCCCAGGTAAAGAGCCTTCAAAGAGTAATTCGCAATACAAATTCATAAAAGTCAACAGTTTAGACTACTCAATTGCTTTTAAGATTTTCATCAAATGCATCTCAGCAGTTGAAACTTGCCACCGATGCCTCCCAGCTGAGTTAAAGTCAGAAAACACTGACAATGTTGCCTTTCTATTTCTGTGGATTTTTCACAATGAGAGATAGCAACTTAACTTTGCCTGAATTTACTTCCTATCTTATCTTTACAGATGTGATTCAAAGTAAGTGCATAAGTTAAATATTATGTTTCATGCTATAATTGAAGTTTTTAAATACTAATTAGTAGCAAGTAAATTGCTCAAATCAGAGTATATAAATGTTGTCTGATCTGTGTAGTGAAAATTCTTTTGAATACAGATAGGTGCTCACAAGGTTCCTTCTGATGTAGTAGAGATACCTATTCTAAGGTAAAGATTATTTTAAAAGACATTCAGTACTTTGGGGGCATTCTAGGCTTTTGTAGAAAGATGAACAAGCTCCTCATCAGTGTGACAGTAGTGTGATTTTTCCATACTAGGCAGTAGAAATTTTCCTTTAAAGGATACAGAATTGCAGCCTAGTTTTATTGCTTCATTGTGCATTATAACTGTATTACCAGAGAAGTGAAATTAACTACTCTGTGTCTGGGCTTCCTTCTCTATCTCTTGGACAAGACTTTCAAAAGAGAAGTTGGTGAGACATACTTTAAAAGAGTTTTATTCCCTTAATTTGAAAAGTTAAAAATATTATTATTTAATACTAATGCAGTTTCTCATCCTCACAATAGCAACATGATTCCTGTGTTAAGAATCTTGTGTTCTGTTTAAAAGCTGTGTCCAGATACATTTATATGTATGGTGTTTCTGTTTGTATGCACTTGTACATATGACTGAAGAAACTTGTAGCTTTGGTTGTCTGAACTAAAATGTTCTGCATTAATTCAAGGATTTCATTATTACTGTTTCAACATTTTCTGGTATTGTGCTTTCAAACAGATCCAAATGACTCAATAATTCGTACAGCAGTATAATCTGTTGCTGTGAGATGCTTAGATTTGCTAAGTGACTAGTAGGTCTGTGGCCTAGAATATCAATATAATATTATTTATTAATTGTAATAGTAGAAGGGTGGCCATGAGATGAAAATAAGATAACTTTATTTTAATTTCTGATTATGAAAGAGTAAAAATGTGATTCTTTATCCAAACCTTTGAAGTCATTGGTTATAGAAGACTGCAGTATGAGAAGAGGTTTTCTCATGAGCTCTTATTTTCTCTCTCTCTTTTTGTCAGAAAAAGAAACCACCACAAACCTTTAAAATACTGCTTTAAAATAAACTTCAGAACTACTTCTGGGTAATACAGAGGTATAATGATATAATTAACAATCAGCCATGAGGTTCAGCTTGGGTTCAGGCCCTCTTCTGTCTTTAGGAGAAAATGGATTCCCTGTGCGGCTCCAAAATCCATAGCAAAAGTAATGCAATGATGCAAAGATCATTTCCATGGAACTTTCTTCCACTTGTAGAAATGGCGATGAAAGTTTCTTTTCAGATGTGATTCTTCCTAACACATTCTAAATGATTAATGCTTCAGGGATGCCTTGGTGGATTGACTGGAAAAAGCTGATTTCCCCATTGGGCAAAAAATAGGGAGTGTAATTACTGTTTTGTTGTTATTGTTAGTTTCTTTGTTTGTTTTTTTTTTTTAGGGAGTTGATAGAAAGAGTTCTCATTATTATATTCTGGCCACCCCGGCATCTGCTTTCCTGACACAAAACCATTCCATTCTCTTGCTGGCTCACTGCAATTCCTTTGTGAAGTGAAGTCTGTAGCTGCTGATTCATCTCTAACAATATTCCAACCGTATCCTGATGACTTTCATTACTCAGCCATTTCATCATGGGATTTTTACTAGAAAAAAACATAGCTCCTTGCAGTTGTATAATTCATCCAATCTATGAGTTAAAAACCTGTATCTTTAATATTTGAACCTGAATAATTTACCAATCAAAAGTCCAACCCTGCAAACACATTGAAGTGAATATTTGCTGCTTGTGTAGTTGGCTTCATAAAACTCATCAGAGTATTTGCATTAGTGTGGACAAAGTGAGATCCAGAGCTGGTCAAGTAGTCATTAAAAGATAGAAATCATAATGAAATCACTTGAGGTTTGAGTGAGAGAAAGAAAGATTTAGAAAATAAATAAATAAACATAAGATTTCAATTAGGATTTCAGCTGTCAGGAGTGAAAAGAACAATGTGCTAGGATATACAAAGGATTTGCTCTTAGGGATTCCTGCTGAACCTTTATAACACTGTAGTAATGAAAAGCTGTATATCAGAACATGAACTTGCTTCCTGTCAGCCAAAATATTTCCTTTAGCTATCACTGCAAATAAAAGAGGAATTTGGACGTCATATATGCTGTATTAAAATTCTTATCAGGAGGTATTTATGCAAAGTCCAATCCAATATTTTTTCAGGATTTTTCTTCTGGGTTTTTTTTGGGTGGATTTTTCCCTTCTCCCAACTCCATCCCTTTACTCTCAGTATACGCCCCACATATCACAGAATCACAGAACTTGTCAGGTTGGAAGGGACCACAGCGGGTCATCTAGTTCAACCTCCCTGCTCAAGAAGGGCCATCCTAGACCACATGGTGCAGGATTGTATCCAGATGGTTCTTAAATGTCTCCAGTTAGGGAGACTCCACAGCCTCTCTGGGCAATCTGTTCAAGTGCTCAGTCACCCACACAGGAAAGTTCTTCCTCATATTCAGGTGGAAATTCCTGTGCATCAGTTTCTGCCCATTGCTTCCTGTCATATTGCTTGTCACCATCAAGAAATGCCTGGCTCTGTCCTCTTTACACCCTTCCTTCAGATATTTATGTACATAAATGAGGTCCATCTGAGTTGTCTCTTCTGAACGCTGAACTCAAAGGTTCAACTCCTTCAGACTTTCCTCCTAAGTGAGGTCCTCCAGTCCCTTAATCATCTTCGTAGCCCTCAGAAGGACTTGCTCCAGGAGCTCCATGTCTCTCTTGTACTGAGGAGCCCAGAATTGGATGCAGTAGTCCAGATGCCCTTACTAGGGCTGAGTAGATGGGCAAGATCACCTCCCTCGACTCAGTTTGACTTGACCTCTGGCTTTATTGGTCTGGTTAAGAACCAGAGTTTTTAAAACTCTAAAACAGAAAAGATACATTCCAGATTTTTTTCAGGATTACCTGATTCTTTTAATGCTTGATGGGATTTTCTTGAAAAACAGGAGAAGTTCAAGCCCTCCTCTGAATTGTTGGATACACAGGTACTTTCACAGATATGCCCCTTTCTGAAGCTGACGTTCAAAACTGACTCAGGAACAAATGTACCACTGAAAGGTGCTGGAAAAACAACCCAGTTGTACTGTAAGTGGGGAAGGCAGCGAGTCATAGTAAGATGACCTGAATTCAGATAGAAACTAAGAAAAGTCTGGATTAAGCACACAAAAGGAAAAAAACCTCACAAACCTCTTCTTTATGTAATTTCTCTGCACCCTGCCTTGCTTTTCCTACAATGGTAAAAACCTTCTCTTTCCTAAGGTTATTACTTAGGAGAAATCGATCTCTTTTATTCCACACAATTACCTCTGAACATACCTGGGCTTTTTGACTCCGTTTCTGAGATTCCCATCTCTGAGACAATTGCTCCATTTATCCCGAGTACTTCTTCCTCTCTCATTTACTCAAAGCCTGGTCCCGTGCTAGCTCTGCCTCCACTCCAGCTACCTGCCTCTCTGTTTCTCTGGAGCACTGGCTAGGCAAGCTACTTTAGCCACAACTACAAAATAAGCTCTACTTACCTGAAATGATGCTCTTAGGTATTTCAAATATGAGGGCATATAAATCCTCTATGCTGCTTCATTTACCTCTTACTGGGTTAATCCAGTGAATCTGGATTCAAATTCTGCTCTAAATTAAAATAGCTGTAAACTGCTATGATAGGAAGCCTAAAACTTCCTTTAAATCTTTTAAAATTCAGAATAAATAATAAAAAAATTAATTCTTGAATTGGGAAATGGTTGTGCAATCATTTCAGAAGCTCCAGTTCAGCCACAACAGTACTGCTGTGTTCTACCTTTCTCATTCGTTTTTTGTATCTCATAATATTAGCTTGACATTTCTTTCAATAGACCTTTCATAAATACAACTGATAATGTTTCATATCACAAGGGCACTTACGCAAACATCATTTGTATATTTTTTTTGCCCAATTCATGCGTTAAAGCTTTCTTTTACAGCAATAAGGTCTAGAAACACTCAAGGCAATTTTACTGAGAGTTGTTTCAATAGCATTCACCACAGAATCCATTGTACAAGGGAGTATCTGTGCGTGCAAGCCCACTTGTTTTAAAAGAAAATTGTGGATTAGGATGAGTTCTGTGAAAATGAAAGAGGTAGGGGAAATACAACCATGGTTTCTTGGTAGCAGCTCAGTGTCTTGGAAAATGGTGGAAGGGATTTGAAAGTAACTTTCTTCATGAGAAACTATCAGAAGGTAAGATATATATAATGAAAAAAGGTTTTATCAGTGATCTTAGATGAATGAAATAGAGTTTCAAAATAATTCTAAATGAAAAAACCTCCAACAAAACAAAACAGAAAATAAAATACTTAACATGCAGAATTCAGAATGCTATTTTGCTGTTTTGCTATCACATGGATGTGATACAATGTGTGGAGCCAGACTCATGGCATTAATTATAAACTGAGATATCATTACAATAAATGATGTGTACAAGGCTTAGATTTCCAGGCTTGCATCTGTAATCCAGGTACAATTTATGTGTTTAACGCACACTCTTATATTTTTAAATACATATATATAAATATATGTATATGTGTGTACCCCATATATTTATATGCTATTTTTCTTGGAAATATCCATGTTTTTCACATACCACAGCTCTGTTGCTATTCTAGAGTGTCAATAAACAATTCATTTGGAGATACTCAGCTTTCTGGTCCTTGAGAGCTAAACAGTTTGCATGTTCTTGTCAAGTGCATCCTTCTAAGCCTGACAATGTCATGCACATTGTACAGAGACCCAAAACAAGGAATACAAGATTAACAATAGATGGTTTTAAATGATAGGAGACTAATTTCTTTACCCTGAATACCATTGTCACTTGCAATTAATTTTAACTCTGAGCTCAGAAGAGTATGTACCTGATACTTTGAAAATGAAAAGCTGAATCCAGCAGCAAGTAGGGGCTGCTATTTCTACTTTTATATTCTATTACTACATTATTTTTTTATATTGGATTCTGAGTTTTCTAAATACTGTATGTCACAGAAGCTAGATAGATTAGGATGCTAGAGGGACCTGTTGTAGATGTACCTTAACATTACTGTTCCTTATTACTTTGCTTTCACCATCATAAATACTTTACTTTTGTACCTACTATATTAATAACTGTAGAAAGATTACTATGTGTGGTTCTTCAGAATTACATTTTTTCATACCTTCTTTTTCCGAATCCTTGGATTGGAAGGGATTTTCCTTACTATATGCTACTAATATAAGGACCATGCTATCTTTTTCCCAAATGTCTCCTTTTAAACATCTCTACCTTTCTCAGAACTTGTTCTCATTGAAGAGTCTTCTCAATTGCCAATTTCTTGAAGGCCAAAGACTATTAAAACAGCAATTTTTATGTTTTCAGGTGAACTGAAATCTTTAAGTGCTTCTGGGTCTTCTATATTCACTTATATCCTTCAGAATAATCTCCATCTATTGCATTAAGGGCTGGTGGACACATTTTTCTCTTTTGGCACCCGGTAAGCAAAGGTTAGAGTTCAACTTGTCCCAAATCAGCTTATCCTTCTATGGGGTAGTCAAAGCCCACTTACAAACACTCTAATGCAGTTTTACATTTTTGCCTCCCACCTGCATTCAAACCTGGGTAAATGTCTTTCTCTGTCAAAGCAGCAGTGGGAGGTGAAAATGAAAGTCCTTTTTTTCTTTCCCTGAGAAATTGGACTGTAAAAAGCTGTCAGTTTAAAAATGACATAGTGGCACAGCATTTCTATAAGGTGGCTCCTTTCATTTTTGACTCCTGCTGTCTCTCTGACAGTTGAAGTTGCAGCAGGAGGTAAAAACTAAAATGAGCACTGCTGGCATTTGCCCTCGAGCACAAAATTAATAATGGAAGAAACAGGGAGACATCCAAAACTGCCTCATAACGGATGTCAACCAATGAGGTTTCAACACTTCCATAATAAGGTGACCAGAATGATGCCCATTATTCCAAATATGATCTTATTCTCTATTACTTTCCTAGTGCTGGATCTATTTTCTCCATTTTTATTTGATTCCCTGCTTTGTGGGTTATAGAATATTTTAAATTCTATTAAGCTGTATGCTATGACTTTATGCTTTCCTCCTCTGCATCCTAACTCTGGTCAAAATGTTATGGATGTTGTCTTTTCTCATGCTTTATACCTTTCAACTTTTCTACATGAATATTTTGCTACTAAATCACTGTTTACAGTATCTTACTATATCCTATTCACATATGTGAACAAACCTCATAACCTATCGAAGGGATAGCTTTTAGTGTAAACAGCCACAGGATAAAAAGGCTGAGATGGTTTTTTGTCCTTGTAAACTCAAGAGCTGAACATTTTCTGCCATAATTAAGAAAAAGATGAGTCACTATTAGGTGACTGAGAGATGGAAGAGGTCTCAAAATCCTTCAAGCAGGACAGGGGTCTTTTTTCTTTCTTAAAAGACTCAGTGGTGTGTGCAAATTAACATAGGTAAGGACAAACAGTCTGTTAGAAATGGAGTACAAGTATAATTCTTTCTGAGCTATTTCAGTAATTTTCTGGTTTTAGCAGCATTTTGGTGGTATTTAGTATCTTACCTTTGACTATTCAGGACAGCTAATATTTTAGGCTTCACTTACTGGGGTATAACATTCTTAACTACATGGAGTCACACCATGTCATTCAATTCTTCTGTAGACTTAGCTTTGAGGGTAACCAGTGTATGCAGCATGCCAAACTTTTCTTAACATAAATTTTTACACTATTCTGTATTATATACATTTGCTTCTACCTCCTCACTTCCATCTTTGCTGCTGCTTTTATTGGCATGCACTTTTGTTTTGCAGAGATGAAAAAAGGGGGCAAACTCTCAGTGATGCAGACAATTCTCAAGTGCTGACAAATACACAAAATAAGCACATTGCAAAGAAAGCATTTTATTTCTTCACATGCTATTGCTTTCAGGCATTATACCAGTCATCTGGCCCAAAGCTTAAAACATCTTTTATCTATTATTAGAGAATAAGGATAACTCAAATGCTTCAGCTGAACCCATTGATCTCATTGATTTCAACATCTGTTAATGACAAAGAGAAGCTGGACTGGATAAACACTTGTAGTTTGTTACAATCACATTTAGTAGTGCCTTCTTCAATTTCTAAAAATCATTTGCTGTATGTTTTAACCTCTTGTGCAATTTAACTTTTGTTCTTGTCTTCTGATTTTTTCCTTGAGACTTGTTTGCAAACTTAATTCTGTAATTCTATAATCCTTCTTTTGCAAAATGAATTCTATAATCCTTCTTTAATACTTTTTTTTTATTCTCAGTACATTTTGTGCTTGCTAGCTCAGCAGTTTAGTTTTCTTTAAAAGTTCATTCATTGTGGGAAGAGCCACAGAGCATTTGGGCATACATTAATTATTTTGCATTCTCAATGTGCCCTCTGTAACCTCCCAGTCTGTGGCTCTATTACATCCACTTCCCCCTGTGTTTTCCATGTACCTCCAAGATTTATTCTGATTAGCTTTAGTTTCTTTATGTGTGTCCACCAACCTACTTTAAAACATAAATTGTTTATGATTACTATTGTTTAGCTACTCCTCCACCTTCACACAACCTCCCTAAGCATGTCTCTGCTTTTAAAATTACAAGCATGCATTACTCCCTTCCCAATTTCCTCTCTCCCATTTTATGTGTGTTGTTTTACTTTCAGTATTTTATCCCAGTTTGTTTTTCCTGATTTTGTCTTCTGCTTGATATTGACCACTTCGTGAATTGGGTAGCTATTTGAAATCTACATTGCCAGCAGAGATATTCCCTTTTAACAACTCATGTTGCTAAACATGTATTTTATATTTTTGTATCTTGTTACTTTTCTATTAATGTTTGTCTTCCTTTTGTAAAACTGAATTTGAGGCCATGATTTTGCACACATATATAATCTTTTTCTCTCTTGTAGCATTGTTCACTTGAATTACACATTTCAGATCTCAATTTGCATCCATCAGTGGGAAAAGAGTAAGAATACCATCTTTGATTATTCTGGTTTAGTTTTCCTTCATTTAAATATTGAACTTGATTTAAAAAAGGCAGATTTGGTTCTCTGTCATTATGTATAGTTGCTCCTTGCTTAATTTCATCTTAACTCTAATTAAACACACAATACTTCGGTGTTTTGTCAATTTTTGAACTAATCCACTACCTAAATATTCCCTTTTCATATACACATCCATAGTTCTAACTTTTGAGATGTTCTTTTACACAGATCTTAAAATGTTCATCCTCTGGACTTATTCCAATGTAGCAGTTTGTTCTGTGGAAGTAGGAGTTGTTTCCAAAGTTTCTACGGCCAGTTTTCATAGAGTTTGTAGAAATATTTTTTTATTATATAAAGAAATAATTTCCCTGAATTCAGTGTAAAAGAAACAGGCTAGTAGAAAAGATTTACCCTTTTCCTTTTCCTCTACCCATTTCCTCTCCCCCTTTTTTTCTTTCTTTTTTCTTTTGTCTTTTTTCTTTTTGCTTTTTTCATTTTTCTTTTGTTTGTTTGTTTGTTTGTTTTTGTTTTTTAACTACACTATCATTGTATACAGGGCTTTATTGTCTTCTTTGATATTTGATTTTAGAATTATTTTACATAGCATGATAGGCACATGGAATGCAGTGAGGGGGGATTATCCCGGGTGTCCTAAAATGGATGATAACACAGCTGGATTTTTTTAGACCATGTATGTCAGGGGTCTGCTGATAAAAAATTTACTGTTTTTCTCTTGGTGTGAAGGATTGGATTCTAGGATAATTGTTTTTTTTTTATTTTTCACTGTATGGCACGGGGCAGAAAAATAATTTGGTGCAAAGGGAGCTGAGAGTTGATCTCTCTGCAGTTCAAAGTCCACAATTTTTTGAACATCATCTGTACCTTTTCCCAACCAGTATGTTTCTGGTAGAGATGACAAAACCTTGTGGACAAGAGGGGATGGTGTTCCTCTCTTCTCATTGTGGTGCTTTAAAGGGCACAAAGTGCTGGTCTCCATCAGGAACCTGCCGATCTTCTCAAACCACATGGCTCCTTGACCTGTATAATCCTGTTCATCAGGCTCCTGCCGGATGGGCTGCTGGTGCCTTGTTCTCAAGAGCAAATACAGGAGCTCAGCAAAAGATGAGACATCCCCCCACACACACACACCCAGTACTGAGAGATGCTTAGTTCATATGTCTGGTAAGTGCAGAACATCTGTGGAAGAAATTGGCTCTCTTCCTTTTGGAAATGTGTGTTTCCCTGACAACTCTGCAGAGGTATAGACACAATGAAACCATCTGGTTGCTTATTTCTCTGAAAAAACAGCTCAAATTCAATAAGTTATGCTTCAGTCTGACAGCCCCAAACCCAGTTTACAAGAGAGGAGGCAGAACCAATGCCCATCAACAGTGAAATATACTGATTTAATTTAATTGGATTTTAATGCCTGCCCTGCATTACCTTTCTCTATTGTACCTTCTTTGCTTACCAGTAACTCATGTACACACTTTGCAAATCCCTAATGTTCAGTTATGTCAGTTCCCCTCAACAGGCCTGAAACACAGAACAGCAGGGTACCACCTCCATTTATGGCATGTGACCAATTAGATGAGGTCTTCCCAAAATGATTAATAATCGAGTCTGAAGTGTCTTTCCAACAAGACCTTAAAAAACTATCTTCCCTGAATATCTGAAAAATTCAAGTACCTATAATCATGAGGTATTTCTGAAAAATCCTACCCAATTCTCATGTTAAGTACACAAAATACACTGTAAATCCCCACTCTGCTTTTATTGAGGAACGGTACCATAGTTAGAATAAACATCTATTAGCTGAGAAAACAATTGATGTCATCAGTTTCTCTGAAACCATCGTATTTACAATAAATGTTGAATGATTTGTAAGTTTTAAATTAAATTGTATTTTTAGTTATTATTTTATTCTGAAAAATATTATCATGTAAGAAGTCTTCTGTGGGGAGAATAATGGACTGTGGTACATCATAAAAACTGATACCCTGCAGTTCCCCCTTTCATGAATAGGCTGCCATGCTTGAACTCTCCTGTTGAACTAATGAGCCTGAGTATGTTGAAAGTTGGGTTACTCTTGTAAGTTTGAATATACCAAAATGCTGGTTAAATTTTTCTATTGCCAGTCTCTTTCAAAGTTACTGTCAAAAACCCCCAAGTATATTAAAGGTCCGTTACCAATCCTCTGTCTTGAGGTTATTGTTATTCCTGGTTGATATCTTTTTTTTCCCTGAGGGGTATACTGAGTTAACAGCAACAGAGCATGATTATTATTGATCAACTTTCATAAATTATGTGCTTTAATAGGGTACTGTACAGCACTAATTGTATTTTCAACAGATTTTCTTACATATGTCATACAAAACTGCATAAATTGTCTGTAGTGGAAAATTATGGGAAGATAACATCTAAAATAAGTGTGGTTTTTTGGTTTTTTTTTAATTAGTAGATTGATTTTTTTCTTAGGAAAGGATGAAGGAGGGAGATTACAGATTTTAAAAAAGGACAGAGATATTTCTGAACTTTAAAAAAGTTGTACTATATTTGTATTTACTGAATCAGTCACTTTGTAGACTCAGGGCATCAATGTGTTCACATTGAAAAAAAGCATACCTTATGAAATGGCTGTTACGCTTTAAGAGAGATGCACTTTCTTGTTGATAATTGTAATGCATGTATTCAGATGGCAACTCTTGTCCTTTCTGATGCTGCTAAAAAAATATTTCAAAATAAATCTCACACTGAACTGCTGTGGTAATCCCATTCTTGAGGACTTTGTAAGTACACTTCTTTTTTCCTGTCTTGTAATGAATTGCACCTTTTCTTCAGCTGTGGCAAATGGAAGACAAAGAGTAATTTCTCTGTAGGTCATATGATTTAACCTCATAGACTTTTTTTTCATTTCACTCTTTTAGTTTGAAGTTTGGAAGTCTTTTTTTCCCCCCTTACTTACAATAGTAAAGTTTTTGGGGATAATTTATGCACTCTGCCGCTAGTTTCAATTTTAACACCCTGTCAAAAAAAATGCAAGTTTAATAGGCAAGATAGAGCTCATAAGAAGTACTTAACTGATGAAGTCACAAGTATTAGCTGTGATAAAGCTCTGCCAGGCTGCTTTTCATTTTGCTGCCCAAAGGCAGCGTAGCCTGGTGCTCTGGCTCTTCCTGTGCTTGATGGGCTGCTCACCTCCATCTGAGAGACCAAAATATGCCTCAGGAAAGGGATGGCCACAGGAAGGAAAGTCTCCATTGAAGGAGATACATTTGACAGATTCTTTAAGATGTGTTAAGGCAATATTTTTCAGCTGGTCATTGTTACTGAGAAGAGAGGAGAGAAGGGACAAAGTGAAAAAGCAAGTGTGGTACAAGAAAAGGGTGATGAGGTGCTCCACAGTGAAGGCTGACAGTCTCTCCATCCCCTTTTCTCTTCAAATCATTGAAACTAGAGTAGGACCCAGGCTTTGGAAGGGATTCATATCCTGTGATTTCCCATCTCCTGCCAGCATCTGGAGAGAGCTGAAGCCATCTGAAAGCTTCACATATTGGGACTCAGCCTTCTGGGAGCCATACTTTCAGATCTTGATATCTAGGATTTAAACTCTGAATGAACCTTTGAAGACACTCTGCTAGTTTTTGCAGCTGTCAAAACCCCATGGTGCAGAACATAACCTGCAGCAGAGAGGTTGTTTTTCACAGCTAAGCCATGGCAATGGCAGCTGTGATGGAGCAAGCCACTATACACAAAGCAGCTGAGTTTGAGGTGGTGAGAGCTAGGAAGAAGTGAGACACAAAAGTAACCATGCTTTTGTTCTAGCTGATGCATGAAGAAATTGGGTTTCAGATCTGGTACTTAGCAAGCTGGACAATCAGCAACTACCCAGAGCAGTTATTCATCCATTCTGCTCAGGTTTGATAACTTCATTTCATGATTTCAAGAGGTCTTTCTCACTTGACACGTAAAAAAACATTTGTGGTATAGACACTACAAGTCTGCAGAGCCTTGGTGTCTATCAGAATAGACTGAGGTTTCTGTACCAGTCTGTCACGGGCTACATAAAATGAGCTTAAAAAGTAAATCACCATAACCGACTGGGCTGCTGGTGGATTCTCTGCAGATTCTCTGAGGCATGTATTGGAAAAGAGTCTACCTGTTGGTATTATCAGTAGTTAAATGGAAACAAGTTATTTCAAGAACAATGCACCAGTAATAACTTTTTTGTTGATGTGGCATATACCTTAGATCCATGAGTTCTGTCATGATGTAGGAGTTATTTGGTGAAATTCTATGGCTTGTGCAATAAAGGAGGCTGAGATGACTAGGTGATGATAATAGTCCATTTTAACCTTAGAATCTATGCAGTTAGGAAGCAACTTTTCCAGTCTGAGTCTAAATTTTTAAAAAGAAACTACAAGGCTATGTATGCCTTTCTGAAAGCATCTTGTAATTTTTCATTTTCTCCCTATGAGAAAGACTGATTGTCATTCCATTATAATTTCTGTTTTGTTACTAGTAGTGTTAAGAGCCTGATTTTGGCATATTAAAATACATTCATCTATTATGTTTTATATATAGCTATATGCCTGTCAAACACTGAGTGTAATAGGCAAAGTTACCCTCAGAGAAAAGAGTAAAAGTAAAAAATGTAAAGAAAAATCATGTGTTTTCTTTTGCTATCCCTGTTAATACTGATGGGTATTTTGGAGACTCAAAAACCTAAAATAGACCCTCTTTACAAATTGTCCTACCCACTTTTTTTGCTTGATTCCCCAGAATTTTAGTTCAGTAGGTTTTCTTCCACTAATTCACTGCTCTTTACGTCAGCCCCATACTTCATTTTGTGACTGCCAGCTAAATAATGGTGGGATACACTGGGGTCCAAGAGAACAGTCCAAGAGAACAGTGAAGTGTTCAGACAGGTCTTACAAATGGGGCCAAACTAAGGAAGAAAAGCTTGCTTCCAAGGGGAAAGGCAGTGAGACTGTCTCACTTTTAGGGATTAGTACCTAGCAGTCTATAAATTGGCTTGCGTCAGCCAAGTACAGCAGAAAATGTACTGCACAGAAGAGCAGCTATTATGTACAGTAGCCACTTCACTGATTGCAATCAATGTCACAAATTAGAGTAATTTCCTGGCTTATGTTATGTCAGAGCTAAACTTTGTTTTGTGAGTCATGCTGTCTGGACACCAAGCTTTGAGACACTGTCTTACACTCAGCAATTTCACTTTTTGTCTTTCATTTTATTGCAAATGGATCTGTTCTCACTTTTAGTATGTAAGTATGGACTGCTTAGATGTAAATGATCAAATGTTACTCAATATTAAAAAGAAGCTCCCATCATTACTTCTATAACATATATTGGAATATATGAAATATATGTATGGAATATCTTTTTTTTCAGCATCAGAATATCTGTTTTGAAATGGCAGATTTTTGTCAATATTATCCAGAATTTTGGTCTGAAATTTTAATACTTCCTTGTACTTGCTTCTTGTTGTCTTATTCCTTTTTCAAATGCCAGATGATGGCTATTTCATTCCAGTCAAATTTGTCCTTATATTCATGTCGTGCTCTGAACACACCTTCTGCTGCATCTGTTTGATTAAATCCAACTGTAAAAGCAATGTTTTGCACAGTGTTTCACTTAGGGTTTTTGTATTTTGCCAGGTGGGATTTCAGCATGCACTGAAGGAAAAACACATTTCTCTCTGCACTGAAGAAGTATGATGTAAATAGAAACACTTTATACAGGGAGATTAGTGAGGAGCTATTTTCTTGTACCTTGCAGCAATGCACTGTTTCAGTGGATTAAGAGCATCCACATCCATAGCACTAATTAATAGTACCTGATATTTAGTAATTTCATGCCTCAACCTATTACTCAATTGTTTTTATAAGAGATCCCTGATGTTTCTTAGTGGGGAACAATTAAATGAATGCTAACTAAACCTTCACATCAACAGGCAACAAATGTAAATTAAACACAATTGTTTCTATGAATGAAAGGGTCAGCACTTCAGGGTTGGATTAACTGTTATTGAAGTAAGCAAAGATGGGAGAGATAGGTAAATTACATAATTAATTTCCTAATAATTTATAAATTGTCTAGTGTGGGTTTGTCTGCACTGAAGACTTAAGTTCTGTTTGCTTACCTTAGCTTTTCTCCCAGAGTCACTTCTTTCACCTTTAAGGATGTTTAGAGTAAGGGAGGTCTACTCTAGAGCACTGGGTCATTTTCACTAGATCTCCATGTGCCCACTTGCATAAATAATTTTCACTACTTTTCCATAGTATTTAATACCTCCTGAAAATTGTACCATTTCCTCTGCGATTCACTACAGAGGCTCAGGGGAGACCTCATCACTCTCTACAACTACCTGAAAGGAGATTGTAGCTAGGTGGGCATGGTCATAAACTGTGCCAGGGGAGGCTTAGGTTGAATATTAGGAAAAAAATTTTTTACAGAGAGGGTAATCAGGCATTGGAATGGGCTACCCAGGGAAGTGGTGGATTCTCTGTCCCTGGAGGTTTTTAAGATGAGACTGGATGTGGCACTTAGTGCCATGGTCTAGTAATCACGGTGGTGTTGGATCAAGGGTTGGACTTGATGATCTCAGAGGTCTTTTCCAACCCGGTTGATTCCATGATTCTATGATAATGAGAAGATGCAAGCAATGTGGCTCCTATGAGGTGGAGTCACTCATACATCAACATAATTTCTATCTTGAATGCTGTGCTAGGAAATCAGAGACCAAACAAGGAAGAATATTTCAATGTGGGAGCAGTAGCCAAGCAGGAGAAATTATTTAAACTAGGAAGAAGTGTGCCCTAACTCCAAGAGATATACAATTTTATGCAAAAAATGGGAAAAGTGTGATGGAAAGGGAAAACATTTCTAATTTATTTTCTGACAACAGATGAAAGCAATGTTATATAAGACCATAAAGGTAGCATGACTTTGTACCCCCAATGGAGTTCATAGACAATTCTGTGCTTTAAAATATGCAGCCTGGGTCTGCCCATCTTATTTCTGACTGTAGTGGAATAGCTTTGATTTCTTTTGTATTACCATTTCAGTTTGCTTTCCCTTTTTGTTTCAGTCGCTTGCATTTAAATTATTGCTAAAAGATATTCTGGCATGAAATCTCCATTTACTTGGTTTGGGTAGGCATATTCATTTCTATAAAAAGTCTCAGAAATCCAATCCCCACTTTGATTTTGATCTTTGCCTCATTCCCTCTACTTAATATTTGTATGTATATATATATATATACATATATATATACATATATATATATACTCTGTCCATATATAAGTGATTTTTCCCTAATCCATTTAGTAAATAAAATGAGCATTCTCTTGTATCAGAGAAACATTTTTAACCTTTAGATATGCAAAATTAGAATAATCTAGGGAAATATAACAGTATATAATGAATAATACTCCAACGTGTTAGTGAATATCTTCATATCTTCCATATCTCAATCAAGAAAATTCTGGACTGAGATCATGACTGACAAGTTCACAAACACAGAATCTGCAGTGGTCATGGATCTTAAATACCTTCTTCAGCTCTCTGCCATATGTTTGCTTTAGACACAGCATGGGATTTATTTAAAGGGACACAATCAACTTGAAAATAACAGTGCTGTCTGAAAAATTGTCATGAAATGCAGCTATAAGTAAAAACTAAGATTACTGTAATTGAAAAAAGTTAATAAAATAAATCTCTACTTTTTTGATTGGTTTACTTTGTGCACTTGACAGTTCTCTGTAATAATTATAATACCTATATTTTATGCAGCACTTTTTGATCCATAGGCCAGTGTTTTACTAAAATATGGCCCATTTCACTCTATGTGTAAATAATTTCAGTTTCCTCCACACTCAGTTGATTTCTTCCTCTCTGAAATTCTTTATAAACATCAGCACAGAATCAAGAAAAAATCCAAAGCATTTTATGAAATGACAGATCTACTATTTAAAAAAAGATCACTGTCGGCTGGGTTTAATTAGCCACATTATAAAGAAAAGGTTGAAAATATCTTTGAGATTTTAAAATTGGAACAAGAAGTTGATCATTTAGTAACTTAATAATTTAGAATCTGTCTCAGATTTTGGATGTTATAAAGTTATTTTCTGAATTCCATTAAACTCATTTAGTGTTACACTGGGTATTCAAGAAGATAATGTCATGAAGTATTACCAAAATTATCATATTCATATTAGAAACGAATAGACTGTGCATCCTTTATGTTCATATAAAGATGACAACTAGAAATAAAGGCTTTTCTTTCCTAATTTCATGAAAACCAATGTTTTCTCTCTCCTTTATCACCATAGTTCCTAATTTAGAATCCTGAGTTCTTAATTGTTGGTTGTTATTGTGTTCAAAACCTTGTATTTCCAACTGCAGTGAGAAAATGTCTTGGCTCTTGAATGTGAAGTTTGTGAAGATTGTTGCCTTTGTGGAAGAATGTACATTAAATGCTTCTGAGCTGTTCAAGTGGTGAAATAAATATATGGAACAATGTTTGGTACCTTTTGCTTTTCAAAAGACTTTAGATCTCATATCTATACCCTCTTAAAAGCTTTTGCCATACACTCAGCAGCATGTTCTGCTTTTTTGTTAGATTCATCTTTTTGGCCTACTTTTCAAACTATATTTTAACTGGAACTCAAACTCTTTTCCCTTTCCTACTATTTGCTGAGGCTAGCAATCCCATGCTGAGTAAATAATCTATAGTCCATGATCTACTATCCTATCAGCCTTGTTATCCTGGCTCCAAAACCCAAAATGTTGGATATCTAGCTGGCAAGTATTCCCAGGAAGACTTCCTAATGACCTTCCCCACTGGTTACAATCATCGTTGCTTATACATGGATAGAACTACCTTGTAATACACTGACTATATTTGGAAAAATTAATTGGGAGTTCTTATGGTGTTTTTGTTAGGAAAAGTGTCATTTTTGAAGTTAAGAAAAATATCCCAATTCACTGTCTTTCCTTAGGTATAACAAAACATTGCTAGAGAAAATATATTCCCAGATGTAATGATACTTCATTCCAATAAAAGCAGCTTGGGATCCAAATCAATCAGCAGATGAGCTTCTTGAAGTCATTTGGCTGCCCAGCCTTTTTAAAAATGTTTTTGACTGCATTTATAAGACATTTAATATATGTTCAAGTGTAGTGCAAACATACCATTACTTATTAAATTATAGAATGTAATAAAAAAAGTTTTATGTGTACATTAAAAATCAAGATGATGGAAATGTCTCACTACAATTGATAAAATTTTATTTCATCTCAGCTGGGAAGTCTACATATAAACCTTACACCTTAGCAATCCAATTTTCCTCTTGCAGGAAAGAACCTTTATCTGGGATAGATAGAAGAGTTCATAATTTGACCACTAAGGGTTTAACTAAATGTCTTTCTTCAAGTATAAGAGTGGGCAGTGCAGTTCTTTTAGTATATTATGTTGTCTTTGGATAAATACAGAATCACTGAGACCCTTAATATGCAGGAGGACCTGTAGAAATTGTTTTGCATTACTGACTGTCCAGGTATGCAAGTGCAGACAATGTTCTTCCATCTGTATGTCTGTGAAACTGAACTTTCTAAAATAAATGCACACTTATGCCCAGTCAACCATAAAGCTGAAGATTAAGTGTGTCTTTAATGATGCACAGGATTCAGGTGTGATTTCTGGCTTTTATGAGTAGTTCATATTTTTTTAGTCTTCTGAAAATAAACATTTCAGTTGCTTCTGTTGCCATTTATCAGGTTTCCCTTTCACATTAGTCAGGAGGCTAGAAAACACTAGAAAAGGTCTTTTATACTCAAATTGCCTAACTAGTTATGCACGGCCAACTATGCAACTATGGCAACTAATAGATTGATTTTACCTGAGAGTTATGAATTCCATGTTTAAAACTGGAAATCATGATAGATGAAAACCCTAAGGAAAGGTAAGCATCTCAGTATAATTTGCTGAAATGAGTCCCCAAAAGGGCTACTTGGGTACACTGGAAGGAGTTTCCTGAGTGCCAGAACTAAGGTTAAAGTGGCACACTGAGGTGCCACCTGGCACAATCCCTTTACAACAAGGATGTGGGGCTCTACAGCACTGAGCTTTTTACACGTGTGATGGATGCTTTAGACCACAAACAGCTGCAAACCTAGTAGTGACAAAATTGCAATGTGCATGCATGGTTGTAGAGTAATAGCATCTCTGAAAATTAGATGCCTGCCCTTTCCTCTTTGCACTGCTTGTTCCATAATTTGGGAACTTCTTGTCCTCACTGGGGAGAATGGCAAAAAATCCTCTCTGAACCGACATCTGTCTCTGATTCTTTCAGACATGCATCATCTATGGAAGCACGAGAAAGGTGCTGGAGGGACTTTCTTTGTTCAAAATGTTTATGGTAAGAACTCATTAATCCCTCATATACAGGAAAGCTGATCAGGATATGACCATAACCTTGACCTTACCTGTGACAAGTGCAGTGCAGAGGACTATACATGAGATTCAGCAGTCAGCTCAATTAGAGTAGACTCATAAACATAAATGTCATAATCAATAGGGAAACACGTCCTTGTGAAATACTTTTTTTGTAAAGCTGGGCTGAAATGAGCTGCAATTATTTTGGCAGGATGTTCGTAGTAATCCTTTCAAAGAAATCATTTGCCGAATGTGATGAGAGGTTTTTTAAAAGACCTTTTCAGATTTTTTTTTTTTACATTGCTGAAAAGACACACTGAAGCAAATGAATAATTGGCAGAACATGGAATATGTAACATGCTGTGTGATAACTGTATTCTTTCAAATCATCAGTTATCAGAAATTAATTCCTATAGTAGGGCCTTACAATTCAGAATGTAATGACTTAAACCTAACAGGGTTAATTCAAGTTCTCTGCTCTGTGTAGTTGAGAAGAGATGTCACATTTTAAGTTATTCAATTGCTCAACTGAGCTTTCATTTGTTCTGATTTAACTGTTCTTAAGTAGCCGTCATGTACTGAGATTGTAAATATGATTTGAGGTACTGTGTGTTTTCAGGGCTAGTCTTCAAGGTTAGCATCTCTTGGACTCCTTGTGTTTAAGAAAAGGAGCTCAGAATGATGACTTACAGACAATTGCTAACCTCTTCTAGAAAAAAATATGAAATCAGGAAAAATAACTTCATACTTAAATGAACTATAAATTAAAATAATTGCAGAAGTTTGATCATGCTTAATGGGAGGTTTTCAGACAGTTCTTAATAGAAATTACTCCCGATCACAGCCTTCTAAGAGCTACTGCAAAACTTATTCTTTTAAACTGAGAAAACTGATTCACAAACTAAGTTCACTGATAAAAGAGTTGGTGTTGCAGATGAGAACAGCACTCAGAGTGTGAAGGCTCTGTTGCCTTGCAGTTACCAAGTGATTACAAAAGGCAGATGAAATGCTACAGCTCAGGCTAGTATCATTTCACAATCTCTTTACACAGGATTTTGTTATTTCACTAGGTTAAAGGCATCAGAAAATATGCTTTTCTTTATCTCTGAGTCTTCATTCTTTGTTTTTGCTTCATGAAGGTTTTTATTTTCAGCTCTGAATGCAAAGCCCAGATAAGGACTTTTTTTTTCCCTTTTTTTTTTTCTCTGGGATTGCTTTCATCTGACAGAATATTGATTCTAATTTATGATTTCCTTGGCAAAGAACCATGCCATGACATTTTTGTCTTTACAGCATTTCAACTTTTCAATAAACACTCTATATCCTGATTCTCAAAAGAGGGGATATGACTTTACTTCTGTATTTATATGTCTGAAGTGGACAGCATCAGAAGATACCAAATTCAGACAAACATATATTTGGAAAACAGAACTGTGAGAATTTTTTTTACCTTAAATACTTTAAAAAAAAGTCAATTTTTTATCTCTGAGCAATAAGTAGATTATCTATTTGGTCTCACTGCTTTGTAGAGATATTTAGATAATCTGAGGTTTGGTATTAATACACACTCACAAAGTCTTTCATAATGTTTAATCATTATTTAATGTGTAAGATAGAATTCTACCATAGATACTATCTATTTGAAAAAAATTTAACTATTTAATTCAATAATTTGATAATCATAAAAGCCTAATGTTAAAAAGAAAAATAAAGACTGTTTCCAAACATTTACTAACAATTCCAAATGTAAGACTGCAACTAAGTGATATATTTCAATAAGATAGTTTTGATCCACAAAAAAGGGAACAAGAATTTAGTCTTTTATCACAAAGACTTCTTTCACATTCTCCATTTAGTATTCATGTTTCTGGCTTCAGGGTCATCGATTTAAAAAGGTTTCCTTCGTCTACCTTCTGATAGGCAAACCTTTAAATTTGCAAAAGATGACTAGGAGGAGTATTATAGCAGTGATCTACTATACAACTTGCTACTTTATTTTCTTGCTTTCTAGGGTGTAAATTCCTCCAAGGCTTTCCTTTATCTTACTGTTCAAAAAGTAGTGTGCTTATGAAGAGTGTGTGTGTTTCTGTGCAAGGAGATAGTGTGAGAACAGGAGAGTAGGAAGTGGGGTTTGTAAAATTTTAATTAATTTTAGAATTAGTAGTCAGTTTAATAGAGTATGCTTTTTCCTCTGTTTTTTTGTTTTGTTTTTTTTTTTTAATTGTGAGAGAGGCTGACCTGGATGCAATGTATATGAAACAAAGTTCTGTGGGAGTTCCACTGGCATTAGTGTGTGTAAGCCACCAGTGTTCTCAGAGTTAAAGAAAGCAAATTAAAAAAAACAGTGATTGGTGAATGATAACAGTGACTAATATGTAGATATTTTGATTAATAGAATCTCAGTCTACGTACACATGCTCTTACACACACTCATGCACTTTTCAGACATGAGAAATGCTTTCCCAACTTTGCTCTCAGCCTGAACCATTGCGCATATGTTACACAGTCATCTATTTTTATGCTCTAATCTATGGAGTTCATGAATGTTATGAATATCAGTAATAAAGTGAGGACTCCTTGTCTTAAGGTAAGTTGATGAGGTGTTTTAGCTGTTACTGATTGCATCCATCATGCAGATGAAGATGTCCATTATAAATGCAGATAATCAAATCTTAGAAATCTAAACTGTTTGAATGTGTAGAAGATAGACAACTGTTTTTATAAAACTTTTTTTTTTACATCTGGGATTTGTAATAAATATGATGGCCAGTGTATGATCAGATAATTTAATTCTTTTTGTGAATAATGAGATTCATTAAAGTTAGTTCAAGTTAAACAGTTAAAGAAGATACTGTATTTTCTGAAAAGAAGATGGCTGTAAGGAGTAATGAATTGTCAATTTCTTTCAACAAAAGGTGGGCAACTTTTGAGATATTGTGTGTAAAGTTCATGGGTTGAGATAATGACAGTTTAATAGGACAGAAAAGAAAGGGATAATAATAATAATAGATAGAATATACAAAACAATATAACAACAGCAAAAACTATAATAATTAGAATATACAAAACAAGTGATGCAGAGTGTAGTTGTTCACCACCTGCCAACTGATGGCCAACCAGTTCACAAGTAGCAGTTCCCAAACAGCTTCCTCTGAATTTTGCATCAAGGGATGCAAAGAATAACAAGAAGGGCTTCTACAGGTACGTAAACCAGAAAAGGAAGGTCAAAGAAAGTGTCCCCCTCCTCATAAATAATGCTAGTGAACTAGTAACAATGCATGAGGAGAAGGCTAAGGTACTCAACAAGAGTTTTTGCCTCAGTCTTCACTGGCAATCTCTCTTCTCACACCTCTTGAGTGGATGGGCAACAGGAAGGGGACAGGCAAAGTACATCCCACTGTAAGTAAGTATCATGACCACCTGAGGAACCTGAATGTACAAAAGTCTATGGGACCTGATAAGATTCATCCCAGAATCCTGAGGAATTGTCTGATGCAGTTGCCAAGCTACTCTTCATGACACGTGAGAAGTCGTGGTGGTCAAGTGAAGTTTCAGGTGACTGGAAAAAGGGAAAAATTTTAGAAAGGAGCACCCTGAGAGCTACTGACCTGTCAGCCTCACCTTTGTGTCTGGGAAAATCATGGAAACGATCTTTCTAGAAGCTAAGGCACATGGAGAACAGGAAGGTGAATCGAGGCAGCCAGCACTGCTTCATCAAGGGCAAGTCCTGCCTGACCAACCCAGTGGCCTTCTGTGATGGAGTGACTACATCAGTGGACAAGGGAAGGGCTACAGGTGTCATTTATCTAGACTTCTGTAAATTCTTTGATCCTCTACAACATCCTTCTCTCTGAATTTGAGACAGATGGATTTCATGGATGGACTGTTAGGTGGATAAGGCACTGGTTGGAAGGTCATATCCAGAGGGTAGTGGTCAGTGTCTCTATGGTTGATGGCTGTCAGTGACAATTGCTGTCCCTCAGGGTTCCATATTGGGACCAGTGTTATTTAATGTCTTCATTAATGACATAGATGAAGGAATCAAGTGCACCCTCGGCAATTTGCAGATGACACCAAGGTGACTGGTGCCGTTGACACACCTAAAGGATGGGATGCCATCCAGAGGTTCCCAGACAAACTTGAGAAGTGGGCCCATGGGATTCTCATGAGGTTTAACAACACCCAGTACGGGCCCATGGGATTCTCATGAGGTTTAACAACACCCAGTGCATCTGGGGGGGGTAACCCCTGGTATCAACACAGGCTGGGGAATGAACAAATCCAGAGCAGCCCTGCGGAGAAGGACTTGAGGGTGCTGGTGGATGAGAGACTGGACATAAACTAGTAACGTGTGCTCACAGCTCAGAAAGCCAATTGTATTCTGGGTTGCATCAAAAGAAGTGTGGCCAGAAGGCCAAGGGAGATGATTCCCTGCCTCTATTCCACTCTGACGAGACCCCAGCTGGAGTACTGTGTTCAGCTCTGGTGTATCCAGCACTGGAAGGACGTTGACCTGTTGGTGTGAACCCAGAGGAGGGCCATCAAGATGATTAGAGGAATGGTGCACTTCTCCTATGAGGAAAGGTTAAGATAATTGGAATTATTCAACCTGAAGAGCAGAAGGCTGATGAAAGAAAGATGGAGAGAGACTTTTTAAAAGAGCGCGTAGTGACAGGACAAGGGGAACTAAAAGAGAGTAGATTTAGATTAGATGTAAGGAAGTAATTCTTTACTGTGAGGTGGTGAGGCACTTGAGCAGGTTGAACATCCACTGCCCAGAGAAGTTGTGGATGCCCCATCTCTGTGTGTTTAAAGACAACTTGGAGGAGTTTTCAGCAATCTAATCTAGTGGATGGCATCCTTGCCCATGGCAATGGGGTTGGAACTAGCTGATATTTAAGATCATTTCCAACCCAAACCATTCTATGATTCTATGATTATGAGCTTCAGGAAACTGAGTTAAGCAGAGTATGGAGTTAGTTCTCTACTTTTTCTGGATGAGATAGGAAGGTGATTTGAAAGGTTTTTCATTTCATCAAATTAGTTTCCCAGAATCTCTTTAGATTTTGAAACCCTATCTGTTAGCACCGATTTCTGGATGGTTTGAGATGTAATACCAGTTGTATTAGAATACAACTCAGAAGATGTGAATTTTTTGGGTTGTGATAAGTTTTCTCTTCTTGTGAACTTTAAAGCGCTATTATTTGTTTGGTATATAAAAGGATTATAAAACTTGACTCAGCTGGATGACACGCTCTCCCTAGTGCATTCCATGCAAGATAATCAGCAGCCTATAGAGTCAGATATGAATTCAGACAATCACTCATGTCTTTGCAGACAAACCACTCACCAAGGAAATCCACAATGCATTCTATAAATTATGTAAATATTGGAGAGGAAGGAAAACAGTGAGTAGGAGCATAAGATGGATGGTCTGTCTTATTTTTGTGAAACTGATCTAGAGTGCTCTTCTCTGCACTGTGAAGGTAATAATCTGCTGAAAGCAGTACCAGGGGGAAGAATAGAAAACAAGGTTGAAAGACCTCCAATATGCCTTTTTTTTTGGAATGAACAAAACCATTTCTTCTTTCTGTCTTTTCCTATTATTATCTTTCATTTGATGAAATGGCTAGGAGAATCAATGTAGCTTGACTACTTTACCTTCCATGTTTTGAAACAAAGCTGTGGTTTGGCAGTGTGGCCATAATTTATTAAACGAACAAATTTGGTTTGTGATGCCTGACTATTCATGCTTCTGAACACTCCCCATTTTCTGTTGAACTGGTTTCATGTCTAATACGAAGCTTTTCTTCTCAGAAGGCATGATGGGTTTTCTTCAGAGAAAGTGTGGATTCATGGTTTATCTCATAAATCGAAAAGGGTGATGTGTTTTAGTCTGATCACAGAGCTGGTTTAGGATAATCTCAGAAGAGCTTGTATTTTGCTGTATGCTAGGAGAGGTTACATTTAAATTCCAGTTATGATTATTAATCTGTTGGGTGAGAAATAGTTAATAGACCTTTCCAACATGCAACTGGGTTTCTTTTTGATTTGTCTCCTTGAGCTGCATAAAGTGAAATTCATGTTATGCCATATTTTTTTTTCATGGCATAGCTCTACTATCAACTTCACGGTTTCTTCTGAGTTTCTTGCTTTCTCAATGTTTATTAAGAAATTAACATTTTTTTATCTCAGTAAGCAGGCCTGAAGCTGCAACTTACAGAGACTGTTGTTTTCTCACAAGGAATAGATTTTCTCTTGCAAGAAAGGACATGTTTTATTCAAAATGTGGGAGAGCCAGTTAATACAAATTGCACAAATAGTTTGTGGTAATTCATTAGCAATATCAATTTGTTAGTGTAAAATTAATTGAGATTCTTTGCATGTCCTCTCTGTTCAGATAAGGCTTATCCCAACCTACAGTTACACTAGATTCTACTGAATTCATAGCTCCCATTCATACAGAGCCTATTAACTTAATTCACACCAGTTTGCATGGTAACAGACAGTCCTATGTCATCAGAGCTTTCAGGTCACAAGAGCTGTGCTGAATTTTAACAGGCTGTTCATACTCCTTACTCCTATGTGAGAAGGAAAATCTCACTGCTCTAGTCAAGGTGGCTTTAGAAATACATTTTGCAAAAGTCTCATTTGCTTCAGTCAAGGCTTATTGACGTTGGCATTAAAGAGTCAACACAAGTAAAAACCAGAAGAGAGCAAGCTTCAGCTCTGTTTCATACAATATTGCACTGAAGAATCAGAAAGTCATGATAAAATTGAAGCCATTCACCAAAATATTGTGGTGCAATGTCATTTTCCACTAAACTCAGTGCTGCAAAACCAGAGAAGAATAAAAAACAAAAAGCAAAAGTTGCAGCATAAGAAGTACTTAATCTGCTTCAGATCAGAACAACAGCACCTGAATTTGCACAAATAAATTCTGCTGAAACAGAGAAATACAGCAGTAAAGTCTCCTCATCTTGTTAGGGAACAGAACAAAGTTCAACTAACAGAGTAGTGACCTGAGGCCTTTTTACTCATGATGAGGAAAAAGAAACTGGTTTATGTTGTGGTAAACCCATTTTTTTTGTCTTTTTCTAACCTTCTCTAGTTGAAGTTCTTAGTATTAACTTCAGTCATAAATAAAAAATACAAAAACTGTCTCTTCTTTTACTTTAGAAAGATAGCAGAATCCTTTATTCCGAAAATAACCTGAAGATGGCACAATAGGCACATGTTACTATATGATTTGCTTAAGGTCATATTGTAAAATGAGAGAATTTTTGCTAAAATATGAATCCTTTGGAGAAGCTTTTTAAAAAATAAAAGAAAAAGAGAAATTTAAACCTCTTAAATCACAGCCTATCAATAAAATTATTTTACAAGTGGAAAACACAGGCTGTTAATTTCATGCTGCCTAAAAGATTAATATAAACAGGTGAACAGACAAGGACTAATTCATGGCTTGATGTTATTGGAAAAAAATAAGTTTAATTTGTACTGTTTAGTTTTTATCAATATATTTCATTTGTAATTGTGAAACAGCTGATAAACTCATCTGTTTTCTCCAGCATAATGTATAATCTACACCTAAATGCCAATTTTTATGAGGCCCATTTTGACTTTGAGTGAGACAAGATTACATGCACAATCTCTATTTTATTAAAATACAAGAAATATTATGGAACATTTTTATTAAAAAAGAAAATAGTGTCAAGTTGTATTAGTGAATGAATAAATCTGCATTATAGATGAATTAACCATGAATACTCTCTCTACAGCACACTCGGGCACCCTGAAAATCTGGAGTTTAAAAATATAGAAGTAATTTCACAGATGTACTATAGCTAAGTGTGAATCAGCTTGTTGTATCTGAGTATATATGCTATGCTTGGATTTTCAAAATATGTTTACTAAAGGCCTTGTGCAGAATGCTTGTACAGAATCAAACTATGGCATGAGAAAAGAGTCCTTTTGTGAATTGCACCTGAAAGACTGAGAAACAAGAGGGTAGTAGGTATAAGGTTATCAGTGGACACCCACAAGAGACTTTACTAACACCTTTGCCATTTCACATGTCCATAAACAATGCAGAAAGGAGAAGGAGTGAGTTTACAAAATTTACTGTCAAGACTACAGTATGCAAGGCAATAAAAAAGAAAGGCAGGGACAGAGAGCTACAGAGGGATCCCCCTGTATTTAGTGACTGAATTGTACAAGGATAGTTGAAGTCTTATACAGGTAGTCACACGAAATGTGACTTGGAAAACCAAGTGTAACTTTATATGCACAATAACATTGGGTTTTACAGTAGCTGTTAACACTTAGAAAGAAGGTATATTCAGTATTCCAGTGATGTATCAATATTGCAAAACATTGATTTCTACCAACACCTTCATGAGAAGTTGATAACAAACAAGATTGTGGCATATACACAAAGGAAAAAGGACATGAAAGAAGAGAGACTGTCCTGAAAACAAGCCTGGCACACATGAAACATTTTCTCAGCTGCCATCTACTGAGGCAGTTGGTGAATTCCTGTGAGTGGAAGTATTCTAACTTCAGTAATATTAATTTCAAATGTCTAGTTTAAATAGTTTTATTTTGTCTCCTTTTATAACCAGTGTAGACAGTTATGCTCTTTCAGAAGGAGATTCATTTAATCCTGAACAGATATCTAAGGTAGATGAATTGAAATGCTCATCTCTCCATAAACTGTATAGGGAGCCCAGGTGTACTGTACCTTACTACCACACCATCCATCTAACACTTATGCAGCTACAAGTGAAGTGTTGTTCTTCTTCTTGTGCGGTAATAATTTAATTTACTGTGGCATCAAGTAACATTGCTGCATACCTGAGTATGTGTGAATGTGGGAGAGCATCAGGGAGGGAAGAGAGCATGGGAACTTTTTTAGTTGGCTTCCTCTCTGAAGCCAGTGTACTGTAGACTCTTGACAGCAATGAGCAGTGCCTAAGTGCCGTTCTGGTGCTAAATCCCAAACAGGGCATTCTCAGTGGAGTCTCTTTTAATCTTGCCTCTAGGAGCTTTTTCTCTTCGTGTAAATATTCATGGGAACACTGACTGAAAAGCTTGTTTCCCAGGAGAATATAGTACCCACAAGAGTCTCAAAGCCTTCTCACTCTGCAAGCTCATATATGCTTTTCTGTATTTTTAATACAGTGAAATGGCTTTAGAAAGGGAAGTTGAGGGATCTTCTTTACAGGACATCTTGTCTCAGAAAAAGGAAAATGTGGATCCTTATTTTTACTCATGTCAGTGATCTCCTCGAACTTTAAAAATCCCTTCTAACTCAAACCATTCTATGATTCTCTGATTTTATTGCAAAAAGTTTTTTGTGGCCTATATGAATGCTGTAACCTTCAGTCATGGGATGGCACTGCCTGTATTGCACCTGTTTCTAAATTTTTGGGAGAACAGCATTTTAGGACATTTGATCCAAGAATGACTCCTGTCAGTGGAAGGTAAATAGCAGAAAAGTTTGTTCCATGGACTTTTTTTAGAACTTGTCCTCCTTCCCTGGCTGCCATACATTTCCTGTGAACTGATATGAACAAGTTTCTTTCCAGTGTAAAAGTTCTGGTGAGCCCCTTTCCACAGGGCTAATTCTCTTTGCTTTGTGTTTTTCTCTGCCTGGCTGAGGGCTGTGAACTCTCCCATGCAGTAAGCATTTGAAAAACAATTGACAAGTTTCCATGAAGGGAAATACCACCTAAAGTAGAAGAAATCCACAGTGAAGAGTAAGGCTGTGAGAGCCACCTTGAGCCAGGCTCAGAAGGGGTCCAGGCTGTGGGTATAGTGCCCCTTCCTGTTACCTTTCTACTGCCCACTTTTCACAGTTCTGCAGGCCAGGTTTGTCCTTGACTAGGATTTTTAGGGCTTTGGGATGCTTGTCACAGTTTTTGGATACAAACATGAGCACGAGTCACCATCCCCGAAGGCATTTAAGAGATGTAGATGTAGCACTGAGGGGCATGGTTTAGTGACAGATGTGGCAATATTAGGTTAGCGGTTGGACTCAATATTCTTGGAGGTCTTTCCCAGCCTAAATGATTCTATGATTCTGTGATTTTATACCGAGAGGATAGCTGAGGCAAGGATGAAGGGTTACAGTCTCGATTAAAGTACAGCTCCTGAACAAAGGAGGGAGGGCCAGGCTCCTCTTTGTTTCCAACAAAAAAATTGATAGTTTTTCCTTTCAGTGCTCTATTATTTCAGCATCTCCACATTATTCTATCCCATTGTCAGGGTTTCTTCTATTCCTCTGAAGGTGACGGAAGCTAAGCTGCCTGCTTTTCATGGAAACTTACTACAACTGCCTATATGGACAATTAGGGTGCTCCAGCTGTGAGAGGGGTATAATTTCCAGCTGTGGGGTGGTAGTAAACAGCTGGGAGTGGTAATTTCTCAAACTGCTCCACCTACATTCAGAACATATGCCTCTACCTTAAGGATTTTCAGTAAACTAACCGTATTTATTAACAGTATTTAGAACATTTTTTATTTCAAATGTACAAAGTAAAAGCCAATACCGCATATCTTACTGTTCTCAGAAATGCCAAGTATTTAAGGACAACAGCTGTGGCTACTCCTGCTTGAAAGAATTTCTATTACCAGATGGGAAAAGAGAAAACAAAATATTGTGAAAATTTACACAGAACTATAGTGCACTTCCTGAATCCACTTAAACTGTGCCACTCAATTTTCCTAATCAATGAATTCTGTTAATAGTGATGTTAAGATTTACAATACAAACTGAGTGCAGTACAAGTCTGGTAGAAGTGAAGCTTCTCTCAAAGTTTTCCTGAGAATTACTGCATGCTGATATAAAACTTTTACATTACTGGATTTATTAAAAAAGTTCAGTTTTATGCCTCTGCAGGCTAATCTTGTGGCACATTCTTTTTTGGATATATTTCTTCTGGAAAAAAGTTAAAATACAGAATATAATTGTAATATAATGCGTATAATGGTCTGTCTTTTACAGTAATTGTATGTAGGATCCTATGAAGCTAATATGCTGCTACTAAGATATAAATAGCAAGTCCTAGTCAGCTGTGGAAACTGATTTCAGTGCTGTTCTGCACACCTGTGGCTGTGCAAGATTCAGGGCTCCAAAGGATGAGAAAGGCAGCATGCAAATATATAAGGCATTTGGTAGTGGCACTTCTGCCATGATGAGATTGCTTATGGCATGTAGGGCAACTAGCAATGCTAAGTATCTGTGAAATAAGGCTCCTGATTTAGGGTCCTAAATATAGTTTTTGTGATTTGCTTTAGGCTCTTAAATTTTACTATTTTGACTTAGCTGCTTGCAGAACCATAGTTTATAATTTCTTGTGCAGTGTTCAGGCAACTTATGCAAAAAGAGTTGTTTCAGAAATTCTAATAGACCCCAAACTGTCATACACGTGCACTGTATAATAGATTGTGGTATTATTATCAAGAATTCTCAAGAGAAATCATAGTTACATTGCCTGCTTTCACTGTCTAAAGTTTTTCATGCAGTTAAGAAATTGACTTAGTCATGACTTCAGAAAACTCTGGTTCTTTTGAACAATGCATCAGTTGTAATGATTTTACATGTTCTGTTGCTATATGATGAAATGGATTTGTTTGATAGCTTCAGCACAGTAATATTCAAAAGGATTTAACAACTGATGTTTTCAAAATACCATCTTTTGCTAGTTCTTTTATTGTTTCAAAATATTTTTGAAATGGAACAGTAATAATAATAATTCATGTGTATGCTTACTTTCAATTCTGAATCTCAGAGTGTATGCATTAATAAATTAAGCCTCACAGCAACTCTGTAATTTAAAATTATTTGTATCCACGTTTGACAGACAGAGAAGAGGTACCGAGAATTATTGTTATTTGCATTTACAAAGATGTGATTAGGCTGTGCGGAGGAGAATATGAATACAGCATATAGGGTACTCCAGAACAATGGAGAATTTTCAAAAATAAGAAGTATGTTCTTTTGAAAATGTGGTCTTACTCAGGGTATATGGGCTGCTGGACTGAACTGACAAGTCAGCATGGCACAGCGCTGCTCTTTTAAATATATTGATTTGACTCTGTGCTAGTTAAAGGATCTCACTGCTGCTGCTCTTTCCATGCTATAGATCAGCATTCTGAAACCCCTCTCAACAGCAGATCGATACTTCGATACTTCGCTATAAACTAGTCCCCATACTTAAATTCATGTAAAGTGGTGTTTTTCAAGGTTATGGATAGCCCACACGGTGCCAATAACACTGCAAACATGCACAGAGAAAGTGACAGCTGCTCATCTGCTGCTAGTCAGTGATTTCAGTGTAAAGTGAACTGTTGCTGACTCAATTTTTTGGGGGTGCCAGCACTGGAGATGGTAGCAGCTCCTGGTTTGTGCCAGGCAACATATGCATGTCAGCTGACATGCATGACTTTGGGCCACACTCGCGTACAACTGAAAAGCACCTTGTGTGCTGCTGAAGATGTGGACTGGGAGCACCTCCTCTGCTTAAGGTCAGGACTGGCCTTGCTTAAGGAAGTGAATATTGACAGCTCTGATGCCTTGCGAGTTTCCTGGGTCTGTGCAGAATTGTCACGTATCCGAGTAGACAGAGATTCTGCTCAGCTTCATATTCCATGTCTGAGTCAGCTCATTGACTCTTGGAAATTATTTGGGAGAGGTGAATACATCAACATCAGGGCAGCACTAAGTACTATGACAGCTTCCTTCTAAAAATCCTGATGTCAGTCCTCAAGACAGATCAGAAGGCAAATAACCTTTTTGGCATCAAAGCTACTCTCCTTGACTGTTTGCAGATATAAAGAAAACATTCCATGCTTTTCTTCTGTTCTTTTTCAATACAGAACTAGAACATTATGTAAAATCTCAAATAGTAGAACATGTACAAACAACAAAGTACTACAATGGCTCTTTAGTCTTTGATAAAATATTAATTACCACCCGGCTGAGATAGAAATAATTGAATCCAACAGCACTTGTCACTTAGTCCTTTTCTTATTCTCAGAGTTTGAACCTCTCATTTTAATGCATCTGTAGAAATGAAAACATTTTTGTATTTTAGAAATCCTAAAATATTTTTTGCAATTATTCTGTGAATGACTAGATTAAAGATATTAAAAAGTACTCTAAATGATTTATCTTTATTTGAATATTTTGTTCTTAAATTAAGGGTCCACTGCAATAAACAGAGGAAAAAGTGGTGTAAATAAATTTCCCTTCAGGCTTTAAAAGCAAGTATCTATTTTAACAGGAAAAGTTCTACAGTTTTTTATTATATAAGGGTTATGTATGTTTTATATAAGGGTATGTATATTGTATATGCTATATTAATCAATTATAGTGTCTATGGGACAAATATATTTATGGATTACAGAGGTTGTTCATGTTCTTATTGGATATATTTTTGCTCAAATTTACTCTTTTGTTTCTATCACTGGAAATTAACATTTTCTTGGAAAAAAATGACTAAATCTTATTGGTCTAATTGCCCTTAATTAACTCTAACCTGCCTGAAAATAAGGTAAACAACTGTTATGGTATTTCCTAAAGAAACAAATAATAGCTCAGAAATTTGAGCATAGAAAATTTAAAAAAAACCCATCTAATAATATTTTTTGTAGAAAGTAATGTGATTTAATTTTTAATCTTACAGTGTGCTTTTTTCCCCACCAAGGTAGTGAAGGAAATTTCCATTCCTATGTTTAGACTCTAAGATGGGCAAAATAGATGCTTTCCTGCAGAAGTTCCTGCTCTGCCCTGGGTACTTTTGTATCTGGTAAGTTTGTGAAAGGTATAAATCTGAATCATTTGGGAGTGACAGGAAAAGATGTAGATGGTAGAAAGAAAAACACTGTTTTCTGTTCACTACCTCCTTACTCAGCTGTGAGGTGTCAGGGCTGTGATTTACAGTGATCTCAGTTCGGTTGGCTGGGGCTTTGTCAGGTAGGCTACTGCAGCAAGAATTGCACTACAGTCAACCTCCTCCCCCACAGTCTTGGAGTGGTTCTTTCTTCCCTCTTCATTTTACACATTCAAGGGTTTAAAGTAGGAAATATAAACTGGTTCTTCTGGCTTTTTGCTGTTCAAGGACTCCCTGCTCTGAGAAACTCTTAGCTGCTTGTTTAAAGTGTTGTTAAGGGTTCATTGTGCTATGGGAGTTAAAACACATTTAATTAGGTCTGAGGATATTGCCCATTGTTTTCATTTAAAAAATATTTAGGCTATTGATCAGCTAGATTGGGTCTTCTCTATTTCCTTATTTAGAAGACCTCTTTGAGTTTCCCTATATAAATGCTGTACATAAAAATAAAGACATCAATTATGTCACAAGCAGGATTATGAAGAATGCAATAATGCAATAAGAAAATGAGCTCAAAGCAAGAAAAACATAGTATTTATAATGACATTAGTTTAACTGTATGATAGTTTCAAGGCAATATATTGGAGTAAATTTCTTTGCAATTAAGTTACAAATAAGGATTTAGGCCTAAATTATGGGATTATGTCAAAAGCAAGAAGAAATGTAGCTTCCAATTCCTTTTTCCCTTTGCTTTTCTGCACCATCTGTTTGATGGATGTATAAAAACAATGAGCTATTAACCGCCTTCTTCCAGTGCTTTTCCCAGTGCATTCCCTGGGATGTCATTAACATCCCTCACTTGAGAGACAGCTTTTTTCATTGTTTGGCTTTTTAGTCTTTGTATGAAACAGAATTACAAAGCTTTCAAGTGAGTTTATGGAAATTGCTTTGGTGTCAGTGAACAGATGAGTTTCTCTTTTCTGCTTTTGACATATCGCATCTTCCTACTCAAGTTTCTTGGAAGGGTTCCCCACTCCCAGGGCTTCATCATCCTTGAGTGTTCTTAATTTTTTCAGGTTTCTCAGTACCCTTCACCTTACAACTTTAGTTGATATTTTACATGATAATATGCTTTTCTTTCTATCAGTCCTAGTGGCTCTTGCACTACAAAAGTGTGTCAGTAGCTAACAAACTCTTTTTATATGTCTCAAGCTATTTTCTTCCAGCCCAGCAAATATTTCACCTTGTCACTCCTTATTTTCTTTACAAGTTTTCCCGTTTTTCCCATTTTGTAGTGTATCACAGTACCACCATATTCCCTGATAGCTGAGGCCATACCTTTTGTCATTTCCAACTCATTTGTCTTTGCTATTCACTCTTCTTGTCTAGGTTATCCAAAGCAGTGCTGAAGATTTTTGTATTTGCTGATGCAGTTAAATTTTCCTAAACTTCTTCAATTTTCTTGCTGGCTGCAGTCTCTTTGGAAAATATCATTCCACATTATCTTATCCTCCTCCTGGCCAGCCCCAGTGGTTTATTCAAATCACTGCTTTTGAAATTTAACCCAGTGTTGTCATATTGCTTTTTCATTCCTATTGTGGCTGTTCTAATGTATTTTATTTATTGTATGTTTTGCTTTCATTGTTAAGAATTTAAGAAGTTAGGTCCCTGTTCACTTGTCCTTGCATTCCACAGTCTTGTTTTCCCTCTATTCCACTCTACCAGTCATGCTTGCATTTTTTCTATTTCCTTTCGTACTTTTTGTTTCCCAACATATCTAGGTTTGGAACTTTTTTTTTAAATCAACTATGAGGTGTCTAGCTTTTTACTTCAAGTTTCTGCATAATGTCTTAAATATTCTAAACCTACTTTCACAGAAACTACAGTCCGATTGAAGCCATCAGGTCTTTGATGGGGAAACTGTGTCAGTCAAACTCCATTCTTAGTCTACGCCTAATCCATAGTTATGGCATATCCAATACCAATGTTTAGTTTCTCTGGGGAAATGTTCCTAACTTCTGTTTCAGAAAAAAATTAGGTACACCTATATATGCAGATCTGATGAGGACAATTAATGCACAGAAAAGTGAGAAAATTTATTTTGAGGCTCTCTACCTGTATTCCCTTATTCTAAAATATCATTTTTTGGGTTAAAATCTCCATGTTTTCCTGAAGTTTAATACATGAAACCAAATACAAATCGCTTCTTGGCTACTCAGAGCTTGCCAGTTTTTGACTTGACATATGTTGCTTTTCCTATAGTTCTTTCATGATCACAGTCATGGAGTGTCAGGCTTGGTAAAGTCAGATATAAAGAGTTAATTTCATTCTCTAATGAGCAGACTAATTTCTAAAACTTCAGACCCTTCTTTAATTTATCTTGTATTCCCTATATTCTGAATATAAGAGATTGAGCCTTAACACTTCTACTCTGAGGGAGGAATCTTTATACTCACCACTAACATGCTAACACCACGCTAACACCACACTATAGCAGCTTTGGACAAGCATGTGACAATAACTTTCTTTTAACAAAGAATAGGTATTTAAAGAGCAGTCTAGAAGAGAAAAATAATGTTCATAAGCATCCTTGAACACAACTATGGGAGATTACACCATGTATTTGTATGTGGGTTTTATCCTAGAAGAAATTATAGTGTGAAAACAAACTCAGGCCCTTAGCACTAGAGGTCACTAAACACAACAATTTCAAAGTATCTGTAAACAGTGCTCTAACCTTTTTTTCTTTTTTTTTTTTTTTTTGTTTAAATGAACTCTTCATTTACATTACTACAGTTAAAACCCTCAAGAAACAGCAATAGGTGAGAAGCCATCTGCTCCTGTGTATAAATGGGGAAGGTGGCAACAGTGCAACTGCTCAGCTGAGACCATCCCTCATGATGCGGGAGCCTATGGTTCACTGATGAGTGATAAGGAGAATGAGGAAAGGATATATTGCTTTATTTCACTTTTACTTCAACTTGTCTTTGTAATCTAGGCATGATATAAGGAAATTATTTAGATTTTCTGACAAGGAGGTGATTTATGCCCTTCTAAGACAGGATGAGTTGGAAAACTTAAATTCCCTTAGAAAAAAAAGCTTTAATTCAGAGACCAAGTAATAGGTTAATTTGCAGTGGAAAGGTCAGATATTAATGTGGAATGATGGCTTGGATCTTAACAGATGTATCTTTTTCAGAGACCTTCTGTCTTTGGTGTGAAATTTTTCACAACACATATCAGTACCAAAAACCCCCCAAAATGCTACCAAAGCGGTAAATGTAACAAAATTCTCAGCAAAAATGCAAAAAGGAATGAAAGAACTTTTGACTATTTGGCTTTGGATCTATTGGAAAAACTAATATTATGTATTGTTAGTTATGGTTACTTTAAATGGCTTTCCCTAAACAATGATGCTGCCTTTCATGTCTGTAACATGACATTCCTGCAAGACAGAACGGATTTACCACAAGAAAAGATGAGGAGAAAAGACTGGATAAGGCGAAGTCACTCTTTTGGGAGAAAAAAGAGACAAAAAAGGTCATCTTTCTCAAAGAGCATATTGGCCTGCACAATCTGTAGTGGAGCTTAAGATTCCCACTTCATGCCATTCCCCTCATATCAACAAGCACCTACGAATTTGTGCTGCTGGTCCACACAGGAGCTGATGTATTATGCTGTCAGCTGCTCTTTCAGCTCAAGTAGCACAAAGATTTCTCATCTTGATATAAACCCTTGTTGCTCTCATTTTCCTAGCATGTGATAGAACTAGATTTTTTCACTGAAATTTTAGATAATTTCAAAAAAGCTCCCTTATAGGAATTTTATTAACATCAAGAAGGAAAATAATTTCACATTTCAGGACATTTCAGAATTTGCTTTATTTTTCTAAGCATATTATTGCCTTCTGCAATAAGGCACTATGCTGCGGGCTTTAATTGTATAGTATATGCATGTTTTTAATAAAAGGTCCATGTCATTGTACAGGAGAAAATAAATATGCGCTAAAGGAGACTATTGTCTACAGATGCCAAACTACTAGACCTACTTGACCTTAATTTCTTTGCTCTTCAGTTCTCTATAATTTTGCAGGAGTGTTGTGAGCAGTGGTTAATTAATATTTTTAATTGTTTAGGTACTGTGGTGATGAGAACCAGAGAAACTCATGAGGAAATTAACAATTCTGTCTTGAGAGAAGAGTTTGACTAGAGTGCAGTAAATAAGGCCTTGGGTCACACATTGAAAAATGAGGAGATAACAAAATATTGAGTAGTTGCTCATTATGTGAACATTCTGTGCAGAGGTCTGGCAGAAGAGAACAGCGGTCACAGAATTAGATTTTTGTCATGAAGCTTATGCACAAAGAGGACACACAAAGAATGAAGGATGCACAGGAAAACAAAAGATGGGCAGTTCTTAACATTTAAAGCTTTTCTCAATAGTCTTATGGTATGCTTTCAACATAATTTGGATTCTTATGTGTGTATTTGCTTTATGTATGTGCGTGAAAAAAATTTTCCAAGCTTTTGAAATGCATAAACTATTGAAAGCTGACATGATGAGTCTTGAATGAGCACTCGGTCTTATATCTGTTGTATCTGGTCTTTCCAAGGAGAATTTTAACAATAATTAATAAGATGAAAAGCGCATTATGTCTTTCAGAATAGTTCTCACCCTTTTCCTTTAGCTTGTTTAAGATCAGCATTTTGTGGCTCTTGGATTAATCTGACACTATTCTGAAAATGTAAATTTAAAAAGAACTGTTCCCTGTGAAAGATTACCTATCAAATAAGAAGTTAGGTGTGGCTGCAAAAAAAAAAAGTAAACTCCAAATCAGCAGATGGAATTTATTTTTATCAGGTGATAATGGATTTATAGTGCATGGTTACACCTACATTTGTGATACTAGCTTAACAAATTTCTTTAGACTGCTTTTTCTTGGACAAAAGGGTGATCCTTTGAAATACTTACTGGGTTCTCTGTAACTGGGTCTAGGGGGTAGGTTATCAGCTGTAGTAAAGAAACTATCTGTAGTAGTTCCAAATATCAAAATCTGTTTTCAAAAATAAAAGGTCTTATCCTAGCCTTCCTATTAATATCTTTACTTAGTTTTATGACTAAGACTGTTGTAGTTGATATTGGTCACTCAGCAACATACTAAAATATCTTCACAATAGTTTTTACCCATGAATACATTCAGGAAAATTATTCACCAGTCTTTCAATGTAAAATTGTCCTACTAATATTGTCCATAATATGATAATCTGCATTACTGCATAGTATTTCATATAGATATAGGGTTTCTTCTTTACTCGTATAGTTTTTTCAAAAACCAGAAATATGTTTTGCGATTTGCAAATATGTTTTATATTAAAAAAATTGAGCTATTTTCTTCTGAGGGAGTTTAGCAGACTACATGGAGCAGGAGACTATATCTTTAATAATACTTTCCATTGTGTTTCAAGACCAGATCTGAATGTGTGTGGATTTTCATCACCTATTATTACTGGGTAACAACTAGATTTTCTAGATTATTTTGGCAGTAACTGTAACAATGGCTATATTTCTTTTGATTTTTTTCCCCAGATAGTTTATTTTTATCTTGACATTTTGCCCATCCTGTGAATCTCATCATGGGGAAGAAACAGCAGTTTGTCTCAGAGCAGTTCAATTTCAATCTCTAGGTGACAAGTTGATATTTCTTTCCTCTTGAAGAAGCTTTTAATATGATGTGTTAAATGTCAAGGAAACTCTTCAATATATATTGAACTTTACTAACCTTATTTCTCTTAATATTAATGACATATTGACAGCATGTTTTGAAAAATGAACACTTTTCACAGATGTCAGGATCTTATACTCAGGTTATTGCTACAGGAATGCCACATTCCAGTTTTTGTTCAGAATTGTAGTAACTTTTACAATTACTTTTTTTTTTTACAAAGAATTTACAGACTTTAAAAAGATGCATTTTGTAAGTATTGCTTCATTATTGAATGCTGACAGCGTTGATCTAATAGATTAGAGATCATAAGTTAGTTTTGTAAGTTAGCTTTGAAAGATAATTTGAGATGCAAGGTTTCTAAAGCTAGTTCTTTTAAACTGATTTATTGATCTTATAAATCTGAGTGACTAAGTGAGGGTATCCCATAAGTGCTATTACCTGTGAGAAGAAAATGGAATTTTTGTCCTGGAAAACAGCAAATATCTGTATTGGAGTCTAGGCCTTGATTCATGATAAGCAGTGCTGGAGAAAATAAATTTATGAATACATTCAAAAAGGAGAATCAATAAGTTCTCAAACAAAGCACACCCTAAAATAAGGGTTTACTGAGTTGCCTAAACATTGGCATCTGGAGTCATTTGCAGTGCCACAGGCTGGGACACCTGTACTTTTAAGGATCCAGTTTAAGGATTTTGTTGCAGTGAGAGTGAGTATTTTCAAGGGGCTAACAATTTTTAATATTGTCTTAAAATTCATTAATTTGGGGAAATTTCTTCTCTGTTTGCATCCAAACATAAGAAGGTTCCAGGAATTCAAAAACCAGAATTGATTAAAATTTGAGTTTACTCTAAAATACCTGTAAGATTTGGCAGGAAATGTGGTGGTTCTCAAATGTCGGTTTCTGATTTACTGTTACAATTCCATCTCAGTGATTTTTATATAAGCTGTTAAAATACGTAAATTACAGAACTGTGAAGCTTAAATACATGCTACCTTTTGCCAATCATTTATTTTCTCATTCCTTGTTTCTGTTTCTGCCTTTGCTGAGTTTGCTGAATAAATTATCCAGGATTTTACATTGGGCGTCTATCATTGAAGGAAAGGTCTTATTATTGAACTTGAATTCTACTGAATAGTTTTGTGCAAATCTTACTTTCTCTTTAATACCAGATAAAATAATGTTAAATGCAGTTTCTATACAATATAGGCAAACATGTAACCCGTATTACGACAAAATATAATTTAATACAATTGTGGTGATTTAAATATATTTGCGAGGTTCTTAAATTACACCAAAGCACAAACAACTACAAATAATTCAATTTTTTTCTTGTAATTAAAAAAAATTCTGAGCTACAGATAGAGAGGTATATTAATTTAGATTTGGTCATTACTGTGTTTTTTAATAATTTGTTTCATGTACAAGAAAAAAATCATTAGAAGAGAAAAGCTCTTTTCATTCCCATGGGAAGTCTGATACCTGATTTAAACATATTACACCTGTCTACGAAAAAGCAGTGCCTGCTCCAATTTATAGTGTATTGTACTTGCTTAGAGCATTAGAAGCATTTGTTTAGAAGGGAAGGGATTAGAGTTAGCAGCAAACAATGTGAAAAACCCATTTATTTGTTTACTTATTTATTGTGAACTATTCAGTAAGATCTATCCTGTCTCTCAGTGTCTTCTTGAATATTTAAAGTTTAACATAAGGATAAATATTCTTAGTAGAAAAAGTCATGATTGCCCAAGGCCACAGCATTCTCTTAGTATCACAAATAGGTTGCTTAGATCTTAAACCCCAAAGTGTAAAGAGTAATGTTGAGTAATTAGGTGTCTATGGCTGCTTTCTGAGAAAACCTCAATAAACTATTTATCCTGCTATTGCAACAAAACCAAGGGCAATATATGTTTATGGAATGTATACATTTATGGATAAGGAAGAAAATGTCAGGGATGATGAAAAGAGCATTGCACTTCGAGGGCTTGACTTTCAGCCTGGAGAATGCTCAGAAGAAGCTGTGAGGTGCCTGTGCTGTATCTAGACTGAAAGAACTGGGAGCACATATTGCTTCATGTGGTTCCTATCACCATTTTACTTTTGCTGATCTTGGGACACACAGCAGAGCACATATGCTGAAAAAATTACATACAGCCTCAGAGACATACTTGCACTGTGGGTGAGAGGAAGAAAACATGACTGTTCAATGTTGACTCCTGCCTCAGTGTTGCCACCAGTCCTGGGGTTGGAGATGTTACCTCTCACAGACACTGCCACCTCTCACAGACACTGCCACTACTACTACCACTGCTACTACAACTGCCACGTCACTTTGCAAGTGAAAAAGATAGTTTTGGTTTTCTGAGTATATTTCAGTTTCCTTGAGAGTGTTTTATACCTCTACTGTGAAACAGGAGAAAGAAAGATGGAAGAACCCTGATATTCCTCCAGCACGGAACAAAGGCAAGGCTTTGCAGAATTCAATGGGAAATGAAGAGTCAGTATGTTAGTAATTCTCAAATTTTCATCTCAGTTACAATAACTGTAAGATGGGGCAACTCTAAAAGAATCCACAAAAGATAGACTGGATTTATGCGAGTGTATCACAGGGCCAGTATTTGGCTCTGTATTGCATGTAAACAAATTGTTTCCCTCAGCTTTCCAGAAAATAAGGCTTCACTTAGTGGCAATGCAACACAATTGTTTGTGATTTTTTTTGCTGGTTCTGTTTGTTTGTTTGTTTGTTTTGCTTTGCTTTGTTTCCATTGCAGTGTCCTTTAAATATTCAGAAAACAATCTGTTTATAATCTTGCGAGTCAGATCAACTGTTCTCTTCCTCAGTGCTTCATTTAATGTGAGAATGATGGAGAAGGTGGCACTGTTCGTTTTAATAAAATTAACTTTGTAGCATTGTTTTGATGCTTTATAACAAGTTTCTATGATGCTCCAGGGGCAACTCTGTTTGTACTAAAGTATCTTGATGACAGTTTTTTAGGGTAGAATCACTTGGCTTTATTTTCTTTCTTTTGTTTTTAATAGCATGAACTCAAGCTGTTTTGTAGCTGCCCTCTGATACAAATAGATGCACTCTTGGGGCACTGATTAAAATTTGTATATTTTAGAAATATGTTCCTGGAATTATGTTGTCACAAGAGTACCTCTGAACTATCAGTATCTGTGCTACTTTCACATCAAAGTGCAAGCAGGAAATATTCTGAAGCACAGATAACTTATATTCTTCTTAAAGTACTATTTGTGCATACTCATTAGTTGTAACCATGGAAAGTGGTATTAACAGTATACTTTTCATTTTAAACGAGGCTCTCTTGTGCTCCACTTGATTAATTGTCACAGAGTGTAATTTTATCATAGTTAAAACTGATTCAATCCCATTTTCCCACAGTAATATTTTTTTTTTTGGCTTTGGAGAAATTAATATTCCTCAAAATCTAATTAATGATCTCCAAAGAATCATTTGCATAAAGGATGTTAGAGTTTTACAGCAATTATGCATTGTATGTAACTCATTAAAAGGTCCATTTTCATTACTGGATTTAGTGATGAGATGACAGGCGTAACCACTCCAAATGGCCAGACAAAATGCAAAGTGAGACTGGGAAATCCTTTAGTCTAAAGACATCAGTGTAGCCCAGTTATTTCTCCATCATGAAATTTTCAGAAAGAAAATGGCTCTGAAATTAACAGTAAGGTCCTTTGAAGGTTACCTCTTGTCTGACAAAAACTGTGGCATATTCCTTCCATTTAAAGAAGGATTCATCTCATGGTGTGCTGAGGGATCCAGCATATGGCCTGGATCCTGCTACCTTCTTTCTCACTGAGTAATATCACCGTCAATTGCCACTTGATTGAATCATCCTGAACCACAAGATACTATGCAGTGCACAAAAGGGCAGACAGCAGTCACTGGTGGGCTGTAGAGCAATGAAATGAGATCTCAAGCACCAGAGCTTCTCCAAACCTTTATCAATGGTTCTTCTGATATAGGGAGAAATTAGAAGCACCTTTCTTTTATCTTTTTTTGAAGTAATAGTTTGCATAAAAGTTTGGCTCAGAAACTGATCTTTAGTTGTGTTACACTGGAAATGGCTCTTCTTAACAAACTTTATTATGTTTCATTTGTCTGAGACATCATTAAAGCCCACCAGGCTAGCTGTGCACAAGGCAGTATAATTCATGGCAGACAGAAGATCCATTCATTATTTCTACCATAAATACAGCAAGAGCATTATTGATAAATCAAACAGAAATAATAATCCTTATGTAAAAAATGCTGCGTTTCTGGCTTTTTTTAAACAGGAAGATACTGTCTGTAAAACTGATCTCCCAATCACACAATTATTGGGAATTCTGAGATGTAGAATAAAAACATTCTCACCTTTTCCTTTATTTCATATATATATTTCATCTCAGGCAATAATAATAGATAAAGTTTCACACATTACAGCTCAAAATATGAAAAAATTCTGCATTTTCTCTCTTTCACTCCCACCTGCACATTCCCCAATAACTCAGTTATATCTGAGGTCCTAATACAGCAAAACACTTAAGCACATACTTAACCTTAAACACACGAGTAGTTTCATTATAATCAGCAAGACTCCTCATGCTTCAAAGTTAGGCTCATATTTAAGTGCTTTGTTGAATCAGAGCCAAAATGAAATAGTACAAACCAAGGTGTTTTCATTTTCTGCATTGAAATACAAGTACAAATACATGGCATTAACACTGTGGCTTACCCTGATGGAAAAAAGCACTCCCGGAAGTGTGAATTACAAGAACACTATTAATTCAATCTCATGTGGCTTTAGTATAGCCATGCATGTTCCACGGTTGGGATATTCAAGGCTGAGTGTATTTAGAAGTGCCAAGCACAGGCAAATAGAAAAATAGCTATCCTGGCAATCAGTCATGATCACTGCACCACTACAATTTCTAACATATCCAGTTATACCTGTCTCTATTGTTATCGTGTCCTCAGTATTTTTCTGGTTTTTAAATTTCAGAAGGTGTGATTCCACCACGCAGATAATGTCATAGCATTGTTTGTACAGTTGGTCCGTGGTAGTGTTCTGGCTTTTAATGACAACAGAAATACTAAAAAACAAAACTTCTCTCTAGTACTTGAAGGAGGTTATCTGGATTACATAATCAGGTTCTGGGGTCTTTTGGTGTAAAAACACCTTTGTCCTCAGATTCCCAGAGAGGTATACAAACTTGCTCCAAATGCTAAGAAATAAATACAAACATACTTTTAAGTCCTCAAATAAAATAATTTCGGTTTTCATGTCTAAAAAGATGCATCCAATGTACAATCCATTTCTGAATACAAGTTAGCCCAATGACAATCCCACTGGAGTTTTAATATTTTACAAGTGTGATCTAAGGCTAATTTGTATCTGCATATAAAATGAAGGCAATTAAAGAAGAGAGGAAGGAGAATCTGATGTATTCTCTCTCCTATTATTCTTGATTAATTTGGATAACTTTAAAGGACTAATTATTTTCCCTACTAGGATATTTGAGGTAGCATTTCATTCTTCTGGGTATACTCAGTTGTACTGTAATTCTACTTTAACCTAACTAGCAATTTTGGAGTTTGTATACTTGCAAAATGTTTTCTCTCAGGATGGTGATCTTTGAATTAAGTTATAGTTATTTTTGAAAGAAGTCAGGTAGTATTGAAAAAGAAGCATTAATATTAAACTAAATTGTTGTCAGCAATCAAAAGCCTATACTATACAAATGCTATTGCTAAAATTTTAATCCTATTCATTGGTATGCAGAAGGTGAACCAAGGTGCTACTAATGTCTGAGTTACTGCAGGTTTCATGAACTCCTCATGAAAGTGGTCCAGTGCTGATGGTCTCACAAAGCTCAAGAGTTTTACTTGTTTCTTGACCTAATTTTTTTTTGTGTGTATGCTCCGGTACTCTTTTTTATTTTCTTTTTTTTTTCCCCCTAGAACAGAAAATTACCTGCTCTGTTCTCAAACACATTGTAGAATGTGGCTTTTGTATCTGAAATATTTACTTGCAGTTGCCATTTCATTTGCTAAGGTCAGAAAATGTCTGAAATTATATACCCCCACATCTCTGAGCTTCTGCTTAACTGGTGTGAAGACAACACAAGCTCTTTTGGACCTGAGGGAACAAATCAAAACTGTAGATAATACATCTCATAATAAAACTAAGGAGAAAGTACAGAAGGCTGGACCTCAAAAGATAAATTTTTTGGAGAGCAAGAATGAAAGCTATTGAAACAGTAGCCTTCATATGAATACACCTTGTTCCTCTTCACTGTGAGACATAACTACTCACCTTCTTCTTCCATACATATATGCTAGTTAAAGGTAGGATGCATGGCAACTTGATGCTGATGATCTGGAAAAGAAAACTAGTCAAAAGTCTGAATGCATAGCTTTGCAGTAGTTTAAGTTGATACTCAATATTTTTTAAACAAAAGCATTCTTCATTCAGGTTCCCAGAACATGTCTGAAAAAATAGATATAAAGCTGTGAGAATAAGTTAAGCCAGCAGCACCTGCATTCAGTTGATTAGAATAAAAAGGGAGTATTTTGGCCTTGGAGCTAAGGAGTATGTGAATCAAAACACTGAGTTTGCAAAAAGTCTTAGGTTAGTGAATGGCAACACCAGATGCTGTTTACCCGAAGAGGTTAATAAAAGGGGAATGCAGAGAGAGCTCTGCGCGGAATCCTGAATCATGGTGTGTGCAGCCTCATTTCTTCATTGTTGGTATAAAGCAACAGTGGCACTCCACTTACTGTATCTTGTGAACAACAAGCAACAGCTATTTCAGAGAACAGTAAGATAATGCTTGCTAGCAACATTTTTTTAAAAGTTCACAATAGAGAGAAGTCTTTGCATGGCTGAAATATAAGGGTTTACATTTCTCCTCCTTAATTAGAAGTAGTTTCTGTCTTGTGATTTTTCTTTGGCTGTTCCTAAATCTTTCTAAATTTATGGAGAGAAAAATATCCCAACTTTTGTCTAACATTTTCTTCTTATTTCCCTTATTTTCCTGAGATTTATTTTCCCTCTCACTGTACTAACATGTCCTGGTCTTCCTGTTCACCCTACAGATTAGAACTGAATGGAGACTATAATAATTTTTGTCACCACCACATGTGGTTCCTCTATTCACAAAGTGAATGAAATGAGCATGGTTTCACAAATAAATCTGTGGCACGTTTTCTGCAGTGCAATCTTTTTCATTCTGCATGCATCCTAATGGTTTGTTTACTTTGGAGCACTGTGGCCCATGGAACTGAGGCATTGTATTCTCTGTTATCCGTTCTCCTGAGTTGATGTTGCTAATTTACGATCTAGTCTTCATATGAGTCATTGGACTCATATTTATGGAATCATGGATTCATGGAAAATAATGAAATACATTAAACTTTTACTTTATATTGGTTCTTGAAAAGAAATTATAATTTCTAACTTTTGCAACATATTTTCCATTTTCGCTCTTATTGCAGTTATTTAATTAATAAATTTCAGTCCTTAAGAACTTTGGTCGAGAAAAGAAATATTAGTTCTAAAGGATTATGTACTCTTTTATTTAGGGCTGCTGTGGTAAAGACAAACACAATTCACAAATACCTCTCATCTGAACTTCATCATTGGGTGGAGATGCTTAAGGATTTAATTGCTTTAGGCTGTTTCCAACATCAGTGGGCAGAGATGGCCCAAGTCCAGAAGTTGTTTCCAATCTTAGTTGAATTGAACTGCTTCCTTCAAATGACTTTCTGGAAATGGTTCAGGTAACTAGTTCCTAACTTGACTACATTGGGCAAGTGTGATCAGGCTGTGTTACAGTCACCAATTTAGAGCACTCATTTGCTGGAAAAAACTCCAACCAAACAACACACTAAATCTTAAGTGGGATCACTAAGGCCTGTGCTGTATTTCCAGCAGCAACGCTGTAATGATTTTAAGCAGCCCTTATGTAGTCTCACAAATTGATCTAAAGCCTGTTTAAAGTCATCGAAGACATCCCGTTTGACTGAGGTTTTGTATGACACCCTTATAAGATAATGAATGAATAACTTGAAGAGCATTTGTTAAAAATAATAATAATAAAAAGATTACAATAATAATAAAAAGATTACTTGAGGGAATTTTTTTGTTTACTGTAGTATTTCTTGTCCAGTCATGTGTTCTGAAATTTAATTAAGCATTTATTAATTCTTACCTAGTAGTATATGCTATTGATTCTCACTCCTCATTTTTTTCCAAAATATTCAGTGCTTATTTTATCTATTGTTCAGTCATACTTTGCTGTTGGATGCATATCACACTTTCTTCTCGTGGAATGGACACCTAAAAACTAGTAATTAAAACATAAAAAATGATGAACAAATAACCAGAAATGGAACTCCAAGACAAACATGAGACTCTTGAAACATGCAAATAGTTTTTTGACTATGAGTGGTAACACTGGTATTTCTGAATCATTAGACAAGAAAGCTGAAGGAGACTGACTTTGTTGAGGGAAAAATATTTGTTAATATTTACTCTGTGATGTAGATAAATATGCATATGTATTTCTTTGCATTATTTCTAGTATATGATAGAATCATAGAATGCTTTGTGCTGGAAGGGACCTTAAAGATCATCTAATTCCAACCCCCATGCCATGGGCAGGGACAACTTCCAACCATCCAGGTTGTTCAAAGCCCGTCCAACTGACCTTGAACCCTCCCAGGGGTAGGGCATGCACAGCTTCTCTGGGGCAACATGTGCCAGTGTCTCACTGCTCTCACAGTAAAGAATGTTATAGACATGTATGAATGTACCTGTGAGTGTGTAGGAGAGGTTTAGAAGGATAGGAATTTTACTAGGAATTTTTAAAAAAATATTTATTAGTAACATATCGGATTATGTGTGTGCAGCTTTAACTGAAATCGTGGGGCCTATTTACATCCATTCTAGGGCAGTGCTTCAGCCTTTATAATGGAAACTATTTGTTGTGCTGGGGCGTTTTCTCTCTTGAATAGTTTGTTTCATGTTTCTAGTTTTCTCTAACACTCTGGATTACATGAAAGAGGACATAGGGTGTTTTCAGTGGAAATGATCAAGCACTTCAATCCGTTGACTTGCCTGGACAGAAAGACAGTATTGAACCTTACAAATATGTTTAGACCCGAGTCAAAATGGCAATACTGATGTACAAAAGGATTTATGTTTGAAAATGGCATAGACAGTTTCCCAAGTTCAAATAACATTATATATTCCTAGAAATGTTAGGATATAAAAAGATAAAAGATTTTAGATCAAGAAGAAGGAAGGCTGGAAAACAAATCTTTTAAGGTCCTTGAATGAGTACAAATATAGAAATGCAAGGTGAGAAATAATTTATGTGAACAAGTCTAGATTATGAATCTGTCAACACGTAGAGAGGGCTGAAGAATGTGGTATTTCAATTGGATGCCAAAATAGCAACTAAGTTTTTTAAACCAGTATTAGCAGGAATGTGAAGGATTGAAATTAATTATTTGAATAATACTAGTCTCTTTTCCCTAAGGAGTAGGGTACAGTACATCTAACTCCATTTAGACATTAACATTAATTGCTAATGGTTTCCTTTTATAGATTCTAAATGGTGGATTTATTGAATCATCCTAAACTTGCTCCTCTGAGGGTATGTAAGAATAAGCTTATGTATCCTTAGGAGCAAACTGCAAATCAGCAGTTTTAGTGCTGCCTAAGATTGTCTGTTATGGTGGGGTTTTCTGTTCTTGTTGTTTTTTTAAATTCTTTTTTTAATTACTAACATATATCAAGTTTATGTTAATTATATGAAAACATAACTGAAATACTCAGTAGCATTTATGGAACTCAAAGTAGTTAACCTACTTCTAGGCTACAAAATGTTAGAAGACTCAGCACATTAAAGCAGGGGCAAAAATATATTGGGACACTTGCTTTTACTGGTATTCAGCTTTTCTGTGAAACTAAGTTAAACTTGTTTTCCTAAATGTGTTAATGAACCTTCTTCAAATATTATCTTCTTTTTCCTCTGTCTTTCACCTATATAGATTTCTATTCCATCCTTGTACAATCATCTAAAAAGTCACCTTTACTTAATTTGAAATGTCACCTGAATTTGTTTATGTTTTCTTAGATGTTTCCACAAAGCATTTATTTTTCAATCTGGATGGTGACTTCATAAATTTTTATACAGAACAAAACAATGAAGAGTAAATATATTTTCTGCAAGAGAGAAAATGACCAGGTGGCCAGTTATCCTGAAACAATTAGTGCAAAATAATTTAGCATACCACTTACCAACATACCCCCAGGAGCGTTAACTGAGTATTGATGATGGTCAAAATAATTTCTTATTCTGAAATATCTTTACTGTTGTATAATGCTCTGCAACATATTAACTTACGGAATCTTTTAAATGAAATGAATTTATTTTTTAATCAAATGCACTCTGGTTATAGAAGGAAGTGAGATTCTTTATTTCAGACAATGTTTCAAATTTATAACCGGGAATTTTAGTGTGTAAGGACTCAATAGATCTAACGAAAGGCTACACAGTTTCACAATTTGACAAAGCTGAGATATCCTCCTGTTGAGTTATGGGTAAGGAAAAAAAGGGAAATGAATCCACAAAATTATTCCAGATGTTGCAGAAATACATGAATCAAGTTGTATTTTTCTATCTCTGAAAATATGTTTGCAGTGACTATTAATGGAAACATTGTAAAAAAAATGCATAGCTGCCAACTTAGAAAGCTAGTTAAAAAAAAAAGCATAGAAAGTTACAATGCAAGCATTTTCTTTTGCCAGTTAAGAGAGAAGAGATACGGAATGAAAAAAGATCAACACAAATTACCGGCCTATCAGTGAGTACTTTCAATAAGAAGTGTCTCACTTCTGCATTGCAAAACTGCTTGAATAAGAATGCAAAAGTCATGACAAATCACTTTTTCCTATAACGTAAAAGCATCATTTTCTCATTAATTGGTCCCTTTGAAAAATCTGTGGGTTTGCTCAAAAAGTGATATTTTTGTTTAGTTTTAATGAGTAGGTGTGTCTGTGAATGCTCCTGTATTGGCAACTGTGAAGACCTTTTGTCTACAGAATCAGGGCAGTGACATTGTTTGTATCACCAAGGTGCCATGCTTATACCTTCATCTCAAATAATGACAGGTTTGTTCTGCCTCCTTAACTTGTCATTTCTTTAGCTCCCTGTTGTGAGAGGTACCCACTGTATAGCCAATTAGTATCAGATGTGGCAGCAATGTTTCTGGACCTGCATATGTTTGGCCTTTGGAAAGTAAGTTAAGTGCTCTGTACTTACATACATCTTACTGAAGCATCAATCTGATAGCCACATGAGTTGCTGACTCTTCCCTATTTGACATGGATGAGATATAAACTGAAAATACTGTATTCAAAGTACTTGTATTCCACTACATGTTTATCAAGTCTTTCAATTCTTTTGGAATGAGATTCTAAGAAAAATTAAGGAAAAGGATTAGGTGGCATATTTTTTGTTATTTCCATGTAACAACATGAGGTTAAATTTTAAGAAAAAATTAAAGAGGTTCAAAAAACTTTTTTTTGATAGATAACATTTCTGTCATTAGAAATACAAAATTTGTTGCAAAGGTATGCAGTACCTCCTCCCTGAGTTAAAAACATTTTGAAACAAATGCTTGCTATCTGCTTGTTACGTAACAAAACCAAGCCTGGTTGCTCTAGGAATTCCAGAAAGCAAGTACACTGTTGTAAGCTCTACTGAGTCATCTGGTAAAACTCCAAACTTTGCAGTTTTAGCTCTCAGCAGATATTTAAATTTAATCTTAAACCTTCAAGGCATAGTGTTTGCGTCATCCTGGTTACTGTTAGATGGAATGAAAAATGGTGATTCTGCAAAAATGTTATAATTTAATTTGCATTTAAATTCCTCCAAATGCATTTTAATTAACATTATGTTCTACATCACTACTTAGTGGCAAAGTGGTTTTAGTCTGTACATTTTTTATGAATGCTATTTAAATCTAGAGTATACAGTAGAGTTTTGTACCAAAACTCAAATAATTAATTTCTTTCCAATGGCATAATAGTCTGTGGGAATACCTATGTCAGGTCTTAGTAGTGATTGCAATTAAGGCGTTGAGAATAAAGTCTAGGCTCCTTCTGGCTGTCCTTTGAACACTCAGAGAATGCAAAAAAAATTCCTGTGCATAAAGTTCCAGTCCTACTCTGGTCATGTCTCACATGTAAAGAGATTGAGAGGACCAGTCACTAGTTTTGCATCTGCCCCTGATAGCTAGCTAAATGAGTGTAAGAAGGAGGCAAACATAGTGTGTCAGAAATTGTCTTCCTCTGAAGAGGAAAGGTAATTCTCAGGAGGCACAACTCAATTTCCACAGATACAAGTGACTCTAATCTGGTCTGTCCTTAAATAAAAATTATATTCTGCAGTCTCCTTAAGTGTTGGTAGCGCAAAATATTATCACTCCAAATTTTATGCTGTGGTCTGGAATTCTCTTCTCTCTCATTGTCTGAGATTTTTGATCCGGTAAAAGGGAGTAAAATCCTCCTTTTCCTGCTTGTCTCAGAAGAGAAAGGGGAAAAAAGAGAAAGATGTCTTAACAAATGAGTGGGAAAGGGTGGTTGCAGGTACCATTTTTTAAAATATTTTGTTTGGTTTTATTGTTTGTTTGTTTTTTTTTCCCAGTAGCAACGTCAGCTTAAACAGGACTCTATCTCCTTTACCTCCAGTGTTTTTATCCTTTCCCCATTCTTTTCCATCAGCTGTGTCAAAATTTGTTCATTGGATTGCATGGAGAACAGCATGCAGTAAGTGACCTAGGTTAAAGATACTCTTGCAGGAAAATAAGAGCAGGTTTTAAAATCCAGTTCACGAAAGAGTTTAGAGATTTTACAATTAATATCCTTGCGGGAGTTGGTTCTGAAGAATAAAACTGGGGAGTGAAACTCATCTGAGTGGCCACAGGTACTAAGAAAAAGATTCATGGTAGTATGGAGTCCATGTGTGTGTGCTACTGAAGATGCAAAGATTTTAGCAGATGTTTTGTGTTTTGCCTAGGTGAAGCCTAAGCATTTCCTTAATCTCCTAAATTTCAGGTTTAGATTTTTCTTCATGTATTTTTTTTCTTTCCTCCATACTTGGGCATGGACTATTCATTCAGGAAGATGAGTATGCAAAAATGAAATGAAAAAAGATTGAAACTTATTCAGTTGTTCAGAAATCTATTACAAGCTTAAATTACACGGCCTTGATATTTAATTGAAGGCTAGGTAACTATCTAGAGGACATGGGCATGCAAGAAAGGGTTTATAGCTTTGTCTCTAGTCTAGCAAAGTGCCTTTGAAGTAGATTGATGATGGACTGAGTAGAGATAAACATCAAAACTTGTTTTAAACTTGTACTGAATGCAGGCAAATGTCTCTGTAAACAGTAGCTGCTAATAGTAATGGAATATGCTTCTAATCCCAATACAGATAAAGTAAGAAATACGAATGAGCTCTTGTTTACATTATTTATAACATTTACGAACAAAGTTCTTCTCATTAACTGTTGGAAGGGACACCAAAAAGTAACCGTAGACCTAAAAATCAAATTATATGTCAGGTTTTTATCTACTTTCTGAGAAAGACAAAATATGTAAGAATGATACATCTATAGACATTCTCAACCAGGATTCTATATCAAATGTATTCTAGGGTAGATGCTGTTAAATGATAGGGGGACTGCTGGTCAATTCTTTTTTTCCTGTACTTTCCTCTTTCTTTGCTTGCTTACAACCTTTGATAGAGTCTGGATGATAGGAATAAATGGACACAGAGACTGCAGATCCCATAAGATGATGTACATATTTTTTACATTTATTTAATAAAATGAGAGAACATTTCAAGTCACACCACAAATAAAATACTTAATTTCCCGTTTCCAGAGGGAAGAAGTTTCTTTTGACTTATTTAAAAATGTTTATGAAAATTGTCAATATTCTTAGGAAGGGAGAAAGAGGAGCTAAGGAGGAAAAAGAGCATAGCTTTCATTACTTCATAGCAAGGCTTCTTGATAAAAAATTCTTTATCATTGTACTCCTCTTGAGCAGTCAGAATGGAAGATTTTAGGGAGCTTGTACTTAGTCCTTTGGGAACTCAACTTTTAGGGTTCTGTAGGAATTCACGTCTAACATCCTTCATATTTCTCAATTGATGGCTTCACTTAGATTTATGATTTTGATACTATTTAGTTTGTATTGCTTACATAGTGTTGTTCTGACTTGGAGTTCAGATAAGACTGATGCAGAGTACTGGGATGCGGGCAATACAGTTGTCCTTTTTGAGTTCTGTAAAAACTGAATTTGAGAGGAGTGGGTTGCAAATGCTACAGTCTTGACTCTATTTACCAGGATTTAATTTTTGTGTTCTAAAAGTCAGAAATTTCATAGATGTCTTCAACTGATTAATGTGTCTTATTACACTGAAAAGCTGACATACATTAAGGAGCAGAAAACGCTGGTTAGAGCCATCCGTGCGGATTCTTATACTAAGATGGGTGAGGGCAGCTCCTGTATCGTGGTTGGTTACCTATTGACATTACTGTGCACACCAGCACTTTTCAGCAGCAGAGCATGATAATACACTGGCTGCACATTAAAATGTTGAACCTAATTGTACGAGTCCAGTAGATAACTATTTTAATAAGAACAATCCCCTTCCAGGAATATTTCACAGACATGTGCCCTTAATGATGGAGGTTATCTGCCCTATATCTGTTCTGATTGTTAATGATGACACAAACTATTTCTGTAGTTCACTAAAGTAATTTCTCTTTCCTAAAGAAAAGTTTCTGTATTGTTCATCCTATTCCATGCTGTCTATGCTATCCTGTCATAAATAATCTTAAACTCTTCATGGTAGGTTTAATATGTTTAAAGGCTTCCAAAACCCACTGTGATTATCTAATCTAATCTTTTTCATAACAAAACTGTAGGACCTAGCAGTATTCATTTCTGTTGAAACCTAGAAAGCTGCATTTGAACTAGAGCACACCTTTTGAAAAAAACAATGACTGGTATTGAATAAAAGCCTTTCCACAATTCTTAGAAACCTCGTCATTAATTACTTTCAGATGTTATCCGCTTTCTAGGTTGAAATTGTCTGGTTTTACTTTCTAGCCATTGAAGTGTGTTAACCTACATCTGCTAGAGTGAGGTGCTCTGTTCTCTGTGTATCCACGTACAGGTTGTGATCAACGCACGGCTTCGCTTCTCTTTGAGATAAATACACTTAGCGCTTGGAGACTTTTGGTCTGTACATATTTTTCATCCTCCAGTCATTCTCTGCTCCTTTGGTAACTCCTTTTCAACATTTTTCTTGATCTGAGGATATAAGACTAGACATGATAGCAATCAAACTTATGTTAGGTAGGTGTGCTCTTATTTGGTATTCACCTACTTTTACATCTAAAGGGTTGTGCTATTCCATTGGATGGAGCATCATATTAAAAGCTCACATGCAGCCTATTAGTCGCTGTAGCTCTTTAATCTTTTAGTGTCACTATCTGACAGAAAAGACTATAGGAGCATGGAGGATTTTTGCTGTTACCATGTCTGACTTTACATTTGGCCTTGCTGAAGTGAACAAAAAGTGGAAATGAAATGTTTGTGTCTCCAGAATATCACCATATCCAGGTCTCTACCTTCCAGGAGTCTGATAATGATGTTAAATAGCAGAGAACAAAGAATATATACCAAGAAAAGATCTCTACAAATGCAACAAAAAATAAAGCTACTTAGCAAAACTTTCCTGCTCTTAGTGACATTCTGTGACATGAAATCCATGATTCCTTCACAGTATTTTAGTTGCCTAATAGAGACCTCTAGTAGCAGCCAGTCAATCGCTTTGCTGACTCCTATACATCACAATAATGTTATGGTCTTTCACACAGTTGCTACATCAACATTTTACAGACTGTGTCCCTCGGTGTTTGATGCCTCCAAAAATATATAATGCATTTTCAACTTTAGACTTCATTCTTGTTAATTTAAAGCAAGGTTTATTTTGCATGGAAAGGGATACCAAAACAAGTTACCAGAGTGTTAAAACAAAAAAATTGCAAATAGTAGAACTGAGAGGAAGAGGAGGTTCCGGTGTGCTGTTCCAGAGGGTTCAGTTGCAAAATTGGCCTTACTCCAAGTAAAAAAATAAGCTTTTTCTATTGAACAGCCCAGTCTTTCTCTGATTTATCTTGATGGTGATCTACAGTCACCTATGTACTTGAAAGCAGAGTACAGATTACATAGCTAGTATCTGCTAGCTTTGTCTACTGCATTCATTTTTCAGACCAAGTGTTCAAAGTAATACCTTCAATTCATAATAGATCCGATCCAAGAAACAACAATATTTTCCACTGGTAACCAGTGACTGATGTCAAAGAAGGATCCTACTTGGCAATTTTCAGTGTATTTTTTCCTCATTTTTTGTTCTCAGTTATTATTCACTGAGAGAGAAAAAAATGCATTATAAACTAGTACAGGAAAGATGATCCAAAGATAATGTTCAAGTTAACTGAGATATTATGGGCCATCTCTTTCCTCATGCAAGAAGCTGGTATTTGTTGCACACAGATTTTCCTTGACCTCAGATCACTGCCAGACAGAGATGAAAGAAGCATTGAAATATGTTTACAATTACCAAATTTTAAGTATGAGATTTCCCTGGCTTTGCTACTGACTTCTAAGTGGTACAACTCTTATGCACCTCCTAATGGATTCAGTACTGTAAAGGGAATTCAATTCACAGAACAATTACTAGATTTGTATTCCTAGGAATGTAAAATTTGGTCTATTTTAAGTAAATGAAACTTTAATCTGTATATACCTAGGTGAAGCTAATTATAGAACAGGATTCCAAATCAAAATCAGGATTAATATCAAATTAACATAAAAATAATTATGTCAAAATGGATATGAGGGAAGGCAGAAAGTGATTTGTCTTTGACAGGCTGATGGTCATCATGATAGTCAAACCATCGTCAGAAATACTGCAGTACTGATGATATATGTGTCCAAATACTGTTACTCAAGAGTTACTCAAGTTGTGTGGTTTAGGGGTGATTATGGTGGTGCTGAGTTGACAGTTGGAATATATGATCTTGAAGGTCTTTTCCTATCTTGATTATTTTGTGATTTTGTGTTTTACTATCCATCTTCTACACTGAGTGCACTGGCATGCCTCTAAGGAGAAGAAAATCTGAGAACTTAAAGTTGGTGTAATGACATTATTACAGCTTTATGAGCTGTCCTTGTCACCCCCATGGCTAATCCTTAGTGTACAGTGGAAAGGAGAGGTGTCTTGTGTGGATGTTTTCTTGCTTTCCAGATATGCCCAAGAGATTGCAGTGCTGTGACCTGTTTTGTTGTATACATACATTAGTTTTCTATTGTTTCTTTAAAGACTAATTGTGATTATTGGTTTTTTGGTTTTCTTTCCCTGCTGCATACTTTTTTCAGGAAACAAAAAGGCCTCTTTCTGGCAGAAGAAGGCAGAGCAGAGTATTTGTTGTCCTTTTTAAAAATTCTTAGTATGTTTTGCTAGACAGGATAAAGGTTTACTTTCATTATTGTCCCTCTATTTAATTTTTAAGCATTGGCTTTTTCTCACTGCTGCTAGTTAGACTGCTGACCTGCATGCACTTCAGAAGGAATTTCAGATTTCACTAGGAAGAAAACCATTAGCATCACTGGAGGAATGGAGAGAACATGCTAAAACCAGCGATCTGTTACTAGCATTATTTTAGGGGTTCGGATAACATCAGGGAGCAATCCTCTGGAACTAACCTGCAGCTGAAAAAGGGTCAAATTTTGCAGCCTAGAGAGGAATACTATCTACCTGTGCAGAGCAGTCTCAGATTGATGGCTGAATAAACAGCTTGCTGAGGATCGGAGAGAAGTAAAGCTGTAGGCTGGGCTGAATAGAGTTTGTTCTCTACTGGTTGCATTGAGTTTCTTTATTGTACAGCTTATAATGTTTTCCCATAGTTTACCTTATGGAAACGATTTAGGGCATTGGCTGCTTACTGAGCTGCAGTTTCAGTTTTCGGTTTGATTTTGCTACAATTTTCTCTCTGAGCCTGTGTTCCCCCTTCAGACTATCAGAATATGGCATTAGGGGTACTTTTCCTGGTGCCAAGTCTCAGCAGAGTGGCCTGTTTCAGGGGTTGAGTGCCTTTTCTTTACACAATTTTTTTTTTTAATGGGCTGGCCCTTTGATGCTGTCTGTAACCTGCCTGTTGCGCAAAACAACTAGCTAACCCTTTGAGAAGGCCTCCCATGCACAACAATTAGCTGTGAGTTGAAGGTTGGGTCTGAACTCCTTACCAAAGAGGGATGAAGACAAGGGCTCGCCATTGTACAGATATCCTGAGGTTTTTAAAATCGCCGTGTGGCTTTACATTTAAACCTTGGCTCTGCCAGGCTTTTCAATATGCTTTCATGCTGCTGCTGCTGCTCCTGAAGAGTGCAGTTTCCCACAGTTGCATTTGCTGAACTAACATGACAACATGGCTACGTTCCTTTGGCAAGGTAACGCTGCACCGAGGCAGATCCTTAGATATGGTGAAGCGAGGACCATTAAAACTGAGCTGGCTGAATGGAATGATTAACCAGCTGTCTGTGAACCCACAGATGGCCTCCAGGGCACTGGAGCTCAGAGAATAAGCTCTATAAACAGAAAACAGAAACCTGGGCAATTGTGAAATGACACTGGAGAGGAAAATAAATTTAATACTTTGGTCTCAGCTCTACTTCTGCTATAAAAGAAATGGATTAAAAACTGCCTTAAAGAAAAACTTGGCATGATCCATACAAAGCCATGAGACATCCTGGGCTCAAAAGCCGTGTAACTTGTTTGTAAAAGTTTTGTGTGAGGGTGGTAGAGGGATTTCAGAGTAGAGGTCAGGTAAGAGGTTATTATCAGTGACAAACCTACGTCAGGATATAGACAGCAAGCACACAATGCATCTTGGATCTGAAAAGTCAAAATTCTTTTGTCAGATTAATTAAAGTTTTAAAGAAAGATATTTTCACATTATAGAAAAGTTGAACCTCTTCTTTCTAAAGAGAATATTAATAATTATCTTAATAAATTTAGCCAACATTATATCCTTCTAAAGTAGGAGTATATATAATTTTTTTGTTTCAGAGAGAGAGAAATTAGGGAGGCCATGTGGATCAATATAATCCATGGGAATAATTAATCCATTTAGCATACCAACCACAGGATCTCTGAACACAAGTTGCTTGTAATTCAGCAACTACAATGGCTTGGTTTGTCTTGGAATATGTTTAGGCTCAGCAGTGTGAATTCTCTAGATTCATTTTGAACAGGAGATACTGCGTGTATGTGTGACATAAGGGAGCAGGATGTAACCCTTTCATCCACTCAAAAAGAATTTAAAACTTTCTGTGTTTATTCTTAGACCAAACATTTCACTGAACCAAGAGACCCCTCCTTCCCATTTCATTCAGTGTTTTCTTGGTAATTAATGCCGGACAGTGCAAATCACTGGGGGTGGGGGTCCCTGGAGGGGGTCAGCTTGGATCATAAGTATGTTGCTTGAGAATTCAGTAGCACTGGTGTGGCCATGTGATCCTCCTGCCCCCCTTTATCTCCTTGAGCAAAAACAACTAGTAGTGGTTGTAATGGCTGCATCTGGCTTACAGATAACAAACAATAGTTAAGGGTCTTGAATCTTGCTCAATAGCTAAAGACCATAAGTCTTCTTCAATGTCTAAGGGCTAGCTGAGCATGCACCATCCCAAAGCATAGCTGGTATGCAAATATGACTGTAAATCAACTATCTTACTCTATTTATACAGTGTAAAGCCCAGGGCCCCTTGAGCTCTCCTGCATGGCAACAGGCTGCACACCAGGATCTCCCCTTGAACAAAGATGCCTCTCAAGTTTGCTCCTTGAGGCTGAAAGATTCCTTGTTGCAATAGATTCTCAGAAAATAATTGATAGCATGCTATACTTTGAAATCTTAGCTAAGTGATATAAAGGATTGATTGTGCACATATAATCCTTTAGACATAAACCATTGACCAAGTCTGGGATCCAGCAGCATGATACTCCACTCTGAGGAGTTTAGAACATAAAGGTGTCCTTTCTGAACCTTATGGCTCAATGGGAGAGTCTTCCTGACAGTTTTGTCTGAATCTCTTCCCTATGTAGCAAATAATCAAATGTACCTTACCTTCAAATCCTGTTTAAACAGTCACATTTACTATCAATTTTTTTTTAAATCACTGGTTTATATCAACATATATATTGCTACTTCTCTACTACAAGTGAAATTCGTCACCGCATCCATGACAACTGCTAAGAATACAAAAATACCTTTGGAATGTTGCAGACAGGTACTGGGGCTGTTGCCAATATTAGAACTTTGTGGGCAACTATTGCACAATTAATTAGTTTCAGAATATAATTTTGGTGGGACTTAACAGTACTTTAGTTGGGATGATGATATGACCTGAATGGGGATGTAAAAAATTTTTAGAGTAAATAAGTACTAAATAAATGTGGAGAAGAACACATTAGAGTCTATTAAATAGTAGTAAAATATGAACAAGATTTGTTAATAAGTGCTGTTGCATTTGTATTGGAATAGTGACTGACACTGAGGACTCAGGTCCTTACCAGTATAGGTCTAATGCTTTATATCAAAATCATTTGAGGCCAAGAGAAATAATACTATCTGTAAATCTCATGGTATTTAGATTAAAGCAAGTCTTGCACTACCTCTATACCTCACATTTGTATTTGTGGACTGATTTATGTCTTCTTGAACGGTCACTTTAATGAGTTATTTGTTTTTTCCTTTCCTCATCTTTCTTTTCCTCTCCAAATTCTCCCTCCCTGCTTTGAAGTACTATTTAACTCCTTCTGGAGCTCTGAGATGACAGACAACATAATCCTTAAAAAATAGAGAGATTGTTATTGATACAGGCGATTGACTAATAAATCTTTTTTGTAATGTTCTTATTTACTTTACCAGGTACCTGTCTAAATGATCTGTTGTTCTGAGGACGTATTTGTATGGTTCAAATTAATACTCATAAATAAAATTCCCTGCTTATGTTCAAAACTATTGGTCCTTGTAATAGTCAATGGTTGTATATGTTTTAAGTCCCACTTTCAGAACTCTTGTTATTGCACAAAAAGTTGAGAACTTCAACCTTTTATAATCATATATGTGTCTTTTATGCTGCAAAGGAAAGCCTGAGGATGGCTCAGAGGCATCTCAAGAAAATATTTCACCATTCTTACTACTTTTTTTAATTAAAACAGTATTCTCCTGATATCTTAAACCAGTCTTTTGTGATTTAGGGAGGGAAGAAAGAATTCTTAAGCCATGGGTCTGAACCTTTGGGGCCAGGTAAAGAGGCCTTTTCAGGCACTCTTCTCCCTCTATTCTGTGTATCTGTAATAAGCTACTTAACATTCCCCTATGAGTTTAAAGGAGAAAGCTTTGTTCTCTCCTCTGTCTATTTTCAAGTAAGTCACATAGAGCTTTCAGGAATAACATCTTTCTGCCTTGTGTCAAAGTCTCTGTGGGATGAAAGAGAAGCCTTTCTAAAGAAGAGTTATTACTGAAGCATCTTATAAGGATGTCAGAACAAAAGGCAGCTTCTTCATTTCCTATTATTAGTTAGGCCCACATTAAAACCTTTTCTGCTTTCTTAGTGTCAGGAGTTTAGACTCACAGTCACGCTCATGTGTCTACAGTATGTGTCTCTCTGTCTCACCACACTCATAAAACATACCATTATTTTTTCCTCCTTAATTAAGAAGTGCAAAAAAGAAACACAAAATTTGAATCATAAAATGAACACGGAACCTCTTTCCTCCATCACTGTCTCATAAGCTAAAAAACTCACCAAAAAGATTAAAAAAATAATCAAAAAAAACCCCTATATGATCATGCCCTCTGACAAAATTTCTTTTAAGTAGGACAGGTAGATCTGATATTTCTGGTGTTTTTGTTTGCTTCTGTCATCCGTCTTCCTGGGGCTCCATCAGTCTCTTAAAAAGCAAACTGTTCTACATGTCAGCTTTCATCAGAAAACACAAACACATCAGAAACTAAGCTTGAAAAAAAATTCTTGCCTGTGATTTGTTCATTTTCACACTAGACTTGAGCTACACCTTATTAGTTTCTATACATGCTGTTTTTCCGTTCAGTTTGGGATTAAAAAATACATATATATTTGTTTTGGATTTGAGTGTCACTATAAACCCTGTGGTGCTGTAAATATGAAACTAAAGTAAGAGAAACTCGGGTTTCTGCACAAAAGTAATGATAGCTGAGCCTCCAAAGTCCCTATTTCTGTGTTTAATATGAACCCCTGCAACCTGGTCTCCCAGAGGGAGGGAAGTGGTTTTAAAAACATCAGTTTACATACTTCTAAGTATAGAATTGTTTGCTTACTTTGCTATAATTATGTCAGCACTTCCACTGCCACTCTTTATTTTCATAGATATAACTTTTGACTCTAGAAATTATTTTGGCTGAACCTTTTAATTTAATGTTGATCCATATGCTGTCCTACTGCAAGCTGAAGTTATTATGCAGGAGCCAAGAAAGGAGAAGAGGAAGTAGCACTTAATACTATATGCTATCAATTGCTCTTCCTATGATTAAAAGGAAACAGAACCCCAAAATCCTTTTTTCAAAAAGGCAGCTCCTTCTCTGTAGCTGTATGTGTGCTAGGTGGTGGAACACATACATAACCTTTGGAAAGCAGAGGCTCAATGTGTCTCAGTGCAGGCAACTCTGTCTCCACAGCTACAGGATATAATTTGTGTATCACAGATCATTTTAATCCTTCTCCATGCAAAGGGAGGTGTTTATCATTCATCTGAATTTACTGCAACCTTTCCCAATATTTTTAATCCCAACAAATTGTATGTCATTTCCTCTGGACCCTCTCTCTGCACTGTCTGACCCTCAGCTCCTCTCTGCAGCCATCTTTTTGCCTGCCTGCCTTCCCCCAGGTGAAATCAGACATAGGGGAAAGTTCAGAAAGGAGTGTCAACAGTTTCTCGGTGTAAGGAGCCTGAATGTGGCTCTGCAGCTCTCTTGGTTTTCCCTGTGCCTGAGAAAGCACGTGTTAGTACAGGATACTGGGTATTTGTTTGGAGTTTCCTGAATGTGGGAGCAGAAGCCCTATTGAGATGGAAATCCCACATGTGTCTGCTGCAGTGTAATAAATCACCTGTGGTGGTTATGGTCCACTTACTGGAAAAAAATAAAAAAAGAAAAGAAAAACATATAATCAAGACATTTAACCTTTTTTATTATTGGAGTATGAGCTTCTTACTCTCTACACAGTTTTTACTCTGAATTCTGGCCAAGCCTCAACTGCCAAAGAAATACAATATTAAATAAATACCAGTGGACTGATTAATCCTTGAAAGGGTGATCAAGGGAGGTAATGAATGGGTGTCACAGAGCTTATGTGCCTCTTGTGCTTCTAAATAGACAGGTTTCAGCTGCAAAGAATATTACTTAGGACAGGGAGCTAAGCAATCACAGCTTACAGCTTCTCTTCAAGTCAAAGGGCAGTATCTTGGGCATTTCATGGCAAAGGTATATTGTGGGAAAGGTGAACAGAATGGTTTTCTGGGATGTCTTTACCCAAGCTTACAAGAGAGGAGGGGAAAAAGCAGGGATGTTTTGTAGAAGGAAAAAAAAAAGCAACACTAACAGAGACAAATTGTACCTATCCCTGAGATAATTAACAAAATTGCTATTTAGATTCAAAGAAAATACAGAGAAGAAACAAGTGCTTTAGATTCCAGTTCATCCTTCTATTGATCAAATTGATACACCAGTAAGCCAATGAGTCAGGAAAACAGATTTTAAAATCCTGTGGATTTGTCTTAAGGTTAAAGATGAGAATTTCATTAATCGACTGAAAATTGCAGTAAAAATGAAATATTTGCTGGTTCATCCAGGCAAAGTGCCAGGTGTATTTCTAAATTTGAATGTTAAAAAAGACACTTTTATCTAGCTAAGTAATAACTTGTCAACATTTTTACTCAAAATTCCCTTTTTAGAAGTCCAAGATTATAATGACTTTTGGCACTTTGGTTACCAATAGCATCAAAAGAAGTTGAATGTTAGTTTTTGACTAGCTGGTTTATTATTTATTTATTCATCTTTATTTAAAAATAATGTTTAATTAAGTACTTCCCTTCCCCTGAAAATAAGACAGGTAACTTTCTAATATAAGTTTCTAATACAATATAAATTTTTAATATAATACAAAATAAGGCCATGATAACTCAATATGGACTTATGATATATAATACTCTCTCTATATATAGTTATAACATAAATACTATGTATTTAAACTGATGAAATTCCAACTAATCAAAAATTAATAAAGGAATATCAATGCATTTATAAAGAATTAGCTTTAATCAACATTAATTGGAATTAATTCATAGTATCTACAGTGTTAATCATGTTATATATTTTAAATAAAAAAAACCTGCACACTTGGCATTTGATTCCTATGTTTATGTTCGTATATCTGGTAAAAAAAATCAGAATCCAGGTGATTGAGGTTTCTATTAGAATTTTTTAACAATCTTACTCTCAGAACCTGAATATTAAATTTCTATAAATATGTGCAGTATAAATACAGCAGCTGCATGCACCTAAATGACAAGTTTAGCAACAATATTCACAATAAGACTGAACAGCTAACAGTTCAGAAGCTCAGTGAATGTGAATTATTCTACATTCTTTTTCAATAACTAAACACAGTAACCTCCACTAAAATTTTATTCAGGGTCCACAGCCACTAGTATAGCATGCAGTAGATAATGATTAGCAGAGGAATTTTGACAAGGGAAGCATTTCTTGTACTCCCCCTGAAAACATACAATAATTTCATTTTACTCCAGTTTTGACAAAAAAGATACAAAACCTTTGTAAATCCTTTGTATTAAATATTGTAGGAGTCATATTCACAAGAAATTGTCAAATATTTATTAAAGAATAGATGGTTTCCTGTTCATGAGGGATACCTTAATATGACAGCCTGTCAGAGATCTATTGTAATGATGATTGTAATAAGACTGTAGATTTTGGTTAACTCTGGTATTGTCTCAAAAAAAGGAAACAAGAGGTAGCTGGTCACTGTTTCACATGGCAGGCTATTATTTGTACTAATTGAACTAAAAAAAATAAAAGAGTAAGAAATGTTAATGTGTTTTAGATATATTTTCATTTTAGAACAATTAAGTTTTGCGAACTTCAACTGTATGTTGGTGTTCAAAGGGTGAACCAAAATTTTTTCTTTTTATAATAACTGAGGGATGTAACCAGGTGTATTTTTCTATGTAACTTTATGTGTTTGCTAAAACTACAAATTTCTACTTCCCTGAATATGTGTGTGTGTGTGGGGAAAGTAGCTGTTGTTTTGTTATTTTAAACTTCCAGACAGCCTATACAGAAGGTGATGTTTCATAAGGGTTTTTTTTAAAGTATTACTGCAATCCCCTTTATCTGCTTTGTTTAAGCAGAAAATTTCAGTCTTACTCAAAACTTATTTTTATTTACCTCTGCATTAGGCTACTAAAGTCCCTTATTTGCTTATCCAAAAAAACCTGTAGTGTTTTTTAACTCCTTCCGAGGAGCTCTTGGCATATCACTTGGTCTTAATGATTTGGTTGGTCCCAAGCTTCAGTTAGCATTTCTGAATTTAACAATGCACTTGTGTTGGTATGCAAACTGTTTTCTATGACGGTTCATTTTCATGTTCTGGTACCAGTTATTTTTTTTGCACCTATTGGCTGCTGAAAGAATACTCAATGAGATTTTGGATGTGATGCATTGACAAAGATCAGACAGGCATTAAAGGAAAATAACAGAAAACTTCAGTTACTACCAGTTATTCCTTGGAGATGTCATTAAAATGATTGATGACAAAGCACAACCAGGCCTCAGTAAAGGTTTTTGGTGGATTCTACAAAAGATTTGTGATATATTCAACACATGTGCACCAGAGCTACCCTCTAAAGCACCCTGTGAACTGTACAGGACCACAATCACTGCTCCACGAAGAGTTTCCACCTACAGGGCAGCTTACTGGGGTTCCTTGCCATCTTCCCTTGTGTAAGGATGTGGTGGGGCACAGGAAAGAAAATGGAGTGGATGGAGCATGAGGAGATTCCTGAGGTTTGTTTTAGAGGCAGTCTGTCTGCAGTCTGCTCACCCTGCTTTGTGTAGGGTGGTGGACGAGGTCTGTGGGGAAGAGGCTGACAAGGAGCTCTGCAGTACCAGGAGGTTGGCAGGGTTTTGTCATTAGAAATGAGGCAAGATGGATCTCTGGTCTGGTCTGCTTATATGTTCCCTCTGACTGTTTATATGTTCTCAGATAATCTGTTGTACACTTCTTGTGATGATGGGCTCAGCTGTTGCAACATCCTTCACATATTTCATCTGTCTTGGTAGTGATTCCACTTGATCATGAGCAGACAGGAAAGGCATTCTGGAGTTCCCATGATCTAGTAAGATGACAGTGCAGGTCAGTCTTTGTACAATTGCTATTTGCAGAAAGAACGTCTTAACTTGAGACTATTTTAGACCTCAAGGCACACCTTTAAGCACGTACATTTTGTCAACTCTGGGCTCAAGCCTAAACCCTGTTGGGAATCAGTGTAGAGATTCTTGTGTTCATTTTGTGTTTGCTTTCCAGTTGTGTAGGGACACTTGGAGCATGTTTACTGCAGTGGGCCATGAAAAAGTACAATTAAAGGAAGTGATTTTTTTGTGCCTGTCTTTTGATCAGGAAGCATCCTTCTGCTTCATCCTGTACTATACCAATTAGGATTCTCGTAGAATATGGGAGACACTTGATTTTGGTTCCATCATATGAGAAATAAAATAATGAACTCACCAGAAAGCAATATTTTAGTATGGGGAAATCTCTTGATTTTTCTTTTGAGTAGACATTCTTGTAAAAATGACTGAACATTCATTGAGCCAAAACATGAGACAGACATAGCAAACAAACAAGCAAATGAAGTTGTGGCTTAGCACTTCTAGCTTTGGCTCCAATTAATACATGATATAAGATACCATGAGCAAAAGGCTAGAACAATTGTGTTCTTACTTTATCTCTAGGCTATACAGAGCAGTAAGCCTGACTGCTAGGCAGTTGAATAAAATAATTTCTGTTTGAATTCTTTGAGAAAGAGATTGGATACATAGCTCCAGGATCAGAGCTCACGTATTCCTGTCTTTCATCTCCTACAGCCTGGAACAGGTAGAAGTTCATCTTTGGCAATCTATCTTGGTTACTGTGAGGTTGTCACTGGCTCTTGAGCTTTCTCTTTTTTGGCAGAGGTTCCCCACATACAGGGAGACTTCAAAATCCCAGCAGATCCCCTCTTCAGCTTAATGCTGCTATGAAGTACTCTTTTTGATGGGAGTATTTATTGCTAGTTGTTTTTCATTCTTTTTCTTTCTTGCCCTGTACTGACACGTCATACTCCTAATAGCTTGTAAATATACTCACTAGGTAACAGAGAAGGAATGTCAATCATGATCTAAGAGCTCAGCACTGTATGTCCCAGGTCAGTGATGAATTTGCATTCAGTCTTGTTTGACACTTGTTTATGCTGGATATTAAAGAGAGTATTTAAAGAGTACTAGAGAGACTATTTAGGTAGTATTAAAGAGAGTATTTAGAGATTTAGTAGTAAAAACATTATTTAGATGTGGAAAAACTGGAATCAGAGCTTCTCTGTTTATCTGTTTTCCGTGGGATTTTCCAGGATGATGTAACAGATTTGTGTCTGAACTGCTGGGAGAACAGTACAGAAGTATTTGTCTCATGTTTAGGTGAGTACTTTGGGGACCATACACCATCTTTGAAAGGCTACTAATTCCCAGTTTTCTTCAAATGCAGGTCTAATTAGCTGCCTACATCTCTGCTATTAAAATTGGCATGCCAGATTCTCAGCTGGTGAAAACGAGTAATATGGATATAATACAGATGAAGATTTGGCAAACTGGATGAATAAGTGAATGATAAAAAGCAGATTATCACTGACTGCTGTCAAATTATGTTTTTTACTAGAAGATAATTTATAATAAAGATGTAAGGTGACAAGGCAGATGTTCAGTGTTTTTCAAGGAATCGTTTGTCAAAACTGACCTTTCCTTGGAAATATCTACAATTACTAGTTGATTCAGAAAGGAATTACATCAGAAAAAAAAATTGTGCCTGTCAGTGAGTATGGTTTTGCTGTAGCACAGACTTCAGACCTGTGAGAGTCCTTCTGACTGTCACATTGTGGTTGGAAATACAAATAGGTCTAAAGAGGACACCAAGCAACTTTCCTGGTTCAGTGCTGTGGTGACATCAGCAAAGGATTTCTTTCCTACATACTCAAGTAAGACACTCAAGTCCCAAAAAAACCCCACAAACCAACAATAAAAAACCCACCATTGTTTCAGGAAGGAAATCTTTTTGGGGAAATCCCTATAAAGGGCATCCAAGTCCCTCTGGCCATTAAATAATGCTCAATGGCATCATTTGCATAGCACCATTATTAGGGTATTGTGACCAAATAAGGGAATGACATCCCTGGTGCACACCAATTACACAATTCTTTAGCTCCACAATTTGGAAGACCTATTTCTTAATCCCTTGCTTGCACAGGAGAGGAAGGTTCTAGCTCCCTCTTTCCTGCAACAACATTTTTATGAATAAATCTTTAACCAATTTTGTGTGTGTGTGTATGCAGTAAGCCAGGTTTTGCACAGCAGCATAGGATTTGGATTTTAAAAATCTATAATCTGTGATTTTGACTATACGATTTTTGTTCACAGACATCTCTGTCAGAAATAATTGGTTAGAAGGAGATGAACTTGAAATTGTAGTAATAATATTTTAACATGAATTGAGAGCAAATTTATTAATATGTATAAATAACTGAAACAGAGTTTGCATTAAATAAAATTCTCTCCACATGCCAGGTTAACTAAATTCAATTATGAACAGGGCTGTGGAAATAATTCAAAAAGGAGTAAGAATGCAAATTATAAAGCTAAGTAAGTACTGGCAAAACAGACAGAAAAAAAAAGAGAAGGATTATCACTAATGAAAAAAACATTTGTAAATCTTTAACAGAAGAAATACAGCTGAAATAAAAAACACCTAGAGGAGCAAAAGTCTATGTGCACATTTAAACCTTTTTGCTTTAGGTACAATGGTTCTGCATTGATTCACTATTATGAATCTGATTAAAAGCTTTGATATGCAGAAGGTATTGCACTCAACATGAGATAACTCTGGAGATAAATAAATCATCTGGATTTTCGTGATTGCCTGGAGATCAAATTTTATGACCTGATTTCTTACAGTGCTAATGAGCAGGAGAAAGAGCCAATCAGTGTGCATATGTATATGCATAAATATATATGTCTAAATAACAAATTGATTCAAAATCAGAAGAGTGTGATGGATTATTTCTGGTAAAAAAAAGGAGGCAGACAGAATGGGAATTAAAAGGGGAAACTCTTTTTTAAAAAAATCATATATCTGAACATTTATACAACTACAGTGAAAAAGAGGACAGCTTTTGTTAAATGTCTGTGCTTGTTTCAGGGACTAATAATGACAGCAATTAGAAATAAAGAAAGCACTAGAAGGTTTTAAGGTAAAACAAAATAAGGTAATGACTATTACAAATTGAAAGATTCAAAAGGAAAAAAACCCAAACCTAAAGACATCAGGATAAAATCCATATCTGGTATTCCTGAGATTAATATAAATCAGGTTTTATAGTATATTAGATAAAAAGTTAATCTTAGGCTTGATATAAGCAATGTAATATGCAAACATAGTAAAATTGTTAGCAGTGTTATAGAAAATACAGAAATGCTGAATAAATATTCCTGTATTTACTTCGAAGAATGGGGATAATACACTCATATAAAGTGCTTTCTGGTTCATTAGTAACTGGAAAAAATAAAATGAGCAACAGGCCAACCATTTACAATATCCAGATCCCAATAACACACACTCAAGAGTCCTAAAAGACTGTGGTAGGTACACAGTAAACCTGTGGCCTACTGGCGATGATTAATAACACAAATTGAATACTGGCTACAGTGTATGATGCAAAAGATTGAGAGCACTGTGCTACTGTTCAAACAAGGCAAGTGAAAAACTGGGCTGCCTAGTCTACACAGGCAACATATGCAAAAAGTGATACAAGATTTGATTTTTAAAAGTATGAATTGAAGAATGTTTATACAGTCAGCAAGAAGGGATATGGTTTTGTGGAAATCAGGGCGTTCCAAACACATCTGATTCTAAATTTTACAGATTTGTGTGTTTTATTGATAAAATTAGCTGTAAAAACTGAGGTTTCTATTGCACAGGAAAAGCTCCAAGAGAAAGCGAAGAAACACATAGCAAAACCAAGTCTGAAAGATGAGTAAGAATAAAGATAAAATTAGAAGAAATATTTATAGTGGTGATAACAGTTCGGATCTTGAACATGATCAATTGATTATTTATTTTGGTCTGCAGCAGAACCAGATGGTATGTCTTTCCTGAAAAGATACCTCACCCAAGCAAGACTCAGACTGAATGGTGATTGAATGGCTTCCAACTCTAGAAGCCAGAGTACCGGTTTATTTTAGTTGCCAGCTGTTTAATGTGTCAACAGGTTAGTTATTTTTCTGTTTTCCAGCATTACTGGGCAAAAATGATCCTCAGCTTCAAAATGTTGAACCTCAATTCCAAAACTTTTGTGAAATAATTAGACAGAAAAGATACTGGAAAAGATATTTGGAAGAGAATTCAAAATAGTAAAGGAATAAAAATCACAGAAAATGCACTAAAAAGTTGGTACAAAATCACAGTTACTTGAAGTAAAAAAAAAAGGGATGTGCTGGAAGAATAAAATCATAGAGTGTGATAGGCCTGAAGCCTACTTTATTGCTAAGAACATCCCTGCAAAAAACTAATGTGCTGTGTAATGGCCATAACTGTATTAAGAGCTAGAAGGAGAGCTAAAAATACCTCTTATCTTTGAATAGTTCTGTAGCATGGGAGATGTCACCTTGAAGGTAATAAGAAAACAGCTATTTACTTTTTAGAAGATCAGGAAATAAGTCTTTACTGCGGCTGTGCAAAGTGGGTATTTCCCAATTAAGCACAATGTAGTTAAGGTATAAGGGTTTTGAATAGTTTTACTGACGAGAATTCCTAACGACTTTGTTCACTTTTATTTTTAATGGTTTGCCAAACTGAATATCTGTTCTCAAGTGGTTGGTGTGTGTAATTAATGGTGATTATAGTACAGGGTAAAGTTCAATAGAAGTGGAAAAGCAACACAATACTATACATGCTAACCTTTTCTTTCCCTACAATATGTACCAACAACCCTCAGAATGATTTTTCTCCCTTCAAATGTATATATTCACATATCTTAGAAAATCACTTCTAGGTACCAGTTCTGCACCACTAGGATTCAAATGGGGATAAATGATAGGGAATGGCCATTTCTATCTGAACATGGCACTGGAAATGGTTAGAAAGACATACCAAAATAATCCCTATGGGAGTTTCATCATCACTGGAGCACAGAACTGTTTAAGTATTAGAGAAAGTCCAAAAAAAGTATCACTCAGATAATTGACAATTTACTTTGGTCTCGGTTAGTTAATTTCTATTTTTACGATCTCAGTATTTTGTGTTTGTCTATTTTCCGGTATTTTGGAATAACAGAACTGTCTCCTATTGAAACAAGGTTAAGGAATCTGACAATGACAATGAAGCTAAAATATATTTGCAGTATAAATAAATTTGGCTAGCTGTGCTTGAATTAAGTTTTAATAAAAAGTAAATTTAAAAATAGCTTCCCTTTGGATATTATCACCAGCTGGAATAAGATAATTAAATTAAATGACCATGGACTCCCTTAAGGAAACTGCAGTTTCACTTTCAATCAGTCTCAGATACCGTGACTTTACTTTATAAAGAAGTAATTATTACAGCATCTAAAAATTGATTTATTTCTAGATAGCATTTTAAATAAAACATTTCAAGTCACATTTAAACTAATAGCAAGGACTTGAATTGGAGAAAGCATATTTCTGCTGTGCTTGTATCCACTTCGGCAACCTGAGGTTTTACTTAGAGAAGTCTTTATGTAAGAAGCAATTTGCTCAAGGTGACGTTTTCTTGCTTAGATACATAGGGGCTTTATTCATTTCCTGAAGGCTTATATTACTTACTGCAATAGTCTAATAAGCTAATGACCTTGCCATAAGCTTCCTCACTGAAAACTGACATTTATATTTGTATGATTAAATAAAACATGTAATGAGGGAAAACTCAAAAAAGAACTGATTATAATTCAAAGAAACATCTCATAGATTTTATCATCTTTACTGACAATCAGAACCCATGTGTAATGATGATGTCAACTACAATCTCAGTTAATTTGATCTCCTTTTATATAAGGCTTGGTGATTCAGAAGTATTGTAACAAAATGAAATAACAGTGCTACATATTTCAGAGTGGTAGATCAGAAATGTAACTGCACTTGGTTATGTTATCAAACCATCATGTTGACTGTTATAACCATCAGGGAATTCCTCAGTAGTATATAAGTGTCTGAAGTAGATTGTAGGCAATAATAACATAATACTGAAGTAGCGTGGCACCCTTGGGCACCAATGTAAACATCTGCTCTTTCAGTTGACTTGACTTTTTAAGATGCTATATTTTGTACTAAAACGTGTTTCTAAAAAGAGTATTGATAGGTTTCCAGTCAGGGAATATTAAAAATACTGTCTTTGAAGCATGTTCCCTTCCTCTGTTTGTTTTTAAATTAGCGTGTTCTGTGCAAACAGCTGGTGAGAGGGTACATGGTACAAAGAGAGAGAATTATGTGAGCGGAGGGTACTCAACCTGAGATCAATCTCCACAACACGACAGTCAGATAACAAGATAAAATGTTTTGGTTTTGTCCATCACTCTGGATCATGATCAACACATTTTGAAAGGTTCTGTCAACTTTCCAAGAAGTTTGTTCTTTCTCTTGGGATTTTACTGCACATGTGTAAGACCTCAGGCTCTCGCTAGGAGCTCATTGAAGGAGTTTTACATTAAAAAAAATACAAGGTTCCAAAAATCCTCCTTGATTTATTAAGAGGGCTTTCAGTTCTTTTTATACCTTGACAGAGCACGCAGGCAAATACATTATGTATGTTTCTCAGGAGGTCAAATAACACCCTTTGACTGGCAAATTTTAGGAAATAAGGGAACTTGGCAAAAGTTTGAAAGGCAACATTAAACCAAAATAAAATATTTCATAAAACAACAACTTAACACATGCTAACTCATACAACTTAGCAAAATCCACCCTATCCAGCTTTAAGTTACTCAAATATCAAGAAAGGAGATTAGGAGAAGAAGAAGTAAAGAAAGAGAGACTAAAAAAGAGAATTTTAGCTACAACCTTCAGTCCTGTGCAATTCCAGCTTCCATGTGTCCAGATGGTCGCGTCCCCACCACATGGAGGCTTCATGTTGTCAGCTTTATCTGCTCTGGCACCCTGTGACCACCCCCCTGAGTCAGGAATTATGGCTCACTGGTCACTCTGGGGCTGGACTGGGGCTCCAGTACAGGGTGTGAGGCAGTGCTTTGGTGTGCTCTGGGGCTGGCCAAGGAGGCTTCAAGGGGCTGGAGTATGGAGTAGGGCACTATTTCACCTTTGTGAAATTTGACTTGTCCCTACCCCTGCCACACACAGAGTTGAGTTGATCCAAGTCAATAATTAATTTAATAATCCAGTATCTCACAACATTGGATTACTTGTTATTACTATCAATAGGTCTTGGTCTTTGTATTACTTTGCAAGCCTTCACAGATGGTTTTGTCAAAATTTAGGGTTGAGTTGATTTAACTGGAACCGCATAATGTCTATGCTTGGTTTGTTTTACTTTTGATTTTTTTTTTTAAATTATATTTGTAGCAGTCATGACTACTTATGATATGGAGAACGAATTATTTAGGAATCCAATCTAATAATAGGTAGGGTAACAGGGGGATAGGATGGTAGCAGAGGTTGTGAAAGTGAGGTGCATTATAGGGTGTAGTGTACAGGAATGAGATGATAAGAGAGTAAGATGGACACAAGCTAATAACAGAATATTTTGAGTTGGAAGGGATACACAAAGATCATCAAGTCCAACTCTTAAGTGAATGGCCCATATGGGGATCAAATCCACACCCTTGTTAGTATGAGTACCATGCTCTAAGCAACTGAGCTAATCTCAGGGTATATAATGCCAGGGATCTGCAAACATCTCACCAGGAGACAGTTTAAGAAATTTGGATGTGGGAACTGAGGAAAATTAGTTTTAGAGTAACAAAGATAAAAACCCACAAGTGCCTAAAGTCGTGCAGTTTCCCTCACTGAAGATATCAAGAACTGTCTGGACATAATCCCGTGCAATGTGCTTTTGCTGATTTCAGATGGGGTACAGTTAATTTCCTTCACAGTGGGTAGTATGGGGCTGTGTTTTGGATTGATAATGTGGAAGATGTTTTTCATATTGATGAGCAGTGCTTACGCAGAGCCAAGGCTTTTTCTGCTTTCTGTACTGACACACTGGTAATGAGACTGTGAGTGTGTGCATGGGAAGCTGGGAGGAGACACAGACAGGACAGGTGGCCCAAAATGACAAAAGGCATATTCCACATCATAAGACATCACACTCAGTATATAGAGCTAGGGGGAGGAAGGAGGAAGGGGGGATATTTGGAGTGATGGTGTTTGTCTTCTCAAGTAACCATTACATGTGATGGGGCCCTGCTCTCCTGAAGGTGGTTGAACACCTGCCTGCCCATGGGAAGCAGTAAATTAATTCCTTGTTTTACTTTGCTTGTGTACGTGGCTTCTACTTTTCCTATTAAACTGTCTTTATCTCAGCCCACAAGTTTTCCAGCTTTTACCCTCCCTATTCTCTGCCTGATCCTGTTGGCGGGGAGTGAGTGAGTGACTGGGTGGTACTCAGCTGCTGGCTGGGGTTAAACTGTGATGGTCCTCTAGGATGATCCTGCTTCAGCAGGGTGGTTGGACCAGATGACCCACTGTGGTTGGTCCCTTCCAACCTTCCCCATTCTGTGATTCTGTGAATGATATATAGCAACTGTGGAAATAGTCAGAGAACACTCCACTTTAATAGTTACTACGGAGAGAGTAACTATAGTTCTGGAGAGCATGTATTATTTATTATTAAGAAATTTTTGTAACAGTGATTTTTTTTCTGTGATTTGGTCTGAACTAATTGTTTTTTTATTAGTAAAGGTTTCGATAATTTTTGCCATTATGTTTAAGGTGTGTTTTCTTTTTTACTCATTACAAGATTTTGCTCATAACTGCATGTGTGCATGGCAGAATGTAGAGATCTTTGAGTAGCAATAGGAATTTGATATATATTTACATAAAACTCTAATACTTTTAGGTACAGCAACGGTGCTGGAGTTATGTTCTGGAATGGACTTTTGTCCATTCCAGAATGTACTCTAATGTGTGGGATAGCTAAGTCTATCATCTTTTACTCCAAATGAAAGCATAAAAGTACTTTTAAAATGAGATTATGTTTATTTTTAAATCTCCTAGCACTCATACACTGTTTCTAACATCTAATGTCAAGAAACATAGGAGTTTAAATGAGTGGTAAGTGGCAGTGTAGGAGGGCTGAGATTAAGAATCCTACAACTGTCTGGAGACTTTCTTTTGAAAGGAATCTAGTGATAAACAAGATCCTTGGTAAGGAATAACACAGACTTTTGCCACAAAAGGCACTTATTTTCGACAAATTTAACAAATTTTGTTATATATCACTTAATGATCATATATTCCTCTCCCCTTCTCATGCTTGCCTGAAATCAGTCAGGGGACTAAAAAGTTACTGCAATGTAAATAAAGACACGTGCATGTAGTTCCACATACATGTGGAAGTAATATTTTCACACAAGCCTTGTTTCTATAACAAACTCTTTCTTTCTGAGGACTAAAACTAATCTGAACTTGCCATAAGATATACTAGTATAAAAACTTTAATAAGTCTCTGCTATTTGGTTTATCAGTGAAAAGTTTTTTTGTGCAACCAAATATGGCATACATTTGGAAAGAATGCAGCTCGAAGATCAGTCACATCCCAAGTGTACCAAATGTTAGGAGTAATTTATATTTTCAAGCAGTGGTATTCAGTCTCTCATTTGCAGTAGGACACGTAAGTCAGTAAGTAATGTAGGACTCTCATGTGATTGGTCATGCAGGTACTAACAGTGTATGAGTGCATGCAGATATACACATCAAAAAGGTAACACAGAAAAAGCTGCATGATTTTCTGTGCTGAACTGTAGTTTGGCCACTCTTTTCTACATTTTTCCTTTTATTGATGCCTGATTTAAACCTTCTGTGTCTTTACTATAATTTTTTCTCAAGGTTTCACATCTTGGCCATTACCCTTCTTACTTTATTTTTATTGGTGTATATCATTCTGTCAAGTATCAGTATCTAGTATCTAGTATCTAGTGCACAGATTCTTTACTTGCAAGTGACAAGTCTTTTATTTGTATTGCTTCCCTCAGGAGAGGAATAACTTGACTCTTTTATTGCTGTTTCTCTAACCATAATACTTTCCTTTTTCCACAAATTTACTCAAAGTCAGAAACCTCCTACAGTTTAGCATACTCTGATAGATGTCCAGAACTTAAATGTTCCTGTGCATATTGGAGCAATATGCAATTTATAATTACTGCTCTGTTTCATGATGAAAGTTTTCAATCACAAGAAAAGCTTTTAGCTCTCATGGTTGTGTGGATAACCTTCATGGGTGGGCTGAACTGAACCTGTGCCTAAACCTGAGAAGATACTGCAGAAGAGACATATACATGTCCATAGATGTATTTCCAGTGCCCTTACTTTATGTGGATTGAGAAACAGGGGAAAATGTGACCACCAGGAATCTCCTAAATTCTGGTGACCTGAATCTTCTAAATCCTCATAGATTTATAAAGTTCTGAAAGGAGACTGAAATCTGTCTCTCTATTCAGGCTGTTCTAAGTGTGAGGTGATAAAAAACCACCTCCTTATCTTAAAAAGCAAGTTGAACCCTGTGTGTAGGAAGGCATGCAAACTAATGCAGTTAAGCTCCAGTAGAAGAGGAGCAGACAGCCAGTGCTGCTTGCTCAAAGCATGCCACAGAGGGAAAATGGGTGAGGTGCCACCCCAGAGATTGTTAAAGGCTGGAAACTCCCAATGAAGCCTTCTGTTCGGCTTAATCAACTATAGACCTCTATTTCACCCTCCTCTGAAAGCAGTGTAAAGTCTAAGCTCTTCTGAAGAGTTAGTTAGAAGAGGAAGGATATTCTTAGAGAGCTTTCATCATTTTCTTTCTCCTGACTCTCAGGAGGTTTCTTTATCTGTTGAAGATGTGGAAGGAAAGCACGACTTTTTAAAATTATGCATCTAAGTTCCTGATTATTACACAGGTTTGTAAAAACTATGATAAATCTAGATGTCTATCGCCAACAGTTCTGCTACAAGTTCTTTTTAACTGGACTATGAGCAGCTAACTCTTGAAGAAATGCCTTCAGCTGTAGCTGAGTTTTAAAAGCTGCCTACATGTAAAGGTATATTTATTGCATGAATTGGTTTGTCCACCAGTGGCTTGTCATTTATACCTAGCTGTATCCTGTCCTATATATCTAGATAAACTAAACAAAAGTGTGTAATATTACAAAGGCACTTTCAGTCTTTTAAAGTATTTCCCACAATGACCTTAAATCTTTTTGTTGGTCTGTGTTCTGCTTTGTGACTGCTTTTAGTTGAGTCTCTGTGATAATATTCTGTTTCTGATCTCATCATTATCATATACTTTGTGTAATAAACTGAGATAATTTATCAGCCCGTAAACTAAAACTATTAAAAATTAATTTTTTCTGCTTCTCAGTATTTTCTCAACAGTATTGGCATTAACTTTATACAGTTTTTAAATCACACAAGAACTCACTCTTAAATTTTCAATGTATACAAAAGCAATGAGTGGTTGTCACATTTCTTCAATCTCTATTACGTAGGATAATCAAACCAGGAAGTGGTTTCGTGTCAAGGTCCTGGACTTTTTTCTTTCAAACAAATTGTAGTTTCTGGAAGCAACATTTGGTTTCAGTGCCCTGAATTCAGTTTCCCCTGGTGTTCAAGTTGGTGTCCTCCAGTCTCTGGTTGTGCAAAGTTATATGAACATTCTGTAAAGTTTAGAACGTCCTACCCCCATTGTAGTAGATTAAACAGGCTCTGAATTAGATGAGGGACCCATGATCCAGGTGCACCTAATGGCTGTTTCTAGAAAATTGCAATCCAAGTTCTTGGCCCATAGGCTTACCCACTGTTGCAGACAGAAACAGTAAGGAAAAAAATGGAAATATTATTTCTGTTTATAGTGGCAGAACTTAAGCACAGATAATTTCACTGTTTCAACAGAGTGCTAAGTTAGGTAGACATTTAAGTAAGCACCTGATATAATTCCTGTTCAGTAAACTTATATAAGTATAGTCTTGACATCTAAATGAAGTAATTCACAATGCTTTTCAGAATTCTGTTCTTTTCAGTAGTAAACCTTATTTATAAAAAAAAAATAAAATATTGGTGAACTTAATATATGCTTACAAATGCACAGCTAAGCTTGGCCCCAACTAGTTTAGTATCCATACTTGAGATACGAACTCTCCAGTGATGAATTTACATATGTGAAAACTCATAACTGAATGAAATTCATGTGTGACAATTCCAGGTTTTTTGTATTGAAAAGTAATATTGCAAGAAGAAAGGGTCCTATAGAGACTGAAATCACAGTCTAAAGTATGTCGGTAATTTAAGCTCTTCTGAGGCACAAAAATATATTTAATATTTTAATACAAGGCTTCATATTTAATGTATTGCTTTTGTTTATGAATCCAACTAGGAACTTTTGTATATGAAACCATTTTGACTGGTACTGACTAGCTTGCACATTTTTGGTTTTACAAGTGCAGCTCTTTCAGGTTTTCAGGCATCTTCATGTCTCTGATACTGCTCTTGTGGGAATTAAGATTTTTGCATATCCTTTTCATTCCGTTCCTCAACACTGGTGTGGCACTATGTGCCCTCCAGTCCTCCAGTACTCCCGGCCCTTAGTGTGCTATTGAATTTGGCCAATAGTTTTTCCATTTTTCTACCTGCCTTCTGCAGAACTCAAAAACATAATTCCTCTGAGCCTGGAGCTCTCACTACATTATATAATTTTAATTGTCTATTATCTGTACAGTGTAAAATGGGGAAGGATTTTAACATTTTCCTTCTTGCATTTGTTTCTGTCCTCTTTTCACCTTTTTTTTCTCTTTTTTTTTCCAGTTACATTAACTTTCTCAGTCTCCAACTCCAGAATATCCCATTACTTTCCTTTTCCTGTTTGTTTTCCATAAATGTGTAACTAGAAGAACTTTTTACAGTACACTTTTTATTTATACGGTTATCTTTATATTATTAGCTGTTTTGCTGCAACCATAATTATTAATTTTCTACAATCTTTAATGCTTTCCTATACACTAATCATTATTTTTTCCCCTGGAATTTTAAGTGTTCAGTAAAGAATATTTTTTTCTCTAGACACTCTTTGTGTTATTTATGTCCATACTCTGCCTTATATGTGATGTATTTTTACAAAGTAGCATTATTATGCATGCATCATTTTTCTTTACTAAGCGTATCTTGTAGCTATCTGGTTGGTTTAAGGAGGTTTCATTTTTATTCTCTTTTTATTTTGATTACAAGCACAGCAATATTCCCTCCTTTCACAGATTCTCTTTTACCTTTGTGTCTTCAAACATATTCTCTGTGTTACTTCATACCAAAAGTCCCACTGCATTGTTATTTATTTGTAGAGTTGGATGTGATGCTGTTTGGTATTTATATGTTTGCATCTGCCTGTTCTTCCAGTCTCATTACTGCAGTCAGTGTACTCCAGGTCTCATCTAGGAAATAAACCCCACCCTTTTCTTATTAGTACTTTGTCCTTTTTATACTTTTCTTTTGTTTGCTCAATCAGTTTATAGTCTACTTGCCCCTTTGTTGTTGAGGAATTATAGTAGGATTCTGTAATTACAATAGTTTGCAATTTCTAACACTTACAGTCCCAGCCCATAAAGAATTAAGCTGATGTGGGTTTCACTTGATCCTAATAACCAACAGTGGTAAGTAAATCTAATAAAGTTAGAAAAATATGTGTCTTCTACCATTACACATGGCATTACACATTTATGCCAGGTGATACTTAGTGATACAAATGCTTTGGTAACCTTAGATGAAGTTGCTTCACAATTCACTGAAACTCCACAACTCCTTTATTGCAATACGTCCTGATGCCAAGGATATAGGTATTGACCTACTACCCATTATTCTTTGGAAAATGCTATTCTAATCACTTTAAACCTCTGCAATCTGCCCTGGGTGAACCTGCTTTAGCAGGGTTGTTGGACTAGGTGATCTCTAGAGGTCCCTTCTAACCCCCAAGATTCTCTGATTCTGTATAATTCTGTGAAAAGATTATTTTGAGTTTGGTACAGAGTCTCATCTAATGAGAAAAATAAAAGCTATCTAAAGAAGCAGCAGTCCTGTGTTTGAAAGACTATCGTATTTTAAAGAGCATTAAACAAATATGTAGATATTCAATATCACTCTTTAGTAGTACACAGCTGAAGATCACTATATGAGTCTTTCATGTGAACACAGTTATTAATTCCAATACATGTTCAGTATTGCTGCTGAAAAACTACTTTGTCTCATATTTCTCCATGTCTCTGGGAGACGTATTCCATTGAGTTTTTGTGTTAATTTGGCTGCAGAAAATGTTCTTCTATGAGATTTGCTGATTATTTCAAAATAACTTCTGCCAAAAATTCAAAACATTGAGTTTCAAGGGCATTTTCTATTTTTCTGCAGGTGAATTTTCACAAAATGTGAAACAAATGCAATTAAAATATTTAATAAAAGCACACATAATTTTATTTTTCTGAAAAACAAATTAAGAAAAATGTAGGTGTAAAAAATCACCAGACTCATTTTCCTCAAAATGCATGATACAGAGGCCTTTTCCTGCCCTACGTACGAATGTACCTCAGGAAATGTTTAGTTGTTTATTTTCTCTCTATTCAGCATTAGTTGTTGGACTAACCAGTAAAGGAAATCATCACTTGCTGCTTTCCAAATGGAACATAAAGTTCTGTCACTTTAGAGACAAAGATTCACCTTTTTGAATTTGAAACTGTCCTGTTTCCATTTCACCCCTTTCAAAGTACATATATGTAAACTGCTGATGCTTTCTTTGGTGTGGATCACTGTTCAAACATCACTTCTTTTTGTTTTAATATATTCCTAGCAGCAGTATTTTCCTCCTCACACTATTTATCTTCCTTTTTTTTAAAACAATGATAATCTTAACATGCTGACAATCCTGGTTTTAACACCCTGTGAAAAATGGAATTTCTCTTAAGGGCATCAATTTTGTGCCATGGTTTGGTATCTCACTGATTTAAAGCTAGTTGAAGATTTTAATTCCTTTTCTATGCAGCCTCTGACTGCCCAGTGTATTCTCTTTTACTTTAATAACCCCCCATATTATTTAAAGTATTTTTTATACTTATTTTCTTTTGGACATGTTTGCTAGTGTATAAACATCAGGATCATTTGTTCTATTACTTTTTAGATTTTATGAGCACAGAGTTGCAGTGAACTAAAAACAACTTTTAAGATGTTAACTGCTATTTGCAAGGTGTGCTTTTTGGTATTAGTTGAGTTTGTAGTGGTAGGGATCACCTTGCTTGCTTGCTGAAATGTTTCATGATGTAGCAGACCATGCATAGCAGAGATGATGGAATGAGGGAAATAGTAAACTCAAGAGACGCTAGAGTATGTCCATAAAGTGCAATGCACTGCTGTGAAGAAATCTCAGAGCTCTGAATAAGATGGTTTTGGATCTGGAAACATAATGTCATGTGTAAGGTAATTGAGGACCCAGGCTTGACAGTATTGGATATCCTGTGGATATATTAGAACTCTTGGCACTAATTAAGTCATCTCTAGCACAGCACTGCTATGAAACATCTGTTTTTAATTTCCTATCCCTCTCTAATCTCTGGGATTAATGCTGTATGCTCGAAGAACTACTGTGCAGGCTATGTTCCATGTAATTGGGAGGGTAATCTGGATGTGTGCAAGTGGGTATGTGTTTTAAAAGGGTTGAAATTACACTTACAGGAAACACATTTTTCCTCAGGACAAGCTACCAAGTATAGATGACTGCAGTCCCTTTCAGCTTCTAGATAAGCCAAAACCAAAACCTTCGCCTACAGGAAGCCTTCTTTGAGTTGGTGAAACTCTGCACAACATCCAAGGCTCTGGTCCAAAATTTCCAGAATTTTCTTTTTTTTTTTTCTTTGCTTTTACACAATTACCATTACTAAATTTCTGGATTTGGAGAGCAGCTGGCAACGCTGCTGTGTATCATGGGGCAATGGAGTAATTGCAAACACATTACCCAAGTAATTCTTTACTTCTTCTTTCCACAAATTAAGGAATCAATTGCAGTATCTCTGAGTGTAAATGATTATTAGTTAAGCATTTGTCAGATGATTTGTGTAAATACATTTTAGCCTGTGGCTCTGCAGAAAACACATTGCTCCATTTTCTAGTACAGTGTGTAGTCAATTAATCAAGACAATAATGTTGATTTGTGTTCTAATATTTTCAAAACAATGGGATAATCATTAGTATGAGCATGCAATGACATTTTGATTATATTTGGTAATATTTTGACGTGGACAAGAGTTAGATACCAGAAAAAAAAGCGAAGTAAGCATTCTTTTCACTATACTGTTAACGATTTCCTATATCTATATTTTCTGAAGTGGAGTGTCTTCATTGTACACTAGAGGAGGTTCTATGCTATAAACTCTTTCTTCAGTTTCTTCCTTTGAGATCAGCCATCTGCTTCAGACAGAAGATGTCAGAAACAATTACTATGCTGCAGTGAAGTGTTTTCTTAAGTACTACAGATTTATCTTTTTTTTTACAGCTAATTGTAGAAAGAAATGCGCAGAAAGTAAATCAAAAAAAAGAGGGATTCAGAGGCAATAAGTATTTTAAATTGTGAGAATATTGTGAAGATGACATTCAGGTTGTATGTGTTTGTTGATGCCCAACAATGTACACCATCACAATACATACACACACAAACTGAACAAGGTATAAAAACATAACAATATTTTTCTTTCATGGTTGTACTGACATGAGAAAAATACTTCAGATTCACTATCACGGTCTACAGTGTCATCCACCATTATTCTTATTAAACATACTTTTGTGCAGAGCAATGGAATGGAATTTAGTTTATACTCTTACACTTTTTTTTTCAGTACATAAAGAAATATATGTTCTTAAGTGATAGATAAGAAAAAAAAAAGGCATCTTAACAGATCCTTGGCTTTAGATTCAGTGACGTGTATACTGCCAGTTGTAGAGTGTTGTCCTTGGGCTCAGTTGCTGACTGAAGGGAAAAAAACTGGCATTTGCTGGAAATTCTTGTCCTGTAATATACAGAGTATTTAGTAGTCAGTATAACAGACAAAGGTACAGCACAAAACAAAGGAGTTTCTTATACTTTTATCCCTCCCTCACGTGTTCACCTTTAACAACGCAAAACAGATGAAAATGTACCATGAGTATCAGTCTCTGAAATTTCTGCTGTTTGTACCACTCTAAGTAGCAAACTGTAATGATACTTTTTTAAATGAGTATATCTGTCTCATTTGTTTAGGTAGGATAACTGTTACTGACCTATAGTTTAGTAACAAAAAGTGATCTTGGTAAAAACAATAGACTCCCATGGTGTGCTAACTATATTTTTTTTTCATTCTGGCACTTCAGCATTGATCAAAATGATATTTTATACAGAAAAGAAACTGTAAAGCTGAGCTGGTTTGTATGACTCATGGGAAAAATGATGCAGTGTTTAATTTTTGACTGCTAATCTTCACTGAACTGGTCGAACACAATTCTCTACATCATCAAAGTTTTGTTTCACAGAGTATTATTTATTTTCCTGAGTGATTTGTCTGCCTTCTCTTGCTGCCTCCCTTCTTCTCCTTCCTTTTCTTTTTATCTTTATAGAGTTGATATCTCAAAACAGTTTTAGTTCCTGATAAGATAAATCATCGTAGAATTTTTGAAAGGTAGTCTCACTCTCAGGATGATTCCTTTAGAAATAATATGTTTAACTTTATTTTTTTTCCAAGTAAATCTCAAGTAAATCATCAGGGTCTAATAGCAATAAATGACTAGCTGACAGGTGGAAAAGATCTGATCAGCAATCAGTGGTTCTCAAATATTTTACAAAAGGCTTCTGCATCTGTTTGGTCACATTCCAGATCTGCTTCAGTAAATTCAGAAGTCAGTTGTATCCTTGCTTATCTCTCTCAGAACCTTTCTGGAGCTCTCTGCTCAAGTAGTATATACAGAACTTTTAGATGAATTGTCTTTTTCTTAGCATCTTTATTCACCTCTTCAATCATTTGATCTTCCTAAGTTGTCTAGAGATCTATTCTGAGCCTCCATTTTCAAGATGGATGTTGTTATCTGGGAAATACATCATTTGTACATTTAGAAGACAGCTAAATAGCATCCATAGTTCAGCCTATATACACTAAAGTCCAGGGAGCCATAGCATGGTTGAAATTCAGGTGTAGTATCCTAACCCTTTCCCTTGATGCCCATATTAATTCCTCAACAACTTCCATCATGACAATGTAAGCATTTCAAAATGCTATTAGGTTTCCATTATTGCTTTCTCTAAGGAAAGTAAGGCACAGTTTGAGTCTATGTGTGTTTCATGAAAATGAGTAATTATAAAAGGCTGCATCAAAATGACCTTGGCAGATGTCAACACCAGCATTGCTGATGCATTAAAGTGCATTTTCTAAGTAGGATGCAATTATCCAGTAGTCAAGGAAGACATTTTTTTCATGCTAAGTGAATGATATAGGACTTGCAGAGGTTGTCTATTTGGTTACAAGGATATCTTGCCATTACTACTCAAATCTCTGATGCAAAATTCTGCTTTTTTTTTTTTTGCAAAAGTTCATTATGGGATTTTTATCAAAAGTGAAGACGAGGTGAAAGATAAACATTCTGTCACCCTGACAATAATATTTAGAAATACATTGGAAAGGGTATATAGAAGGGAAAAACCTTTATAACAAAAGTATTTATTTTGATGGAACATGCATTAAAGACAATTTTGGAAGATGGATTCAAAGTTCTGCTGTCATGTTTAGGAGTGCCTCCCATTTATCTCAAGAAAGGAAATCAGTTTTTTGTTTCCCAGTTAGAGATGGGTTAACATAAAAATACTTTGAAATTGAGCTTCATGGGGCAAAGCATGAAAAATTGTACATTCATCCTAATACATGCAGGCCAATTTCATCCATAAATCATGATTATAATTCTCACAGGATTTAGGCTTGCTTATGTTTACAATATATCTTGATTCCTCTCTGATGAAGTTATTTTATGACCTTTCACTACCTTGACTGGCACCCTACCTGTATAAAATATCAAAACTGGAAACTTTATTTTTATTATTTTCCTTTATCCTACCTTTAATAACTAGAGCTCAAGCAGTTATTGCTTTTTTTCATACGTACATGATTTACTTAAATCATACATGTTGTCCATTATTAACATTACCACAGGGTTATAAGGGCAGACTTGTCTGAGATTGTTCATTCTTGTTATAAATGGAGCAGTCAGTGAGTGTACTCTGCTCATCCTTAGCTTATTTTTGGTCACAAGGATGTTAAATGAGCCCTGTAGCTGCAGCTTAATTTCAGCTATCAGAGATATCTGTTGCACAGATCAGCACGCAGTTTGTCACAAATCTTTTTACCCCAGGACCAGAACAGGTGTGGGCCATGAGTCAGGTGAATTGGCAAGCCTGTGTGGAATTCCACTCAGCATGTGTCTGCAGTCCAAGTATTTTCCTCTCATGAACAAGAACATCAATTAATTAGATATGCTACCAGAAAATCACCCCCTAAACTGTTATTTCTGGATGTCTTAATATCCCCACGCAATTATGTCAGAAGCCATGGCAACAACATCACTAAACATATGGGAGGCTTATCAATGGTGTTCAGTGAAATTTAGGAGCTTTTAACAAGCTGACTAAAAATAATTGCTTGGAGTCTAAATGCTTACTTAAAATGCTGTGTTTGATGCCTACCAGGATAAAGGGACAGACTTCATATGCTGTTGCTGGCCAGAATATACATGAGCTAGATGTGGACTAGAGTTGGGCAAAAAGTACAAAATAGTGCTATTCTTTGATTTCAGAGGTAGGTTGGGTTTTCTTGTTTGCTTGTTTTCTTGTTTTTTGGTTTTGTGGTTTTTTGTTTTTTTTTTTTTGGTAAAGAGTGTGCTGATAACTTTTCTGTGCTTGTATTTCAAAGCATTTTTATCTTAGGGACCAAAAATGGCTCAGTAACAAACTGCACATTTTAACACTCAGTTTTGCAAAATTGGCACTGTTATGGTTATGTGGCTAATAATAATTATGTTCAGAAAATACAGTGTGAATTACTTAAAACTATTTTAGTCAGTAGTTTTCAAAAGAAGATTTTAAGGATATAAAATGAAAGAAATTAGACAAATCAAATTAGTCTGATTTACAAATTTAGGTTCAATCAACTGCAGTCAGAGAACAAATGTCTTTCATGTCTAAAGTAAGATTAAGTTGGCATGCACATATTATTACTCAGCATTGAAAAGTCCTTTAATAACTCCAAGAAAATTATCATAATCAATTAAAAGAGAGTAAATTTAGTAAACATGCACATACAGTTACATAAATTAATATAACCTACATGTATGTACAATTGCATAAATAAATACAACTTATTTGAAGTGAGTCAATGTGAAGGAAAAATTTGCTTATTGCAGGTTTTGAAGGTGTCTGTAAAAGTAATCTTGTTGATAAAGCATACTGAATTTCTCCTATGCTTCTAGAAACATCCCTCATCAAAGACTTTTAAGGAATTTAGACAGTGATTTCAGGAGTTTCCCTGCATAGGTTAATCATTATTTAAAGAACTGTTCCAATTGTTTTAAAATTCACTAAGTGACATGAATATACCTTTCTGCCAAGGAGGGAGATCACTGTGCAGTTTTGCAAGGGTTCGGTGTTGGAACCTGTGCTGTTCAAAACAGTTATAATGCTGGGGAAAGGAAGAAGAGCAGTGAAGTGGGAATATTTGCTAATGATACAAAGTAATTCACAGCAGGGATGGTGAGAAAATAATTGCAGGAGAACACTATGAGGCTGAGTGAATGGCTAACAAAATGGCATATAAAAACCCGTTTCAGGTAAATAGCAAGTGATGTACATGGGAAAAAGGCATCTTAACTTCATAAAAGAAACAATGAACTCTGAAGTGACTGTTACTACTCAAGACTGAGGTCTTGTGGTAATACTAGATTGTCTCATGAAAATATCGGTTCTGTGCTCAATAGGAGTCCAAAAGCACACCAAATACTATTAATTACTGAAAAACAAATAGAAAAATCAATGAAAGATCTTTATTATTCTCTTGGCCGTGCTGTGAATATTGCAGTTTGTAGTGCTCCCCACTTCTCAGACTATTTTGCAGTTTGAAAGTCAGAAAAGTAAGGATGGGAGATCAGTGGTGAAAAATATAGACTGTCTTCTCTTTTAAGAACAACTGAGTTGGGTAGGACTCTTCACTGAGGTTAAAAAAAAAAAAAAGGTGATTTAGAGGGAACATGTTAGAAATATATTAAATTTTGAGAAGGTGAACATGGATAGTTTATTCACCTTCCATTCTAAAACAAGAATAAAGGACCTCTGAAAGACAGATTATATATAATAATAGTAATACTAATACTTGTAAAGTACAATATACTATAAACAGTTATTTATTTCTACTTGGCAATATGCTAAGAACTGATATATCAATTTAATTTCTTCCTTGTAGTTATGGAGAGTTTTGTCATGACTCCTGAGTATTCTTTGAGCAAGACTACATATTCTTCACAGAATTGTAACATTTATTTTTTGGGCAAAGAACTGATATCATTAATTAACTTCTATTAATTACACACTGGTTCCTTTAGGAAATTTAGCACCTATGTCCATCTTTTCTGTGCCACTACAGATAACAGCAAAGAATAGAGTCCTTCTCTATGTCTATAGAGTTAAAATGGTTTGAAATCTCATCTAAATTCTGCCTACAAGGGCTATCATGACAGCAGAAGTAAGGCAAATAATCACCTGAGCGCTTTGCAAAAGAGACTGTCCCCCAGGTGGGGTATTCCCTGGGGAAGATTAACCACATACCCTCTCTGTGGGTTCCATGTGGCTCTGATGCCCTGCACCACTCACTGATTACAGCAGTGCAATGAGGGATGTGGAAAGGGAGCCCAGCAATTCCAGGGCTTGGGTTGTTTGTGCTTTCAGCTTTAAATGGGGAAAGAGAGCCTGACAAGTTAAGGATCAGGTTGGCTTTTCTGCTTTCTGGTTCGACAGCACAGCTCATGTATCAGAGTAAACTACGTGCTTTCCACTGGCCAGCTGCACCTCTGAATCTGCACTTAAAGCACTTAAAACAAACAGTAATAACAAAAAATACTTATTTTAAATAATTTGCATTTTCACTTGGCTAGAGACAGTGTATACTAGCATTCATTCTCAATTTCTTTTTAATTCCATAAGGAGAAAAAAAAGAATCTTAAAACACGAAATATATCAATAATTTAAAGAAGTAAAACTTTACAGGAATTTTGCAATTACCTCCATAGTAAGGATTCAAGGCTTCCAGATTAAAGTTAATTTACCTTTACAAGAATTGTAATAATTTTAAAATCTGAAGTGTGAGATTAAAGCCACCACACAGTCTTAATTTGGTCCAACAGTAATATCTAGTGAGAAAAAATTTATCTTTATAATAAAAAATATGCCATTAAAAACCAGCTAAATCTAACTTCAAGGTTCAAACATTAAAATGTATTTTTCATAACCATATGGTTATTACCTCATGTCACTATAAAGCTGAGATAAGGTTATTGCATGTAGCATCTTAATATATATTTTATCTGGGAGTTATATACATAATTCATATTTATTAAAATAGTTTATTAATATGTCCAAGGTGAGTCAGTTGACCCTGAAAACCACCATTTTAGGCTTTCTAACTGAATCTAATAGGACTGTTCATCTAGTGCTCTTAATGCAAGCAGTGTTACAGAGATCAGAGTTAGCAGATCAAGTATGCACTGCGATTTTCTTTCTCCCTCTCCAGCTTGCAGTCTCTCTTTCTCTAGCAGTGCAGACCTGGTACGGATAGGACAGTGAGCCCTGCCAGGGCAAGACACAACCTACTGTTGAGAAACATAATCTGCTTTTGTAACTTTGAATATTCATTTATTTTACTTGTAAATATCTCCAGAAAACTACTTGATTTTTCATCAAAGTTTAGAGTTTCCATAGAGAGTCTATTGATATGGATGTCACATTTTACAATATATTAAAAGAACAAGCTTACATATTCTTGGGTGTAATTCTGTAGATCTGTGACCAGATCCTTTGTCTATCAGCAAACGAAAACCTAACAAGAATAAAAAAAGCTGGGAAGTCACAAAATAGATACTCACTTAATGAATATTGTCATCCTATAGTAATAATTATTCAGAAGGTATCCTTGCATTCAGGTGGACAATAGCTGGAAAGAGGAAGATGGAAGACAGAGCTTTGGTCAGTGCTCCCCCTATAAGAACTAGTGCAATCTACACAGTGTGAGAGTAAATGTGGCAGGTGCAGCTGTGACAAACCTGTCATCATCCATCTTAGGCCAACTCACAGAAAAGATTCTTCTTTCTATTAAAACTTATTTTTTCTTACTTGCTCTTTTGTTTCTGAACTTTGGAGGGCATCCTAGAGTTCAGAGTTGATATTAATCTAATCTTGGCATTATTATGAGGATAGAATATTTAACTGCTCTCATTCATAATTAATGACAAAGGTGTCTAAGAGGGCACTATGCTTAATTAATGATTCCTGTACTTCAAAAGCAAAGAAACCGCCTTTGAAAGGAAATGAAGCATCAAAATTTATAAAACCTACTGTTGATAAGCCAATAAGAACAGGTAGAAAGTTATCAAACACTGGATGCACAGCTAAGTGGGGAATGGTGTGGATAGGGTCTGGCTTCTGGCATCCACTGAGTGACCAGATTTGATCCTGGCAACAGACCTGGCCCTGTGGATGGCTTTGTGAGGCTGCTTAGCTACTCTTTCTCCTGTTTCCACGTGAATCCAGTCTTGCAGTCTCTGGCCTCCCAGTAATAAATAGTATTGGAAGTGTAGAGGACTTAACAGATGTTATGAAAAATTAGAAGGATGTGGACCTATTGGAATCCAGAGGAGGGCCACAAAGATGAGAACTAGAGCACCTCTCTTTTGCAAACAGGCTGAGAGAGCTGGGGCTGTTCACCATGGAGAAGAGAAGGCTCCAGAGAGACCTTATAGCAGCCCTCCAGTACCTGAATGGGGCCAACAAGAGAGCTGGAGAGGGACTTCAGACAAGGGGGGAAATGGCTTTAAACTAAAAGGGAGTGGATGTAGAACAGATATTAGGGTAGAAATTCTTTACTGTGAGCATTGTGAAACACTGGAACACGTTGCCCAGAGAAGTTGTGGGTGCCCCATTTTTAGAAGTGTTTAAGGCCAGGTAGGATGGGCCTTTGAGAAATCTGGTCTAGTGGAAGGTGTTCCTGCCCATGGCAGGGAGTTGGAACTAGCTGATCTTCAAGGCCCCTTCTAACACATAATCCATTCTGTGCTTCTACAATTCCATGAAAATGAGCAACAAAGTCTCCTACATTTTCCCCAGCTGGCAATGGATGCACCTGCTCATAAAAGATGAAAACCCAGAAAAGATAATGGAGAAAGTGATTAGGATTACTTGCCAATAACCGTATAAAGTAAAAAGAAGACATATTTGGTCTACCCTACTTTTACTTTCTCAGCAAATTTGATTTTTTCTCAGTTACTTTCTGATGCAGTGAGGCCAATAAAACCCTGGAAGAGTTGTAGATATACTAAGTCTTGACACTTTAGCATATATTGTTCATTGAAATAAGAGATACCAGCAGAAGCATTTATTTGCAAATATAGTAAAAATCAGTAAGAGAGTTTTAGTGGCAGAGCTATGGCAGTAAAATTAAATCAACTAAGCACTTAAATTCCAACAAGTTTAGGTGCAGAGCATCCACCAGGAAAAATACGTAGACGGGAAGTTAGAGTTTGGGGAAGATGTATGAAAATCAGGAAAGCAGGATAGATTGTTTCAGATGGTCTTTATTGTTGATTTTTTTTCTTCACTAACTCTTTCTTCTGTTTAGAATGGCATGTGGAACTGATAGAAAAAACTAAACAGGCAAAAACTAAAACTTTTAAAAAAGTGTCTGCTAAATGTGAAGAGATAAAGTAAACTTCACTTTAGGAGATAAAAGACCTGGGGATGTAGTCTTTGAGCAGAACAGTAAATTTTGCTTTTGTACTGTGAATACAACAAAGGTTGGAAGCAAGAGTTCGGGAGGTTATAGGTATAGCACTCTTTTCTATATGTCTGTTCTGTATAAATTTTCCTCCTGAGTTGACATCGTTCAGTCCATTCATAGTTCTTACCTGAAAAAAGATGCTACAATTTAGTGCTAAGAAGTTAAGTGAATTTTTATCAAAATTAAATTTTTTCACTTAAAAAATCTTAAAATAAAAACAAATTTAAGTCCCTCCAGACTGACCCTTAGTCATATAGTAAGGTCGTCTGCAACTTCTTCCATGAGTTAACCATCTCGTACTTTTTTAATGTGAAGCAATTTTGGCTAGGACCCACTAAAATTGAATCTCGTGAATTTGCATGGAGTCCTGGAGAAAATCTACCATTCTCACAAGCAGAAAAAGGAGACTGAAGGGTTATTGCTGTCAGAAAGGTACCCATATGGGCCTGGAAAAATTGAGTGATGAACAAAAGAGGTGGTGAAACAAGTCTGAGACGGTATGTGAAGATTTTACTCGTCCTATAGCCTTCGACTTCCAGGTCTAAAGAGTGATGAGAGACATGTAACAGATCAGTATTTCATCATTGCTCAAGGTGGATATTAGATGATGTGACTTAGTGGCTCTTGACCCTTTGTACCTCACATCTTCCTTTTCAGTCCTTCTGTCCATGCCAGATACAGCTCTTGCTCACTGCTTTTACTAATAAGGATAGGGCAGATAATCAGGACTTGCAGTTTGAAAACTCACTTGTTTTCATCTCAAAAAGGCACTTTTATCTCTCTCAATCCAGAAAACCACTACACATCACTTGTTATAGTGGTTTTGTCTTTCATATATCTCCAGGAACAGCAATTAAGATAAGATGAGATCATCAAACTGCTTGCTACTTGGGAAAAATGCATCTTTGTAGAAAAAAGCTACCAAAAATGCTCCTTACAGACCCACTCCATACAAAAAATGTTGTATGAAATGAACAAGCAGAATTTCCTTCAGGTAGGGTAGCTCTGGATAATTGAGATCTGATGCATACTGCATATCTCTAAAAATAATTTAATCACAGTCTGATCAAAGTTTCATAAATCAGATAGTGCTTTACATTGCTCAAGACTTATGACAGTTAATTATAATTTTGATTATATCTCCATGCTTTAGGCTTCTTTATACATCAGAAGGATTGCTCTTCTTATTAGAAAGAAGTATACTGTAGTTTACTTTTATGTTGCTTTGATGAACTGCCCCTAGAGGTGTGCCTGGTGCTTACTCATTTGGGTGTATATGTTCAGTAATGACTTTGAATGACAAACATGACATGAATAATTTTTTTTTATTATAACTGTACCATATCATTTATAGACTGATCATGTGCGCTTAATCAAAATGTACACAAATAAGACAGCTGTGCTCTACTTTTGTTTTACCAAACCTAGTAAGTATTTTATTTGGAATAAAGAAACTGAAAGACCATCAAAGTTCTATACAACCATCTGCTTCTGGAATTAGTTTCATATGAGGGATTTAAGTCTTGGAGATGTTTTTGTGTGCAGGAAACTGAGCTTTTTTTATTTTTTTTTAAAGTATGCTGTTGAGTATTAAATATATTTTTAACAATACATAGCTTACTCCCATCTCTCCTCATCTCAGTGAGTACTGCTCTTCTATATTACACAGGTATACCTACGTTGAAGGTTCTGCATGAGAAATAAGTTTTTTCACTAGTGCTTAGAAAAGTGCTTATTTCCTGATTAAATAGTAAGCTCACTGCAGAATATGATACATAACATGTGATCATAACAGCACAAAACATAATGTTGTTGAAGACTGGTAGATGAGAGATCAGGCCAGTGGAGCCAACTGTGGTATCTGCTATACTGAAATGTTACTGCTGTGATACCAGTTCCAACTTGTTAGACCAGCAGGAAAACCCATTAAAGCCCCATATATTAAAGCATTTAAGATAGTCCTGTGAAAGTAAAATGGGACTTACCACAGGGCTGTTGAAAGTTCACTATGGAGACTTAGATTCTTAAAATGGCAATTAGGTTACTAAGTCCAAATTAAGCATCACTGGCATTCAAAAAATCCCCTTTGAGCTGCTGCATTTCCTTTGTGATGCCTAAAGTCCCTCAACACTGAATTTTCTGCCAGGACATGTATAGAGATGCCTAAATCTTTGATTACCTCTCTTTTGCTGTATCCTTAGTCTACAGGGGATGTAAAAATAAGGCATTTTCTCGTTTTAGCTATCTCGGACTGCCTGAGCCAGGAGGTGTGATCAGTGTGTGCACTTGTTATTTCATGCCTTAGAAGGTAATGACTAAGAAACAGAAAAAAACCTTGGAAATCTTATGAGGGAAAAGGAAGAATTGCATGAGAACAGATAGCCTTCTCTCCAAAGGCCACAATTAGATGAGTTGTCTGGACGATAGAAGAGCCAGACTCAAACTCCTGCTTTGAAGCAAGGGCTTCAGCTTCATCACGCCACCTTCTAGTACACTCTAAAAATAAACAAATGGATATCATGACAAAAACCTCTCAATTTTTTTATTGATGTTGCTTGATATTGTATAAATAGCATACATGAATTTTTGGTTGGTTTTGAAAAACTGTTACAATTCATTAGACTGAGAAGTGAGCCAATGCTGTAATGCAAGGTAACTAGTTGTTGCCCAAGGTATTGAATGCGTTATCCGAAATTTAAGTCCTTTTTCCAGTGACTGCAGTACATAAACAGGAACAGCTTCAACAAAAGAGACTGAACAGGACTCTGCTGCTGTGGGATGTGGTCCATTAGTGATGGTCACTTTTTAAGCATCACCTCCTAAGGGCACAGGAACAGGCAATCCCCAAATATTGGAAGTCAAACAGGCAAGGCAGAAGGCCAGCTTGGCTGAACAGGGATCTTTTCTTGGAAGTAAGGTGAAAAAGGAAGGTGCATGCCCAGTGGAAGCAAGGTCAGGTGACATGGGAAGAATTCAGAGATGCTGCTTGCCACTGTAGGGAGAAAATTCATGTGACCAAAGCTCAACCGGAGCTGAACCCACCAGAAACGTGGGGGAGAATAAAAAGAGTTTTTTCAAATATATTAATGGCAATAGGCAGCATAGAAATATAATTGGTCCATTACAGGATGAGGATGGTCACCTCACAAACAGGGACAGAGACAAGGCAGAAGTGTTCAGCACTTTCTTTGCCTCTGTCTTTTACAGGGATGATGGGCCAGGGGGTTCTCAGTGCCCTGAGGTGGATGACTGCAATAATGATGAACTCCCAGTCGACCCCCTAATTATGCAGGACCTGCTACTCCAGCTTCAGATCTATAAGGCAGTCTTTTTGAGTGGTCTTGGGAATCCAGAGAGGTCCCAGGCTGACTGTATGCTGATGAATATTGTCCTAGTTTTCAAGAAGGGTAAGAAAGAGGAACCCAGAAGCTCTAGACTTGTCAGTCTGAATTCAGTGACTGGTAAAGTTATGAAGAAGTTTATTTTGAGAAGTATTGAAAACCACTTGAAAGACAACTCAGTCATTGGTCACAGCTAGCATGACTTCATGAGAGGGAAGTCCTGCTTATCCAATCTGATTTCCTTTTATGACGAGGTAACGCACCAAGTTAAGCAGGGGAAGCCAGTTGATATAATCTTTTTGGATTTCAGTAAAGCTTTCAATACTATTTCTCACAGGATCTTTCTGGACAAAATGTCCAGCACATAGCTGGATAAACAGATCATGAGGTGGGTGAGCAATTGGCTCACAGGCAGAGCACAGAGGATAACAGTGAATGGGGTAACATCAGGCTGGTGATCTGTCACTAGTGGAGTTCCACAGGGCTCCATCTTGGGCCCAGAGCTCTTCATATCTTCATAAATGACTTGGATGCAGGACTGGAAGGGATACTAAACAAGTTTGCAAATGACACAAAACTGAGAGGAGCTGTTACGCTCTTTGACATCTCAGATTTGGGGTTGTTCTGGGAGTTTCTGTTCAATTGGATATAAGCATCCGTTTATCTCTCCAGCCTCTCTGTTTTAGGTCATAGGAACCTACTTGTGAATCTTACTGTTGCAGTGTTTCCAAAACTCCCAATTACTTGTTTAGGTGACTTTTATTTTAATAAAATGACAGTTTATGCTGTATAGCAGGTATCTTTGTCAGTAAATCCCATTACAGTAAGACTAATTGTCTGTGGGGCTTTGGCCACATATCCTGCGTTCTGGACTGACAAGTTTGCTACCATTTGTCTTTATTATAGCATGTTCTGGGAGAGTATCCTTTTTCTACACAGCCATAAAACTCTCAGTTTCTCTTCTCAGTTCTCCTCTTACAGTCCACTTATAATTAGCCACAATGTCTTTGTAATTTTTTCCAAAATCCCATGTAGTACTTTTTTCTATCAATTTATGTCCATGTATATCTTCTTGCTTTCTCTCTGCTGACTTGTTCACAGTAGGACTATATTCCTCATTTAGTTTTGTAACCAGATCCAAGATCTTCTCTCTCATGTACTTTTCTACTCTAACACTTCCGTTCCACAGTATCCTTGATAGTTATTAGGCCTTTTCTTCAGACAACACCTGTTCCCAGCCTGCTTTCCATATTACTGGATATTACTGTAATTATTGGAATTGGATGGGATAGTGGGAAACTGGGTTCAAACATACATTGATTGACTGAAATGTATTTTCTTAGTTCATCTTCGCTTCTAACAGACTCTATAACTCCTAAAGCAGTCTTTCTGGAGTCTTTGACTTTTACAAAATCTGGAAGCCTCCTGCTTCTCACAAACTCCTAAAAGCTTTCAGTTCCTAAACTGATGATCTATTATACCTTTTTGTGCTTCTACTACTGTAACTTTTCTACAGTTCCTTTGACCATGACAAGATAAGCATGTGGCTCAACCTGAAGGTTACGCCTTTCTCTTTCAAAAACGGATATAAATGTGACTATTGAATTAACATAAATTTCATTGTGATGTCAAATTTTCTGGCTATCTACACAAAAAAAAAGTGTGATATTAGTTTCCCATTTAGCAGTCACTAAGTAGCTTTCTTTTGAATGCCTTAAAACACCTGAAAAAATGAGGCAAGAATAAACAAGAATGACAAGGAATCAGCTTGGGAAATTCATACTCTTATCTTCCTTTATCTGAAATTTTACTTTTAAACTTAAAACAAAGCTATGTCTTAACTCTTACATATAAATATCACAACCATTCCATAAATCTTCATAATTTCAGGCACTTTTAAAACTCACTCATGACACACTAATATATAGCTTCATATAATCTACCCAACATAAATGAAAAATTTTTCACTTTCTTCAATACATCTTTATAATTATAAAATAATTATTCACTGTTTCCCACTCTCTGACAACCCTTAACTTTTCTTCTCATAATTTCTAGTATTGAATAAACACCATTATATTAAAAAAAAATTATTGATGTGGCTCAGAAAGTTCTTTTGGATCATACACATATAATTTATGGGTTTTAAGCCTTTAGGTTTCACTATGTTCTTTTCTGTGTTCATTCTAATGTGCATTCCTTCTTTCCTCTCCACTTCCTGAAGCACTATAGAAGCTCTACTTTTACTTTAGTACTATAAAAAAAATATTTCATCATATTCCCAGTATTCTTTATCAAATGATCAGAAATGTATCCAAAGATCATTTTCAAATATTACTGATTCTTTGTCTTTCTCAGCTTTTCTGATCATCTCAATAGCTTCAGTTTCCTAACTATTATAATAGGTTTCAATTCTTTTTTTGTTCAGATATATTTTTACTGACCTTCTACTTTATCCTTTATTCTCTATCTTTTACTTCAGCCACTGGATCTTCCCACTGATGTCTTTTTGATGACTGATTTATTTATTTCCCACAACATTTTCTAATACTGCTTTGTAGTCATGACTATGTCCTAGGGTGAATCTTGCTAAACTATTACATCTTAGCAGTCATCCTTTCAGATAATATATTAACAGTTTAACAGCCTAAGTAGTTCACAACACAGAAAAGGTCCTTCTACTGTACAGCTTAGCAAAGAAATATTAAAAAAAAATGTAAAATATGTGTGTACCAGATTTACTGCTATAGAACCCTTTCATGTTGTGCATCTTCAAAACAACACCAGTTAATATTTAATCTTTTAAGTGTTTGCTCTTCCACCACCATTTATTTTTTTTTCTTAAGTTCAAAAAGGCTTCCTCTTACCTTCTTGTTATGTGTGAGGCATCATAGTCCATGCCTGACACTTGTAATGATAGGACTCATTGTAAAATGATGAAGTTGTAACAATGTAGAAGAGCTTTGGGTTCCTCTGTTGAAAAACATGACTTGCAGCTAGATATTTACAGAAATAAGAGTGTTGGTAAACAAATTTATTTTTATCCCAAAGCTATGTGGAACACCACTACTTTTTCTTGTCAGCTGATACAGTCAAGAATGAGATAGCAAGATCAGATATTTTCAGGGCTGGATTTAAAAACCTCTATTTTTTGGCTACTCCTGTCCAATTTAAGCAGAGTGAGGGGAATAAGTAACCAATTAGCAAAGGTCTAAGGGTTCTTATCTAGACATATACACTAATGAAATTTTTTTTGTCGGAGAAGTTTATTTGCACGTGGGCTGAGGCAGTACATCTTGACTTGACAGTGTCATATGCAAAATGTTAGGAGTATAAGATTAATCCAGGTGATTGACACTTCCACTTCTGAACATCTTAGTCCGTTATGACGAACTGGATGCTAAAGCTCTGTGTAAGCCAGTAGCTGCGCTCCAGTCATGGAATCATAGAATGGCTTGGGTTGGAAGGGACCTTAGAAATTATGTAATTCCAACCCTCTTGCTGTGGACAGGGATACCTGATGTAATGATGTGATGTTACAGTGCTCTATGAAACTTTGAGTGTATGATTGGCATTTCACTTTGCTTCTGTAAGATGAGCTTTTCCTTTGATTTTTTTGTTTTGTTTTGTGAAAAATAAAAGCCCCTGTGTGTTACTGACAGAGCAGGAGATATGTGAAAAGACCAAGTGCTACCAACTGTGGAGGGATGTAGTTGCAGCTCTCAATTAAGCAAAGCTACAGTTCTAAATGAATGTGAAGACTAGGCTCAAACATTATCAAATTTAGTCTTTTTACTGGCTCCATCAGCTTTATAATAATTTCTAACAACTCTTTTGTAAACTCCTGCAAATGTTTGACTGAGCATCTTTTGAAAAAACTATGTCAACATACTGGTTGAATATAGATTAGATTAAAATCAAAAGTTTATAAACATTGGAAAAGGCAAAAGAAAGAAATGAAAGCCCACTCCATTTCCCTAACATTGTGAGAATAATGTTTAATTCAAAATACAAGTATTATTTGGATGTTTGTATTCTGTGAAAAGTTGTCAGAAATTTAGATTTTAAAATCCATGTCACAAACTTCTTTTAGACTTTTAATATGTATAATTTAAGAAGAAACAGTGTTATTTCTGGGAACAGTGTTGTTTCAACATCACCTGTGGTTGTTTTAAGGAAAAAGGAATTAGATTTTTTAAATACAGGAACCTCTACTATTACTCTGTTAAAAGATATTGTCTTTTTTGTGTAGTCTTGTAACTATCAAAATATTGAAGTCATTCTTCCTCTTCCACTTGTTGAAGAGAAAATTAGCCATAATCCACATCCAAAAGAGTATCCAAGTCACAACCTAGAGATTCCACCTTAGCTGAACAGTAATGAATTTTTATTTGAATTATAGTACTGTTGATGGGAGTCTCTCTAAACGAGCCTTAGCACCAGGTTAATAGTTAATTAAGTGAATTGATTGTTCCTCAAAAGAAACAGCATTTTCTTAAAACAAAATTATGTTAAAGGAGAAAGTATACGTAGACAATTGGAACAAATTGTAATTATCTTCTGCTATGTACCTCTGTGTATAAGGGAATGATTATTTTTAATGACTTCTCTCCTTTTCAGTGATTATTTAGATATTATGTGGTCATGTTTCCTAATAGCCTGCTGCAAATTATATCCTTCCACAATGATGACATCGTAATTAAGAAAAGAAGTCACATTCGTATTATCCCTTGTATATTTTGACAAAGCACAATTAAAAAACTTTCTGTGGGGAACAATAAAATAAATGAAAGAAAATGTCCTACCAAATATTTCCCTTTTGGTATCCCCTGCTAACATTTTTATGAGTCTCTTAAGCTTATCTAAGAGATTTTTAATGCAGCACGGTATGTTATTAGGTTTGTATTTTTTTCCACAATATCATACATTTCAGTCTTTATCACAGTGGGAACAATAAAATAACAGACCACAATGCATTAGCATCATAAAGAAAATGTAATAAATGGCTTTATAAGTGTAGTAAAAGTTGCATGAGCACCAGCAGCTGTAACAGAGATGTGCTACAGCAGCATTTTATGACCTAATAGCACTCAGTGGGCTGATAATATTATGTGTGTGTGTGTGTAATGCCAGCAATTTCCAAGGCCTAGATTTCAATTCAGATAAATAATTGAAAGCACTGTTAGACTTTTCCATAAAATGTTTAATAAGAGATCAAATCCTCCCTCCCTGTAGTGGAAAATTAAATAGTTTTTACAGGGATGTTTTATGATGAAATTCTAACTATTATCTGTAGGAAGAGAGGGTATTGTTTTGCTGGTTTTTTTTTATTTAATGTGGTTGTTAGAACTAAAATATGATTGAAGGAGCTCTTGTTTGCTTTGTTTCATATTACTGGCAGTAGAGAATGATACTTGTTTTTACCTTCAGTTTCCGTATCCTGATATTTGGAGACAAGGACTATAATAACAAGAATTACTGAATTACTTTGAGTATGATAGTAATCATGACAATGTGTCTGCATTTCTAGAATGAGAAAAGAACAGGAGGGCCACAGAAGAGTCAGTCTTTGGAAAATGATGGTACTGATAATAATATTGTATAGATATGGAATTCACCTAGGGTTCTCTAAAAAAAAAAGAAAGCGATAACTATTTTCCTATCTCCTTTTCAGAAGAGATTAAATACAAAAGGACCACTGGATGAGTGAATAAAAAGATCATACAATGTACATCTGCAAGATCATGTTACCATTCAAACAAACAAAATACATAATATTCTCTGGTTATTTTTTTAAGAGGATTTTGGAATTGCTTCTTTTTCTCTGTTTTTCATGGGAATTACTTGTTTTAAAAAAGGTGAATGAAAGAGTGGGAGGGATATATATTACATTAATTACTATATTGAATAGTTTTGTTTGGCACATTAACCTGCTCCTTCTGTTCTCACTGTTCTGAATGCTTACATAACAGATAATACAAGATTACTTGTTTGTCAAAGTGCTCTTTCTAGGACTTTCTTGCTTCCTTTCCACGTAACTTAAATCATCCTTCAAACTGACAGAACTGGAGCAATTTTGAAAGTATGGGTATTCCAAGTTCCCACTTATTTCTCACTTTGAAACTGTCTTCATCCTTTGCCTTTAGCAAAAGTTAAAAAAAGATTGTAAAAATAAATTCTCCAAATATTATTGCTTTTTCTTTTTTTCCATCTTCCCCAAAAGAAAAAAAATCTTATTATTTATAACAATTAACTTCATTGTCATAAAATTATTAAGTCACTTTAAAATAATTTTATATTTGGACTCTGGAAAGACTAAAAATACTCAGGTAAATGATGATGCTCATGAAGCAGAGAGTACAGAGAAGGAAGAACAAAAGAATATTCAGAGGTAAAAGAGAATGGAGTTGAAATATGTATATTGAATTCTTTTTGGAAGTATTGCTTTAATGTACTTCTGAATTTTTATATTATGAATGTTATAATACATCATCTAAATCCTCTGAAAGGAATTCTTTATTATTTTAAATCAATGAATTAATATAGTAATAAAAAGGAATGGAAATATAACTTTTTTAAAAATTCATCTACATGTAATGAAAAATCCACAGAATTATTTTGGATGGGTCTAATACAATTTTTGGGTGGGACAATGTAATTCCATTGTGGTAATCAAATATAAGTAGGTAGGAGTTGATCTTATCACATTCAAGTCAGTTGAAATTTTTTTACTTAGATATTTGACCTTCAAATTGAGACCAAACTTAAGGCACATATTTACCTTTTACTGTTTTCTCTTTGTAAAACTGTGAATCTAATTTGGTGAGAAAAAGTGGATGTTATGACAGTTTGATTACTATGCTTAATAGCAACATTAAATGAACAGTTAAGCTGTGATTTAGTTTGAGTCACTTAATAGAAAAAGATGTGCTGCTGCTGACAGGCTCTGTGAACTGTATCCGACAAGAAGAGAGAACCCTATTCCAATTAGGGTTGCAGGGAGTTTATTTCAGGTATATCTCTGCAACAGAATAAACTATAACTTGTTTTGGATTACCTCAAGAGTCAGAGGTAAGAAATCTCTACATTTCACAGGCCTTCCACAAGGAGTTTAACTATGTTCAAGATCATTTGTTTCTTATGTAATATGGAAAGTAACACAGATTACCAGTTTATTACCTTATTACCCGGGAACCCACATGGGACCGCCCCTGGTGGGGGAAAGGAGAGGAAGCTTCGTCGGGGTGGCTTTGCACCCTCGTAAGAGAGGAGAGGGGAAGGCTCGGAGCACACAGAGGTTTGTTTTTTTTTTTTTAATTTGAGGCTCACTCAAGCTAAATATTTGACCGTATGCTTATTGTTGTAGTCCAAAGTTAAAACATGTGCATGCACATCTTTTTATTTCATTAAATCAGAATTGATTGTGTTATGTATTTCTCTACTGAAGCTGTATTTTATGCTTGATTCCAAATGTCATTATATATGTTTTTTATTCCTCCAAGCAGAGATGTTCAAGATGGCTGGGTGGGAATACTTCAGCTTTCGTTCCTTGCTACCTTTATTTCACCTGAGACCCAGCTAGCAACCCCAGCATTGTGTGTCCGTATATACCCGCTACATCTGGAAGACCTTTACAATTCACCTGTTAGCCTGAGAAAGAAAGCACCTCAAAGAACATACAATTATAGCTGTCCCATTGTTTGCTCTGTTCCATGCCCAAGCTTACAACCAACCACCGGGTAAGTAGTTCAGAGTATCCATCTGTATCATGTATATCGCATATAGGAATTTAGTACATGGTATTATGTGTTAATGAAGAGTTAGGAAAGCTTTTGTAAAGGGAAGTTGTGCCCCAGCATTGGAATAGAACACTTGTTATAGTGTACACTTGATACAATGTACCTGAATTTCAAAAAGGCATTTCACAAAGTCAGCCACCAAAAGGTCTGAAAGATGCTAAGCTGGGCCAAGAAGAAGTGTTATTATTGAATAACTGGTTAAAGGGTAACAAAAGGCAGGAAACAAATTCAAGGCAGATGGATTGCAACTGGAAAATGACTGGGTTCAGTGTCAGGGCCTACAATGTCTGACATATTTGTAAATAATCTGGGAAAAAAGGGAAGAGATAACCAACTGTGCCAAAGTTATTAAACTGCAACATAGGACCCTGTGGAACTGTTGATAGATTCATGATACTGAGAGACTAGACAATAAAATGGTAGGTGACATTCAGCGTCCAGAGATAAAAATGAAATCTGCGGAAACACTGCTCGAATGAAGGGCTGTGCAGTCAGAAAAGATGTTTATATTTTTCTGTTCTATGCAAGATCAATTTGGCACTGGGTAATATTTAGCAAAGCAAAAGGTAGCATTTACTAGGAGTGGAATAGAAAACATTATTATGGTCATAATACTGTGCATTAGTCTGTGATTTCTGCCCATCTTGGACCCATAAGAATCCTACTCCTGCACCATCATGAAATAATAGAACTAGAAAAGATACAGAGGGAGGTAATGGAGATGAAGGAAAGACACAGAAAAGTCACTCACTGAAGAGAAATTTTCAGGGATCTTCAGTCTGAAAAACAAATGACTGAAGGGAGGTATGCTCAAAGTCTATAAAATCATGAACAATATAGAGAGAACGATTATAAATAATTGTTTATTTTAATTTGAGAAAGGAAGGAACAAACTGACACGATCAGACAGCAGAATCAAAAACAACATAAGGAAGTACTGCACAAAGATAAACTGCAGTGACAGTCAATTGCAAAGAGGTGCAACTCTGATAAATGACATCACAGATGTTAAATAAATATGTGTTTAAAAAGCCCAATAAGGTGAAGTTGCTGAAGGAAAATAATTTAAGACTCTAAAAACACAAAAGAGATACATCCACCCTAGGAAATGCAGATTCTTGAAAGCTGGGAAGTATCTCTAAATGTGTTCCTTATTTGTATATTTTCCTTAGGTGTCTCTGTCAGAGAAAGAATGTTGAATCTCCTGAACCTTTTATCTAAACACAATGTTCAATCTGACGGTCTCACACTCACATTAATATTACATTCTGACATGTGTGACTTTAAAACTATTTATTGTTCCTTCCTTCTTTAAAAATAACCAGTCTGTGCGAAATTCCATAATACCTTTTTTACAGAGAATGGGTTGATTTCAGTTTATTTTGTCTGTGTGTTTCTCTTTCTTACATCAAATATTTTGGTTTCGCTCTAAAATTACATTTTTCTCTGTGATTACTATTCAGACAGATGCTAGTTTACTCTGGAAGGGAAAAAAAAAAGTCACATTAAAGTGTCATCTATTTTGTCTAAAACCTGCTAAATTAATTGAGAACTACCACCACTGAAGCAGAAAATAAGGTTGGATTTGAGTAATGAATGATGCCTGGCTAATGATACCAAACACTATTAGAGCAAGGGAGACATTTTTTTCTCAACACAGTTGATTGAGGAGGGGGTTAGAGTTGGCAGGAGGATGAAAGACTAGGTGAGAAGAATATGTTATTCACTGCAGAGAGCAAACACTGAAATTTGAGAAAGAAGTTAGAAAGCAGGAGAATCAAAGAAGGTCAAAAAGATAGAAAATAAAGAAGAAGAACAAAACTAGGTCAAAATTGAGAATTTGACACAAATCTTTGGCAGTGTAGAAAAGAGTATTATGCTAGCTATCTTTTCTGCCTCTCAGTTTGCATGTGTTTAGGATGTTGACCACATGAACCTAGTCAGAATCCCAGTCTACATAGTGGGGCAACATCTGAAAGTCAATGCTAAGCATCCTTATTTTTCCTTCTTATCATTATCATTAACATTATCATTCTCATTATCGTTATCATGCTTTCCATCATTATCATGGATGGTGGGATAATCTTGCATATAGTTCTCACCAAAAGTTTTGGAATAAATGTAAAATAAAAGGACTGAGTTTCCAAGGATCTTGTTTACCTACAGTAAACTCTTCAGTTAGAGAAAACTATTATTTGCTCTGATGAGGTACAAACTTTTTGAACTGTCCTGTGGTGCGACTGAAGTGACAAAAATGAAGTACTGTGGCTTGCTTAACTTCTGTACAGCACCCTCTCAATTTTTATATTTTTATGTCACTCATTTAAATGATCTTCTAAATCTAAAAGGGTGATGAAAAGATCAAGTACATGTTTGACATTTTAGCTCCCTTTAGGGCATTATTTTTCCTTTTTTTTTTGTCTTAAAAGACTGGACTCTGCAATTTTTCTGAATAGTCTCATATTTTCAGAAAGCAAACTTGAATTGTCACATCCAGAATGACATGATGTAGAAGCTGATATGAGATAAAAATTTTTTTCTTCCTAATTAATGTCAGAACAATGATCCAGACTTTAAGAAGTAATGCTGTTACATACTAGTGAATTCTTCCTGACCTCCTCCCAACAAACAGGCACTGAAAACTGTGTGGGCTGTCATCATGTAGGACCAATATTGTTTTCAGTACCTTCTGCATAAAGCGAGTTAGCACTGCAGACGTCCTTCATTTCAAACCTAATGCAGTCACAACACAGCTTGAGTATTTACTCCCTCTCTGGCTTAAAATTAGGTGTCTGTTTTCCAGTCTCAGTTAATTTAGCTTTACAGAAACCAACAACACTGCAAAATGCTACTTGGATGGCTGTAACCGAGCTGACCTTGCTCTCACTCGTGTAGCACTGTGTGTTCTGGACACAGAATGATCCCTTGCTCTGCAGCAGAGAGAGCTTCACAGGACTCTTTCCCTTGATAAACTTGTCTGTTCATTTGGGTACAACATGGAAATTGTGGAATGGTAAACTGCGGATCTGTTAAGACAGTAGCTTGTGACTTGTGTTGACCCGATTTAAATCATGCTCATACTAATGGGCCAGGTAGCTGCAGCACTATTACATTAAATTTGGAACTAATGTTATATTTGTGCATAGGACCTGATTTAGTATACTAATTCTTCTTAGCTTTTGAGTGTTCCTGCTTTCAGTTAGCAAAATATTTTAAATATTGAAAAGATCCCAAAAATCTTTTTTAACATTATTTTAACATATTTTTTAATATTAGAGGTGTTTCTTCTTGCTTCTATGGATTTTATTCTAGAATTATTAATGAAACTACTGCAGAAATTACTTCTATTTTATATCTTTAAGAATAATAAGACAACTACCAGACCTTTGTCTGATAAAAGGTCTAAGTGCTTGATCCACACTCCATATAGTTTTTTTCCCTTCTCTGTAAAACAGAAAAAGAATATATAGCTGCCTAATAACTAATATGCTGCTTTTTAGACCTGCTAGAAAGTAAATAAAAGGAATGTACATTTAATGTTTTGCTGAAGCAGAAAGCACTGATGTCAAAATGACATAAAGTTTGAGAACCAGTAGGCTTATACATAAGCATTGATAGGAACTTTACCCGAAAGAAATGAAACATGACTTAACATGTAGAGAGCACCTTGACTTTCCAGGGTAATAAAACTAATTTTTTTTCCTGTGGATATTTTTACTTTATGATGACCTTCCAGCTTTCTTTCCTTTCCCTTGCTGGACAGTACCACAAAATTTTTAGGTATGCTTCTGTCTAATAACACCTTACTACTTTCATTTAGCACCAGAGAATGAGAAAACATTCTTGTGTATTTCTCACTTTAGTTGATCATATTTTATTGTGAATAGGACAGGAGGTGTTGAAAAACACTGGTATGACACTGAGTTATCATTCAGAACAGGAGTGTATTACTGGCTTTGGAAAGCAGACTTGGATGGCAGGATGTCTGTTCTCTTTAGATCCAAAATTAAACTGTTGTCAAAAAGTTAATAAAACCCCAAAGAATTTGTGAAACAGAATTGTTTATGCTTTGTAAAGTCCTTCTTACACCAAATGCTCATTAAGATAAAATGATAGCACCTGGAACTAGCTGAGCATAATTTACATTTTTACTTCATGTATTTCTTGTTTAGTTTCAGTTTTATGCTAATTAAAATGTGGGCCAATATCCATTAGTATAGGCTAGAGGGGTAGTGATGCAGAGCAATGAGCTGGAGGGCACTGATGCATGACATGAAGCTGGGGGCACCAACGTGAGACATAAGTAAGACAGTTTTATGGAGTAGACTAAGAGGCTCCAGGGAGAAATTATATGCTAGAAAATGTTACTGAAGTCCTGTAGTCTGAAAATTACTGAAAGAAGACAGATGGATGGGATGACCGATAAAGGACAGAAATTTGTAAAATGATTTATTTGAGAGAACTGGTAGGCTGAGTATATGAGGGAAAAAAAATCAAAACATGGAAGACCACTGGAACAAAAAGCAAGTGCTAGGAATCACTGAAGTATGCTACAGGCAAGCTTTCCAAAAACTCGATTAGCAGAGCACAGCTGTTGCTTTGACAGAGCGGGTCAGCCAAAGCAAACTTTGAAACCTAAGTATCACTTAAGGTAGCCAAGATGTCAAAACGTGTTCTGTGTCAGGTCAGAAAGGACAGACCAGAAAGAAAGAATTGCACTCTTATTTTTGTACGTGGATGTGGTGTGCAGCACCGTGGTTATCCTCGTCCTGCAAGTGACAGATCTCACTCTGCCATACACAAGTGATGGTGAACTGGGTGGCCTTGGAAAGTACTTGGTACATGTATACTGAAGCTCATTGTCTGAGCAGATTTGTATGTTGTGCAGAGCCCTACGGTTTTGGAGGTCACAGTGCTGCAGAGAACACTGTGCCAAATACCCTTCTGCATTCAGCTCAGCATCCATGCCAAGACACTGAATAAATTAGCCTGTAAGGAGATGCATGCTGCTGCAGCTACTCTGCAGTGACTGCCTGAGCTATTCCATTTGCATATAGCTTCACTTACATGTAGTTAAGGTACAACCACCTTGTACTGAAAGCTATGATGTATGTTTAATTATGGAAGAATAATAATGGATTTTAGTTATATCCTATATTTTTTGTACCATCCAAAACTATATCCAGAACTCAGAAAACTGATAAGAGGTTAATATTCATTCCAGCATACTGGTACAGGCAGGTTCTTAACTGAGCAGCTGCATGAGGCTTTTCTATTATCCTACCAATTTGCCTGTGCTTGTCCCATTATTAGAGTTTATGCCTGAAACTAGATTGTTATGCCTTGTGAAAATAGTCCCCTGTATTTGTAAAGCACTTCTCAGTTTTATGGATGTTTCCCTGATGCATTTTTTAAATTCTGTAACATCAGAAAATAATCATGTGAAAAAACCTCCCAAACCCCTGATTAAATAATGGTGAAAATAATTTGGATCATATACTCTAAATCAATATTTGTCTCTCATTTCCTGATTCTATTCTCATAAACACATCCATTAAAAGATTTTATAAAATTTACTTCCTGTCAAATTTTAAATTTTGGGGTTTGATTATGGTGTATGTTAATAATTTCTGCTTAGGCAGACAAAATTTCTAAAAGGACTCAGAAAGCCAAAAGTTTTGTCATCTGAAAAAGAATGAATAAAAGTTAGTGAGGAACTTAATATTTTATTATATGTTACTTCTCTTTCCCTCTAATGTGTGTATGCATATCTTCTTTAATACTTGTATTTATGGTATGTTGGGAAATAAACCAGAGGTTAGAGCTTTTCCTTGATTAACAGTGTTCTGGAAGAGGCTTTGAGAAAGGCCAAAATTGAACTAGGATCTAAAATTATAATTCAATGCTATGATAATCTATAAAATAAGAAACACTATTAAATCAACGGGAAATGAAAAAGACTGCGGTTAGCCAAGCAGCCATCACTCAGCACAGAAGCCAAGTGATCCTTGAACTGGACAAATCAATCTAGACTGCCAAGGTCAATGGTTGCCATACTCGAGGAAATATGAACATATGTAGTAGGAACCTTGCAATAAAATGAGCCATGCTGCCATCTTTTGTTAATAGGAGTTTTATCTGATTAAAGGGCTGAAGGCAGCTCTTGTATCAGCAAATTTGCACTAGTATTTGGAGCAAATTGACTGACAAGAGATGATCCAAGGAAGAGTTATGAAGTAGCAATGCTGCAGTACAGTCATACACTATTAAGTTGAGCATAGAGGTACTGCAGACAGTAGATTTTAGTATCTCCTTACAGCTGAAAAGGGTTTAAATATCTGTGTTTAATATAAAAGGGTTTTGTATCCTATTTTATTTTAAGACAAGTTAGGTACAAAGCTGAGAAACAAAAACATGAACTTGGACTTTTAAATACTTTTCCAGTAGCACCTGAATAGAAATATTCTTCGTTTCACCCTTGTGCATTTTTATCTCTCATAACTTACAGCCTCTATTGCCTTTCAGCCTCAATCAGTTCTATCACTCTCATATCTATTTCACAAAATAGGATTTGCATAATGAACAATTTTGCAGAGATTCAAAATATAAATTAGGTTTTTCTGACACTGCAGTGAAAGAAATTTGAAAAGATTTGATCTTTGTGACTGCCAGAGTCAGCAGGGGTGAAAGTTAAGTTGTGTAGAAAGCATAGCAATCATACTTTTCATTAAGACATGCATATTTTCTCATTGATCATTCTCAGTGCATCATGCAGATGGAAGACCAATCTCAAACATGACTCATTATAATATTTCCCATACATGAGCATAATAATTCTCTGCCTTTTCAGTTACAGTAGCTGAACTTAACACTGGCTGCACTCATTTCTGTAGTCAAATAAACTTAGTTACTGAAACACCTAGTAGTGACAATAAGCACTGGAGGGAATTACATTAGTGCCTTTAATCATTAAGAACTATCCTACTCAACTGGATACCGGCATGATTATGTGAAAGAGGATGGAAGAGGGACTGCTTTAAGGATAGTGATAAAAAATTGCAAGGCTCACTGTTAGGCAGAGAAGTAGATGAAATGGAAATTGTTCCATCCTGAATGCCAGTCCATGCCATTGGTAAAAATAAAACCACTTGAAACACACTTCTAAATGCCTTTTCTGAAGTGTTTCATATGTGAATGTGTGCATCTCTGAGGGCTGGGACAAGAAGATGAGACTTGCAAGAGACTAGCGAGTTAGTGAGCTGTAGTGTGGCTCTGAGAAGACAGAGAACATTTGAAATCAGGAAAGTGTTTCAGGTTCCCTACAAGTAAATAGAAATGTGAAACAAACACATTCAATGTTGTTTTTCCCTTTGCAAAGATACAGCTTGCAAGGTTCAGAGCCACAGAATCACAAAATATGCTGAGCTGGAAGAACCCACAAACATCATTGAGTCCAACTCCTGGGCCTGAACAAGACCATCCCCAAGACATTCCCACACCATGTGTCTGAGAATATTGCCCAAAGTCTTGAACTCTGTCAGGCTTGGTGCTGTGACCGCTTCCCTGGGAAGCCTGTTGCAGCACCCAACCACACTCTGAGCGAAGAACCTTCTTCTAATATCCAAACTAAACCTCCCCTGACACAACTTCAGGCCATTCCCTCAGGTTCTGTCACTGGTCACCACAGAGAAGAGTTCAGTGTCTACCTCTCCTCTTCTCCTCACAAGGAAGTTGTAGACTGCAGTGGAGTCTCCCCTCAATTTCCTCTTCTTTAGTTGAACAGACCAAGTGCCCTCAGATGCTCCTCATACACCTTCCCCTCAAGGCCCTTTGCCATCCTCGTTGCCCTCCTTTGGATGCTCTCTAATAGTTTAATATCTTTTTTACATTGCAGTGCCCAAAACTGCACATGATATTCAAGGTGAGGCCACACCAGTGCAGAGCAGAGCAGAGCAGGACAATCACCTCCCTCGACCGGCTGGTGATGCTGTGCCTGGTGCCCCCCCGGGACACAATTGGCCCTCCTGGTTCAAGCAGCCATGAGTGAAGAGAAGTCTGGGGGCAGAGAGCAAGCTGCACAGAGGGGTTCCTGAGTCCAGGAACACCCAAGTAGCAGCCCCATGACCCAGAAGCCCTTGGCAGTCAACCAGGTGAGGAGGGTGTTGTGCTGGGAGTGACCAAGGGGCATTTGAACGGCATCAGGAAAGGTGAGCAACCCAGACCTCAGTGAACAGAACTTCAGATAACTCCTTATGTAAAAAAGGGATATGTTAATTGAGGAACTTTACATTAATAAGCAATTTCTCCAAAAAACCCCAAGAGAACATGAAATAATAATATCTATTTTGAAGCAGTTTCAGTGGTCCTAAACATCATGAGACCTGTGATCCAGAGAAGCTTGTATAACCTCTGAAAACCACTGCTCTATAATATACAGTATAGACATAAGTTATAAGATGGTGTGTTCAAGAATTGGCAGAATAAACATCCTCATGGAACTCAGTTATCAACACCAGTTATGGCAGGTTAGCCTTGCTGTAGTAAGTTAGCTTGCAAAAACAGATGATTTGCCTGTCCAACTAGTAGGCATAGTTGGACATGCAAATGCAAATGCATTTGAACATAGTTCAAATGCAAACTCATGACTATATGTGCAAAAAAATGGGCAAACTTGGTTTTTTTTCTGATTTTTTAAGTGTTTATTTGAAACATGTAGGCTTTAGATACCATCAGAGATTAAACATTACCTATTTAGCAATGACTGAGAGAGTCTAGGAAGCTACTTATTCCAGAAGAAACATTTGTCTCAACGAAATTCTTTTACCAGCCCTAAATAAGAAAAGGAGCAAATCTCTACTTCAACCAAAGGTGAAACTACAGTATAATTAGAGCCAGCCATTAATCTACCTTGCATGAGTAGTAATATAAATGAAGATATGATGCATGAACTCCAGATCAGGCTGCCACTGGATAGAACTTTGTCAGCCTGTCAGGTTCGTGGTGACCTTCTGCTGCTAGTGTACAGATGCTATGTGTCACTTGTGTAGGCCCTGTGACTGCAGTGAAGGCACATGCAAGAAAGGGTTTCCTAAGTAAAGGGCTTTAGTGTACATCGAGACTGGGAGGTCTTGGTGAAAAAAAGCTGTGTGATCTCACCTCTTATGAAAACAGAAAAGTGGTTCATGAAGTATCATTTTAGCTGCAATAATAACTTTGACAGAGGGTGTTTCTTATGTTGGTTGGACTGGAATCTTCCTAGCTGTTCACTGATTTCTGGGTGTTGTGGTTTTAGTTAAATGAGAAAGGTTTTTAGTGAATTTTTTCATACCACCATGTGAGTGGGAATGTGGGTAACTGTCCCACCCCTCGCCTCACCCTGTCCGAGCTGAACTGGGGAAAGACTGTCCCCAGCGTCTTGGGACCTGCTGGAAAGGTGGGTCCCTGAAGGGAAGCATCCTGGTAACTCAGGAGACAGGAGTTAAAAAAAAAAAGCATGCACCAGAACTCTTTCTCTCTTGGTACCCAGGTATTTGCTTGCTGGAGCACCATGGACCTTTGGAGCTTCTTTCACGGGAACTAATCTGCCTCAGCTGCTGTTTTCTGTCTCAGCAGCAGCCATTTTGCTCATCTGATTGGGACTACCCCAGCCCCCAGCTGAGCTGCCAGGTGTGACCAGTCACTGCTGATAGCCTGGGGATTCCCCTTTCAGGAGCTGCATGGAGCACTGTCACCTCGTGGCCTGAGACTACTGGAGGGGGTAGCTAGGTAATATTTTCTGCTGTTGTTGGGGGTTTTTTTTTGGTTTTATTTCTTTCTGGTGATGGCAAAAAGGCACAAAAAAGAGCTATCAGTGGTTCAGCTGGTATACCTTGTCCTGTTTCTCTACCTGTTTTGCTAGAAGAACATTTTAGGAGCACTGGCTAATATCATGTCCTGTTCTGCTCACTGGACCAAAGACCTTATTATAAAAGAGTAGGAGGAGTATACACAAGGTAATAAGTTAGGTAAACTAGACATCTGAATAAGATACAGAGGGCCCAGAGCCAGGATTTTGCAAACTTGAAGAATTCAGTTCACCTAACTTGAAGAGGTCAAATTGAGGAAGACGTCTGTGGGCAACCACCAGTGGGATGAAGGCTTGAGGAGAAGATCCCCACAGTAGAAGACTGTGCATGCCCAAAAAGATTATAGAAAGACTCCACCTAGAGACTAGCCTACTTATTAATATGTATGTTAGATGACGTAGCCATCTAAAGTGTATAAAATGACTTGCTTTTGCACTTTCAAGCCGAACAAGTTTGTCCAGTGAGAGCTGGCTTGCTCCCAATGTTGAATAAACAAATACCTTGCTGCTTATAGATGCAAAAGTCTCTGAGCAGTTAATTATTCCAAGGTTTTTTTGGCATCACTGGTTTTAGTAAAATTGTTATTTTTCCTTCTTCATTCAGACTCCCTGTAATTTCTCCCTGTATTAGGGGGAGAGAAATAAAAGAAAATGAGGGTTCATCTTGTTAGCAGTCTCACCTCCCAAACATATTGTCATTAAACCACGACACTGGGCAATAAAAATTACTGTGTATCCCTAAACCAACCCTGTCTCTTTATGTTTTAAGATCTTTGTCTAAGTTATGGTCTTCAATGATGCACTTTTAAATACTTCTTCAGTCTAATACTGGTGCGGCAGCTTGGGGTCTCCAGACTTCCTAATAATGTGCAGATGGTTCACAGGAGGATTAACACACCTGTGTTGCCTCTGTAGCTCAAGTAGCAGGTGGCAACGTTCACTGAGAATATAAACTTCAAAGGTGGGTGATGGTCTTCTTCTGGAGCAGTTTTCTTTGTAATGAGTATGCAAAGATGAACAAAACCAACCTCATCTCTTCACATTTGTCATTGAATACATATTTAATAGTGGCAGCTTTCTTCATTATTATCAGAGAATTGTCCTTATTCATTACCTGAAAATGTGTAGCTAAAAACCCATGTTTCTACTCCAGTGTAAAGCTTCATATTTAATATATTTCAGTAACAACGTAAAGAGTTTACCTTTTGGAGATTCTGTGGAACAAGAAGGCTTTCCCAGTCACTTGCCTTTATGTCTCTGATAGTCATGGAGTGTCTGTCACTCCATCTACCAAGCCCCCATTATCCAAGAAACAACACAAGTTTTAGACATAGATTTTCTCTAATGAAAATTATTCAAGATAACATAGTCTTAACTGATACGTTGCATAACAGGACTAAGAAAACTCAGCAAAAGTGAGAAGGGTGCTGAATTAACCACACACACACACACACACAAAGGCCATATACATCACACACACTAAACAAGATGTGGATAGGTGATCTGAAATAAAATTATCAAGAAATTATTTCTATTGTGCAAAATTCCCATTTCTGTCTTGCTAACAAATTCAGAACTGAAATCTTCATATTATATGCAATAAAGTCATGTATTTGTGATGCTAGCCAAGCTCTTCTCCCATCTTTCAGCCAGTATCTCATCTGAGTTCATTGTACATCCTTAGTTCAAAAAGACAGTGTGAAAGTAGAAGAAACATATTTACATATTAAATTTATAGATTATGCTTAAAATTGTGGCTTGTTCCAAATAGCCTTATTATAAAGTTCTTTGAAAGTGATCAGCACAGAGAGATTTTAGGGACAATGATTGCAAATTTAAGCAGTGAAAGAAACATAATGCTTGAAAAACAATTGTGGAGAGGATAGAAGTCACTGTGACCTAGATTGAAAAATGAAATTTGTAGACAGCAGATGTTTCATGTGAAAGAAGACCCAGTTAACATTTTAAAATGCACAAATCCTCCCTGTCCCTGGAAAGAATTGAGCTAACCTACTGACTATTTTCTGTTATTTAAATAAATGTCAGATATATTACGTTCAAGTAAAAAGATCTGCCTGCAGTCAGCAGAAATTTCCTTTTCACTCCTAAGAGATGGATATGCTTGATTATGGATGGCTATGGGTAATTAAGGTAGTTATACAGTCCAAAACTGTTCAAACTATCACTATTTTAAGTACTTTAATAAAATCTGAAATTTGAAGTACTACATAAAGTTATTTGGAATGAAAATATCTTTACATCACAACTGATGTTTACAATAAGGTTATTAAAAGGACATGCAAGTGATAATGAATCTTAATGGACCAACATAACACACTGGAATTTCTTATGCTGTCTTGAAAGATATATATGTTCATCGTTGTTCTTTTTATTAATAGAAACAGTAACAAAAAAAAAGTTACACTGACAATTTTTTTGAACACAGGCCTAATAATTTTAAAATTACCCTAAAGAAAACAAAAGAAAACAAAATAAAATAATTAAGCATGCTCATTACTGACCTAGGGCTCATAATTAAGCTTATTTGTATCTGGCTTAAGGCTTGCAGTTAAACATACTCATAGCTGCCTTTTATGCCAGAGGAAATAGGATTCTTAGAAAACCGTAATGGTTCAGTCACACCAGGGTGCTTAAGGGCTGGCTCCTAATTTAAAATTGGCTGTTTTTTAAAAGAGGCTGAGCTGTCTTCGGCCTTGCTGACCTGCATGGGGCTGTGAGAAAGCTCTCTGTTGCATGGCTGAGGATTGCTGGGCTGGAACACACTCCACCACAGGCCAGTCCAGGTGCAGGAGCTGCCATCCTGACTTCTCTCTGAATCTTCCTTCCTGCTTGTCTCGGAGCTTTCTCATGCCCCTTCAGACAAAACCTGGAAAGCTGGAGTAAGTCACAAATCAGGCATCAATCTGGCCCCAAAAATAAAGCGCTAAGACCAACATTTTCCAGAGAAACTGGCCAAGAGACCCACATAGATTGCCTAACTCCTCAAAACACTGAAATATCCCACTTTCAGGTATTTGGCTGAATACCCAACTGCTTGTAAATGTGCTGTACACTATTTAAGTATCAGCATTACAGACTGTCATCTCTGTTTCCCAAAGGCTGTTTTTTCAAATGTCTGGCACTCGGATGCCCTTAGCTATCATGGCAGTGAGTGTTCTGTAGGCATAGTTACAGAAGAAGTTATCAGTTGTATTTCCACCTTTAACTGCTGTATTCTCAGTTCTTCTATTTTGCCTCTATGAGTCACTTCATAATCAGATTTGTTTATATTAATTTTTAAAGCTATTTTAATAAATATAGGAAAAAACCCACTATAACTGTCACTAATTTTGTCCTATACATAGAATAATAGTTATTTGTCTAGTAAAAAAGCACTGCCATATTTTAAAGAACCCTCCAGAGCATATTTGTGCCAAATATTTATTTCTGAAAAATGTAAATGTGTCATCCATGCTGTTTAGTCTTGTAACTTTACAGCCTGCTTCATTTTGTATATATCCCCACTGATCACTCCTACTGCATCTGCTTTACTGAACTAATATAATAAAAAAATATTATCCAAACTATTCATCTGGTCTTCTTTTCTTTACTCCTTCCCTCTTCAGCAGGATTGATAGCTCTAACCAGTAAATTCAAATGTATATTCTACGGCTTATTGCTGTGAGAACAGGGACGCTATTGAAAACACTCCAAGGTGTTTAACATGCGTCTTGGAATTAAGATTTCAATCACTGAGGGGGTATACAAGAAGCAAGAATTTACAAAATGTTAGAGGCCTAATTGGATGAAGGGGTATTTTGAAACCCCTTTTCAGATGCATCAAAGTATTAGATGGTTTTTGTCAGGGTGACTTTTATATTGCATCTCTCATGAAATGCCAAATCTCATTCTCCATGCTCATGCACAAAATCTTCAAATATTCGTGGGGGAAGACATTCTTTGGGGTGAGAAGTAAGTGTAAATTCTGCAGTGCAAGTGTTAAGAGATAGGATCACGCAGGATTGCACTAGGGAAGGGCCTTTTAACCCCCTCCAGCAAACTTCTGCACTATATCCTCAGGAAAAAGGTGAAATCCTGCTCTTTTTCTCCCTCTACCCTTTTTCAGGGGGGTATTTCTTTGAAATCTCTGTATGAAGAGCAGAGCAAAAAAAAAAAAAAAAGAGACAAGAAGCCTTATCCTAAACATAAGAAAAATTGTATTGACTTTGAAAATGGAGAAGAGCATAATCCAGAGGAGCAAACAGCAGACTTGAGAAAATAGCAAATGCTCTCTCCCCTAATGCATATACAGATACAAAGCAATCAAACAAAAATGAGATTGTGCAGCTAATAAAATCAAACAGACCAGGCTATCTAGAGCCATTTCCAGATGGTAGCTGAGAGTTCCCCATCACTTCTGAATGCCTACTGGTGAATGTGTACCAATACTTGAACTCTTGTGGGAAGCTATTTAATTTATCTCCAAATCATCTGTCTAACTCCCTGGTGGCTGTTTACCTTGTATCAGTATGTTTCTCTTATCATTACAGGATTCCTCTCTTTTTTGAGCATTTTTTCCTATGTTTCCTCTTTCTTTGCAGATTGTTTATCTCCAGTTTTCTCACTCTAGGGGAACATGTGCATAATTTGTTTGTCAATAATAAATAATGGCCACATTTTATTATGTGTTACTAATGTTTCTGTGTAAAACAGAAGTAAAAATCTTATAGAGCTGCAAATGCTCTGAATGCATATAAATGCCAGTGGCACCTGGCATATATATTTTTATTCACTTTTCTCTTTAATTTTATACTTCCATATTTATATCTTTTTCTTTCTTCAGTTATAAGTAAATAGTGCATATATATATATATATAATTCAGTTCATAAATTGGTTGGGTGGTTTGAACTTTTTCTGGGCAGAGACATTTCTAGTTACTTCAAAACATCAAGGAATGGCTACGACTTTTGCCTTTAACATCAGATCTCAGTCATTTTATATATTTTAGCATTTTACTCTGTCCCTAACTCTCAACCCGAAAAAAATAATCTTGGTTCCTCTCTTCAAGGGTGCACTGAATAACTTCTGCTTTCTTCCTTTAGAAGTCTGCCTTCAGTGATGGCTTGAACTTGCCTGATCTGTCTGTATTAAGTAGTCTTATGGGATCAACCTGTTACTTTTGCTCACTTATGATAGTGCCTTGCTTTCACTTATGATATCCTTGAGGTAGTTGAACAGATTATACTGTAAGTCTGTGAGTGATTCACAGCTCTCTTTCTGCCAAGGTCCTGTGACACACACAGATCAGACATGAGTATATGGTGGCTTCTTCTGGCTGGTAGTGTAGCAAAATTTATAAAAGGGAGACTGATACATTGTCAAACAAAAGCAAAGATACCAGACACTGTCCCATGCGCTTTAGCATGAAGGTTGTAATGGTGTAAAATACCAGAGTCATCAATTATGTGATTCTGTACTAAGGACAGGAGAATCCTTCTGAAAATGTGCCAAGCACAGTCTTTTGATGTCTTACTCTTTGACTACCCAATTGCTTTGTAGGTTAAAAACCTGTTTGGATTTATGATATGTGTATGCACAGGAATTTTATCTCCATTTGCCCTTGTTTCAGCACTGACCTTGTCTTTAATGTTAGTATTTGATGTTCTCTTCTTGATGCACAAAGACAAATCTGTCATCTCCTTTTTGTTCTACATTTTGGGCTACTGGACAAGCACAGTCTCAAAGTGTGCCTTAGTGATACAGGCCATACAGCCCCTTAATCATTCTTATGTGTCTGTACTGATTCCAATCCGAATATATCTTTTGTGGTAATGGCTCTGCACAGTGTTCCACTGAACTCTCACTGGCTTTCTGCACAATAGACTGAAGATTTCCTAGGTTTACCTGAAAACAGCTTGATGGCTGCATTTTAAACTTTCATTACCTTTTCACAGGCACTGCATTGATGAATTATATACATAATGAGATCAAAACAAGGACCAATTTATTTTATTCAGTCTTCCCAGTTCCCTATCTCCAGGTTCATTGCAGAAATCAGCATTATTTTATCCTCCCAGTGTGAAGCCTTACATTCTGACTATTTCTGTGCTATTCTCTTCTATTCTCCTATCCTGTACCTTTCACCCCAGTTTTATTTCAGCTTTAAGGTGATGTTTATGTTCTTTCTGTACAGTCTATCCTCTGTTCATAATACATCTCTGCTTCATTCTGTCAACAGACTTTTTTAGGACACATCTATATTTTACCAGAAAAATCTGACTTCTCTCCTAGCTCTGTGATTTCAGTACGATCTTTTCAGATTATTTACTTACATATTTTGCATTATCTCTGAATAGAAATTCATTGCTTGTCAATGACCTGTCTGGTATAAAGTGGTTGTTCTACTCAAAGGGAACTTTACATTGAAGGACTGCAATAATGACACACCACAGGCAATGATAAACCCATTTCAGGTTTGTTGGGAACTTCCTTAGGTCCAAGTTATATGGCAGGTGTTTGCTTCATCCAGCATCTACCTTCCAAGTCATTCGTTACTTGAGTCTGTGCCAGTATGACAGCTGGGTCTTGCTGGTGTTCAAGCATCTCTGAAAGGGACAGCTCTCCATGATATGCCAACAGCCATTCCCTCATGTGACCTTAGCACTTAAACCAGCAGCTGTGGTTCATTTGTGTGGGTGCAGAATTAAGATCTGGTTAAGTCATTTCCTTCTGTCTCATGGAGGGTTCTGGCTGGGATATTGCTTCTCTAGGGCTCTGAGTTCCTGCTTGTGTTTCTTCTTGTCCATGTTAGAGAGTGGCATAAGGAAGTTATTTTGGATCAACTCTTATTTTTGGATCACAACTCTTTTGTGATCTTAGGCAGGCTTACAACGGAAATAAAACCATTTTACTTTATGTATTAGGGATACTGTAACAATAACTTCACTCCTGTGCATGTGAGGAAGTAGGAAAAAATAAACTGTCACATATTTTATCATTTTCAATCTTCAGCCTTTGTGTAGTCATAGAGAGTAGAAGTGTATTTTGATTGGTTGTTCCAAGTCCAAATAATGTAGGGCTTCAAGAATTTTGGGTTGGACAGAGGCCTGGAGTGGTTGTGTGTGGATGCTGTCATGACTGACACCCAAAGAATGACTTAAAGAGGCTGCAATTTGTAACAGAGAGCTAGAACTTGTTTCAGTTAGAAAACCTGCAAAGTGCCTTTTCAACCAGGTTAGATGTTTTCTTTTCCTCCTTCTGCATTTCAGAGAAAGTTACAGGGAGAAGCTGAAAACAGCTCTCTCTCTCCGTGGTATTCAGAAAGATAACATGCTTGCAGAATATACAAGGCCTCCTTGGGTCAGAGAGGATGGGGGAGGAGAGAGAGAAGATAAAAGAAACCTTGGAGAAGGCGGGGCGTTGCCTTTTGCCCCTGAAAGGTCTGATGCGCTACACTGTAAAAAAGTCATCCTTGGATCTGAAATAAACCTTTTCTTTAATCCTTCCACTGCCTTGGCATTCTTGGGAAGAATATCTGCATGTGTTTACCTTACATATTCATTTGGAACCTCTCTAATCTGAGCCTTCTTGTGGCTGTAAGAAGAATGTGTAATGGGTTTAGCTGTCTTTAAAGGCAACTGTATCTGGAAATTAACCTCTTATTTCTGAGATCCCCTGTTAAGTTTGCATCTTTATTAGATTTTTTTACAAACACACAAACAAAAAAAGAAATTGCTCTTAAAAATAAATCCATATATTGGTGCAAAAGCAGTATCAAAAGTCAAACTAAGAGCTTGAATATGAACACCAGAGAGCCTGCTGCTTAACAGGGTGTGACAGCTAATCATATTTGTAAGAATTAAACAACAGAATGCAAATGAAAGTAACATGAATCTGTCAGGTTTTCACAAATTAAAATCTGGTTCACCCAGAAATGTTTTTCAATGCCTACTTTAGAAATTCCTGTTGTCTGGTGTACTAAATTAAGCTCTGAGCTAATTCTCTGGCATTAACACTTTTCCACTTTTATCAGATCTTCACTGGTTAGGACAAGAGAGGTGAATTACAGTGTTACTGGACATCATGCACAACAGCAGTTGGATCATGGCCACAAACTTTTACATTTTTAAGCAGTTGCATATCCAGCTGCGGGATTGAAAATGCATCTTTAGGCATGAATTGTTCTTTGCTCAAAATCCAACACATTACAGTTTCTTAGTAGTGGTTTGTTTTCCTGCTCTGACAGCACAAGCTCTATTAATAATCTGTGTTCATACAGCCACTGGCAAGTCAGGAAAGTAAGTGATGTGGTGGCACAGTAGAAACAAGAGCTTTTAATCACAGAAACAGTGTTGTCTGGGGGGAAAAAGAGAAATTCAGTGCTAGATGTGCAGAGGAAGGAGAGAGAGACCAGAGTAAGCTCATGGAGAGTTTCATAATCAAGAAGTTCATTTTGCACTGGGTTCTGAAATTAATGAGCAGCCAGTGGAGTTGTCTAACAATGGGGGTGATATGACTTAGTGTCCGGGGATCATAGAAGTTATTCTGAGCCCAGACATATTGAATCGTTCATTGTTTTCTCCCACTGAACAGTCTTATAATTCAAGTACTTAATCATAAAGAATAATCAAGTTCTCTCTCACTGACTTTGGCTTTTCCACCCTTCTCAGCTGGCTGATCATGGCTCAAATAATCAGACTCATCTCGTCTCTCAGATGTACAGACCTGATGGTTCCCCTCTCGCTCTGTGCCTACCTTCTCTTTTGTACTATAGTTCTATTTTCTCCTTCATATTCCATAGCTGTTATTTGCTGACTTTTTTCACAGATTTCTCATAGTGATGGCATTGCTTACAGCAATAAAAACAGGAAGACACATCCTTTTCTATACCTCATCCCATGCTGTTGCTGTCTGACACTGTTCTATCCTCTTTACTCTTTTGCATCTTGAGATGCTTTTTCATTTGTAACTTTTAAGCTAGAGACAACATCTGAAGTTCAAATATCAGGACATTACAGATTTCACTAATCGCACTTACGTTACGACCTTGTGTCTTTTACAGAATGCATTCCCAAGCCACATCCCTTGTCATGGCATCCTATTGACTTGACTGAAATTCTACCTTATGCAATCAAATCAGATTTCACTGCAGGATAATAACTAAGAGTTTTGGTCTCCTTCACTTAATCTGAGTTGTAACATTAAAAATAGAGTGTATGACAATATAGGATTGCACTTATCAGCTGGTAGTGCTACCTGATTGTGAGACTCTGATACATGAAAGCATTTAACACTGACCATGGCAAACTGAGACATAAGTGGGTAATAGTCATGATGGAGAACAACTAAAAATATCTTGGAACAAGTAACTTCAAATTTCACTTTTTAAAGTCTAATTCTTTTTCACAGTAGCCAATCAAATGAAAGATATTGAGATATTCAAATAATTGTTCTCCTAAAGACAAAAGAAAACTGAGATAATCAAAAATATTTCAGAAGACTTAACAACATATCAGTTAAACGGATATATCAATAGAAGCAGAAGGACATCTCTTTGGAGTTAAGGGAAAAAAAAGTATTCTGGTCCCACTGGGTTTTAAAAATGATAAATCTTTGGCACAAGGAAGGGGTTTTTAAATTAAATTTTCTTTTCAACCTAAGGCTTTTTTCATTTATACTATCTAGCCCCAAGAAAGGGTCTTAATTATTTTTGATTTATTTCCTTCATTCCTGAGAAAGGTCTTTCAGTTTTTCTTTATTATTATTATTTCAGTTTTTCTTATTCTTCTGTAAGCATATCTATGTTTTCTAGCTCTTATTTTTACTGCTAAGTTTTCATATTTTCTTTTCCTCTGAGGTGAAATACCCTGACGAAAGCCTTCAGATCTTAAACAAAACAGTTTGCTTTCACAAAGGTAATGCAAGGTTTGAGTCTTTCGCTTTCAATTTCGATTTGTTCATTTATTTCCCCATAAATTCTGCTATGGGATTATAAATCAGGTATCCTCTCCCATCTTCTAAAGTAAAAAATTTCCTATGCATCAGTATGGCCTCTTTTTCCTCTCAGTTGATATTTTTAGGTAAAACATTCTATACAAGCTTAGTAACTTTTTAGTGATGAAATGGGTTTTAATCAACTGTTTTCTCTTCTGTATGAGAAATAGTCGTGTTTTCCTTTCATTATGTGTATAAATGGAAAAAAATGCCCTGGAACACTTTCAGGATAATTATAGGAAAATGTGCCTGCCCAGCACAGCTCAGCAATTAAAGCATTCTCCAGGACTGCAAAATCCTCAGTTAGCGTAAGAAGCTGAACCTTTCTCCATTCAGATCCAGTAAGCTATGGCTGTTGGTATATAACAGAGAAAGGCTGCTGTTTTCCAGAAGTTCTGTTGATTTTTTTGGGGACCCTACCAGGCTGGAGACGCCCTGCCTGGCAGGGAGATCCTCTTGGGCTGTGGGGTGAACAGTACATGGGGCTGCCCTACCCAAGCCAGACCAGGCAGTTCTACCAAAATGCAGAATTTTGATTCTGAGTGCCTTGCAAGATAAAAGAAAGCACTGAGAGAATTTAGGGGTTCTCAGAGTTTACAGTGTGGGACCTTTTAGTATCCTCATCTTAGGTTTCTCTTCTGCAGCACTTCTACCTAAGTCCTGCTGAAAATGCTCAGATACATTTTTTTTTTATTGAGCTGCTGGTCCCATGCTAGTAAGATGAAGGAAGTGACAACTTTCTAGCAAATGAATTTAAATATGTGTAGAAGTCAAACATATTAAAGATTATTTAGATATTACAGTGACAAGAGCACTATAAATACCTGAATAAATACTTGGATGGATTTTTCACCTGCTTGGTATCCACATATCTTCCCTGTGAGTAATATTTCTAGTGAGGCGAGTTATATTTCTCATACTGCCAGTGCCAGCACCTCATGCTGAAAGTTACTGCAACCAAGAGCGATATTGCATTTTGGAAAATCTTTTACAAAACCTTTGTACTTCCTTCAGATTTTTTGTGGAAATAAGCACCAGATAGTCATAAAAGAAAAAAAAAATTCTGTTTGTGCCTGTCATTAAACAACTCATTGAAAACAATTCTGCTCAGTTCTGACTTGGTTAGAAGCTTGATTAGGGACTCTGTATCCAGAAATAAAGTTGTAGATTAAAAAAAAACAACAACAACAACAAAAAAACCCACCAAAAAAACCCACCCCAAAAACCAAGAAAGCATTTGCAATTGTTTTGTGGAGTTACACTTGAGGGCTGGGACCATCACCACAGTTTCACCCTTTGATAAAATATCAACAGTAGTTTGGCTCCCCACTGTACCACCCATGCTAGCTGCAGCTCGTGTTCAAACACTCAGCAGTTACTTTCCACCCAAACCATCAGGTACACAAGCTTACCTACAAAGGAACTTGAGAAATTCATGTTTAAATTAGAATGTGTAAAGTCTGTAGGCCAAAACTAACCACAGAATTCAATCTAGCAGTAACAGTAAGAACGTATACATCTCATGACATTTTTTTTTGTTTCAATGAAAACCAATTCACTCTATCTACAGAAACCTGTGGTCATAGCCAGTTAAGTACTTTGTGTGTATCAAACACTGAAATGTGACTTTCTTCCAATGGTGGCGTTTTTTAATTGGAACAAATGCAAAATGGAAATAATGGCTTTGCTACATGTCCTTGCAAGATCAAGAGAAGGTTTTATATGATGCAACTGAATATTTAGTTTCTATATTAACATTTTAAATGTTATAAGATGTATTTTTATATAAAATATGAATTTAATACAGAAGACTTACCCAGAAAGGAAAATAGAATTCCTTTCATATATTTCAGTGCTATAAAATAAATGCTAACAACTGAAGCTGTATTTTTCCTAGAGAAGTTTATTTGTTTATTTCTGCTTATTTTAAAGCAAAAATTTAAGTTTAAAATCTAAAATTATTTAAATCTATGAAATTATTTTATGGTTCATGATTAAGAGAAAAATTTTTGAAGTAGAAGCCTGGTAAAGCGATGCTGCACATTTTGATTCCCATTGCATATCAAAGATCTCAGTTAAGGCAAAATATATATTAGCTTTACTGAAAAGAGCTGTAATCTAGAAGAAGGTTATGCAGAAGATAAATCCAGCAGCAGAACTGATATGAGAAAGGTCAGTATCCAGTTACTGGTCTTCACAGGAAATCAGGAAACATTTTGCAGCTCTGTCAGTGCCTAAAAAAGCAAAGGAGCAAAAAGGCAAAATTAAACACAGGAGAGCAACTTTTTGCCATGTTTTCAAAATGCCTGGAAATAGATTGAAAATTTCAAATCCAAGGCCTGAAGTTGACTTCAAGTCTTATGAAGTTGTGTTTAAGAATGTTTCGATGAATGTTGTTCAAGAAAAAAGGTCATAATCATGTATGCTGTAATACTACTGCAACAATAGTGAGAAGTAAAGACAGCAAAATAAAATGTTAACACACCTGAGACTGCTATAAACATTTAATCATTGTTGTAACTGGACAGATTTATATCAAGGTGGGTTTGGGAGTTTGAATTTTAGTACAAGGAGGGGACTTGGGGGAGGGGGGCTGTTTGTTTTTTTTCTTTCTCAGAAAAATGTTTAATAAAGTGGGTTTTGTACTAGGATAATTTACAATTTACGTCTGTTGTGACACAAAACAAGGAAAAGCCAGAGAGGAGTATGTAATCTTCTGTGTAGGATGTACAGACCATGAATTCCAGCAGTCTCTGACCATAGTCTTGGTACTTCCATATCCATTCTTATCTCTGTAACAGGATTTATAAATTCACCAATTACTAATTCACCCCTTACCAGTGCAGCTGAGTTGTCAAAGGTGATTTGCACTGTGAAATAGTTGTATTTCTGTAATAAATTTAGAAAAAAGGTAAAAGCTATGAAATTGTGTATGTTCTGCAAGCCAAGGCAAAGCCAGTGAAATTGTTCTTTTGTGTGAAAACTGGGTTAATTCAAGAAATACTTTTGCCAGTTTTATAGACATTTTTTTCACTCTGATATATTAATCTTTAGTGATCTAAGGAGGAAGAGGAGAAACATATTGCCAGAATGACCTTTCTTGCTTTCTGTTCAACCTTCTGCATATTTCCAATGTAACCCTTTAAATTTCCGCATAGAGGAAGGACTAAATTCAGAGCTCAAGGTTTCCAGGGCAAGAACACTCATGCCTCTACTTAGAAAAAAGGGTGTTGATAGGCTGAGGCTTGCAAAATCTTTACATGAAAATAAATGAGCATGAGGCACTGAAGTAAAAACTCTTCAGTTTAGTAGGGAAAGACTCTGCTTTTACATAAGTAAAAGGGATTATGTTAATGAGACACGTATCTACACCCATTTTAAATTTCACACCAGTCTAACTGTCAATGTAAAGCTGGTTTAGTTTGCTCTTAGGATCTAGTGACACAAATGCTGCTATTTGTCAAAAACAGGTATAAAAATGGAAGGTAATACATCAGAGAAGAGGGCTTTGAATGGTCTAAATGCTCTTGTCTCTCTTTCATCTCAGAATACCATATAAGCAGTGTAAAAACAGCATCCAGAACTGTTTTGTAACAGGTAGCAAATAACATAGTAAAATTTTTTATTAATGAGATTGAAAGAGGAAGAGAAATATACACAGAAAGTAAAGTTTATATCCTTGCAGATGCTGGAACCTGACTTTTTTGCAGTATTGGATGGAATCCAGGTGGACAGCCACAGTGTGATGTGTAGGTCCTTTCTATGGAAAGGTTCACCCTCCTCCCCATACTGTTGCTCTTATAGCTAAAGTAGCAAGCACATCTATATATCTTGTCTGGAGATGTAGAGATTTTGTTTCTTAATGCCCACCAGAGGACATCCATCTGCAAGCATCTAGCAGCTGTTTCCAGGAATAGCATATATCCAGGGTATTTCAGCACATTCCCTCACACTGGTGTATATATATATATATAGTATATAACAGCATATAGATATGTATGGGATTATACTGTGTTCATTCATGCTAACACACGGGCTTGTTAAGTGCCCAGTAGAGCAGACATGGGTTGCTCAAGATCACTAACTCCTCGAATGCGAATGCAATGTTTTCTGCCTGTCTGCCAATACAGAGGATCAGATCTATGAAATAGAAAAATTCATAGGCAAATCAAATACAGTTGACAGGTAGGTAAACTCATGTTATGACAGCTGGATATTGATCAAAATGGCATGGAAAAGGCTGGATAGAAGTCAGGAAAATACCAGGGTAATCAAGAGGTAGATATTTAGTGTATTCTGCTCTGAGCTCACCCTTAGGTTATGCAGCCAAACATAAATAATTCATCCCATGTGGACAGATTTAACCTAAAGTAAGAAAGTATTATAAGACATTAAGGTTAGTGGATAAAGAAGATAAGAACCAGCTACAGGTAAGCAAGTTCTTGTTTTAGAAGAAAATATATAAACAGAATCCCTGCCACATTTAACATTTGAACTACAACCAAAGACACAGACCTACTGAACCTATAAAGCTATCTGTATTGAATTACCTTTGGCCTCATTTGATTACAATTTGAAATGGCAGATCTTACCTTGATATAACTGGCAGTTGGAATATGATAGTAAATTTCCCTCAAGCCTAAACTGTAGTTTTGGTTCCTGAGGACATTTTCTAAGCCTTAAACTTGGCCATGTTGTCAAGATGATACTTTCTTAATTCAGGAGAATTAAATGGACTCAGAAAGTTCAAAAGCAGTATCACCACTTCTTCAGTATGTAATATTAAGCAGTTAAACATGATTCAAGATTTTGTTTTGGGGCCTCTTTACTTGCTCCCATAGAAGACATAAGGAATTTAGCCCAAATACAAAATTAAGAAATATAATGTGCAGTGTGAAAAGAAGGAGGGGAAAAGAAAATGTAGGGATTATGCAAAGCAAATGCAATCAAAGCCTGTTTGCCATAGAGGAGTTAGTTGATAAATTTCTATCTTTCCTAAACAGGACATATGAGGAAGAAAGAAGTAGTTAATTTTAACCCTGAAACAACCTCTGAGCACAGCACTTACTTTTCTAATTTTGACAACATGGACAGCCAGAAAGACAAGTGTAGGCAGTATAATAAATTGTGAGAAAAATGTACCTGTAAACATCAGAATTTAAGATGGTTTATCAGTCACAGGGGTATAATTAGAACTGGTAATCTGCCTCCCACAACTATTCCCCTAGGACCTGATGTACTTCTGTTATCTGAAGTGGTTTTTTGGCTGGTTTGGTTACTCCTTCTTCAATTCATCATTCTCAGGCATTGCAGAGGTAGACTGTCTGTCTGCCCATATGCAGGAGTAATTCAGAAGACAAAAGTAAAAATGTAAAAATGGCAGACAGAGGAAAATAAGTACAGAGGGGAGTCACAGAATAGGGGATCAAGTGGGAGGGAATCCTTACTGGTTTGGTAGAAAAGGTGAAAAGCATTCCATTGCTCTATACATCCTGATAGCCAAAAAATACCTATACAGGTGTTTTATTTGCAAACAAAGTAACAGCAAATTCACTTTCTCCATGAGATTGTCCAGGAACCATTTCACCTGGTTTAGCCTCAAAAGGATAGATGGGTAGAATGCATCATTTTCTCATTCTCTGCTCACTAAACTTAATTTTTAAAAGAGGGTTCTGTTCTATTACTTTCTACTGTACCTAAGATGATCTCAATCTACATGATAACAGTAAGTCACACACTTGGCATCAAATTGTCTTGTATTTTTGATATTTGTGCCAATATTCATTTCTTTGCAAGCTACTGTAAAATTTATAAAAGTTTCACCTGCTTCCTAGAGGCAGGTTTAGCATTACTAACTTTTTAATCCTGATAACTAGAAGAGTAGTAGGATATTAGAGTATAATTACTTGAATAGGCATGTTTGATTGGGTAGGTTGTGGTCTCACTATTGAAGCATCATGTGTAAGAACTGGATGAAATGAATTAATACTTGATGACTTGCATTCAGAAGTCTGAATTACATATCCTCAGGTAAAGAAAGGCGGAAAAAAATTCTGCCAATACATTTTTTGCTACATAGTTATTTTTCCTTATATCCACATTGGGAATCAAGCTAAGAGTCTCTTGAGAGCCAAGAAAAATGTTATTCATTCTCTTGCTCAAGCTCAGAAATTTCTTGGCCTGGCGAGTGACATATTATACAAGTTTCGTTTAACATAACATATAAATGAGTACATCTTTCTCTCTTAATATCTGTATTTTCTGGGGGAAAAAAAAGGATATCTGCTTCAAGTATTATAGTGTTTCTGTCCTTTCTGAAGCCATTTTGGTGGCCTAGCAGACTCTTTTACTTGAACACATAAATTGTGATATGTTAAAATTTTGTGTGGTCTTCAGTGAAAAGTGATTTAAAACCTACAAATGCTTTATGCATTAAAATAAAAGTATAGATTTTTTCCTTATCAAAAGAATAAAAAAGTAGTTCTAGGTAATTATTTAATTTTAATTTGGGGGATATTCATCCTACCTCTGTGAAACGAGGGAAGGAATCCAAAAGTTTTATATTTTGTTCTTTCATTTAAACTTTAGATATTACATGATTCTTGTCAATATTTATCTAATTTTACTTAAAGCAGATTGAAAATCTAATTTCTTTATCTGCATTTCTGGATATTTTTTTTCAGCTTACAGCTGTGAGAATTACTCTGCTATCAGGTAGCAGTAGCACATGTTCTTCTGCTAAGGTTATAATTATCTCTGTAATTATTAGCCTGATTTTTGACCTATTTATTCTGCTTAAAATCTGTAAGGAAAAACCCATCTGGCCATGACTCTTACCAAGGGGAATTCTACAGGAGCTAGAAGTTAATTGGGCTAGACTTTTTGGATAAAGAAAAGAAGAAAGGGGAAAGAAAAATAAAAATACAACAAGCTTATACTAAAAGTCTTCTTCTATATTGTATTGTATTCTTTAACATTTGTATGGAAGTGTGAGACAGAGTTCTCACTGCTGAAAGATCCGTTGAAATTTGAAGCAGACATGGTTTTGGAGGCCATGTCAGGCCAAGTGCCAGACAGGGAGCTATGAGGATATTAGTAATATGAGCCTATGGTAGATTATAAGTGTTTCATTGAGAATAAATAACTATAAGTAAAAGGAGCATGATGTCTTCTCTGGAATAACAATAAATTTAAATGATGTTAAAGACAGAGTAACCTTTGAGATTGCAAATGTTGGTAATTTTATGTTAACATCAAAAATCTTATAAAAATTCATGTTTGTTTTATACAAAACAATAAACAATTTATTTGAAATAGAAAGAAAGGAGATTACAGAACTGAGAATACTTCACTCCCCAAATAACTTAGTGCTAACCTCAATTCAATATGTTTCTTTTAATTATTGATCAACTAGCCTTTTACACTCAGCTAGTATAATGCCTCTGACTGTCTGCCGTGTCTACAAAATCTCAGTTCCCCCAAAATCCATATATATTATCTGCTAGGAACTAATTTGATGTGGAATAGCAATAGAAGATCTCTCTTAACAACTCCAAATCAATCCGTCAAATATTAATCACTGGAAAATTACTGACATCTCTTTTTTTTTTTTCTTTCTCTCACCTTCTAGACACAGCCTTGTCTCTATTCTACCATTCAACCCCTTTTCTCATTCATTCTTCAGAGCAAAAAGCATTTACAATGCCCAATAATACTTACATGATTCACCTGAACCATTTGACATGGCTCAGAAAGCTTACCAAAGAATTCAGCCTATGGCTGCATGAACTCTTGAAGGAATCAGAAACTATACCGTATAGATAAGCATTATACACAAGTACTTGTTGTCATGGTTACACAGATAGACTCACTTCTGACTTTTCCCTGGTCTTTCTGAAAAGGAAATAGGGATCCAGGGAGACTTTCAAGCCTCACTCAACAGACATTGGTGCAATTTAAAATGGTGTGCATGTCTGAGGAAAAAAAAAGAGTGGATAGGCTGTAATCCACCTACTTCACCTTTTAAAATATTTATAGATAGCAGAGTGTAAGTCAACATAAATAAAAGAAACCTGTACAGGTTGCACTGCATTTTTCAGAGCCAAAATAATGTTTTGCTGTCAGGGAAATCAAAATGAAGTAGTTAAACAAAGTATTGTAAAGAGAAAATAGAAGCGAGAACCTCTCAATGCATTATTTCAGCAGACATTTTATGTAACCAGATCTTTTTGAGAAATCCATGAGAAAAATTTGTAGGTATGACTCTACGCAGGAAATAATAAAGGATAAATAAAACAGATATGCTGTTTGTCCTTGATAAACATGTACCCTGTGCAAGTCTGTAGCTCAACATAACTGTTGAGCACTTTAATCTTAAGGTATGTGATAGAAGTTTAAAAACAGATCATGTAACTTCTGAGTGAAAAATTATACTCTAGTGATTGAGACATGAAGCAGGTATTTAATGCACGGTAATCTACTCGTCAGACCACCAAGCTGTGATTAAATTGTTTGCCTGACATAAATATTTAAAGGATTTTAAATGTTCACATGTTTGCAGGTTATTGACCTTTAGCAGCCTCTAACCAGATCTCAGTGTCTGGGCTAAGAACTTTTCTAAAACCTGCTGTTTTGGAACAGTGCCAGTTGGCAATTATGACTTCTTGCTTATAGGGTGGATTCACACATTTCTCTTACAATAGACTAGTTACAATAAAACAAACAATGTTAAAAAATAATAAATGTATGTGTGTACCTGTTTTACTTATAGTGTGCTAAACAATCCATTTGGAAGGACAAGTTAGTTGCTGCACCCTTAATGAAGAGTGTTTGTTTTTTCAATGTTCCTGAAAGAAACTGCCTGCCAATGCCATTATACAGAAAGAAACTTTCGAATATAGATAAATTTCTAATCTGACTCCCAATCTTGGCAAACACCACTTGAAACCTGCAATTTGCAAGCTTATACCTTACGCACTGTGTCCTTACAAGCAGGACTTATGAGTTTGATTTCTGGAGCCAATCTTGCTTGTACTTTCCAAACCATATTCCTGTAGCCTCACAGAAACTACACAGAGGTTTCCTCAAAAATTATTTCTTACAGCATTTATTTTTTATTACAGGTCAACTCGAGAATCTTCTTCCTGGTATCATATTAAAACATCATGAAATTCTGGGTCCACTGATATGAGAACTTCCACTGGTTTTGAAGAAGCCAAAATTTTTCTCTTTGCCAATCAAAATGCTGAGAAACTGAGAACTACTCAAGCAAAACATGTAAACTCACAATGAAACGTAAGTAAATAAAGCATTCTCCTTAATCACAAAAATATCTATTATGCAGAAATACGGAATCAAAATTAAAACTATCTGGTGATCTGTTACACATATGATACCTTCACATTTTGTCAAGCATTGTAGTAATATGTTTTTCTTATTGTTTAGTGAACTTGCATTTTTTTATGCTTTTCAGTTAAACCAATATGCAAAATACTTTGGTTCTTAATATGAATATAATCTGAATTTGTCAATATAATTTTGTTTCCAAGGAAATTGCCTGGGAATTTATCCCATGGTTTCAGTATTTTAGTTAATTAATTTTCTTGTCCCTTGCTTAGGGCAAAGATTTATAAATATTTTTTAAACAGAAAAGTTTTCCCCCAAATTTTATATAACATTTCAACAGCCCGGTTGCTCTCTGTAACGTGTCTGGTTTTTGTTTGTTTTTTTTTTTTTTAACTTTCTTGGTTTGTGATAAGTTAGACATTTCTTTCTGGCCTCATTTCTTTTAGCTGTATGTAACATAGGTCTGCAAGTACTGAGATAGCTTCTGTCTCTTAAAATGCAAAACCAAAAGAAAACACTAAGAGTGCAAACCCCAGAAAGACAGTCAAACAGTTATTTTGAGAGTGAATCAATGAGAAGTAATCACATTAAGTAATTTAAACATTACAGGTTGACTGTGAGAATGCTCTGGGTTAAAACATTAGTAGGAATATGATGTTATCTGGTGAACTGAAGTGGGAGTATTCTGCTTTTACTTCCATCCTTCAGGCTTTGAGCAGCAGATTATTATGGGTATGACAGCTGAGAAAAAGTTGAATGTTGGATAATAGAAGGTCACAGCGGTACAGGGAACTCCAGAGCCTGTGCTTTCAAACTCAACTTCTTGTGAAATATGCCTTTTAGTTTGTTTTGAATGTTTATAGCACCTTTTATGCACTGTCTGCAGGCTATTTTAAAATATATTATTGTGACCTTAGTGACCCTCCAGATGATTATTCTTCCTTGGGTTGTACACTTTTTCCTCTGTCTTTTTGAACTCTTTTCTTGCTTATTCTTTTTTTTTTCCTAACTATTTCCGGAAATACTTTTCTCATTTTATCAATAAAAGGTTCCCATCTGATGTCTCCTCCTACACCATGCACTTGAGCAACTCTTCAGTTGTAGTCTGCTGCTTGTAGTTTGGGAGATAGGATTTATTCTAAAATTTGTCAGATATTTCTAACTGATTTTTTTTTTTTTACTGAAGGATCTGTTTTCTTCATAATGAAAAATAAGATACAGACTAAATCCTCATTTAAAGGTATTCCAAAATTATCTTAATATAATATTATGCCATTTCTTATTTTCTTGATTGGGGATAGACTAATCGAAAAAGCCTCTAGAATAAGGAATTTGCACTTTTTGGTTTTAGTACTCATTCAGAAGAAAAAAAATCAGGAGGAAAATGGACAAAAGTTCTCTTTGTCACTCTTCAAGAATGACATCCTGTTACTATTGCAGTATGGTGAATGGGTCTTGGCTGGATGTCAAGTGCCCACCAAGCCACTCCATTGCCACCTTCCCAGCTAGACCGGGGAGAGAAAAAAAGATGGAAATGAGTTATAGGTTGAGATAAGGCAGTTTACTAAAGCAAAAGTGAAAGTTTGTGCACCCACAAGCAAAGGAAAAAAAAAAAAGTTTATTCTCTGCTTCCCGTCAACAAACGATGTTCACCCACTTCCTGGGAAGCAGGGCTTCAGCACACATAGTGGTTGCTCAGGAAGGTAAATGCTGTAAATAATGAATGCTCCTCCTTCCTCCTACTTTCCTTAGCTTTTATAATCACGTGGTATGGAATATCCCTTTGGTTAGTTTGGCTCAGCTGGCCTACTTGTGTTCCTTCCTAGGATCTTGCCCACCCTCAGCATACTGATGGAGAGAATGTTGGAGAGACGGTGCTGATGCTATGCCAACACTGCTCAGCAGTAGCCAAAACACTGGTGTGTTATCAACACCCTTCTAGCTACCAATGCAAAGCACAGGACTGTGAGGGCTGCTATGGGAAAATGAACTCAATCTCAACCAGATCCAATACAAGCACTTTCCTTGGTCATCCATATCCTGCAAATATTATAACCACAAAAAGTGATAAACAAGATTATGTTCCTTTCTATCTTCCTTTTAATAGAGAAACCTCACTAGCTGTTTGTTTTTGAAAGCATTGGCAAGGCCAAATCCAGGAAAAGCTCTTTTCTTTGGGAGTCTGAATGAATATGCAGTGTACGCTGTGTATAGCAGTTATAGTAATACAAAATGAGCATACTGGTTTATTAGAATCTGACTTTGTGTCTCCTCTGTTGTGTGTGAAAGCATAGATTTTTAACTTCAAGCTTTATATTCAGTGAAGTTGGAACACCTGAAACTTAGATACTGAGACAGTGTGTGGAATTGCCTTTCTGTTTCTTGGGATACTAGCCTCCATACCTCTAGTACACGTCAGTGAACTGCTCCAGAAACAGATTAATCCAAAGCACTGTAGTTTTGTTAACACCACATTTCTCACACACTAATATAGACCACTTCTGAACAATACTAGGAAATAGCAAAGTGATATTTTAAGAGAGCTCTCAGTACCTGCCTAGAGTCAGATCCGAAACCCCTCCATTGAAGTACAGTGATTGTAGGCATATGACTATGTTATGTCCAGAACACTGAGTTCATTTCTGGATATCATTTTACCGGAAAGATGTTGACAAATTAGAGGAAGTGACAGTTACAATAATTGAGGTTGCACAAATTGAGAGAAAGTAATTATTTTATTGAAGTAAATGGTGTAATAATTATGAAAAATTGAATGAAATTAAGAAATAATGTATTTAAACAGAATATTAGAAAATGTTCTCTGACAGTGAGATATATGAAGCCACAGAACAGTTTCTAAGAGTGGTAGTGGGACTCTCATCGCCTGAAGCACTTGAAACTATAAAGGAAAAGAAATGTTGAAAATCTTGGAAAGTGTCCGTGCCCTAACTGACAGGAGAACTGAGTGACCTTTTCCTTCTTTTATTCTATGAATATTAAAAATGGCACTTTTAAAAGACTTTAATATCCATGTCAAAAATTATACCTACCTTTTCCAGTATTTTGAGCTATTTTCTTTCTTTTCTTTAATCAGTATGGAAATGTCACTGAATACATTAACTGACACACTCTTTATCTCATTAAATTCCTGGATGCTTCTCCTTGTTAATATTATATCTAACTTATAGTGACCATTAATTGATTTTTCTTTATCTTTCATAATTTTCCTTTCACATGCGTTGCCAAACCCTTCCATCTAGGAATATTTTCAGTTTTGATGGTTATTTAATCTTCTATATAATGAAGATTACTCTGAGGACTTCGCTACTGTGCATAACAGTGTTGAGGTAACTGGCCTGGTCAATCAGTTCTATCACAAGAATTTAATGGTTTGTTTAGTTTTAAACCTACACCTAATTATCTTTAAATTTTTTTAAAGCTTCTTTTTATTCCCTTGTTTTGGTTTATGTTTCCCTGAGACTAAAACGTAGCCTATATAGACCTTTGTATTATGCAATATATATATAACTGAATTATTTTTTCTCAACTACATCTTCCATGCTGCTCAAAATTCAGATTGCCTGTAGAAACAGCATTTCCAATGCAGAACCAAAAAAATACCTGCAGATGTATTTATTGTTTATCAGAGCCTTGATGAAACATCCAGAAAAACAAACTTATTGGCATTAAACACTTTACTATGAAGGGATCTCTGTTGTAAGTACTCGGTTTTATCCTTTGAATCTGCAGGTACAGCTTTACTGTTTTACATCACTCCATCTCACCTCTGGGCTTTTAAACGAGCAGTGAACATCTCTCCTAGTTTCTCTGATAACTCTGCCAAAGCATAGGCACTTTCAGCTCCTCCTCAGTCTCTGCAGGCTAGAAATTTTTTTCTAGGAGCTGTCCAATGCAGTTGTCCTGTGATTGTAAAGTCAGCCTCAGGTCTTCCATAATTTTTCGTGGTTCCTGTCTTTTGACAAGTTCAGTGACTCAATACTTTTTATCTAGAAAATGGATTTATTTTTACCCCTACCACTGCCATACATTGTATCCCTTTCAAACCTAAATTTGTCTGCACACTTGTATTTAACTGACATGCTCCATGAGATGGTGTTAGGATCAGGTTGTTTAAAATTATTAGAGAGATGTCTCTACCTGAATTAAGGTAAAAAGGAGACCATATGCCAAAGTCAATAGTATAAATTTTTATTTAACAGTAAATGTGAGGTAGAGAAAGATAGAAAGAAATAGGAAAAAGAGAGAAAGAGGGAGAGAAAGAAAGTGAGAGGGAGATAGATTAAGTAGAAAAAAAACACCACCACTGTGGATTCCAGTAGTGTCCCATTGATCCTCTTCCTGTTGTCTCCTCGGTGGTGAGAGAACAAGTCTTGTTGAAGTGATGGTTGCAGTCTAGGGAAGCCTAGAGGTGAGGGAAAAAGCCTATGGTGGTGAAGGAAGAAATCTCTGTGCGTGAGGGAAGAAGTCTGTGTGTTAAATCCCTGGTGGTAAGGAAAGTCCCATGGTGGTACAGGAAATCCTGTGCTGGTGAGGAAAGAAGTGGCTTTTATTAGGCTTAGGCTGGGTGGGAATGTCCCTGACACCTCCCTTGGGGTGGGCTTTACATTGGATGCTGTAATAGTGGTCACGGGTCATTTCAGGAGTCTTTTACACCTTCTAAGAAATTACAGCTTCCTGTTATATCAGCAGAGTTGAGTCAATTATGGCCCATTATGGTCCATCTGCAGAGATGAATACCTTTAGGCCATGTGTGAATTGTTCTAGTAGTTACCCGGAGGGGAGTTATCACAGCTGAGTCATTTGTACCAGGATGAAGAAACACTAACCTTCCTTGCAGGATTTGCCTCTTTGCTTATCTTACCCAACTTGCTGTTTGAAGTGGTGAGTGTGCGTGTCCTTAGCACCTGGATGGTCACTTTGCACATCGTCAGCTTGCGCCTTGATTGTCTGAGCCATCAGCATTCCAGTCTTTCACATTTGTGGATAGTTCTTCTGCTGGGATAATTGGACAATAGTACCATCTTTATCTTATCTCAAGTTCCAGTCACAGTCCAAATTAGTAGTCATATTCAGAGAGTGGTGGCCTTCAGTGATCAGTTATTTTTTTGTAGTTTGCTACAGTGGCCAAAAATCCTTCAGTGATTTTAAAAATGTTTGAGCCATAAAACATTTCAGTGTCTCACAGATGTGCTGAACACATCTTTACAAAAATTCATTTTCACCTTAGCCACCCGCCTCTTTCTGACTTACCTAATAGTGACAGAATCCTCAGGACTGTCCTGTCTTTAAACGGTGTGTGAAATGCTAAAAAGAAAAGCTGTCCCATTTGCAGCCTGACAGTCCTGTATTGCTGAACATAGCTTTTTGAAGATTTTCCTTGACCAAACAGCACTGGACACTTTGTCCTCTCTAAACACCTTCCTTTGGCTCTTGGCAGTGATAAAATTCAGTGTAGCCTTTTTGCCTCAGACTCCCTCCCAAATTCCAGCTTTTGCCATAGTTTGTCACAAAATATGCAAGTGTTTTTTGGAATTAAATTTTGAGCTCATTGTGTCTTTTTAACACAAATGTCCTCTTTTGAATTAGTTCAGTTTCTTTTATGATGGCCATGAAGAGTCTTTCTTCACATTGTGAAGACTTCACGGCAGCTCATGCTAGACTTCTAAGGACTTGTTCTGAGCCTTTCATGGCACCACTCCTACAAGCTTTTCCTTTTTTAAAAAAAAATAAATCTGATTTCCTAATGAAGTATCTGTAACTCCTTCATTCTTTGTGCTACTTCATCATTATCATTAATGTTTTCTGTGGTCATTTTTTTCCAAAATACATCAAAAAAGAAATCAAATCACCTTTATACTTCATTTTCACAGGGAGTGCATCACTTTCCAGACCATTAACACAAAAGTCCATTGTTAATTTCCTCTGCCTGATTTAACTGAAAACTGCTAAAACATTAAGTTGCTTCAGAAGCAGCTTCTTTCAGAAATATCTTACTCTTTTTTTGCAATCTATTCATTGGAATCGCAGAATAAAGCACAGTTAAACCCTTTTTGCAGTTGTTTTCGGCATTCTCCTGCTGCTCAAACACAACTGATCAGTACCTTTCTTTCTCACTCTCTTCTCAACTCCTGCCTCTGCATGGGAGTTTTCCCTTATCTACATTCCTTCTCCTTGGACCCCGCATTATTTAACACAGTTTGGATTGATAGGCTATAGATGAGAGGAGACAGTTTTTCTAACATTGCTGCCACATTGATAGTGATGATTTCCACCTCCTCACAGGAGCAGGTCACACAAATACCTGTGTTGCAACTTCGAAATGGTATCCAGTGTGACAGAAGACCAAAGAATCTGTTTGCAGGAATAAATATGGTCATGAATTTGGTGCTGTTAAAGTCAATGAGAGAAGGAAGTTTCACAAAGTTAAGATATTTATTAGGCAGATCCAGGAGTTGTAGGAAAGGATCAAGGTGGCAGTGTTTCAGAAATATTATTGCACCTTATGGATGGGTAGACTAAGTGAAACCCATCCCATCCTATGGCTTAATGTCTACTGCACTTAAAATGAATCATAGAATCATAGGATGATTTGGGAGGGAGCCTTGAAAAGTCATCTAGTCCAATCCCCCAAGATCCAGCCTGACCTTGAACATTTCCAGGGATGAGGCATCTACAGCCTCTCTGGGCAGCCTGTTCCAGTATTTCACCAAAACTTACAGAGTTGTAATTTTCAGTTGAATCTGATTGTTTCTACTTCTTTTCATCATTTTGGAAATGACATTTATATTAATGCTTAAGCAGAATATAATTTGAATTCTAACATAACATTTCAGCTTTGATTTCTCAAAAAAAATGTGTATTACCCAGCAAAAATTATATAGCCTCATTGATCTTGTAAGAAAACTCTTTTAGACTTTCTGAGGAGGAGGAGTTTTATGTCTTGTGAAACTCTACAAAATTTCAGTTGACTGCATTACATTGACAAATATATCTTTAAGGTAAAGGAAAATACTTCATAAGTTCACTTCATTTTTTCCTTATATTTGTGGAACAAATGTTTAACTCAACCCCTGCTTAGGCAAGCATATATAAATGTGTCTTGTCTGGGGACTTTTCACGTGCCACGTACAATATCCTTTCTTAAATAAGATAAACATATGTGATACCAGTATTCATTACACCATTTATCAGATACACAAGATTAAACAAAGAAAGGAGATCAGAGTTGTTCTGGTTATTTTTCATATCTTACATTATCTGCAATCATTTCCTAACAAATTAAGTAGAGGTAGATTCTAAAATCTTCCTGGAGAGCTACAGTAGGCATTGTCAAGAAGCAATCCAGAAAAAGTATTGTGGTACTTAAGCCACAGCACTGTTCCAACTGACCCGTTTAAACTGAAATTCATGCTATAGCACAAGGCAAGGTAAAATATCTACACTGACTCTGGAGTATAAAGGAATTTGTCTCCATTAGTTTGGGTTCACACGTGATATATCCTCTATACCATCCAAATAATTTTTTAAGCTTCTTTGAAACATACAGAAATCCAGTGCTGGAGAAAGAATTTTATCCTTCTGAGAACCTGAGCATGAACTGATTCTTTTTTTTGTACTGACTGCAAAAAAAAAAGAGAGACTCACTATGTATGTTACAAGGCATTTACCTTGTATGTAATCCAAAACCCAAAAGGAATCAGTACAGGCAAAACTTTTATCTTTTTCAGAAATTAATGATTTTGGTTTTGGGCAATTGGATTTTGGGGGAAGTCTTGTTTCTGAGACATAATCCTGTAGGGCCTCAGGAAAATGATCTGAGAATTCTCAGGGTATAGCAGGGATAAATGGAGAGTTATTTTTCAGTGAAAAGTTGAGAAAAACACAGAGGAAAGGCTGAAAAAGGTGACAAGATCTGAATCAGGCACCACTTGTTCAATTCTGTAGTGCCGTAAATAGTATGCCGTCCGTTTTGTCTTTTCTCTTCTTTGTTATGACATTATACTTCCTAGAACTGCGTCAGGTCATTTTTTTTAGACATAATAACATTTTCATCAAGCTGCTATGTGATTTTTATGTGAGCTAAAATATAGCACTGCTTTCAATCTGAAGAGGTCCATCTTCTTTCCTCTCTTGAGGGGAAAGCTGGTACAAAGTGCATTTGATGTAACGCCTGAGAAGTATGAGTAGTAACAGTCACTTATAAAAGGTACAGTAAGAAATCTGTATTACAAACAGTGCAAAAAATGAACAAATATGGAAAATAAGTACAAAATAAGTATTGGAGTACTGTTTTCCATAACTTTCCTGATTCTATATATTGACTATTAAATTCAGTATTGCTCTTTTATATTAAGTGTTATTTGTTGCTGCTATTGTATGGATACCAGTTGTGTTTCATCCTGAACTGCTTATTGCAGGAGTTCCAGCAGAATAAAGAAAAGCCCATCTCTGTCTTCAGCACAGCACTTGCAGTAGTCAGTCAGGTATACAAGAAAGTATGCTCAAATATATTGTTACCCAAGCTATCTATGGAAAAAATGACAAAAAAGAACATTTGTACACAACACATTTTAAATCTTTTGATTTACAAGCATCTGCTAATCTTTTCTGTGAGTGCTTTACCATACATTTGGACCTTGACATCTAGATGCTTATCGAATAAGCATCTAGAATTTTCATCTCTTATAACCTTTACTGTGGAGAACTACACAGACTAACCCTTCTAACTCTTAGAATGAAACTCTTTCAACTGGAGAATTGCCTGGTGTTTTGGAAGCTAGAAATCATCAGCCTAGAAAAAAGTCCTTTAAAATGTTCAGTATAGGAACATGTGCTACTTAAAGTGTACTGCTGATAAAAGAACTCTGTATCTCTAGAGATACAAAGCAGAACAAATGATGTTGTACATCAGATAGATAAAAGATCACTGTGCTGAAAGTAATCATCAAACTATGACTTTTTAAAGCCTGAAACTGCATTTTTCTTTAAAAGTTTTCATTGTTTCTTCAGTATTTACATATATTTTCACAAAATAAAAGCATTTCATTAGAAAGTATCAAAAATATCTAGAAAATATAGGAATAGAAGTTTATGAGAGAACCAAACTCCATCTCAAAGGTTTGTTCATTTAAAGTTAAATTTTCTAAACAATCAGTCCATTAAATCAACAATATTTTCCTCTTTCTGAAGATAAAAAGAGATTGTTTTTAATATGCTTACTATATAAAAAGGTGAGATGGCATCTTAAAGACTGCAGAATAGTCTCCCAGGCATACAATTTATCTGAATGAAAACTCTAGTTGCTATCTCAATATAAATAAAATATACTGTTAATTTGTTGTTCAGATTACTGAAAATGTCCCTACCAGGAGCAGTCGGACTAATTCCAGGTTTGACTGTCAGAGTATTAATGACAAGCACTCAGACATTTAAATGAAAGGATTGTTACTCTTTATAGTACATTTCCTGATTGGAGCTTACTTTAACATTCCACTCCTGACCAAGATTCGCTTTTTATTGGCCAACTTTGTATTGTTAGAAGGTATTTATCATAATCATATCTTCTTGGCTTAAATGATTTACATAATGGCATCTCTTAAGGAAGAACAGCAGAAAAAGCTACTACTTGTAAAAAGATAACAATTTTACTGCTAAATGTGTTGGTATTTATCAAAATACTAACATACATTCTGTACAGTGAAATAGTGGTCAGTAAGACTTTGTTTTCACTGTGGAATCTGATAGCAAACATTTCAAGGTATTGGGTAACTCTCACGGGTTACTACTGTTCCAGTAGGATATGATCAAAAAGACTTCCCTGTGAAACACCCTGCTCCTGTCCCCACGGCATGCATTGATTGAAAGGAGCATCCTACACCTGTTATCTGCTGAGTGGAACTTCTCAGGGCCACAAAGCCCCCTGCAAGATTTCACTTGGTGGAGGACTGCAGCAGCAAGCACCTAGATAAAACCTATCAGTATTGGGTCTGTTAAGTCCATACAGCTAGAGGATGGGTAGTCACATTGTCTTGACCTATAATAAATTCATCAGTTGCAAATCCTGAGGTCTTGGAACCTGAAACCACTTAAAATACGGCCTTGAATCATTTCCGCAAGTTTCACAACAAATCCTATTTTGTTTTCAATAGGGATGAATAAAACAAACACAGACCATAAGGTACTCAATCTGAATTTACTGTAGAGTATAGGAGTAATATAAACCATTGTTACCTTGAACAACACAGTGACTGTTTTCTGCGCATTATGTTGCAGAAGTTTCTGCACTGAGAACTGAGATATGAAAGCAGCAATAGAATCAAGAAGTTATATGATTTATTTTTAAACAGTTTATGATGGTATTATATCATACAGATTACTTTCTTAGCACAGATCGGATTGTGATGCTGTACTACTTTTCTGAGAATGAGTTGCATTCTTTTTCTGTCTGTTTATCTCGGCATCTTGGTAATATGAGTAATAAGTGCAAAAGATTTTCAGAAGAAAATGTGTTCCTGTTTCCTATTTATACTTGGTAGAAACACTTTACTTTTATTTCTTATTTCTCACAATTTCATTCCAAGCACATCAGTGAAGCATAGCAGCAGCACTTGAGTTTACAAGAAACCATTTACCTGGTAGGAGGGAACATGCAAGATTTACAGCTCATCCCAGAATATTGAACTGGTTCTTAATGCAAAGTCAAACTAGGCATGTCCTTAACACTGATGGTGTATTAACAAGAATCTCTTCATTCCTGCAACCAAGCCTGTGAAAACCATCTAAAAATAGTATGCAGGCATTGGATTCTCCATATAATTAAAACCTGAAAAATGCTAAGAAGGTCTAGAGGACTCTCAGTGTTAGATAGAGCTACTTAAATAAAATGTTGGGAAAGTAGTAAATTTTAGCCTTCCTCTTGTTTACAAATAATCAGTAAATAGATGCAAATTTTAGGGAGTTTGTTTTGCTTAAGAGAACATTTTTTTACCCTACAGATTCTTTTGTTCAAGAGCTGAGATACTATATTAAGAAATCATGGAGAATGTAAGTAGTTGCCTGCCTGATTGTTTTTTGTAGATAGTAGAGTCTAGAATTCGTTATTTATTTTGTGGAATTAGTCACACAATATTGGTTCTGCTCCTAAACATTGTGTAAATACATGTGAGCACTGCAGGAAGGAGTCCTTGATACTTATATACCCTAATGGCTAGGAGCATTTCAGTATTTCAGAGAGAGCAGAATTGAATTATACTGCACACTTTTTAACCATGTCTTACTTTTGAATTTATTTTGGTTTGTCTGCTTGTTTATTTTTTCCCAAGGAAATAGTAGTATTTGTCGATACATGATATTTTGGAATGTAAAAACCTAATTCCCTTTCCATCCTAGAAAGAAAACTATATAAATTCTCTTGACTGAGCCAGTTGTTTGCAAAATGTATACTCCTTTTTCTCTTGTCACAATTACATAGAGTAATCGCATGTATATGATCATAGCACTAATTGCCAAGGGTTTGGTCACAGGCCTTTGTCTCTCTTATCAGATCAATAGTAGGGTTCCTGCTGGAGTGTTTAAAGTGCTGCTGTGTCTATATGCTGAACATTGTTTCATCTGTTTACCTAACATACAAACTGGAGTCATTGCTCCCTTTTAATGTCACACTGTTGTAGGTTACTTTTCCCATTCATTCCTTTGATAGGCACAGCAGGGAGAATACTCCTTTATAGTACAATGCAGAATCAAAAATTATTTTTGCTTATGGGCCTTTTGCCTTACTGTATTTTCCTGCATGAACAGTATGAGAAGTATTTTTACAAACACAGTGCAAGTTTTGGACCTTTGTACAATGTATTGCAGATAATCAAAAGCTGATAGGCTTGGGGAAAGCCTAAGCTCTTGGTGAAGGATTTTGACATATGAGGAAAAAACTCTAAAACTGAAATTGTCTTGAGGGATATAGAATTTTAGAAAACAGAAGTCTGTATACTCAAAAAGAACTGTAAATAGAACTGGAAATAAATGAAGGTAGACAGGTATGCGTAGGTATGCTCTGTAGTTCCTCTTACTAGAACAGAACTCCAACTTTGCATGGCTTCATCTATCTTTACTTTCTATGAGCATGGTAAGAGTCTTTTCTCAGTCTGTATCAATAATGATTATTTCAAGTTTAGCTGAAACAGGAAATGCTGGACATGTTTTTCCTTCTTAAAAGGGAACCTGGTAAATCAGCACCCAATTGTTCACATAAAAGAAATTCAGTCATTAACTCTTTGGCTTTGAAATCATATTTTAGATCAGCATTCCCAAAAATCAAACAGTCTAGGTGAATTGTCAGCATGTTTTCTGTGCTTCTTATATTGCAGTGATTACCTGGAATTGAAGTCTATAAGTATTTTCTGATAGGAGAAAACCTGATTATGAAATAGGGTGTGTCTGATACAAACCAGCTACTGCCCAAGGGTGTACCACATCCTGGTACCTTGAACATTCAGCATCAAGGAATAGTTAACTTGCATACAATTCCAGACCTCCCCTTCCTCAGTGCTACAAACAAAATAAATATTTACCACAAGTCTTTCTGTTACTACTGCTATTATATATCAGATAAATTGATACATAAACCATTTTAAACTCAGGCATTTTATGTTAACCTAATATACCTTGGTATGATTTTAAAAAATACTGGGTATCTAATGTTTCTCTTGGCTTAAGGAAAATTTTCTTCTGAAAACTCTGCAAAACTAGGCTTCTAGAACTTTACAGGGGTGCAGACAAGTCATTATCAAGTCAGTTCTTAGAAATATTATCAACCATTTCTGTGAATGCAATTATGGACTTTTATGACAAATATTCCCTCAAATATTACTAATTTCATGAGTTTTCTTTGAGCATTTTCCATTTCTCAACATTCTCTTAGAAGTACGAACTTCCAAAGAAATGGCTGTAGTGTTCTAATTGTCACAACCCACTGAAGCAAGAGAAACACTACAGAGGATTACTCCTACTGAAGACAATCCTTTTGTGTACAACTGGTAATTTAGTAGTACCCTTGAGTCTTTGCCATAATCAACAGTCTGACCATGGAAACCCTTTCTATTTTCATTCTTTGTTCATTCAGGAACAACTGTATCGTTGGTCATATTAAAATGTAAATTATTTTCTTGACTTTTGGGTAATAAGTGTTTCATAATCATCATATGATACATATGCATTATATGTACTGAGTATCTTTCCCAAATGCAAAACAAATATTTAATGAATATTTTTTCTTTTCCATTATAATTGAAATTAATAACATTTTTATCTAGCTACTGGACAATAACGTTGCTAGGATCCTTTCTGACCAATATTTTGCAGGAAAAAAAGCCTTTATTTTCAGTCTTAATCTGCTAATGATAGATTTTCCCATACGTAGTTTTTCCCTTTTCATATTCCTTATGAATTTTCCATGAATTCTAACATCATGTTTGTATTTATTGTTATTAGCTTAGCTATTGACTAAAAACTTCCCTTTTTCTTATCCTCTAGTTAATAGCTACTTTTTAAAATCAATGACACTAGCTTTATTTATTATTTCAGTACTACTTTTTTAACTGATATTCAGGGTTTTTTCTCAAAATTTGTCTTAGAAAAATTGTTGGTAAGATATTTTTACTAACTTTCACATTTTTCTGCTTAAAATTTTCTCCTCCCGTGATTTGAACATAAATATTTGGGAACTTTCTGTACTATGCATGTAGTAGTTGATAGAAAGGCATTCATTTAATTCTGTTTACAGAACAAGCAAAATCAAATCATGATCATGTTTCCCTGTGGAAGTGATAACCAGTTAGTTATTACATTTAGTTTGGCAAGTGAAATATATTTACGTTAATGTCGTGAGGTTCCCTATGTATGCCACCTGTTAAATTTCATTTCTCCATTTCCATGATTTCCTCCCCTTCTACTCATACTTTATCTATAAGTACTAATCTATACAGGCAGGAGACAATGTTTTGGGTTGACAAGACCTAAATCCGTCAGTCAGTAAATGATGGCAATTATTGATCTAACCAGAAGAAGCACAAGATGACGCATTAAACTATATGGATCCAAAGTTAATGGTATCCAACCTACCAATGATTTAGAAACTCCAAAAAAGATCATTTTAGACAAGGAATGACTCCTCCATCTTCCCTATACTACCTTTTGTAGTAGCATACAACCACTGATTTTAATATTTCAGTTATTAAAACTCCAGGTTTCTGTAATTCTAATTAAGACAAATGTATACTGATAAATGAACAATTCTAAGTCTTCTTATCTATTCTTTATTCCATGCAGTGGCATATAAATAGTTAATAAGTATCATCCCCTTTTCTTCCCTCAGTGCCTGGGCTAATTTTTTAATCAATATCTCGCCTTGGAGCTAATTGCTTGATTCATATTCCTCTTTATGCCCATCCAGCCTATGAGGTTAGTGCTCTGCAGACTGCCATCCCAGAACAATGCTTCCTTTTTTTTATCATATAAAGACAATTCAAACAATTGTCCTCTCTCCTCACCAATGATTTCACAAGTTTCCAAATTCCTACACCACTTTTTATTATTATCAGTGGTTCATTTCCATATTTTTTACCATGTTTCTTTCTTTTGCTGGACAATCCTGATTAAGGGTTTTACAGACACATTGCACATCAACCTCAGAGTAATAGCATGTTTATTAAGTATGATAAAAACATTATTCCTGCATGTTCCCTTTGTAGAAACTTGACTTGTGATCTGGTTAAAGAAAATTAATTTTACCTGCAGAGGAAAGAATAGATATTCAGTGACTGTGTTCATTAAGCTGGGGATAAACCTAATTTTTAATTATTTTGTCCTAAAGTTGTTTCTTGGTCTAACATTTATTCTGGTTCTGTTTATAAATATAGTGAAATTTGGTTTGTGTGTGTGTGTTTGTATCTGTCTTTCTTTCAGGGCATTGTATATCAAAAAGTCACAGTTAGAATTAGAAAATCAAAAAAGAAAAACAAAGTTAAAGAAAAAAAACGAAGCGCTTAGAAGAATGCATATTTTTTGTTCTACAAGTGATGTCTTAATCTAACTTTCACTACCTTTTGGATGTATCATTTTCAAAGTTTTATCTTCTAAGACTGTCATATTTTCTGTGGTAAAGGAACATGAACATGGCATTCAGGAGAAACCAATTCTGTTTAAAAATAAATGTGGTCTTGTTTAAGAAAATTTACTTAGTCAAAATCAAATAAAGAATTTCAACTTCTAGTTCATTTCCTATGAGCTGATATGATTAATCGTTTCTGCTAAGCCCTAGAATGAATGGAGACATCTATAAAACTAATTGCATCTCATCAGATATCAATGTATTTATCCTTATCTCAATGTGGTCTTCATGAAAACGTGTATACTGTCATTTCACAGGTGGCTTGGTGTTTTACCTCATCCAGGAGCAATGTGCCAGACCAGGTTAATGGTTTATTAATTTACTTCCTAACATGGGACACCATCCAACATTTCTCCAGTCCAAAAGTAGAGCCAGCCACTGCTATGCCCTCTCTGGCGATACAGAGTGCTAATGCCACAGAGCCTTGTATTTGACTGCTATGTTGAATGGCTTCTATGGCCTCCTGTCAGATTACAGGAGGTTATAGACCCAAAAATTGCCTTCCCTTCAAGGGTTAAACTATACAATGTAATTGCGAGTTATTCTAAAAAATCAGCTTGCCCTGAGGTCAGACAGAACACTGAGCTACAATCATTAATAAGCCATTTTGTGTTTGCCTCTGTGATCAAAGAATTCTTGTCCGGTGTGCAATAGCTTGTTTCCTTTGCATTTCAGCTTCAAATTTAGTTTCCAGAGAGAAGAGAGAATAAATCCTGACAATAACAATGGTGAATCTTTAATGGCACTCATTAAAGTCAATGTTTGATTTTTCAACTGTGCTACCTGAAATTCAATTTTTAGACCAAAAATGAATTTAAAAGCTTTGGGGCCTTTTGTAACAAACACTCTTTCACAAGTTATACTGATCTGCTATGTTGGATGGAAGACTACTTTGTGTTATTTGTTCCATTAGTTCCTTTAATTTCCTTTATAATAGCTGAACCTTTACTGCAGTTAAAAAAAAAATCTAATAGCAGCTTTGATCTTCAGATATCAGCTAGAGGGTACTCCACACTTAGATTTTAAATAATGTACTGTAGAAAGCTACCATCCAATGAAAAATCTTCAATTACTTTAAAAGCCACCCTTCACCATGCTTTTGCACTTACAGGCCGTTCTCCTTTTTTGAAATTTCAACCTCCGTAATACAGAGGTGCTTTAAGCAATTATTTATGATAGCATTACCTCATATCAATTTTCTACTCAGTGCATAAACCAAAGTTGCATCTGCTTTGTTAGAACAGGGAACATGATCTAGCTGATACATGTTCTTCCTCTTCTCTGGCATAATCGATGCAAAACTCTCCCCAGAGACAGTAGTGTCTTTCTTTCTTTGCACGGGATGCAGCATTGCTTTAACTATTGTTTGGTAAATACATTAATTAAAACAAATAAACCCAAACCAGAAGCCTGCATTACAAAATGTTACTGTACATTTATTTTTGCACTTTTAGTACCAAAAATTTCATAGAAGTTCTGAGCTTCATATGTTGTAAAGTATCTTGCTGTATGCTACTAATACAGACTCTATTCGAAATGTCTATGTTTGACTCTGTATATGCATGCATAGCTTCTCTATACTTACTGTGTGCATGACTGAACACAGACTGCTGCACGTAATACACTGAATACAAGCAAATATGCTTTTGTCCTCTAGAGGGGAACTGGTTGGGAAACACTCGCACGATTTTTTAAAGGCAATTTCATTTTTGCATTTGTTTTCCAAACAAATCAGAAGGAAGTCTCTCAGGCTGCAAAGCCTGCCGGTCTGATCACACAATATTAAAGGTTGGAGGTGCTGAAATGGGCAACTCCCCACGATGCAAGTGTAACCACATGTTGTTCATAAAGTGCACGGGGAACTGGATTACATTTAGAATGGGAGCCTCAATAATCAGCTCAGCACCTGTGAAATGCAAAGAAGATGTCTTGATGACTGCATGAATGCTATTTCTTTATATTATGAGTCTTGTTCTGTCATTCAGGATCTATATCTACTTATAAACAGAGAAATAGCTTTCGGATTAAATGTGAAGTGATATTAATGCCCTTGTATAGGAAACAGAGATTCAAATTCCTGTCCTGTGGGATGAGAAATGAGGCTTGAGTATTGAAACAACTAAACTGGATGGTCTCTCTGTTGCTGAAACCTTTCTGCCTTGTATTAATAATTGAAAAGGCTGGAAACTGTCTTGCCACAGCCTTGCTATTTGCAATGTCAGCTAAGCCAGTTCTTCATTCTTCCATCCCTCAAAATATTTATTTTCTAGCATATGGTGCTGCACTCAGTCACCTCCATCTGAGACAGCTGCTGAAACTCCTGGACTGTTCAATACATGCACACGTAACTTGTGCTGTCATCAAAGTACTAACTCCCTTTACACATTAACTCTGCTAATAATAAGCTAGGGTTCTTCTTGTCCTGATTCCTGAGATCAGAGCACTTCTGAACTCGACAGTCCTGCTGATCTCTGTTAGGCAATTAAATTAAAGGCATGTCATAGCTGACAGATGTACTAAAAGGCATTTGCTGACAGTACTTATCAGATCCTGAAGCCTACTTCCAAGAAATGGGAGACAGATGACCCTAGCCAGCTCTGGAGTTGCTCTTCTCCACTCCATCACTTGGGGGGGAATCAGGTTCAGCTGAAAGGTGAACCAGGAGAATGGTGACAGGACTGTCACTCTTCTCTGTCTGTCTGAATTACATTGTTTCTAGTTTTCCTGAAATAATAGGATTTTTTTCATACTCAGTATTAAAAAGCATTACAACATTAGGTAGTTAGACAATAGTTTTAAGAAGAAAAATATTAAACCTAATTTTTCTGCCAGCTATATCTATGAAGGTAAAGATTTTTAAATCTGCACTGCAAATCTTCAAAATGTTTTAACAAATTATTTCTGAGGACTAGATAAATATAACTGTAACTAAAGCAAGAAATAGAGGTAACTTTCATCTTATAATCATAATTTACTTAACATAAGTTAATCCTTTAGGATTGTCTGGAAGACAGAACTGGTGCAGACACAGTTGTCCATCTGTTTTCTGTCCTAAACTGAAATATCTGTGAAGAAATAGCTTCATACTTTCAAATGTGAAATGGGCTCTAGAGCTTATATATCCTGAACTGGGGAGAAGTGGAAATCAGATAATTTACTCTTTCTCCATAGGAATATTACAAAACTCTTAAAGATCTCCAAAACTCAAACTCAGAATAAATCTAACAAAACATATAACAAGTATAGAATGCATCCAAGAAGTCCTTCCCTCAGGTCATTAAAGTACTTTCAGCAAAATGTTCCTCAAATCCTTGGACTGAAGAAAACAGTGAGATTTACAGTGTGATCATGTGAGATTTGCAATTCCTTCATCAAGTTCTGCGGAACTGATGGTGCTCAACAGACTTGTGCTTTTTTCCCCCCCTCCCTTCGATTTCACCAAGGCAGTGAACAAAATTAGATCAATACAATAAATTTCAATTTCTCCTCAAGAGTATCACATTGCTTTATGTTTGGTATTTTTCCCCATTCAGAGAGCTAGATTTTAATCCTCTCTGCTTCCTCCAAAACACAGTGAATAGTGGATGACCAACACTAGAAAAAGTATGGGAAAAAATGGGTTTGCTCTTGGCGCTGTAATTGTTTATACTACAATGGTATCTTGGGGCCAAGTTTGAGATCAAGGTCCCGTTTTTCTATGATTTGATTATATCGTAGAAAATAATCCTCATTTCAGAGCAGTTATAATCTTACTGGACATACCAATGGAAGGTAGTGGACAGATACATGACTTGTGGGTGCTACCTCTTGTAGGTCAACATTTAGGTACTTTCTAGTACTTTCTATATAAATGGGTACGAGTAGTTTAGTATTGGTACTATATGAATGTTAGCAGTTGAGAGAAAAAAACTAGAAGACGAAGTCAAGTCCAGACTAGCAGTGGAAGAATGCTATCAAATATAAAAGTGGTTTATTTTTTTCTAAATACAACCTTCTATGCAAAAGCAGGATAATGCATTTGTGGGAATTGCTGCCTGTTCAAAAATCATCGGGCAAAATGGTAAGCTCAGTGTCTCTCACCGCTTCCCGTCTTTCAGTTCTTATTCCTATTTGTGTTCGTCTGGGATGATAACCACACATGACCACATTTATTTCTCGGGATGAAAACATCCTTAGGGGCTGTTTGTACCTATTGCAGGATGTAGGATGGTTTTTTATGAGGTGATAACAATTCTTGAAAATCCAAATGTTATTAGATTCAACATATACGTCTCACCTGCAAATCCCCACTCAGATGTTAAAAGTTAAAGAATTTTGGTTTTCAGTTTTATTTTGAAGAAAATATTGAGGTAATTATAGTGATTTCATTGTTACTTTCCATTATTGAAGCTCCTGTTTGATAGTAACCTCTTTTTAAAAGGTGCTTCAGTATTTTTTATTGCTTCCCAACAAAACACAAAGCTAGGAGTAGATGAGCCATTTGTAAATATTTCCAAACCTACTACAGTTGTTACTGCTTAAATATAACAAATCATTGTCTATTGATAGCTACTCCAATATGAAGTATCTCCTGCAAAAGCAGATTTGATATGTATAATTACCATAGGAAATGAAAATAATATCTATGATAGATAAATATTTCTTAGTTTTTCAGGCAACTTAAGCATATCTACACACGAGGAAAGGATGATTTTATTCTATATTGATAAAATATTACAATTGGTCTGTTCTGTGATTTCTAATCATATGGGGCTCCTCTTTAAGTTCATACTTAAAGGAGTTGGTTTAAAAGTTTTCTCCATGAACTGTAAACCCAAAGAGTTCTTTTATTTTGTAGTAGGTTCAGATCTTCCCTACCCCCTCCATTTTTCCCTTAATTTCTTCCTCATTCTTTCCAATTCTCTGCCACCTGGGTGAACCACTTTCTTAAGGGAACCCAAAACAGCTACATTTAAGACAATCACAGATATTCTTTGCTCTGATGGTACTTGAAACTATGCCTTTTAAAAAAAAATTATTCTTGATGACCTATTGGTATGGAGATGTTTGTGGTACATTCTTGTCAGGCTGAACAAAGACACTAGACATGTGTCAGGGAACCCCTATGCTTTTATTGTATAGTCACTATAAATCCAGCAACCAGCTCACTATTTAGACTCAAAAGGTGTTGGCTGACAAGCCCTTAAATTCTTAGAATACACTTCCACAAGAGTGGTGGCTAACAAGCCATTGATTTTGTACAGTACACTCCAGTAAGTTCTCAACTCTCACAATAAACTCCTCAAAGGCGCTGGCATACAAGCCACAACACACTTCAACAAGCTCCCCACACCCAAAACAAAGTTCAGTACACAGTATGGGGCAGAATATGATAGCTGTGCTTTGCCCAGGCAAAGCAAGGGAAGAAAACAAAGAATATCACATCTCTATGTCCTGCATTGGTCTGGCGCATGGATGGTCTGGAGCTGGGGTCGCCAGACCAAGAAAATGAAAGAGAAAGAGGGGAAGAAGAGAGATTGAGGGGACCCAATCTACTTTCTTTTATGGTTAACCTGGTCCTCCTGTGTAAACTAGATTTTTTGTTATGTTTTGTTCACACATGCACAGCCAGCCCTTTGAGCCCTCCTCCAGGAAGTGAGTCGAGGAGGGGAGCTGAGCACAAGTCTCAAGTTGGAGGAGAAACTTGGTTTAGAACAGCGCTGCCCCACCTCCCCAGGGCCCTCTCTTCCAATCACCTCTTTCCTGTCATAACAGTCAAAATGTTTGAGACAAAACACGCTTAGGTCTGGTCCTCCACACTTGGTCTACACATTTACAAGGCAGAGTCCCTTAGGAAGTAAGAAATGCATCATTTGAAGGGTCACATTTCATCTATTTACCTTTTATTATCTGTGTCTCCTTCAGGCATTAGTATTACCAAACTGGGTGTCTTGGTAACTGGTGTAGCAACTTGACACTAATTAACATTAATTTGTGGATTTTGTATCATACCCCTAGATTGACATGATATTACAGCAGTGCTCACCAGTGTTCCCATGAGGAATTCTGCTGAGCTAATGACTTTCCATTTTTATGTGTTTTTATGAGCATTATCTCTTCGTTTTAGCTGCACAATCCATTATAGTTCTTGCTCCATTTCCAGAAATTAGGCACAGTCTGAATTACCTACTTTGTCACAGGCTCTGATTCACATTAACCAAGAAAGTAACTGTGGTACTCAACTTTTCACATAATTTTCATTTTCATAGAAGGTTTAAGAGAAGTTACTGTGTTGATGTATGTTATGTGCTCCAATTTTTAGTCTGCTTTACTAACACAGGGAGTTGAGTTTTTTTGTTGGTGGTGGTTTTGTTGGTTTTTTTTTTGTTGTTTGGTTTTTGTTTGTTTGGTTTGTGGTTTTTTGTATTTTTTTGTGTGTGTGGTTTTTTTGGGTTTTTTGTGGGTTTTTTTTGTTTTGTTTTGGTTTTTTTGTTTTGTTTTGTTTTGTTTTGGTTTGGTTTTTTGTTTTGGTTTTTTTGGTTGTTGTTGGTTTTTGTTTTTGTTTTTTTTTTTCCTGACACTAGCACCTACTTCATTCTATCCTACATGGTTTGGACTTCTGGCAAAGTATGAGATCAGCCTCCACTCACCAGATCATGTGCTGGTTGTGAGAGCTTCTGCTGCCTGGAATTTTTTCTGTCCACCAATTTTGGAGGAACTCTGCCTGCAGAAGGCTCAGTATGCCTTTCTGCACCAGACCTCAACACACATCTCTCTGCTGGGAGTATTTTGAGTTCTCTAATACCTCTCCAGGTATGAAACTAACCATTCTCTTCAGCTTCATCTAGTGACTTCTATGCTCAGCTAGTAGTAATTTTCACAGTTACTTTGGCAAGTTACATGCTCTTTTTAAATTGTTTTATTCGGTTTCTTGATCAGGTGGCTTAAAAGGGAAGCCCTTCAATATAGGCTTTGGTAGATTTGTAAACTCCCTGAGTTCTTGTTTCTTTTCAAACCCTCTGATTAAAAAAAATAAAAATCTAAAGTTTAATTTGGAGTAAGACTTCAAATTTTTGTAATACAATTTCATAGTTAACCTCCTCATCCCTGAATTAACTGAAAACTGTTGAAACATCAAAGCTTCAAAACCACCTATTGTTCAAAACAGCTCCCTGTCTTCCTTTTCGATAGCACCTTTTGCTAAATTGCCTTCCTTTCATTACTTTTTCAGCTGTCGTGAGGTTTTTAATGATTTCATTCTTCAAGTCTTTGCCTAATTTGCTGCAGTTCTGATTCAATTATCACTCAGAGGCAAGAGGTCTGCTTCCCAGAGTGCATAAATTTTGGCTGGCGGATCTGCAGTCTGATCCTACCTCCTCTGGAGTCAGATATGGATCAGAATACCTCTAGACAAAATTATTGTAGTGGTAGGCAGTAGATCTGCAAAGGATGGATTCATAAAACTAAATATTATCTTTGCTACTGGAAGGACATCTAAAGAAATGTTAATCTTGAGTGTCTCCAGAGATCCTTTTGTTTTCTGAACTGAAGATCAAACATCTAATCGCTCATAACAGAAAGCCACTGTGCATTTTGATTACTCAGAAAGTACTGTCAGATGGAAAATACTCCCCAATGACTATATATAATATACATGAAAGAAATCGGTCACTGATCATGGTATGGAAACTTAGTGGAGGGGAGAGACATATCAAGGAAGAACAGGGAAAAGTCAGAAATAGGAATTTCAGGGTATTTTGCCAGTCTATTTTCTGGGAGGTTCTGTGAGTTTAAATTACAGACTTAGCCTTTTCTAAGATTGATTTAGATGACAGTTCCAATGTAAAATATATTTCACCCATTCCAACTTCCTATTGAAAACCCAATTTCTGTCTCATTTACACTGAAATCTATTCAACTTAAGCTGGTGCTTTTGGAGTTCTTTATATTACTCTTGTTCTTTGCAATCAAGTCCACCTTTCTGGTTTTGTTGAAGCAAAAAAATTGAAGCAGCCACAGTATAAGCACACAAAGTGAAAAAAAACTCTAAAAAACTAGACAAAAAAAAAAAGTGCTTTGAATTCCAAAGGGGGGAAATAAAAATGATTTGTATTAAAGGTTAAATATACCCTAAACTATAATGTTACAAGTTTTATGGGAATGATGTCTCTATATCCTTGTGCAATGCATCATCAATCCACAGGCAAATACCACTGACACTGTACATTTTTTATCTCTACAGAAAAATGTTTGGATACCACTTACCTCTGAGGCAGTTCTTCTGGAAATTATAAATATATTTCTTTCTTGGGAAAAAAGGAAAGCACATCAAAATGAATGATGAAGCCTACAAACCGAATTTTCAGCTGTTTTAAGTAAACTGTGAGAAAGTGTAAAATTTCTTGTTATAATTCACTCTACCCAGAGTTCTGATGATAGCAATCTGGAAATGTTATATTTGCAATACTACTTACCTACCTGTAAGTAATTACCTAGTTCTTACCATGCTGTAAAAATGATCACAAACAATGTTTTTTCCTGGTGTGAGGAAGGACCATGAGACTACAAGCTTAAAGTAACCCCATGTAAATCAGTGGAGCAAAATCCAGCTGGAGTGGTGAAACACAGTAGTTTAAAAATAATATTACTGAAACAGGAGTTCATATTTGCTGTACTCACTTTTTATACTGTACTAAAGGTATTTTATTGTCCTCTTGGTGAATCAGGACACCAGTACTGGCTAGAAATTAAGCTGATAAAGGGTTATCACAAGCTTGCATACTACCCCTCTTCATCAATCTCATGACTTTGGTAAGGAAGACATCCATGATCAAGACAGCTCCCTACTAGATGTTGGAGAAGACTATGTGTGGAAATCAGTGGTACAAAATGACTGTAAGTATTTTTAAAGCTGAGTATAACCAGATAAACAATACTAACTGCAATCAACTACAAACTGAATCCAGAAGGAGAGCAATGCCGGTATGTAACCATAACATCTCTTCAATCTTCTTGTAAGCAATACATCTTGTAGATTCATAGTACAGTTTGGTCACTAAACATACTATAAAATTATTATTTAATTTTTGAAATATGTGGCCTAATTTCCGTAGTTCTATATTATGCATTATTCTTTCATGGTACTAACAGAGTATTGTGGAAATGCTGTCCTTGTGGATATAGTCTGGTTGAAAGGGTAGACCTAGACAATGGTCTTATGTGGCTAATTTGTAATACTTCCATCATTGTATTATTCTGTGTTCATGATGACTGTCAGTTCATTAGACTTTAAATCCTCTTATAAATATTTGATATTAAATTCTTGTTAAAGAAATTTTAAGCTTTGTCTAGTCTAGTGATGTGTTTATTGTTTAAATTAATATTTCACTTCCTCCAATATTTTATATGGCAATAGAATTTTATGAGGGCTTAATAAGAACAGACTATGCCTACTCTATTGTCATGAAAAGGTTTTCTTTCTTGTGCACTTTCTGCTTTTATTCCAGTCCTTCTCACTGATTCTGAGATTTAATGGCTCATGTGTTCTCTTAGACAGAGTCATCTACTATACTATGCTGCTGTGACTATTTCATTATTCTGTTTCTTGACTTCATGCCCATGTCATCCATTCAACTATTGGTTATTCAGTTTGTTAATGAGGGAAAAGTGCAATGACCATTCAGTCAAATTACAGAATATAGAAAAGGTCAAGATACTAGAGTACATTATTTTAATTTGTGTAATATTGTGCATAAGACAATATATTTTCCATTCCCTGATACTTTATTTCATAGCAAAATTATTACAAGAACATAATATGGCATAAAATTATCCATACTAAGAACAAAGCCTGCAATTAAAATGCTAAATGGCACAACTTTAATCCTTTATTTTGACAATTACTGGAGTAAGAGTAAGGATTTCATCTTGCACATGAAATCATAATTTTATAGTTATTATTTGTCAGAGGATACGAAATACATTTTAAATCTACAGCGAGATACAGGTGCCAAAGTGCTGCTTAACCTCTCTGCCTGAGAGGTAACTCAGTACAAATCAACATCTTGTTTAGTTTCATCTAATCCTAGAAACGTGAAATCCCAAATAGCTAAGTTTTTCATCAAGGAAAAGACGAGATAAAGAATACAGACAGGATCTCGTTGGTTCACAATTTCTGAAATCACCCATGATAGTCAAGATCAAGATGATAGTCCTTGCTGAGCAACTATGCAAATACTGTAAAAGCTGCTTTAAAACTGCAGTTCTTTTCATGTCCATTCTCATAGACACTAGTCACAGGATAGGGGAATTCTGATAATTTGCTCCGGTTTGGTCTGATAAATCTTCTGCTTTATGTTGTGCAAAATGGAAAAGGTTTGAAAAAAAGTTTTAGAAATACCTTTTCTCCTATCTCAACCCCAGATGATGGGGCACTTCCGGGAGGTGCCAGATACAATATTTCATGCAGAAGAGAGATTAATTCCATCTCTTACCTCTCAGCAACTATTTTAACCACTACAGACTCAGATAAAAATAAAGAGAAAAGCTAGATTTTTAAATGAAACAATGTGCTCTCTGTTTTTTAGTCCTCATTCTCCCTTTCCTGGAGTATTTTCTTTTTGTCAGAAAATGCTTAGGTATGTAATTCAGGAGACTACACACCAATGAGGGCAAAAACATCAATCCAGATGAGACATGGAGTTTAAATACGTTTTCCAATTTCCTAATGGATAGCATGTTACCTATACTTTACTTGTAACTGCAAAGCTTGTGAGACTTTAATTTAGCTCGGTATGCCTTTGAAATCATGTCTAAGTGTGGAACTTTTTATTGGCATTTTTTCCATAATTTTGCTCTATATATGTTAGTCCTGCATGTCTACCTACTTATTCCTCCCATTATCCAGAACTGTTATTATTTTTATTCATACAAACATGACAGTCACATGAATTTGCATATTCCTGAAGCCCGTAATTTAACTTCTGTTCTGCTTCACTAAATGGAGTTACTGATATTGTGATGAATTGAGGAATTGCACTGTACCTCTTTCAGTTTTTTCTTGCTATTAATTATAATCCATTCATTAATATGACAAATTGCAAAGTTTTCAATTTCGTTATTCTTTTCTTCAGTATTCAGGAAATCAGCTTAGTCTTAATCAATGAAAATTAGAGCCTTATAGCAGACAAAAAGTGAGAAGTTAAAAGTCAAATAGTTGATTGCATCAGGCCCAAATCTGCATCTGACCTGTTCTCACAATACTCCAAATTATTGGCTTTTAGCCAGCTTGTTTTAAATTCAGTCTTGTTTTGTTTTCACTGTCACAAGTAAAATAGGATTGCTAAAATGACCCATTAGTACCTCTAAAATACCATTTTACAGGCAAATAGCAATTGATTTGGTGTTTTAGCAGCTTTTCAGCTGTTTTAATAGTTCTTTTTTGTCAATTATTTGGGAAACTACATATGTTTGGGTAAAAATAATACACAACTGCCATTTATTTCAGATTATTTTGAGTAAAATTTGGGAACACGCTGTTTAATTTATGTTTAAAGTTGTGCTTTGAGAATGAAAGAAGAGCATGTATTTCAACATATTGTAAAGGATTCATAGTTTTGTCTGGTGCGTATGTTACTTGAACAATAACTGCACCTGAAAAACATCACTTTTTGTAGCCAAGTCCATTATTATAGACTTGGAAATCTAAAGGACATAATTCAGACGTACTTTTGAATTTGACAAAGTACATATATTTCCACTGAAAATTTTGGCTGTAATTTTTTCAGTAAGGAATTTAGTAATGTTGAACTACAAAGGAGAAAAAGGTTATGAAGATCTTTACACAGAAAACAGACATAAATAAAAGACCATTATTTCAATAGCAGGAGACATTTGAATGAGGACTTTCAACATTTCTAGCAACCTTTCACTTCTGCATTTTCTAACCTCATGGTATTCTTTCAATCTGTCTTTGTGGTGTTTTGGTCATGTTTACATCATCCATTTTTATGAATTATGAATCCTAACATAGTCACCTAAGCAATTTGGAATGGAAGTTTAATATATATGCTTAAATTTATGTACTATCTAAATATATTAACGAAAGGGCTGAAGAGTGTAGAGGACATGATCTCCAATAAACCAGCATCATTTTATAGCTGAAAATGTGACTCCTCTTACCTTTGCTGCTGTGGAAGAAAAGGTTGATGATTCTCTGGAGATTTTGTGATAGCTCAAGACACATTAGTGACTCATCTGTAAATATCTATTTCCCTGGAGCTAGCAAGGAAAACTCCACAGAATGTGTTTGATAATATAAATCTCATCATGAAGCAATATACATTTTCTAATTGCCACTTCAGAGGTGAAGGCTAGATTTCCTGGCAGGTGTGAATTGGCATATCTCTGCTGAAATCACTGAAGTGCTGTGTTACATCAGAACTTGGACCTATTTCCTGAGCTATTTTTGTCATGCTCCTAAAATCAATTCCTTGAAGGCTAAGGCGGTGAAGAAAGGAAATAACTCTCTACTCTTGGGACACTGGCTACTACATAGGCTCTTGCCCTAAGACATTTGGGTTTTATGCTTTTATAAATGAATGATAAAATGTAATAAATCTATGTAATGTGAAAAAGGTAGGTGGGAAAAAAGAAAAATACAAAATAACACATGACTTGAAATTACAGTTTAGTGAATTTTCCTCTTCAGTTTGGACTACTTCAGATAATCTGGAGGTATGTTAAGATAAAATAAAATCTATGAAGCAAATGTTTACTTTTTACTTTTTCTATCTTTCCCAGTAGGGTCAGAATTAGACTCGTAGGATTCCACACCAAGAAAAACTTAAATGCTTTCTGAATGACCAGACTTTTCTGAATAATCAGTGTTATTTTTGTTGTGCTATCTTATGGATATGTGTTTATAGATTACCTTTTAATATTTAATAGCACAAACAACTTCTTATTTTTCTCTTATGTCTGAAAAAATCCATTAAATTTTCCCTGTTTCCTGACAAACTACTTATTCCATTTTTCATCTAGATGTCCTTTCTCGTCACTGTCAACAGTATGAACCAGAATGCCAGTTTACTACACCTTACGTGCTCTAATAGCAGTCAGTTCATCCAGTCAGAACTACTGTACTCCAGGATAAGATTTTAGTGTCTCAGTCCTTCGCACGAGACATAATCACAGATTTACACAGGTTTATAGGATATATTTTGGAAATGGTCTGCTTTCAAGAAGTGAAATAAGAAATTTATTGGTGAGAACTGTGTGCGTTAAGAACAGATTACTTCATGAATCATAACCAAGGACTGGAAATCTGTGGGCATACACTATGCCCAAGATTTTCAGCCTCCCAAAAGAGGAGGAGAGGCAAAGGTTGAGGTTAAGGTAGCCTGTGGAGGATCCGGTGCTGAAGCAGATGGGTATTTCCTTAAGGATCTGCAGCCCATGGAGAGCCCACACTGGAGCAGGGGAAAATTGTGTGAAGGAAGGATCTGCAGAGGGAAACCGTAGCCCCCTCGCCCTCTAACCCCTCTGGGCCACTTGGGGCAGCAGGGAAGAGTCTGGAATAAAAATGTGAAGTTGGGCATGAGGAAGTGGAGAGGAAAGGTGCTATTTTAATGTATATCTTAATTTTTCACTACCCAAATCTATTTTAATTGGCAATAAATTAAATTATTTTCCCACCAAATTAGTCTATTTTGCCCACTGCACTAATTTATAAGCAATTTCCCTGAATTTATCTCAACCAATGAGTTTTCTTATCCTATTCACCCCTACTGCCCACACCATCCCATGAAGGAGGGTGGGAGTGTGAGCAGCTGGATGGGCATTTGGAACTGAGACTGGGCAAACCCACCACAGGTTTTTACAAAGAGGCTAATTTTGTGTATAATATACTTTATCTGTGATGAATTATGCTGTATTCACCTGTGTTAACTTCTGTGCTCCTCTACAAATTTTCCTTTCAGTATCTGTTACAGGGATTTTGGGTATATACCTGGCAGGCGTTGCCATAGGCATAATTGAATCTCCAGCTTCCTCACAGGTATCTTTGAGTTGCATTGACTTATTCTTCATAAAATCCTTTGAGATCTACATATGAAAAACAGTATATCTGAGCTTAGTTATTAATTTTTTTGCTGTATGAACATAGATCATAACAGAAGACGTCAGAAAATGACATGATGTTTGGGAATTTAATGGGGTATATTTTCTTCTTGATAGGCACATATATTTCCCATTAATGCTAATGGGAATTATATGTGTGCAGCAAGAGAACACACCACTTTGCATGTAAATTTCACATTTTATTTTAAAGAGGATATGTAACCCTATTATCACTAGTGCTGGTATAAAAATTTATCCCAGTTCAGTTGGTTATAATCAAAACATTAAAATGATCTAGCTGAGTCTAATTTTATTTTACCTTCCCAACACTTTCATAATGAAAGTACTTTAATCCAAATCATTTTCTGTGTCATGTGCATGAATAAATAGCCCTTTTCTTGAAGTTAAGTTGTTTTTAAACTCAAGCTAATAAAACTACTTACTTCCATGCCCCTCAGAGTTACAAGCACAGTTAAAAGCCCTACACAATTCATATTTGAAACATTCTTCAGGAAGATAGACTGGTAAAAGATCACATCCTTGACTTTTGAATGTATCTTCTAAAGCTGATAGAAAATGCCAGCTTTTTATGAATCCTGTATTTGATCTAGAAAGTATGTGGATTTTTTTATGTATGTGGATTTTTTACCATCCAGTGATTTTCAAGAAGTATGCAAGTTTATTGTTGTAAACTTTAAATAGCACAAGGTCTTGTGATGTAGCTTAGGGTAACATTTATCATGACTCATAAGCTGTATTGGAATTAGCCATCTTTCCCGTTTCTTCTCCCTTCGTGATTTTCATCTTATTTGTACAAAATTTCCTCTTCCTTACTAATCTGTCGAATCACACCAGAAGCAGCTGCCCTTTTCCCTGGCACATTCAAAACGTGACTCCCACATTCAAATTCAGGACTCTTGTCTGAAAATAATAATAATAAAGTAGGTGCACTTGGAAAAAAGGTTCTTTTTCTTGAACTTCTGGAAGAGAAAAAAAGGAAAAACATTTTTCCAAATTCCCCATAGATAAAACTGGAAAATATAATCTGAATACAGCTGAAGTGCTTTTCCTTGCTGAAAGCATAAAAGTCTAAGATAATTAACTTTACATCTAGTGTCAGAAAGCCCAGGATATCAGGTTCATGACAAGGATCTAGCTGGAAATTTCTGCCTTGAGCCAAGATTCGCTGTCAGGCTCCATTTTCAGAGCAGAAAGCCTCTGGGAGATGCTTAAATCAAAACAAACCAGGATTTTTCAATAAGACTTTGGTTCTTAAGTAAATTTCATCCAACTAAAACCCAAATAGAAACCATACTGAGGTAAAAACTTGTTGAAATTATGTCAACTACTGTCATGACTCAAGTTGTTTCACTTCCTAATCAAAAAAGAGACATTGTAAAGGTAGGATGGGAGACCACAGCAATTTACACAGTATCTGGAGAAGACCCTTGCTACCTAATAAAAGTAAAAACTGATATTTTAATTTTCATGTGTAGGTGGAAAAAAAATCCATAAAAGTTAATTTTAAATCAATTTAAAATTTTGATTTTCAATTATTTCTTCTGCTGTCTGATCTGCATTTTCTCAGGCAACTCCCTAACTCATTTTTCCTTCCTCCTGCCTTATACTGATTTTACTTCCGAGTGCTCAGTCAGGTCCCTAGAAATCAACGTGGTTGGAGTAATTCCAGCAAAGCAGCTCTTTTCATTATAGTATCAGTGTAAAATTACAATCCTTTTAGAAGAAGGCCTAGACTTTTCCTCTTCTTTCAAAGTGTTTGTGGACTGGAGAGTCTTGATATACAGAGTATGGCAATATAGGTTTCTACTAATATTGATAAGATTTAAAAAAATGAAGAATAATGATAATCAGAATAACTTCATTTTAGCAATATTTTCTTACTATTTATCTTAGATTTTTTTTTTAAATATTTATATTTCTCCATTCTGAGTTTTGAAAACAGCATAAAATTCACCAGAGAATTATTGGTCCTTAGGAGCTACAAAAGGACTTTGGTTCAAGAATCACCATCACTGTTCCCACAAAAGCATTTGATTTAAAAAACAACCTGCACATCTCTTAAGCTGAAGTATAAGCATAATAAAGCTGACTGGTAGGAAAAGCTACAATTAGTCAGATTCTAAGCCCTCTCTTCTCAAAGAGCCATAAATATATAGTGAGGAACAACAGCCTTTCTGCAAAAATGTTAAACTGAAGAAATTTTGTAGTGCAGAGTCAATATTGATAAATAACAATTCATTTTACTTTTAAAAGAAAAAAATCAGAAAATGTGAAATTCTGTATTAAATTCTATAAGTTTTCACAGATGTTCCCATAGGCCTTTGTGTAAAGGTCACTCAAATGAAAAAAACTCATTACAAGCACAGGCAAAACTCATGTTTCATGCAGCTAAACTTATTCACTTATTTTAGAATAATCTTGATTTTAGTTTCTGTAAAGTACCATGAATTTCCTCCCTAGAAAATCTGTTATAAGCTTGGTTCAAATTGCTGATCCCAATATAGAAAAAAAGCATTGAACTAATTTCCACGGGATTCCTGTAAGCTGGATCTTCTGCCTTCTCTCAGAAACCGACCATACGCTAAATTTCATTAAATTTGTCATGGGGCATTTGGATAGAGACTAGGATGCCTGACATAGACCAGCTGGGCCTGGTGGAGGCAGCCAGCACTAGTGCTAGGAAGGCATACTCGGTTAACTGAATTCACCAAGGTTTTAAGCTAAGTGGCTGGCCATGTGAAAAATTCTGTTGAAAAAATCCTCATGGAAAGAGACACAGAATGTCTCCAAAGGGCTCAGAAATCTTTGGGATTTCAGAGGGAAAAGGTAAATACAGGAAAGTAGAAAAGAGGAAAAAATACTTATTTTTCTGTTAGAAACACTAAACATTTTGCTACATAAAAACATTCTTTCAGTTTTCACAGAAGACAAAATTGGTCCAAAATGCTGTCAATTTTATAGAAACTCACTTCATAAGTGTGTTTTAAAGTAAGCCCAGAAAATATTGGTCATACCACTCACTAACTCTCTGATTTACATCCTGGCTGTTCGCATGGGTGAGGCAGAGATAGCACAGTAAAATAACTACCCTAATCAGAGCAGAAATCAGTCCAGAATGTGCTGTAAAACCAGAGCATCTGTAGTGTCAAACAAGTTAACATTCAAACCAAGATAGCAAAAGCCATTTTCTTCCTGTTGTTCTCCTCTAAAAATTGGGTTAGACTATTTTGGTGTATGAGACAACATATAAATTGAAAACCCCAAGTACCATGCTACATTCTTGAGTCTCGGTATGAGACAACATATAAATTGAAAACCCCAAGTACCATGCTACATTCTTGAGTCTTGGTATAGATCCTGTGACATGTTTCAACTATCCTCTTTTCTGTTGAAATGAAATTAAGATACTTGGGCCAGACTTCCATCCCAGCAGCTGGAATACTCAAACTCAGGAATGCTGTAGGAGCATCATTTCTGACACAGTTTGGACAACCAGACCTACACAGATTCAGAATTTGTCACATTTTGAATTGTACTCAACAAACTTTAACATCAACACATTTTTGCACCGACATCAGGAGTAGCAGTCAGGGATTTATGAAAGTGGCTGAGGATCTGCTAAGCTCTACTTCATCCTTACAAAATGTGAGTTCCCACCAGTCAACAGTCTCTCTGTTACTGAAGTAGAGAAAAAGGAACCAGAATGGGGAAAAGAATCTATCCATGTACTCAAAGAGGTATGAAATAATATTTAGGGAATTATGTAAATATCAAGTATAGCTAAAAATGCAGCCAAATTCTCTACCTGATTATGGAATAGAAACAAACCTGAACTTTCATGAGTGGGAAGTTAGCTAGTTAGCTCTGCAAACCTACTTAATCTCATGGCTTCATCATCATCTTGTTCTACCATGTTTTTCAGCTGTGGTCTAGACCCACAGCTGGGATAAGAACTTGAAGATAGTAATTGATGAATTCAAACATCTTTGCACATCATTTTCTAGCACTGATTCTTTTAAAACAATTTGATAGAATCTGCCCATCTTTCTACTTGTTAACAGTAACTCTTTTCAGAACCCGTAAAACTGACAAATTGGTCTAAAAGGACCGAGTGGAAACAAAGTCTCGAGTGCCTTTTTAAAATGAAGCCTTGAATAATTTTCTGTATGTCTCCTCAGATTTCTTGTGTCAGCATTTTAATCAGACCTCTCAACACCATGTTGTTTTACTAAAGAATTTTAGTTAAACAGGCCATGGATTTTGTGTTGACATTTAAGTGATCAGATAGCTGGTGCCCCAGGAAATAGGGCAGTTCTATACATATTAATGGTAATTAATAGTAGCTGAGGTCAAGCCACTTGTTTAGAAATATTTGTGTTTCCTATGTTGGAAACTGTTTATTCTATGTACTGCAGGACACTCAATGTTAAATCCTTTGGACTGGTAAGGATTTGGGGTCTTTTCAATGCTTATTTTCTTAAAATTAAGGCCTAGTTCTTCTGACAGACAAGCATCACTAGAAAAACATTTTAAAATGACAAGACATGAGAAGAGGCTCTGCTAAATTTCTAATGAGTTTAGTCTGACCATGTATCTCAGTTATTCCAGTCCTTCTCTACAATGAACTTTTGAGCTGTTTGAGATTTATCCAAAATATCTTTTTTTTTCTTTTTAATAATAGCATTTAAAATAATCCTAGCACATTTACTGTGACACTAATATACCTCAGGGCCACCTTCTTAATGTACAATTTACCTACAGCATTCATTAATGGCTGAGAAAAACATACCCTGCCATGGCTTACTACAACCTAACAGACTTAAATTGCATCCAGCAAGCTGACAGGCCAGTACATTATTAACTGAGCCACTGAGACTCTTTAAACTGTATTGTATATAAGTTTATAGCGCAGGGAGTATAGAATTTTAAGCTTGCACATTTTAATGTATTTAATTTGCCGCACTCGGCAGTTTGCTTTGTGAACTGTTAATCTTTTCAACCGATACAGCAAAATGTCACTGTATTCATTTGCAGAGGATAATAGGCTTATATCCTGAAACAATAAAGTTATAATAGCCTGCCCACTGCTTGGAGAAGTTATACAAATTCAGCATGTACAAGGTGTTGTGTGTCCTACTTACCCTCTAGTATTAAAACTCATCTTCATGTATCAGTGCCTTGAAAATCAGTTGTGCACATTACTTTGGTGAGAAAAAGCCAAGTAAATGTCATGGATCAAGCTCTGCTGAATATTCTCTCTCTCTCTCTCTCTCTCTCTCTCTCTCTCTCTCTCTCTCTCTCTCTCTCTCTCTCTCTCTCTCTCTCTCTCAGGAATTGCTTTCAGTACTTTAGTTCTTGCCATCTCCAGCCATGACGAATGCAAACTGAAGTCACAGACATTCAGATTCAGTACACATGCTGGTCTGGAACTCATGGGTGATTCCTTCACTTATGGCAGTGGCAGGAAACAGCAGCCAAGTAATCACAGATCTCGGGGAAGAAAAACTGCTACCCAGCTATCCAACCTCCAGAAAAGAGGTCCTACGTATTTGCTCAAACTTGAGTGATGTTTTTTGCATTGACCCTCCATTCTTTCTTCTGACCATTTCTCCACAAATTGCCATCTCTCTTTTTTTCTACAAGTATTATGAAAAAGACTATATGATCATTGTAGTACCATAGTGCTTCTATAGAAATGAGACATCGCCTGCAACAGAGAATTGTGGGTGTGAGGGTGAAGACAATAACAAAGATAAAGTGAATGCTGATGCCATCAGTGCTAGCATATGGAGATCTGATTTCCACTATTTTTTAGTGAGTTTTTTATATTTTTCAAATGAAGCTAACTGGAAAAGGACAGGGTTGGTTATTTCTATCATAGTATTTCCATTCTGGGAAGTGGAAATGTGACATCTCATGCTGAATTTCTGTCAGGTGACTGAATGACAGAAAGGTGTGCTTAGGCAACTTTGGGTTCAGCCTGTGAAGTGCTTAGCTGACCTGCAAGGCATATTACAAATCCTTTTTAAAAAAGGATTATCTTCCTGCCTGTGGGGAAGGTTTGTGGGTGTTCTTTGTCCATAGCAGGAATCCCATGGGGATAAGTTGGGCTTGCACACTTAGATACTATTAAATATTCTTTAGAAAAAAGATCTGAAAACAAACAAACCAAAATACAGTGGAGAAAATCCACTTGTCAAATGAAGTCTTTGTTGTCTGGATCATTTCTATTTACAGTGATTAATTAAAATGTAGCCTGAAGCAGAATAAGGTCATGCATCTCATTCGACAACCAAACAAAATGTTTAAGGAAAAATCAATAAAGTAATCCCTGGTTGATTCTAGTAAAAATATCATGTAAAGAAAAATAAGATTCTCTAAACCAAATAGAATACATAACCCCACCCCCCAAACAAACACACAAACAAATCCCCCCAAGCCAAACCAAACCAAAAACCAAACCAAACCAAACAAACAGACAAAAACAAAAACAAAAAAAAGGCATGCTGGTGATAGAACATAACTACATATCTTTCTGGATATCCTGGGCCTTAGCAATTCTAAAGAGGAGAGGGGATCTGAAAGGGAAAGATGACAGGAAGGCAATAAGAAAGCTACAAATCTGTTTCTTGCATTGAAGCAATCCCTTTAAAATGGAACTCTGCATTTTCCAGTAGAACCCCATATCTAGTACCTGCATTGTCTGAAAGCATTAAAAAAACTAGCCAACATCTTAATGAAAACTATTTCTTTCAGCAAAAGCAAACTTTGCTTTTAAAACTATGCCCTGGCTGCAAGGTTAATTTGACACGGAGAATTAAAAGAAAGATTAAAACTAGAGCTGTTGCATAATGTCATGATGAGTCTGTTGCTTCCCTTTTAATGAGAAAATAAGGTATATTACAGCCATGGTTTGAGAATTTTCCATTAGTAACAACATTTATATTGAAGTGTTTTAGACCATTACTCCAGATTACATCCCATTTTTTTTCTTTTTTAATAGGCAAAACTCTCACAGATTCTCTCTGCAGCTGGAAATAATATATAATAATGAGTGAAAGCATGGATTTGCTTATTTTAACTGTGCTGATTATATAATGTTTTAAGTTTCTTTATTTGCCTATAAAATTTGGAGATTTCTATAGTAAAACATGATGGATCTGAAGCATTCAATTAAGCACCTATTAACTGCTGGTGAATTAAATATTATTTGGCACAAGATTGTACATGCTCCTTTTTGGCCTGGTGGACCATGGGCATAGTGGGTAACAAAACTTCTCAGGCTATCAATTTTGATTCATAAGAACGTGATCATATATCTTAAGGTCTTTGATAGTATAATCTTGGAAAACACTCATTATTTGGGACTCATTGCTACATGTTGTATTTTTATGTCTGCTGTAACCTCTTGATTTATTCCTTTGATACTATTTCAGATTCATCAATCCATGCTGATTTTGATGTTCTGAATGAATTTAGCAAACTACAAGACATGAAATTACTGTAAGTAAAATCTTTTCACATATTAACTGTGGTTGGGGTCAGGAAGAGATCTTAAATAAAATATTTAAGAAACAGCTGAATATAACCCAATGAGAAAGTTGGAAAATGACATTATTTCTTAGACTATTTTAACATCAAAGGTAACACTGGAGAGACAGATAATCATTGAAAGCTGAATTACTAAAAGTGTCTCGATAGTGTACTTAATCACATTTCTGTTGAGTGAAATAATTTAAAATCTGAAGTGTGATCTAGAATCACATATGTCAATTACCATGTTGTCTGCAATATTAAAATGTATGCAGCTAGAGGCTTAATTTTATGAGATCTCTAAGAGTTAGAAACATTTTACCTTTTGCCTTTTTTTTTTTTACTGTAGGTCATTTTAGATATTGAATGCAAATAATCCACAGAATGAAAGGGAAGGTTCTTCTTTCTTTTGATGTTCTTGAAAGGATAACATGAGACATTTTTAAATAATAAATATATAATAAAATATATTTTATATAATAAAATATTGTTGAGCTGATGGAATTTGGTTACCTGCTGATGATGTCGATTGACTGAATGTAGTGGATTTTTCAAGTGGAACAAAGGTTTTTTCATTAAGAGCTATTTAAAAATATGATGTCTACTTCATTTGTATGTCTGCATCACTACCAGCACCAAATTTCGTGTCATCTTCATTTTTCCTTAAAACTGATACATTTGTTTTCTTTCTTCTTTGTATCCTAAATCACAGAAAAAAACTTGAACTTAATGCTACTGAAGTTAATTTGTTTTTCACTGCTTTATTGTCTCAGGTGCTCAGCTCCATATCAACATTAATAAGGGTAGGACTGATCACTAAGTAGTCAAACAAAATCATAATAATAAGACACTCTAATTTTCCTTAAGTCATGACATAAGCTGAGGTAAGAAGAGATGCCTTAGCTACTTGCCTATAGGTAGGGAGCTGGGAAAACTCTTTCTTGGGCTTTTGGAGTCCAAGCTGCACTTCACAGATTTGTAAAATATCCATAGTTGGAAGGGAGTCACAAGAATCATCAAAATCTGACTTCTGGCCCTGCATAAAACACCCCCAAGAATCACACCATGTGCCTGAGAGTATTTTGCAAACACTTTTCTGTCAGGCTTGGCACTGTGACCCCTTTCCTGCAGAGCCTGTTCCAGTGCCCAGCCAACTTCACTCTCTGGGTGAAGAACATTTTCCTAATATCCAACCTAAACCTCCCCAGACATAACCTCAGACCATTCCCTCAGGTCCTGCCACTGGTCACCACAGAAAAGATATCAGTGCTGTCCCTCTGCTTTTCCTCATGAGGAAGTTGTACACTGCAACAAGGTCTCCCCTCAGTCTTCTCTTCTCCAGGCTGAACAAGCCAAAGTGACCTCCTCCTATGGCTTCCCCTCTAATCTTTCACTTCTTAGCAGCCCTCCTTCTTTGTACGTTCTCTAATAGCTTTATGTCCTTCTTATGTTGTGGTGCCTGTAGCTGCATACAGTACTTGAGGTATTTTTAATGAACAATTATGTATGGACCTTAGCTTTTAGTTATTTGCTCTTAAGATTTTCCAAACAAGACATCAGGGAGTCAGATAAAACTTTAGAAAGTGTGACTTGTAAGTTAAATTAGAAGAGATTTTCTAATTGAAGAGTCAGCATTTCTGGTGTCAGTCCACCTGCCCAAAATTTTATCTGTCACATTCCACTGTGAGGAAAGTTAATGGAAAGGCATAAAGCAATGGTTTTATGATGACGAAGATGATACAATGGAAACAATGCAGAGGTACAGATTTGCTGAGATCACAAGGACCACAGTGATTTAAGAGAGATGAAGTATGGTGTGCTCCTACACAGAAAAATAAAATTATTAAGGCTGGATTTGATTGTTGAGCTTGCTTCAGGGGCTGAGATCTGAACTGCCTGAATTCTATAATACTATGAACTGTCAGCATCAATGTTATAGTAATTTTTACAGATATTAGTTAATGATATTTCAGTATTCAATAGCTGAAATTCATTTTTCAAGATTCTATTATGATCAGCCACACAAATGATCCAAGGATTTGTTTTAATCAGCTGTTTGTTCAAGTACAGTATGATGGTAAATAAAAGGACAGTAAAACAGGATTGTTCCATTTCCAAAATTAAAGGAAAAGGTTGTAGCCTATTTTTCAACCAATGTTCAATATTGCTTATTCTGTTCTTTTATTGCAGTGTTTTATTAACCAAGATTATTTCCTAAGAAAACAATTGAAATGAAAAACACTTTAAGTGTTATCCATCCTGTTAATGGACAAAGAACATTGTTTTCCCTCTGCTTTTGAAAGTATCAACATAAGTTAAAGGGCCAGGCCTTCCAACTGAAAATATTCTGTGATTCTGTGACTTCCTGGTTTTTTTTATTTATTTCAAACCATCATTTGGACTAGTTAATCATCCTGAGCACTCATATTTCTGAGTCCCCTTTTGTGATTTACAGTTTTACCTCCAACTTGAGGCTGTTGGAAAACCATAGGCGGTCAGAGGATTGAATGTCAGCTGAAAATGAGACCTGCCTTTTATGATCTGACTTAGAGCTTGTTTTATTTTAGTTTGCATAAAAGTCTCTTGACTTGCAAAAACTATAACAATTGAGAGAATTTAGCAAGATCTTAGACAGTTTACTCATGGTTCCTATATTTTTAATCAAAAGTTAGAAGGCCTGTGTTCTGTTGAAACTATATGGCACAATAATTCAGATGAAAACTGTAGTTCATACATCAACATAAATCAATAATGTGCTTATTAAAACACTTGCAATAGCTTACATGTACCATATTATTACTATTGTGACTGCTTTTGTCACTATCACTATCAAAGTTGAACAGTCAGACGTGTTTCTAGCTCATTTTACAACAAAACTGTGTGGAAAATTTTATCACAGTCGTCCTGTCAACTGTCGTGGAAAGAGTTTATTCAGGGTTAAGCGAAGTTTTCATTCAAGACGTTAAGTACTTCTCCATCCTACTCAAAGTTTGAACTTCACCAGCATCTCTCCTGGGTCATAAATCTGTATAAGGAGATTTCATATGGAGAATGTGTGCTGATTTTTACCTTATTACTGAAAGTCTATGTATGCTGTATTATTTATGTTTATCCTAGATAAAGGTTAGTTGAGATAGGTGATGGTTATTTTATTTAAAATTGATATTCTAGGTGGACCAAAAGGCAAACTACTATGTTAGGCACTTTACAAATAGAAAGCCAATGACAGCTCCTGTCCTAAAGAATTTAAAATTTGCTTGTGATTTGTGACAATTTAGAGAACTGCCTGTAAAATAGCAAAATGAAAGACCAATTAATAATGACAGCACTTTTCCAACAGAATGCAAAAGCAATTCAACAAAATCCTTCAACAACTTTAACCATAAATACAGATTTTTGAGCTCCAGATTTTCAGAATATCCATGGCTACAAGACATTAATTTCTGACAACATTATTTCACTGTCCACTGAATTGCATGACCCACAGCACTTGGTAAAGCACCTTTATACTACTGATCTGAACTTATTTTGGAACAGACAAGGGCTCTGACACTGTGCAGCTGAGGACAATTGCTGAATCCGCAGAGAGCACTCTTAAAATACGTTCATCTTTCTCTTAGAACCAGCAGTCACTGTTATGATGACAGGTGACCTAAGAAACCTGAATTTCTGCCAGCACATTCTTGAGTCCCATTATAACACCATATAGGTATTTTTCACCTGGTATAGGATATTTGGTATGACCTTTTGTGAAATTTACTGACTTTATTGTAAGTGGTAACTTTCTAATACTGGCAACACCTTCATACATTTTAATGAGCTGCCCTGAAAATAATAGACTTTTGTCATTGTGCTCAAAATATATCAACTCAGAAAGGAATATTTTGCATTAGCATTAATTCTTAGACCCATATTCTCAGCATCTCTTGGTTTACATCCTGGAGAAAAAGACAGCTTGTTCTCATTTTAATGTGTCAAGGGGCATTGTTTTGTTGACGATCTGTTTATCCTCAACCTGTAATTTCTTTGTATATTAAACTAACTTTTTTGATTTTTAGCTGTTTGTTTTTACTGCAGCTATAGTCTAGACTACTGTGCTCCTGCCTATGACTCCATTTAAACTAAGTCTGTTGAGAAAATGTAGCCCCATGATAGTCTGGTGAAGTGCTGGTACTTGCTTAGCAGTAGCTTTCCAGATTTCAGTGGGTTATTTCAAAGAATACAAGCTTTAAAAAAAACCACAAACCCCACAAAAATATTGGCCTCTCCACCTATTCCTGTACACTGATTGTTACCTCAACATTTTTATGTATGAAAATGAGACATCTGGTGCTCTAAAGAGTGACAAGGAGCTGTATAACAATACTTGATTAGAGAAATGACTTACTGAATACTGTCTTTTATTTTCTCTTTTGAAAAGTATAGTTTTTAGCTAATAGTATGACATATTAAAGTATGGTAGGCATATGTGATATTTAATTTTTTTTACTCAAGTTCCACTCAGGCAAACAGGCCTAACACAATGTGTTTTGTCCTCCCACTGATTCACAGAAGGACAATTATTTTAAAAAACCATGTAATGAACCATAACAATTACCCAAACAAATCTTGAAAGATAGGAATTGTTATTCTTTTTCAAGACAAGATCACTGAATGCATTCAACACCACTAATGTAACAATTATATATTTATAGAATTATATATTTATATTACATATTATGTATTTTGTATATATGTAGAAATACATCTTTTAGCATATTAAGGGAATACATTTACAAAAATCTTATGGATTGTATATGTACAGTGTTCATAATATGGCAAAACTCTTACCATTACCTTAGAGTTAGCCATATAGTAAAGCACTCTCAATAGCTTCAGACAAACTACTCATACTCATGAAGTTAGGCATTTATTTAGATGGCCTACTGAACCAAGAAATTAATCATTTGTGGGTTTTGAGACCACACTGAAAAACTTACAGAATTTAGTGGAGCTGTTACCAAAAGAAACACTGAAATATTCTCTAGAATACTGCAGTAGGAATACATTTTCTATTAAACTGCCTGGAACTTTTACGTGAATGAAAAGTTGAGTTTATATAATTCCATCTGTGAAAAAATAATCCAATGAAGGAGCAAACCTCAGCTAGAGGATGCTAAAGTCAATAGCAATGGCATCTTGTGAAACTTTGCACATGCTGAAGACACACTTCTTTATGGGATTTTAATGCAATATTTATCATTACCAGCATTAGACAAAGTGTCTGAGACACCATTATCAGCACTAGGAAATGCCTCATATGCACATATATTGACATAAATAAATGTTTGTGGGTTTTTCTTTCTGTCTCCTGTTCTGAAAATGTTTCTCCATACTTCCAATTACTTTTTCTGTAATATATAAGAAATACTATGCTTTGAAAAAAGTCCCACAAAAGAACAAGGGAGAAAAGCATTTGGAACTTTTGACCCAAATATTTCGTGTATAAGTTTAATTCCAGCAAGAAATACAGTGTCTGATGGTGTCTGATTTTCACCAAGACACACACAGGCTGCCTCAGTTACATAGCACTCAGATGTGCTAAGAGGATCATAGCCAGCTGCTTAAGTCTTTAAGGCAGTAAGCTGAACCACAAAGTCATGGAAGGAGATAGAAATGAAAAAGCCTCCTAAGCTGAAACTAAATGAACACTGCTTTTCCTGTTCTTCCTGCTGTGTTTTCATGATGCAGAGTTGTGGTGTCAAAGACAGGCTACATGATCCAGCCAGAAATCCCCAGCCACTGTAGCCCTTTGCTCAGGGTACTCTTGCAGCACAGTGATCCAAACCTTCAGTTCCAGGCATCCAAAATAAATTAAAGATTTTACTTGAAATTCTCTGCTGGTATAAACTAATGCAGCACTACCATAATCAGTAGAGCTTTGCCTGTTTACACCAGTGGAGAAATCAGTCCTCTCTGTAGAGAGATCTTGGAGTTCAGCTATCATGGAAAACTGATTTCCTGTCAATAATAAATGTCCTCAGTATCCTACGCAATTCTTCAGTTTATTGCCTCTGGACATTTTTTAATAGCTGCAAGTCTCAAGGATGGAAGGAGATTTTTATGCTTTATTTTGAAGGGTAAGGATTGTTCAGAAAAGATACTTCATGAGCTACCCAGGGAGAAGACTATTATAACACTAGTATGGTTCAGCCTATCAGCCTAACTTGCGTAAGAAAAGAAACTTATTTCTTTATAACTTGTCTTTCATTTTCACATCCATTTGTTCAAAGACATCTGAAAGTCCCTGAGCACTGACCTGAATAAAATGAAGAAGGAGGCTAATAGAGTGTTCACCTACAGTATTGTTTCCTCTCTTGTTATTAGATGGATATGACCCTGTCTTTGATCTTCCTACAGATGGTACAGCCAAGGGTGCCTAGAATAAAGAGTGTCACACCCCTCCTAGGAGGAAAGAAAGAAAGAGGAGTAGAGCAGGAATATGCACAAGCAAGAAAATGGCCACTCTGGTAATTACAAGTGACAAAGATAAATGAGTAAGAATGTGTGAACATGTTCCTCAGTGGGTCCTTAAATAGGTAGAAAATGTAAAAATGCAGCATGGGAGTTGATGAAAGCAAGGGGAATGATACCGAAATAAAACCAGGACTTTCTCTTTGATTCAGTAACCTTGTAAGGGAAATAATTAAAGAAATTCAATATTTTCAGGGTTTTTTTCTCTCTCCTGGTGGTTCTTTATGTACTAGGACACTGTTTGTTTTCCAAGAGTATAGTGCCTTATTTCTGACTGCTTGTCAAACACCGAACCTTTGTCTATTGTCAAATAAGAGTAAAACAGTTGCTGTTTATGGGGACACATAAGCAAGAAATGAGGTAGCTGCTTTGCTGTATATGGGATAGCTTCATCAGAAAGGACAATCTACTTATTCAATTGAAAAGAGTAAATAGTTATCTTCTTTCATGTGTCCAGTGTCTTGTTTGTTCATTGCTCAGGTATTTAACTTTTGGACTATGTAGTTAAGAATTTGAATGAAAGAAGAACTATTGTCTCCTTGACATTAGAGAGAGGAAGTGTCAGCATTACTATGGATCCTTCCTTTTTTTTTCCCCCTAATTTTTTTTTAACTAAAATTACTGGACAAGTCTTTCTGGATTACAAAACATGCATTGTTGATTTGAGTCAGGGATGGATTCAGACCATATTGGTACTACAGAATAAAAAAAAAAAAAGAACAAAAAAGTTATGCTTGTAAATTTTGTAGATTCGATTAAAAAGATAATACGGATAGGAAAGACTAGTATGCTTTCTTTGACACCCTCTGTAGATTCCATTATTACTGGGTATGAGCACTGAAGAGGTACATCAACACTTTAAGCTGACAGCCACAGGACACTCTATCCCAGAGCTCACACAGCCCCAGGTGAAGCCTCGTGCCACTGTGCTCTTGCTGCTGCGTGCAAAATGCTCTCTTGGGTATTTCTGTTCCCACATACTTGTGATGCCAGGCTGTGACTGACACTAGAAGAAGAAGAGAGTGCTAAAGTTTTCGTATCTTGTCTTCAGAATTTGTCTAAAACACATTATTAAGAATCAGAATCAAATACTTGATCCAGGTACTGTCCATAGCTTTACCACTGACTTATCTTGTGACATTGGTTGCATCACTTAATTCTCTCTGTACTTGTTTCAAGTATCGTTTACCCTCTCTCTTTCAAGAATAAAAGATTAATATTTCTACACCCCCCTCCCCAACCCCTGCCCCCATCAGCTTTGTGATGTTCAAAGTCTGTTTGAGATCTTTAGGTGAAAATTACTTGCCACAGAATTCAGGAAAGCATTTTCACACATCTTCAACAGCACATATTTAGTATGGCAGTTGCTTTGGCATAACTTATAATTTGCACTATTTCCTTATTGTTTTTAAGGTAAATACATCAAAATCATGTGGACTCAAATAAGACCTCTGTCCTGAGTGTGATTAAAAATTGAAATATGAGCCCATTCACTCATCTGTTTTGTTAACCCTCCAGAAGGGAGACACAGTTCTACGTATTGATTAAAGTGTATGACAGATAATTTTATCTGCACATTTCCTGATTGATTAAAAGGTAGGGAAATGTATAATCAAATTCTTAGGAAATATATTTGCTTCTAAAAATAAACTGTCTGGAATATCAAAATTATTTTGGAATGACAGAAATTTTTGAAGCCTGAAATGTCTTGATTATCCCCCGGCATGTTGACTGTTGCATGTGGAGAACATAAAGGTATATATTATAAATGTACTCCTCTTATAAGAGAATCTTAAAAGCCTATCTTCCATATGGCAGGTACTAAGGGGAAAATGTCAATGCTTTTTCTTTAAGCAACAAATAATTATAACACTAAATGAAACAAAGGTAACTTAGCAACAAGGTATTCATTTTCTCATCTAGCATTTTCTAAAGAATTTCTGCTGAGGGCAATGCATGAGTCTCATGCTATTTATCTGCTTATGTACATTTGAAGCATTACACTTCTTTTTAGCAATGCAGTCTGTGAAAAGCCAACAAAATATGAACAGTGAATATAAACTTGAAGTGTAAAGGGAAGACCTTGAAATAGTGTTAACTTCAGTATTTCAGTACTCTTTACACATACATCTTCTCCAAAGCTGGATGAATCATTTGTAGCAAGTAAGCTTTTTCACTAAATCTAGTCCTCTACATGTTTATGAAGTGTCAGTGAACAGACTGCCTTTGAAATTAATGCATACATTTTAAAGTGCTTTATAAAGGCTGTATCCAAAGACTACAGAATGAATGGAAACACTCATACTGACTTCTCTTGACAGAGGCCAAATACAGTGTGCAAACATATTTTATTTGATGGATTGTTCACTAGCTTTTTACTGCAAGTATTGTTTAGGAATATAATTAATGCCATTCAATTTGGTTTTGTAGGAAATAAGTCTTGTCTAAAAACCTTTTACAAATTTCCCTCGGAAAGGTAACTATATAGTTGAGTTATTACTGAGGCATTTAGCATGTATGAATGAGGCATAAATGTATGAATGTATAATTTAATGTATTTAATAACTAAAAATGACAAAAAAATTAATACTGTGATATATCAGTGAGAAATATGAAGCTAAATCAAAAATTAATTACCATGATGATGAAAAAATAACCTATAAATGGGAAATTGTTATTAAAGGGATTTTGCTTAGGGAGTTGCTACAAGCTTTTGGTATTGAACTCAAAGTTATTCAATACCTTTTTTCAACAGTTTCATTGTAAATTATATATAGGTAGAGAGGTAGAACCGGTAGAATTTATATAGGACATAAAGCCTGGCAGTGTGTTTAAAAGGTGAGGATTGGTCTCTCATAAACTAACAAGGCAGTTTAAATAGACAATTAAAATTATATAGACAAAATTTGCATTTTGAAAAAAACAACAAAACACTGAATGAGAACTAGATCTCCAGAATGGCAAATAACTTTACTGAAAACAACAACTGTAGGGGTCATAGTTGTTGCTACCGAAAGAGTGACCAAGTCAAACCAAGCTAAGCTTTAACCCAAAGGTTTGTGTGGTCCATGGACATGTAAGTGCAGACAAGTAAAAGAGGCAGGGAGTTTCCCTGTGTGTACTACATTCCTTCACACAGGTCTAGGGTTCACTTGTGAAATCGAAGAAGGGACAAAGTAAAGCCACAAACATTGTCTGGGTACTGCACAAAAATGACTTGCTATGGAATATTTCAGAAGTGGCATCTCAGGTTGGTAGAAGTAAGATTGGAAGGTGACCTGAATAAAGTGTTTTAGCAGTGCCACTGGATATTAATTGGCTTATTTTCATGACTGGTGTGTCATAAGAATAACCAGTGGCAGGAAACTGAAGGAAGATAAATTCAAAAAAGAAGTTAGCCATCTTTTACAATATTTTATTTTATTTTCAACAGTGGAAATGATGAATCATAGAATCATAGAATCAACTGGGTTGGAAGGGACCTCCGAGATCATCAAGTCCAACCCTTGATCCGCTACCACTGCAGTTGCTAGACCATAGCACTGAGTGCCACATCCAGTTTCATCTTAAAAACCTCCAGGGACAGAGAATCCACTACTTCCCTGGGCAGCCCATTCAAATGTCTGATTAGCCTCTCTGTAAAGAAATTCTTTCTAATATCTAACCTAAACCTCCCCTGGCACAACTTGAGACTATGCCCTCTTGTCTTGCTGATAGTTGCCTGGGAAAAGAGACCAACCCCCACCTGGCTACAACCTCCTTTCAGGGAGCTCTAGAGAATGATGAGGTCTCCCCTGAGGCTCCTCCCAGCTCCCTCAGCCTCTCCTTGTAGGACTTGTGCTTGAGTCTATTCACCAGCCTTGTTGCTCTCCTCTGGACCTGCTCCAGCACCTCAATATCCTTCCTGAACTGAGGGGCCCAGAACAGGACACAGTAGTCCAGGTGTGGCCTCACCAGCACTGAGTACAGAGGAAGAATCACTTCCTTGGACCTGTTGGCCACACTGTTCCTGATACAGGCCAGGATGCCATTGGCCTTCTTGGCCAGCTGGGCACACTGCTGGCTCATGTTCAGCTTTTTGTCAATCCAAACTCCCAGATCCCTCTCTGCCTGGCTGCTCTCCAACCACTCTGTTCCCAGCCTGTAGTGCTGCAGGGGGTTGTTGGGGCCAAAGTGCAACCCTCTGTCTACATTTGATCAAGGCAATGCTAATGCCAGACTGAATTTCTTCTAGAATGATTAGGAAGCTTGAAGAAGTTCTGTCTTCTTTCTGCTCTAAATAGTAAATCTCCCTGAATCCTATTTCATAGGACACAGAAATAATTCCATGAAGTATAGGATCTCCTTCATGGTAGGTGCTAGCAATAGGTTTGGCCAACTTGTGCCTGCCTGCAGTTAGTTGCCAAAGAGATAACATTACCATTTTTAGCAAAAAGCTGAGGCATTCTCACTCTCTGGGCTATATAAGTGAGCTATAATGACTTGTAATGTACTGGAGATCAGATTAGATGATCTGATGGTTCCTTCTGGCCTTACGTTTTATGAGTCCTTTACAATCCACTTTGTGTGCTGCCTCATTGGTCCCGGGAATCACATGTCACTGCTCCCATTTCCTGTTCTTTATGACTATGACCTTTATAAACAGGAGTTCTTGAATAATTTAACAAAAAGGGGGGGAAGCGTGAAGGCAATTTAAAGGAAGGTAAATGAGCAAGAGATAAGAAAACCTCAGAAATGTTAGGACATTTTAAACCTATTTACAGAGCATAATAATCTGCCTGCGTATAGAGACACCAGATTTTAAACATGTTTTCTTTCCTGAAGGAAAGGTGTTGGTGGAATGGTGTCACAACACTCATAATGCAGCATCTTTTAGGGTGTTTTTACTCTCACTTTAATACTCTCATTACCTTAAATTCAAACATATATGATTTCACACCTCTCTATGAATTCTTAACTTATGTTTAGTAGTTAATACCTTTGACTAAACAGTGCCTTTTGGGCTTTTTCTGTTGTAAGAAGTGAGAGGGTGTTCTCAGAATCCTTGCTAGATTTCCTTGGTTGTTCTGGAAATAATTTGCTACAACTCTTTAAAGACTGTGACACTTTCCCCCGGGTATAATAAACTAACTCTGATGATGTGTGGCTGAGCAAAGTTTGCTGCTTCCAGTGAGTTTACCCTGAATGAGACCATTACTGCAGAAATCCCTGTACGTGTCTATACAACAACAAATCTGTTATGTATTGCTTATATTATGGTGCAAATGGAGAGGCCTCCTCTTGTTCTTCACATGGCTGTGGAAATGCCATCCATCGGCTAACCTTCAACTTAACTGGTTTTATGCTTTTTTAAATCTCTTTAATTATTTTTCTTCTCTAAGGAATGTTAACATCAGAAGAGTTCAGTTTTGTGATAGATATCTTTATTTTACTTTCCAGAGTTATCAGAGCATTCTTTCATTTTTCTGCTGCTCTGACCAGAACATTTTGAATCAATCCTATATCTGAGTAGATACACTATCTGATAAGTCTTTAACTTTTTGCTGAAAGTGGAGATGACTTCCTTTTATGGGGAAACCTTGTGTTTCTTAATGAATCTTAAAATCAGTTTCTTTCCCAGATGAATATACTAATTACATTGTTTTACTTTCTACATTTCAGTCAATTATAGCTACACATTTTTCTTTCATGAATGCAGCAACTTAAGGACTATGAACAAAAATGATATGGCAGCTTCTCCAAAGAATTGCATCACAGTGCAAATACCTCTATGGTAATAAGTCAAAATGGATGTAAATAGAAAACCTTCAGAAAAAAACAAGTGCTTAAATCTGATTTCAGTGAAACACAGATGCCTTAATGATTTTGAAACTCTGTGTTATCATTGCTTTGATTTTCCTCACTAAGAATTATGAAAAATAATTTCTCTTGTCTGAATAAAAGAATACTTAAAAAAATTAATCCCTGATAGATAAGCATTGGCTTTATGATCTAAAGACAGCAAGTGTGATTAAATCTTTACAATACGTTTTGTTGGTTTTGGTTATTTAGATAAAACAATGAACCTATGAGACTATAATTGTTTTTTTTTTTATATAGCTGCAGCACAAAACTATGAAATATGTAAATATAGTTCAACATCTTAAATGGAAATGTACAACCTTGTAGCTACATCATGCAAGGGAGAAGGGACAATTTTAATGTAGTTTGGCTTCGCAGTATTCCAAATATCTTTGTAAAAGGTGTTTATAAGAAGCAGGAACATATTTTCATTTCACTTGGGCTTTACTTTGACTTAAAGACTCTGTTTCATGCTATGGTTTTTCACTCTTACCACACCCTGTTTAGCAAGATACACTACAACCATTGCGGCATCCAGAGAGAAACTTCAGTGTTAGCAGTGTTAGCAAATACTTAACTTTCAATGAAGGTAAAGTGGGTTAGATGCTGAATCAATATTTGTGCCTCTGCTGTTCTTCCAAACCTTCTGGTAATTATTTAATTTTAAAATACATGCAATTTCTGTCACACTAAGATTAGAAAGCAAGTGAACTTGAGGGCTGGTGAATCAATTGAATATATATAAAAAAACATTTAATGAGATTTTCAAAAAGTAATGTGATTAACATTCAAAGTGTAAAATGACCAAAATGGCAGATTTTCTTATTCAATGTGAAACAGGTAATTGGCTTTGTCTGGGTTATTCTATTATATAACATAGAATACCTTTATCAAAAAATAATAATCAGCAAGAAATTGGGTTGAACATTTACCTTCTCCCCTATTACACAGAAAATAGAGAGTCTAGATAAGGACCTTATAAAATGAAGAGTGAAAATGAATACAGGGCAAGAAAAAGTAAAAAGAAAAAGAAAAGAATCAGGTCTACATGATATTATCCTTTCTGTGGGTGACGATCAACCAATTAACAATTTTCTGAATGTGTTTTTTATCATTTTGATAACAAATAATTAAGAACCAAATTCTAATTATCTCCTCATACCACAAAGATGGTGGATTTATTTTCAAAGTTAGCTGTTACTCACTTTTTTTAGAAAAGATGATAGAATAGGGTTTAAGGTCTGCCTTTGAAAATTAGGGAATACCTAATTTGTCTATACCTATAAGAAAATCATTACATTAAGTGATAGATCTACCATTTTGACAGTGTTCTCTAACACACATATTAAGCATCCCATCAAGACCCATTCTGCTCATCTTTCAATCCAGTGACAAAATGATATCTTTTCCTCTTTCACTTTCACTTTAACATTACAGTAAACTGCACTGTGGCTTCAGACACTAAGATGTCAAACTGCAGTATATTAAGCTGGACTGTGAATGAAGATGAATGCATGTCTCAGCAGAAGGGTCAGACATAAGAGACAAATTAGAGATTGTTTTTCCTTTTCTTGGCAGCAAATTCTGCCCACTGTTTTCACAAGGGACCTTAGAGGTGGAATTTAGTAACAAAACTAGAGAAATATGGTAAATCAAGCCCATGGAGTACTATCTCACTTTTCCTTACACAGAGGGTAACTTGTACAGGGTAACTTAAATGAACTCAGTAAGGAAGGCACATTCTGGTCTTTAATATATATGAACACTTACTGTACACATAGGAATCTGTGTGTGACATGGACACGTGTGTTATGGAGGAGATCAGAGTAATAGACAAATGGAACTCTTGTGAGTTTAAAACTGAATATGCTTGAAGAAGTTACTATGGCAAAATAATTCGTACCCTTGAGGGGGACAGGGGGAGTTTGGAAGAAAGTTGAATATAGATTTTCCTAATTAGTGAAGCACTATATTTTTCTCAAAAAGCTTTAGAAAATTCAGAGTAGATTTTGACACCTATCCTCTCATTTTCCAGTAAGATGGTGATTGCAGAAGACAGTAGTTATGTATGTAGATTTCTTTCCACTTAAAACCCCTGGCTTTTGTTACTAATGCACCATTTTTTATGGAGTACTTCAGGTAGTACATGTTTTGAACTGCTTTTGTTATGGCAAAAAACTTACTTAATGTTTGAAAAAAGGAAATAAAAAGGGATACAAGAGAAGAATTTTGCCTTGCTTTTGTTAGGATGAGAGGTAATTTACATTTGGCTAAAGTCACAAAAATTTACTTTACTCAATTTAAAGAATGATTGAAGAACAGACATCTTTGTAAACGATCCCTGCGGTTTCCTCATCTGATGCTGTTTCATCCCTTGGAAGCCTTTGAGACTGTTTCCAGTTGTGATTTGAAGTTGTGCCACCTATTTTACATAACAAATTTTGTTTTTTTCTCATTCAGTACTAGTTATGGTGTCTAGATTTTAGAATCAGTTCAGAGCAAATATTTAGGAGAACTTGAGATGTAAGATATAAATGCCTAACAGCAAATATTCAAAAATGTGTGTCTAGTTTTAGTGATCTCTGTCTATTTCTTTCCCTTAGAATGTTCTGTTTTATAGATGAATTTGTATGACTTAGTAAATTTTTAAACTTATGTTTAAAAACTGTGTCAATGGTTTTATTGTCTCCCTTAAAAGTAGGTCTGCAGATAACCATAACTACTAAAAGTTAAATGTTGTCACTCAGTATATTAAATAATCACACAACAGAAATGCAGAATTATTTTCTATCTTCCTATGTTTTGTCCATTTTAGTAAATATTCTAACCTTGTGATTTAGTGTAGCAATTTAATAATTTTCCTTTATCTAGTTACATATATGAAATATGCACTGCACTGATGGATGAATTTATTAGATTTCTGTATTATCATAATTGTTTATAAATTAAATTTGCATGTGGGAAGTGGGAAGATACACTGTTGTAACCAAGGGAACAAAGTTTTTTTTATACCCTGAAGCTGCAGAAAGGTAATAGTCAGTCTGAATATCTAGAAGAAAGTTTTAAAGTTCTAGAAGAGATTGAAAAGTTATCAAGGTCAACACAGACAGTTATAACTTACAACATCAAACTGTGTGGGGACTACCTGAGAATAATATGCAGGTATGAGAAAACAACCCAGTCTATGTAGAGTGAAACTGAAACAGAAATTGGGAAAGAGAAAAAAGGATTTCAAAGTAACTGGTTTATATTTAAGACAAAACAAAACAAGAAATGGGTTATGTTGTGGTAGAGAATTGGTTAGCTTGTTTTAAGCCTACACCTGGAAGCTGTCTCATTGGCTATCAACAGAAGAAGAGATTTAAGACCTGGACTGCATAAAATTTCATGAATTAACAAAATAAAAATCATCCATGCTGGTGTTCCAGTTCACCATGTAGTTTAGACAATGTGATTTAGAGTGGTGGGGTCACAGAAAGAGTTCCAAAATATTTTTTTTCCTTTTTCTTTCCCTTTTCCCTCATGAGATCGTCCTTTTTGCTTGTTATAGGTTCTTGACATAAGAGATGTCTCCTGGGCAATTCCATTTTCTACTTGTGGTGACATAATAGACTAGATATGCTTGGAAGAACTGGGTTCTACAGAACAAAAATACCCAGTTAAGTATAATAATATCACAAAATAAATCAATAATTTTAATTTTCACAGAAGATGAGATCAACCAGTACAAGGAACGTATGCAGATAGTTAACGTCCTCTTCAGTCTGTATCACTTCACTACAGGAGGAGTCTGGATTGGCATAGCACACCTGCGATCACCTTGAATAGCCACTGGATGTCACTGACGATCCACAAAATAATCTGCTTAACCCTTTGAGCATTATCCTGTAATGCATGGAAGAGTCAGTAAAAAGGGCACTCCCATGACCTTGGGGATATGAATTGTCTATCATCAACACCTGCAGCAGCAGATAAATAAGAAACTCTCGAAACAATGGTCAACTTCAAGGCAGTCAACGAGTTAAGATACTTCAAAGTATTATTTAGATGTGACGTGGTGGTTCCTTATGACTCTCTTAAAAATGTACTATCAAGCCTTCCTATATGTTCCAATACAGAGCCATATAGATGGGAGGACATCCCTCTTTTGTTTTTTACTGGACTGTGTTCTTTTTACAGCCTGCAAGGTGACTGGAAATTTGATGTTTCTTATTTAAACGTTTCAGCAACTCTGGGATCTTTCTGGATGGACTGCAGGAATTCCTTCCAATGTCTGAGGATTCTAAATTGCCTTAGCTTTTTGATGAGAAATAAGTAATTTTCCAGCATGTTCCTGCTTTCTGAAAGATAAAATTCCCCATGGCAATCCATAAGAGAGGAGTAGACAGCTACCTGCCATAGCAAGAAAAGTATTAGAATGAGAACAATATCAAACAAAAAGCATTTATATTCACCAACATGTTTTTCTTACAATTGGAAAATTCATGATAAAGATGAGCCAGTTCTTTCCATACTTTGCTACTGAGTATATTAAGAGGAGATCAGTGAGAAGTACACTTATCCATTGTAGAAATTAGGTACAAAAGAAGACTTTTCAATATTTTGGTGCCAGTGCATTCTGTCTGGACTTACATGGCTTTTTTTTTTTTTTTCCTTAGTGGCAGAAGTTTTTTTCTTCTTCAAGCAGCAGCCATCATCTTGAGAAATCCACACATCAGTTAATTAGCTTTTTTCTTCCAACGTTTTAACTTAATACTTTGCTTGCTGCCTGATGCCAATGTATTCTTTTGTTCAAGGATGATATAGAGATAGTGATCAGAGTTTTTAAAGACTCATTTACAGATAGAATAAGACACAGCACAACGAGCTCTTTTCACTGATACGGTTTCAGATAGCTCATTAGCTATATGCTGTGAAGCCAATTGAATCTTTAAAGAAAACCGTAGTATATTCTCCAGTTAAAAGTGTACTTAGCTGCCCTGTTGCAACTGAAAAATGTTGTTAAATATTGCAAGCTGATAGTAACTGTCTGTATAAGCAACTCAGAAGCTAACAGAAAATGATCTAGGAATGAGAACATTGTTTGGGAGGTGAATAAAAATTAAGTTGTTTTAAATCTTACCTTTTTCACAAAATATTTCTCAATCAATTTCATCATCCTATCTCTGACTTTAGACAACAGCTGTGGAAAAAGAAAAGCCAGCTTCCAACCTGTGCTTCAATATAAAGTGAAACAAGGAGGTCATGAGGCATGTTTCAGTCTACACTGAAGTATTCTGGCCTCTGTGGAGACAAATTATTCCTCAAAGTATATGATTCAACAATATTAACATCGTTTAACTCATAAACTAAATTCCTAATACTGATAATAAAATTAACTTGCCTGAAAAAAAAAAAAAAGGAAAAAAGGGCTCCAGAATTTCTTCCAGCAGGTGCTCTCGCTGCAGTGTATTCTGCCAGATAGCTATGTACAGCATAATGAGAAGTGAAACCTCCATCTATTCTGAGATGAATAATTGAATTATTTGTTCATGAGTGAAATAGTGTAGATTCACCTGTTTTGGAAGGACTTTCTTTTGTCAGATCTTGTATCTAAATACCACTTTCCCAACTACTGCTGTAAAACCTGACATAGGTTGAGTGGGACTTGAAAATGATGGGAGATACTCTTACTTCGATTTAGTTGCCTCAGCTGGCTCATTCATTTCTGTTCAAAGTAGAAAGAAGAGCTCTTCTGGATGAGATTCAGAGATTCATAAGGTTATATTGCTCTACTAAACACTGCAGTGCAGTAAGGGTGTTAAAAGAGTTAGTGGGTGGTGCTGGTGTTCACAATGTAAATTTCACACTGGATTTTGTTTTGGTGAGGTTTTGCTTCACACCTACTCTGCCTTTTGGTCCTGCTGAATGAATGTCCATTAATAACTAAAACACACAAAGTATATATTCTTGGGTACATTCCATAGCTTAACTTCCTTTAACAGGAATTGAGTTCACGTCTCAGTGGCAACTCTGTGACGCAAATGAGAGAACAGAAAATGAAGATTTTTTCAGGCCACACACTTAATGATGCACTCATAAACTGAACTTAAAAAGCTAATGGGTACCCCATTGTAAGGGTACTATAAAGCTTTGAAGAGACTGTCTGGTAAGTATAGCTGATGTATATGCCTTCTTATCTCTGTTTTAATCTACCAAAGATAAATATTGCTACATATGTTTAGAATACAATAAAAAAGATGTGTTGTGTTGTCCTTTTTATTTGTTTTGTTTGTTTGCTTGCTTGCTTTTCAAATTCAGTAGCTAGATCCACAGGTAAAGGAGTTTGGACCTCATCTACATCCTGACACTGACTCATTTAATGATGACAGGTAAGGAATTTAGAAGAGCAGGCATTGGAAATGAGAATTTTATTTTGTGTTCTGGGAAGCACTCCAAGAAGGCAAATCTTTTTCCCCTGTACCCTGCCTTGTAGGCTTTGATGTTACAATATACAGTCAAACCATGACATAATATTGAAAAGCAAATAGGATTTTGAAAAACTGTGAAAGAGATTCCTGCATATGCTTAAAGAAAACAAAAACAAGAACAAGCCTGCCTTCGCTTCTGAAAGGAAGCAGGAACTCCTCATAACTTTTCCCAGAGTAAATATTTGTAGATTAACTGCCAAAGTGTGTATGTCAAGAGATTACTATGTGTATGTGAAAAAGAACATTAATAGAGAAAACTAAACTACAGAAGAATGAGCACTTATAAACTATGGTGACAGATTTATTAAACTGAGACCAGAGAAAGAAAAATGAGTCAGAGTGCATTCAAAAACATCTGTGCTACAGGTGTTTCTTTTCAGAGGTTTTTAGTACAGAATAGCCAATGCACAAAAACAGAAAACATAAAAGCAGCAGAAAGCATAACTTGGGACTTTCCTTCTCAGAGAGGCCTTTTCGCAGGCGGTGGTGCTTGCTTTGTGCTCATACACCCTAGCCTATTTTAAGCTACCGGGGAATATTCATGTATTCTTCCAGAATGAATCAAAATTATTTTAAAGCGTCTCCTTCACACCAGGATAGCCTGTGCAGTAGTGAGGTGAGGACTGAGTCTTCTCAGGCAGTGGAAGAGTATGAATTTAGTAATCCCTGACTTCTCATGCTAGTCACTGAGCTATCACTTAGTAGGGAATGATGGTCAAAGCTCCATTGTCACCGGTTTGTTACAAGGTTAGGTTTTGGCGCAAACCTCCAGGAGAAGATGACGAGCTGTATAGCAAGTGCTTGTAATAAGAGAAGGAATCCCTAGAGATGAGCTGGGCTTAAGACAGGTCTTTTCATCCAAGTTCCCTTCTTTTTAGCTTAAATGCCTCTATACACTCATGCTGGTGGCTGTAGACATAATTTTGAGGGATCCAGCTCCCTCAGTGCAATGTCTGGGGAACTCCGTTCTCTAAACCAGTGTAATGAGCTCTATTACTTCTGGTCAACCATCTTACCTGTTGTGTAGGTTTACTCTATTACCTTAAATGTAGAAACTAAAGACTAAACAATAGTTTTTTTGGAAAAGATAATTTGGTTTTCTATCAGTTCAGCTTTTTGATTATATTCATATTTGGTGCCTGCTGTTCAAAATGCAGCCTTTTATAGAATACTTAGTCTTACAGGTGATAAACTCCACTACAGTTAACATTGAGGTTTGAATCTAACATATTAAGAGAAAAAAGCTCAGAATTTGTAAAAATTATCTGATGTGATTTTAGTAGTTACATTTCTACTGACTTCGCCTGTTGAAGAATTAGCAGAACACCGAGACCCTTTCAGAACTTCACCTTGAGAGTGAAGTAAGGTTCTGCAGTCTTTAATATGAGACTGTTGGATCATCCAGCATTAGAAATTTTAATCAGCATAGACATTAACTCAGAACTGTTTTGTCAGATTACTCAAAGGACATGAAACACAATGTTTGCCATTATTATACTTTCATATCAAGTTTATGCTTGCTATGGGAAGGAAGAAGGCTTGTGATCCAACAAAAAGCTTGCCAGTACGTATCCAAAGGTTTTGAACTACTATGAGATGACAAAGGAAGTTTATATTCACATATCTGACAGTGAGGGAGATCTAGTACTAGCTGCCTTAGAGATGAGCTGGCTACATCATTCAACTGCAGCCTGAGTCTCAGGCTCTGCCAACATGATGTTTAGTTGGTGGATATAGGCTTTGCCTGTGTGAGCGCTGTGTGGGTAGAATGGGATCCAGCCATAACCTTGCAAGTGTACAGATTCCAGTTGTCTGGTGTTGGTTGTGAACTATCAGATCCTGTTAGAAAGTTATATTGGTTTAGGCTCAGGCCCAAGCAAACAGGCTGCATGTTGTGTGACGAGACTGTAATATTGCAAAGGGAGCTTATATTTACTTGGAGGGGGAAAAAAAAGGGGTAAGCCTTCATGTCACTGTAAAATACTGCCCAGACACACTTTTAGACAAAATCCAATGTGTACTAAAAAATATCTCTAATGAGTCATCTGTCTGAGAGCAGGGAAAAACCCCAGAGCCCCAGCACTCTGCCCTGTGTAAGTTTTGAGCATTGTCATCTGCTTACACTAGCAATAAAATAGATATAAGGGCCAAAGCCTACTCAGTTGATCAAAATCTAATTTATCTATGAATTTGCATGTGACATTTTGCACTTGGACACGAAGGAAAATAGGACTCAATTCTCTTTGAAAGAGTAACTCTTTGTAATTGTGAACCAGGGCTAAAGTGAAGCTAAAGAGAGTGTAAATCAATAGCCCTAGTATGTTAACCTATGAATACAACAAAGGTGGCTTTCCTTGGTTTACAATGAGTACCCCAGGTATCTCTGTTGTAGACTGCTATATTCCCTGCTTGTTCTGACTCTATTCACAGCTCCATTATGTGTACCCCTGACAGAGATCAACCTCCTAGTGACAGTGGTTCCCTTCTGCACAGTCCAAAAGTGAGTGCTTTATAGATGAGAAACTAAGAGTGAAATACTGGAAAAAATGATAGAATCAGAATTTCTCCTTCAAACAATGCTTACTGGATTGTTTAATCTGGAGCTTTTAAAAGTGTTTGAGGATGTTGAACTGTCCTAGACTTACTGAAAGTCATCTGCCTCAGGGAGTCTTTGGAAGTCCTAACTTTAGCAAAAGTGTAACTTTCTATTTATATTTCAGTACAGTAACTAGATAGTTTGGCTTCATACAGCACTTTAATCCTCTCCTTCTCCTCTGTTATTAATTACATTCAGTAATTGTCCCATTTTCTCATAATTTAGAGGAATATTTTCCAATATGTGATTGTAGTAAAGACATAATTTCCTTGCTCAAAAGTAATCTTGCCAGGAAAAGATGCACTGATTTTCCAACCAAAGCATACCTCTACCACTAGATTTCTTCTATCAGATATTTCCAGTTGTAAACAGAAATGAAGCCTACTGCTAGCTGGCATGTGATGCTAAGCCTTACACTTTTCTAAGATGTTGACTAATGGATTTTGAGGCTCTCAAACCATGAGAGCATGCCTCTGTACCCGTGTGCAGTCTTACTGACTTTAGTGTGAAGTTCTTCAGTTTGGAAATTGGTATGTAGAATCCATTGACTATATAAATGGGGTGTCCTGAATGCTCTCTTGTCCCTTGAAAGAGCAAGAAAGCGCAGATTTGCTAGGCTGTGATTCCTTATTTATCCATATAATTAAACTTGTTAGGCTGAAGGCAAACTCTATGAATATCCTCCATATCTCTCCATGTATTTTTAACTATGCTTAATGTAACTATCCTGATCTTCAGTAAGGTTTCTGAAATTCTGAAAGGAATAGTAAAGAATGAAGAATATCTTTGTTTATCAGTCATAAGATACTTTCTTTTGCAAAAGAAGTTTGTTGCAATCATGGAAAGCAGCACATTAGAGGTGAAGTTGTTCCCTGTCATCCAGTAGATCTCTCTCCATAATTTTTATCTCACTTCAAGATATCTTTTTGTATTTAACAACTTAGTTAGCAAGTGTATCTGAGCACAGAGTTTTTTGGTGTCACTCTTTGGAAGTTTTCTGCATCCTTCTGTTTGTGGTGCACAAATGCAAGGAACTCTTGGTGAGGACGTGCAGGTGAAAGACCAACAGCATTACAGAATACATTTAAATTACACATTGCAACTCTCTCTAACAGCACAATGGGCTTTCAAAAGCTCAGGCATCTTAGGTTGTAGTTACAGACACTTACCATATGATCAAACCTGATGAAGCACTTCAGAGAGACCTTCTAAAGTCTCCCATGCTGAAGGAATGTAACTACAGAAACCATTGAGCATGGGATGTTTTTTCTCAAAGATCTGAGGTTCTTTTCTTCCTAAATAAAAGTTTGTGGTGATTTGGGTAATAGTTTTGACAAGATTTAGGAAAATTTTTCAAGACTATTTGAATTTTAGTATTTTTAAAATAAAATATTCTGGGGGCAGTTCTATGTAATATTAATGTAGAAAAAGAAGAAAGACTGAGGATGATACAAAAAAGATTTTCTTCTACATTGATTGTTCTTGTTATGCAAGCAAAAACATTTTCATTTTTTTCTGAACAATTTTAATTTTCTCTTTATAGAAGTAATGTGTTTATATGACCAGGAAAATGAAAATTATTTATTCTCAGAATTATAATCTTAGTACTTCCACTTAATTTGAGGCAATTACCATTACCAAGATAATTTTCACAGAATGAGTAATTTACTCACTATACCTTTATCATTAATAAGCGCAGATGGACAATAAACTGATTCACAATATGTCCCCATCCATCGTGGCTTTGAACTGAAATGGCTTCAGACTAGGCAGGCTAATCTGGCCTACCTAAGAAGCTCATTGCACCAGCAAGAACTGGAAAAACTCCATCTGATCTTACTTTTTGTACTTTCTGTAATCATAAGCGATTAGTTGTGAATCCATATTGTATCTCAGTAGTAAAACTGATTTGGAAGTTTTACAGTTTCACGGTCCTGAGAGATGTTGAATCTTTCATGCTGTGCAGTTGCCAGGAAGACTTCAAGCACAACCGTATCTCTAACAAGAGGAGAATAGTACCTTGGAAATGCAATGGAAAAGTTCATGAATCTTTCTTTACCTTTCTCATGCAAGATTTTTACTTCTTGTCTGTTACAGTCAGACAGTGCCTGCATACCCACCTAACTATATAAATAATTCCAATAATTATAAAATATTGACTGGAAAACTAGATAACTCTTAAGCATTCTACTGGATTAATCTGGATATGCTATGGAAGTGTTCTGCTATATATGTTTCTTTTTTTACCTGATAACTTTTACACCTAACATTTATACCTTTTTATATCTCCTGCTCTCCTTTTTTAGTATTCTTCTAAGAATTTCAATTGTAGAAATTACTCATTTCTTGAGGATTTTTTTTTCTTGAAAAGTCTTTCAGTTTCACAATTTGTTCACTACTACTGTTGATCTATATCAAGACAAAGTAGCTTGACTTCTCGTCTCTCATATTTACAAAATACTCTGGGTAAAATGTTCTGAAGGGACATTTAGCCACATATATGATTTAGAAATAAATAAGCTCAATTCAGAACTCAGAGAAGGTGCAGGAAAGGTACTGAGCTGACTACCCTTCAGACCTCTCCTTGGCTTCTCTTGTCTCTCATGTTTACAAAATACTCTGGGTGAAATGTTCTGAAGGGACATCTTAGCCACAAGACCCCAGCCATGTCTTTATTTAAAGGATAATAAAGTAGTGGAAAATTCCCCCCTCTGATTCCTTGTAAATCGTGTTTTATCCTATTCTCAGGGTAACTTTCTCCACATTTATTAATTTTTTGTCATCTCAGCTAGGATTTTCAACAGAGTTGTTATTAGTGGTGTTATTTAATGTGGAAACTTGCATACCAGCAACTTGTCTGAGACCACCGACTTGTTGGCATAGTATTCCTATATTTTTATTAATTTGTTGCATCATGTTTTCCTCAAGAGTTAATAGTTAAACGTGCAGGTCTTGTATTGGCTTTAACTCAATGAATACTGTGCTGTAAATAACAGGCTGGTAATAAAATTATTATGGCAAATTATCACAGGCTGGGTAAAACACCAAGGTAGGAAAACTTATCATGGAACAGCATTTCACTGCTGAAATGAAAACTCTCTGCATTTGTCACACTCAGTAAAAGAGTTGATATCTGAACTTATCTTAAATTTTCAGAGTTCAGGAATATATCCAAATCTTCCACAATCACAACAGAACAATAATATAATTTATAAGTCAGTTTTATGAGTCCTGTCTCTATTAAATCATGTGAATAGTAATTAAATTGTGCAATGAAGTAGCCACTGAATTTAATTTCAGTGAAAATCGTCTTCCTGTCCTCTTTCAGGAAAAAGATTAGATTCAGAGGTGAGAAGTAAATGGAGTGAGATAAAAAGGAATGGTGTTCCTCATACCATTTTCAACTGTGTTTTTTACTGTTTGGCATAGAAAAATATCTACAGTGCTAAAAGCAGACTATGTATGGGTAAATAAAAAGCAGTGTTGGTAATCTAGAACCTGAAAAAATTAGAAATCTAAGCTTTGGTAATTAGCTGTAGGGTAGTAAGAGCCATGACAGGTGATTCTTGTAGATATCCATGTGGGTCAACACTAACTGAGCTGCTCACATTTAAAAGAAGACACTCTCATTCCATTTAGCTTCTCTCTCTGTGTCCTTATTAAACACATTTTTTCCATCTCCCAGCCTGCTAGAGAGGTGTGCAAGTCACATGAAGCACTGCCAAGTAGGCACTAATTGGTGCCCCAACTGGCAATCTCAGAAGACAGGCCAAGGAAGGAGATTGAAATAGTTTCCAGGTCAGCTCAAAGGCACTTTGGGGCAAATGTGGAAAACTCACAACACTGCTGCCTGTGTTTACATCTTTTCCAGCACAGCCAGACCAATGCTTTTAGTGGGTGCCAATTATTCCCTTCTAAATAATTGTCCTAACAAAACCCACCAAATTTCTTTACCATTTGAGCTGTGATTCTCACTGAAACTAGATTCTTTTGAACACACGCATATACATGTATCCATTGCTATATCTTATGTGCAGTATTATGTCACGTAGACCTTTATAACAATAGAAAATAAATTTAACTCTAAAAGTATTTGTAAGTAAACCTGAACCTGTTTGGACACTGATCCTACTACCCGTTAAAGTTTGAGAAAATGATATCTTAATTCTTCAGAGGTGGCATTTCAGTTCCAAGGACAATTATTTTTTTACAGACAGACATTTTTCAATGACTGTTGCCTAGGCACTTTTCCTTCATTTGATGAGAATATGTTCTTTATTTTTGTATTGCCACTTCTTTACCTATACCTATATGATCAGTTCATTTCAACACAGAAACACTGAGTAGAAGTCTGACCTGTTATTCAGCTGGAAGTAGGGATTTTCTTTAGTCTGAAGACAACATACAGACCTCATACCAGAGGTCTGTATGCCAGTTTGCATTTGCTTCTAAAATGAGTTTTACTCATTTTCGGACTGACTTCTGACCTTTCTTGGGGTCTGTATAAACAACACAGAATAACCATTTACATAGGAAATTATTCTAATACCTCATCCTCTCAATCCAGTTTCAGTAAGTGACTTAAAAAAGACTAAAATTCTCAAGTGTTATTTTACTGTAGCTCCATCAAAAAAAGCCATTTGTTCTGGGTTGGTTTTGTCTGTGTGTCTTTGGTTTTTTACCCCCAAATGATCCTCATGAATCAGTGTATTGGTTGTGGCTGAAATTGAGTTAATTTTCCCCAAAATAGTCCTGACAGGGCTGTGGTTTACTAGGAAGGTGTTGATAACACACCAGTGTTTTGGCTAGTGCTGAGCAGTGCTTACAAACATCAACGTTGTCTCTCCAACATTCCTCTCCCAACAGCAGGTTGAGGGTTGGTAAGATCTTGAGAGAGGACATAGCCAGGGCAGCTGACCCAAACTGACCAAAAGGATATTCCAAACCATATGACATCTGCTCAGCAATAAAAGCCAAGAAACAAAAAGGTTCAGGCCTAAATCAGCAGGAAGGGGTGTAGGCAAGACACTGTGTTATTTCATATTATGTCATTGCCAGGGGCAGGGAAAATGGACTCTCTCTCTCTTCCAGGAAGGAGGACCATCCCTTTCCAGTGGAACAAAGCCTGGCAGGGTGGGCAACCCACTGGCTACTGTTCATTTTCTTGGGGTCCACAGTGAACATTTTTGTATGTGAATCATTCTCTCTTTTTGTATACTTTTGTTACTAATATTGTTGTTATTACTGTTCATTTTCTTAGCTCATTGCTGTTTCCAGAAAATTGTTATCTCAACCCGTGATCTTTGCCTTTTGTGCCTCCAATTCTCCTCTATGGCCACGCACCAGAGGAGGCAGAAGAGAGGGGAGGGGAGGGGAGTGAGCAAGCAGTAGTGTGGTTTGGAAAGTCTCGGTGGGAGAACTAAATTGGGGAGTATAATTTCTAAACCACAACAGAGGGTCATTCATTATTTCAACCTCTGTCTTCCAGGGGAACAACTACATGTACTGAAGCCCTACTTTCTGGGAAATGACTGGATGAGAAGCAGAGAATAAATCTTTTGTTTTTCTTTGTATGACTTTTGCTTTATTAAACTGCCTTTATCTTTACCCACCAATTGTTTCCATCTTATTTTCTCCCACCCTCTCATCTTCTGGAAAGGAAGTTATAGAGAAGCCTGCTGGGCACCTGATGTCCAGCCACAGTCACACCGCCACATTCCCACCATGTGTCACCATGGCCTTTACAACGGATTTCAGATTTACCACTCTGCTCTGATGCCTGGAGCACCTCATACTCCTCCTTCTTCACAGACCTGGGTGCCTGCAGAATCATTTCTCTCACATATTCTCACTCCTCTCTCCAACTGAAATTGCTCTTGCATAGCAATATTTTCTCCTTAAGTCTGTTATCCCAGAGACACTACCACTGTCACTGATGGGCTCAGCCTTGGCTACCAGAAGGTCCATCTGGGAACCAGCTGGTATTCTCTCTATCAGACATGGGGGAAGCTTCTATCAGTTTCTCACAGAAGCCAAACACAGCATTGTAAACCTGATGCAATCCTCTGGCCCATTTTCAGTATGGTGCTTGTTTTTGATTTAACTAGTAGGTTCAGGAACACATTCTCATTCTCAAGACCAAGGCTAAATCTATTTTGCTGAGTGGTGGCCAGTGTGTGCACCATTCACCTCCATTTCCTCTTCACAATTTACACGTATTGCCCACACAGATGCTTCAACACTCTCCAGTCTCAGATGAAAACTGTATTTCTTTACCTTTGCTTCACCTCTTCATAGGGTATCCAGTTGACTTTATTCTAACAAAGTATGTAGAAAGTGATTACATACTGAAAGTTATGCAGGTACTGAAAGGCTTTGTCAAGCCAGACTCCAAATCCTAGATTCTCTGATATTTAAGATCTCATTCAGAATCAGAACAGGAATGTCCAAACAATGTGTAATCTTATCATACTTTTAATAATGCTCAGGATCCCAAATTTCTTAGATATTTCCACCAGCATACTGAAATTGAATTGAACAGCTGTATATAGGTTTACCCAAAAATTTGTTGTAACAGACACAGGTTCTAAGACTCTATCTTATTGCAGCAAGAGTGCCAAAAAACAGGCATTTGGTGGGAATTCATACACAGACCTGAGCTAACTCTTTTGGAAGTGTGTGAATGTGAAGCTACCTAGTATGAGTTACAAATGATAAAGTAGCTGAGTGTTCATATGTTAAAAGACCACTGAAAAGCACTGTTTGGATGAATTTCTGCAGACCTTGCAACATTGGCATTTATGAGGTGGAGGTGCAGAACTAAGTTTGAGATCAACGTCATAATACTCTTACTTCTAAGATGAAGGCTCCACATGAAAGGTTGTTACCTCAATTAGAACATATTAGATGAACCCTATTCAAGCTCAGTTGCAGAGGTGAAGCTCCCAACTGTTAGTGTGTCTGGAGCTCAGGATATAAAATAAAGGAAAGACTGCATTAGTCAGGAAACTGGAAATCTCATGCTGTATGTAGTGGGTTACAAACCCTCCCTGGGAGGGAAACGAACTAAGATAGGTCACCTGATGTATATTTTACCAATAAGCTATTCCATACCATGATACGTCAGCTCGGATGTAAAGAGACTTCCTTCTTCTCTTCTGGGACAATTGCACAGGATAGATGGCTGTTTTCAGAGGAGGAAAACAACTTTTGTGGGGAAGTAGTCTTTATTATTAGTTTTCCCTGTGTGTACACTGCTTATAGTTTTTTTTTTCTTCTCTGTGTAAATATAAAACTGCCTTAGCAGTCTCAGTTTTGCAAGTTTTTTTTTTGTTTTCCTCCCCTTCCCTCCTCTTTCTCCTTCTGGGGGGGGTTGGGTGGAGTCTCAGTGGACACGGGGTGTTCAGCCAAAGTACTAATAACACTGTAAGGGAAAAAAGGCCTGATTTTATTTTGATAGCTACAAACATTTTTAGACATCACTGAAGATGTCTAAAGAACTGAAGAACAGGATCTGAACTGAAGATTTCTCCCAGGAGCTCCTTCTGTTTTTTTTTTCTTTTTTTCCCCCAGGTTGGGGTGGGGAGAGTACACTGATGGCATCACAGCATTTTAAGTAGAAATCATGCTGCAAAAGTGAGATCAAAGAGTTAAAGCCATTCTCTTAGATATTTTGAAAAATGTATCAGTAGATGTTTGCACTAAGTGTTGAACTTACATGGATTTTAGCACAAAATTATTGCATGATTGTGGAGGTCTTGTTCTAGTTTAGGCAGTCTGGATAGTTCCATTTTTTCCTATTCAAACCACTGAAGAAAACTCACTTTATTAGATAGACTTTTGCTGAGACAAACAATTTCTTGTTTGTCACTTGAACCCTAGTTATGGGTGCTATTAAAGAAACTGCGCTCATCAGAAATGCTGCTATTCATCACAGGTTCTAAAAGTACTTTGACCAATTTCAAAAGAAAACAGCCTAAAAAGAATGAGACAAGAAGTTAACAATAAAAAGTCCTCTAAAGTGAAGAGTAGAGAGAGTCATTGGTATCTTCCAAGAACTGCTTAATGATATAATTTTTGAAGGCCTTATGCCAGTGTCTACCATGAAACTACAAGTAGACTGTGAAGTAGACTGTGTCATTACTCTATAAAGGTTTTATAAATAAAGCTATTAAATATAAGTACAGAATGGATGAAAATTTCGTTTCTTCACTACAGCTTCCTCTGCTATTGATAAAATTACAAGCCTTTTGGGTATGACTTAATCCTAAAATTATTGTCCTGGAAAAGAAAAAAAGAAAGAGGAATTTTTAGTGTTTGTAGTAATTGTTATTGTTTTGAGTTTTGAGTTCTACTTAATGATTTTTTTTCCAACAGAAGAGAAAAAAACTTGTTTTTGCTATAATGAAGGCAGTAGAACTATTCAAATATTCTGTCTGCAGTACGCTTGTCATCAGTGTTAAAGGTCCATTTTCATTCCAATAGGGGCAAGAAATGAGAATGAATCTTCCTTTCAGTGCAGGGTAAACCTCTTTCTCTGTCTCCTCTGGTTCCAGATTTCCATCTTTTCACTTAAAATGTATGACTAAGGGAGAAAGAGAACAAAATGGATTGTTAACAATGGTAATTATGGGACTCATTCATTTCTGATTGCTTCAGTTCTCTCTCTCATTTATCTTGTGTTGGGCACAGTTTTCCTCACCACTTGTCTTTCAGGAGTTGATGTAAGGTATGCCTCAATTTCTGCTTTGTTGTGTTGCTTACCCTGCTGCTCCTTTCTGGTTTAGCACTTTGAACATGCCAATTTCCACCTCCAGTTTTGGGTGAGTGACAAAACAGAAGTGTTTTATTTACTCGACACCTTTGTTATTCTCTTGCTTTATATCTTCTAATTCCTCATTCAATGAAAAGAAACAATACATTTGACAAGTCACATAATACAAATTAGAAATAGTGAATGATAAACAGCAAATGGAGGTAGCACTTCATTGTCATTTACCTTGAGGCCTCTTTTCACTATTCTGGCATTACAAAAGATCTCAAAGTCACAGAAAGCACTTATTTTGAGGTTCCTTTCAGCTGACAGATGGGTGGAAGGGAACTCATTATAAATAAGTGTAAATAAATAATCTCAAAAGAAAAATAATTAAATCCATTTACAAGTATGTATGAATAATATCTGAGCAACTTGAGCTCAATTTTGGAAAACATTAAACAATTGTACTACGTCACATTTGTCACTAGTAATTTCTTTCACACAAAATGATCTAATTTAAGACAAAGTTTGAAGGCAAAAATGACGAGACTTATTGTGAAATGAATAAGCTGCATATCATTTGGAGAAGGCACCTTTGTAATTACTATGGACACTGATATCTGCAAAGCTCTTTAACAGGAACTGTATACACAGAAAAAGAGACAATCTGTTACATCCTTTATACTGACTGGGAGGTCAGAGGCCATAATGTACCAAATCCCTATTTAGTCAGAGACAGCGAAGGTGTAGGCCTAAGGGAACTATTGGGGATTTGGTATAAATATAGAGTTTGGTAGCTGAGTTGACTGCTGCTTTAATCTGGGATCAACAAAAATGAATCCCAGGAACTGCCTTCTAGGTGAACACTTCCATATCATGGCAAGCTGTACTCTCAACTTACAACTCAAATTTTTGGAAAGACAAAAAGGTAATGGGAGAGCAACGCCTGTTCCCAATCCTCAAGACTGAATCAATGTCATTTCCTAGAATTTTCTTATAAATCTTAGGCAACACACCTGACAGTTCTGTTGTTTCATCTGTTCTGGGTCACACATCCCACAGTCCTTCTCTTTCAAAGCCCTCTGCTCCCCTTCTCAACTGCTTTGTCTTTCCAACCTGGTTTATGGAAAACCCAGCAAACTTGTAAAAAAGATCCTGTTGTTCTGAGTCAAGGGCCACTTATACACTAACTTGTTGAATATGTGTGTGAGCTTTCCTTGATTCATTAACTTTTTGCATAAGTTGGTAGTCACAAGTCATAAAGAACTTCTTCAAACTTAGTATATTTCTATTAGGCACTAATAAAATTAATGGAAAAGGAGTGACAATCCTACCTTTGTCCTTTCAGAACAAGTCTATCCAGATTTTAGATCTGCTCAACAGAGGGGAAGGAGGAGGGAAGAATGGAGGTGAGTGCTGGAACAGCACAGCTCATCACTCAGAACAACTGCCTGGGCCCCTGACTGACACAGCCAAAAATGCCCATGGCAAATGAAATCTCTTTGTGGCTTCCATCGTGATGCAACAAAGAATATCAGAGATAGATATTTCTTGAATTAAAGTTGAAAACAGAAAACAAGAAATTCCCTTTTCTAATGGCTTTAATATAACTGAAATGACAACTTTAATATTCCCTAACACCAAGAAATGAGTTTGAATTTGTTTACATTTTGAATTATAAAAACTCAGACCACTCAATCTCATCTATCATATTCCAACCCAGTGACCATATTAGCAGATAGCTCAGAGATTGTAAGAAGTGGTATATATTACCACATGAAACACGGTTGCAACTGTACAGGTTGAATTACACTTTCAAAGTGCACTGTATCGATTAATGACTCAGATCAGGTTTTTCTCCTAATGCTAAATCAATGAATTCTATTAAATTATTATTTTGTGTGTATGTCTGTTTCATACTTTATGTTCCAAAAAGGATATTTGAAATTTCTATTAAAATGCACCTGTCAGTAACAGTCCTGGAAAAGATAATGAGCCCCTAGCAAGCCATAGTTATTTGTATGGATGGAATTACTGTGTTCTCTTCACTGGGCGCAGAGCTCAGTCTAACCCTAAAGCACCAGAGCATGGAGAAAAGTCTCTGGTCTCTCTTGAAAACTCCACTGTGCTGCTGGCACAGTGCACTTGAAAACTACAGCATCATTGGAATTATCCAGTGTTTTAGAGACTCCTGTAGTAAGAGCGTTGGTCCTCAAATAGCAGTTTCCTCATTCATAACTTATATAAATGGAAAAATACCTAGTATAAGAATGTAACAGCATTTTGAGATGTTTCTGATGTTTTATCTTTCAGTTCACTCTTTGTGTTTTCTGGATGAAGTTGCGAAGGAAAATGGTAATAAGAGTTCTGGTTGAGCAATTTAATTACTTTTTTAGATGAATCCCCTGTAGTGATAACACTCCAGTTTCTTCTGTCATGAGATTTTCTTCTTGACATGAGACGCTTCTGGGAACTGAAGAAGGCTGGAGGAGGGGCAGGGGGAAGGAGGGAAGAAGAAAATGAGCCTCCCAAGTGTTTCTAAACAGAGTAAAGGACTGCAATATGTCTGCTCTCTCTCTCGGTTTGTGTCACAGAAAACTCACCTTTGTTTTGGTAGTGAAATATGCCAATTCAAATTGGTACTTATCATCTCTCTTGGCAAGTGAAACATCATCAGTGGTAATATTTTTAATTGAAACTGACTCATACTGTCCCAGCAGAATTCCTGTGGGACAGGAATTCTTGCACAAGAGTCAGTCTTGCACAAGAGACTGACAAGGGTGAGCTCAATGAAACAGGGAACAAGCCAATAACAGAGGTCAAACTGAACGATAAACCCATTGTAAATTAAATTCTTCTGAGTTAAAATATTTGGTCATCAGACCCTGTCAGGACAACCTGTTCTTCTTCTTATATCATATATTCACCTGCTGCTGGCCAATGCCAGTGACACTGTTGTGGTCTTTTTTTGGACCTGGTAATGCAGCTCTTGTCTCCTTAAAGACTGACCACTATCAGCAGCATTATTCTAATATCCTAAGTCAGATGTGACTAAATTAGTTCTTCACTACTTTTAGAAAGTTCTCTTTTTTTTTGTTTGTTTTGTAGTGCTGTGAAGCAAAAGCATCAAACTACTGCATTAAAAAAAAAATAAAAATCAAATGAGACCTGCAGCTGAGACAAGGACAAATTATTTCAATAGGCAAGGAATTGTTTGAATCTGTTTTTCTGTTTTGAAATCTCAGTCCTTTTGCTTTAGATCTTGACAAGCAGACACACTATTTTCCAAAGGATTTGAACAGTCATACAATTACGCACACAGCCTGCATGTGTGAACACATCAGCCCTCCAGTGGTGATTTCCATTTGGATATTTTATTCTTTGTACTTGTATTTTTAGAGTATGAATTAAAACAAATTCTCATTTCGGGCTTTGTTTTCAAAAGCTTGCCTACAGTTTTTCTTGACATTTCTTTTCTTCTTTTATCATTTGAGCAATGGGACATAAAATGAAGAAAAGAGAGATCAAGAAAATGAGAGAAGGTTTGGAAAGTAAGATCTGTGAGGGGAGAAAAAGGTTAATAAGATAAGTTGGCTGTTCAATCTAAAGAAAAGAAGACCTAAGAAAAGTGTGATATCCTTCTACAGATATGCAAAGGGACAAGGGAAATTATTCTCATTAGTCACCCAAGACAGAGTAATATGCTTGGGCTGTTGCAAGGAAAATGTAGGTTAAATAGTATGAAAAATGTTCAAACTCTCAAAACAGATAGACAATGAAACAAACTGCCAGAGGAATGTTAGGGAGTCACTGCCTCTAGGGCTATTCAAGGTGAAATAGCTACTCATCAATTAAAGACGATTTTGGAGCAAACAAATTAAAAGAAGTAACAACACAGGAAGGATGAAATGGATAGATGACACAGCAAAGGTCCTTTCAGACTCAGATTATTCTGAGGATGAAAAACAATGTTTGAAAGAATGTGAAACACATTAAGGCATGAAGAAGAATGCATATAAAGTGGCAAAAAGAAAAATGGAAAGAAGACTTTTAAAAGGTTATATGTTTAATAGCATAAGAATTAAAAAACTTAAGTTTTTGATATTAAAAAAAGCAAAAAAAATACCTTATTGCTGTCATTAAGCCTAAATCTTACCAATAGCTTCAAATACTTGAAACTTACACGCCTGGGTGATTTTTCTACAGATGTCTATTCAAGCATGTGTAAACACGTGAAACGTAATCCAGACCTTGTATAATCCTGAGTTTCTTTCTTTTGATATGTGCATCCAGGCAGAGCATTGTTGATGGAGAGGATAGAGTTCTACTAGATTATTATAGGAGGTATTATGATTATTGTCCAAAACCCAAATGAAATATTTTTTAGTCTTCTTCATTTTGAGTCATGACTTGTTCTCCATATAGCAATATTAATTTCAGTAGAGCCACTTGAAAATGAAGATACCCCACATTATGAGGAAGAATGGTACAATCTGGACTCCTATCATATGTAATAACTGTAACTATTTATTAAGCATGAAGATCATTTATGACTTCATATTTCCCATTCCACTGAGGGAAAAGATTAACATACATTTCCTATAGACTTTGGCTGGATAATGAAATTCCAGTTTGAATTCATTACGAATACTGACATTCATACAATGAGAAATGCCAAATAAGGACACATTGCTTACACCTCATAATTTCTTCACTTTCATTTACATAAAAAGCATCAATATGGCTGTATTTGGGGACACATGCAACATTACTGCACTCTACTTTCATACTGATCAGGATGAAGAGTGAGAGAAGTGTCAGATTGCTGTTATGTGCAATTGACTGTGTATCGGGTCTGCAGGTTTTGCTTGAGCTCATCTGTTGAGAAAGCAAATGAGTGTTGCATCACGGTTCAGAAGATAATTTTCTACAAAATATGTATTTGCACAAGAAGAAGCCCAGATTTTAAGGCTTTTCATATAGCAACTGCAGTGTAAAGCTACACTCATGTATCCAGCCTAGTAATGTCATGCACATTCAAGACTTGATGAGTTGTTGGGTTTGTTTCCTTCTTAAATAATTTTTAAATAATTTCTTCACTGTTTCTGTGGGTTTATAGCAACTTTCTCTATGATTTTTAGTCTGTCACAGCATCTTTCTATTCTATGACTTTTCTGGTGGACTGTTTGTAGTCCAGTAGTTATAGTTGTATCCAGAAAAATCATTTGCCTCCAATATGGGCTTTACCTAATAATTTGGTGAACCAATTTAGGTGTAACATCCAATGTAATTTTCAGTTAAATAGCTTTCTATTTATGGGCAGGTCTGAGGAACAGACAAACCAAAGTATAGGCCCTAGGTAGCTCCTTAACATCAGTACTTGCATAATATTTCAGCCTCAGATATATTACTTCAGCTATTTTATATATTATATTGATCATACTCTAACCTAACTTGCTTCATGGTCTGTTGTGTCTTTTGATTCTTTCAGTCAAGGATTGTGCTAATGTACTCATACCATAAAAATCTTTAAATGCTGATAAACACAGTAAATGTGATTTGATTAACATTTACATATTGAGTATATGGATATTATTGAACTATTAATGAAGAAAAATCCAATGAAAGTTTATACTGTTATTTATCATTTCTGTTTAGCCAAATATAGCCATCTAATCATGAATTCAGAAATTAGATGGTTCCTTTGGATACTTCTTTATGATTAATCTCTTCTTGGTTAGTCAGATACTTTTCATATATATGAGGACAGAAGAAGGTGCCAATAAATCATGGCTGCTCAAAGTATCATGACAATCTTACACTATCTTCTATTTGAACTGTTCTATGCTAGTATTATTGTGGAATTAAATAATATATAAATTATTTTCTGTTGATGTGACGTAGTGTAAAATATTGCTTTCTTTTTTGTTCCTTAATACTTCCAAGACTCATAGGTCTCTTAAAATTTGAGGGAAAAAACCAAAACTAAAGGTTTTTCAAGGAGTCTGAAGACTGTGATGTAGAAAGTTAACATGCATTTTTAAGAATGTTGGTTGTTATCTCTTGGGCATGAGATTTTTATTTTGTTTTGTTCTTCCACTTTGGTCTGGCTTTTGTTCAGCCAGATTCCACAACATCAAGTTTTAATACTTTACAACAGAGATTTTCCTGCAACAAGTTCATTGCTGCAGTACTACTGGTTGATATCCAAAGGAGATAATTCATTAATATTCAACTGTCAGGTTTTTCATATTTTTAATAAAGGTAATCTAGAAATATTTTTCTAGAGAAGTAAAATTGAAATATTTAATGCACTTTGAGACTTTGTCCCAAAGGTTAACTGAATCTATAGTAAATCCTTTGGGTTTTTTTCTGTTCATTTAAACTGCTGCTCTAGACTCTAAAAAAGAGACATCTATTTTTTAGATTTAATTTCAAAGCTAATTTAATTACTGTTTTATAACTCTAGTTATGTTTTATGTAGTCCTATGTATCTGAAAAGATACATAGCAGTCTTCTCAAAGAGTGGAGGTCATACAAGACCCCAAAGACAGGTAGTGAACCAAGGACCTTCTAGACCTCAATTTACATAGCCAAATACTTTCCTCTCAACATCAAATCCCTAAAACACAATTTATTTAATCCCTGCTGTAGTCAAACACACTGAGCGTGGGTAACAATACATCAAAATCATTAGTACAAAACCTTAAAATAGTGTATTGAATTTGTGTAAAACAGCCAAATCCTTTGAGAACTTAGGTGTCACATCTAGACTTTCTAAAGGAATCACTGTTTGAAAAGTTGGTACCGAAATGGTGTTGCTGGTTATTATGTCCAACTCTATAACATAATGTGCTTCAAGCAATAATTTTTTAATATCCAAAAGGGGACACAAGACAACTCCCAGAGGTGATACTGGAGTATATTTCTTTTCCTCTTCAAGGTGTTGGCCACGGTATTGTTGTAATGTGAATTATACTTTTATATTCAATGTAATGGATGTTCTATAGTATATTAAAACTACCACAGTTGGAGGTTATGTTGTAGCTGCAGTTGCAGTGCTGCACCAGGTCTGATGTGGTTTAATGCACCTCTCCAGACTTATTAAAATACTAGGTTAACTTTTGAGAAACAATAGATACACTTCTGTTTTTAACTGGTGGAAGTCAACTTGTGTATGAATGCTTAAGCTGCAGTGCAGGAATAGCAAAGTTTGCTGGCTCAAATTTAGCCTGAAGGTCTGCTGATGGTTTAATTGCCTGAATAAAAGAAGTGAAACGAAATGGAATTAAATTCTCTGAGTCCAAATCTTGAGGCAGATGTGTCCACCTATAAGCCCATATTCACATGCATCACTTGATTGTGGAGTGAGATAATACATATGCCTCGTAAACTGATCCCTGAAGCTAATCTGTTCATGCTACAAATTAGAGGCTCCTGTTCTATTACTGGGCCTATGCTTAGAAGATCCTTAACCCCAAAAGTTTAGGCTCTTGAATTGTTTGTGTCATTTTTGAAAATGGATTTGGAATTCTAATTTTTTTCTGAATCCTTTGGTGGGCATTCCTCCTGAGCCCTATCAGGTTTGTTCACTTGAAATAATGAGTTTTTAAAGTTACCTCTGAAATTACCATTTTGACCAAAAAAGGATCTGAGGGTGGTTTTGTTACAGCTGTTACGGTAATTCAATTTCAGTGAAAGGAATACCACGTGGTCAGTATCTACACTGCATAATGATTCAGTAACCGTGAATATGCATATAAACTGGATTGGTGATCCAGGCAATCTAAAGAATGATCTTTGGAGGCATTTTGCATGCTGGTAAGATTTACAACTTGTTTCTTTACACAGACCTATTTTTTCTGAAAGTTCAGGTTGTTTCATCAGCGTGTTATTCTAACTTTATGCTGGCATAAACTCCTTTTCTGTAATAGAATTTCTCTGATGTAAAGCAGAAGTGATACAGTAGTGAAGCAAAGGCTAAATTTTTAAACTGACATAGTCAAGCCTAGTATATTTTTTCAGTGATAAATTGTAGCTACTAATTCCAGTCAAAAGGAGCTATATGTTGGTGCACTAAGCATTACGTTTGCCATACTATTAGGGAAGGATTTTTTTTCCCTCTGGTAGAATCTGAGCCATTATGCAACAGTAATGCAAGATTCAGTGCAGTAGAATGGGTAGTAAGTACTACTGCAACTGTGGTTATAGCTACAACTACAGCTACTCCTTAGGATTCTACATTGTGTGGGAAGGAACCCATTTTGTTTTTAAACATAGGAATTGAATAAATAACCTTGGAGGAAAAAATAAGTGAGACCTCACAACTTCTTTTTCCTTTTTTGAAATATGTTTACTTTTGGCACAATGGGTGGTTCCACCTCCCACTGCACCAATCTTCTTCCTCAAGAGTAGTTTAAGCTACGTCTTGGACAGTGAAGAGATTGAAATTACTGCTTACAAGGAGCATACTCTAACCCGCAGGTTAGCACTTAGGAGGTACCTACCTTGTAGGTAGACAACAGTATAGTGATTTTCAAGAGATTTGTGCCAAACTAAGGCACTTCTTCAGGTTTGAAATTGTAAATGCTAAGAAGTCTTTCATGAGAATTAGGAATTTAATGTTGTTCCTGAAGTTGTTGGATCATAACTTTTGATTTGATGACTTTGAGACAGCCCAAGTTCTTATTTCAGAATCTGGTTCTGCCTTTGTGCCTCCTACATGATAGCTGGAGTTGGCTAACAGCCTAACTCTGTGAGAAAGTATTCATTGCTTATACCTTTGTCTTTTGTCTGTTTGCAGATTTCTGGAGAAAAATGAAAAGGGTGAGTTTAACACAGAGGAAAAGTGGTCTGGCCTGCTTTTAGCAAGTGCAGCGACCAAGATGTTTTTCATCTCTAAAAATAATTAAATGACAAACACAGAGGTACCACTTCATAGGATCCAGAACTCAAATTATTGATGCTGAGATAGGAACAAATAAAATTCTCCTGATTTCTGAAAAGTTTATGAACATTTGCATCTTGCATCATATGGACTAATTAGAACATTATATATGCAGGTACTATTCAGATTGACTGTCATTCCCTCATTTACACAGGAAGGCAAGTAAACTCTGCTTTTAGAAAACACAGTATTTTCCCAGTTTCATGTGGCAGCCACTCAACTTACTTAATTTCTTTGCAAAATACGAACTTCAGCATTTCATTTTTTATCTTTTATCATTAGACTCCTACAGCTTGAAAATGATTTTACCCTAGAAAATGCAAATCTATTCCTTTGTAGTGAAAACCATATTATACATGCAGCATGTAACTTTCAAAACTTTAGTTAGAAGCAGCAAAGCAAACTGTCAGACATTTCAGTAATTGAATTTCCTTGAGAACTGCCTGGGTTTGTCAGCTCTGACTTTGCTGCCAAAAGAAAAGAAAATAGCCAGGGAATTAATCTAAGATAACACAGGGGGTATTTTGATAATACCAAGACACAAACATTAAGTGTTTTCTCTTGCGACGTTTTGAGGTAGGGTTTTCTACCCTAATCCAGGCAGGTTCGTTCTAGCCTTGAGCCATTATTATCTAGTGCAGAGTTCTGAGAATTAACTAATGACCTATCAAACTGCAGTACAAAGGATCCTTTCTTCCTGTATTAAGATGCACAATATCATCGCTTAAAAGGCCCAATATACCCTTTGTCAATTACTTCATAAGTGCAATTCATCTTTTACAGCTTCCGCACTTGGATTGCTTGTAAAATGTTTAGTGGTTAATTAGCCTGGAAGGAAGTCCAACTTATGAAAAACCAAGGAGTGGGAAAAAATAGCCATAAAATTAATGGCTTACTTTCTGGTCCTTATTTTACAGGAGAATGTTAATCAGACTGTTGGAACTGTACCTTTGACTAGAACTCAGTCTCCTTTATAATCAGCTTCAGAAGTATTCCTTTCTGGGTTTTCCCCTTTGGCCTGTGCTTTCCTCCAAAGGACTTGAATGCATTAGGAAGAGATTGACAGCTCTCCTAACAATTGCAGCCAGTCCTGTAGCTGAAGAGAAACATGAGGCCAGTCACTTTTACTCTCTGGGAACCCATCTGGAGTTACATGTAAGGTATAAATCTGTTATCAAAAAATGAAACTAATAAAATACATACTGCTGTAGATAAAAGAAAATAGCCAATATTTGAGCTGTGAGACCTTCATTATACAGTGGATAAAACTGGAAAAGGAAAGAATTGTATAGGGACCAAATTACTGTATTTACAGATAGCTCTTTATACCTGCAGAGAAGATGGCAAAATAATCAGGTCCCAGGGACAACTTAGCCACTGAACATATATTCCATTTTAGGTTGATCATAAGGATGCTTATGGAAAAAAAAGTTATGCCCTCTTAGTGGTGAAATGTATAAAATCTTTATTCAAATTTTCCACATAATTTAGTTTTGCAATTAGTCTGCAATTATTGGATTGAAAAAAATAGAGCTTTGTTGTTTTTGTTTTTCCTTTCTGCGGGAGATTTGCCCTTCATTTTAGAGCAGATCACAAACAGAACATCGCTTTTTAATATGTTGTAAATACTGTATATCATGACACTGTTGGTTAACTGTACATGTTATATATACATGTTATACTGCAAATAAGTAGACCCAGAATTTTAGTGATGTAACTTAATTTAATCAAAAGCTTGGGAAAAAAAAAGAAACAGGAAAAATGCCAACTATTATATTTAACATCCCTAATCCCTCTCTTTTTTTTTTCTCCAGAGACCTGGAGTGGCAATGATTTTTCTTTCAGAAAATAAGTATGATCATATAACTTCCCACATATAATTGGCTCATAATCATAATTCTGAGTGGTTTTACTTGAGTATATAACAGAAAAAGAATACATTCTGAGCACTGCTGCATCCCTCTTTGATAAAATACATAGATGCTCATGAACCTCATACAGAAATATAACAGCAATAACAGCTCACAGGCTTCTCAGTTTCTCTTGGAAAAGGTACTGCATGTGGTTGAGAATGTCATCAACTTTATATTTAGTAAAATGTCCAGTACTCTGGGAGCTTGTAAATATCCTTGAAACAGAAGTTCCTCTTTAAGACTTAGAAGTTGACTATGTAACATTAGGTTGACTATGTAAGGACATCCAATTCCATCAGTGATACCCTAGGACGTTACATCTGGGCTCCAGCTGCTATTCCACAATAGCATGAGTCTCATATAAGTCCTTCGTCGTATCAGTTGCACACACAGTAAATCAGGGCACTGTAAGCGATGCTAGACTAAACATGAGATTCAGGCAACTGATCTTACATGTCAGAGCAATTTAGTCCAATCACATTTTCCCTGCCAATCCATAATATAACACTTAAGCCAACATTGTCATACCACACAAATTATAAGCAGTCCAACGGCTCAGCCTACAACTGATTGTCAGTTACTTTTTAAAGGATTTTTCCTTAGACCTGCAGAGGTCTCCTGATGTAGTGGCACTATCATTATAATATCTCTGTAAGAATGCACTTGTCCTGCTTGTCTCTGTCCCTGGGCTCCTCTGTTTCAATGTTTGCTTATTGCATGACCTTGTTAAACTGAATCATCCTTCTCACTCATTGCTCTGCAATGTCTATATAAGGTGATAAATTCATATAAGAACTTGTGACATGAATGCTGTTCATGACCATAATTTTTCATCTGATGACTTCAAAATTGTTTTCTTATAGTGGTAGCAGCTCCCACAGAGTAACCTTTGCCACCTAATATATGACTTGATATGTTTGGAAGATCAAGTGATTCTGACATCAGTTTCTAATACTACCAGAATCCTCTTTTTCCATTTTTCCATTTAATAAAATGCTTCAGGTACCAAATCATGTTCAGCTCGTGCTCTTCTGGAATGCAACAGCAATAGAGGTGTATCAGACAAAGGCTGTCTAACCCTTTCTTGCATGGATGGTGTTATTTTTACAGTTTCTTTCCAAGCTGTTGAACAGAGATGATGGAAACTAGCTGCTCCATGTCTAAACTATACTTAACTGTAAATGACTTAAGCTCATTCCTTTAAGGAGGACCTACTGTTATATATTACTCTGTAAATTATAATGTCTAGTAAAAATAGGATATATGAATGTCTGCAGAAAGTAAGACAAAAGGGCTAGAATAGGATGTAACTTTGAAGAAAAAGGTATAAACTAAACTTCACTTTCAAATAGTGCTTTTTACTGTGATATCAGCAGGAGTCCTTTCTTGATGTGGCCTATATTTTTGCATATGTGACAACTCCTAAAATCTTTTCTTATGTGACTCTTCTTTCAGGGCAAAATAACACATAAGTGAATCTTACCTTAGGGGTTTTTTTTACAGTGCCTAAAAGACCTTCACATATCTTTTTTTCTTAACTACTCATGCCAGAATACATAAAGAGTCATCATCCTGGTTTTTTATATCTGATTTCATACTGAATTTTCCTTATATAATCATTAGCAGTATTAGTGAGTACAGTGTCACCCGTGCTTAATTACCGTCTGCAGGGTCTCAATTTCAGCAATAGCTCTGGTAACCTCAGTTTAGTTTTTTTTTCTGACTCCAAACAGAATTCTTAGGTTTATTACGGTTTTTGGTGTTTGGTTTGTTTTTTGGGTTTTTTTCTATTTAGGCTTGGGGAACGGGTATTTTTTTTTAAAGTCAATACATGTATTTCAGGATGGACTTGATTTTTCAATATTTTTTCTTTAATATATTAGATATCAGTGTTTGGAAATCCAGTCTCAATTTGGAAATCATATATTTTTTAACCAAAAAAAATTTCCAATTTACTGCTTATAAAGTATTTGTCAGGTCACTTTTGAAAATTATACTAAGTGGTTTGTATTCAGGTTTTTCTATTGTATTTCTATTTTCTATTTTCTATTTTTTACTTTTTCATAGCTGCAATGTTTGCATTACAATTGCATTGTTAGCATTCTACACTCAAATTTGAGGGGAAATTAAAACTGTTCATTGTCAAAACCCGCTCTCTTCCTAGTGCCTCTTTTTTTCAGCCATGCAGTGAAATGCTGTTTGAACTTGTATCAGTTTTCTTCCACAATGATGAAGACCCAATCTCTGGTGGAGCTTTCAACTCTTCTTTTTCTCCTGAGGTATCCTGTTGGAGGGTGTTTAAATGACAATGACAGTGAAGGGTTTGACAACAGCTCAGGTAGACGTCCCTAGTCAGCTGGTGCTGCTAACAGGGCAGCTGCCACAGCATGGAGCTCAGCGTGGCTGGCTGCCAGGGTATCTGCTGAGCTTCGCAGAATAATCTGAGTTGTATTTAGATTTCACAGAGCACCGTAACACCCAGAGTGAAAATGTCAGCTGACAGACCTTGCTATAATTAATGGAAATTCAAATTCCATCACTGAAATAATATTGTCCAGCCAGAAGTAAGAAAATTCCACCTTGAAGTTAGTGATGTGTATAAAAGAAACTTCAATGAATAAATAGTGTTTAATTATCATGTCCGTGCACAAAACTTTCTAAGATGTCCTACTGAGTTCCTCTGTAGTCGACTGCAATATTTACTTTGAAAGATGAAAACTTGCAGATATACCAGTATATTCTAATATTTCAGTATCTCAGTGGAATAAACCAGACTATATTTTGATATTTTTGTGTCTCAGTTATTGCATATTTTTATGTCTGAGACTAATCAGTTTTGAGGTTGTCTCAGAAAATTTCAAAGCATGAGGTAAATTTTATTATGTGGTTATATTCAATATAGTAAAAGATTTTTAAAAATAAAATAATTTTCTTTTTTCTTCCCTTACCATTAGTAGGAAAATATCTACAAAGTGGCATGGTCAATTAGAGTTCTACAACAGAATAGCTAGACAGATAGATCTTGGAAGCAGTTGCATAAATAAGTTGAAAAAACCCAAACAAAAATACAAACGAAAAAATATTCAATTCCTTACCTTTCTAACTACCATAATTCCTTAGTACATATTTTTCTTGCACCCCAACACTACAGACTATCAGAAACTTAGTTTACTTTTTTTTTTTTTCTTGCAGTAGGGCATTTAAGTACTCTGTGAAGTTTGTATTATTACCTGAAGGAAATTTTGCTGGGCAAAAGCTTCCACATTAGAAGCTCCAAGACCTTGTAGGTTAGTTAGTCCCTTTTAGAGATCAGCCTCTAATTTTAAATAACAGCGTATAAGTATGATATACCTCTATAATAAAGTGTGGTTTCTTTTTTTACATAAAATACAGCCTTCCTGTGAATTTATATTGTCAAATGACTCATCAGAATAATTATGTGATACAGTATATTTTTTCATTATGTTGATATGTTTTTCCTTCATATTTTCCTAATTGAAAAAAAACAGACAGGAAAGAATTAAAACTTAATTTACTCTAATGGAAGGGAAACATTGCTTTTCATGTTTTTTCTTTCAGTTCTATTGCTAATTTATAAAATTTAGCAATCTGCAGTGTGACTCCCAAGGAATAATACAAATTACAAAGCTTTTAAAGCTTTTAGGCTTGCAAAGGAGTGCAGTTTTTTTTTCTGGAATTCCTATTCATCCTGAGAATCTTTCTTGATCAAGTTCAGAGTATTAAGCAAGTTTTTATTTTAGTTCTTTCTCAGAATGATTTTAAGCCATGTGTATATTACTAGAATGGCTATTCTAAACTCTAGCTTCCTCTGAGCTCTCAGATGAATGCAATCTGGTCCTTTTGATTGATTTCAATTGTCTTTCTGAAGTTGTTCCATCAACTCTTTTTGATCCCTTTATGTCTGTAGTGGTTTTACTCTCATTACTTGTAAAGACTAATCCGAGGACAGTACTGTCCTCTCCGGTGCAGATTCATGCCAATAAATCATTTACTTTCCCTACAGACTTTTGATCCTCTTTGTTTGCACTCTGGTGGTCTAAAAGATCCAGAGTCTTGCTTGTGGGATTCATTTGATATATTTGAAGAGGTTCTGGTGTGTTTGATCTGTTTGTTCTTAAATCTTCTCAAGTTTTTTTTTTTAAACTCACATGTCAAGTACTGTGTTTCAGAGACAGTGTAAAAGAAGGGATAAAATATACAGGTAACATTACTTAGTATTAAGACAGCTCATCTCCCCTCTTTCACATTTCAGTGTTTACGTAAATTTCTCTCTGTTTCATTTTCTTTTATCTTTGTACCTCTAGAAACAGATGTACACGCGCAATTGTTTCAGATGAGAGGAAAAATTCTTGTTTCCTCAGTATTGGGAAAATTGTTTAGAAAGAAGGAAAGTCTTACCAGAGGAAAACTAGAATATTGACTTAGGTAAAAGACTGTTTTTTGTGATGGGACAATGCCTCTTGTACTGAAATTGCAATAGGAATGCCGGCAGATGAATATTGACTATTTTTTTCTTAGGTGTATTTTCCTTGGAAAGATACAATATTCTATTCCAAATGCAGTCTTTTCAGTTTAAGTAAACACAGAAAATAAAGAAAATCCTTTGGAAGTAAAAATTCTCAAAATATTGTGTAGAACTGATGGTGGAGATAAAGAGAAAGGGAGATCTTACTTTTTAATCACAGACTACAGTGAGGGACTGCAGAGGCAGCATCTTTACTCTACATCCTTGTTTCCAAGATAGGGGAGAAGGAATCATTCTGTGTGAATAAAAAGTAGCCACTCCATGCTACAGAAAATGATCTGACGAGGAAAAGTGGTTTTGAATCATATCCTCATTGGTGGGAAACTCTCACAGAAGCAAAAAACTTTGTTTAACTTATGTGCTAAAATATTAATTAGCTGTTATGTAGTATTGAGTAAGGGAAAAAAATTTAATCATTGTATCAGTTGTTTCATTCATTGTGAAGTAACAAAAGAGTCTTTTACTTATTTGGTATTTAAGAAAGGCAGAGAACTGAATGTCTCTAATTTAGTATAAACACTGTAGAGAAAATACTGCAGGTCTGCATCCTGTAAAACAATACTTTTGTATTATTATTGCTTTTAATCAGAGGTTTTATTTTGAAATTTATATAAAGGTGTTATTAACATATGTATCAGGAATAAAAAATATTTTTAATGTAGAATAGATGTAAATGTATGTGATAAACGAGACCCTGCAATTAGAGTCAAAACCCATAGGGAATTAGTGACACCTCCAAATGAATTGTAAGCAGGTGAAGAATTTTCAACTAAGTTACAAAGAAATACCCTAACTTGAGGGCATATGTTAAGAAATAAGACAGAAAAGAATACATAGAGGAGTTTAGAAAACAAAAAAAAACAAAACAAAAAACAACTGACCCCCAAAAAACCAACAACAAAGAAACAAGCAAACAAATCTAACAAAAATCAAAAATGAAACCTCAAACCTGCAACAATGTCATGGTACAGTTAAAGGGGAAATAATAATCTTATTTTATTGAGCTGTGGAACTTCAGTTGATGTGATTCATCACTACCATAGCTCGTTTTCAACGAAACTGTGCCCATTTTTATCAGATGAAGCTTAGTCTCACAAAAAATAATTTCTGGGAAAACATGAGTTAAAAAATATTTATATTTCAATAATAATTGAAATAATGACATCTTTATTTATGATGTGATTAAGTATGCTTCTCAGTTGCTATTTTGTTTACTTCATGATAGATATGGTAAAATGAATGCCCTTTTATGTAATAGTAATTTGTTAAATATCAGGGTGATCTAAATCCCCTACAAATTACATTGCTTTTTGAAATTTAGTAAGTGTTCTGTTTGTTTTAACTCTTTCCACAGTTCCTAAATAGACAACTTTATTCTGTCTTCCATGAAATAATAAAACCCACCCTGTCTTGATTTTGATAATAATTTTGGTCTCCAACTCCAAGAACACTTTATCTGGAGTTGATTTTCAGTAAATATTTGACTTTTCTTTTAGGAAAAAAGAAGACTGTTTCTTAAGTAGGTATCTTCTTTTGAATAACATCATTTTCAATCAAGTAGATTTGATGAACTTTATTTCACTGATACATACTGCAGTATTCAAAAAAAAGTATCAGCTAAGTGCTCATATTTATACCTCTGACCATTTTTTTTCCCAATTGTGCTTAAATCATATCTAAACATATAAGTTTGTTTTCAAAATCTCTGATCAGACTGAGAAGTCATCACTGCCACTTAAATTTTCAGGTTTTGAATAGTTTTCATCCCCTCATGCCAAATATATATTTTTTTATAAGCTGAGTTTATGCATGTCTTGTGCGTATTTACAGCAATGGGAAGGAATGATGATTTGTTCCTTTTTTGTTGTATGCCTTATCTGACCTCAGCCACTACATAGCTGAATATTAAGAAACAGTGGTTGGGCTTTGTAGCTTTAGAAATATACTTGACAGGAAAAGAGGCCCTATCTTGGGGAATGAGATTAATATGCTATACAGTGTGCTCTCAGCTCAGGTGCTGGCAAAAGGAAATTTCTGGCCACACTACAAGTATGGTCTGTGTTACTCAAAATATGCTTTCAGGAAACAGAGATAATATTATTATTTGGTGTCCAGATTTCTTGGTGCCTACGCTGTGTGTGTGGGGAGCAGTTGAACCTAAGTAACCTCTGCCCTTCCAAGCTAGAGTTATTGTCAGGCTATGTACTGTATTTTTTTGCAATCGTGTTATACTTTAGCAAATTGCTCAGTTGATGGACATAGTCAAAATTAAATTAATTAATGTAATTTTGATACATAAAAAAAATCCTGTAATTCTGATGTTGCACGCTCCTCTGAAAAAAAATAGATCACATTTTCTACAGTTGTAGATAAGGCATTATACATTTGAGATAATGGGGAGTAATCTACATATTCCAATGAAGCAGATAACACTACAGTCATATGTTTGAGAAGTATTTTGTAAACTTTACTGTTGCAGTGTCTCACAGATGATAGATAGTGTTGGAATCATTAATTTTCCCATCACCAAGTGGTAATAACTAGCATTCCCCATGAAATTTCTTAGGAACCAAATGTGAAACAAATGCATGAGCCCTTATGGAGTACATTTTGATGCCCAGTTTCCTGAGTACCTCAGTTTAAGACAATTGGCAGAATAGAAACCAAATGAATAATTGGTAAACAGTGCCATGAAAAGGACTTAGATAAATCTAAACACTGTTTTAACAAACTCTATAACTTTTCTTTAAAGTCAACCCAGAATAGTGATTCAATTACTGTTTTATCTTGTCCAGTTAGTCCTTTTAATAACATAGAAAAATGGGATATTTTGAAAGTCCAAAACAATGACTTTTCAGGAGCCTACTTGTTCTGTGCAGATTTCAGTCACAAATTTCAGTAAAGATGCTGAAGTCATTTGGTATCCTAATGAAGAGCAAGTATTCCCTTCTTAACCTTGCCAGATGCAAGAGTTTCTGTTTTTCACATTACTGGCAAGAAATCCTCAGCAAAATAAACCCTGGGGACTCAACTACCATGCTCAAAATAAATCATAATTACAAGTGTACTTTGTTTTTCATAGTGTATGAAATGAGGGGAACGTTTTTTTCCATTTTAATGGATCTGCATTGGTGTATTGTGTTTGGATTTTTGTCATTAACTTTGATGTAGGCTGGCTAAGAAGACAAATATTGATAATTTCAATGTTTCATTTGATGATGCCTCTTTGAAAAACTATTTATACACTTGCTTCTGGAACAGGTACCTTTACTTTTTGTTTCTTGAAAGACATTTTTTTGTCAAAGAAGGCAGAGGATATAGAGAAAAAATGAGGGTTGTTTATGTTATAAAATATGTGTACATCTCTAATTCACTATCCAAGTAGAAAACATGAGATATTTCATATTCAGTGTTAAAGTGGATGTACCCAATTTATCCATTTATTGATCTTCTCATGCAGGGCATGAGATTTTCACTTTTTATAAGATCACAAGCCCACAGAGACTGGTAGAAAAATCTCATTGTCTTCTATGAATCTTGGATCAGGTCCTAAGTAGGTAGTTCTGCTGGCCCCGGAGAGATGGTTGTTTTCACATGACTTGGTGCAACACTCTCTGTCACAATATGCACAAGTATTTTGGAAAAATTCTTCCATTCTTGACTGACTCCTGAGTAATACTGGAAATACAGTCCATTACAAGAGCTTCTTCTCTGCCTGAGTGAAAAATGGAGTGAACAATTAAAAAATAATTACTGATTCAATGGTATTTGTGACTTTTAAAAAAACGTAATTACAAAAATTTTTTTATAGAAAAATATCAACATTTAAGAAGAATTTAACTAACGAGAAAAAAGGTGAATATGATAATCTACATATTAGAACCATCTTGAGAAGGTGCTTTGTGTGATGTTTAGGTGAATAGGCTATGAAGACAGCATAAAGCAAAGAAAAACTACCAGCTCAATACAGGAAATACAGATTTTGAGATTTTGGTTAACAGGAAATTAGTCTAGGTAATTTAAATAGCCGTATCTACCTTTAAAATCTATGACTTATGAAAACCTTGTTTCTATCAAAACATATAATATTCAAAATTAGATGTTCAGTGGGGAAGGAAAAAATGTGAAAGAGATTTCTAATTTCAAATAAGTGGATGTAACTCTGATCACCCACAAGAATTGCATATTTTTAATCCAGTTTTTATTAACATAGGACTTGATCTTGTTTCTTATTAGTACTGGGGAGTCAAATGTTTGTGCATCCTTGGGGCTAGTACAAAAGGCATGTTTTCTTTCCTCTGAATTGCAGCCAGATTTTGCCCTATGAAGTTCATGAGATTTTCTGTTTATGAATGGCACGCTAGTGACACATTAAGGAGCAGCTGCTGAAGCAAGTGTAGATGTAATATACCCTCCTGACTGAGGTATGGCTGAGAAAACAGTTCAACCTGTAAATCTTACAGAATCCAAGCACAGAAGAGTGACTCTATCCAATTTTCCCTTTTACTATTTTATCTTTTGAATTATACGTAACTGCAGAGTTTGTTACAGACTACCAGTGTGTTACAGAGAACTCAGGACTTGAGAACTCAGCGGAATATAAAAAAAATACAGGAACAATGAATAGAGCCAAGGAGAGCAACAACCCCAGGCAAATGGTTTACTCTTGTTTCATTTGCTATACTTTAATATATTGCCAGAGAAAGTTGCACATAGTGAGATCCATGTCTGCTAGTGATGTGGTAAAATCAGTAATCATCCAAAAGGACAAAATTTTTCATTCACTTAATGTAAAGACTGTCCACTCAACCATTTTATGAAAGAGGTTAGCTTCATGAACTTTGTAAAAGATTAAAAATATCTTCTATACTGTAAAGGGACTATTTTAAAAAAAAAGGGCTCAAAAGGGACACAGGTAAACATGGTTTTGATTAATGTTTTTCCCAAAGATAATACTTGTACATCACCAAGACTGACATTACCAAAGTCTTATGGTAATATAATTGGAGGATGCTAACCCTTGAAATATATTGTCTATTTGAGTTTTGGTTTTTTGTGAAGACAGGGCCTCTTAAAACTCAGAGGGTGAAGGTGTGGGAGGCTGGGACAACAGAAATATTACTATTCTTCTTAGAGTCAATCTCATAAACTCAGGCCTATTAAGGTTTGCTCTACAATAATAAAAGTAGAGGGTGACATGAATCGTCAGATACATTCAAAAGCTCAGTTCTTTTAATCATCTTCATGACCTAGATCCAAATGTGTTTCCATCACATACCCAGGGGCAAAGAACCAGCAAGTCTGAAATTACAGTGATCCTAAAGTGAATCTACCAATTGGTGGTGTTTTGCCTCCAGGATGAAGGGAAGACTTTAAATACCAGGGGCATTAGAAAATGCTTGCTTCATGGACAGAAAAATGGTTGAGTTTCAGTCAAGAACAAACAACTACTATGTATCAACATGATATAAATGAAAAGCAGAGATAGTAGAAGGCTGCATTGAAGGTAGGTAAGAGCGGCTGAAATACTTGTGGCATTTACCATCCAATATAACCAATGTTTCAAGAGACGAGGAGTGATGAAGTTGCACACACTTAAGCAGCTCCAATAAACTCAGAAAATCCATATTCTCATGTTCACATGCTCATACTCTTGCAGTGCTAACACAACTGTAAATAAAAGTGCATATGGGCAACCTTTCAAAGAATTAGCACTTATTTCTGTAATTTGAAAATGTTTTTTCTTTTATCATTTTGCATTATTAAATGCATTACTTTCTTTTAGAAGTCTTTCATCTTCTTCAGCAATTCATGTTTTGCTGACTTCAACAGTAAGACACTTGATAATATTTTTCTATGGTGACACAAACTTATTTCTTTTAATATCCCGGCCAATAAATTGCTGGGAACACAACTCAGAGTGATTAATAGCACTCTATCTATAGAGGCTTCAACTGCTCATAACACCAATGTAATGGAATACTCATAATGCCAGGTTTTTTGGTGTGATAGTGACCATCACAGCAGTCATTTCATGACCTTCTTAAAGCCTTTGCTCATTAGAGAATGAAAGATTGCATGACTAACATATACTTACTTGAAAAATATAATATTCACCTAGAAACATATTCTTCTTATAAGTCATTTAAACAATTTGGAGCTGTTGCTCTTTTAAAAGGAAATACATGGTCAGAATTTAAAAGGAATTTTCTTCCAAGCTGAATCCTGCTTATGACCAGGATTGTATGGACATAACTGCTTAATATGCCAGAAGATATACATTAAGTTTTATATACTGGCAGCCTGGAATTATTCATTATTTAAACAAATACTTGAGAAACCACTTAAAACATGACTGAAGTCCAAGACCAAGTCAAACATAGATGTTTTAAATCTCAAAACTACATCTGAGTTACCATGGTAAAAAATGTTAAAGAAAAAATAGAATTGTTTGCAGAACTTCTTTTGATAGCATTTTTTTAAAAGAGATTCTTTTCACGCCTGGAAAATCAGTTTAATCAAAACTTTGGGATATGGTCCTCATATTTTGCCCAAACCTTCAACAATAATTCAAAATTGTTCACAGTGAAAAGCTGTTGAGCCTTTCTTAAAGTTTTTAACAAACTGTCAACATCTGCAGAGTTGTATTTATGTTTCTTTTCACTCTGAACCATATCAGTGATATTCCGTGCTTCACAGTGAAAGACAAATTGTAATACAGTCCACAGAAGGCAAAAGAATCATAAAGACCTCATATGAGAAAGGAATGACTTCTGAGATGGAAAAGGGTACACAAAACTCTTGGTAACACATTTTGCTACCTGAAGTTCTTATATGGGTGGTCCAGATACTTCTGTATAATAATAGATATTGCTATACTATAACACCACCACATTATCTACAATGCATACCTTGTAGACAGAATATAAGAAGCTGAAGTACTTTTTAAAGTCCTTTTGATGACCAGGAGTGTAAATCAAGTACCAAGATTCTTTACTTAATCTGTGGCATGTGCATCCAGTAGTCCAATAAACTACTTTTAATTTTTTCCTACTTAGTTCCAGTTAGCTATGGTTTAACTAAGAATTCATTCTGCAATTTCAGATTTATTTTTAAGATTTTCTGAAGTTATTATATAGTACTGAAGAGCAGATGCCAATTCTGTCTTTCATGGGCAGTTTTACCACAGCTAGAATAGTCTTGTATCAGTAATGACACTTGTCTGACTTTTCTCATTTTGGATTTTCCTTTGTTTTTGACATATAAGAATCATTATGGTTGTAATGAAATTGACATATAGGAAGTATTACCAGAAAACCTATTTTAAAATTATAATTAAAACTTTTATGCACAGTACTTAAATTTACTGCTGGATCTCAATATGCTTAAAAATTCTTTCCTCTTCTCTGACACTGTTCATTATGTGCACATCAAAAATATTGTACCTTTATCTTCTCTTCCATTTTCAGAAAGGCAGTATAATACAAATACAATAGTCAGATGATGCACAGTGACTGTATTTCTACGACTACCTCAACCAAAGAGCAAATCTAATATAAATTAAGACCATTTCACATCCTTGACAATCCCTAAAAAAACATACCTGACAAACACGCCCACCTTATATGTGTGAGAGTCTTACCTTGGGCCTCTCAAACATCCCCACAGGCAAGTCTGAATCTAATTTAATGTGGATTGTATTTTAATTTTTTTTAATATAATCCACAAAAGTCATAAAGTCAGTTTTATCATTCTTCTGTTCAAAACTGCTCTGGGTGCTATACCAGGGAATTAATTTTACAAAAAAATCTCAAGGCATAATCTCTTCCTTCCTCATAAAAAGACATCATCTTCATACTCTTGCTATTAAGTTTTGTGAAATTTCATGTCTCTTGACACTAGCAAACTGTATGTAATATGTGATTAGGATTTAATAGTAAGACACAAGCTATGTTTCAGACTGATAGGTTGCTATTTATTGTTTCGTGTCTTTCACTTCATGCCAATATTTGTCATAGTCTTATAGTACATACCCACATGCCCTCTCATCTCCTATATTGTGCATATGGTGTGCAACATTGATTCTTTTCAGTATAGTGTACTGTAAATTATTTTTAACTGTATTACAGATTACAGATATGTTTCATTTATATTAAAATGGGCAATGTGATATGAGTAAATGGGGATTTTGTTCAGAATTCACCAAAGTACTCCCTGCAAATGTTACAAATATATATATATATATATATATATATATATATTATACACTATATATGAGTGTATTTCAAAACTCTTCTTTCTGGTTGTCAATGCAAATAATGACAAGGTTAGAAATTATTTTAAAATGTTATGGAAGATTTGGGGTTTTTTTTGCCTACATGAAGCAGATTTGTGTAGCAGCCCTGCTTATGTTAGAAAGCAGATCACAGATCATAATGAGTGCAACTAGCACTAATTGACAAACCTGGCAGGTTCATCAGAAAGGCTAAAAACGAAATGGGCAATGGGATTGACCTCCTTTTCTAAGTTAACACAGAAACATTCTGCTGAGCTAATGCAGAGAAATCTGTTGACCCTACCCCTTTTCTATGTTGGGTTTTCCTCTCTGGGGCTGTCAATCCAGCCTTTCCAGTAGTACTAAAATTACACAAATAAGTGTAGAAATGTATAGCAAAAGGGTTGAAATGTCCACATTCCCAGAAGTATCGAGAAGATCAGACCCTAAATGTATATATCTGAAATATATATGATAGAATTGTGTACACGGCAATATATTGGAATTGCCATATATCTTTAGTGAATCTTTGCTGAGTAAAGTGTGTCCTGTGAGATATGTTTGGGAAGGGGGAAATGGACATGAGAGATCTTTTTCTTCAAAATTTCTTGCCATTTTTGTGGGGGAACATCAGAGAGTATACTAAGAGTTGGAAAATAAGAAGTCAATGTCTTGGTATTGCTAAGCCTCCACAAAGCTTTTTAAAACTCCTCAGGTAGGAAATATATTACATTAATATTTTATTACTCCATCTTACTAGGAAAGAGACAGCTTCTGCCTTTCAAAAGCCCTGTATCTACAACAGCCCTTTCCTAGCTATGGTGCAGATATATCTCAGTGGAAAACTTTCGAGGCTGTGTACATTATATCTAAGTAACTATGTTTGTATCTTGTATCTTAGCACCCAGTTTTGGGGCTGATATTTGGCGTTTGGTTTGCAGATCCACTTGTCCTTGAGTACTTCCAGATTAGTCTCTCTAGTCTGTTATATTTATTCAAAGGCTTTATAGCAGCTCTGCTGAAAAGATGTAAATACATTTGTATTCCTAAATATTGTAATACTACTTCATCTGTTCTTCTTTACTGTCCATAGGTGTTATTAGCCATACAATTGCTGTGCTTTGCTGTTTTGGAAATCACCCTGGGAATGCAAATACTTCAAGTGAGTGACAGGCCTTTATCACCTTCTGCACCTCCTACCATTTTTCTACCTGCTTAAGAGATTTCAGAATTTCTGCTTCAATGGATGACAAGCACTTGTCATCATTGCAGCACTTGTTCAATGTCCTTGCTTACCAAAAAAAATATAAGTAAAATTTAAAGATGTGGCTCCAATGCCTGTAATGTCTGAACACATTAATGAATGGTATATGTTTTCTTTCATCAGTGAATGAAAAGAAGAAAAAAAAGAAATTCTAAAAATCTTTACTTTGTGGAAGACAGACCCTAAATCTAAGAAAACATCGTGTGCAAATTGTGGAGATTTGGGCCAAGCCCTTCCTGACTCTCAAACAAAATCAGCAAAAATTCTTTTTCATCATAAGAGAAAAGGATAGATCCAAAAACCATATATAGTTCATCAGGTAATATGCTGTTCATAGCCTTCTGACCAACCATGGTAGGCACTTCTTTTTAAAGTTTATTGATTATACATTCAATTTTATCCAGTAAAATGTTTTTGTTTGTTTGTTTGTTTTTTCTAGAAATGTATTTGAGCAATTTTAGTTCATGATTTGCTAATTTATATTTATAATTTACTCAGAGTCTAAGCATTTTGAAGGCCTTTACCTGGGTCTGTGGCTTACAGTTCTTCCTATTCTTTTTCATTTACATAATATTTACTGCTAATGACTTGTAGAGCAAGAGTACCTTACCTCCACATAAATTGCAATTCTATTCAATTACAACAGGTAGGCATCTAGTTCAAGAATTTAATGTCAAACAGTATAATATGGATGCTTTCTTGGGCTTAAGGTGCTATATATTTTTAGAAGAGTAGATTTTTTCTATGCAGACACTCCCTATTCCTGTATTTTATTTCTTGTATAATCCTTTGGGCTTCACTGAATATTACAATCTGAGTAAACTTTGGATGATTGACTTCAAAGCTACAAGGAAAGATTATTTAGAAGATTCACTATTTTAACAATTACAAGTCAATATTTGTCCACATATCCTATATTATCATATCTGAAATATCACAGAATCATAGAATATCCCAAGTTGGAAGGGATCCACAAAGGGTTATTGAAGTCCAGTTCCTAGCCCTGCACAGGACCATACCCAAGAGTCACACCACATGTCTGAGAGTGTTGTCCAAACACTTCTTGAACTCTGTCAGGCTTGATGCTGTGACCACTGCCCTGAGGAGACTGTTCCAGTGCCCACCCACCCTCTTGGTGAATCACCTTTTCCTAAATCTCCCCTAACACAACTTCATGCTGCTTCCTTGGGTTCTGATGCCCCCCAGGACACGGTTGGCCCTCCTGGCTGCCAGGGTACACTGCTGACTCATATTCAATTTGCTGTCAACCAGGACCCCCTTGTTTAGCTAGGATGCTCTCTGTAGGCTTTCAGTCACATTGTCATGTCTTTTTCTCACAGTTTTGCTCAGACTGAAACAAAAAGTTTACCCACACACCAAAAAAATCAAGAAAAAAATTAATTTTTCTGCTTCCTGTCTTCGTTCAATGAAGTTACTGTTTTCATTTATGGGTTCTGTTCTATTTTTGTGTGGACAATTTGAAAAAAAAAAAAAAAAAGGTCATTGCTTTCCAGTAGGAGGGAAAAAAACCCTCAGAAAACCCCCAAAAAACATAGCTGAATGATTTTCAGTGTGTGCTTTGGTAGAAACAATACAACCCCAAATATCTGGGGGGTTTCAGTGAGCATGTACACAGATCAGATTGCCATTTGGAAAAAAGATCTTAACCTTACTATTCATTCTTTTGTGCAACTTTTTTAAGAAACTTTTGTGCTTCTAAAAGAGTTTTTTCCTACACTGACTGAACAATAAGTTTGGAAAAGCCCAAGAGTTTAAAGTTTGTGGATGTTTAGGAACAGGTTATATGCAGTTTTGACATAGTTTTTCAAGACGTATTTTGAACTATATGAATTTACTGATTACTGTGAATATTTACTCCTCAGATGTTTAACCTATGTATTTTACATGATATTTTACTTCTGTCTCGTTGAAAATTTGGTTCCTATTTTGTTTCTAGGTATTTATAAACAAAATCATTTACTGCTACATATTTTCATGATTGTTTACAGCACTTTGAGCAAGAATATTTGGTTAGAAACAGCCCTAACAGCTTTAATTTTGGTACATATTTTGCACATATTGCAAATACTTCCAAGTATGGATATGCATTATGTCACTTTAGGGATCTTGGTACAATTGTGCCACTTAGTTCCTTTAGAGTGCCTCCTTATTTAGTTATTTTGTTCATTACTTTTGCAAAGCAGAATATAGTATCGGGATTTATGGCAATTGAGATTGGCTGTCCTGATTATAATCTAGTTTGCTAGAAAGCAAAGTATGCACAAATTACACACAGGCAAATTATGGTTAGTGTTTAGTCACCTAAGTTTATAGATATTGGTTTCTTCTTTTTGTAGTTCTAGACATACTGAAAAACAGTGTACTCCTCTATGAATTATGGGCTGTTTGCATTCTATAGAATTACTCTATTTATTCCTTCTTTAGTTTTAGTAGCAGATTTTTTTTTCCTGGACTTATTAGTAATAATCTAATCACATTGGATACACACGTCTTATTTTCATAAATTTTCTAAATGTGTAGGGCAATATCATCATCTAGTTGTGTAAATATATTCTTTAACAGTACAACAAAAATCTACATAGCTCTCTCTTACCATACAATATCATAACTGACAGAAAATTGGTTTGTTTGTTCAGAAGTTAAAACCATTTTCACATATCACTACAACTTAGTAGAAATGAACAGAGAAATGTTAATAGAAAGAAAATCCTCAAAATGCTTTTCTTATAAAATGGTGAAAGTTTTATTTTACATATGTCTAAAAAGTCTGCTATACACAAACTACATTTTCTGGACTGCAAAAAGTTACAAATGTAATGCAAACCACAGAGCAAGCCAGACCATGTCCCCAGAGATTAATACAACTTTTCCCTCTTCTCAAAATCCTCTGACATGTGACTTTACACTGAGCATATTAGTCACACTTTAAAGGAGCTGTGTCTGTCCATAGGAAGTATATAATATTGGGACTATTGTCTCATCTGAGAAGATGACATTTGGGATTTTTATTTGCCTCAAGGCATCTGTTGGCCTTTTACTACATTCCCTTTTTATTGATGTCCCTAATCGAATGTAAGTGCATATTGAAAAGAAAGCTTTATTGCAACAACATTGCCTCCTTTATTTAGAGTAGTTAATTTATATATTTAATCTATCACCCCCTCATATTTTTTGCTGCTCTGCAGAGTCTCATATTTTGACTTTCTGTATCTCTTGCTGGCCATAAAAACCTTCTTTACATACCCTGATGATCATCATATTAAACTTTTTGATAGGTAATTAGGGATCAAAACCGGGATTAGTATTTAAGTCTTCTTGGCTTATTTAAATATTTTTGTACCTGGAATGGAAGGAAGGAAGGAAGGAAGGAAGGAAGGAACACATCCTCACTGCTGTTTGGATCTGGGGACAGCAGCTTCTCCTCTCTTGGGCTGCTGAGTCCAGTGTGATACATTTTCCTCTAAGTGAAGATGATGATGATGGTGATAATAGTAATAATGAATAGCAATGATAAATGTTGCAAAAGGTATGGGTCTACCTTTGTACCTAGTTCAGGAACTGGAATCCCAGCAGTCACTCTGATGCATGTTTCACACAAACTAAAGTGAAATCCTGAGTGCAGAAAGTGTGATAAAAGTCCAGTCGTTCTTTCACTGCTATGAACACCAATGAAAGCTAGCTTAATTAAAGGTACCCCAGGTACATCAGTGAGGCAACTAAACCAGTTTTGTAGCAATACCCTAACTGCAGTAGCCTAAGGCATATAAGCAAAGTAAATTTTTCAAGCAGTAATAGATTTACTAGATGTACTTGGAATATGTAAACAAGCCTTTGGACAGGTTTTTGCTGTCTTGTCAAGCTGCATCTTGGCAAATTTATTCAGGTTTATTCTTCTTGGTCAAACAGATTGAGCAACAAGATAGGGTACCTTTGGGCAGCATCTACCTGTCAGAGAGCTGAGATATCTTGGAGGCCCCCCACCTTTCTGCTGCCTGCCAAGCTCTGCAGTAGCAGAGAGTTGTGCAAAGGAACTAAACCTGTGTGAGGACCTAAGACATCTTTTTTGTGGCTCCTCTGAGGGCTCAGAATTCAGAACTCTCGTCACCATGTGCCTCTGTTCAGTGTTTACATATCCAGCTGTTAACTATTTTTTTTATCATAAGACCAAAAAATGGAACACCAGTCCAAAAAGTATTAGAAGAATCATTTCATGTTGTATATGTGGATGTTATAGACATAGGACTAAATGACAAAATAGCTCACTGGAGACTTTTATTTATATATAAAAAAATATACATTCATTGCAATCCTAGCTGAACTTTAAGAAGGATATTGTAACTTGTCTTTAAAAGTCTAAATATTTTATATCATATTTGAATTTTCTTAAAGGAATGCTTTCAGCTGCTTCATCCAAATATTGAATATTGTACTAATTAACAATTTTGACAAAAAAATTCTAGACAGTTTACACTCATTATTTTTACAACACCGTTTAATTTATTTCTTATTGATACACTGCTCTGGACAAATCCAACCAGTTTTTAAGAGAACTGTTAAGTTAAAAACTGTTGGTCATAAAATACTATGATGAAGGTTGATCAGTGTGTAAACCGAGTGCCAGATTACCTGTAAAACTGAAAAGATTTATAATATGTTGAAAACTGTTTTGTTCTACCAAATGCAGTAGTGTTTACAGAAAGGTTAGTCTGAGATACCAAGAATCCCTTCCTTTTCATTTTGAAGCTCATGAATTACACTTATTTGTCTGTTTGCCTACTTGCCTATCAAAATTATTTATTATAAAATTAAAACTGTTTCTTTTTGTCCTCCTGCCTATTTTCTGTGGTTAGCCTGAAGGTTTTGCTAAGAAGTAATTCAATCAGCAGCATTTAAAATCATTCTGATGCATATTTATCTAAGATTTATTTTTTTATTTGCAAATGAAAAACGTACTGATTGCTGCATTTTGGGGATATAGAATGTATCAATATACAGTTTGAATGCTTTTTAATTTTCTCAGATTGTATTGCATAATAAACAAAAGAGCATAGCTTTACAGGCAGAGCATGCTATAAGCTTCGAGTGCACTCTTAACTGACATTGGTGAATTAATTAATTGAGAGGGTAGCAGTATGATAAATGGGGTATGAGAGGAACTCCAACAGGATTTGATCTACGGAAAACTCTCTCTATCCCGCCTAATCAGAATAGGAAGCTATTGGTCAGTTTTGAATATGCTATGAGACATGCAGTATTAGACAATGATAAAAGAGCCTTCAGGCTCATGAAGTCATGATAGAGTCACTACATTTTCCATTATATAGTTATATAGTTATTGTCTCATTATATAGTCACCTAAATTTTCCATTAGCAAGTCACTTCTATCCCATAGCATAATTTAAAATGGTGAATGAAGTATGGTAAACCTGAAGCCTTGTAATCTATCTATGGATTGATGGTGTGAATGTTATTTACCGATGTTGCCTTCATGTGTGTTTCCAGAACTCATCCGGGTAATCTGATTTTTTTGTAGGTATATTGGATTTGCACTGCCAGGTTTTGGTAGTGGCAGGAGCTACAGGGGTGGCTTCTGCGAGGAGTTGCTAGAAGTTTCCCTCGTCCAGTAGAGCCAATTGCAGCCGGCTCCAGGATGGACCTGCCACTGGCCAAGGCCGAGCCAATCTTCACTTAAGAGTAAATCCAGCAATGACAGTAATGTCTCTGAGATAACATATATAAGAAGGAAAAAGGAAAAGTTATGGGGCAGATAAAATTGCAACCAGAAAGAGTGGAGTGAGAACATGTGAACAATGATGCTGGCACCAAGGTCAGTGGAGAAGGAGAGGGAGGAGGTGCTCCAGGCACCAGAGCTGAGGTTCCCCTGCAGCCTCTGGTGCAGACCATGGTGAGGCTGCTGTGCTCCTGCAGCCCATGGAGGACCATGGGGGAGCAGAGATATGCCTACAGCCTCTGGAAGAGCCCACACTGGAGCATATGGATGCCTCGGGGAGGCTGTGACCCCATGGGAGGCCCATGTTGGAGCAGGGTCCTGCCAGGGACCTGCTGATCCATGGAGAGAGAAGCCCATGCTGGAGCAGGTTTTCCTGGTCGAACTTGTGGCCCTATGGGGTACCCACACTGAAGGACTGCACCCCATGGAAAAGTGACCTACATGGCAGCATGTGAAGAACTGTTGCCATGGGATAGACTCATGCTGGAGAAGTTCGCAAAGGACTGTCTCCCATGGGAGGAACCCCATGAGGAGCAGGGGAAGGACTCCTCTCCCTGGCAGCGGCAGAAACAACAACTGACCATAACCCCCGTTCCCTGCCTTCCTTTGCCGCAGCAGGGGGAGGAGGTAGAACTTGGAATGTGGGAGGGGTAGGGGGGAGGTATTTTTAAGATTTGTTTTACTTCTCATTCTCCTGTGCTGATTCTCTTAGTAATAAATTTAATTAATATCCCCTCTTTGAGTCTGTTTTGCCCATGATGGTGATCGCTAAGTGACCTGTCCTGATCCTTATCTGAACTCATGACTCTTTCATTGTATTTCCTCTCCGCTGTCCAGTTGCAGAGGGGAGTGAGAGAGAGGCTTTAGTGGGTACCTAGCATCCAGCCATGGTCAACTCACTACATTAGGGTAGTATGAAATCCGCTAAAATGAGTAAGACAGATAAACATTATCACTTCTGCAGACAGATACATCTTTCTAAGGCAGCTTCAGACTAGAACAGTCTATCGAGTTTTGCTACATAAAACACAAATAAAACAGCTGATTGCAATACTGCTATCAAAATTCTACTGACAAAAATACATATGTATATATGAATTGTGTTAAAATAACTTTTTTCTTCTATGTTCTTGCAGGATATCTTAATGATTCTTGCTAAATGAAACTGGCAGCAATCAAGATACTCCCTGTATACCTAAGCAGAGTGTAAGTGTTTGCAAGGTGTTTTATTGCAATATATCCTAGGAAAATAGTAGTGTTCTCATGGAATTTTGATGAAGGTTATGTTATTTTTCTTCCAAATCTTTTTGGAAGACATTAGAGACTCTAGGTTAGCATCTTATGATTTTTGCCTTGATTAAGATTTCCTACTGAATTTGATCTTTTGCATTTCTAATAGAATCATGGTGGTCATTAATAATGTCACATTTTTTGAAACCTGTCACCATGCAGAGAGGCTAATTACCCTTAGTAAAAATGAAAAGGTATAAAAAGAACAAGGTTGCCAACACAACTACAAAGGACTACCAACTGCCAATGAATCTACAAAAGACTGACAAGACAGCTCTGTTAAAACTTCATGACTCCACAATATATGTTCCATAAAATTTTAATGTTAATACATCTACTTTAGATAGTGACTTAAGTGTAAATCCAGTGAAGAATCTTTAGGACATGCATATCAGATGCTCAGCAGAATCCGGGCTACAAATTAATGACACTAACTGGATTGAAAGACAGGTAAGAAGGACAGGTGAAGGTAAGTTTAATTTTCATCTCACCAGTCATGAATGAGATCCACAGAATCATTTGCTCCTATTAAGAACAACTGAAGTTTTGTGGGGTTTTTGGTGGTGGTAGTGGCGGTTTGGTTTGGTGTTGGGTTTTTTTAATTAGAAAATGGTTTACAAGTTGAGCTTAGCAAAATGGTGTTCATTAATGAAGGCTGTGTGGTTCTTATTGCTGTACTATGCCAGAACCCATTTGTAGTCACTTGCTGACATAACACTACATTTAAATAATTGTTTTGCTTTTCTGTATTTTATTTCTAGTCTCTTCCCCTCCCTGCCTTTCCTTCTTGTCTTCATCTTGACTTCCCTGTAATAGGCTTGAGTTACTTTTCTATTTTACTCATATAATATTGGTTCTCTTTTTTGTGCTGTTAACTCAACTCTCAAATCTTGCCAATTTCAGCAATAATCTGTAGGTCTTTTTTTCTCTTTTTTCTATTTTAATATTGTTAATTATTCTGTTCTTCGTTCTCTAGCCCTGTGTATCATCCATTTTTTCTGCCTTCTTTTCTGTATTTACAGATCTCTTAACTTGGTCATCAGAGTTCCTCTATTTTCTGTGTCAGCATCTTCTAATAACAGACAAGATCACGCCAGATGATCCTTCAAAAAATCTGCTATAAATCTTTTTCCAGCTTTACACTTTTCCTAACATAATAATAATTACCAGTTTCTCCTTACTGGATGCTGTGATTTAGGAGCGGCACCCCCTAATTTAGTGCCCCCCACTCCTGCTCACTGTCCTCCCACCTCCATGGGGAGATACAAAAACCTGAGATTATAGGTTGAGATAAAAACAATTTACTGGAAACTTCAATGACTTAAGAAAAACTAATAGTAACAGCAACAATATTAATAACAAAAGTCTACAAAAAGGGTGATTTACATGCAAAACGCTCATTGAGTCTGACCAAACCTGACGCAACTGCAGCCAGCAAATCCCCCGTCTTTTCTGAACAGAAGGGGACGCCTATCTCCTCTGAAAGGAGAGAGAGTCTCTTTCCTCTGCTTCTAGCAATTCGGTAAAATTGTAGTGAATAATCTCTTAAAGGCAACCACAGCCACACCTCCTCAGCTGCTGCAAAAATTAACTCTGTCCTGACTGAAACCAGGGCACCAGAGCTGTTACACAACTTATTGATTCCTTTGATCATGTGTAAAGTCTAAGCAGCCAAAGGCTTTCAGTCAGTCCATTTAACTCTATAGATGTATTAAAAAATACTGCATTTAAAAAATATAATTCAATTTTTTTTTTACACATCTGTTCTTAGATGTTGCTTTCAAAGAACACGAGACAAATTCCTTCTCTAACATTAGAACTTCAGGGTTTATATTATTTTCAACCATGGGAGCTAGAGATTTGGGCTAAAGTTTTGACTTTATTGTAATTAATATCAGCATTTCCAGTAATGTCAGCAGGAGCAGATTTTTGCCCTTATATATTTCAGAAGATGACTGCATTTTTTAAATTAAATTAGTAAGAAGGAACTGTTATTTTAAATATTGTATCCATGGAAGTTCATGAGCATATTAGCATCACCGTGGATCTGCACTTTCATTTGAAAGTATTAATTTAATTGATTTGAAATACACAAGGACAGAAGACATCATCTAGTCTGTTGTATTGTGTATCACAGGCCATTACATTTCAGATAACCTCCACCGAACTTCATAATGTGCATTTGAATATGGATCGCTGGCTAATACTGCTGTACAAAACTTTTCTTTTTTTTTTCAACAGACGTGTTTCACGGTGAATTTCGGAAAGGCCTGTAACTACTTTTTGTGGGTTTTAAGCTGTATGTTAGCTTGTAATAGGACCAGGATGAGAAAACCATACTCCAATCTCTTCTCCCCTTCCCCCAACAGTCTGGCACATTAATTCCTCATTCTACCATCCCAGTGTGGTGTTTTAGCTGTTCTTACAGAATTCTATAAATTTCCCTTACAAAGAGAGTAGAAGAATGATTTCTTGGTAAGAACATAACTTGATTTTGAAAGCGAATATGGTGTATTATTAAAGTCTCTTGAGCCAGTTATATTAGTGCCTTGAAATAACCCGTATAAATAATGAATCAAAGAAGTGATGTACAAGCTCTTCCAGCAGGTACTTACACAGGAATAAACTGCTGAGGATTTTTACCAGAAAGTCTGATTTTATTGGTTTTAGAAGTAGGAAACTAATTTCCACAGCAGAACATCTTCAACACTTTACTGTAGAGGACAGATGCACTAGTCTGGAGCAAAAATATATCTATACTTATTAACCACTTCAGGCATAACATTTGTTACAATTTTCTTCAATATGTTCCATTTCACATGATTTTTAGTTTTTTGGTCTCTGCAAAGATCAGAAATTGAAGAATCAAAATAAACAAGTAAAACTTTTAGGCAACTTCTATGACTTTTCTTCCATGGTAAGAAGAAAAAAAAAAAAAGATTTAGCAGTAAAAGTTTCTACTTGTCTGATATTTTCCTGTTCAGTTATAACTTTATCATCATAGTAGTAATTTTTCTGCTTAGTTATAGGTTCATCTATATCCTTATTGCCCTATTAGTTCAGGCCCATGTTGGGGCCTCAGACCAACCTGAGGGGTCAGACCTGAGGTCCATATCCCATTAATGTTTTTTTCTAGTCTGAATTCTCAGCCAGGGCATTCTCTGTGCAGGACAGAAATAGCTAGTTGTCTTCACAGGGAAATTCATGTTCACACTGAACGGCTACAGATAGTTTGGCTAAACTAAGCTGCCCAGCTTTGACAAATTGAGATTGAAGTCAAGAATCTGTGTTCATGAGGGCAGTAAAGATGTAACTAAGAGACAAACCAAGCAACAGAACTGCTGAACTTCTGGGCCTCATAGATACTATCACATTTATTAAAACTGTCTGAACCCATGGGTATTGAAAGACAAACATATTTTATTGGGAAGCATTTATACTTATTTAAGAGTTTATTTTAAAGAGTGTGCCAATTAATTCTGAAAGTCAATTGCTGGCTGAAACCTTTGCACATCAGAGGCTCAGATATTGTGTGTACTTCAGGTGCTTCAACTCTGGACACACTGGTAGAAATAATTATTAGTTATTAATTATTCATTTATAATAACTTCACTTGAATATTGAATTTATTTAGTTATTATTGGTCCATTTGAAAAATGTCTTGGAGGAAGAAGAAATTATAAAGGTATAGGTAAATTCTCTTTTTGATAGCTGCTATATTAATTACATTGATTCAAAATAAGTAAAACAAGGTAGACAAAGTTATCAATACATTGTGGAACTGTTTAACAATTACTGTTCTGTATAGTAAATCTTTAAGAGTCAAAATTTGACATTGTGCCACACTGCTGTCAAGGGTGTATACAGTTTTTCCTCTGTCTCTCAATGTGTTTTCCTGTCAGTTTGCTCACATTCAGTTCAAGTATCATTACTTCAATTCCAAGTGCTGTGGAAATAATTTTAAAATTACAGGGTATGAAGATAGAGACTTCTTGGGTGTGTTAACTTTCTGAAGACGTATTCTGACATTTTGTCACCCACTGTGGCATAAAACTTATTTTATTGAAAATTTCTAATAATTTTTAGGCTAAAGCGAGAGATAATTTTATTTTTTAATTTTCAAATTTATTTTCTTTTCTTGATTCCACTATGCGAGTGTAGTAACTGAATCAATTGCTCACATTAAGAAGTCTTGCTGAAAAAATGTTTACTGACTTAAGTGATAGTATAGGAAACATTTAGGTGGAGAGTCATCTTGATGTGACAGTCTAGACCTGCATGAACCTTAAACAAGTAAACAAGAATTCTTTGGATTTCATTAGGGAAAAGGTGACATGAGGCAATTGGGAAGGGATTTACTGTACAAATCCCACACCATGTTCCAAAGTTTACAGGTACTGTAGCAGCTCCTTTGCTCTAGCTGGTACTTCTGGTACTGGAGAAAGGGTACTCCTGGTTTTAGATCTCTTTTCAATTCCACTCATTGTACTGCCTTCTGTCACTGCCACTGTTCTGTCCGCTGCCCTACTAACTGCACAGCTGGAGCTCTGCTTGGAATGGAGAATTTCATTTGAATTCTTCGCATGAGATCTGCTTTCACATCTTTAGTTTTAACACCTAAAACCATAACAAACATTACAGCTTTATTTGCTGGGGAAATATATGCTGCAGGAGAGATGAATAAATTAAAATATTCAGAGCCAGTACTAACCATTTTGATATAAATGACAAAAATATTTAATGTACCCATCATAAACACAGAATATGGCTCATTGACCTCAAAATACTTTTCAAAACTAAGAACAATTGGCAGTAGGATGCACCATATCTGAAATCTGATGAATGTGCATGTACTACTACCCAGAAAAGTAAACTGAGAATAAATGGGGAATCCAGGGCTAAATTAAGAGGCATTCAAATTTGACAAAATGAATGGAGAGTACAGAGATACAGAAGAACTTCATAATTTCCCTCCACTAATTATTTGTTACTAACAGAATACTTTCCAGCAAGCCTTATTAATTAATCCTAATGTAGTGTCCCACAAAAAGAACAATGGTCAATATGTTCAAAGCTGCAATATAGCTACCTTTGCATATTCTAAAACTGCCCATTTCTCTTTTCAACCAATACTCAGGCAAAGTCAGGCACTAGATGTGCTCAGAAGACCAACATTTTCTTTGATATTGGACTTCAGCATGCACACTGCAGCTCTGAAGATCTCTTTATTCAAAAGTGTTTGTAGTTCAGAGGTGTTTGCTCTTATAATACTACCTCTCTCTTTTAGTCCTTTTTATTCCTTTAAACTATTTTTTTCCAGTTTTCATTTCCTGAGTGATATTTCAGTTTTTCCATCACTCATTTTTAGTGCTATATTCTAGCAATTAAAAGTAGCATAAGTTTAGATCTTAAAAAAATGTTAAAAAATTAGGATTATGTCTCAGCAATCACTGACTACAGGACGATAAAACAAATTCTAAAACATAGCAAATGTTATTCCCAAGTACAGAATACAGAAATCATAAAAAGTGATCACACTGCAATGATACTGCTGATGTCAAAAGTCACACATGTTTTTTCTCAGATAAGTTGAAAGTAGATGAACCTTATAACCCTAATAAATACATTCTAAATCATAGTATTCTGTTAGATAAACTATTTTTTTTAATCAGAAATAAAATGCTACTAAAAATAGCTATACTATTTTCTTGCCATCTGGAATTTTAGAAAACTTATGCTAATCCACTGCAATGAGAGTTTCCTATAGTGAATAGAATTCACATCTATGTGTTCACACAGCACACCTAGACTCTAAAGAATGCTCCAAATGCTGAATTTTGTGACTAGATGCTTGCAAGGAACTTGCAGATCAAAAGCAGTCAGAGTAAGTTGATTTATTTATCTCTAATTTTGGCCCATCATACTAAATTTACTTATACTGAAATCACAACTATCTTTCTATGATGAGCTTGTTTCACTTTAAACCACTTCCTTTAAAAGTGGGGTTTTTTTGGTAGGTGTGCTACGTGATTTATGTCTTTATTTGTAAATCTTTTATGAATTAGAGGAATGTAAAACCAAATATGCTTCTTTTTTATTTCTTGTCACAAAATATGACTGTTTCTATGAGATTTCTACAAAATAGTTCTTATGCAGTGCATGATACCTTTAGGATAATGCAGGGGTTTAAATTTTGCTTAATTGTCCACTTTCTGATAAGTGTAAAAGAGATTTTAAATACAATTTTATCTTATAAGATACAGAAATAAAACAATAAAATATGATCCTAATACACTTCTGCTGTGTAACAATCAGAGAAAAATGTGACTATAAGCAGAGAACATATGGCAATGCTCTTCCTTTAGAATTTTTTTCTCTCTTATTTATTTTCTATTGAAAGGTTTCTAAAAGGAAGGTCGGAACAGCCAGAATTTTCTAGGATCTGTATATCTGTAGAGGAAGATAAGTAGAATTTGTATGTGCTTTTGCCACAACTTTGATCTTTTTATGTTTGAGACCAAATTCTTAACAATGTAGGTTCAGCAAAACCGTTGCAAACATGGCATAATTCTAATATCTTGGAAACATTCTGAACTGATATATATGTTATTTGAAACAGCCATGCCTCCATTCAGTATCTGGAGAGCTTATCTTATTTTCTAGAGCACTACTCTTGTTTGTGCTCTAATGAAGTGATCTAACATTCCATGAACAGAAGATATTTTAATCTAGAAAAATAGATACTTCAATTAAGTTAATGCTGAAGAAATAGAAGATAACATAAAAACCAGTAACACATTTAAGCTATTTATTATGGCATTTAGTAGTAGTACTAAATGCTGTATATTGTTATTACTAAACTTATAAAATGTAGAACTAATAAAGTAAATCTACTAAAGAATATACTAGTAAATATACTAAAGAATAAATATACTATAATAAAGAACACAAAAATATGAAAGAAATTACAAAATAAACTGTAATATAGAATACTTTCATTGAGTTTTTTATAAGAAGTTTAATTTAAAAGGTGCTAGCAACATAAATTTCATCTCAGACAGCAAAATCTCACTGAGAGTGTGATTCAAAAACAATTTCCAGTGAAAAGTATTCCAATAAATAGTTTTCAGCAACCCTAATCATTTTTCATCACCACTTTTCTCCTACATTCTGTTATACTCACTTATAGTTTTGTGATTAGAATTGGAATGTAAACTTTTCATTGAAGAGGCTTTGTCTCCCAATCTGTGCAAAGCAATTCTGAGCTTCTCTCCTAATTGGAATCCCTGGCAAGGCTGTGTCATACTGATATTGACAATATTAACTTTACGCAAATCACATGAAATTCATGGCTTTTTATAACTGGAGTCTATAAGACTATGATTGAAATTATTTTAACAAAGGCTGAAATCAAAGAACACTACTCACTGGAAAAAAAACACTTGTTCGAAGTGTCAGTGTCTTTCATTCAGCCTGGAATTTTCTCTCTCTCTGAGAATTTGCATGATAAAAGCAAATGATGAATGGACATAGGACTGAAATGTTTGGGAGAGGAGCCTGTGACAGTTCCTTTGAAGCTTTAAGAGTTTATAATGTAAATAAGTTTTTAAGTGATTATTAACATTCACATATTTTACCCCAAAGGCTTTCTGTAAGGTCAACTTTTAAGCAGTTGAAAGTATGTAGAAAGAATTGTAAAATGTATGTGTGAACATGTTCAAAGACTTTTGACAGTCTGTGCTGCTGAATGTTTTCATTTGACTTTTAGTATGATATTATATATGCCAAATTAGTGTATATAATTAATCAACATCAGACATATATAACATAGGCCTTGGGAGTTCTGAAATTAAGGGAATACAGACTTTTTTTAATATTAAATCATTTTGGTTCCAGAATAACCCAAAAATAAGAAAAGATAAGACTAAGAAAAAGAACTTTCAAACAAGCTTTATCAACAAGCAGGGCACTATTTTATTATGGCCACCAAAAAAGATAGCTTATTTCTCAGTTTATTTTCATATAACTGTTATCCAAAGAAAGTCTTTAAATCAGTCTACTTTCTTATATGTCCAAATGCATTGTAGATGTCTTGACGTACACATTTTTAAAGTCACAAGCTGAGGCAAATGACCAGTGCAACTCTAATTTCCACTTAAATATTAATAATGTGATATAATGGCTTCACTATGTGTAATAGCTCTGCGAGACTTACTTGTTTTTATTTGTTGCACACATCGTTAAAATGTTTTAAAAAGCCTCTTGTTTTTTCTCATTCAAATAAAAATAATTCATGTGAAAATCTAAGCATGAAATCAATGATACCAATCTTTTATATTGCATGCACCCATGTTGACCTGAATTGTCATTTCACAGAAAATAAGTCAATTTATTAAAAATATTTGTGCATGTCTACTGGATTCCAGCTCTCTCTGGGACACTCCATTACTGAATTTTCATGAATGATGATGTAGCATTGTTTATATGAACTACTATACTTTCAATCTGGATTTTGACTACTTGACAAGCATGGATGTCGACCTTAACTAATGAATTCGGTAATATTATGTCCATTCATATGTTACTGAATTACTCATACAGCATGCTGAAGCTACAAAAAGCTGTCAAAAGGTGCTTGTCATCTCTGATCAACATTTGCTATTTCCCCTAGAAATCTAATTCAATTACACCTGTCAAGAATAAATCAAGAATAACTTCTGAAAAATGAATATTCCTTTGTTTCACTCACTGTGCCTTGAGGAATTTTTCTCTCCCTTTTGTCTATATTTCAACAATTTAGTTCATAAGGAGGAACTGACAAAGGGCATAGCACGAAAGGGAAAGAATTGGATAGCACTTTTCTGGAGATAAGTTAGTTGAAAAAACTGAATTATTCATACACCAATAAAGTCACACCTAGGGAAGTGCAAAGTTGCTTATCAGAAGAAGAAAGAAGGAAATAATCCAGTCTGTTTACTAACATGTATAATGCAGCCGTTCACTTAATTCTGCAAACATTTTCTTATCAAATTGCTTCTTAGAAAATGAGAAATAAATTGTTTGACTGTATTTATACATTGCTTATATAGCAATTTTCCTTTAGTATTTGTCAAACACTCCAAATAGCCATAAATGCACTCCATCTGTCTTGGTTGTGTAGTGAAAAAACAGCACCACAGTAATGCCAAAGTTATACAGTTCCTAGGAGTTTTTAAATAATAAGGTTAGAAGTACAAATTGGCATTTTTGTTCTAATCTGCTAGATAATCTCATCCAATTAAAATGCAAACATGGAGATATGAAGAAAATTCTGAATTTGAAATGCCAAAATTATAATATGAAAAAATCCTATTGACATATGATAAGAAAAGACAGTTTTCGTTACCTAAAAAAGTAACATCTCCAGGAAACCGAAATTAGAAATTAATCTTGAACTGCTGTTTCTAAGGCACTGCTACATTACTCAAGAGCTTTTATTTGAAAATTCAAGTATATAAATAACTTTTGGAGGTATTCATCAATAAAGCAAAAAGACCACAGTCAAGTTGCACAATTTTCTTCCACTGAAAACACTTTTTTTTTTCAGGTGCTAGTAAAATGTGTGTTCAAAGGAGAGAATATCAGTCATTTATGTAACTAAGAACCATTCATTCAAGGAGTTGATAATTGCAGAGAAATTGTTGTTATTGTGCCGTGGAAATAATTATATGTAAATTTATACCAATACAAATTTAACCTAAGAAAAATGAATGTACTTTCTGTTTCAAAAGTGGTTGAAATGCTTTTAAATGAAGGGAAAATACAGCAGAAAAGTAGAACCTCCCTCCAGAAAAGGAGAACCTGGATGATTAGGAGCTTCATTCTAGTTTTCATTGTTCTACACTTTAAAACACAGATTTCTAAAATATGAGGAAGAGAGAGCTTAGAGCATCTCAGGTAGCACTGGACACCTGTCTGCAGGCAACTGAAACAAACCTCCATTGTTTATGGTAGCTGAAATCTCAGCACACTGTGTACCCAGTATACCCTGACTATATTTTCTAGGGGCTTCACTGAGTCATTTAAGAAACATTGAGAGATCATGGATTTCCTCTGAATACCATGTCAGACCTGTGTGTATGCCTTGAATGATTTGAAGGCTCTTAGAGAGAGCACTGACATCATCCTCTTGGGCCATTTTGGGTAGTATATTACTGTATATTTAGCACAGAGGTAGAAAACTACATGTGTGCACCTAAATACTCTCTTAATCAGGAACTGAATCTACCCCATAGATGTTTTATTTAAATATTTATTATATATAGTCTATATAAAATATTCCATATATAAATAAAATACTTGTCACTGAAGCTAGAAAAAAATATTTTATATACTTTGCAAGTAATGTTATCATCATAGATTATTCTTGAATCAACTTCACGGTTCTGAAGGAGGGAAGAACTGAGTAGGCAGAAAGAAAAGGAGAGCACTTTGGAAAAGTACACAATTATAGCTCAGAAACAACAAATGACTAATGAATTTATTCTATTAATTTGGAAATATATTTAACGGACATAGATCACCAAATTGCTCTGCTGAAGAGTGTGACTGACTTTGTAACTGGTAATTTACAGGACTTGGGCTGAAAACCTTGGCCTGTGAAAGAGGAATTCAGTGCATCTTTAAAATAATGGCTGTAGCTCAGAGATCAGACTAAAATGTTAATTGAAAACAGAAAACTTATAAATGGCAACTTCCTTACTAAAAAATTGTTACTTTTGACTCAGGGAAATAACTCAGTTGGTTACAGCCTGGTGCTAATAATGCCAAGGTTGTATGGGCCATTCACTTAAGAGTTGAACATGATGATCCTTGTGGGTCCCTTCCAACTCAGAATATTTGGTGATTAGGTCTAATCTTTATATGATCACAGAGTGGTTTAGGTAGGGAGGGGACCTGCAGCTAAATAATCAATTAAGACATCTCTGTGTTACAAATGAAAAAATACTGATCAGAAATTAGGAATTTGAGAGAAAACTAGAAATTCGAAAGAAAATTAGAAATTCACAAGGAGAAATGTAGCTAATGTAAGGTTAAAAGGGAGAAGGGTTTGTGTGTGTCAGGAAAAATTCTAATTCTAATTGTACATTTTTTCCATTAATAATCACATTTCTGTTTTTCTGTTCTATACTTGTGAAAATATCAGATGCTGTATTTAGATTATTTGTTTTACTGTTGTCTGTTATCTAGTCTGCTCCCAAAGCATTATTCTTCATTGAGAAAGCTAAGAAAAATATGGTTGAAATAGTTGAATAAGACCATTTACTGGTATTATAAAGTCATTTTTTTGATAAACTTTGGTCCACCTAATGAAAAATATTAAGTACAGCTAAGCATACAGTCAGTCAAAAATATACAAAAGAAAAATTAGGCTTCATTTGCAGCAGGATGGACACTATCATGTAAAGCAGAGGTCTAAGTACTCAACACTTGGAGTAAGTTGAATAATAAATTGAGAATAAACGTTGACTCATGCTGTAACTCATAGGAATAATATAATCTGTGGATATATAAATAAAACTATTGTGCTCTAATATCTCTGGAAAATCTCCAGACTTTCTTGGTTTAGATCTTAGACTGCTGTAATTTTAGGCTAGTAACAGCTACTTTGGGAGCTCCATCAGACATGGCATAAATGGTACAGGTTAAAAGAAGAGCATCAGAAATAAAGAAAGAATTGGAGAACTCATGTTGTTAGTAACTAAAATTAATAATTAAAGGGGACAGCTGATTGGCAAGAGAAGTTTCTTCAGTCTATTGGAAGAAAATACATAATAATACCTGAGGCTTGCAGTTGCAGCTAGATATATTAAAATTATAAATAAGATAGTTTTAAAAGTAGCACAAGACACATCTTTATCAAGTGATAAACATTCACTATTCTTAAATTCCTAAATGCAGATTGATTCCCCCATGCTGCTCTGACTCAAGCAGGAATTAATTTGAAATCTTACATTACACACAAAAAAATATGTTGGATGATTGAATGGACTTTTATGGCTGCAGTCCATGAATATATAGCAACAGGGAGAGATGACTCCTATGCTCTACTTGCCAATAAAATGAATTAAGTCAGACCAGTACAGAAAATAGTCACCAGTAGAATAATAATTGGATGGTATGTGATTTTTGATTAAATAATTATACTGACACAATCTCTAGTGTAAATTCACCTATACACAGGGCAGCTTAGTCTGTTTTTTAAACCAAGTAAACACTGATTTACACTGGAATTACTGGACTTTAATGGGAGACTTTGGGCTTAAAATGAAAGAACTTTTACAGTTATACTGTGCTCAAAATTTATAAAAAACGATGGACTAACTTAACCTTGATGAGAAATCTTGAGTGAGCTAATATTTTTAGCAAGACGAGAAATATGTTTTGACCAACTTTATCAGAAAATATTCTGTGACAGTTTGTTCCTTATAACCAAACTGTTCTGTGTATCACCAAAGGTAAAAGACTTTAGCGGAATAAAATACATTTCTTAATGCATCGTGCTTGCATGCCGAGATTTTGGTAGCAGGTGTGGCTACAGGGGCAACTTCTGTGGGAATCTGCCATAAGCTTCCCCCATGTCCAACAGAGCCAAGACTGACCCACCGCTGGTTGAAGGCAAGCCAAACAGAGAAGGCAAGGCCTCTGTGATAACATATTTAAGAAGACAAAAAAGATATTGCCCAGATGCAATTGCAGAGAGAGAAATAAGGACTGAGAATACATGAGAGGAACAGACCTGCAGACACCCAGGTCAGTGGAGAAGGAAAGGGAGGAGGTGCTCCAGGCGCTAGAGCTGAGATTCCCCTGCTGCCCATGATGAAGACAATGATGAGGCAGCTGTGCCCCTGCAGCCCATGGAGGTCAATAGGAGTGCAGAGATCCACCTGCAGTCCATGGAGGAGACCCACGCTGGAGAAGGTGAATGCCTGAAAGAAGACTGTGACCCTGTGGGAAGCCTGCACTGGAGTAGGGTCCTGTCAGGGACCTGCTGACGCATGGAGGGAGGGACACATGGAACAGGTTTCCTTGTAGGACTTGTGACTCCATGGGGGAGCCACACTGGAGCAGGCTTTTCTTGAAGGACTGCAGCTCGTGGAAAGGGGCCCACATTGAAACAGATTGTGAAGAGCTGTAGCCCATGGGAAGGACTCACAATGGAGAAGTTCATGGAGCACTATCTCCAATGGTAGGATCTCCACACTGGAGCAGGGGAAGAGAGTGAGGAGACTTCCCCCTGAGGAGCAAGGACTGGCAGAAAGAATATGTGACGAACTGACCACAACACCCTTCCCTGTCCCCCTGGACAGCTAGAGGGAGAAGGCAGAGAAATTAAGAGCAAAATGAAGAGCGGAGGGGGAAGGTGTTTTAACATTTGGTTTCATTTCTCATGATCTACTCTGATTTGATTGGTAAAAAATTAAAGTAATTTCCCCAAGTTGAGTCTCATTTTGTCCATGACAGTGACTACTGAGTGATCTTTCCTTGCCCTTATGTCAACCCACAAGCTTTTTGTCCTATTTTCTCTCCCGTGTTCAGCTGAGGAGGGGATTCACAAAGTGACTTCAGTGGGTGCCAAGGCCAATCCACTACAGTCCTTTTTATCACCCAACATGGGCTCTATGAGGGCTGCTATGGGGAAAATTAACTTCATCTTAGCCAGACCCAGTACATTTTAAATGGGTTTCTAACTACTCTACAGCAGACTTAGGATTCTAAACTCAGCCTATCCTCATACAGGAATGGCATGAGCACTGTTAGGGCAAAAAGTAGAACAAGCAGAGGGAGAAGATAGCATTGCAGTCAAAGCAAAGGTCTGTGAAACCTGCAAATTAAAACCGCACTAAACAGAATAATTTTATTTATGACTGGCCTTGAATGCAAATATAAACCCATTAAAATAGTGCTACCAGCAACAGTATATACAACTTTTGTGATGCTCTGGTGGTACGATAGCCATAATATACAAGCATCTGATCCAAGTATGGGAGCAAAGTAATCAGCAAAAGTGTAAGCAAAGCCATGTGCAGTGACATGCAGAAGCCATCAAAGCCTCAGAAATTGTAATTCTGAGGTAAAGAACAATGAACAAGATAAATAGAAGGGACTGTAGGTAGGTAGAACACCCTGCCTAACTTACAAAAAGGGTGGCTAAGCATCAAATGAAGCAGCATCTGAGATCCCTTTTGAGTGGAGGTAGCAAGAGGCATAAAATATCGATGATGAACATAAAAAAGAGGACAAGGTTGCTTTTGTTCTCATTTCTCTTACCAAAGAGCACTCAAGCCTGATTACCTATGGACCACAGCCATCATGCAATAACCACACAGCATCAGCTTCAAGGTATTGTATGTTTACAGCTAATTCAGGATATCATTTTTACTGACAATCAGTTTGCTATTTGCAGTGATAATGATTAATAATGCATAAGAAGCACAAAGGTTTTATTAATTAATGAATTTGGTAAATTTTGATTTTAAAGTTTAAAGAATCTCAAATTACCTGATACACACACATACACACAAACATATATGTATAAATATGTATGTATATAGATACATTCAATCCAAAAGTATGCCTGCCACATACTGTTGTGTGAATACTTTCTTCAGGAAAGCATTCTCAAACCTCGAATTAAAAGGTTGTTGTAGGGTAAAACAGCTGCTCTACTCTGCCCCTGAATTGAAAAAATTGCCTGTTATGGAAAATAAATATGTCACTTAAGGCTCCTTTTCTTCAGTGTGTACTTTCTCTCCCACTTACTGCATTTTTGGGGACCACAAAAACCAGAAAAAGAAGTCAGGGGCATTTTTTGTCACTCAGTATAAAAACCTTCAAAAGAAATGTTCATTATTCTCTAGTAAAAAAAGTTGTTTTATTTTGAGTGTACATTTAATAGAAGTACCATTGTCTATCCATGCCTTCTATTGTTAGCTTTTAATTACAAGATATGAGGGGAAAAGGAAAGGAAGTTAGTCCGAAGTCATATGTACAAAATAATTATATATTTGACATTTTTAATTTTAGATTCCTGTTACCAATGATCCTCACCTGTTTTGTGTTGTCCCTGAGAAGCCACTAGAATTTAGTAGGAGATCATAATGCAGTTAACATAGTACTGTTTAGTGAAGCCACTGTACATATTTTATTTATTGCTCATCCAATTTACAAGATCAGAGAAAAACTCCTGTCAGCATGTGCACCAGCTAAAAGTGATGCCTGTTTGAATCTTAGTAAACTCTTGCTAAGTAAGTAGCAGGGGTCCAGACATGGGAAAGTAATGTGAGCATGTAGTGAGATTTTGGGCAAACTTTGTTTGAATCTTGCTTACAGCTAGCAAGCTTGAAGTTGAAAATCTGAGGCTGGACCTACCATAACCTGTAATTTAATAATTTATCATAAATACCTTAAACTCAAACTTGGTTCTCATTCAGGCCTCTAACCACACAGGTAAATCAAACAATGAGACAAGAGCTTTTCACTTACTCTTTTTTAATTTAGCAAATTACACCCCACAACCACAACAGGGTTAGCTGGATGAGAAACAGCTTTGACCTTTGTATGTGAAACTAGTTGCAAAAATGCTTGTCCATGAAACTGGTAATAGAATTTGTAAGATGAATGACTAATAAAATCATATCTCTATTATACCCAAGAATAGTATTCACATCATGAAGCACAGTCTGCATACACTCACACACATAAATACCTACATATATAGTCATAGATACATATATATGTCTATACATGTATAGACATATGTGTATGGAAAAGAATGGATTTGAAAATTCCCGTTTGTATTTGTCCATCCAGAAATGAAGAACATAAACGAAACAATGATTTATCTTTGAGATTAGAAGGAAAGAAAATTTGGAATGCGTTAACAATCTGGATGATACACAAAAATGGGCACAGTCCTTTCCTTTCCTGCAGATATCTTTTCAAAGAAAATTTGGAAAGAAGCATTTTAGCACACAAGGAAAGAAAGAAAGAAAGAGGTATACAGCTCAGGCAGCTACTTAGCAGCAAATGTTCAGGAGACAGAAAAGATGTTGCATATGCTTCTCTGTTAGACATTGACTATTATTTATTTGAGGCACCTTATTCCAAGCATACAGGATAATGTGAATGTTATTCTAAGATATTTAATTTTGGTCATTCATTAAATATGGATTTTAAACATCTGCTCTAATATGTTGACACTCATTTGTAGAAGTGATTATAGTGCAAGCAAACTCTCTGCATTGGTCCAAAACTACTTTTTCTTTGTTAATGGGCAAGGTGGTTCTGTTTGGGTTTGTTTGTCTGTTTGGGTTTTTTGATTGTGGAATATTTTGCATGATTGGGTTTGGGGTTTTTTTTGACAATTTAGTTAAAATACATGTTCTTGATTCAAAATGGCTCCTAACATTAGTAAAAGATACACCAGGAATGATTTTCTGACTGGAATCCCCAAGCCTAATAATGACTCTCACATTCACCAGTTTAGGAATCAGATTCAATACTGGTACTACTTGCACAAAGTCTGATAGACCCATGAAAAATGATAGTATATTTTTCTGAAAGTCAACAGTTACTTCACAAGACACACACATATAAAATAAAAAATTGCACTGTAACTAAAGGTCTGGAAACCAAAATGATTCACTGGTAGGTAGATCTTTCTTAGTCTTTTATTATATGCAGAAGACTCAGAAGCACTAATTACAAAAATAGTTGTTGGTTCATTTTTTCAGACTATGGGTAGCTACAGGTAGAGAGAAGCAGAAGGTCCAGAAAGAAAAGAAATAACACCCTGGAAAACAACTTTTACTAAACAGCTATACCAACAGAGAAATGGAGCAGAGGATTAGGACTCAACTCAGGAGAGTTACAAGTTTAAGGAACTGAAAACATGTAGCCAGGTGACTCTGAGATTGCTGTGCATGAATTTGCCTGATATGAGATGTTTCTGTCTGAATAAAATTTGGCACAGATTCAAATGAATTATTATACTGTGCTAACTGAGCAGATCAGTGTTTAGCAACCAGGGAGACATTTGTGTTGGATTTGCACCCTCACATCAGCCTTGTTGACTTTCTAAATTGTTTTAAGTATGGTAACTGCTATCAGTGTTTCTGTGCAGATACACCCCTGAAGCAGTTCAAACAAAAGGTTCTCTGAACCTAGCATAGTTCAGCATATCTGAAACCCAAACTGCTGAAGTCTACAAACAGCTATTTAGGTGGTGGTACTGCATGAAAGTATAGGTTGAACACCTGCCCTGCCCCAGCCCACTTCACCACAGCAGGGTTTACATGCATAAGAGAATTTCTACTTTATAAAACCTGGAAACAGGTTTTAGAATTTAAGCATTTTCATCCTTTATATGCAAATTTCTCTTGTGATAATAGTAATGGAGACAGTTGTATAAACAAAATACTTGCAACCGCCAGCATTAACCATACTGAAACTCCTCTTAGTAAAAAGAGTTAAAATATAAAAGCTGGTGGAGGCCTGATCAGTGCTGGCTCAAAAGTGCTGGCTCGAAGTGGAGATAGAAAACCCAAGGCTTATGAAGAGCTGGTTGTATTACCACAGCCTCAAGGGGAAAAATGGGCAGTCAGGCTTTTTCCAGGTAAATCCAAACTTCTCAACATGTAACTCTGGCCTCTTGATACGATCAATGAAGATTCCTTTTCTATAGCTGTACCTGTCCTTTTCATTCCATGTTATTAATGTGGTACTGATCCCTGTCAGGAAAATGAACATGCAGGGGATCATAAGAAAAAATAGTAAACGTATAAAAAGTCTGTTGTGAGACAAAAATAAAATGATTGCAACTGTTTCAGTTAGACTGCAATACAAGAAATAAAACTAAGCATACAATAAGGACTAAGAAAAATAGGGGGGTTTTGGTGCTACTTAACCTCTCATCATAGCTTTAAAAAACCCAGTTAAATAAAGAGGAACTAACAGTATAAAATGCTTTCAAACAACACATCAAAAATACCTGGAACTCATTGCTGCACATGGAATTGAGAAGCTATATGTTAGACGTATTTTTTAAGTTATTAAATATTTTGGAAAACGAGAACATATGATTCCTTTGCAACTGTGCACCCTCCAAAGACAAGTATATATCAGCTTCCTCGTGGGAGGAAGAGGAGAGGCAGGCACTGATCTCTCCTCTGTGGTGACCAGTGACAGAACCAGAGGGAGTGGACTGAAGTTGTGTCAGAGGAGGTTTAGGTTGGATATTTGAAAGAGATTCTTTACCCAGAGGGTGGTTGGGCACTGGAACAGACTCCCCAGGGAAGTGGTCACAGCACAAGTCTGACAGAGTTCAAGAAGCATTTGCATGATACTCTCAGGCACATGGTGTGAGTCTTGGGGATGGTCCTGTGTAGGGCCAGGAGCTGGAATCAATGATCCTTGTGGGTCCCTTCCAACTCAGCATTTTCTGTGATTCTTGACTCTTATGGAAAGATGTATACACTTTTATATGCAACTTCAAGAAATTGGGAGAAGAAATATCTTCCATATTAATTAGTTAATTAATACCCAGAATTTAGGAATGCTATTCTTTCTAATACATTGAATGGATCAATAAGAGTGGGAGTTGGTAAGAAGAAGAACCTTAGCATCCTTAGAAGTAATTTAGTAGGTGCAGTAAAATTATATTTCATTATCTGTGCATGGATATCTGTTAAATGTTGAATAATTTTTTCTCTGCTAAGACAAAACCAAGCTCAAGTATAATTTTATGTAGTACATATAAAAAGTTGCACAAAATTGTCAGCTTAGTTGCCATACTGTTCTCTTATTTGTTGAATAATTAATGTAAGAGACATTTGGAAAAAGAGTGCACAGTGGTTTTGACATTTTAGTAATGATAGGAAAATATTGCTTTTATGAACTATATATATTTCATCCTATCACAAAACAGAACTAGGTGGCTACTCCTGGTGAATTCTGTCATCTCAACTGAGCTTACATTTGCATGGACAGCCATCAACATATGTGTTATTGTTGATGTGTCTTCTTAGTTACATCCTTCCATTTTGTGACTACAGGTTATTGGAAACAAATATAAGCATTAAAAATCATTATTATTTTCACCATTTATTTCCCTAACCTTCAAATCTGGGTTTTTAATTTCATCACTCACATTGACATCTATTTATGAACTATATTATTCAGCAAGACTCATTTTGAAGAATATACAAGACAGCTAAATGGATAATGTTAACTGATAGCTGTCAAAAAACAAAACAAAACAAAACAAAACCCACAAAAATCAATCAACCAAACAAAAAAAACCCACAAACCCCAAACCAAACCAAAAAACAAACAAAAAAAGCAACAACAAAACTACCAAAATTTTTGAGGAAGTATATACCTGCTTTATGTGAAATCTTAACTGTATTTTTGTGAACAGTTTACAGGAAAAAAAACCCAGCATTTAATTTGAACTGGTGGCATTGCTTTCCTCTTCTCATTGCAAATTATGTTTAGATGTTTTTGGTGTCAAATCAAATCTTGAAGTACTTTTTGCTTATTATGTTAGTTTTAGCTTATTCTTCTCTAGAGCATGATGCACTTCTTATTTGAGATGCTTGCTTTCCTAAATATTAAACCTAAGGCATTTATTCACCACTGGTGTCTTCAGGGCTTTTTCTGAAAGATTTCTGTGAAGAAAACCATGTAATTGGTGCATAATTATTTGGCAAAGATATCTCTGGAGCCTACAGATGTGAAACATATATTGTACATATTGATTGCTTAACTTATTATGCCCATTGGACAACATCTGCAAAAAACAGTAAACAGGCTAATTTAAAACCAAATTATATTTCAAAATACACAACTTAAAAGTCAGTGAGCTTCAAAGACTAGAACAGCCCAAAATGTAGTCCCAGTAATTCACAGGAAAATGCTAAGAGGCTTTATCCTAACAGTTCAAGACATACTATTTGATATATCATTATCATAGCATCCAAGTCCTTACCTAAACCTGTAAAATTATCCATTGCAAATAGCATATAATATTGCAATTGGTATTATCTGAGTATATTAGTCATGTATTACTAAAATTGATTCATCAAGTAAAAAGTTTAAATTAAAAATCCACTATTTTTGTCAGGAAAGGATGAAAATTCAGGCACTTAGCTGTAATAACTAAGTACATGATGGTTTCAGATTAAAAGAAGTAGAGTTTGTATGAGAAAAACTACCTAATATACAGTTATCTTAAAGGTACAAATCATAAGTTGACTAATTTGTAACAAAATATATAAATTTCAGGTTCTACTAGGCATTTCAAACTGATACAACTTCTTCAATGAAAATGTAATTGAACCTAACTGTTCTGTTTAATCACATCCACACTATTCTTTGAGCTGTGTTTGAAAGAGATTACTGGATCTTGAGACACACAAAGATCCCCATCTGTGCTGACTTTGATAAATGTGCTTGAGTTTAGGTTTGTATTCTCAAGCCAAATTTGTCTCAGTAGGACACAATGTACATGTGACTCCTCCTGATCACACCCCTGTCATACCTCAGCAGGAAATAACTTGGACTTGCCAAATATACCCAAATCCTACACTAATTAGTATATATGCCTGACCTTACTCATTAAGCCTACTAGATAAACCTACAGCATGTTATCTGTGAGGAGAAGCCATTTTTCTCCATGGATCCACACAGAAATGATATCTACTGTGGTTATTGGGACAGGTGGCACCTAAGAAAGGTGCTCCTTCTGTAACTGGAGACAGAACTCCTAATACTGGCCCTAATGCCCAATGTGCAGTAAGCACTAGGAGCACATAATGTTCTAGTTGATGGAGTCTAACAAGTCTTTCTACTGTAAGTAGATAACCAGGATGCAAATATGTATTATACATTGTACCTTACACTTTTTCTTCCCTGGCCTCACGCATACCAGTCTGAATAACATCTGAATAACATCAAAAATTAGTCATCAGATTATTTCAGGATGATCATGAGTTATGAGGCTAAATCTCATACATAATTTTGTACTGGAAATAAGTTCATTTGAGTATGTTGGTGTGTTTTCTAACTTCAGTGAGGACACCAGAAAGATGTTCCACTGGGACAAGGAATTTTAGATTGGACTTGTCACAGAAACATTTCGGCAGGATCAACTTAAAGTGAATGGGCTACCTCTAATTCACAACCGCATGTGCCAACTTGCCAAACTCCATCATGTACTAAGTAGCTATACCTAGGGGGCATGGACAGGACCAGTGTTCACTTCAATAAATCTGTAATTTGCTCTGACCTTCTTCATGTACAGAACAAATAATGTCCCTTTTTCTAGTTCTTTCAAACAGTGGTCTCTGACTTCCTGCCATGACCTGTTTCATCCAGCTTCAGCCTGTGGGCAAACATCAAGTCAAGTCATCCAATGTAATAAATCCTGGAGTCTAAGTTATTTTACAGTGCTCTTTGGCTGCCTCTCAAAATAATGTTTCACACTCATAATAGCCTTTACAATTGTTCTCCTTCCTTCTTGGTACAGAGGATATCCCTTGAATCTTGGAATGCCACTTATATCACCTCTAAAATCTCTCCATTCTGGACTTCACCTCACAGGAATCATCAGCAAACTGTCAGACAGGGAAAACGAAAAGTTGAAGGCTTTCAGAAATGTTTGAGTAGTACAAAATCTTCAAAAGGCCAAACACATCTGTTTTTTTATCAGCATTTGCACATATGTCTAACATTAAGCAGAAAGGAAACATATGCTGACAAGTGCATTACATGCCAGAATGAGACTGACAAAGAAGGAGTATAAAGCTACTTTACTCCTTCAGGAGTCCCTGAAATTGATGATCTGGAGTCACTTTTATACCAACACGTGGCCTTCTGTAGTCAAACAATTCAATATTTTTTATCTAGTTATGGGGAAGCATTCAGGTTTTGAAAAGACTACATTTTAAATAAGTTTTCTTGTATTGAAATAGAATACTTAAAAATAAATAAATAAGAAAGTTTCTTTTTGACCTGTTGGATACAGTGTTGTGACCTGATCATCTACTGAAATCTAAACAAATCCTCTTTTACATTCAATTCATTCATAAAAAACGTCAGTCCTCCTATTTACTCCCTGGTCTTCAATCTCCTATCCTCAACAGATGTTCTCTTTTGCCTTTTTAGCTTTTCTGCCAAAAGGTGAGTCAGGAAGATAATTTCTGTGTGTTTACCCTACCTTCAGGCCTGGTTTTGTCTCCACTTGCTCCTTTGGAAAAGCAGAGAAGAAAATCAGAGGAAATATGCCTGCCAGAGACATTAGGAATGAATGACTTTGATAAGTGACAGTTGTTGCTTATTCATTGATTTGGGCCCAGGGCTGAAAGTTCCTCTTAAGACTTGTATGTCTGGCTTGGTGTTCTCCTTCAAATTTGTCAGCAGAAAAAAAGAAAGGAAGATATATTAACATTTCCAATAATCTGAAGATATAAAATATAATTCACTTTTAGGCAGCTACAGTCTGCCGACACCCTAACCCATGGCTGTATTTGTGACTTGCTATCTGTATCCTTTGAAAGATTCAGCCCTCTGCAGACCTTTTCCGAAGAAGACTGGTGAGCAACTCTGGACAGAGTAACAAAGCACTCCAGCAGGTGTTAGGAATGTTCTAGAGACCTGGTGAAGATGAAGGATTCATTGTGGCTATCATTGTGGCTCTTCACAGACCTCTCCTGAGGTCCTGAAGGAGCAGCATTACAGTTCAGGGCCATGTCCCCCATAATGGACCATGAGACAGGAAGACAACCCTATAAAACAGTGTAGAGTGGAAGTACCTTGTTTCGATGTGAGTAAAAAAATCTTCCCAATGAGTTTTTGCATAGAAATAACATTTGACTGTTTTTGGGTTTGGTTGTTTTTTTTTTAATTAAAGTCATGTTTAGATTATGTATTTGCATGCATAAACACAGTGACTGCACTGCAAGGTTCTGCTCAGTCTCTGGGATCTTTCTGAACAAAGGTTGTGGAAAGAGTTACTGAGTACCACCAGAACATATTGTAGAGTACACATGGTTAACAATAACTTTTAAGAAGGTAGAGCTTTTGCTTTAATGAAGTTTTCTTCAGTTGTATAAAGTTTATTTGTTTTAGACTGTTATTGTGAATTTCCTGAGCAATGGTTAAACAGGAAAGAATAAAGTAAGGCGACGAATGTGAAATAGACACTTGCAAGGTATCTCTGCTATGACTTTAGGAAAAGTCTTTTTTTTGCAATTACACAGTGATTAACAATTGAATTTGTATTTTCTTATCTTGGTGTCATAAACATATCCCTTTTTGAAGCTGGCATTAATATGAGCTTTGAAAAAGAATACTGATAGCTCTTTTGAATGTTTTCTTTGAGGATTATGCAAATTAGTTTTAAAGTCTCATTAAATGATAATTTTTAAACCAACTCTAAAATGAAACTAAAAATTCTTAGCTAAAATTCAGATCAGTGAAGCATGAAGTTGGTAGGTAACATATTGCTATATATGTTGCTCATTCTGTTATTTTCTGTAAATATTTTATCTACATTCAATATTTTCAATGTACTAATTGTCTAATATGCCCTTCAATTATTTTCATAATATATTTGTGAATCCATTTATGTATTCTCAGTATTAAATACAATTCTAACTATTTTTAGGTAAATTAGACTATGCATTAATAAGTCCTTTAGTCTGATAGATACTGACAAGAATATAAGTAATTGGCTTTTAAGATAGTATAGTGGTATTTAAAAGATAATTAGCTATAAATTGGATTCTTCAATCATCCAATCACTGCTTGCAATCCTAGTACTGTAATAACACTATGTTTTTCATACAGAGCAAAGTTTAAACAGTTCATAAGCTTCTTTTCTTAACATGTGATACGTTAAACATGTGATATGTTAAACATGTGACAATTGACTATGCCAAAATGTGTGTCAAATCAGACAGCTACTAAACAGATTTATTGTAGAGCCATTTAAAATATCTTTTAAATGAGTCAGTAGGGAATTGCGGAAATACTTGATAAACCATAATATTAAAGAATGTCTGAAGTAAGCTTGTGGGGATTTAAGCTTAGGTGTCTACTCACTTATTATCAAAACACATGAAATTTCCTGCCACATCTGAGAGGGAGAGAAATTGCACCAGTCAATGCATGTATTAAAGGAAATAAGAAAGCAGCAGCCCCCAAAAGGCAAATAAAGCTGAGAAAGAAGTTGAAGATAACACACTATTCCCAGATGAATCTTGCAATATTTGTTTTCCATTCATTTTTATTTACTGAGAATTGGGTTCCTTCATAAATATAAAAACAAAATTGCACATAAATGAAGAAAAAAAAATAACCTTGGACACTTTTTAGATTGTTTACAACAATCTGTTTCAACTGAGTAGTAAATCAAAACCTGCTTTCTTTAATGCCAACAGATTTCAGATTCTAAACTTGTGCTTCAGTCTAGAATTTATTAACTGTGTAAATATTGTTAATTGTAAATGTATTATTAAGTAGAAACACTAAATAAAGCTTCCTGTGTTCAAATTTCATTCTTCTTTGAAGACCTCCTTATTGTTTGTCAGGAATTACTTTTATTCTCTGGAACATTTCTGTGATCAGCAAACCTTTCAAAAAAAACCACCGGTGCTTTGATTTATTTTGAAGGCCTTCTCATTAAACTGTGTACTGCTATATTGAAATATGTGATTACTCTAAAAGTGCTGACACAGACATTTTTTCATATTACTCTTTAAGTTCGTTGATTTTCTGTGAATGTTAAGTCAAGGACATGAACATACACTTCATCTGCATAGAGATGAAGATGCTCCATATATTCATTATTTCTTCCTCAGCTGCCAGTTTTATGTATATAGATTTTTTGCAGTAAATGTACTAAGCAAGTGCTTAATAAAACTACCAGTTTTATAACTCATACAGCACTGTAATTTTTTTTAAGTTCAATTATAGGAATAAACATCTCTATTAGTAATAACTGTACTAATACACATTTCTGTAAATATTTCAGCACAATTGAATAAACCAATACTAACATTTATTTTTTTGAATTTTTAATGCCTTGCTGTGTCTAAGTTTTAGTTGAGGAATTGTTCTAATTTAGCACCTCCTTAAGGCATTTCTAATTTTCTATGAAGCATTTAGAACAAAGTTTTTTAGGCTTTTTTTCAATACAAATTATTCTGTTCCTTTTTTTCTAAATGGTTGATTACAGCTTTTCAGAGAATTTGAACTTTTCAAAGGACTTTCTTGAACGTTGATTATAGACAAAATTAGTGTGTTGGAAGCACACTGACTGATTTTAAACACATTTTAACAGAGGTTTAAGAAATTTGTCTGTCAACATTTTTAAAGCCAGGTACTATAGGTACTTGTGATTTGCACAGCTGACTACATTCTGATCTGCTAGTATTTACTAAATAACATTTGTTTAATTGGAATACCACATCCTGAGTATGTGAATGAGGATGGACTTTACGATGAATATTCTGGTCAATATGACTGGATTTGAGCATTTTCATATATTAGATTTTGCATGAAATTTAGAAAGAAAATTATTACTATTGCCATAAATTGTCGTATTATTATTTCAGAGCCTTTTTCTTTCAGTCTGTTGCCAGAATATTGTATCAGTGAACATATGCGGTGAAAAATTTAAATATCCCAAAGGAATTACCTTCAGTATTATGACTTCTCCCATAGCTTTGAACTTCTTCACATGCTGCAGAAGATATAAGCAGAGGATTTGGTTGAACTTTATTCTGTTTTTAACATGTGAGTTCATGCTCTTCATGCTCTAATCCTTTCATGAGGATTTAGGTATTTTTTCAGATTCTCTAAATTTGTTTGATGTCCCTCATCAATATCATAAAATTAATTATCCAATTACTTGTTAGAAGTTATTTAAAACAAGGTTGGTTCGTTGGTCGGTTGGCTGGTTGGTTGGTTGATTGATTAGTTTGGAGTTTTTTTGCAAAGTAAACCTACTTACTTTTCTTCAGCTATCACTACTGCTTGAAGTTCATCTGGCATGCTTGGGGGTAAATTATCATGGCTCTTTGGATATCATTAATGCAGATAGTGCCAGAGAGCACAGAATTTTCTTTCTTATTAACTTGTATCATGTGTTAGTTACATATGCTAGTTATCATCTTTGCTTCTACTGAAAAAGAAATACTGTTCTGCTCATCTTCTAAAGATGGTTTAACCCTTTTCCAGCTACAACACAGAAGATTTCACAGCACCACTGGTGACTGTTTCCAACACATATCCGAAAATAAGACTAATCTTCCTTACAACTTTCTTCTCCAATGTATGACTTACTCAAATATTTTGGAAAATACATGAAAATGACAGTACTAGATATCACATCTGTAGAAATTAAAAGGATTTAGAATCCTTTAAATTATTTGAATATTTTTCTTCATTATTTTCTTTGATCAAACATAGACCTTTATTCTTGAGTGATATAGTTTTGGAGAGACAAGTAAACTCTCCTTTAGAAAAAAGACCTCTCATTAGTACTACAACTACAAGTAGCAAAAATTCCAACACTAAAAATGTGCATATATTTTGTACGTCCAACCACTTGAACTTTTTCAGATTCTAGATGAAAATATCAAAGATTTAAAGGCTAGTAAAGTGAAGATTTGTAGATTATCACAAGAAAATAAAAAAACAAATGGAGAGGACCAATTAAAGAGAAAAGATAAATGGGAAGAGCTATAAAAAATGAAAGGAGAAAGAAACAGAGACAGAATTAGTGGAGACCCTGAGTTATCACTTTGACAGTGATAAGTTCAAGAAGAAAGAAGAAAGGTAATAGAGAGGAAAGACAGAAAGAAGCTGAGACAAGCAGGATTATGCAGTACAGGATTGTCTTTCAACATAGTGCAGAATAAAAGCAACTGACTTATCAAGTGGAATAACTTTCTTCAAACACAAAAAATATCCAGATGCTCTAAGACTACTTACAGGGTTTTGATTGAATTTTATTATATTGGTCCAAATCCCTAACCCTCAAGTGATGTGTTCTATCTCTTTGAGACACTCTTATTAGCATAGCATGCTACAGCTTTTATGTATGCTTAACAGTTTTCAAAATAATTAATTTTATTTTAGAATAAAAGCAAAACAGTTTGTGAATTTGAACAAAACAGGATCAGACTACTTGATCCTCAAGTTTCAAGTTAGTCCTTCGGGTCAGAAGCAAAAAAATGTCAGAAATTTCATTATAGAAATCTTCATAAAAATCAATAAATCACTACAGAACATCTTGACTTTGAAAAACATTGTATTTTGACATATTACATGTTGTCAAAAATATTTTGATCATTTTAAGTTGTCAGTTTAACATTTTCTGTGGGGTTATGAAACTCTCTCCACCCTTTAGACTGTCTCCCTGAGACCTCAGTTCTCAACATGGATATCTAAATTTTAGTTTCCTGTAACTTTAGGAGGTCTGAGATAACAGGTCTCTCAGACTGAATTCAGAAGAGGAAATCACAGTAAACGTTTTTCAAAGTAAGAAGATGAAGAAATGTTCGAAAAATTGTTGTCATTAATGAAATACTGCCCTGAAAGATTTAGAGTTTTCATTGAGTTGTAGCCCATTTCATTCAAATACATGGGAATAAAAGGTAGGGCTATAGATATCTTTGAACCTAGTATGTAGGAATACTAGGTCTTTATCTTACATAAAAGATTTATGTAAATGAGGGTAAAATATATATTTTTATATACGTGTGTGTGCTTTTAATATTTTAGGTGATTTTTTTAATTTTATTAAACAATCGAAGTAATAATAATAGATTGATATCATATGATAGAGATATTACAAAAGTTTTCTTGAATATCACCAGTCTCTGTACTTTAACTGGCAGATAATGAAACAAATAATTTTTTTGTAGGGGTTTTGATGGACTGGACAGTCTCTTTCACTGTAATCTAACACTCAGATAAGTTAGAATTTATATTCTAGGACCAGTAATAGATTTCTGTGCTGAATATACTTTTCATACGATTTAAGTTTCTGATTCTTATGTCTGGTATTCAGATGTTGAAAAAATACAATAGTCAACACAGAGTACGGATGTTTTACTAAATTACCTATTAATAACTATTTATAGCACATGTACACAAATATATTAAATGGACTATAATAATATTTACCAATGTAATATGCATACAAGCCCATTTATTTTTCTGCTGAATGCTCAAAGCATGTTCAGAAATGTAGAAGGCACAGAACACACTCTTCCTTCATCCAGGCTCTCAGAATTTAAAATTAAGTTTATATATGCATGTTTCTCAGTAGTAAAATCCCCATAATTTTAGAATTATATATCCAGCTACTGTAGCATATTACATATTTTTCTTAAGCTTTATCCATTGGCTTTATGGATACTTTCTTGATTCATTTTTCAAGAGAAAGGAATCCTCAGGCTACATAAAAGGCTATAGAGGATTAGAAAGCTAGCAATAGTGTCTGCACATACTCACCAAAAGTTGTCAGTTAATGTTGCAAACATTTAAGATAAATTTCTGTTTGATATTATGCAGTAATCTCATTAAAATAATTTTAGGAATGCACTAAACTCTTTATGTTATGGACGTTAAGCAAATAAAAAAGTACATATGATAGGATGAGAGAAATAATATTTTTCTCCTTACTTATAAACAAGTACATTGGTCTTCACTCCTATTAATACTTATCATGTGAAATTGCCCACAAAAATCAGTCAGGTTACAGCAGTATAAAAGCAAACTGAGGTTATAATGAGGCATAAAAGCTATTTGATCACTTTCTAAAACATTGAAAAAAGAAACACTTCTGTTAAGCCATTCTGTATTCTTTTGAATCCTTTATTACTCAAAATTTGTGCTTCTACAGTAAAGAAGAAAAAGCCCGTTTGTGTGATTGTCTACAAAAATACTCTAGATATTATAAAAGAATTAATATTTAAATAAATTAAACTATATTTGGTAAAAACTACTCATTGGTTGTAAAATTTTAGGATATATATAAATTACTAATAATTTATTTACAAAATCTATTTTTTTAATTAAGATTTGCACCTCATACTTTTTTTCAGGAGGAGAATTAAAAAGCATCCTGGAAGATATAAGAGAATTTTACTTGGGTTTCTCGGTAAAATAATGTAAAATCCCAAACTGGGACTGACAAAGAACAAGAACTTCGTTGGACCCAGTACAGTAGTGTTTTGAAGAAATAAGTGTTTCACAGAGTCACAGAATGGGTGACTCTGTGATTGGAAGGGACCTTAACAGGTCTTCTGGTCCAACTTCATTGCTCAGGTAGGGTCATCCTAGAGTACATGGCACAGGAATTGTGTCCAGACAGTTCTTGAATATTTTGAGTGAGGGAGACTCCACAAACTCTCTGGGCAATTGTGCAGTCCAATGCTCTTCCTAGCATATCCCAGGATATCAATGGCTTTCTTGGCCACAAAGGCACACTGCTGGATCATGGGCAGCTTGTCGTCCACCAGGACCCCCAGGTCCTTCTCTGCAGAACTGCTTTCCAACAGGTCTGTAGTGGTGCATGGGGTTATTCCTCCCCAGGTTCAGAACCCTGCATTTGCCTTTGTTGAACTTTAGTGGCTTCTTCTCTACCCATCTCTCCAGCCTGCCGAGGTCCCTCTGAAGGGCTGCACAGCACTCTGTGGTATTGGCCACTCCTCCCAGCTGTCATCAACAAGCTTGATGAGGAGGCATCTGACCCTTCATCCAGGTCACTGATGAACAAGTTAAACAATACTAGGCCCAGTATTGACAACAAACTACTGCTTGTCAGTAGTCTTTCTCCTTACCTAAATTTCTGTAAGATTATTCTCTTCAACATTAACTTTCTTTGACAGGTTAATGTCCAAAAGTAGCAATCATGAAATCTTGATTTTTAGAAGATGACTTCTAAATGCTGGAGCGCTATGGGAAAGAATGCAAAATGTCTTGCTTTTTTTTTTTAAATTTAATTTTTTTTTCTAAAGGTAAAACCAACATAATTAATAAATATCTTTTAATCATATAAAATTTGCACAGTTAGAATACAGAAGTTGTAACTATATCTCATCCAAGGGCAGGAAAACTTTTTGCTACTTTTATGGAATTGAATGGTGTAAGATATTTCTAATGTCTTTGGGGCATCATTTTATACCAGGAAAAATGTATTTCCAAGGGCATCTGGTTTTAAAGAATTTCTCTTACTTCTCTTTCAAGGTCCATGTAGAAGTCTGTTCTATGAACACATTAGTTTGTCCAACAAAATAAAATGGCTTTGGTTCATAAATTTACCTTTTTTTTGCAGCCATCTTTGCCTTAGGAAGCCCCAAGGCCATGCAATTCAAATAATATCTGAAAGCATCACTTTAGTTCCTTAAGTTTCAGCTGACAAGGTGCCCTTGATACAAACAAGCTTAGGGCATCAGACTAACACACTGTTTTCGGAAACTGTGTCTTTGAGAAAACAGAAAGAAGGGATTTCTTTAGGAAAACTGTGAGGCCACTGGACTTGAACTCCCATATGAAGTCAGATAACTATACTAAACCCCACAGTTATAGTCAAAGAAATGTGCACTTTAGGATGTTAATCTATGCCAGTTAAAAATACAACTAAATGAACAAACAAATAAGCAAGCAAACTTCCCCAAAGTTGCCTTAGGGCACCAGCTTTGTTCAGGTAGCTTTTTGCTAGGATATCCCAATGGCATAAATGAATAATAAAAAGCAGTAGACAGACCATATCCCAGGTGGACCACACACACATGAAGTGAAAGATAAAAGAGCTCTATTTTCATGTATTTTTTTCTTGTAAGGTAGGAATAACGTGAATTGAAAAGGAAAGAAGACATGGATGTTAATAAAGACAACTTGAAACAGAAATGGAGAAGACAGAAAGCAGAGGATGAGGACAAGAAAATACAGGAAGAAGTGGTTAAAAAGAGAGGGGGAAGAAAGGTAGATGTTTCAGAAGGGAATTACATGAGGTTCCTTGCATGTTATAATATTATACACATTGGTAGCACGGTTATTGTCATATTCTATGCTATATGTATAGTAGCATTTTTTCACAGAAAAAAACTTTTAATATAAGCAGGATTAGACAGTTCAAAACAGAAAGTAAAAGAGATTTTATCTTCAAAAAGTTATACTATTTGCTCTTCTTGAGATGCAAGAAGAGTATGCAATTATAGATCAGCCAGAACAGAATTATGGTAGATAGGATAAGTTCCACTGAAAAAAGAGCTTGCATTTAGCCAAGTCATATGTAAAAACTGACTATACAAAATATCGTCGAAAGCATTTCCATCTTTTATGTTTGTTGATTCTTGTAGGAATTATGGCAAATGTCTGTACTGAGAGTTATGAGAGACAGAAGAAAGTAGAAGAGATGGAAGAAAGAAAAATGAGGAAAAAAGGCAAAAAAGGCATTAAATTCCTGTTTCTAGCCTCTGTCTTTAAAATACTGATAATAAGCATTCCTTTCTCCTTTTTGTATTAAACTAAGTATTGAGTTTGCAGTGATTTCTTTCAGTTTAGACTATTAACTTTTCTGGTGATTGGTTGTTAATGTGTCAATGATACTGTAAATGTTTTGCTGCTGGTACAGTCCACTGCTTCATTTTACCCTGTGTGACTTTATTTTTTTAATTTTTCTGAAGATATGAATACGGAAGACAAAGGGTTTTTGTGTCTAAAGTTCTGTGTCTGTCCTTATACAGAGTACAAGGTAGAGTATTTCCTCTCAGGAGCATCCAGAGGTGGTTTGTAGTAACTATGGAATTTTCTTTGTGGAACACGGTACATATTATTCAAGCTATATAGGAGAGGGCTCTTGTACACAAGCAGGAAGTATGTTTATCCTACAGATATTTACCACCTCAAAGCAATGCCATGGGAGCTTGAGCAGGAAGGGCAAAGGAGAGTTCTGCACACCCTTCATGATCAAGCAAACTGTTAATACCAAAGGCTGCGTTAAGCACATGTGACATATAACGTATAGGATATACCATCAGTCTTAGTGATTTTAGTAATCTTCATTGATTAAGGAAATGCTTCTGTAAAGTAAGATACACAGAAATGCCAAGGCAGGGGAAAGAATTCAAAAGTTTATTTAGAAGGCCAGAACATGAGAAATTACAAATACCTGACAGTGCTATTGAAGTACTGGGCCCCAGGGAAAAAAGGCAAGTTCTCTCCCTCTCCAGAGCCTTTAGTATCCTCCCTCTTTCTCCCCCACCTTCCCAAGGCCTCTGTACATGTCTGTAAGGGTTATCTTTCTCTGGCATAGCAGACAGAGATAACACAGCTCTCTCTGTAAATCCCTCTGGACTGAATAAGGGGAAAAAAAATCTAACCCTATTCAGAAGGCACTTTGAAGGCTTCCTAAGCGAAAATGAGTCTCTAGCTTTCCTGTTACAAATTCTTCCAAAAGTGCAACTATTCTTACACTTCATATAAAGACTGTTGTTCCACAGTGATGTACTTCAAAGTTTTATGGAGTAAAGCTGGGATTACTCCAAGTGCCCCATGGCTTACAGAATTCGTATTTACCTACAAGCTAATTGTTTTAAATTAGAATTTAGCCTCTATTAAGAAGACATTAAAACAGACAGGAAGAAAGACAGCATATGCATTCTTAATTGACTTTGCTGAAAACATGAGGAAATTATGTCTTTTGAAGCAAGAACCTCAGAAAAATAGACTTTTTATATAAAGTATTGATTCCTTATTTGGTGGAAACTGAGGCTAGTTAAATGTTATATGAAAGCCTGGATTTCTGCTAGCAGCTAAAAATCTCAGACATATAGCTTTCTTAAAGAATTCTGAAATGATGTGGTGTCATTCTTCTCAAAAGCACTCATGTTACATGCAACATTATACTATTCCAATAGAAATAAAAAAAAAGTATTCTGAATGAATTCATGTGTGTTTCACAGTAAATCTGCCATCCTAGTCATATTGATGTAGTTTTGCATTTAAAAACATTTAATAAAACAGTGCAGGTGGGTGAAATCAAAATAAAGATCATTAGAGTACATGTAGAGTATAAATAACATTTATATAGTATAACACAAACATAGAGTAAAAAGAATGAATAATGATTCATAATATATGTTTAAAGAGTATTCACAGAATTAAAAATATATTTATAAACATATTAGTTTCAATGCTCTGGGTGTACATTAAATGATAAGCATCAACATAAATAGAGATATTAAAAATAAGATTATTAGAATAGTTATTTCTTGTATGCACTTTCCATACTTATATTTTAATAACAAAAGGAGCATTCAGTTCAACTTTTAAGTTATTTTCAGTCATTAACTTTTAATGGTACAAACATTTGCAGGGGCCCCTACCTGACTGCTAAAGGAAAAATAGAGTTCACTTCTGTGTATCTACAGGGAAAACCAGAAAATTCTAAGTGAATTATTTAACTGTCATTTAACACTTCTACATCTTCAATGACTTCAAAAATCACAAAGAATGTAGAAAAAAAATGCAAGTGCAATTATGTTAAAACGGTATATACAAGGAAAATCTAAAATCTTTCTGGTTATGCATTTTTCTATTTTTAAAAAAAAATCTCTGGTACTTAAACTCTTTGACACAATAGTCCTGCCAGACAGATAATCAATCCATCTCCTTTTTTTGATCCTGTTACTTATTTCTCTAATTCCTTCTTGCCATGGCATGTAGAAGCATGAAGTACTATTTTTGCTTTAGTATTACCAAAATCATCTAAATTATACTGAAGAAAAAATAGGGGAAAAAAAAGGGACGATAATATTAAGGGCATTAGGTGAAGCCTCTATATTCAGAACAGTGAAGGGAATTTAAATCCTGTCACCATCTGCATAAAAATAACATCTGAGTGAGATTAAGAAAGGAAGTGTTGAAAGGCGATGAGGGATTAAGACAAGGCTTAAACCCTGGAAGACAAATGGCATGAAAATAGTTCAGGTTTTAGCGATATAGAATATCTCAAGTTGGAAGGACCCATAAAGATCATCAAGTCCAACTTCCTGTTCTTGACAGGATTTCCTAAAACTAAACTGTATGACTATGAATGTCACGTAGATGCTCCTTGAACTCTAGCAGATTTGGTGCTACATCCACTTCCCTGTCTAGCCTGTGCCGGTGACTGACCACCCTCTCACCCTTTTCCTAGTGTCCAACCTGAACTTCCCCTGACACAGCTTCATTCCATTTCTGTTACAAGGACATAGCACAGAAGTTTGTGTGGTAGTTTACATAGAAGAACACAGACTCCCTTTTGGCTCCTGAGGCAAGCTCTCCTGCTGGTCTTCACCTGCTCAACTAGAACAAACCCAATGATGGTTTCTACACAGTTGAAAACCATAACTAGAAGCATGGATACCCAGATGAAGCTCCCTCAGAAGCATGGAGGTGCCCAGGTCTCTGGCTGTAGGGAGTGTTTGAGCCCAGCAGTAGTACCAGAGGGCAGCCGGGAAGACTCCTGTGTGCAGTATGATCAGGCAGACGATCTGCTCAGCCTGGTGGCACAGCTTAAAGAAGAAGTGGAGAGGCTCAGGAGTATCAGAGAGCATGAGAGACTGGTGGAGTAACACACTCCCATCCCTGAGAAAAATGCAGGTATTCCTTTCCTAGTGTAAATTTTAATAGTAAACTCAAAGGGAATCCAGTTCTTTCTAGATTTCTTCTGTGTTTCTTCTGGACTAGACTCATTCCTTATAAGGGATTCCAAGAGAAATATATAGCGACAAACTTGTCCACTGCACTGGTCAGAGCAGTATTTTGGGGACATGCAAGAGATGCTGGGGGGACATTCAAGGACCTTGAAGCAGTCCAGGCCGTCATACTCTGCCACAGATAGTGCCATTCAGCTGTGGGATAGGCAGTGCACCCTGGCAGCTGACACACACAGCCTTCTACTCTTTAGCCAGACTGCTGCTATCTGACCCACAGAGCAGGGAAGTTGTATAATGCTTAAAGTTGTGCATAGGTGTGTGTGATTAAAGTGTTTTCGTATATGAGTCTATTTAGTATCCCCATTCTTGGTTTGGTCCTAAACTATGACAGCCACTGAAACTCAAAAGTTTTTCATTAGTATTATTTTGGGATTTAGGTCCATGTTATTTTGCTCAAAATTGAATTGAATCACGATAGAACATGGATGCAAAACTTCAGAGAACCATGCTATGGAAAAATTAATTTCAGCATACGTCAATTGTCTAAAGTGAAGAATCTCATCTTCAAAGTTTCAAAGAAAACATCATAGCCTCTGAAGACTGGTGTGCAAATAAAGACACACACACTCTCCAATCTGGTTTTGCATATGAATGATTACTATACTCCTTAAAAAATATGATTTTGTTTTCATCTTCTTTCTCTTTACCCTGTATTAGTACCAGAGAAATTAATATCTGTTTGTTTTCAAACAAATTCTTGGAAATAGAGACACGAAAAGACAAAGTCCTCTTTAGTCATTCTGAGGCCTACAAACTTACTGAGAGAGAAAAAAAATAGTTTTGTATCTAGAGATCCTTATGAACTGAGTATTACATAAACTACCGAGCACAAAATATTTCTTTCCTTATTTTTGTTTTTAATCTTTTGGTGACTCATACCTTAGAAAATGTTATTTCATGTATTTAAAAACACCCTAAGGTGTTTTATAATAAATTTTTATAATAAATTTTTTCTTCCTGTTTTTCTTGGTTTGGTTATGCAGTACTCTCTCAATTGCTACTTCTGTCCAGCAATTTTGCTTTGCAAAAGCAGGACTGTTTTAAGAATAACTTGGGTTTTGAATCTGGAGGTTGCTATTAAGTGGTTTCATGGTTCCTGAAACCATAAAATAACAGCTGAGACATAATTTTTGCAGTCAGTAAATGTAGATGTCCCCAAGTAGACATTACAGACACCACTTGTGTATTTGATGGAGGTAGCTTATTATTTGTGGCTGAAGTATCTGGGCAAACACTCTTAACATTATTTGAGAGTTTATTATGAAAGTATTCAAATACTATGAACCATATTTCTCCCTATAGGTGAAGATGATTTTCTTAGAAGAGCATAACAGCTTTTTCTTTGTGATACATAAAATGGCACTTACATATACAGAACAAAAAAAATCATTAGAAATCTATTAGAGATGCTGTATTTCATAATATAATGTGATTTCCATTTTGTAAAAGTTTGCATGGGGGTGGGTTAAAACATTTATGACAATAAAATGTTAAAGATAGCATGAACATAAAGGCAACTTTGTATATTTTTGCTATATTTCACTGATATTGAACTCGAGTACTAAGGATGCATGCAGTCTGATTACTAATAGATGACAACATGCAAGGGTAAGTCCACAAACATTTATGCATGTCCTTACTCAGGTCAATGAGACAACTTATAAATTGCAGCCAATAGGTCTCTTTTACAAGCACTTACTACCTGGCATTATGCTCACTACGCAAAGGGTAATGGATTATTCATGGCAACAAACACATAATCTACTAAAAAATGTTTGCAGGAAGGGCCTTAAGATCATTTGTAAAATTCCTGTTGTCCAATTCTAAATTGTCTCTGTAACTAAACTGAAGTTTTCAATAAGAAACAAGTTGCATAGGTGTAGAGTAATCAACAGGTTTTGTAGCTTATCATTTTACATTGCATTAGCTTCTCCGGAACCCTGGGCTTCATTTCCAAGCAGTGCCTAAGGTACTTTTGAAACTAAAAATGTGGGTTTTTTTCAAGTGCTATCAGCAAAAGGAAGTTGAGCAAAAGTTAAAAGCGTTAAGGTCATTGTCATGTTAAAATCAGTTCACTTTGTGTCCTTCCAATTTTTCACATACTCCGTAGTGAACAGAAAAACTCATCATTAGGACATCAAAAGCGAAGTAAAATCATGGCAAATAGGTGCAATTTGCCAGAATACAGGTAAGGGATTTTGACTGATTCGTATTATGCCATAAACATCTGGTTAACAAGAAAGTTAAACAAGGTTCATAGTTATGTTGTTTTGGTAGTAATAATGTTGTAATTATAGCTATGATGGTCGGTGTCCCTAAATGAGACAAGGTGTGTACAGAAAGGTTAGGTCAATTTTTTTCTAGACCAATTGAGAAAGCCTGAGAAAGATGAAGTGGGCTTTTCAGAAAGATCTTCCTCAGAAAAAACCTCTATTAATTTCTATTTTGCTAGAATAGCTATTAGCCAGTATTAATTGTTTTTTCGATCCACGCTTCATTCATTTGTTTCGCTATGGCTATGCAAAGGAGCTGGAATTGGTAAATCTGATTCAACCTCAGTTATTTTCACCTGGAAATGTAAATCCAGCTGCCTGTTCCAGCATCATACAACAAGGTATAAACTGGTTTCAAGCAGAACCTTTGAAACCTGACAAAACCACTACAGCCTTTTCATCAACAATATACAAAAAAGAATATCTATTTCTGCTTTAAAAAAATGAAAATAATTATTCAGTAAGTTCACAGTTTATTTCCAAGAAGAGGAAAAAAAATAACAAATATTGTTAGGTTACTTTTTGAAAATTATTTAAAAGAACTCGTTAATAGAAAGAAAATCTATACTTCTCAGAAAAGTATGTGCAGTGATGCAATTTGCTTTCTACCACCAAAATTAATATCCACCTGAGACCCATCATTCAAGATCAGAAGCCCGTAGAACATACACAACTTCAGGTTTATCCCCTGCAATTCATTAAAATACCTTCTAGAGGTACAGGCTTTCCTTTATATTCAGGGTACAAAGGGTATATACAAAGCCCTAAAGAGAAGTCAAGAGACTCATGGCTCTAGGTCCCAAATTCAGAAGCAGTTTAATCATTTTTGAATAAAGTGATGCACATTCGCACATTTACCTGTGTTTATCAGGACTGACTGAAACACTGATACTGAGGAAGACAAACAGTATTATAAATTTATGTCACAAAATCAGTGGGAAAAATTGAGAAGATGAAAGCACAGAAAACCATCAAAACAGTGAAACTGTTAAAGATGTATTGAGTTGTGGGTGAGGAAACTTACCGAATTCCCAAACACAAACATCTTCTCTTACCAAGAAGTTTCCAGGTGTACTGTGGCAATCAGAGAGATGCAGCCTAAAGGCACAGGGACTGCTGGTGATACCTAATCAAAGAGAGGAGCAGGTGCTGTCCTAGAATCCCCCTCAGGCTCTAGAGAACAGTGGGGAAATCTTTGCAGCCATAGTGTGCCTTCAGCCCATAGGGAAGAATTCAGTGCAAACGTGTGTTTTGGGTAAGAAAGTGAGGCTAATTTTATTTGTTATGTCAAGACATGGTGCTGGTAAAATGAAATTCATATGAGGATGTATTTTAGGATGTTTATACATACATTTATACCTAAATTACCCCTTTATAATGCAGCTCCTCACTTATTTCTACATATTCAGTTTTGAATGTCGCTTATCAAAATCTTGTGAAAATTCAATAGAAGTATGTAACAGAACTTCTAAAGATGAAGTATAATTTCCTAACATCTTCTATGATGCATCCACAAGATAAATTGCATACATGTAAATACGCATCTGGGGTTCATAAAAGCTTAAGGAATGCATTCCACAAAGTGTTGTTTTCAAAAGTATCATTATGTTTCCTCTCAGCTTAAATTCAAATAATTTCTGAGAAAGGTGTTTGTAATTAACAAAAATGAAAGCTAACTTTATGTGAGCCAAGGGAACAACAGTAAAAGTAGAAAGCTAGTAGCAGCAGCAGATATATATCATAGCACCCACAAAACCTGCTTTAGTTTTCTAAAAATACATACCAGTGCACAGATGTTTATAAAATACATTTGAAAGCACAATGCCAGCACCAGCATTAGAGAAAAGTACAAACTTGCATGCTGAAAGCTGTGGTGAACACCATAAAAACACAAATCAGGAGATACTCAGCAGCAACACCGTTAACATTGCATTCCTGATCTTGTACAAATCAGCATGAACAGTACACAAATTCATATCAGGGTATGTTCAAGGTAATATCTTGGACTCTTACTGTTGCAGCTAGCCCTTTTCTTCTATGCCTCCTGCCTTTCTTCATAATATTTTGCAATGTGTTAGATTTGTAGTTCTCATAAAACAGAAACTGATCCTCACAACTAATGTGTAAAGCCAGATTATCCTATGGTGAAATCCTCATCGTAGCAGATGTTCACATAAGCATGCACAAAAAATGTGTGTGAAATCCATATGAAAAAACTGTATTTATCCAAACTCTAGCTACCTTGAAAATGTGTGTTTTCAATAAACTTCTTAGTAAGAACTTCAACACTCAACAATTTGCTATCAACTTTTTGGTAGTGAGGCTTCAAAATAAATGCTGTTCTTCTTGCTATTTCAGCTTAATGGAAAGGTATATATGCATAAAAAATTAGTCTAAACAGAGTTTTCATTTTCCTTCAGGGTTTCTGAAGTTAATGTTTTCGGATACAAACATGTTTGTAACCACACAGGAGATTTTCAACAACTTATCCACGTGCGGTTTAAAACTTGAGTTTCTCAATGTTACTAAGAACTTTTATTTTTTTACTGTGGTGGTGAAGAAGCTGTGGATCTTGCATTGCAAGATTCTGATCTCTAGAAAGGACTAGGGTTGTTGCTACATATGATTTGTCATAGGGAAGACACATACAGCTAGTGTTGGCACTGGAAGAAAACACATGAAAACACATGAACCCAAATCCTTTCTTAACAGTAGAATTTTTACAATTATATTTTGGCTAGGGGAAACCCTCATATAAACAGTATCTCACATAAAGAAATTATTTTCTGCAATTAGGTTGAATGCTGCATAACAAGTTTAGGAGGAGACTATCTTTCCAGTTATATTCCTTTATGTCACACACAGTTATATGTCTTAATAAAGTTGCACCACTTATAACAAAACTGTCAGTTACATGCAGACCCTAATAACCATCAGCCAGGGATGGCCTCAGCTCCTGGTAGAGACTTCTTCCCAGCACATTACAGGAAATATGAAATACATGTGGGCATCTGGGTTAAAGTTATCTTGAGACTTCATTGCATCGGAGGGAATTTTTGGAGATACATAACTGGATTCTGTGATCCTTGTATTGCTTGCTTAGTCCAAACAAAAAGAATTATTTAAGGAGGCCTGGTGCTTCAGGCTGTATCTAGACAAGAAAAATTCCTAGTCTAATATTTGTTTGACCTGAAGTAAGTCAGTCAGTATCACTGCAGAGTCTCACATCACGTATCTCAGAGTGCAGGAAATTTTTTAAAATATTTAACCGATTTATTTCAGGGTTGTAACTGATTGCTGGATTTTAGAGACAATCTTTAGAAGACCATAGCCTCTTCCTGACTTTGCTGTGGAGAAGTGCTTAGCAGCCTGGAGTACTATCAGAAGTTGATTAAGGTTTAAAAACTACACGAAGAGCATGCTCTGATTTCTTATGTGTCCTCTCATAAGATCAAAAAAATGTTTATCTTTTCCTTATTTTATCTTCTGTCTATTCTACGCAATTTGAACCTAAGATGACAGGGGGAAACCCTCATCAAGGTTGTGGCCTCTTGTCAGAATATAGGACATTTGGGTGCTCTAATTCAATACCGAAGAACTCTCAGAAAGCCCTGAGTATCTACATATGCAAAAAATGGAGATATCCATCTGACTATCCGAATATGAAATGGTTCTACTTTCTGTGGGTGAGTTAGAATTTTTGGCTTTTACTGGTAGGTAAAATGTTTCTCCTTGTAAAACCAAAAGTCGTGTAATGTTTTGGAACAACTGGGACTCAGTTAGGAAACATCAATGTTATAAATTAATTAGCACTTTTTTCATTGAATAGTTGAGAAATAAATAGTAGTGAGGCTTGTTATGAAATCTGAAACTCTGATATTGCTTTTTCAGAGTATTTTCTTTCTCAGGCAAGTGTTAATAGTAACACTACTCACTTATCCTACTATGTTCCAGTTAGCTTGTTGGGCTTGTCAAATTCTTGCCTAAATAATCTACAGGTATAGAGATAGAAGAAAAAAAAAAGCAGCATTAAATGGCACAGAAGAGGAAAAGTCAAGATATGTGACAGGGTTGAACAGTACCTGCAAATAATTAAAAAAAGTGTTACATCCAACTGTTAATGCCATACAAATATATTATTCAGTTCAGAAGAAAACCTGTATTTTGTATTAAGTATATGGCTGGTCACTCAACTTCACAGACATATTCCAAACTTTTTTTTTCAGTGGCAGAAATGAATATAAAAATAAAAACCTACTATCTACCAAGAGGACAATTGATTCCAAATTAAAAAAAAACAACAAAAAACCCAAAAAACCAACAAAACCACACTGCCCTTAGTACTGTCTGTTGACTGATAAATCATAGATCAAAATCCTTCCTATACAATATTGAAGCAAGCCTTATACTTCTCAAGCACAGATTAGCACTTCAATTATTTGCACATACTAAAGACCATTTGAATCCAAAATAAATTCAGAATGCTGTACTGGTGTCCGATTTCATCTCAATTTTATAATGACAACTCCAATCATAATATTTCTGAAAAGGAGATGAGCATTCATAATGAGTGCTTTTAAAAATGTAAACCATGGGAATGTTCACTCCACCAAAATGGTTAGTTTTTCTCCCTTATAGACCTTATAGCCCCATATATGGTCAGCAGTTCATATGTCTAACCTTCTGAGAACACACATGGTCTTTAATCTTCAAGAAGATTTTTTTTTCTACTTTTTTTTCTGGAATAATTGGCTACTGTTTTTCAGGTAGCAAGATTACCTTTTTTTTTCTGCAGTCATTCCTTCTGTCAATAGAGTTTCTTCTCCTGTCTGTTCACAAATGGCATGCCTTTTTTTATTGTAATAGGAAACATGAGTGCTTATGCAGGGAGAACATATCAGATAATAAATTGCTGTCATGATTGGATTGCTGATGATAAGAACTTGAACTACAGTTATGGCAAATTTTCCTGGAGGCCTTAATTGTGTACTTGAATAGAAAGTCAACTATTTTTTTTTTAGCAGGTGACCTCTGCAAAATACTTAGTTGTCCTTTGTTCTTTCAGTGAATTCTCTCCGGCCTCAGAAGATGCACATGTTTTTCATGCTTCGTTCACTTGATTAAAAGATAAAAACAATCAACACAATTAAACTACAATCAGTCTTTGAACTAAACCAGATGCTCTTTTTTCCTCATTACATAAAAGAAGTTGCAGGTCATTAAGTGCCAAACCTTTGCACTTAGAAATACTTTCACTATTTTAGGAGACCAACTGTTTAGATATAGTTGAAACTGTGTATGAAAATGCTGTGAAATGCAAAGCATTTCATACTTGATCACACTTAAAAAAATTTGGCCACCATATTCAAACTGCTTGGAGCAATGGCTCTAAGGTATGGATTTTTCCTACCTTAAATTGATAAATTTTGTTCTACACAAGAAGATTTTCCTATTAAAAAAATCTCTGATTATATGTAGTACAGCAGAATGAGGCAATAAAACACTTTAATTTAATTTGAGCCCCAAAGCAAAAAATTCTTCAAAATTCTACAGTTGTATGGCAGAATTAGCATTTTTCAACTGTACAACTACTTTTCTTACAACAGTTGTTTTTAAGTTTAGTCTTAAATCGAGAAGTCCTGTGTTCACAATATTTGATTTTAGGATAATGGCAATATCTTCATAATTTATTTATTCTCAGGTAAGGGATAGATAATTTCATCATAACATACATTTAATGAGATTTTAGTCATGGGGTAAATTTTTGGCAATGTCCTCTGATGCTATTGTTCCAGTGCAATCAAACAATATGTATTAAAAATTATGATAACACCAGAGAGAATACATTTTGTATCTTGGCAGGTAGATTTTCATAAGAATTTTAAAGGCTGAGATATATGAAGCAGGACTTGCTAGAAAGCACTATTATGAGCTGCCAAGACATTAAAGAATATGCATTGGCAAAGAGAACACTGGTATCCTGGAATTATCCATCAAGCACTGATGCATTCCTAGCTTCATCTGAATCTGTCTGGAGCTTGCAAGGTAAGTCTGACAAGCTCAAAGAATTACTGGCTTCCCCACAGGGACATCTCTCCATCTGAATCACTTTTTTCCTCCTGCTGTGTTCTTTCAAGAGCAATATTACATCCTCCGTACTTGGACTGTTTCCATTCTTAATACAGCCGTGCCAATTAGTCCTTTCTTTTTCCACTATTTTTTCCTTTCTCCGTGAGATATAAGAAATTCTGTCTTTAAGTCTATGGTACAGGTTGGCTGATGTTTGTGGCTACTATTTGTAAATATCTGTTCCAAAGATGCAGCTTGTTCACTGGCCCTTGTGTTTTGGGATTAGGAATTGCTCTGAATAAGACATCACAAAAGATTTTCTTCTGTAAAGGTGTTTTTGCATAATCAACTCTCTTTTCTTGCTGTTTTTTTAGGTATTTTTAAAATTTTTATACTCACACCTGGCAACTGTTGGCTGTATTCAGCAGGCTGGGGGAAAGACCTTGACATGCTTCCACAGCTTATAATTCCCAGGACTGTACTAATGCTTTTCCTCTTCATATTGCTGAAAAGGTTATTTACTGCTAACACCAACATGAGTGCTAAAGCCAGTCTTCACATCTTAGATGAGTGTTGCTATTCTTCATGCAGTCAGATTCCAAATTATTCCTCTTTTCAGCACAATTTGTAGGTGCTTACATACAGACATATGAGTATGGTCAGACATAAAAGAAACACTTGTGAATTTAAAGTGTATGGTTGCAGGAATATGTGAGACTTTTAAAGCATAATATGGAACTCAGAAGTTCTGCTTTCGTATGACTGTCTTCTTTCTTAAATGACATTAGAAAAGTGTTTTGAACCCTGGTCCCCTCACCTTAGGAGAGTTACAGTACAGTTAAAAAAAGGTGGAGAAGGGATAGCTCTCCTTGCAGAAACACCTGTGTTCTAAAGAAAGAAAGGGGACAATTGAAGAAGGTCTAGACCTTTTTTCAACAGTTTCCTATCAGTTTTCTTAAGTTAGTCCCTGAGTACTGTACCATTGCGACAATGATTCCTATTTTAACACCCCTGAGACTCTCCATCTCAGAGGGAGTTTCATCATCCACAGTGGCAAAGAAAGCTGCAGAAAGGAAGCATTCAACAGAGACGGAGTTCATTAGTAAAAGCTTTCTTACAGTCCTTTATGCCAGCACCATTACAAAATATGTTAATGTGGTTTCACCAGAATAATCTGAGGTTTCCATCCAGTTTTCATGCATTTTGCATAGAAGTGGTCTGAGAAGATCTAGTAATCTGAACAAATTCTACTGTTCATGTAATAATCATGGTTTTTAATATCCTGTGGTTTTGTTACATGCTACTCTGTCATGTATCTTACAAGAACTGAAAATCAGACTTGTTTTTCTAAGGTTTTAAACTATGTTTTCCATGTTATTAAACATTGTGTTATATCATAACACATAACATGGTGTTAGCTAGGGTAGCGTTAATTAGAGGGCGGGGTGAGTGAACAGTTGCATGGTGCTTAATCTCCAGCTGGGTTTAAATCACAACACACAGAAAAACTGTTTTTACAAAATACTCTGTCTTTGTCATCAATGTATCCTTATGTCTTATTCAGGCTATGTAGCATTAGTCCAGGAAAAAATGTGTCAGAGCAAGAAAAACTCTTCATTGTGTTAATTATATTAAAAAAAGTCTAAAACATAAAAAAAAAGTAAACTACATAACCTAATGGTTCAAGAAAAATAAGGGAATTAACATTGCATGGGTTATTCGAAAAAGACTTCAAAACCTGGTATCCAAGATCTATTGAATTACTGCTGTAGAACTAATCATTGACTAATTGAAGTCACTGTAATAACCCACTGTGATGGAATGCTTTTTAAAAAAGAAATTAGATGTTTGAGTTTGTTCAGTGTCCTGAAGATGGACTAATAAGCAACTATATGAGGAAAATTACTACCTTCCTGTCTTAAAATGTGATGAGCAGGTATGAAACAAAGGTCTCATGCCAGGTCACTTTGGCAGAGAAGTTTTCTCGGCGTTTCTCAGAGATGTTTTTACAGTGGGTTGGGGAACAGGCTGTACAGAATACAGTTATTCACACAATTTTTAAGTGGACATGATTGCCAATACTGATTAAAGACTACTGACACTACAATGGCTGAATGAGAAACGGTATTGAATGCCTCTGAGCTCTAAACTTTGACCTTACAGTAATTATACTTTCAGTTTCTAAGGCATAAACATCTTTGTTATATATCTTTTCATTTGATCCCCATACTGGCACTTTCATATCTGACTATTCAGCATTCTATTTGTACTTGTACCTGCTGGTAGCACAGTAACTGCTGGATTGCAGTGAAACTGCAAGATGCTCCAGTTCAGAGCCTTGCTAATGCTGACAATTGATTTAGCATTGTAAGCTACCTCTACAGTGCTGGGCTGCTTTTTGTTCAGAGATTTCAGTAGGGAGTTATTTTAAGGGATATATTTCCTTTGTTGGGGCAAAAAAGCACAGTTTGTCTTAATTATCCCTGACGTTTCAAACCTCATACCAAGCACTTCCTCCAGGGACAGAAACAAACCAGTCTCCTCCAGAAACCAAGTGTGAAATGAATAAATAGGGCTCTGGTTGCTCTAATGGCATAGTGCGGTTACTATTTTTACCATGAGGGGAAGATGCTGTCTAGATTGTTTCTTTTTATCTCTGAGGAAATTCAGGGTATTGATAGGTGAAATATTGTGGACAATTAAGAAAGGAAAAAAGATGGTCTAAAACAGCAATATTTGGTAGGTACTTGGTTGCCTGGTATATTCATTCTGAGAGCTATGTTTTTCTCAGAGGAAAGTGAAGGAGCAGAGCAGCTATGTATCATGAACAGAGGCTGCTGTTCTTTCCATATGCTGTCTGCTGAAGATGATAGTAATTAGAAGCTTCTTTGTATCACTTTATTCCTTTTTCAGTGTAGCTTTTAATGCATTTTTTTTTTATATTTCATGTATATTTTTAATGAAATATCTGACTGGGGAGCTCCTACTGTCACATCCCTGTGCAAAGTCCCAGAATCTTGCAAAGAATCTTGATGTGGCTAAGGGTAATGATTCCAATGAAGGAGATGATTATGGAAAAACAATTTCTTTCTTTTTTAATGCTGGTAGATCAACAGATAAATTGTAGAGCTCCTTTCTGAGATGAAGGTAACTATTAGGTCGTGCTTAGAAAGATCTTAAGGCTCTTTCATTTGGTTAGGAAATCCTGTGTTTCATGGCAAGTACAAAACTTCATTAAAATCATAATGAGATAATGGGGAAAAAAAAAGAAAAAGAAAAAAAAGATCTATATTTTCAGCATGTTTTCATGAGTTTGTGAAGGGGACGTTTTATCAAAAGAAAGTCTGTATTGTTGCTGCTCACTGTGATTTTTTTTTAAATGAAGGTAAATCTAAATTGAAACGTTAGTGTAAGGGCATTGCTAACCAGATTCTCAATAGCCCAGTGATGAACTAGTTCCAGAGCACAAAGGATAGTTTGACATTTTTTCTTTACTAAGAGTCTCAAGCAGGTTGTGGCACCCATGTGAATTCAGTGCCTGCTTGTGAGTAATCAGAGAAGTTCCGTGAGTTTTAATTATTCATTATATTTATTTTATAGCACTATAGAACAAACTTCAAACAGTGACCAGCTGAAGATATAAGATTTTTGACACTCTCACAACACCCTCAGAGGCAAACTCAGAAAGTGTGGACTGGATGAGTGGATAATGAGAGGGATTGAGTACCGGCTGAATCCCAGAGGGTCATAGTCAGTGGCACAGGGTGTAGTTGAAGGCCTGTCACTAGTGGTGCCTTTCAAGGTTCAGTGCTGGGCCCAGTATTTAACTTATTTACCAGTGACTTGGACAAAGGGATAGAGTGCCTCCTCATCAGGTTTGTTGATGACACAAAACTAGGAGGGGTGGCTGATATGTCAGAGTGCTGTGCAGCCCTTCAGAGGGACCTTGACAGGCTGGAGAGATGGGTAGAGAAGAAGCCACTAAAGTTCAACAAAGGCAAATGCAGGGTTCTGAACCTGGGGAGGAATAACCCCATGCACCACTACAGGGAGATGACGTGCTGGAGAACAGTTCTGCAGAGAAAGACCTGGGAGTCTTGATGGACAACAAGCTGTCCATGAGCCCGCAGTGTGCCTTTTTAGCCAAGAAGGCCAGTGGTATACGGGAGTGCATTAGGAAGAGTATTGCCAGCGAGTTGAGGGTGGTGACCCTGCCCCTCTACTCAGTCCTGGTGAGGTCTCCTCATCTGGATTACCACGTCCAGTTCAGGGCTCCTTAGTACAAGAGGCATGGAGTCTCTGGAGTGGGTCCAGCAGAGGGCTACGAAGATGATTAAGGGACTGTAGCATCTCTCTTACGAGGAAAGGCTGAGAGAGTTGAGATTTTTCAGCCTCAAGAAGACACAGTTGAGAAGGGATCTCATCAATGTCTGTCAGGCAGGGTGGCCCTGACAATGTCCTCTAAAAGGAGGGTGTCAAGAGGATGGAGCCAGGCTCTTCTTGGTGGTGACAAACAATAGGACAAGAGGCAATGGGCAGAAAATGCTGCACAGGAAGTTCTACCCGAATAGGAGAAAGAACTACTTTAGTGCGTGGATGACCACGTACTGGAACAGATTGTTCAGAGAGGTTGTAGAGTCCCTCTCACTGGAGATATTCAAGAATCATCTGGACGGAATCCTGAGCAATGTGCTCTAGGATGACCCTGCTTGAGCAGGGAGGTTGGACTAGACGAGCCATTGTGATTCCTTCCAACCTTACCCATTCTATGACTTGGTGATTCTGTTATTCTGTGGTGTTTGTGGACTACTTTTATAAAAAGACAATCTTCTAGTACAGAGGGCTGAAATGAGTAGCTCTGCCAAGACTTCATGCAATTTAAGACAAAGCACACCGTACAATCTGCCAAAAATTGGTGAGCTCAGAGTGCTGCTATCTTCATGGATCTGTAACTGTTGAAGAAGCCGGGGCCATTCTCTGCTGAGAGCAAACATTAAAGTAATACTGATGAGAAATAAGAACCATGGAAGAGAGAGACTTCTAGGCTTTTAATGTATCTGCTGCCATGACAATTAAATTCAGTTAGTTCCTACTGTATGCACAGTTTGCCACTGTTAGTGTTTAATGAGGGTATCAAATTTGCTAGCAAAGATTTGCAATAGAAAGTAGGAAAACATCATGTAGAAAATCCATACCTTGCTCTGAACCTAACACACTGAAATTCATATGTACATCCTGAGGGGATTATAAGCAAACTTTGTACTCATACTCATCCATGCGTGTCTGAATTCTAAACTAACAGCAATATTCAAGCACTCCTAACTCCAAACAATAGAAAAAAATACGAGATGCATTTAGTGTGAAATGATTAAAATGCAAAACAATTTTGAAAGTTCCTTCCCTGAAGACAGGAATCTAAGTATATATTTGCTATGGGGATATATATGAGCTGAAGTTCTCTAAATGCCAAATATTTTCAGAGTCATTAAAAAAATGTTACCTTTTCTTTGGCACTATTACAGGTAGTATAAGACCGGCAAAAGGACAGAAGAGTTTTTGAGGACTGTAGTGCCACTTCTACTTAGTGCTTTTTATGCAATATATTATAAGCATTAATTTATAAATATATAATTGAATATAGTTCCATTATGATATCTGGTCACTGTGATTATACCTGTCCTGACAGTATGGAAATTTTGTGTTTATAATTTTTTTCCATACTTATTGAAAATCTGGCTTCAAAGAGATTCAGTTAAATGTACCGATTTTTATTTTGCTAGTATAATAATAATTTTGATTCCCGTATGGTGTTAGACACACCGTAGAAGTAAAAATTATTTCATTAGTCACTCATTAATATTGAGCTCAATGATAGATGTTTTAAAATTTTGACCATGATCTCTATGAAAATTTTGTCTACTAAGTTAGAGCATCATGATTCAAAGATGGGGTGTGCTCATTTAATTGCACAAAACTTGCATTACATATAAGACTATATTAATATAATAGTCTAGAAAAATACCACAAAATTATAAAGTTGTTATGTGCCGAGAGATTATTAAAGGATTATAAAGAATTCTAAAAAATATATAAAACATACAGATTATCTGCTCAATGGTTAAAGTCGTGGGACAATAACTTCAATGCGTTCATAGTGATGTCAACAAAAAATTTTTCTTTGTTATTTTGATTTACCCACTACAGAAAATGGAGTAGATTAAATCGAAATAGAAAAAGTATTTCTAAATAACAAAATGACTCCATGGTGAATTCTTGAGTTTGAAGTGCAATGGAATAGAAAGTATTAGCCTTAAGTTACATTAGCTAAAATTATTTTAGATAAAAAGCACATTTGACTGTTTATTTAATAGTAAAGCCTAAGATGCTTAGAGAAAATCTCTGGGAAGTCTTTGTTTCTTTCTTCTCCTTTTTACTAATGATCTCTGGTGCCAAAAAAAAAAATAATGCTGTATTTCTTTGTCATTCCAAGTGGTGTGTTTGGGATTTTTTTAATTTCACTTCAGGCTTTTTAGTTAGTCAGTTAGTTTGTTTGTTTTTAATTTTCAAAATATGCTTAATGGCATATTATTAATGACTTCACATTTTGAAGGAATTCTTCATAGTGTGAAGTTTCCAAGAATCCCCTCTAAAAATATTTTGGTAGTACTGATAAATTCTGATTATGCAAATTCTTGATAAAAATTTTAGGAACATTTGGAATCTCCTTTTGCTTTCTCAAGGCTTCAGTCAAAGTCTGTTAAAGGTAATGTGGAGCTTTGTGTTTATTTCAGCTGGAACTAAGAAAAGGTCTTAAGATGATAATTTTTATCAGTTCAGAAAAATAAACAATAGACATAGCATGTGATACTCTATAAGAAACTACATTGACTGAAAACAATGCAAAATCAATTTGAAATACTTAAAAAATTATATTATTTTTAGATGGACATATATATATGCATACTAAATATATATTTATAGTTTATATAGTTTATATATTTTTATAGATATATATATATAAACTTCGTAGAATGAAAAGTCTTTCACAATCAAATCTCTTCAAATGATTTTAAGGACACAACTTTTTTTTTTTTTTAAGGAAACCTAAAATATAGAACTGCCTTACACACTGCTTGAATTACCCTGAGTCTTCTCGATATATTGAAAGTTTTCAAACTAATTTTTTTTCCAGCAAAATGCTTTGCTTCTAAGAGGCAGCAAATACATATATTTACTGTGGTCACCAAGCCTACATTCTGTCTGGGCACTATCTCTGTTAACTCTGTTCTTGTACCTGTTTGATTTAGGAAACATACCACAGTGTTCTTGTTGATTTCCTGCTTATCATTATTTACTAAACTATAATACACAAAAAGTTACAAGTGAAAGGCAGATTAATAATTCATATCTCTATTATAAAAATCTGTAAATTGTATTCCAAGCAATAAGCTGCATCTGTTACCTAAAAATAAAAAGACAGGCACAGCATGGTAACAATTTAGAATATGGAGCATTGCACGGCAGGAAAGTTCCCATTGAGATGACTTTGGCTTAGATAAAAGTCCTAGCTGTCTACCTTCTTTGATTGAACAGTCTCATTTTTTAAAGTAAACACTACTGTATATTCTCTGAATATTACCTGTCTCCAAGAATGTCAATAATTCTCTTTGACAAAGTCAAGCCGAAAAAAAGAGGTTAGGTTGACGGTACAGCATGTATTGTCTTTCAAAAAATTAACGGAAATTTCTTCAGGTCTGATATAAAATAAAATAAAATACCTAGAAAGTAGAGTTATTTGTAACGTATTCTGTGCTGGAAAAATTATTAATTTTATAATTAATTTAAAAATATATTAGTTGACTTTAAAATTCAAGCTTACTTTAAAGAATGAATCTATTACAAAACATTATTAATTTTTTCTGCAGTGTGGATGAAGAGAGGCAGTATGCCACATTAATAACTGATGAAATCTAAAGGAATTATTCCAAATTTCAGTGGAATCTTTGTCACAGGAAAATAGTGGCAATCTCACAGCTAGTCTGCCTTTCTCCTAGAAAGGTCTGTATCTCATGACATTTTGTATACAGATCCATAGATCTCATCCTACAAAAAATCATTTTGTATTTGTTGATAGTGAGGACAAAGTTCTCAAGAATATTACTGAGAAAGTCATGCTTTGATTTTTATCTCAAACTGGATTTTCAAAAACTAAATTCAAACTTTTACTGAGTACCTTGCCCTTCTTATGGGAGTACGATGACATAATAATATATTCTTTCTCACCATTTGTGTTCTTCATTATTGAAGTTTCAAACATGACACTTTGGTAGAGAAGTCCTTAACCATATTGAAGAATCTGGCTGCTTACATCATAAACCAAGTACACAAATTAGTGAAAGGGTGTTTTCATTGTTCTGCTGGTTTGATTTTTTTTTCCTTAAATTAGCCTCAGTTAATGACACTTCTACACAGAATTTTCTTAAAAAATAAAAATTATTTTAAAAATTAATTAAAAAATTAATTAAAAATTAATTAATTAAAAAATAATTTTAGAAATTAATACTTGTTACATAGTGTGATGATGTAGCTTAACAAGTATTTGATGGCTTTTTAGAATAGTGGCGGCAAGTTCCCAGGGGCAGGTGTCAGAAAACAGATCATTCCGTTAAAAGCTATGGTCCTGCTTGTATATGCTGTCTGTAACCCAATATCTCTCTTCTGTACTGTTAGAACTATCTTCACAAGAGACACTGAAAAATAATGTTCTAATTTTCCATTTTCCTCATAGCCTGAGCTGCAGAGAGGCAAGTATTTTTGGGAAATCTCAAATGTGGAAGATTTATTTTGAACTCTGTCTTGCTAGACAGAAAATTGGAAACTGGATGTTCTTCAGTTTAGACAACTTGCTGTCATGGTTTGAGAGCCCCAAAATCCAATTCCCTAGTCCAAACCCCCTCCCACATCTCAACCCAGTGAGAGTACAAGTATGCCAAAGTATTTCTCCTGCTGGGAATAAGAGTGATGGTAGAGCTGCAGCATCTGTTTTCAGTATCAGAAGGGCATAGACTACAAGGTAAGGAGAAAGGCTAAAGTCTGCTTTGGTTTGTAGAGTGCAAATCCTTCCCATCTTCTGCCTGAGATATGCTGAAAACTAGCAACAGTGAGGTGAGAAGAAGGCCGCATCCCTTTCTATTTAGTGGATTCTCCTGCCTCCAGAGTCCAGAGATGCAGATGGGGAAGAGAAAAAGTGATCATGGCTAAGATCCCCTCAGCTTCATTTTCTCATTCCCTTATAGAGTAGGATCCATAGAACAATAACAGCACTATTAACAGACAAAACCCAAACAGTCCCTCTGGAACCCTTAGAGTGGTCTATCCCACAATTATCTCATAAAGCCAGTTCTAGATGGCTTCAGTCAACTTCTTTTCTAACATGTTCTCTTCAAAAGAGATTAAGCAATTAGTCCATATTTTGTATTAATCATATGTGATAAAATTAAAATTAAGCTTGAAGGAAAATAATAGCAGAAGGTTTTGAACCTAGAGAGACAAATCACAATTTATTCTTTTTACCATAAAAAATAATAAACATTCAAAGTAATGCTATCTCCTAAAAAGACATAAAGCTTATGTTCTGTATTCCAACTTGAAAAACATTTTTAAGTGGGTAGCAGGGTTCTGAAAACCTGTTTTTGTTCCATAATGAGAATATATTTGCAATACACCAAACTCTATGTTACTAACAAAGACAAGAAAATCTTATCTACCTTATCATTCATATGAGTACTTACACATTTAAACACACCTATGAGTTACTGGGCTTACTTGCCTAAAAATGTGTTACATATGTCCACTTCAGGGTTGTAACCAGGGAGAAATAGATAGTGTTGTTTGTCCCCAAAAGCATACTAAATTTTCAGACAATATAACTCACCAAAGCCAAGAATGATAACTTCATTACCGTTAGCTCTTTTTGTGCACTATTTATGATGCTGATCCTAAAAGTTGTTTTCTTTTGAGTTCCTTGTATATTCTGACATTTTGTTGAAAATAAACGCTGTTTGGCATAATTTCAAAGAAGTTTTAGCCCTAAAGTGGTGAGTTGGAATACAAAAATTTTTGAATTAGGAGTAACTCTAGTGGAGTTTACTCTATGAAAAGCCTCAGTTCTTTCACACTTCTATCCTCTGCATGTGGAAAATAGTAGGCAATATATATTTTTACTCATAAATAAAAGTAATAATAATAAGACTAAACACTTTACTAATAAGTAAAATAGCCAGAAGCATGTTACCTTCAGGTTTTCTACACAGAAGGTTGTTTCATATGTTTGTCTTTCAACATCTGTGTTTTATTCAAATTCTTTCTAACCAGGTTTATAACCTCTCCTCACAAAATCACCTAAATTCCAACCATAAATAGACTGAGAGGAATTCTGTAATCTAGTGTGTAGGATTGGATAGTTTTTCTGCAGCCATCTTACGCCCTTGGATGAGGGAAGCTGCAAAAAGAATGTAGAGATTGACAATAAATTCTGCACCTCAGAAGGGACAAAGCCAGGTTGCATTCAGTTCTGAGACATCCACAGCTATCTGTGTGGGAAAAGAGACAGCATTTTTCTTGCAAAGGTGATATATATGATTTTGCAGTCTTCTATAAGAGTGTTATAAGTTCACTCATAGAATGAAGGTGTAGCTCTCCCATGCTAGTATGTTTAGTTTCTTCCCCTGTTTGTAAGATTTCTGTGTTAGGAGACATGGATCTGACAGAATACAAGAGTCTCTTAATTCTCTATGGTTTTTAAATTGAGGATTATCAAAAGAAAATATTCTGTGAGTTTATCTGTTCAGATATAATCTTGAATGAAACTGTAAAATGAATCTACAGGTAGTGGAGTATCACCAGTGTTTAGATTGAATTGAAGTGTAAAATTACTTTTACTTTCTCCTTTCTTTTCTTCCATCTTCCCTTCCCTCTCCAGAATTCCAGAAGCTGCTTAATAATAATAAAGACAGGTTTAAAGTGGTTTGCCCTTCCCTAGAATTAGCATTAGCAAAACAAAGTTGTTTATGTAGATTCAGCAAAGTTTAGCACATCCAGATAGAGCAAAAATACATTGTCAAAACCCAGGAGGCAGCTGGACGTATTTAAAAAGTAGTTGATGTTCTTAATATTTGTAAATTAGGTTTTTTTTCCTTATATATTCTTCATCAGCTTACATTTGGCATCATTCGGGTATCTGTAGATTAATATGGTGTAATTCAGAATTGTTGTTTAACAATTTCTTTAAACATTAAAACTGTTTAAATACTGTAGTTGGACTGAATATTGCTTTTCATTTACTTTGAAACATATTTATATTTTTAAATGTATCCAGTAAACTAAGACAGACTTCTTTGCATAAGTAATAAAAATATTGTACAAGCCAGTTTTTAATCAAAATAAACCAATGCTAAATATTTCTATTTCAATAGCAATCACTGCAAAAGGACATGAAAATTAAAAATTCCAGAACTATTGCTTCATTGAAATGACTGGGGGAATGATTAAAGTTTTATAGTACAGAAGGAAACACAGATGAATTATTTGCAACGAATTATTTGCAGCAAATTATTTGTTTGTGGAATCCTGGGCAATTCTATTTTTATTGTACACAAACTGAGCATAATCTTCATTCATTTGTCCATTTAAAAAAAATGACATGCTGATATTTCAACATACAGATTACTTGTTAAAAGGCCAACTGTCTATGTTTCCATGGAAATTTTTATGCAGCTTGTCACAGGGCATTCTCAAAATCTGAACTGGGTTGTTTGGCATTATCTCATATATGACTTATAACTCACACTACATTGGTTTTAGCTTTGATTTTAACATCATTTTACTGAGCCCACTGTACCAACAATGAGTATTGGACATTAAACACTATGAATTTTAAACACTTTTACAAACAGGAATCAAAACAAAATGGCAAACTCAGAGTACACTGGGGATAAACTATTTCTGCTGTTGCACTTTTTTTTTGCATTTTACATTCTAGCAGAAAACTACCCCATACATTCTTATTATCGTGTTCCTCTGCCTGCAATGTGCACTTCTGTAGGAGGTGCAGGTGTCCATTGACACTGAAAATCAGGCAATTAGTGTCTCTGTTACTATACTGAGGCCTGATTAGCCTCTGCCTTGTGAATACCCCCTTTGACCTGTGAGAATTATTTTCATGAAGTTTATTGCTGTAGTTAAATTCCTAGTTTCAGCTGGGGAACTGTTTTGAGCCGCTGTTTTCTTTTTCCAGTAGATGAGTTGATATTTTAAATAACCCCTACATGTATTATTAATAGTAGATCATATTATTAGGGGAACACAGACCCCAAGAAACACATAGGTCTTTTTCTGCTCACTTTTAGTAAACAGGCTGAAGTAAGCAAGGAACAGTAGTTGCCAACAGAAGGTGGATTTGACAAAAGAAGAGGGAAAGGAGGGGAAAAAGGAGAAGCAGTAGCACTAATTTCTTTAGGAAAAAGGACAAGGATACAACTGACCAAAGTGAACACAGATCAGAGACTTCTCAATAGAAGAACTGCCTTCTCCAGGCAGTTCTTACAGATGAGAATGTTTTTTTCTATGTAGTACTGCGTGAGCAGCTACAGAGATTTCTAGAAGAGTCAGAAAAAAGGATAAGAGCTCCGGTTGCAGACTCACTAAATTATTTTCTGCTTTTCATAGGGTACAGAACAGCAAATAGACTTTACCGACTAAAGCAGTACCTCTCTCGTAAGCCTGAATTTCTATACAACCACATCTGAGTGTTTATTGTGGAATGATGGTACAGATTTCAATGCCTACATGTAGTTTTACATGCTCATCCCTTCTCTGACAAGCTTTACAACCACACTGGCAACAGTAGTACCACTTGTTTTTGCTGGTATTCTAATTTTTACTTACAGCTACAAGAGGAAGAAAATCACATCACTGTTCTAGGACATGGACCAGCTGTCAGGTGGGTAAAAATCATGGACTGCATTCATGGCTTTCATGCAGAGAGGATTCAGCCCTGCTTGTATCAACACCTTGACTTCACCTGTGCTAGATTACCTGCTGAGAGCAGTATTTTTATAAACCCTAAGCACAAGCCTAATTTGTACAGTAATTCTGCAGAATGGGTTTGCACTGTCATGTTGCTGTGTCTCATCTGTTAAGAAGTATAGTACCTGCTGTAGTCCTCTGCTTTGCCTTAGTGTGCTTCTGCTGAATTCTGCAGAAACACTCCTATTTCCTTTAGTGGGAGGAGAGTTTTGTCAGCACTTTGTGAAAACCATATGCTGAGTGCACAAGTAGCCGTTATCTTAAATTTGAAAGTATAAATTTTGTTTAAAAAAATTCCTAGCACTGTAACAACATCCTAAAATACTGCATTTAGTGCACACAGTCACCATAAACAGCATTTTTTTTTCTGGAAGTACATTAAAAGGGAATGTAGGAAGCATTGTGAACTTTAGTTATAAAATAGATATGGCTTATTGAAAATCACAAGCAGTTTCTGAATGCAAGTAAGGAAACTAAAATTCCAGAGATGTTATATGATAGATATCAAGAAAGCTCATGCAGTCACAGTCTTAAACACCAAAGCCAAAACTGTTGTCTTTGGACCACCAAATTTCAATACCAAAATTCTGTTTTCTTGAAATTTCTGATGCTTTTAGCAATAAATAAAGCATCTCTCTTAACTTTTGATGAATTTTTTTCTGTTAGTGTGCACTGTCACAACATAATACCAGTCTTTAAAGCAACTATACGTCAAAACAAATTAGTGTGATACAGTAGATTGTTTTTGCAGCATAAATTTCTCCTCTTAAATTCAAGCTACAAACCTTATTGCTACAGTGTACTGAAACTTACATGGAAAATAATTTCATCCATTACAACCTATACCTTCCCAGTCTCAACCTGCTAAGCTCACCAGCAGAAGAAAAATCTTGTTGAAGTTCACCAACTACCTTGAAGAAGCTGGAGGATGAAAAACCATGATCCTACGTATACACATTCCAAAATACAATCTATCCTATCCAGTTTATTAAAAGCTTTTCTGGAAACGAAATGGATGAACTCCACCAAGCACTATGTACCACAATAAAACTACGAAATCAATAAGCAATAGAGACACACACTCACAACTGGAAGAATATTTCTCACAAAAAATACTTTATGTTTGACCTCTCGGTCCAGGATGTCTCAAGGAATATCTACAGAATAAGTTCAATAGAGAAGCCTGGGAACTAATTTTCATCACTCACTGTACATTAAAAATCAGAGAATTCTATGGAAATACCAGTTTTATGGCATGTTTTTATGACATTCTTTGTGTCTTTTCAACCCGTCTCTAATCCCCTATTTCTAAAAATTGTTTAAATAATTTTACATTATTCTAATCTTTACAGGCAAGCATAGGGAAAAAAACAGCTTTCGACTACTACTTTCTGCTATTATACTCCCTCAGAAGCATAAAAAGCGATTTTGCATCATTCTATTACACTTAAGACATTTTTATTAGATTGATATTAAACCATACAGGAAAAAAAGTTTCATAAAAATAACTCCATAACGTCAAACTGAATTCTCTGACATCAAACAACAGAGTTCACAAACATTGTCAACATCTTGAAACACAGACAGGACAAAAATTCAGTAGGGCAAGATAGGAAAAGAAGGAAAGAAACAACAGCTATAATAATGTCCCCTTTAACTGATTTTCTTTGCTATTCATTGAGTATGTTCATATGTCAAATGGTTTTGGAATAGTAATGTAAGAGCCCAGTGACAATCAAGCAAGGGTAAAGCCACCCCTTTGTATGAGTCCACCCTCTTTAAGTAAATATGGTGCAGACCTTATGGGTTTTTTGTGGTTATAACACAAACAGCAACAGGATGAGGGAACAAATAAACATCTCCCACAGAACAATGTCATTGACGTACAACTTTGTACTTCAATGCTTGTGAATGCCAGCGCTATCGGCAACAGCAGTCCTAGTATTTACCTTCTGAAACAGGCATGAGAAAAATAATTAAGTCAAATGCCAACTATCCTTTACTCTACTCTTCTAAAATGTCCCAAACTAAACATCATATTGTGCCTGGTTTCCCCATAGAACCTGCTTGAGCAAGGAGAAGATATGAAACTATATGTATTGCCTTTTTTCATAGACAAAATTATCTCAACCCTGTTACTTTCAATATCTAGAAATAGACAACCTGCTTTATTTAGTGCTGTTCAAAATATAACCAGAGAGTTAGAAGTGGTATATGACAGGTGTCGTATCTATAAAGATGTTCAGCAGATAATTGCTCTTTGCAATATTTTATCTCTTTTCATTGATAACGCACATAACTGAGTCAACTAAAACAAACTACATGCCTGTATCTAAGGCAAATAATGTTGAGATATCTGAGTCTACATGTTTAGTGCTTTGTGGCATGTTTAATGTGTAATTTAAGAAGTGAACTTTTTTTTCTAAGGAACAAATCAATCTGTCATGCATTAATTTTTCAAATGCAGAGGTCTAACTAAGGAAAGAATTTGGTCCTATGTTTTCGAGACAGATTACTCTTTGGAGAGTAAGGTGGAACTGAAAATACCCGGATGATTTATTATCATTTCCCCGAAACAGGGAAACAAATGGAATATGAGGAATGTTATCTCCATCCCATGTGTTAAGGAGCAGGCCCATACTATGATACACAGAAGCTTTATTAAAAATTCATTAAACTGTAAAGTGTCTCATTTTGGAATCAGAATTAAGTAGATTAAGTCAATTTAAACCAGTATCAGCAGCTGTATGCTGCTAAATGCCAAATTAAATACAACAAATGTTTTCCACTTATTTTTTGTTAGAAATGGTAGCATTTCATATTATGAATCAAACCCACATTGCAATGATATCTCTAAGAAATAAAATTTCTGTGAATTTATTTACATTGGTCAAAAAAGGTGAAGGAGTTTCAGAAACAGAAATCCAGTGTCATGTTTAATTTCTGAGCCAATAGAATATTGATGCATGGAAAAGCTCACAAGGTGTGCAGTTTTCTCCTATAGGATAGTCAGGTCCCTTGACAGTAACAGCAAAGTGCAGTAAGCTACAGCAAAGAGATCCTAGAAAAAAGAAAAAGTAACTTTCAAAAAAAAAGGCACAAAAACTTTTCAATATGAAAGTATTGTAGTAGTTAGGAAGATAGTTGATATTGGTAGAAGCTATGGATTGTCATGTAAGTTATTGTCATTGTTTGTTTCTGTACTAAAGCAGTAGTTGTGATTTCAAACAGTTTTTTATGATGGTAAATATTTTTTTTCTTAAAAAATATCCTTATACATAAGTATCACTAAATTTACAAAGTACATAAGAAAAATAGTTTTGTAATATGATCATTTTAGTTTGAGAAATAATTGGCTTCTTCTAAATTAGTTTTTTTGATAAGGATATAATTTTCTGGGAAGAAGGAAATAGATACTTCCCTTTAAAGAGATTAATCTTTCTTAAGGAGCTCAGGCAAGATATCAAATAAATTACTAGCAATTTTTAAAAAGTCCTGCAGCTGATTGTGCATATATCTCAGTGGTATTAAACAAGATCATACATCAGGTATAACCACTTGGCATCTCGGATGGCATATGCAGTTATTCATGTGTTCAAAACAAACTATCCCTCTTCCATGCACTATGTTTTAACATAATCAAAACACATAAGAGAATATATCTTTTAGAGTCATTAATTCATTATCAGAAATGGCCCCAAAACTGTAGCTGAGTTCTTGGCTCGCAACTTATATCTAAAAATTTTATGTAGGGTCTCCTGTAAAACATACATTGCCTACTCTCAGACTTCGGCTTTGACATTTACTCTAAAATAGTTTCCTGCAGGTATAGTTTCTGCTCTGTATTGTTGACTGGTCCTTACAAAGTTATGAATTATTCCATTTAAAAAGTATTCAGTTTTTTGTATCTGAAAGGTAGTGGTCTCCAAGGAAGCTACTATTGGCTTTTACATAGTGTGTTCCCTTGCCTTTCAGGGACAAAAAATATCAAAAAAATCTAAAAACATCCTGCTTGGAAGTGGATCAGTTTGGTTTGGAGACAAATGTTTTATTTTTTATTTTTCAAGCAAACAACAGGTATCACACTTCCATTTGATTTCAACTAAAGTAGTTTCTTGAACACCAGCAATGAAATGTCATAGAGAACTTGGCATCAGATGCAATATTTGCTAATATTTTATAAAAATATTTAAGATGTGTGTAATCAAGGAGATGTTTGCATAAAAGGTCTCATATCTACCCTGGTCATCACTTGTACTAAGAATCATTTAATTTCTAAACCCAGAAGTTCTAGAGGGGGTACAGTGAGAGATTAAACCACAATTAAACCACTACAGTCAACACGGACTGTCATCAACCAAGTGCCTGGAATGGGTTTGAAAAGAATTTATCAGACAAACTCTGCTGGTGTGTTCTACAAACTTTCAGAAGAGAGTATCTGAGGAAGGGTAAAGGGCAGAAAAAAGGAAGCAGATTTACTGCAGCACAACCCTGTGCTGCCAGCAACATGTTTTCTGCTACACCCATGACATGGCCAAATCCTTAGATGATCCCCACTTGTCCTGGATCAGCAGGGATATTCATTGCCAGTTCTTCAAGAGCCAGCAGAGCTGCTGGAACTGTGGGTGGGTAATGACTAGGCTAAGGTTATGGGTTTCCTGAGAAAGTGGTCCCTTTTGTCCTTCCTTAGATAAAAATTGCTTCCTCAAAGCCCAGGTTTGGCAGGCTATGAACTTCAATGCCCAGTCTTTTGCCATGTTCCTATATAATTCTTTACACCAGTATACACAAGGATCACAAGCCAGCTACATAGCTTAAAACTGGATATGAAAAATCAGCCATAGTGGTCTTGAATTAACAGGTACATTCATCCAATCTCTTATTCAGTCTGGTGTGGTGACACAGATTTCAGCAAGGATCTGGGTGAAGTTATTCAATACCTCTTCATGCAAGTTTCATCCCCCTTTGTATTTTCTGTAAGTGTAAAAGTCTTGTTTCTGCCTCTGCCCCTGTCACTCACCTTTTTCTTTTCATTTACTATTTTTTTTAAATGAAAAATGCCAGAGAAGATACATTTCTGCCCTCTGACTTCACTGATAGCACGATATCAAGCACTCATTTCAGAGATGGGATTTAGAGCAGTAATCGATATGCAGATGTACAATTGTTCTAAAGGTGCTAGCACATAATGTTAACTCTATACAAACATCTGAAAGATTGCACTTCTAGGATGAAAATGCTTCACATCAAGATAAAACCCAGCCTTAGTGACAGATAATGTGTTGCTTTAAAAAGTTCATTCATTATAGCAATGCACCTGTTATTAAAAGGTTCAATATAAGGCCCTAAACACTCCTTTCCCTGTGCTTTGGTTTAGGAAATCATAAATAATTTAACCTATTTGCAATACTTCATAATTTTTTATAGGAATATCTCTATTACTTTTCTTCTAATCTTATTGTTATGGCATTTTTATGATTCAATGAAACCAATGATTACAAATACCTCTACGCATTTCTGATATTTAAATTGTATTCCTGTGCAGTTCTTTGAGTAAAAGGCAGCAAGTTTACTGAGCAAAAACAATAAATAAGTTTTTGGTCTTTAAAAGTCATATTTCAAAAAACTAAATCATGACAATATAAATATTTTTTATATGACTGATGTAGTTTGATGCCTATTGTAAGACAGATGCATCTAAAAGCCTATTAAAGAAAAGAACAGCCTATTCTTGTTCCCTCTTGATGGGATTATCCAGCCATAAAAGATGAATTTCTGTGGTTTAACATTTCGTTCCAGTGATTATTACCAACACAGTGAAGTGGTAAATACAAATGCTAATTTCAGCATACTTTCAAAGCAAACTTTTAAAGTTTGATAGGCTCTCATAGTATTTTAAATTAAAATGCAAGGTACTGTAAAATCCATTTTGTTTATAAATAAAAAATGGCAATACCAATGCAAAAGATCCTGAAATGTAAAACTTATCAAACTACACTAAGAGTAAAAAACTGATGGAAAGTGAGTTAATACAGAAATAACAACAACTTAAAGCAGTGATAGGAAAGCATGAAAGCGATATGGAAATAAAAAATCTCAGTAGTGTTATGGGACAGAAACCATCTTTTGCAACAAGCAGTAATAAACACATTCACTTTGGAAGGCTATATAAGACTGTTATAAGACAGCGAAATATCACAATATACCAAAATATTAGCAATTAGTATTCTTTGTCTTCCCTTTTTAATTGCTAACTTCTTTTCTTACAGTATATTCAATGTTTCTTTGGATTAGAAAGTAATCTAAAGACATTTTTCTTTTACCGAGAGTTAGAATAAGATGATATATTTGTAGAAAAATTACACATTTAGAAAGTTCTAAAAAATCTGACACCTGTATTGAGATTTTGAGCTTCTTTTTATTTATATATAATTTTCTTTTATTACAGTCAGTTTTGTTCTCTCCTTTGCCATTTTTTTTGTCATGGGATTTGCACATATTTGTATGAAAAAATAGTTCTACATAGCCATATTTTTAATTTCATTCCACATATACAATTTTTTAAAAGTATTAAAAAGTACATTCTCAACTCAGTTGAATGCAGTTATTCATGGAAATATACCTGGTCTTTTGTAAAATATCCTCATATGGTGAGGATATCAAGATCAGGAATCTTTTGTTTCTTCCCAGTACCAAAAAAATTAACAAACTGATATGTGTTCATTTTCTGTAAAATGTAGCCTTTTGCCTTTTTGGTAGACATGATAATCAACAACATCAGAGGTTGCAAACCATTGTTATCCATTGTCCTGTGAAAAATTTTCTTTCCTCCTGTAAGTTTTACTGTAGAGGTGGAGACATAAACTTGTAGGAAAATGGACAATTCAGGAGAGCTATCCTTTGAGAAATACCTACCATCTTTTTCTCACTTTCAGTTTTGTGAGGATGTTTTTGTATGTCTGTTTCTGGGCATCTGTCTAACTCAGGCTAAAGATTTTTTGTTGCCTTTTGCTTTTGTCTTCTTTTTGAAGTGTATACTTACTGGTCAATGCAAAGGTTTCCTCTACAGGGAAACATTCTAGTACCACTGAGAACATGAAAGATGTGAAGGAATCTATCTTTTCATAGGAAATCTTCCATCCTTTTTTTTCCCCTCTACATCTCATGTGTCCTCTTCTTTACACAATTCCATTAACGTGACAGGCATCATCAGCTGCCGACGGTGAAGTAAGCAGTGTATGAAGAAAGGTTTGGGAAAAAAGGGAGCACAGAGGTACCTTTTGCAGCAGTGTAATGCTGGCAGGATTTAATCTACATTCGGATCTGCCTGTTTGCCTGTTGCTCAGAGGACAGAAGTTAGTATCCAGGAATCAGAGGCACGTAGCAACATCCATGAGAATGAAAGGGTTATGCATTCTTTATTCCAGAGGAATAGCCAGCAAAGCTCAAAGGATTTCCAGCTGTATTCTGTCTAGAATAACAGAGAGTTTGAGCTTAACAAAGCTCGTTTGATTTTGCTCATTGATTTTCATGTGTATTTTAGCATAAAAAAGTTCACTAACTCCAATGTTTTCAAAAAGTGAAAATGAAAAGGTGGTGAAAGTAATGACATTGTTCTTGAATCTGAACGAATTCTCACCAGTTTTTCCTGTCAGGGCACAAACACCTGTGCATAGCAACCTATGCACTACTTCAATGTCATTTCATTTAAGCCCTCAGTGAATTTTACTGATATAGAAACCTAAGGCCAGTCATTCCATTTCCCCTGGACAGAGAAGTTGACCTAAGGAGCTTTTTCTCCCCTTGCCAACGATTTCCACCCTTGTGACTTCCCATCAGCTGCACTGACAACAAAACTGCAAAAAAAGAGGAGGTGCTTTAAATAATATAAATTCACCATGCAGTTCTGAAGGGAGAAGGAGTGGAGGGATACAGCAGCCACTCATATCAGCCTTGCTGCCAGGGGAAATAATGTGGAGTTATAGTCCTGTGCTGATGGTGTGTGAAAAGTGGATCTCAACACCTGCTAGGATTTTGAAAGCAGCTTTGAAAAATGCAGAACAAACCACATATCTACTTTAGATTTGGCCTTTCACCTGTGTGGAAGATGCTCTGGCCTAAGTGCAACAGGTAGTTCAAGTGGAAAAATAAACCCCATAGGTAGTTAAATTTAGGAATTTGAAGAATTGCAATTTAAATTATTAATTGACAAAAAATTGGCATACATAGTGGACTAAGACCTCTGTAACACCCCAATCATTAGTAAAGATACTGCAGTGGTGATGGTACACTGAAACAGATATGAAAATTGAATCAACCAAGTCTCATTATAAATCAGCCTTTCAATCAGATACAGTCAACATTAGCAGAAGCCAGCATTCTTTATATATTGAATAAACTTGTAGTTTTCAAAAGCATTTGAAATAATTTTTGCTTTCATTTTACACCTAGCAACAACTGCCAGATTTATGTCACTGGAAATTAAAAATTATAAGATTTTTCTTTTCTCTCTGTATGTGCTCTCTGTGACATAAGCCTCAGCTTATTCCCTTCAACCTTGTCAGTTTTCATCACTGTTAAATCTCAGCAGAAACTACAGGTTTAATGAAACAAAAACAATCTCCACAGTCGAAAAAAAAAGTGGGTTTTTTTTCAGGAGGTCTTTGATTTCAAAGAGTTTGCAAACATTTAAAAAATAAATTGTGTAATATCCTCCTTGAATAACACTTCAATATAGTGTTATAAATTAATGTGGAGTTCTAGAAGCACTCACATTAATGCGAAATGAGTTCATCACAATTACCATTATTACCATAAATACCAGAGGAATTAATAATGATTAGGGTGATATTTTAAAGCATTCTTCATTATCATGTGCATTGTTTGTAAAATTCCAGGATGATGATAATTACTGTAAAGCTTCTCTTTGGGTAAGGTTCTCTTCCCAATGGAGGGATAGCCCAAAGCTAAATGCTTCTGAAGTCCCTCTGAAATCCTCGAAAATGGAGTTAGGATGCTTTGCACATACATTAGCTTGGAGATTGCTTTCCCCATAGGGTAAATTTCAACAGTAGACTTGATATAAGTAAGAAGCCCCAAGAAATAAGCATTCAAGACAAACTTCATTTTTCCTGAATCTCTGGATGGTAGCTAGCATAATTCTTTTGTGCATGTTGTTGCTAGGTTTGTGATAGGTGACAAAAGCTCAAGCAGGCCTCGGTGAATTCTAAGTAAGTATATTTACTTGTTCAGTAATTAAAAAAAAAAAGTCAAACTGTATGGTAGACAATCCTTTCAGCTGAAAACCCATTAGAATTTTTAATTTTTCATAAGAATGAGATGTATGACACTATCATACTTAACCTTCTTCAGGGGAACACTTTTGAAAGGCAAAAAAATTTTCAAATTATGGCTCTTCAGTATGTTAATGCTGGTAGCATGGGCTTCCTTTCAACTGCTCTTTTTATTTTATTCATCACCTTTGATTTTAGACAAGTATTGCTTAGGAAAGATAAGACAAAAGTGGCTTACAGACATTACTCCTGATTCACTACTCCCATAGTGAATTTCAGCTATACAGGGTAACAAAATCATACAACAGACATGGAAGAGAAAGTTTTGTAAGCATGATGTGCACCAAGATAAACCTGCTTCTTTTGACAGTCCAAATATTTCAATTTTTAGAACAGGCAACTGTGCGCGGGCACACACTAGAAAAAGAAGCCAGTTGTGAAATTTTAGTCTGAGTTTCAGTAGCTTCTTTCCCTTACCCATATTATTTCTGTGCACAAAATGGGGCAGCCAGTGCAGTTCCACACTCCTCATCCTACCATGGATCTATTCTCATGTCTTTAATGAACTGACACATCTTAAAACTAATCAAACAAAAAACAGGCAATAAATTATCAACTCCTAGTTCATCAGTTCCCTCCCTCCTTGGGACCTCCAGGGCTGGCAAAAGGGAATGGGAGGGAATGTATAGCTGGTAATAATGGGGAGCTCAGAGCTCACTAGCTTATCTCTAGCAATTTTCTCAGGACAGAAAACAATCACAAGCAAAGCAAAAGTTATCAAAATTATCAATCTATATCAGTCCACTCCCATGGAAAAGTCAGACTCTCAAAGTAGCACTTTTTTATGTAATTGCCTTTGTAGAAGGTTTAAAAGTCTCAACTCTCATTTCATTGCTTGCCTTTTCACCCTTATTTTTTTTCTTTTGCCTTTACAGTTTATCTTTAGTGACGAAAATTTGAAAATCCTGGACATAAGATTTCCAAAGTATCTAAATCGTAAATGTTTAAGCCGTTGTTGAAAAGAAAATTTGCCTTCTAACCTACTTTGATGGGTTTAGAAATTCTATGCTGGATCGTATGCTAACATTTAACTTGGAGATGAAATTTACTTAGTACAGAGTTCATGCACAAGTGTTATAAGCTTAGAGGTAGTTGATAATTTTGTGTTAAAATCAATTTCTGTTAGGAAACATTTTTCCTAAGGAAACATTTTTTATGGTGGAAAGAGTGAAAAAGATGAGTCCCTGCTTACTCACCTAGAAGACTGCCATCAGTTTCAATTTTTACATGAATGGTTCAAGTTCCTGGACCATTTGCTGCTTTCAGCAGGGACAGGCAGACTAAGCATCCGTAGCTCTTTGGCAGTGAGGCTGAAAGGATGAAAGACTCCTTTCAATTTTTCTTTGTCTTCAGGGAGAAAGCAAACCTCACAAGAGTCTTCAGTCTGGTACTCAAAACACTGAAAAAATCTTTTCCTTTTTCTTAGAAATATTTTATTTTCCTGAAGATTCTATCATGTTCTTAAAATTTTGTCTTTAGATGGAATATGCTTAAACATAGGACTCCAAGGCCTTTTAGCTGTTGATGGTACACACCTGAGGGCAGATACAAAGATGAGGTATTCTTCTAATGTGCTGGTGACAGGCTTGGTGCTAGTATGGTGGGCATCATCACAGTTAGCACAGATGGGGAATTAAATTTTAGTGAGGATTATAGTTCTAGTGAGAATGGGTCTCCCTCACTTTCCCCAAGGTTAGAGCTGCCTCAGCTCACAGGTAAGGATATTTCTGTAAATTCCAAGCAGCTTTATTTACAATTCTCGAGGCCCTGAGTTATAACAGCAACAGAAATTTCAACATGTGCTGGTTTGTTTTAAGTGCATATTTCAAAAATGTAAACATGAATTCCCTTACCCAAGAGCTGTTTAGAAGCAATAGTGATATAGGGATCCTTTCCTCATTGTGTTGGTATTGGAAATTTTCAACTTGTTTGACTATATTGGCCACCTCCCAGAAAGGGAGGGCGGGGCCATAGGTGAGGAAAGTACATTAATGGCTGAACAACATTTGAATTACTTGTTAGGGCAGTAATAAAGCCGAGAAGTTCAGAAGAAAGATAAACCATTAGAAAAGTGCCAGCCAGGGACGTTTAAAAATTCTTTTCAGAAAAAGTAAGGGGAAGAGGTGTAAAAGTCTTGATATTCCCTCATATTACTGTGATTAGTGTAAGGTAAATTTATGGTACATTGAGAGTTCACATAGGATTATATTTTGGCAACTTCCATTAAATTAATACTTCTTGGTAAGGCATAAAGAACTAGGTGCATTGCATTATGCCTCTGTTTTTAAAGCTGACATAAATATTGCATTAATTAAATCTATTAAGAACATTGAAATGAGATTTCATTAACTAATATCCCCTATTAGGATAATTATGACTAATTATAGTAATTACACTAATGGCTTTAATCCTCAAGCACAATGTGTTACAGAAGGTTAAGAGGCCTATGACAAATTGAAAATCAAAAGTATGATCAAACTCTTTTTTAATAATTTACACAGCCACCATCCTATAATGGTAACTATGACAGCAACAGTTTCATTTTTTACAACTCACCTCATGCTGGGAAGGAAGATAATTTTTTATGATTTGCTAGCGATTTTAAATTTCCAACAGGAAGTGCCCTGATTTTTAGACCGTAGGTGCTCATCAGTATGAAAAATTAACTTTTTACATGTGTAAAAGAAAACTGAATAATTTTATTAAAGTTTTTGGCAGAGAAGGGTGTCATTTGAAGAAGGTGAAATTCCACTCATATTAAAATGTTGGATGTAGCTGAACTACAACACAGAACTACTGTTTTGGTATGTATTTGTTCTCCCATAGAGAGCTATGTACTCTTTGAAAACATGTTAGTATTTCAATATCCAGTAGCATAAGCATGAGTAAAAAAGGTGCAATGCATGACCTTTGAATCCTACTTTTAGGGAAAGCCAAAATCTTACCAGGCAATAAAAAAACGTGTTATGCAATGGGGACTTCTTCCCTCTTTTTGCAGCCAGAAAATGGCTTAAGTTTCTTGAGGTTTGAACTGCAAAATTCAACACAATTTTACATGAAGTAGATCTGTCACATAACTAGAGCGTGACTGGGATTACCAGCTGCAATTTGAGAAAACACTCACACAAAAATGGCTTGGTTGTATCCAGCTCTTGAATGGATAGTCATAAGGGACTATCTATGTTCAGAAGATTTGGATCTTGGTTAGAGATAGAGATGATCCAGTATCAGGGAAAAGAAAGAGAGAATCCAAACAATGTCTAATCTGGGAAACTCAAGGGGTAAGAACGTCATAACTTACCTGAAGTTAGAAATTTGATTCTAAAAGTTAATACTATATCTTTTAGGTGACAGGCTCCAGAGAGGAATCCAAAACAGGTTTGGATATCTAAAACATGTAGGAAGATACACAGTCTGAAATGCTGTAAAGGATGACCTACCAGCCTTTTTGTGCCCATACAGAATAGCAAAATGGTGAGCAGACAGGAATATTTGTCTACTGTGCCCTTGAAACTGCACTAGCATATCTTGTAGAAGAGTATATGGATGTTAAAAATGCTAAAACATATCCACATCAGAGAAAGCATTGTCATTTTGATCACTGTTTCTGAAGATTTGAACATAACATTCTGAAGACTTTGCATAGTAAGAACACTGGTTTTAACAATGACTTAAATATAAATATATTTTTTAAAGTTATGTGACATTTTTGAGATTAAAATGGTTCTATGTTTATAACATTTATGTCATGTTGCAAGATAAAATCTTCATTATTTCATCATGCCAAAAATAGAGTAAAATACTTTAGCTATTTGACTCAAAGAGATAGTTCCTTATAATAACCGACTGTGCTTCTCTGGAAGTGGGCTCTGGCAAATCTTTATTGATTTCTCTGTAAGTTGATTCAACAAACTCAGTTCTTTCTTTCTTTGTTTGCTTGTCTTTTATATTGAGACATCTAGATTTCTTAATTTACCTTGTTATCTCCTAAATATAGCTTCTATAATTGTACAGACTACTTCTTTCAGTAGATTCTGTGATAACATTCCAGTTCTACCTGAGTTTTCACATCTCATTCCTGTGTAGTTTCCTAATACAGAGTATGTGTTTCTATTATAACAAGTATACACACCTGCCAAATCCTCTGCTTGGAGGCCTGAAAGGGAAATTGCTAATGTTACTAATCAAGAGTTGGCATGCTCTTTCATGGCTGGTTTCCTTTAAGGCACAGCTATTGGAGTTAAGAATTTCCTTATCACTAGGTAATAAAGCAGAGTTTCTGGCTTGGATAAATGACACAGAGGCAGGGAACACAGAAGCTGACATGCTGAATCAGACTAATGGTCGAACATGGTATTGTTGTGATACTGATGTGTGATACTGAGCAGTATCATATGAAAGAATTCAGTGTTGGATATGAGATCGGTGTAATGAAAGAGACATTTATTTCTAACCCCAGCAATCACTGTGAGTACTTGTGTCATGAAGCATGAAGAATGACATCACAAGCATGTTTTTTAATCCTTAGCAAGGCAATTGTGATTCCTATTTTGTACATTTCTTACTCTTTTCTGAATCCTACAGTTCTATGTCTCAACTGTATTTCATGACAGCTACTTTAGTAGTAACGATGTGCTCATAAAAATTGCACAAGCACAAAATTAAGGATGTCCAAAACTAGAAAAAGAAATATCACAAGGAAGCTGCTGATGCGACTTGCACTTTCTGCTCTTTCCCATCAATCAATTTAACTGTTTCTGTTCAGTGGGGTCTTGCTTTAACCCAGAAGGTAGCTAAATTCAACCACACAGTTGCTTGCCCCAACCACTGCCCCCCAGTGGGACTGGGGAGAGAACTGGAAAAAAAATTAAATTTTTTGCTTGAGATAAAGGTGATTTAATAAGACAGAACAGAAGGGGAAAATAAATAATAATAATAACCACTAGATTATACAAAGTAATTGTACACAATGCAATTGCCCACCATTTGCCAACCAATGCACAGAGAGTTCCTGAGCAGTGCCCCCTGATCAGCTTTCCCCGTAGTTTATATAGTGAGCTTGACACTACATGATACGGAATAACCCTTTGGCCAGTTGGGGTCATCTGTCTCTCTTCCCAGCTTGTTGTGTCTTCCGGGCTGCTTGCTGGTGGGATGGTGTGAAAAGCTGAAAAGTCTTTGACTTAGTGCAAACACTGCTGAACAACTAGAATGTCAGTGTTTTATCAACATTATTCTTATTCTAAATCCAAAACACAGCATTGTACCAGCTACTAGGAAGAAAATTAACTCTCTCACAGCCAAAACCAGGAAAACATCCACCCCTTATTCTATAGTATTTATGTCATACCCAGGTTCTACATTTTTCAATATATCCTTTCTGGTCTTTTGATGTTGATGCATAGATATAATTCCCTAAATCTATGGGCCATTCCTTCAAAATGTCCATTGAGTGTGCACCACACTACCAGTGAAGTCTGAACCATGGCAAATAATACAACTGTGTTTGTAATCCACAGAATTGTACTCTATAACCTGCAAGCTTCATAGCCTGAGTAAAATACTAAAATGTTTCATTTTTGAAAAACACAAAACCAATGTGATACATAGAAATTCTACCACAAAAATCGTATCTGCTCTATTTTAATGTTTCAGAGAGCTTCAGTCAACTGAAGCATATTACCTTGCAAAGAATCAATGAGTATTCAAACATTATTTATCATGTTCATCTTCTAAGAACTTGTATTTTTTTAAAAATTAATTTACCTTGTGATGGTCTGAACATCAATGGTTAGCAGTTTACAAGATCACCTTCTGTAAAGATAAAGATTGCCTTTTTTTTTTTTTGGCAATTTGGTATTTTCATTCATTTCAGTTCCTATTGTGATTTAAATTCTCGGTTTGTTCTGACATGATCTTCTTAGTCTTCTTCTTCCATCTTGATCTTTGACAGTGCCTCATCTTCATTACTAGCAAAGAGTAGCTATAGGCAGGTGCCAAGTCTGGTAAAGAAGGATGGAAAGAACTCATCTGCTTTTTCAGTAGTATTGAGGAGGAAAAACTGGTCTTATTAATTCCTGGTAATCTAGTTTAAAATTGATTCCTTAATTAGAAGCTGATCAAGAAAAAAAGTAAAGATAACTGTACAAGCTCAGATCTTTCCCTCCATGTTCTCAACATTCCAGAAATCCAGTTTTGTTGCTGCCCACAAAAACAATCTGAATCTGACTGGACACTTCTCTTCAAGTTAATCATCAATGAGTGAGTCTCTGCACCAGTACTTTATTCCAGATCAAGGGTGCATTTTTAAAATAAACCTCCCAATAGCCTTCTTTATCTGGTTTTTTTTTTTTTTTTTATTGCTTCATGAAGTGGTATCAAATCTCAAAAAATAGGTTCTTTTCACATGAAACCAAACTAGTAAATGTGGTCTGGGTAACTAGTATCTACTACATTCTAAGTCATAATAGGCATTCTGTTGCCAGAATGCAGAGCAGAGCTAGTCTGGTCTGAAAACTCTCTGAAATATATGTAATGCATTTGCCAGTCCTCAGAACCGAGTGGTCTGTCAGATGTGCTGTGCTCCTTGCTAATCTAAGCAGAACTAATTCCAGGTTGTCTGTTTGCTAAAGTCAAAGTCTTGTGCCCTTCTGCAGCTCACTGAGCTGGCAATCTGACGTCCCTCAGTGGATGGCTTAGTGTGCTGTGGAGGAACTGGTAATATTAATTCATTGTAACTTTTTAGGCCTTCCCCGAGATATTAAGAAGTGAGTTCAGAGCTCCTTAACAACATGTGGTGCTTAAGTAGTCATGTGTTTCTCCAAGTAACCTAACTTTCTGGGAACTTGAATTTATATGACAAAGTGGGCTGTGATAAAGAGACGCCCATCAGCTAAGCTGCAGGAAGCAACAACATGATATGGAAGGAAACCAGAAACCTGGGATTCATTGTAAATTTCTGAACATAAATTTGCTTCTATGGCATATTAATCTAAATTAGCTGGTAAAATGATGAATATAAAGTTTTTTTTTCTAACTAGATCTTTCCCTTTATATCAGTGAGAATATTTTCCTGCTCTCACTGCAAGCTTTCATCATTTGCACTTCAGATTGCCTTTGAAGTCACTTAATTTATGTTTATCTAACATAATTTTATTCTCCTCTATGCTTTACCAAGACTGAGTTTCAGTGTCTTCCTGGGTTGAATGATCACTTTGATTTGTTGGTTAATCATGCTATTTTTATTTTCCTTTCTGCTTCATTTTTAACACACAAGTGTTTAAACTCCTAAGCTTGATAATAGTTTATAATCCACGCACATCATATACCCATCCTACACTGCTTTTACTGTCTGAAACACAGACAGGCCTAACTCCCTTGGCTGATTCTACAGTCCTGTTGGCTACAGTGGTGAGATTAGTAGGAAACAGCGCTGAAAACACATGAGAAGCTGATATATCATGTTGCTATCTGGAAGACCATCTATGACATCCAGTAATACTAATAAGATGTCTATTGCATTTTGAGACCTTATTCCCAGCAGATATGTTGTTGGAAAATGAAACATTTGGGTATTTACTGAAAGAGAATAGCTTTATGCAGTGAAATGGATGATAACTTTAGCTGAGATTTTTATTTATCCCCTAGACTTTCATGAAAGGAGATAATACAGTATCCAAGTTTATTGAATATCATTCTCAAAAAAAATATTTTTTAAATCAAAAATATTTGCCTAATCTCAGTGAGAATTTAGATCCAAATTAACTAAGTGAGGTATCTCTTCTGTTGTTAGATGCCTTAGATAGCTTGGTGTTGCCTTTAAATAAACTTTAAATACTATTGGATTTTGCATTTGCCCTTTATCACAGAACACAACCATTTTACTACATTTATTAGCAGACAAATACTTGAAGCACTATTCGAATATCACTGTTATTCATTAAAAATCTTTTTGGTAAACTTTCACGACAGTTCTGGGATTCCGGACCCTTATATGATATCAATCAACAAGACAAAGTGGTTCTCTGAATCCAGTAACAGCCCATTTTAGGCCTCAAGTAAATCATTGCTTGCTCTAGTGCTGTTCAGAATTTCTGAAGAATGATATTTTCATATTTCCATTTATGTAAATCTGTAGATGGTAATTTATTTGGTGGCTTACATTTCTAACACAGCTCTTGAAAGCTGTGGGTGTTATTTTTATCTTCAGTGGATTCATCCATAATGTTGTCCATTAAGAAGTCTAGCTGCCTGAGAGCACCCACAAATCAAGTAATTTGGCTTCTCAGGCTTCAGTTCTTCAGATACACATGTACTCATTCTTTTGCACATGAAATTGCCCCACTTATTTTAATAGGACCACTTAAGGTGCTGTCAAGGTAGAGGCCTAAGAAAACCATAAAGGATCCTAGAACTACTAGCTAGAAGAAAGTTTTCCACTAAAGTATGAATGACATACTTCAGAGATTTTGCAGCCTGTTTTTTATAATCTAATAACAATAGTTTTAATATTATTAACTTATAGTTCTTATATATTATATTAAGTAACAGTTATTATCTTATACTCTATCTTCAAATGAAGACAATAAGTAGGTTTTTATATTCTCTGCATTTTAGCATACTATGGCTAGTCAGTATTCATTTCAGAGCCTTCAGTCTTCAGGGATACCCAGGGTATGAGTCTCACTCATACTCCTGAAAGAGGTAGCTCCACAGGATTGTTAGTCTTTAAACATAAACATAAACATAAACATAAACATAAACATAAACATAAACATAAACATAAACATATATATAATTATTTACTAATTTATATGTATACATTTGAATAAATATGCATACTCTACTCCATCTTTGCACCCTCCATTGTGAATTGCTAACAAGAAGTATCCCAATTGTAATGGAAAAATATAAATTTTTTCTTTATTAGTACAATTACCCTCTTTTCAATTTCTCTCATCTGAGGTCTTTGAAAAGGGAGATAATTTTGATACCTACATAATACAATGACAACCTCTATTTTTCTTTCCATGCCATTATTTCTTCATATAGTTTTGCTTTTAAAAACACCAACATCAGCAAAGGGAATATTTCTCAAGCGAAAACTTCCTTTGTAACAAAAGTACTTGATAAAGAGCAATTAAGGCATCTTAGACTCTTCTACTACCTTGTATATTCTTCTATATCCATGCAAAGTGAGAGCTAAATAGTTGTCAAATACTTTTCCTGATAAAAACTCTTCAGTAGTCAGCTAACACCCACATTGTTCAGGTGTGAGTGATTCTGGACTGTGCAAAGCAGTGGAAAAATCAGACTTGGATAGTAAGCTGCTAAGTCTTACAATAAAGGCTGATAACAAAGGCTTATGGTATTCTGGCACCATCTAGAGAGGCTAAACTGCTTGCTCTGTGAGAAAGGTTAGATGGTTAAAGGCCTCATCATTTGAACCAAGAGTAAGAGATGAAGTAAGACTTGCTAAAGCTGGGAATAAAAGTAGTGAGACAAATCAGGGTCTTTCAAGATACCTAGAAGCAATGTGTAATGTTGCAAGTTACACTGATATAAATTTGAATAATAAGTGTGAACATTCATGAGTGGATTACCAAGCATATTATCTGATTCTACTATGAAGCTGATTATGTTAAGCATTATCTGGTTTCGGATCATGCTATTTATCTTCAGCGAAGTCATGGGAATCAATTCCTTTTAAAATTCACTCTTCAGTGACGTTAGCACAAATGCAAATAAAAGTACTTATTTTCAGTATACAATTCAGAAAATATTTGTAAGAAATGCAAGTAAAAAAAATAGATTAAAAAAATTATTTGTGCTGAATTTGAAAAAGAAGGATCTCAATCCAGTCGTAGAAGGTCACCATTTGTTAAGGATTCTGTCTCACTGACTGTGTTTGCATTATGTTGCATTCCTTAGGTAAAAGATCTTCCTAAAGGAGCAGGCTAGCCTTTCAATCACCCTTTTACACAGTTTTTCAAGGGTTTTAAACAAGAGTTTGTGTTTGGTAAAGGGTAGCACAGACATCTGGCACGAGAACTATCCAGACACACCTATCACTGGGGAAATAGGTAGCATCCCATATCCCCATGTCCTTGGTCCATCAGGTTGTTGAACAATTTTTCCCTGTGTGAAGGTAACTTCCACAAACCATACAAAACATTTGGCTGTGTCTGAGCTGTAGCCATAGCTCTGGATCTAGGAGCCTGTTTTCATATCTTTTATGTCTGAGGTCTAGGCTCTAAATATCTAGCTCTAGAGGGACCACTGAATGGGAATTATTTTAGTTTTTAGCTATATTAGCTGTGCTAAAAAGCACTCACTTGAGCAATATCTAGACAATTCTCTTACTGTAACCAAAATGTCTTCTTGGTTTCTTGAGTATATGACTTACTGAGGGTTCTCTGCCAGCATGAGCCTTGTCAACTCTACTTGTCACCTGTGGATTATTATCTGTCTACCTCCTATGGTTCTAAAGGGTAAACAAAAGCTGAAGTTTACAAAGGCATTCCCCATTCCTGAGTTAGTGAAACCTTTTTTCCACCAGAAGATGCAGAGGAACAGTTGGTGATTCACTGAGAAGAGCCATACCTCGTCAATCTTCCTAATATCTTCCTGCCCAGAATGTCTTTTTACTTCAGGAGTGAGTTAATAAAATAATTATGCTGTTCTTTCTTAGAAAAACAACTGTTGGTTTGTTAGACCAGCTGCTGTCTCCTGAATTTGACAGATCAGTCTTTGTCTCACTTTAATTCTCCTCTTAGTGATGGCATGGTTTCCCAAACAGTGCAAACCAGAATAATGCTACTGGAACTTAACATACACCCCCCCTTCACGTCTGCCCATTCTCACCTTGGTACTGGCCTTCATCTGTGCTTACACAGATCTGATCTGTATCAGGGTGAAACAGAGCAAGAGTTTTAAATGCTGAAATCTTGCTCTGAGGAAGATTGTACAGACCTCGCTCTGAGGAATGCTACGTTTATGTTAAAAGGTAGCAGAAACAGAAAACAGGTATTAAAGGATTAGTCCAGAGAGAGATGATACTTTGCTCTAAGAGTTCTGCCTACGTTTGGTATATTCTGTTCTAATAGAGGATAACAGAAATGTCAACTTAGTAGTCATAAACGGACATCCAGGGAGATAAAGGAGCTGAGTCAAGGGGTTTTTGCAAGCCCCTAGCACGTAGTCAGGGAAATAAAGAGGAGTTGAAAAGTTCACTGAAGATGAGGAGAAGAAAACAACCTGCTCATGAGGCTGAAGAACCTGCACAACACCAAGGAATCTCCCCAAAAGGATGACTCTGCCTCAAACTCTGCCTATTATGAATATGATAATTAGATTTCAAAACCAAAGGAATATGCATGTAAAGGTGTTGTAATCCCTCATGAAAATTGTATAAATTGCCAGACTTTTCACTGAGAACTTCGGAGCTGGTTTATCCGGTGTGAACTGGCTAGTCTCCCCAACATTGTATGTAATAAATACCTTTGCTGCTTAAAGACCAAATTCTGTCTCTGAGCGGTTATATTTCTGCTGGTTTTGGCATCAAGGGAATCAACCCAGAGAAGACTGAAATTACAGCAAATTGTGCCAAAATGGAAGAGGCAGCGCTAAAAGGATAGTAGCTGTGCAGCCAGGGAGAGGAGAGGATGGAATGACTGACTCAGCAGCAGTACCTATTTTCGCCTGCCTGGAGTGACTGTGAAACTGGGGCATCAGTGTGCAGATATTGATACTAAGCAACTTAATTAGCTTAAATATATCTCATATCAATCCTTATATTAACTAACACACAAACACCTAGACAGGATATATACATATACTTCTGAGACAAGACACAGTTGTTATCAACTGAGGACGCAGCAAGTTTCTGGGGTGACCTACTGTAGCTTTGATAGAGGAATAAAACCAAGTCTCCTTTGCTGCAGTCTAATTCTAAGCCACTTCTCATTCTGTATGCTTGTGCAAGGCTTTTAAGTTTCAGAGAAACAGATTTGATCTCTTCCATTTAATCAAAAACCTCTAGTAATAGTGTTTATGATATACCACAACTTTGTGAAATAATCTCCCTTTGCATTCTCCAAACAAGATTTCTGCTGAAGCATTCAGTTCTCATACAGCACTTACCTTTTTAACTGTGCATTTAATTCTTTCCTAATTGCCATCAATATTTATGCTGTTGAACTTTTATCCTGCTACATATTGTATAATTGCTACCATTAGCTCATCTCCCAAAGGTTTTCTTTTCAGATTCCTATAACGTATCCATGTCAGTCTTTCACAAAGCACAGATTTTTATAATATTGTTAAATTGTCTAGTGCTCAGTTTATACTTCGGACCATAACTGAAGTTGATTGCATGTAAAAATTTAGTAACCTCACATTCACTTTTTAATTTGAAAAGAAATAATGCATCAGTACTGTTATCCGCTATTTTCTACTGATTTCTAAAGTCAGTTACAATAGGTAGCTTAGTATCCTGAAAGCAAAATGCATGGGGAGGAATAAATTTAATTTTAATCCCCTTAGTCTCAGAAATTTTCTAGGTGTTTTGCATGTACAGTCACAAAAGCCCCAAATTAAGCTATTCTACAGAAATAAATTATTTTTATTTTCAGATAAATGTGACATAGAAAGATCTGCCAGTCACCTTCTCATCCAGAGGACAAAGAGGACATCTTGAAAAACCCTTGCACTAAGTATGGGTTCTCCAAGGGACATGTGGCCCTCCTGCTCTGTCTATACTGGCAAACAGGACAGCATCAGATTCACGGTAATGTAACATCATATTGTGGTGGGATGACTCTGGCTGGATGCCAGATGCCCAAGAAAGCTGCTCTGTCATTGCCCTCCTGAGTTAAAAAGAGGAGAGAATTTATAACAAAAGGCTCGTACTTTGAGATAAGGGCAGGGAGAGAGCACTCGGTCAATACAATCATGGGCATAACAGACTCAACTTGGGATGTTAACTGAATTTATTGCCAGTCAAACCGTAGTACGCTAAAGCGAAGCAAAAACAAATCTTAAAAGCACCTTTCTCCTACTGCTCTCCCCTTCCTGGGCTTATCTTTATTCTTGATTCTCTACCTCCTACACAGTGGTGTAGGGGGACAGGAAAGTGGGGGTTCTGGTCAGTTCACATCACATGTTGTTTCTATCTCTGCTTCCTTCTCAGGAGGAGGATTCCTCACATTCTTTCTCCGCTCCAGTGCAGGGTCCTTCCCACAGACTACAGTTATTCACAAACTTCTCCAGAGCAGGTCCCTTCCACGGGGTGTAGTCCTTCAGAAGCAGACTGCTCCAGGGTCAATCCCCCCACAGGGTCACAAGTCCTGCCAGCAAACCTGCTCCAGCATGAGCTCCTCTCTCCACAAAGAGAGTTCTGCTTGCTCAGAGCCAAGGCCTTTGCTGCTTTCTCTGCTGCCATGCTGGTGAAGAAACTGGGAGTCCATGGGAAATTGAGAGGAGACACAGCCAGGACAACTGAACCCAACTGACCAAAATGATATTTCATGTTATATGGTGTCATGTTCCATACATAAAGTGAGGGGAAGAAGAAAGAAGGAGGAGGGGACATTTGGAGTGATGGCGTTTGTCTTCCCAAGAAACCGCTGCATATGAGGGAGCTGTTGTGCTATTCTGCCCAAACGTGAGAAAGATTCATGTTGGTTAACTAATCCAGAAAAGGGATTGATGTGTTTGCCATGTGTCAGGTAAGGACTACAGGAACTGAAATCAGTGACATAAATAATTTTGGTTAGTTCATTGGGATAATCAGTTGGACATAAAACTTCCAACATATCACTAGCTTTAGAACAGTAAAGCAGAGCTTTGGAATCATACACTGAAAATCTCAAAGAAAATAACAAACCATAGCCTTTTGCATTAAGTACATCTGTAACCACTGTGGAATACGGATGCTATTCTGGTGTTCACACATCAATAGGCTTCATTTTTGTGTGCCATATGAGCAGCATGCTTAAAAACGGGGAGGGGGGGGTGGGCCTGGGTGGTGGATGTGTGTAAAAAAGATAAAAAGGACAAAAATATAAGAAGCTAAAAAGTTTATTCTATCATGTTCTAGAAGAATTCACAGTGTCTAGAAAAGAGTTTCGTCACAAAATTCTTCATCACACAGTGGAAATATGAAATTAAATAACTGGCAGTTATAAGTTTACAGCTGGGTCTACCAGTTGGTTGATATTGTTCCCATAATGTTGTCTCTGTGCTGCAAAGTTTATCAATGTTGTAGTATACTTAAGACAATCCACAAGGCCACATGCACTGTCTGACTTGTGTGCAAAGAATGGGACATTTAGTTCATTGATTCAGTTACAGACTTTGTCTTGATTAAAGAATATTCTGTCAAGACCAACGGACTTTTATTAAGGTAATCAAAAGATAGTTTAAAATAAGGAACTTCTAATTATGCTCAATTTGGGGGGTTGGGAAGCAAGGGAGAAGACAAGAAAGAGACTTGGAAGTTCATGCATTTTTTTAAAGAGCCTAGTTCTTTTCCATTAGGCAGACATATTATGGTGGTCTCACCAGTACCAAAGAGAAATATAAAATAATTGAAATATGACTGCATTTTATAAAGAAGATTACAAAATCCTATACTATGCACATAGCCAAAGTCTATTTATCACAGTGTTATCACTGTAACACCTTGTCTTGGATTTCACAAATCTTTGAAAAGAGAACTGAGGAGCAGACAATGTTCCATAAAGGCTGTTTCTACTCAGAGGTGAAATGGAGATGTCAGTGACGTCAAGTTTATTATTCAGGCTTCTAAGCAACACACTCATTTCCTTTATTTGCAAGCAAGTAGTTCTCTTACGCTGATTTACAGAAAGGCAGATTAGTGCTGCTAACAGCTGTGGGAATCAACATAACATCCGTTGTGGTTTTCCTTGATTGTAAGAATCTCACTGTAAATCAGGGTTGTATCTCTTCTGACCAATTATTCTTATATCTCACATTAAGCTTATGCTGAACTGTCTCTCATGGGTAAATTTAAATTCTTTTGCCACTTGCTCCTTTTAGGCAGCCTACACATCAACTAGATTTTTTCCACATGGTTGAAGGATGGGTGAGTATCTTTGCTACTTTTGCTCTATTGCTAATTATTTAATAGTCACTTCATAATCCCAAGTTTATGCTTGTCTGTATTTGTTTTTTCTCTTTGCTCACTGACCCATAATAAAACTCATTAATAGCAAGATGCCTTTAGGGAAAATCCTCTTTGAACACAGTACACTATACAACAGTAATTAAGAATACATTTGGAAGCTGTTACATGCTCAATCCTGATATTTATGTCACTTTCTAAAATCAGCTAGACATTAAACTCATTTTGCTACAGGTTTTCTCATGGCTGGTTCTAAGCACCTCAGGAGCAGGTTGTGCACCAACACATTTCTTAAGTAGATAGCAACCAAAAGCCTGAAGTACTGCAGCAGGAATTTTCACTCCTGTACATCACTGACTGGTATGCTTGGTGAGATGTGATAGTCACAAAAATTTCTAAACTCAAATTTGAGACCTGGGTCACAAAACACTGCTGTAAAATTATTTTCCAGGTGCTTTTTTGCAGTTGTAACTATGGCAAGAAGGCCTCTACTAGATATCAAATCATTGGGATGGATATATTATCACTTTAAACAAGGTGAAAAGAGCTGTTTTAAAAATTCCAATGACTGGAATTCTGTCACTACTCAAACCCAGAGATTTAATAGTCCCAACAACTTTCTCTAGACTTTTATGATGGCACTAAGATCACAAATGCACTTCTCACAGCATAAAAAATATACAGTAGCTAGTAAGTAGTTTATGTATATCTCACTGTTCTGGAGAAGGCTTTGCATTTTGAATTACACAGGTACATGGGCTTATACTCAAGAAGAATCATGTCAGTATTAAACTAAAAAACCTCTGAAGAAAAGAACTTTTCAGGTAACATGCACACATGTGAAGGCCAATTTCAAAAGCCAGAGAAAGCATCTGACATGGTATTGAATCATTGCTGAAAATCCTCACATGTAGGAGGATTATGAGCTGCCATTGCATTTTTCAAGTGCAGAAGCATGAATAACAGGTCCCTCTTGATGTCCAAGAGAGTCAAGCATATCTTCTTAGCAACAGATAAGAAACTATGCTTCAGTAAGTAAGTGGTGCAATCCAATGGAAAAAATATATGCCAACCAAAAATTATAGAGGAAAGAAAAACTAATAAACAAATATATGTTTTTAATGACACAGCTTTAAAAATGCAAATTAGTGATTAAAACCAGCTTTTTTTCAGCAAACAAAAAACCCCAGCTGTAGTAAGGCACAATAGGCTGTTTCCAACCTCTCATTTTAATACAAATACAATATTTCAGCTACAAACCCTACTCAGACAATTAGCATTATTGAAGATGAAAAGAAATCTGTAGGTAATTATTGAAAGGATGATGTACATCAGCAGCAGGAAGGCAGTGTTTCCACTTTCACTCAATGAATCATGCTGGAATGCTCGTTAGATTTCTTTAAACAGTTTTTTATTGCCATCTGTTAGTGATGAAACAGCAACAGTTATCATGTTCATCTATCTACTGGGAAAAAACAAACAAACAAACAAACAAAAAGAAAAGAGAAAGTGAAAACAAATATGGAATTGAGCCAGAACAAAATTCTATTAAATTCTATTAAAATCTGAGAAAAATGATGGCAATCAGGATATTAATCCACGATTTTTGGAAAGAACCTGTGCCTCAACCTTTAGCAGTTTAGTGGGTACTACGAGTTTGACATGTGCTTGTCCATTTTAGAGACACAAGAAACTTTAATACCAACATGGTGACGAAAAAGTAAAGGTGTGGTGAGAGAAGTTTATCAGTTAAAGGGAGTATGGCAAGGAGCAAGAGCATGGTAAGGGTCTAAGCCCCTGTCCTCACTTTACTCCTTGATGTAGCTGACTAGGAGAGCTGCACAGGGACTGTGTGCAACCAAATATTTCAGAGGCCTGGTTCTCCTTCTGCCCTAGGAAGCTTATAAAAATGTGATGTAGTGGCTCTTTGTGTGATTACTGCCCCAAAGTCATGGTGCATAATACCTGTTTAAAGTGAGGAAGAAGACAGAGGAGAAAATGTCAGAGTTTCCAGTCTTTTCTTTGTCCCTTCCTGAAGACTCCAGTTATTTAATATTGCTCTTTACAGTAATGGCTCAGCCTCACCACTAAACAGATGCTTAGGGCAGTGTCATACAGGTAAAGTTTTTGAAGAGGAGAAGGGGTGCAAAGAAATCTAGTCAGATTATAATAACAACATGCTCACATTTATGAACAAATGCTAAAATGTTTATTTACAAACTTTTTAAGGAAGGCTTGATGATGCAAATTCCTTCTTCCTTTTTCTGTTTCTTCTTGCTAAGTTGATCAAGGTAGAGATGGAAATACTTGGAAGGTCAGTCTCAATGAATAGCGATCACTGGAAAGACAATACGTTATTTACTACCTCTAGGCTGATGAACCTTTGTTTGATTCAAGTGTACTTGCCTTTTATGACCTGCCTTTATGGCTCATGAAGAGTTTTGCTCCTTGGTGATGAACATAGCCAAAACCCCCCAAATCCAAACAGAGCTACCGTATTTCCATATGTTCTTTATTTAGAACTACAGATGAATAGCCACAACAGAAAAAAAGGAGTGTTTTGCTCCTGTCCTTTGATGAGCAAACAGTATTAAGACACTGTCTGCCTAATGGTCTTTGGACCATTTTGTGGGCCATAATTTTCAATAAATTGAAAATTTTTCAGCTTACAGATTTGTCAAACAACAAGAAAATGTTTCCTCTTGGAAAGGACTTTCAAACCCTATTATGAGTCCTATTCTCATCCATTTAGATCCCAAATTATTCAGAACAGCATCCTATTTGGTGCAAAATGACAGAAAGATGCTTCAACTCGGAGATTTTTTTGTAGTCTCTGGCCATGGTAGCCTTTTTCCTATGGACTGTCACGGAGAAAGAAGAATCTACTGACTCACAGAATGAAACAGGAGCCTCGGAGCCTCTTGGTCCCTGAGGCTTCTCTTGTCTAGCTAGTAAATAAATCTGAAATTACTAGTTCTCATTACGTGGTATGTCCTGAGCACAGGAATGGGAAACACATCCTAAGGGATGAAAGGCAACCTTGCCTGAGGACAGTTTAACATTTGTTGGAAATAGCACAAATGTAGTTTTGTAGGTGAGGGGACAAATGGAATAAACATATTTGTCCATTGGTTATCTGTATACATGGCTAAGATACCATGCTAAAAGCTGGTGTTAAAATTATGTTTGTGTTTACCAGTCATTTATAATTAAATCAAGGTCGAAGTTTCTATAGTTGCATATGGAGTCCTTATGCCCTTAATATAGAGTTTCTATATGTAACTGTAGTGCATAAGAAAAAAGCAGGAAAAACTGAGGTTACAATGCAAAATAATAAGCGAACTAAGAAAATATGTATGGGGTTTCAGAAAAACTTTTCTTAGTTTAATAAGGAGCCTGGGTATTTGCTGCTGGAATAGTTGGCAGAAGGAGCAGTATTTGCAGGACACATCTCTAGAATATCTAACATAAATCATAAGATGCCTTGTAAGAAACCCCGTAGGTCTGTGCTGCTATGACTGAAAAACAGTTGCACCAGAAATGTCTCAGTGCATATTAAGTTTATGGCTCTTTGTTTTTCCCTGCTTCAAAGTCAGATTTCTTGCAATATGTACAGAGTCAGCAGACCAGAAGTTTTGAATGCATGGCATGAAAAAGACTAAGAATTGCACTGATGATATTCCTTGGCTTCACCATCTGCTTGCCCCCTGTTGCATTCAGTGGTTCCAATAAGATCCCAGTGAATGTCTAGCAGAGCTGGCAAATCAGATACTTTACCTGAACAGAAAAAAACCACTTCAAATTCACGTTTGATACAAGAATCTTCTCCCATACAACACACAGCTTTTAGTTTCCCTCTTCATCTATTTCTTTTTTGCCTTGGCAAATTTTAGTCACTTGGAGAATACTCCAAACAAAACAACTAAGTGTAGGTCTGTATTTTAAATAAACTCTTTTCTCCAATGGCTGTTTTTAGACATAAATTTGGGAGAAAAAATGCTCCACTGTGACAGTTCTGACCACCCTCCATGACAGGTCAGCAGATGGTGTCTTTAGATGATGAATCTGACAACTTTTGGGGGTTAGTTGAATGGAAATGAAATATTATAAAGGAAAAATGTGCACTGTTTTCCAACTACAGTTTCCTAGTGCCATCCAACAATAGCATAAATAAGGATGCAGTGCTGGTCAAAGGAAATCACTTCCTCACATGTGATTTGAGGGCCATTAATCTTGGCTGCCCATCCTCCAGTTTCAGTCTAAGAAACATTTTAGCTCAGCAGGTGATGCTGTCAGTGACAAATGAACAAGATTAAAATAAAGTGATGTGGACAAAGCAAACTGTCTCAAAATGAATCTTCCTGTACTCAGAAGCTACTATGATTCTTATGTTACTGGAAACCGTAGCTTTGTGGCTTTGTGAACTTAATCTAAGAGAATTAAGAAATGGTTTTTCTGTGATAGTGAACTTTAAAAAAAATAGAACTTTGTTGAGAAATGACTGGCATTACGTTTCTTGTAGAATTCGACTGAATCTTTCAGGCTTTGCCTTATCTCAAGGACTTTTGTTTATATGGATTGTAAAATGCATTATGCCAAAATCTAAGAGTGTTATATACTGGCCATCAAATTTCCATGCTGAATAGGGTCACACAGAAGTCAGATGGCACAAAGCAGTGTGCTCAGTGGTTCAGAAACAGTCCAACTGTGTGAGCACTGTGGAGGAGAGGAGTGCTTGAGAATGGCAGATTTGCACTGAGTGAAGATATTGAAGATAGTGGGAATGGCTTCTGAGACACTGAGAGCAGCAGCATAATTGAAGCAGCAAGGACTCACTTTTTAAAGCATGCTCTGGGCACCCACCTGAAAAGGGAAGGTAACTTAAGCAGATAAGGAAGAATATTCTACAAGAAGTGGTCCAGTAGATCCAGAGGAGAATGAGAGAGCAAACTCTTCACAGGGTTGAGAGACAAGATTTTCCTTAACAGATGTTTTAAGAATAAGAAAGGTAACATTTTAAAAAGTTACATTGAAAAAGAAGGAATGGACAGGATTAAAAAACAGACCCCAATAACTCCTTTCATCTATAGACAGTTGTAATGTCTCTGAGAAGTGAGGCAAAACATGGACAAATTACACAGAAAAAGAAAGTGCAAATGGAGAGTGGTTTCAGAGTGATGCCTTAAGGTCCATTTAGGTTTTTTATTTTTCTAATTTTTTATAAGTAGTTATATAGCAGAAGTAGATTTAGAAGCAGCAGCCCTTATTCCCTTACCCTTAGCACAGAAGCAACATTGATTTTCAACCCTATTACCCCATTCCATGCTCCCCATGTCAATTCTACCTCCTGAATTCCAGTGGAAATGTTTAGTCTCTCTTTAAGATAGGCCTGTTCTGTTCAGAAAATGCTTGTATCATGGCCTAAACAGCAAAGTACAGTCAAACTCCAGGTGAAACCCTGGAGTGTACCCTTTGAGCTCTGAAGAAGATGAAGATTGATGAAAAAAGGGTCTTGAAAAGCCCCCAGCCCCAATTCCCCAGGGGCAGGATGGGGGTGGATCAGGGCAAAAGCCACAGGGTGGACGAAACCAGGGATTGGACAGAGAATATTATAAATTGTAACATCTCAGACACAGAGGCGCGTCTTGTAATCTTATGCCTCAGAGGCACAAATTAAAACCCTTTCCTTATCTCACCTTCAAAACTAATTTGCCTAGGAGTTTTTTTCTTGCTGAAGTTTCTTTAAGCATCAAGAGACATTCTGATGTCTCACTTGCCCAGTATCCTGCAATAGACAGGCAGCTAGTGCACATTATAACACAGGGGCACATTCATCTCTACTATTTAGACGCATGGACCACCTTGTTTCATGGGTGGTAGGGCAATAATGTATTAGGATTTCCAGAGTATCTTCCTCTGGGTGCAGCATGGAGGCCAGGTGTGTTTGCTCTGGTGAGAAGTGCTAACCTACATAGGCTCGTGCTTTGAAAAGACATGGAGTGGTGACTTATGTGCCTGGTGCTAATGGCAGTAGTAATTTAGACTTTGAATCCTTGGATATTCTGGGAGAGAGATGACATGTGAGGGACTGGAGCACAGTGGCAACCGTTTCATTTCAAGGAAATCCTTTCATGGAGGGGAAGAAGATGATAGGGAACATTTTAAAAGGAACCTAATCTTACTATAGCTGCAGTAAAAACAGTGGTGTAGAGCAGAAGAACAGGGGGAAAAAAACTAGACACGTGCAAAAACACTGAGGAGAAACTAGAGAGAAGAAAATGTAAAAGAATTCTGATGTCTACATAAACTTTTTCCTTAAATTTTAACAGAGGTGTTATCTCTTAGGACCATTTTTCATCATTTTACATAAATGACTGCTGGGGAGATTTGTGCACCAGTGGAAGGAAGGAGAAACTGCCACTGTTCCTAAACCTGATCTCTATATTACACAAAATTGGCAGAATTATGTGATTTTGTACCCATACTGAGCTCCCAAACATATGCGGTCAATAAAAATGTTGCAGTACTTGATGAAGAGAAATCCAGATGTAAAGTACAAGAAAAGCAAAAGACTATGATTTAGTCCTTTTATTCAATGCTCTAGATGTGCAGTGTACAGGGATTATGTGGACCAGCACTCCTTTAGATTTCAAATAGTGGTCAGAAAGCCATAAGATTTGGGGAAAGTTCATCTCTCCCTTCAGGATTTCTTGTCTGCTTTTCCTTTCATTTATCTGTAATTTCCAACAGTCCCTGTGTAATTTTTATTTATTTTTAAATATTTATTTTTTATTTAATTATTTATTTATTTTAAGATATTTATTTATTTTTAAAATTGTTTTTTTTCCACATTTCATTGAGAAAGCGATGTCTTTCTCTAGCCAACACAGAAGATATTTTTGCAAAGTTTAGTCTTAGGGCATATCTCTGTCCAGCTCAATTTTGTTCTTTATAATACCCAAATACTGTACCTTGTGTACCTGCTGCTCTCTCTAGTCTGGGGTGTTCTCAGTTGCACCTCAGAATTCAGTATTTAGCTTCTGATTAGAAAGGGAACAACTACCTGCAGATATGTGAACGATATGGCCTCTGATCTACACACTTATTCATAAGTAATAGAAGTGGTATTTTGTGACTAGCAGAAAGTTATTTGCAGACAGGGTCAGGACCGTGATGTTGCCAGAAATGAACCCTAGATTGGGAGAGGTGGGGCTGAGGGACAAGGAAAGGAAAGGGATAGGGAAGCTAAAGAAAAGAACAGTGCACTCTGAAAAATTCTGTGCAAATGCGGATGTCTGTCAGTATTGGCAGATATCTTTCAGTGCTGGTTGGAGCCCTTGTCCAGAAAGTGGCTGTTCCCTTGTCAAATTTTCCGAGCATGGGAGAATGATGCTGCTTCTTGTGATAAAATATTTCCCTTGCCAATATGTAGTTAAGTTGTTACAGGTTTTCACATCAAAAACCTGTGATATACTGTGGCTGGGAAATCTTGTAGGTAAATCTTAGTGTGATTTGAAATATTAATGAGATTTTCTGAACTACATTTTCCTCTCTGGGGTGTGAATAAAGGAAGAAGTGTGACAACTGAACCGAAAGCTGCCCCAAGTGGAGTAGGACTATGAAGGATCAAAGATTTCAGCTTGCTGCTTGGAGAGTCACAAAGAAAAAACTGCAAAAATTTACAAATCATCTAAATGCAGTCTGGCCAACAATTCTAGGGGAGATTAGTCCCACCCATTAGCTAGGTGCAACGTGGTCTTAGACATCCAAGATGTTCCTTTCTCTCTATTCATCAAAAAAGTTAGTACAGAATACCCAGTTTCTAACCAAGCTGACAGAGATATATCTTCAGATCCTTTTTATACTTGGCATCTATGTGAAGCCTGATGGAGACTACTGCAGTACCTGGGGTGCCAGATTCTGTGCTGACTTTTAGATTTTCAAATCATCAGAGATTCATCTGATTTGCACTGCTACAATGGAACGCCACACTAGGATTCAGGATATTCTCTAATATCACAGAAAATACTCACCTTGCAAACAACTAATTTTTTTTTATTATTTTCACAACCTATCTGAACAGGTGATATGGTTTGAAGCTGGCTCCCTACCAAGTCTCCAAACCTTACCACAAGATGTCCACCCCCTCCCCCAAACCTCAGGGAGAAGACGGAAAAGAAAAACAACCAAGAAAACTGAAATGAGAGAGAGACAGCTAAAGCAATATATATATATATTATTTACACTTATGTTATAGTTATATGCAATTGAAATATATATACAATTTCACAAGGGAAAGGGAAGGGGAAATGGAAAAGGAAGAAAACCAAAATAAAATATATATATATATCCCAATTAGTAGCCCAATATCTAGGAACTAAAAGAGTTAGCAAAGAAATATCTCACTACTCTCCTTGGCACAACCGAAAGTCGCTCCGGAACGATCGCCGGCAACCTCTGTCTCCCAAGGTCGACAAGGCCTAACCAGGCCTTGCTCCCCAACACGGCAGACTCAACAGCAGGGAACCTGCACCTCCAAGCCGCCGGAAGGAAAGAGAGCGAAGGCCTTCCCTCCTTTCTTCTTATAGTCTGGCTTACATAAAAATCGTAGGGAATACTGGGTAAATCTGGACCCTTCCTTGGCTGCAAACTGGTCACCAAGGAAGGCCTAGCCCAAACTACCACAACAGGGTACTTCTACACTTATAGTTTGTGTAAGTAAACACACCGATATTAACAACTTTGAGCATGTCAAGAAAATATTACTTATTGCTGAGTAAACAGGATGCTAATCTCAAAAGCAGCATAGATATTTCCTTGTAAACTACCAATTAGGCAATAAGGCTCAACAGGGCATGCAGTCATCATAGAGTAATCATAACTGTGGAGATTTATATGGCATAGTATAATTTAATGGCGTAAGTACATAGGTGGTATGAAATCAACTGAAAAAAATTACAGATCAGCCCCTAAAATATTTTTTTCTGTTTAGTCACAATAAAATTTCATGGACAGGAGACAACACCAAGTTTAGAAATTTAGCTTTCTTTTCAGTACATAAGCGTTTAAATCTTCTAAATTTTTTTGGTCAGACTTAAGCAATACCAGATTATGATACCTTTTCTGGTAAGTCTGGTGTTAGTGCTCAGCAGCAGAAAAGTTTTTGAAAAGCAGTCTCAATCCCCTTCCTGTCAGAGGATTGGAACCAACACTGTCACTAAAAGAGCTTCTCTGTCTGGAAATAAAATCCTGTGCAGAGCATGAGACCTGCATCAATAAAAAGTTATTCCTTCTTGGCAGAAACCCAAAGAGAAGGAAGGTGGCAGTAACACTGCCTCTACTCTGATGATGTGAATCTCTCTGCAGAGGTCCAGAGGTTCATTTCTACCATCTGAAAATACATCATGTTTTATTAGATTTGGTGAATTTAGTTCTTTTGATTTTCTTTTCATTTGAAACAAATGCTCTGGTGTTTTTTAACAGAGTCCTAATAGAATCCGCAATAGTGGATTGAAATACTTTAGTGTCAAAGCACCAAGTATGTGACATTTAAGGGTGTGGTAAAATGTAATACGGGAAAGAGATTTCTGTTTCCAGCTGCCATAAAAGCTAGCACACAGGGAAGGCATAAACCACCTCAATATCTGAAAAGTTCTTTGAATATATCCTGTGAAAATAGTCTATGTAAAAGAATTAAAATGCCTGAAAAGACTGAGGAGTCGTGTTCTAAGAATAGAAGGACTTTGAGGAAAAAAATAAAATAAAATTTAATCTACTATTTGGAGCTGAATTGAAGTGTAAATAGTTTAAGTGTAATTATTATGAAGAAATATTTTGATGAGCTAGCAGGCTACTACGTGCTGACAGCTGTCTGGATCTGAGAGTCCATCCATTGTGTCCACAACCAACGAAGTTGTCAGTTGGTTTTGTTCCACTGAGGAGAGATAGGGACTGAATCTCTTCCCTTGCTGAACACTTCTGCTTCCCAGAGAAGAAAGGAGATGGCAGCACAAACAGGATAGATGAAATGCCACTGTAAATCTAAGAGTGACTTCTCGCCAGATACGTTCCTTCCACCAGACAGACAAACAGAATAAAACTCCTGGTGCTTCAGCATGTATGATCACAGTCTGGGGGTTAAGCTTAGGTTGAACATGGAGACTCTGTTACCTTGCAATTAATGGCAATGTGTGTAAATGTCAATTAATCATGTTATTAACTACTTTATAATGCCAAGATTTAATATATCTTAAACAGTGTCTGAAATTCATCTAATGAGATAGTGTTTGTCAAATCTACTCCTTAATGCAAACATTTTTCACTGTTCAAGGTTTGGTAAACTATTGGAAACCCTGAATCATCCAGCCTGATACCTTACCAGTTGTACTGAAGAGGCAGGAGTGCAGGAAGCTTCCAGAAGAGGAGACTAAGAGAGCTACCTGAGGACCGGGGCAGCCATGTGATGATTGAACATCATGGATTTAGTGACTGTGGCTTTAGAAAGTAAAGTAACAATTTCACTGAGTTGTTTCAGAGTTCACAACCCAGTTTCCTTGACACTGGGTCAGAAATCATAGAAGCATAGAATGTCTTGAGTTGAAAGGGACCTTTAAGTTCATCTAGTTCCAACTCCCCCACTGTGGGCAGGGATGCCACCAACTAGATCGGGTTGCTCCAAGCCTCATCCATCTCCTCTGTCCATAAGGATGGTTTCCCAGGGGATCACATTTACTAATTCTTTAAAAAGCTGGAAGTTTGCTCTTCTAGAGTTCAGTTCTTGTTCTTTGCCAGGCTCATGTTCCCCATGATGTCCAGCAGGGCATGGTTGCTACAGCCCGGACTTCTTCCAATTCTAACCCATTTAATGAGCTCATTTGCATTGGTGAGCACCAGGTCCCGTAACACTTCTCCTCTGGTTGGCTTGTCCAAGGAAGTTATCCTTGATGCATTCCAGGAGTCTCCTGGATTGTTTACAGCCAGCTGTATTTCTTACCCAGTAGATATCCAGCTGGTTGAAATCCCCCATGAGGATGAGAGCCTGTGAGCGTGACACCTCCTGTAGCTGAAGCAAGAGGCCTCAAGCTTCTGGAAAGCTTGCAGCCCTTAATTGCAGTGTTCCAGTTGAGGGATTCATCCCACCCCATTTCCATGCTAGCAATTAGGTCATAGTTTTTAACTGCACCATGGTTTCCAACTCCTCTTGCTTGTTACCAATGCTGCATGCACTGGTGTAGAGGTACTTCAGCTGAGTAAATTTTCAGGTGTCCTAGTTAGAGCAGTTGGGACCAGTTCATCACTGTGTGGGTGTAACCCAAACTGTGTATTCTACACCCTCTATGTCATTTCCCAGGGACTGTTAACAATAGACCATTTGCAGCTGCTGCCCAGAGTACACCTGACCCCTCAGGCTATCAGCTGGGTGTTAAAAAGCCTGTGAGAGAGGAGGATGTTCCTATCCTCACACCAATGACTCAGGTGTGATGACTTTCCTCTGGGGGAGAGTCAGTCATAACCCCTCTGTCACAGCCTGAGGGATTATGTCTGCTAATGGGCCATCAAGAATTCCAAAAATATCTCATGACTCACAATCATCCATTGTGGAACTCCCTGCTCTGAGGGAGGTATTTAGCATTCCCACCCAAACATGAGGGTATATAATCTTGGAGTTTTAGAGCTTCTTAGGCCCACTCATTGGACCTAGAGGAGGACCAGAACCTCAACAGGACTGCAACCACCACTCTCACCAACAGGTTTTTCTCCCCTTTTACTTTGGACTCAGGAGAACCACAGGGGGCTCAGCACAGGGGCCAATGAGCATCATTCTTTTTGTGCCCCAGGGTGCTGGGTTATCCATCTGGGTTTTGTGGGTTAAAACCAATAGTTTGTCCGTATAATTGTATTTATTGTATTATTGTTATTAAATTGTGACTCTGACTTATAATCTCTTCTGAAATTTTTCCATTTTTATTAACATACCTACCACTCATTAAAATCAACAAAAAGCAGTGAAAAAGCTCTCCTTAATCTCCTAGTTAAGAGATGTGTGTAGAAAGAAGGACTTCATGGTTTCTTCTCCTGCTCTTCTGAGTGCTTTACATTTGAGAGTGTGTCGTGGAAGATTGATACTTCTGCAACACATCCTGGAGTTTTAAGCGGCAGATAAGGAACTACTGGTGAAATTTTAAGGTTTGAGTTTAAGCAATATGCATCTGGTCTGTTAAACTGCAGTAAAAAAAAGATGAGGAATTCTTCAGATCATATGTTAATCTAAGTCCAGCTGCATATGATTTCATGGTATAGCAGCAAAATGCTCAGCCTTCTTTCTCTGAGAATGCTCAGACATACCTACTGGCTTTTCTTACCTTCCTGGTAGGAATAAGAAATGCCTAATGTGAAGAGAGAGAGTTTGACTGCAAAGGTACCTCTGAGGAGATGGTATCAGTCCTCTGTAGGTATTGGAAGGAACCGAACATTGGTACTCTATGTAAGCAAGGGAAGACCTTAAATTGCTAGGTAACAGGGACTGTTGACCATTCTTGCTCTTGCAGATTACAATTTGTGTATTTAGCAGTATATTTACTTTATGTTTCTGGTGATTACCAAGAAAGAAAAAATTCATTTTAAGTAGACCAGAAAAATAAAAAAACAAAACACTCTCACCACTTAAGTTTTAACATTTTTTTTCTTAGTTTTTAGTTTGCTTCACTAGAAAATGGGTTATTCTCCTTGCCCAGAGGGCCAACATTTTTGATTACCACCTAGAATACTCTAAATTTCCATGCATGTTGCACCGAGAAATATCTACAGAGCTGTATTCAATTTTCTTTTCCAAAGTAATTGCTTATCTCTTTTTGTGATACTACATTCCTTAGTTATTTTAAATATTTATAAAGAGCTTTGTTAAATGGTTTGTCTACAAACTGCTTATAAAATAATTTTTAATGTAAATTTCTATTGTTATCTTAAGATTATTTCTATTTCAATTCACACTTGAAGGTGTAAAGTACTGAGTTTAGCATGAACCTAGAAAAAGCTCTGTTTTTTAAACCAACTATATATTATGGTTTCTTAGTTCCAAAAATAATCATGTGGTAAACATGTCTCCCACTAGTAATTCATTTTTCACTTCCAATACTCATTTTCTTTTGCATGAGAGACACATCTTTGATTAATCCTCTGCAGTTATTTGGTAACTTTTAAATACAGGTTTTGTACGTCCTTGTAAATCTCCTATATGGTAAAAACTGAATCAAGCTGTGTGAATATATTCATAACAGTTTTTTTTTCTTGAAACATTCATTTTATATAAAAGTTAAACTAAAGTAACAGTAGTTTGGGTATGGGGTGGTGGTGTGTTTTGTTTGGTTTTGTTGCTTTGTTTTATTTGGTTTTTGTTTGGGTTTTGTTTGTTGTTGCTTGTTTTGTTTATAATTTACATTTATGAACTATGAAACACATGGTACAAGTCACAGACCAATACTGTCAAATCAGCTTTTGCCCTAAAAATGGAGGTATATTTTATGGCAAAGTGGTAAACAAATTACATTTTTAAGGTGGTTCAGTGTTCCATTATACTGCATAATGCATTCCTTTTGAATTAAGTATGCAATTATTGACTTATGTTAGAAAAGTACTCGATTTACCTGAATAATGAAAAATATAAAATAAGAAATATTTGCTTCAGGGAAATATCATTAATGAGAACTCTCTATCAACCTGACATAGATCCATAATTAATGGAGATACAATAAATAAGTTTAGAAGAATCTAAAAGACTTGTTACACCACGGTCCAGAAGTTCCAGGCTCTTACCGGGTGTGCACTTTAATTTTAGACTCCAAGAGATTTTTGCCCACATGAACCCTTACAAAGTCTTTGATTCTTTGATACCTTGAGCTCACATACGGAGAAAAACTACACCTTTTTCTCTAAGAGATTTCTTTTAATTTGGTCAGAAAATAGGTGTTTTGTCAGAAAAGGATTTACAGAAATAACACGCAACTTCCCAAAAACATTACAACAGATTACTGAGACTAGCAAGTACTCCTACAGTAAGGGAACCTTTGCTACACCCAGCAAACACAAACTTAAGTGAAATACAGAAAATGGGTATTTAAATTGCCCACAAGAGGAGAGAAAGAGAGATTGAGAGAAAGAGAGGAGAGAGACATATTTACCACTCTGTAGGTCTCATGTTGACAGGTAAGGAGGGCAGAGGCAGAAAAGGTAAAATGACCGTGTGCATGACTCTGGCTACTGTGGCTGCTTCCCTTAGATGGAGCTTTTGGCTCCCTACCATTCACTGTCCCCTCAGCCAAAGTGAGGGGTGCCACAGCCACTTAGATGCTCCAGGGGATGTATGTGTGGGCCACCAGACGGACCTCGAGAGACCAGCCCCATGGCTGTCCCTGCCATGCACTCTTCATGGGTACAACCATGTTGGCTCCAGGTCCTATCAGAAACTTGTACCTTTCTAGAATGACAGGTTGAGAGTGCCCTAAAGAATCTCAAAAAAACCTTGTATTTAGAAAATTAAATCAAGCCTAGCTCCAAGCCTAGCTTAGGCACACAGCTCATATGGAGTTGTCTAAAGGTTGATATCTTAATCTGGAACTGATTCCTGAATTAAGTGTCTTCAGTTATAACCCAGTGCTACTATGAGAAGGAGACATTTTGGCATTCTTTCTACTCTCTGACTCTTGTTTTAAAATAGACTGATTGAGGAAAATCACTGAAAAACTTAAATCATTATTTGATCAGATTACCTGCAGTCAACCAGACTGCAGAACTGAAATGGAAAAGGTAAACTGGTTTGAAAAATTTAAGTAATTCCTGAAAACATGTTGGGTATGGAAATTCTAATATCAGTGTAAGATGCTTTGGCAACTCACCACAATTTTGCTGCAAGAACAATGAACTCTGGTAACTAACCTAAAGACTAGATGATACTTGTGCTTGTGCTGACTCCATTTCTACAAAGCATAAAGTCAAGCATTCAGGAAAAAAATCATATTTAATTGAATATAAAACATTAGGTATTTGTTGTACATTCATTATGATATAGCAAATGTTTCTGTATTTTTTCAAAATCTTGTTTATGCTTGAAGGAGCTGATATTGCAGGAATTGGTGCAAAATATGATACAGAATCTGAAACCAAAACAGATCTAATAAATTGTCAGACGTGGCTGCAAAATGCAAAGTGACAGTGACTGGTGTCTTGGGAAAATGTGCATGTATATAGATATATATATCTTCACACACTAAAAAAAAAAAAAATCTATCTGAAGTACTAGGACAATTCTAGTCCTTCAGTGAGAGTTGAATCTTATTTTTTTTTTCCCACCAAATACATTACATTTATTTGTGTGGTAATTTTGGGGTCAATTCAGAAGCATATATATGGTTTTTTAAAAGCAGGGGGTTTATGATAATTCCAAAAATGTTTCTGTACCTACGGATAATGAAAGGACCCATCTGGTGCCAATGATGTTGACTTTGTAAAGACGGTGTTCTGTTTCATATTCTTCATTTTTTTACACATAGTAATTTTGATGAGATGACCATACCTTGAGAATCCATGTGGCCAATACAATGCAGAAGCTGAAGTCAAACACAGTTTTATCACAGATTTATTAAGTATTGCTCACATTTAGAAACAATTGATTCAGTTCATTAATGGTCAAAGGAGTAGAATTCTCATTGCAGGTATGGATTTAAGTTTGGATTACCTACGTGGAAGGAAAGAATAATGCATGTTATGGCAAGAAACGCTATTGATATTAGTATGGGTATGACTGTGCAAAGATATCAAACTCAAGGGAAAAAGAGGAACTAATTTGAGCAGTGACAAAGTTCTTCGTGTAGAAATGGCTGTTACCAATATGAACATTTTTCAGAAAAATATACTTCAAATATTCCTTATTACTGTTAAAGATGCGTTTAATTCCATATTTAGTACTGTGATATTTTATTCAGAGAGTAGTGTTGCTCATTTGAATGGTGGTACTTCTTGTCTTTATGTTTTTTTTCTTATTCTAACACGTGGACTGTATTAGCATTTAAGATAAAACCTTGCTACCAAGAGGCAGCATCAGCAAATCAGATAAATGAAGAATACCTTTGGGCAATTAAATATACTGACATGAGATTTCACACGTACATACTCTTCAAAATCTAGAAAATTTTTATTTCCATCATAGGTAGAACTTTCAGACACCTCTGTCTCCCACTGTGTATTCCTATTTATCTTTTTCATAGTACATGTGCGTAGTGCAAGGCTATGCACAAAGGACACTTCTTGCCAGGCAAAAGGAACTCAAGAATAAATGGGAAATTTTACTGCCAGAGGTAACCTAATCCTAGAGGTAGGTTTCAGATTACACAGAGATTTCTCCCAGCCTGACAGGTGTGATATCGCTACAGTTTTGTGTTTCCAGATCCAATCAATAGTGAGGCTGAGCACATGTCCCCAGTAGGCAGGAGTGTGTGCGCTTGTACACATGCGCATGGGCACACTGTACCCTACACATAGTCAATCAGTCACAGAGGTCAACACAGGTAAAGACTGATGCTTTCACTAACACTCACATGAACACACGCAATGCTGCATTTTACCATGCTTACTCCTCCTGGATCTGCCAGGATCATTTACTTGCCTTTGGTCCTTCTCATAAACTTCTCATAGTCCTCTACTTCTGCAGGCAACCACACCATCTATTTTATATGACTTTCATGAGAGAGTTTCTTTCACTGACGCTGAAGAAAGGGTTTCAAGGAGATGGAGCTAGATTTTTCTAGACCAAGCAACAAGGCAAGAGGCAATGGGCAGAAACTGATGCACAGGAAGTTCTACCTGAATATGAGGAAGAGCTTCTTTACTGTACAGGTGACTGAACACTGGAACAAATTACCCAGAGAAGTTGTGAAGTCATCCTCAATGCAGATATTTAAGAACTGTCTGGACACAATCATGTACAATGTACAGGATGACTGGTTGAGCAGGAATATGTGACCAGGTGACCCCATTGTGGTCCCTTTCAATCTGATGCGTTCTGTGATTCTTAGTGAGTTTCCCATCAACAACAATGATGAAATTGTCCTCCTTTGGTAGCTTTAGGATAGTCAGTTTAGTGAGTGACATTTTCACCAGTGATATTATTAGGGTTCTTCCATGAATCTTTGCATTTATCATGATTGACTTTTAATCACATAATCTAACACTTTTAGATGTACATAAAACATATCAATGTAATTGCCCTTCTTCCTTATCTACTACTGTTTTTCCATCTAAATCGGAGTCTGCAGGTAAGTAACTGCAGGGAATATATTTGTGTTTGTCAATCTCAAGGTGCAAATTTGCAAAGCTGCTGCCTAGCTCTCTCACATACACTCTCTCATTACATTGGTCACTTAAATGAGGTTAAAGTGTCAGCCTTGCTGAGATACTGAGAATGTAAGACTGCAGTGGACACAATTCAACTCCACTGTCCTCAACTCTGTTTCTCTGCCAGTGGTATTCTCACAGAGATGAATAGACAAGAAAATTTAAGGTAAATTAAAACTCCCACTGTTGAGAAATAAACTGTTCACCTGAAGAGATGTTTATTCAAGAGGCTACTACATTCCAAAGTCACATTTCAGTCACAATGATGCTGATATGCCAAGTGCCAGTAGTGGAACTGCACAGAAATGACTGATTTATGAAAATTAAATTTTCTGTGGAAGCCTTTTTTGCTTTTTAAAAAGAGAGTCAAAAGAGTTCTTTTCCTCCTGGAGTGTCTGGCCATGGAGATTACATCATAACAGCCTTCCCAAAAATATACAGAAAATGTTGAATTCAGATTGTAGGTTAATGCTTGGACTTGACAATCTTAGAAATCTTTCTCAAGGATTCTGTGATTCTATATGACCTTCTGTATAGCAAATAATTTTTTTTGTTGTTGGATCAAGTATGTTTTATTTTCCTCTAGCATAAAAAGATTGTTAGCTTTTAAGCTCTCTTCTGCAAACAATGTTAGGGAAATATCACTCACTTTTATTTAATTCTAAGAATTTCAATAAAGCATACAGGACATTAATATTTAAACTCACTTACAAAATTATTTTTTCCACGGTAGTATTTGTTCAGTTTTATGACTTACTGAAGTGCAATACATTCTTGCAGGGCTCTAAGAAGAATTAAGAACTCTTGTCTGACACTGTAGAGAGAGTTCATTCAAACTCATACTCAGTTCGAAAGGAGTCCCACAGGATATCAAAGAAAGAAAGTAAGTGGAGATCAGACCTTAGCTGAAAGTATGAAGGCAGACCTTGGAAGTCACTCCAAAATTATTTTTTGGTAACTCTGGCTTTGGACATTCAAATTGTTGTTCCATTGACTTAAATTTATTATCATTAAAAAACAGACTAAATAGTTTTTATATTCATGCATAGTTTTTTTATTGTTTTAGGTAATCAATATTGCACTACTTAAAGGCATATCCATTTCCTTACAGGTATATGATGATTTTACATTCCCAAGTGTCATATTATGATATCTATTCTCAAAATTACTTCATTGAAATCACTGAAACTAAATCCTATCAATATAGGCAGAGATTTCAGAAACAAAAGAGAGAAAATAATTTATTTTCTGATATTTCTGACTGCACAGATTTGTAGTTCAGAAAGTGGATAAATTACGTGACCCTGTGGCTCTTCATTCTTCTAGTCCCAGACATAGAGGAAAGTATCCTAGATACTACTGCCAAAGCTAACTAAGTCCAAAAATAGTTGTTTGCTACACACTCTCTTCAGAGATTTTGAAATTATTAAATAAAAATAAGATAGTGTGCAGCAATGCACTTGTTCCTCTTAGGAATAAATATTAGTAACAATATTCTAGTAATGAGGTTAGAAAGAGTCAGTTCCTTTGTAATAATCGCTATCATTATTGCATGGTCTATGGCAGAAAAATCAGAAACAGTTGCGTCAGCATCCATCAAAATTACTAATCTCTAACAACATGAACTTGCCACTGGCTGCTGCAAGAGAGGAGCCCCAAAGAAAAGATACAAGGACTCCCTGAAACAACATCTCAGCCTTGGTCATATTGATCACCATAACTGGTCTACTCTGGCCTCCAATCGGGAGGCCTGGAGACACACCATCTATAACGCAGCTGTCTCCTTTGAGAACACACGCAGGATCACTCTCGAGGAGAAAAGACAACACAGAAAGAATCGTGTCTTGCAGAATACACCATCTAAGGAGTCTTTCTGCTGTGCCTTTAGCAATCGGACATGTCTATCTCGTATTGGTCTCATTAGCCACCAGCGTGCTTGTAACAAACGTGGATAGAGCCTTCCTAAATCTTCGTTCGCGAAGCCTAGCCATGATCAACATGAACACACTATGTTAAGATGTTGTCATGTTTGCATGTCACACATGACTGAGAAAATGGTCTTAACTAATTTACAGTAATACAGGAGCTACTGAGAAATTCCTAGAGTTCCCAGCTTTTGCACCACAGAATATCTTGACACTCTTGCAGCAAAGCTGAATGTTACACTGTCTGCAGGAATATATGTCGTGTTTACTGTGAAATTCCTGTCATTGCAACCACGAGTGTTTACTTGATGTGCAGGTTTTATCAGAAAACTGGAAAAGCATCCTGTGGTGTTTCTGCAGAAATTTGCTTTCATTTTCAAAGGAGCTCTGCTATTGATAATTAATCTTTGTGGTAACAGCTAAATAACATGGGTTAATCCAGTGCCATTTGAAATCAGAGTGCTGATATTCCCACTGAAATAGGGAAGCACTTGTTAACAAGTAGTTTGACTTCTTATCTTTATAAGTGTACCATTATCCCTAAAATTACTCTGTTCATACATTCACCTCTATAGCTGTGGACCCAACTGTAATGCACTTGAGATATTCATGACCCCCTGCTGATTAATTTGAAATCCTTTACATTTCTTAATTTCTATCATTTGCATGTCATTTGCCAAGTGTCTTTTACCCTACTAGTTCCATGAGTTACTGCAGCACTTGGCATCATGCATGATACTAAAAGAAGTATGTTAGAGGTTTCTTCCTGATTTGTGATTTCACAGAGATGTATGTTTCCTAACTTTCCTCTTTTTTCTATTTGTTTCTCATATTCCTGATTATATTTCCTTCTTGCTATATTCACCTTCTCCTATTTTTTTTTTTAAATCTTTGAATCCAGTCTACAGGATAAGAGACTTACACCAACCATTCTGCTACAAGCTAAAATTAAAAAAAAAAAAACAAAGTAATACCTGAATAACCACAATAAAATTGGGAACTTCATAGACTCTTCATTTGTCTGGAAGCTAAAATGCATGTTTGATTACCTTGTAAGGTACAGCAGAGAACAATAAGACAAAATATTCATGTTCATACCACGTAGTGATTTCTTTCATTCAAATACACGTAAGCACAGGGCTGGATGAGCCTGAAAATAAAGTCTAACAAGAAAAGTTGCTCCCTGTCTTAAAATTTCACATACACATAAGAAAACGGAATCAAAATCATAGAGAATTTCAGAGTGACAAAAGACAGAATGCCAAAAGGAAATGAATCTATTTATTTATAACAAAGTGTAAAGTTTGAATCAATGCAAGAGGAATCAAAGGATTATGTCAGTTATTTATGAGATGGATGGAATTCTACAGTGAGAGAGATAGCATCAGGGAAGGAAATGAGGAAGCTAGAAAACTGGAAAATTAGCCACTCATCCCACAAACATTGAAAGTTAGTTATCACTATGAAGTCAGCAAAATCATGTATGGGATTAAGAGAAGGTATAAACAGAAAGGTTAACCAGCCTATATGAGATAAATGTCAAAGCTTTCCTGATTTTCCTTTTCTCTGTTTCTTCTATGCCACTGAACTGCAAATGCCCAGAATATGACTCATCCAGAATATATCATAGTTAAAAGATACGTCAGGATTGGTTTTTTGCCATGTGTATAGTAAATTTAACTGCATCCATACTGCAGATTTGAAGTGCTGGTTCTCAGTTGTTACTTGTCAAGAATTTCCAGATATATTCAGCTGTATGAGGTCCCAAACAGGCTGCAGGAGGGAAAAAGAAATCAGAAGTGAAGTCAAGTAATCTCCAGCCAGGAAAAATAGATAAGCCTTGGAAAAAAGCAGATGAATGTTCACTATTTCCTCTATATTATAAGTTTTGAGTGAACTAACAGTAGTGCTAATTTTTAGCATGTCTCTCTCTTATTTGGCACATTTTTTGTTTTCTAACCTCTACTCCTTAAAACTCTTTTTTAAAAAAAATGAAAGGTTTTTAAAATATATATTTAGCTTCTTGAGATTTTAATAGTATGACATTTATCTGAAGAGTTATAAGAATGTTTATGATTCTTCAAAACACATTTTAATAACATACATATTTTACGGCTTTTTTTCAAAATCTTGTCCAAATCAGATTTTGCAATAACTTTAATAGAACCTTAACAAATTCCCAAGATTATTTAAAACTGACTTTACAAAGGAAATTAACAAATTACCTATAAACATTCATTTTCAGTTGTTGAATTAGAATTGCTTCTTAAAGAGATAGAAATACAAGGAAAAAAATAAATGAAATGTTTAATTTCTTTACTCACAGGAAATGTAAGAAGAAGCTATATCAGTTAACAGAAAATGTTAAGTTTGGCAAGAAGCACAATACATTTTCTATTTAAATTAAAGGAGGTAACCAGTGTATTCATATATTTTTAAACTGTCAAAGGTCATTTTCACTGCTTTTGGAACCTACAGGTACCTATTTGCTGTCAAGTACAGTATTTGTAAAAAGAAACAGAGGAGGCATTCAGCAGTCCTGATGTGCAGACAGAAAAATGAAAAGCATTTTTACTATCTTTATCTCTTATATGAAATAAACCTCATAGTCCAGGGACCCTGCCCATGAACAGCCTGTGTTTGAGAAGTCATACTTGCAGTATTACACTATGCTCCTGTTAGCATTATAACGAAAGTGCTATGCCATTTTGGAACTAATGTGTTTCCACAACAAAAACTTGATTAAAAACATGATTAGATATAATTTAGAGAGTAAATTACAGACTTTGGAAGTAGTTTAAACACTTGTTAAGGTGTTCAAAATGCAGATGGACTTGGTGACCTTTTATACACAGAATTTAAAAGTAAAGTATCATTTTTCTTATTACTTTTTTCAAGATATGCACATTACTTCTCTTTTATGAAAATCAAAATAAAGCAAATTCTTCATTCTTCATGAATTTTTTTTAAATTTCACAAATCAAAAAGTAAAGATGCAGTAGGAGAAGGAGTGATATGCCCTTTCCTCTTCTTCATTACTAGGTACCCAGGATTGACTGACAAAGGGAAACCCCATTGCAACAAAAAAACCCATATATTGCTGAGTTCATGACCCACACAGATATCATTTGGCTTTCAATTCTGCCTCCTAATGCAGTGGGATGGCAGTCATACAAACATCTGCTCCTAGGGGTTAAGTTCCTCTGTTTGTGCAACTCCTTTTTTTCTCTAGGTGTAATGCACCCTTCTATGTGATCATAGGACATATTCTGTCTGTAAACACATCAAGCCTTGCACTGATAATGGATAGTCTTTTTGTAAGGCCTGCTGATATCTAAGAAACAGGGAACTGAACTTCTAAGAGTTTCCAAAGATAAAGTAGAACTTTTCAACTTTCAACTTGCTTTAAATTTCTCTCAAGTTAACAACAACCATGACAATACCATTTGATGGTCTCTTTTAAATGAAGCTACTGATGACAATGTTGCACACCCCTGTAATTCTATAGCAATAATCTCACACAAGTGTTCACAAATGGGACTCTTCTTGACAAATTGCTAGGTATTCCAAGAACTGATAGACCTGTATCTAAACAACAGCTCTTTCTTTCTTGACAAAGACAATAAGATCTGTTAGTTTGGAATTTTCTGAGAGTTATGAGTTGGCAAATTAAAAAAAAAATCAAATAAATGCACAGACAAATAACCCTCTTCGCTACTTAGTTTATAATCATCTGACTGTTTTGTGATGTTTATTAAACTGGAATTACAAATTTCAACCCATTTCTGAAAGTCATTGCCAGGGACAGAAACAAGAGTATTTCAGCAGCAGTTATTGATCTGTGCTATTCATAAAGATAAGTGCTTTTCCATTTGTTCACGTATATTATATGGGATTTGAAGCTTATTTCACATTCTCCAGCCCTTCTTTACTCTTATTTCTATGTTTACATTCATTTCTTTCTGTCAAAAATATATCTAAGTACAACTTAGGTCCATTATGAACTCTTCTCTCTGAACATCTCATTCCTCTGAATCTTTCACTCTTCTTGAGAAGATGCAAGGTTGACTCTCAAAGAGTGTAACAAAATGTGCCACCTTACTGAGTCTGAAGTGAGCAGTGCAGAGCTGAATGAACACCATCTCACCTGGTCAATGCTGGTGAGTAGTACACAGGGGAGTTTTCTTACTGATTTCTTAATCAGATCCAGCAAGCCACCTGTTCCTGTTCTTGACCATCGACTTTCTCGGGTTCTTTCACCCACTCATCTAGCCACACACTCCTGAGACTGATAAATATTTACATGAATCTTCTGTTGAAGTTTACCTCTCTGCTGTGTGTTCAAGTTTGTTCACTTTGGTTTGATTTTCATGATCTGTGGTTTGTACCTCTTTCTATATTCCCTTCAGCTCTGCTGTACAGGCAGAGAATATGACAGCTCTGTAGACTGTACAGTTGGTGCCAGTAGTTGCTTGCCTTTTGTTAAAGTCCCCCATGCAGCAAGGACTAAGCTAGCAGACTAAGCTAGCACTGGAACTAATCAGCAGGCAGTATGGTGAGAAAGGAAAAGATTGTGAGATACTGATCTCTCAGGAATATCAAAACTTATGTACTAACCTAAGGAACAATGATAATTAGTCCTTCTCTTGTCCATTTCCTTTCTAGGTCAGAAAACGTTGATTTCTTAAGCTAGAGGGAGTGGAAAAGAAGTCCACCAGAATTTATGGAGAAGTGACTCAAACATGAAGGATATAGGAAATGGATTTTCCTCATTACTGAAGATGTGTTGTAGTTTGTTAGCCTGCCACTTCTTTCCTTCCACAGGCACAGTAAAAAGATTCTTTTTGATATGTAAAGAAATAGAGATTTCTTTGAGATTCAGATTAATAATTTATTTCCAATCTTATCAAATAATTAAGAATGATTGTCCCACTTTTAAAGTTGGAACACTGAGATTTATGGAAAGCATGATTCAGTGTTTAAGAAATAGATCACTAAAAGGCAATTTGATTGATCTAAATCTCTTCAATCTTAAAATAGAGGATTTCAGCTGTTGAATAACTCTAATAAGCAAATAAAAAACACTTAAAAAGATTCTGAGATTTTTGTAGGTCATTCAAATGTCTGCTCTTTTGTGCTTTTATAACTTTGAAACTTCTGAGGGGGTTGTAGTTTCCTGTTGTTGTTTTGGCTTAGAAACAAGTAAAATGAATTTTCTTAATTGTTTCAAAACCGAGAAGCTGCTTCTTTCCTCCAAATTATTTCCTTTACTGAGCAGTCCTTATTTACATCTCCTTGCATGCGTTGTTTCAGGAAAGACATATTTATTATGAAGTGTCACTATAGGATTTCAGAAACTTCACATTTCCATAAGAATTCTGTGACTTGCTAATTGTGAGCATGCGTGGATATTGGTCCCTTGACCAGGAATTCATGAACTGGTCCAATAACTTTCAATTACATTCTGAAGTTTTGAAGTTTTATCTCTAAGATCATGGAAAGTTTAGAGGCATTTCTACTGTTAATTTTTAATGAGGACTCAAGTTCTTAATTTCTTTATTGTTTCTGAAAATTTTTACAAAATGTTTTCATTTAAATACTATACTGTAGTATATTGTACTTTTGATATCATACAGAAATTTACTTCATTTAATATCATAAAGACACCAAAGGTAATTTATGTAAGCACAGAAAAAAGCATATAGACATAAAAATACATGTCCCTGTCTTTTATTGTGTACTCTTGTGATGCTGAGATATGGATCCAAATTCTGGGGTTCAGGTGTCATTTTTATTTACAGAGGGATAACTTCATGCTGAGTACTTAAGCCACAAAATCTTTACAGGACTACAGGACTACTGCAAAGGTTTATTTTCCTCTCTTGAGTCTCCTTAATCCCATTCTGGAGTATAAATACTTCCATAATCCCTTACTTTTGAGTGAAGATGTCATTATCAAAGATGTCAGTTTTTCACTAATCCTCATTCTGAGTGGACACACTGCTGCATAAACAAGATTCTTTTAACCTGGCTAACAAGAGATATTCGTGTCCAGCCACTGCCTCTGCTCTTCCATGGTCTTTATTTCCCAAAGTGCCAGGAACCAACAGACTGCTGAAAATCATTTAAGCTTTTTCTTTTCTTTTTTTCCCCTTAGTCTTTATTTATGAGAAGACACTAGAAATATACAAGGAATTAAAGCTTTGAAGAGAAATTTTTTATTCATGCAGAAGGGGCCCTGTAAAAAGTACAATTGCAGAAGATGACAAAGAATAAAACTTAGCTCTTAAAAGTGTCACATCTTTCTAAGACTCTTGTTTTCAACTGCTGTTGTGGGCTTTTGAATCAATATACAATTTTTGAACTTGCTTTTAGCTGAAAGCTATTTCAAGGATCCTCTTTTCAATCAGCATCCTACAAAGGTAGAAGTGTTTACTTTTTACTTGCATTGTTGTATTTTAAGAAGAGAAGCCCAATTCTAAAACTTGAATGAAAGACAAACCCTTATCTTTTAGCACTTGCACAATAGATGCTTATACAAAACTCAGATGGTTGACTTTTTATTGTTAAAAGATGACATTAACCATGCCAAGACACATGGAGAAAGCCATTCTATTTGGGTCTCACTACATCAGTTTGATACTAGCAAAGCTCAATTTTTTTTTGTTCTTGGAGGCTCAAGACACCTTTTTTCCCAACTAGTTCTTTAATTTTGTGTACCGTGATAAACCAGTTTGAAATTAAACTAATATTCTATTTCTGGAAGCTCTTAGAACTGAGATAGTTGTATTTTAATGCTATTTGCTAACCAGTTAATTGCCAGTTAAAGTTTGATAATTTTTTCCTTTGTATGTCTTATATCACCACATAAGGAAATACAGGTAAATAAAGCAATGACAATTCAAGACTAGAAAGCTACTTTCTTCATTTCAAGTATATGTCATCATCATGACATCTTCCTAACTACTCTTGAGTGTTCTCATTTGATTCTTTACTTTTTTCTTAAAAGAGAAACCCTCCAATGTCATTCATAATTCAGTTTTGGTGCCTCCTTTCTTTGGTCAAATGAACTGATCAACTGCCATAAAATTTCCATTCTTATAAAAGAAACATTTGTACATAACCATTTTGAATGATGTTTTAAGATGGTACAACTTACACATCATGTCCTAGAGAAAATACCTATTTCATGCTCAGCACTTAAACGTACCATTTCACTGTAGCTTTGCTAAATACAGTAATATTTTAACAGGATTTACTGTAAGTGGATCACTGTTAATCTGAATATTATTACCGATAAAAAGTCAGATAATAAACCATCCTCAAAGAATTGCACAAAAATCCTGTCCTTCAGTTGTACTATTTATACAGTAAAATTATTTATAGTATTACACTATTTATAGTAGTACTAATTGTACTATTGCAGATCCTGCACAATAGCTAACTTGTGTACCCCATCAAAATACCTACTTATTAAATGCTGTCTTTCATCTCTCAAAGCCTTGAAAGTGCTCCAGTGGGGCAAACTAATCCCGGTAAAGTACCATAATGTTTTGCTAGTAGAAAATGGGAGGGACAAATTTCAGGACTGAAAGATCCTTAGGAAGGAGATTGAAACTTTGGGTGAGCAAGAATAATACTCTTTTACACAGTTTTCAAATGTGAACAGATGGTGTGATATTGGACGTGCCTAGCTTAGGAAGTGCTGTGAAGATAACTTGTACTCTAAATGGAATGCTACTTAACAGGGATGTAAACAGAAAAATCAGTAGGAAGGTAAGGTGTGAGGAAAATACTGTATTTCACTGATACTGCTCCTTACAGAAACCTTAAACCACTAGATTTATTTTGTGTGTTGCCTTTTTATGTTTAGCAACAGTTCATTTCACCACATCAGTAAGTCTGTACTGCCATTATGCTATCAAACATCGTATTAGTGCTCTACTGAAGCACTTAAAGTGTAGCACTACTGCAAGATGCACTGTTTTCTGGTGATGAGTTTTATAAAGCAGCCTTACAAGCCTCTGTGATAGCATTTGTCTTCGCATCTTTAGTATAAGACTAAAGAGATTTGATGCACTGTGTCTTGTTGCGTCTGATTCTGTCAGCGTATGGCTTTGTGTGGCTCAAAGTGATATGATGTGATGTGAGCTGTAATGCATCAAAGAGACTCAAAGTTTCTTTCACATCCTGAATAATGATAGAAACCTTTGCTACAAAACTAACGTCATGTAACGTTACATATGCAATGGAATAATATTGCAGAAGAATTACAATGCCTAGGTATGTGAAGGATGAAACGGATACAGGGGAAAGGGTGAAATCTGCTTCTTGGATACATACAGCAATTTAAAAAGAACTCATAAGATAATGAGCATCTAACATCTCTAGAAAATTCTTGTATATGAGCAATGATACCTGTTCCAAAAGCACCTTGTTGAGAGCTTAAAAGTTAACAAAAAAAAATTACAAATAAGTTTTGGATTTTTTGCTGGAAAACCTACAAGATTGTAAACTCATTTAAAGGCAAGTAGGTATTTGTGGGTGAGAGAAATAATCCTCTGTGTGTGTGCTTGTGGGAGAGAGAGAGGAATGGGGGGGTAGGGTGGGGAACAGAGGGAGAGTGAGATGCACATTGAGACAGACTAACTGAATGGTTAGTGGGATAAATACCTCTAATTTCAAGTTGTCCTGCACAAGAACCATGCATCCTAGATCTTTAAGATACCTAAACAGATGCTAGATGTTACAGGAAATATGTTGAGATGACTCATTCATAGACAACTAGTTCCTAAAACAATTTGATATGTCTGAATTAGAAGATGTCTTCTAGACTTCAAGTTTCCCTTTTTCATTTCCCCATCTCTGAAATAAGCATAATAGTGTGCTACCTCACGAGATGTGATGAAATAAACATTTGATCAGAACTCCAGTATCTCAGAAATTAAAGCCACATGGATAACAAGATATGTCCGTCATGCAAATGTTTTTTGAACATCAAAAGGCAGCAGCTCTGTAAATCTTATGCACAGATTAGAAGGCTTATTTGAAAATCTTTGCTATAAAAAGGCAGCTTATTGTGGAATACATTGAGAACTAGTGGTGGCTGCTACCAAGAAAATATTTGATCCAAAATCCATCACTGTCTTCATTAAGTGTTCCAGATACTGTGTTTCAAGCATGGTGCAAATATCTTTTAAAGCAGAGAAGGAAGCAGCTAGGATTTTGGACGTATGGCAAATCAGTAGTAAATAGAAGGATATGCCTATTAAAAGGGACACATGGTCTAGGGAAGGAGTCATGATTAAGTCCTGAGAGGAAGCATTGAAATGGGACTTCTAGAAAACAGAGATGAAGTGTAAGTAATTTTTGGGGATCTTTTTACTTCTACTAAACAGAAAAAAAAAATGTATATTTTTGTCATAAATAGAACCAGTAGTAAACTTGCTATAAATTGTTGATTTCTCCTAATAGCAACAATACTTCTTGAAGGAAGATACACATCTTTGTCAGCTCTTTAGGTGTACAAATGTAACAAAGTTTTACTGAACTACATTATTTCAATTTTAGATTATAGAACACAACAAATAACTGCTAATTAAAAAAAATTTGTGAGTTATCTTCCTGCAAACCTGAGAAGGGAAAGAAATTATAGTATTTGATTGTGAAGTACATATACATACATGTGTACATTCTGAAAAAGCATCAATCACCTCGTGAACTAGTGAGCTGTATGAACAAGCTGTTAATTTTTCCACCCAAGGCAAAATCTTTTTTCCATAATTTTTAATGGGTTAGAAGGTAATACTTGCCTGTATACAAGCTAGAAATATTGAAAAACTTTTCTTACAAAATATGTTTTGCATCTGTACTGCAGCAATGAGAATTTTAAATGGAAGATATGACAAAGAATTTTACAAGTGATATATCAGTAAAGGATGAAATTTACAATTCTTGTTCCTAGACAGAGAAGTTAATATGACCTTCCTTATACTGGTGGTAGAAACTTAACTAGATCTCTTCCACCTTTCTCTCTGCAGGAATAATATCAATGGAAATTCCAACCCTGTGATATGGCAATTCTGCACTTTTTTTAAGCTGGTCTTATTGGTACTGTAGGTAGACAGAAAGGAAAATTCATGTCACTTGAAAGTGGTATTGAAACATGTGGTTTAAACAGGCACTGCTGAACCCGGCTTTTAGCTGTGGTTTGGTTTTGTCACTACTCATGTTGAAATCATCTGTCCTGTGTCTGTTTATTGTAGTATTATACATATTACTCCATACAACTCACAGAAAAATAAAAAAGTGGGTATAGCTTCATCTATAATAAGACAGTAGAAAATATTGTTCCTTTTCCACTTTATTCTCTCAGTGTAAGTGCCTTGAACTAGAACAGAATAAATGTGAGTACTGAAACAAAAACAGGATATCTTTGATACATAAAAAATATCCTGATATACCTTAGTGCCATTCTTGGAAATAAGATCAAAAACTAATATATTTTTCTTAGATGGGTGGAATGATTTGTTTTCTCAGAAAGTACTTGTATTCATGGTAGAAGATAAATAAAGGAAAAAGCTAGATATCCAAACAAAGAAAAATGTAATCTTTGAGTGAGATGTAAGACATGATGATACTGGGATCCACGTGTTTTTTTCCTTGATCTCCTATATCACAAAACCTGACTAACATATAGAGTTCCAAGAACTGTTCTATCACTTTACAGTATTACAGAGAACAGGATTCAGATAGATACAGATACAGAAATTCAGTAGTCACTGAGAAGGTAAAAGTTATGAAAATGAGCCTACTCAGAGGAATAACAACACACATACTGCCTTTTACAATGAAAAATAGCAATGTTTTATGATGGGAAGGAAGTAAAATAGTGATTTATATTCTACTAATCAGGAACAACAAAGTCAACTGTTGACACTTGGTTATCAGATGCATATGAAACATAAATCAATTTTTTTTTACATTTGTGCCCACATTTTCTATAGCTTCAATTTTTTGAACTATTTTGGGGCCTGGTATAGAAATGAGCCTCAGGAAAATAAATATAATAATATATGGAACTTCTTATCTTCAGTATGCATCTCATCATTCTCCCACCCCTTCAGATATGAAGCAGATCCACTATTTCCACTCATTATTTCAGTCTTGTAAAGTCTTTTGAGTGTCAGGTTGATTCATTAGCCTTTGTTTTTTTGCTTTTCTATTTGTTTCTCTAGGTCACTCCTACTCTGGTCACCTCCCATTTCATTACTCATGATATAAGTTATTCTTAAAGTATATTTTTCTAAAATATTTTTCACCCTGACATTTTAAAAGCATGTCTTAAATCTGTCCAGTGTGATACTCAATAAATTTTCAATATAGTTAATAAATATCAACTGTGAGATTCAAACAACACCTTTTTGTGATTCAGATAGGAATGAATAAGAAATTCATAGGATTATAAATTATAAAAGGAGAAAAATGGGAAAACAATACAAATCTGACCATGCTGACTGATTAGCAACTCTTTTGAATTCTTCATTTTATTACCTGCTTTAAAATGTTTTCCTCTCTGATACAATTATTTTAACAATTTATTTTTTGTTCTTTATTCCAGTAACATCCTACCAATTAACTCTTCTAAAGGCAGCAGAGATGTCAAGACTAGCACTGACATAAGTGAAAGCAAAAGTGAACCTTTAGATTCACAGAAAATACACATTCTACTTGTATTTCTCTCTGCTGTTGAGAGGGCTAGACATTCCTATCAAAAGGACTTACTATTCTGGTAATCATATATATAAACGAAGATGAGACATAAAGTTTCATAACAGGTAAAGTATTGAGCTGAAGTCAATTTAAGAAGCAACCCCGGGTGCATGTTTTCCCGCAGTATTAAGACATACAGAAAATACATTCTTTCATCAGGGGTTTTCTCTAGCATTTCATGTTCATTTTTACCATCATCAGTATATCATTCATGGCTACATTCAGCAGCATGCCCTCAGAGTTGTTTTATATGCACTTCATTTATATTTGCCATGACTTTTATTTAAGGACATTTCTAAGAACATTTTTATAAACTCTGTGCAGGTCATTATTCATCTTTGTTATATGGATGGCTTGCTAGTTGCTTGGCAGCCTATATGTGATTTATTAGATGAATGTATGATATTTAGAGCACGAATTTTTCAAACTTGTCTGAATTGGAAGTGATTTTGAAGCTGTGATGTATATTGATTTGATTATTGTTTTGTAAATATTTTCTTGCTTAATAGAGAGAGAACAGAATGCCCCTCCTGAAGTGTAACTACTTGAGGGAAAGGGTTTCTGCTAGTCATCAAATGGGACGCATAAATCAGTTTTATTTAATACAAAATCTATGGCTTGATTTAAAAAAAGGTAGGCTTGAAGCTTTCTTTTTTAGCTGAGTATTTGAAGACCAAATGGATTTTTATTTATTTTAGCTTTTTATATTCTTTTTCATCTCTGAAAATTCTGATTTTTGCATATTTGTATTACTTTCTTCCTCGTATGTGACATGTGACAGTAGATGAATTATATATACAGAGTTTTCACTGATAAAAGGATAGTTATTAATAGGAAGTGTACTCTTACTGTAGTGTGTACTTTAAGTGAATTAAAGTCTGGACATCCCTTTGCTTATTTTTCCTTTACTTCCCTGTCTTTAAATAATCTTCATGCTGTAAAACAATGATAATAAACTGATTACCACATGTTAATACAAGATAGTGCCCTGTCTCATAGACCTAAATAATGGGGTTTGTTATTTCTTTTTCTACTCCCCTTTTTTGACCCATGTCTGTCTTTTTCCTTCTGTCCTAGGACTTCTCACTTCTCAAAGGTTTGGAAACATGGATCCAGTTTTGGAATAGTCCTTAATGGATGAACTTAATAAAATGTCAAAAATACCATTTCATGTGGTCTTATACAATAGAGTAACATTTAAATCATTTCACTGATTCATTGTTTAAAGTTCCATTACATTAAAATTTTCAAACAATTTTCTTTACTTTCTTCGTCGGTTGGTACCTAAAAGAAGAATTCTTGTGGTCAAAGGTAGGGTAAGTCACATTATACTGTTCATTGGCTCACTTAAACTTCAGAACAGAATTCTGTCTTGAAAATTTTGCAGGACTCAATTTTCCAAACCAGGTCATAATCTTACGGAAATAATCAGATCTGTGCTCATCTATCTCTGACATTGGCATCTCAAATTGTTGTATAATACCTACAGAAGTTCATAAAATTTTTGTACTTCTCATTTTCTTCCATTTTCTGTTTGCGTTTGTTGCTGGGTCATCTTAACCTTTTTCTGTCTAAACAAAAAGGTTTTGTCCATTGCCCTGTTGTAGCTTTGTCCTCTGAAAATAAAATCCAATGCTTTATTTTTCAGAAAACCATTCCAGAAAGTTCATTTGTGAAATGAATAGTGAAAAGGCATTGATATTTGAAATCTAAGGAAGTTTAGATTTAGAAGTCAAAGGAGGGATCAATTTACTATTTTTCATGTCCTATCACATTTGTGCTTCTCTGGTTGGATCAGGAGGTGATATCAGACAGCAGTGTGATCTTTATCTGTTTTTCCTGGATTTATCAGCATTGGGCTTTGCTTGGGATATTGTCACAAATAATGATTTTCCAGATTAGTCCTTTGTGCTTACTTTTCAGCATGAGGTTTTCAGGAACATGTAATTGTGCATATGAGATTCTTAAGTAGTTTTGTAATAGTCTATGATTAGCTATTTTAGTTAATTTTCTACTTGAAGTTGCATGAGTTTTTTTCTCAATTCTACAGAATAAGTTATTAGTTTGGGTTTTCATTTGTTTGTTTGTTTCCTTGAAAAAAGATGCTTTTAAAATCAGAAAGTGCAGCGTGTTGTACGTTTTGAATCTTACTTCTGAAGCATCATAGTTTAGTATTAGTGTTCTGACAAGTACAAATATATTGCTTAAAGTACGTCATTTTATAATGTTGACTTTAAACTTTGTTGGATCTCTTCCTACACTGATAGCTCACACTGAGAGCTATCCCAAGGATTTACACCATTCTGAGAAATGGCTACATGTTCTGAAAAGTGACATGGCTGTCAATCTGCAGCACATGGTAATACACAAACTTCAGAAAAAAGAGAAAGGTGTGAAATAACTGATATGAACCCAAGTTGTCATATCTCTCAGACCTGCAAGGCATTAGCAAGACTTAGAAGCACTTTCAGAGGGACACGGAGATTAACAGGAGACACTGCTCCAAAGAGTTTGAGATTTTAGTTCCAAGGTGTTTGGACAAGGGATAGAAAAAGGACAAATGTGCTCTTTCAACTACTGTAATCAGAGTTCTCTGAGAGCAAAGTTGGTAAGAATCATATGAAAGAGTACTTGTGGCTTACGCAGAAGTACTGTGTTGAACTACAGCTTACTAGGATGCAAAAAGAAGGGAAGTACACTACTTTTTTGGGATTTATTTTATTTTCGACAGGATTTTTCCAATTTTCTGTTCTGTGGTTAGGAATCCATAAAACAACACTAGATTCTTCAAAAAGACCATAGGTTCTTCAGAAGGTAGGGGTTTTTTTGTTTATTTTGGTGTTGTTGTTTTGGTTTTGGGGGGAGTTGGGGTTTTTTTTCTTGTCTCAGAGTTCTGATAATGGATCAAAATCAAGATTGCATTGCTCTTTATGACTACCTGAAAAGAGGTTGTATCAAGGTGGAGGTTGGTCTCTTCTCCCAAGTAATAAGCAACAGGACAAAAGGAAATGACCTCAAGTTTCCTAAGGGAAGTTCAGATTAGATATAAGGAAAAATTTCTTCACTAAAAGTGTAGTCAAACATTGGAACAATTGCCCAGAGAAGCTGTTGAGCTACCATCCCTGGACGTAATTAAAAGATGTGTAGATGTAGTGCTTAGGTACATGATTTAGTGGTGAACATGGTAGTGCTGGGTTAACAATTGCACTCAATGATTTAGGGGCATTTTCCAACCTAAACAACTGCATGATGTTATGATTCTAATAAAAGCATATCACTTTAACTATCATATATCTGAAGTCAAATGTCAGATTTGTTATTGCGGAGAGGTTAAACACATGGTAGGGCACTTACCTAGAAGCATACATACAACATGGGAGAACTCTCTCAAAAAAACCACTTCCACTCCCTCTCCTCTTCCCATCACAAAGGAGTGTCCATGTCCTGTTGTCCCTGAGCTATCAATATGCCAGGGGGTAGTATCATAAAGACCATGGATTTTGAATTTGCTTACCTATTCCTGCACAAGGTAAAAAAATACATAATTTCACAGAGCAGCACTATTGCCACTTTGCTGCAATGCCTTTTATGTCCCATGAATACTTTGCCTGCTTTGAACCCTCAACTGGGACTGAACCTTTTTCCTTGAGAGGCTGTCATCTAAGGACAACTATAACATTGGTTATAGTTGCTCTATGGATGTGGTCTTTCTGGACTTCAGCAAAGCCTTTGACACTGTCTCCCACAGCACACTCCTGAAAAAGCTGGCAGCCCACGGCTTGGAGAAGGGCACTCTGTGCTGGGTTAGGAACTGGTTGGAGGACCAGGCCCAGAGAGTGGTGGTGCATGGTGCTGCATCCAGTTGGCAGCTGGTCGCTAGTGGTGTCCCCCAGGGATCAGTGTTGGGTCCAGTCCTGTTTAATATCTTTATTGATGATCTAGATGAGGGGATTGAGTGTACAATTAGCAAATTTGCAGATGATACCAAGTCGAGGGGGGGAGTGTTGATCTGCTGAAAGGCAGAAGGGTTCAGATGGACCTGGACAACCTGGAGAGATGGTCTGATTCCAATGGAATGAGGTTCAACAAGACCAAGTGCCGGGTCTTGCACTTTGGCCACAACAACCCCACAACAAGGCTGGGACAGAGTAGCTGGAGAGCAGCCAGGCAGAAAGCGACCTGGGAGTTTGGATTGACAAGAAACTGAACATGAGCCAGCAGTGTGCCCAGGTGGCCAAGAAGGCCAATGGCATCCTGGCCTAGATCAGGAACAGTGTGGCCAACAGGACCAGGGAAGTGATTCTTCCCCTGTACTCAGCGCTGGTGAGGCCACACCTGGAGTGCTGTGTCCAGTTCTGAGCCCTTCAGTTCAGGAAGGACATTGAGGTGCTGGAGAGGATCCAGAGAAGAGCAACAAGGCTGGTGAAGGGACTCAAGTCCTGTGAGGAGAGGCTGAGGGAGCTGGAGTTGTTCAGCCTGGAGAAGAGGAGGCTCAGGGGAGACCTCATCACTCTCTACAACTACCTGACAGGACATTGTAGCCAGGTGGAGGTTGGTCTCTTCTCCCAGGCAACCAGCAGTAGGACAAGAGGGCACGGTCTTAAACTCTGCCAAGGGAAGTTTAGGTTGGATATTAGGAAGGAATTTTTTATGGAGAGAGTAACCAGACATTGGAATGGGCTGCCCAGGGAGGTGGTGGACTTACCACCCCTGGAGGTTTTTAAGATGAGACTGGATGTGGCACTGAGTGCTATGGTCTAGTAACCACAGTGATCTTGGATCAAGGGTTGGACTTGATGATCTCAGAGGTCTTTTCCACCCTGCTTGATTCTATGATTCTTTAATTAAGGTTTTCAGAAAAACTTGTGGATGTAAAAGAGCACACAAGTTCAACTGGATGCTGTTTCTCCAGAGGACTCCAAAATAAAGCACTGTTAGGCTCAAGTGGGAAGAGAATCACTTAAGAAAAATGAGCTCATAGACTCATTTTACATGCCAGCAAAAGAAAGAGCCACATAATTCAGAGTCCCCCATCAGATGCGGACATGGTGTAATAAGCATTTCTAAAAAATTAGAGGACATTAAGAAAAGTACTTTCTTTTGCAACATGTCTTTGAGGGCAAATAAGGATGCAATATGAAGATATGGAGGGGTGCCAAGTCTGTTAGAGTACTGTTGGAAGAAACTAGGGCTGAGTCAATTTTATCCAGCCCTGACTTACTTGTGTATGTTCTAAATATGTTCTAAAAGGATGAAAATAAAAAGAAAGTTAGTTTTCACTTTTTTTCTCTTACTCAAAGTTCAGGTTTTCTCAGAAAGAAAGACACTTCATGCATGCTAATCCATATACAGACATACTATTTCAGACAGTCAGGGATTAGGGCTCAAGTGTGACATAAGAACAAGCTATTACAATAGTACAGGGGCTGTGAACTGTCCTTTGAACAAAGCCTGATTTAATAATATGCTTGTGCACATTGTGAAAGCAGAGCCTAGATGTGTAGGTCAAAGAACAGCACTTAAATGTTGGGATACATCTCTGAATTAAAACCACCTCACTTTTCTCAGTATCCATTGTGGCTCTGTTTTCCTCACGGTAACTCTAACGTTTAAGATATTTGGATTGAACCATCTGGGAATACAGAGCATGTGTGAATGCACATAAAAGCAGTTTCTAAAATAAAGGTTACTACTTTTCCAAATATTTTCCTATTTTTTTTGGTCTAATGTAACATGGTATTTCCAGGTAAAGAATACTTAAAATTTATGTGGAAAGTGAAGGACAAAAGGCAGGATGACTTAGATGGGTTGTCTATCAGCTCCTTAAAAAGATAGAAACTTGTTTTAGATACCCTACTCACTAAAGCAGCTTTGCTTTCAACAAAAAAATATTGGGGTGGATGGCAGGCTGATGTAAAAATGCATACCTTTCTTGACCTCAATATTTTTCCCCAGGTAAATTATTTTCTTTTTATTTCTTTTTATTTTAAGTGTTATTTCCCCTAGAGAAGAACTAAAACATTTCCTCAAGAAAAGAATAAGATATGATGCACAGCCTTTCACATATTTACTTCTATTCTACATTATTGTCTTGTGCACTAGTCTTGGGAAAAAGCCATCTGTATTTTATGATTATTCTGGCAACATTAATAAAATGTTCACACAGTGTTCTTGCTTACTGAATACACAGTGCAACTATTGCTAGTTCTTTTGTTTAAAACATTCCACAACATACACTCCACTTGCAACTAGAAATTCATCCTTTGCTATCACAGTTTCATGTATAAGATTATCAGTATTTCTAACTACACTTTATTTGGAATAAAAGATTTCTATTGTAGTTTATATAATGATTAAAAAATTTAGCTTTCATAATATAGAAAAGATACTTTCATCAAAGACTAGGTCTGCTGCCTTTTACTTTCATTGACTTACCTTAAAAACACTGACATGATTTTTCATGGAATAAGGAAGTATGAGGTGTGAAAACAGAAGGCAGGAGCTGATGGAAATATTTATAGAAGATTTAAGCTTTATTCTCTCTCCAAATCCATATTTTTTTTTTCTAAAAGCAGGATGCATTGTTCCATTAATATTGTCCAGTGAATAAACATGCTAAGTAATGGCATCTACTAAGACTTGAATATAAACTCCCATCCTGTCTTACTATCATACTCTTCGTCTTTAACTTGATTTTTGCTAGTAATCTGGTCAAGGTATGTAGGCACTTCTTTTCTCTGATAACTTTTTTTTCTTTGTAAGCCCAGTTAAGAAAATGTTTGGGAATAAAAATACCTGTGGAAAGTCTGGAAAATAAATTCTTCAAACAAAACTACTATTTAGAGTAAGTTAAATGATAAACATTGGATTAGCAAAGAGTCTTCTTTGTAAACAAGTAAATTGCTATTAATGTTGATTTTTAAGAAGGTAGGATTTTCCAGAGCATGAATAAGGGTAAAAGAGATAGCTATCCAGTACTTATTGTTTTAAGTATCTATTGAGCCTCTCTTTAATTAAATGGAAATCAGAACAGGTCTAAGGGTATAATATATGATACAATGCCATGCTGCACACAGGGTTAATTAACACTTCAGCTGGAATCAGACCAATATCAAACCAGGAGCCCACAGTACTCTTTGTGGAGTATATTAGAAGTAAATAGGAATAGGATTTGATCTTACTGTTTCAGAAACATATTTTAGGACAGCAAGAGTTGTCCTTTAAAAGTGACCTCTCTCTCCTGTTTCTGTGCAGAGAGACTGTAGAGAAGTGAACAATTTAACCTTGGCAAGAGGAAATCAGGTTTAATAAAACTACCCTATTTCCATGTACACTTAAAACATTTTCAAATTAATTTGAAGACAAGGTATTTATAGACCTCCATGTACAGCTTAAAGTCAACCTCAGGATTTGGGATGAGCTTTTACATGTACATGATTGATCTAAGAAGAGTGTCTTTGAAAGTCAATAAGATATGTAATCCTAAATAGCTTACATTGCACTTTTAAAGTGCAAAGTTTTTATTCATGCAATCCATATGTACTACTTAGAATTATAGACTGTTGTGGGGAGGGGTGGAGGGCATTAAAGAATAACAACTTAGTTCTACTAATCAGGGAGGCAAGCAGCATTTAACGTTTTTAAGTTAATTCAAATCTAAGTTTTATTTTTTGTTACACTTTAGCAAACACTTGTGAATATTTTTGAGGGTTCTTTGATTTATGTGGATGCCTTGCAATGGATGTAAATATGGTTCCTTTTTAGTCAGATGTTTGTCTAGTTGGAAAAAAATTTGCTAAAGGGAATCTCAAAGGTTTATTATAGTATTTTTTAATCACTTCCGAATATATTAATCACCAAAATGTCAGGATAAAAATCTTATATTAAAGCAATTTTCTCTGTTTATATAACCAATAACACTTTTAGACATTCATATAAACACATATTTCAATTAATTTATACCTTTTCTGTGGTTTCCTTATGCTTCAGACTTGGAATAATAGTGGCCCGTTTTGTAGGAAATTCAGTTGTCTAAAGACGTAGGAATGCACATTTCAGTGTTATTTTTGAAAAAGTGAAATCTAATTTAGACACAAATACTTTTAGGATATATCATCATCTCCTTTCCTATCTTCTAGTAGGATGGCATTAAAAACTGACTTTTTCACCCTGACATAATTTCTATTGAAGCTAGTGGAAATAATTCAATTTCACTTTTCTTCACTGAGTGTTGCACTTTCTAATTCTTTCACACTAGCTTAGTTCCATTGTGTTATCACTTCTAGGAAAATAGAAAATGATCAAATACAAATTATCTCTTCCTAACGTGTCACGTAAAACATGTCATAATTTACTTTAGCAAGAAGAAAATCTCTTACCTTTGAGTTATTTGCTTTTTTGTCTTTTAAACAAATCCTGGTTTGGGGCTACGCTTTTTAGAATTTCACTTTTTTAAAGGTTCAAAATATTTTTAGAGACTAGGTAAAAGTAATTAAATATCAGAACAAAAAATAGAGGATTTACCTTGGTTGTAAAAAGGATGCTAGAAATTGCTATGAAGGACAGATCATAACTAAAAAATGTTTTAGAGAAAGCAATCTCGTCTGTTTTTTACAAATTAATTTGCATATTTTTCCAGAACAGTATGAAAGAACAGATTTTTTTTTTCCCAAGCAGTATGTCTCAGACTTGCAGTTTCATCATAAAATTCCTGATAAAAGCATTTTCTTTGTTGAAAAAATGGAATCCCAACAAATTGTGGTATTCAACAGGATTGCATCTCCCTGTGTGGATTCAGTGACTTTGTTTGAGTCAACTCTACAGCTTTTATCAAAAGTGTAAAGCATGGGGGTTTAAAATATTTTTTAAGCTGAAATGTCTAAATCAACTTTTTGAAATAATTGGCTCAATTTAAATATGACTAACTTTTATTCTTATGCAACTCAAACGTGGATGAAGCAGTTTTAAGCTACAACTTCCCTTTTCCTAAGTACTAAATAACCCCCAAATCTCACTCTTTCAGTTAGCTCCTATTTTTTTAAGGTAAAACAGGGTTTAAGTTTAGGAAACTTCATATATGAGGTCTGTTACATATGTGTAGCTGGAGCCTTACCCAGATTCATAATAAGCATTGACTTTGATGGACACAGTATCATACTTTCACTGAAATGATCAGTACTTCAGTTAGTGTCAAAAAGAAAAAAATTCATTCATGGGCTCACAGTTCAGGAGTTGACTGGTCTTGTGAAATAAAGCTGTTTTCTGAAGTAAAACAGAAGTTATGAGTCTTTTATTTTGCCAGCCCCACTGCCTTTGTTTCCTCAGTTGAATCTGCTTAGCTGTTCCAAAGAGCAGTGTGAAAAGTTACAAATTTTTAGTTACAAAGTTACAAAGGAGAATAAATCATTGTTGTTTTATAGAAATGTCACCAGAAAATTCTAGCAAAAAAGGAAGGCTTTGTAATCTATCTGATTTTGTTGGATGAGTGATATCCTTAGGACATATGTTCCTGCATTAGTTCGGAGATAATATCATATTTTAAAAAAAATTATATTTAAAGTGCTATTTGCTACAGTTATACCTTTTCTTGTACCTTTATACTTTTTTGTGTCATTTATATAGAAAAGGGAAATATTCTCAGTATGAAGGTGCTAACATTTTTCATCGTTATTTCCCCTCAAATTACAGAAATGCATCTTTGGAAAATAATATAAACTGTAAGTGTACATTAATGTTAATAAATGTATCTTTGATTTATTTAAAAATATATATTTAACCTTTGGTTTATCTTCTACAGATTTTTTGCATGTGGTCTTTGTAAAATTTCTGCTGCCTAACTGAGAAAGTAAGTAATTAGGTCCCATTTTCATGTGGACCATATTTAGCAGTGGGTTTGGTTTAAATTTGCTGTATCATCTGTATAATGTTGCTTTTGTGGCATTATAAACTTCTCATGTGTACTGCCAGAAGACATAAAATGGCCCAGTGGCATATGTTATGTTCTTGCATCTGCCTAATTTTCAACTTGAAATACCACACAGCAATGTTTGTGATAAACTACACACAACAAGGTCAAAGCAGGTGCCTGCTGGGATGAATAATCATCTTTATTTCATCATCTCATATCAACAGGTATCATGGAGACAAAGTAATAGCTTTTATGAGAGGAGCTTCATACATACCTCTGAAAAGTTATGAGGCACAGAACAGAATCAACTAAGAGATAATGACTGTAGATTTGCTATAGAGTGCCCTGCAGTTCAATTTACATTGCGTCCTGAAGGGTTCTTTGTAGGAAGGACAGATTTTTCAAAACAAATAGGCTTGAAAGTACTATCTAATCACTAATGCTCAAACTGTGTGTGCTACTTTTAAAGTTTCCTCTGTAGGAAAAGTGTGTTTTGTTTTGGTTTGGTTTTTTTTGTAGGCAGTTTTACCTCTCTATACTCTCTCCATTTTTTAAATAGCAAATGTATGCATTCCCCAACATATATTTCAACACTTGTGCAGCCCTAATCGTCACATGAAAAGTGAAGTCGTTTTGCATTATCTATAATGAAAATATTTTACCTCTGTATTATTTCTAATATCTAAAGAATGACCGTATTAGAGATTAATGGAAGCTAGAGGTTGAATTAGTGGGTATAGGTGATATTTTAGGACAATAAGCTATAAGAGCTGGAAAAGTAGATAAATACATCTTTACCCAAAAAAGCATGGAGTAAAACCTAAAAAAAAAACCAGTGAAAATTGCTGGAAACAAAATCTGGATATGCAGCTCACAGCTCAAGGGTTCAGCTGTCTGCAAGTTTGTACTTTGTGAAGCACAACTGTATGACTTTTGAGTCAGTTCTAATGAACAAAACTGTTACTGAGTTGTGCAAGTACACAAAGTCAAAGCCATGTAAGACAAAAGTGAAAAGAAAAAGAGAACTTAGTTTTTGAAATTGCTAATAGGAATTCAAAACTTTATGAAAAAATATGAAAACCTACAGCACATGATCAATTTGGGAGATGACTAATCACTGAAATAAAAGATAGAACATTCTCAGGCCCAGTTGGTTTTAGAGCAAAATACATTATGTTCGATAGGGCCAGTTCTTACCAGTTACTGTCACTGGGACACACAAACCTCTGAGGCTGTAACGCCGCTGCAGTTCCTGGCACTGATGGTTCCACTCAAATACACCCACCCCCCCCTTTGTAGAAAGCCCCTTTTTGCTCTTCCCCTTAGACACACAAACGTGCACCAGTGGGTTTCATCTCTAGAGACTCCAGACCTCACTCTGTCATGAGCGGCTGTCCAGGACTATGCTGGTTCCCCGATAGCAAGTTACTCCTGTGATCTCTCCTACAGGAAAGACTTAGAAAGAAATTTAATACATAAGACAGACTGTACTGACTAGGCTTGGGGCAGGGACTGATAACCAACCAACCAGAAAAGTGTTTACACATGAACAGGTCTTTTTATCCCCTTATGTCTCTACTTTCTCACACTTCTTCCTTCACAAATCACTTAGATCCCTCCTCCAAAGATATCCATAAGAATTCTGGTGCAAACCTGAAATACTTTTCCTCTGCACCCATTATGTGTCTCACAGCCCTAGGCACTGGTCCCTTCTCAGAACAAAAGGTAGTCCCCCTGCATTGGTTCCCTTTGATGTGTTTCACAAGTGGGCTCTAGGACAGCCATGGTAGGGCCTGGACAGGACATCCCTTCCTCTGAGTCCTTTGTTTGCTTTGCTGAATGCCCCTGTGCCCCAGAGCTCCTCTGATTTTGTGCAGATGAGGCTTTGATGGACTGATGGCTCCTGGGATTGGCTTGGGAGGAGGAGGGTAAGGGTTTATTTGGGGGCTCCCCATCCCAGATATTGTCTCTCTGTTCTCTTTTGTAGGTATGCAGAGGAATTTCTGTCAAAAAACCTAGCAAAGTATAGGTGATGCATCTGCCATTGACCAGTGATGGCCTACCCAGGCTTGCCGAGTGCTGTTGAGCTGATGAGGAGCATATTCATACTTTTATTATTAGAATATTAATCTTAAATATTGACATATACTAGAACATTAATCTTAAATATTGACATATACTATATAAATTCCATATAGTCCTGCCGAAGATGCTCAAACGAAAGTGACCAGTGAAGACAGAGCTGCAGACCAGGTTTAATATGCAAATTATCTTGTCCTTAAAGAAAAATATATAGAGAAGGCATTTCTACCATGGGTGCCTCAAGCATGCAAATTTAATTCTCTTCTCCAGTCTCCAGGTCTACCTAAAATTATGTTTTTATTGATATCAGCCTTTTTCAATCAAACACATGGTTAAAGAAAAAGATGAACTTTAACTTTTGCTTAAGTGATAGACATCTCAGTAGTGGGAGGAGACTATGTGTGGCATAAGACAATCTTCTTGGACAAGCCACAACAATCCAAACTCTATCTTTCGGTCACTGTTGTCTTGTTACATGTGTGCGACTAACATTGAAAGATGTCTGAGTTAAAAAGGAGTTTTTATTCTTTTGCAGGAGAGTGGAATACTTTATTTTGCACGAAGTGTGATTGCATACTTTATTTTGAGAAGCATCTATGAAATAATTTTAATGAAGAGAAAAAGTGCTAATTGTGAGATGCAAACAAACTTGTATTGAAAGAAATGTAGCAAACTGTGAGAAAAGTTGTAAAGTGGTTGAAAAATTCCCTTACTCTCGCAGCATTTCTTGACATTTAAAGAGAATAAAACCTTCATAAGAGTAAAATTCTCTCTTGGTTTCCACACATCAACTGTTTTTAAGTAGACTGTGTTTTTTCAAACTTTGTGTACCTGTAGCAAAATATTCTAGTCTGGTGGAATGAGATTGCACAGATTTTATGTGACTATTTTCAAAACAGGAGTACCACAGAAGAATATTTTTTTTTTAAAAAGCGCTCATAAGAATTAACAGAGTCCATGCAAGGGGCAACAGAACTTATTGCTATTCTTCTTTAAAATATTTTGGGAAAATTGTTATGATGGATTCAAAATAGTGTAATTACATAAGAAAAAGTTGTATGCAAACCACATCTAGTCTAAAAGACTTCAGGGATCTATCTACTGTGCTGAATTCCATACTTTAAAAAATGTGATGAACCCTGGATTCCCTCTTATACCAAGTAATTTTAAAATGGGCTTCTTTAGCACTACAGCAAGAAATAAGTTTTCTTACTCTTCTCTAAAAGATGGTCAGACAAAAATTTAGCCAGTCCAGAAAAGAATACTGAGCTATTTGTGAGCGAACCCCTGGAACATTTCCTCCATCCTGGGAGACCAAGAGGTAAAATGACAAGTCAGGTGATGTCCCAATTCACCTAAGAGGAAACTTGCATAACTACAGAAACCAGAGGTTTTGGCAACAAGCCACAGCCTACATTAGGGTCCCAAAATAAGACTATGGAATAAACCTGGGAACTGTGGCAACAGAAGCCAAATGGGAATTTTTCTGGAAAGCCAGAGAGGTTGAGATGTTTTATCACTCTGCCTTAAATCTGAAGAAAATTGAAATTATTTAGATGTGTATTGTTCTAATTTCAGTAGAAAAAAACCAGCTATGAACTCAAAGACTTAGTTGAAGGTTGATTATTCTTAAGCTCTGGACTTTGGACTATATGAAGGAGCAGATATATGCAAACCCAGCAGGCTTTCTCTCTTTTGGTTTTATCAAATACATTCTGTAAATGTCATAAATGATACAAAAGACTTCCTTATGCCCGAACTAGAGTTTTTAATGGCTACCCTGTACCCAAGAAGTTGATGCAGCTTATCTGGTTGCAGCATATGTCAAATTACAGTTATAACTTTCATTTGAAACCCACATTACATCTGCGCTACTTTTACAGGGGTGTCTGACCCAGTGTTTGCAATTAAACCAAGTGATTTCTTGCAGGCAAAGCACAAAGTAAAATAAAGAAATTATGACAAACAAGAAAATTGCATTGTTCTGTCTCCCAAGTTATTGCAAATAATTGTACCATAGATACAACACATCAACAGCATATCAAATGTCTGATCTACATATCTAAGTTCCCACAGATAATCACACAGGAAGGTTTTTAGCGCCATTTGAAAGTGAGAAAACCCCTCATTTCTCTTCAACTGTTTTTGAACCATTTCAGTGTGTCCATCTTAAATTTTGCCAGATTTACAATGAGAAGAAAGATTCCTTTTTCCAAGCGTAAACAGTCAAAAATGCACAGTACTTTTGCATTTTAATGCCACAAACGTTTTAACTGCTGTGAGTTCATGAAAAATCATGAAGTTTCTCTATACATCCCAGGTGAAACAAGTGAGTCAAACCTCAGCTGGCTGCAAAAATTGCTGCTGCAGTTTTCCAGCTGTGTGGAGCTCACTGCAGATTCAGCAACCACGTGTGACACTATGCTTATTCTTCTTTGGGAAACTAATTAAAATGCTCAGGTTTCATATATTTCCAGTCCTCAATTTATTACATTTCACATGGGAAAATCTCAATATTCCAAAATGTCTTTAACAACCAATATATGAAAAACAAACAATAATATGATATAAATAGTTATTTTTACATGCAAAAAAAGAATATTCACCTCCACTTGAATAATTTATTCAAGGCTATTTAAAACAATACATACAATTTATCTGTTAAAAGAAAATATAGCGAATCACTGTTTACATGTAACATTTAAACAGGAATACAAAACAGCAGTCACTTTTCTACTGTCTACAATAGACAGGAACTCTTTTATATTTAAAAGAAGAGAATATAGCTAGCAGAATGGCACAATCTCTTGCAAGCTGAAATACTGCACATTGACTAATGCATCTCTCCCTCTTTGTAAAGTAACATGATTCACAAAAATTACTATTTTTCATTATAATAATTGTCCCATAAATGTCATACCTATGTGGAATATGTGAGTTCATATGGTAAGCAGAATACCTAAAGTAAACTAGTAATGTGATGAAATAACAAACGTGGTGTAATAATTTAAGAGAAAGTATCTGATAACCAGACCGATGAGCCATTACACATGACTCGTAGGTGGTGGCAGAAAAAAGCTGTAACATTTAAGAAGCTTTTCCACAATGTTCACTGACTTTGGGAGTGTCGAAGCTCCATTTCCTCTGTTGTTGTAAATATGAATTGACTTCAATGGACGACATCTTCTGGGAGAAAGTCAGGAACTGTTTTAATATTTTTTGTTCATAAGAGTTGCTAGATACCTACCCTTGCTGCCCCATAAGAGGAAGCACTTCAGCCCCACAAGTGCAATTTTGCTAGGCAGTACCCTAGTAACCCTGGTTATAGACTGACAGCAGCAGTGATAAAAGGAATAGCAGTACAGATAATATCAGCAATCATATGTCCCTTTGATACAGCTTTGACTGATATTCCAGAAGTTGCAAGGCCTAAGGGATAAATGCATGATGGAGGCTTGTCGTGTTTACTTTTATTACCTCTTGCCATTTCACATGCATTTTGCATAAAGGATACATGAATACATATAGACAGCATATATTATATAGTAATTTATACCTAGAAGCACCTTAGAGAAAAAATCATGCTAACAAAATAAACAGACTTAAAAACCTGCTCTAGTTCACACCTTTATACTATTGCTGCTAACTTAGCATTTTTGAAAGCATCAGTTATTGCTGAAAAAGATTATATTGAAATCAAACAGGACATTCAAGATTCTTGTTGTTTACCTTTCCCAGTTCTCTTCCTAATAAACACTTTTGTATTTAGATTGGGTTTTCATGATCCATTTCATGTTCAGTCTCAGCGTTAGCATTGTAGTTTGAAAGATGGAAGTGTTTCTGTTGTTTAGAAAGGACCCCAAATGCGAAGAGCCAAAAATTTCATGAGAAGGGAATGAAAGGGTTTCTCCCATCCATATTTTTCAACAAAGTATAACCAGTTGCAGTTGTTACTGAAAGTCACACAGAAGAAGGAAAAAATACCCGGCCGCAGGCACAGAGTCAGTCAAGGCATGGTCACCTGAACATTTACTGAATCTGTAGTTTTAGCTGACTTGCTGTCTCACTAATTGCTCCAGTCATTTATTTTCCTCACAGTTTCTTCATACCTTCTTAATTCCATTTTGCACTCTGTCCTTGCAATGTAACTCTGTTTACTTTCCTTTCTTTCTGTGTTTATTGCCTCTGAAATAAATCAATAAAGAAAGAGGTATAAAAAAAAAACCTAAAAAAATGTTTATTGCCTTCCTGTGGTTCTCTCTATGTGTCAGCTCCCATTTCCTTTCTCTATACATTGAAATTTGAGAAAGAAACACCTACTGATATGTGCTTTGTGTACTACCCAGCACTGTGGAGGCTTGTTTTAAACTGACTCTTAAATATTGCTATAGTATTGCTATGGTAAGAATGACTAAAAATAACTATGATTTACATTAATTGAGTAAATGAAAAAGACAGAAATAAAATCTATGTCTTCCAGATCTCTGTCTTCAAGTTCTGAACTGGAATATTATTATACTTTATTTCCTTTTTTTTTTTTTTTTCCTAATTAAGAGGGAACTAAAGGAATTATAAGTTAGGTTTACCAATTCTTTTAGGCAAACACTAACCCACTCAACAAAAGTAACCAAAAAGAGTACAAAAAGACCTAACTTCTGACAAGAGCCTTATGGCATGTGATAATAGAGTATGAACTTTTCAGCAGTTGAACAACCAGATGGCTTCCCAGAGTACATGTCAACTAAGGTTTGTTCTACTACCTGTGACCTTTCAAAAGCATATCAGCTTCACTTTAGTCAAAGAAGCTAAGGTTAACTTTTTAGCAATTTTGTGACACACTCTCTCCTTTTTAAAGTGGTTAACAAGTGTACTTGAAAATTCAGTAGAAATGCTTTCCTAGTGCTGAGTAAAACCCAACTTTTTGAACACAGTGAGTGAAGTTTGGTTCTCACATGCCTTCATCTAAGTGGGACTGCAGGACACCCTCAGGAACTTCCAAGGTGCTATAGAGCTGAGTTAGGAGATCGGATTGTTACATACTGGTTTTGTGTGAACTGGAGAAAACTAACTCTGAACACTTCTGAAAGTCTCATCCACAAAGTCTTAATCACTATGACTGCATACCTGAGAAAAATTAGTGAGAGAAGATACAAAAGGAGACAGATATCTTTTACCATTAGGACTCACCTCTAAATAACCTCTGGAGTGTCACAGAAAAAAGTCGACTTTAATGCATGTGATATCCATTTTTCTTATGATCTTATCGCTTATATGTCCTATGATGCAACATTGTGATTTCTCAGATAAAAATGAAATTAAGATTGCAAAAACAGAGAACATGAGTGACTCAAGACAGACAATTTTTGCAATGGGGGAAACCAAGAAAATGGAAGATGTTATGAAACAGAGTTGAAATTTGAACCCAGGATTGCAGTTCTGCATAATGCTCCTTCACAACATTCTAGAAGATGGTTACACATTTTCATTCTCAAGTTGCAGTTTTCTCTCTCTTCCAAAAGTGTTGCTAAAGCAGTCTTTGTGGGGAGACACTGTAGACAGATGTCCAAAATTGCAGATAATCAACAAACAACTTCTGTAAACTATTGAGCTGATCTAGAGCTCAAGATCTTTGATTATTTTTTGTCAAAACTAATGGGGTAACAGGCAGTGGTTTGCAGCTCTTAAGATGTATTAACCAAAAAAAGTAAGGAACAGATCTCTCAGGCTTTACATAAGACTTATTTAACTTCTTGATATTTGCTGTCTTTCAGTCGAAGGAAGATTTTGGCATCTTCTTGAATTTTTGAGCTAAAATATTTGTTCCCATAAATGGCATTTTCCTGAAAAAAGGAGAGACAAAACATTTTTCCAGAACCCGTGGTTACATTACAGGGCAGTAATAAAGCAGAATCTGAAGGCTGGGTTGAATGATTTGTTCTCATTAGGAATTGTTAAAGCTGCTTATAAAAAAATATCATTTTCAACAAAACAAAAAACTAAGTAATACAAAAGCAGTGAGAGCACTGTGATCTCAGTAATTAGTGCTTCCTTCTTTACGGTGTTTTCTTTCAGGCTCTGGCGAAGTTCTTGTTTGACTAACAGGGCTTTGAGTGTCTCACCATCTCATTCTTTAGTAATAGCTGAGGAAAACTAGCCTCCTGCATTCTCTTGTATTTAATAATATAGTATGACCTTTCTTTTCCTAGAAGAACACAAGAAACAATGAAGAGGGTATATGTACAGGAGAACAGGGAAAAAAAGAAAACAGAATGACTTTTGCCACTCTATTCATATCTCATACCTTCTACCTCCTCCAAGCAATAGGTCAGTCAGTGGTATAGCTCTAACAAGTGATTAACAGATTAATAACATAACAAGAAACATTGTGCCATTATGTGAGACAGTAAGAAACAGTCACACAGGCACAAATATGTAGTAGAAAACTAAGCAGAAGTTACTCATTTAGTGATTTCAGACAACCTATCTTAAAGGTATTGGAAACTGGCAACAAAGATGAACTGCTTTCCCAGGAGGAAGACTATAGGCTAAACAGCTGTTTAAAAACAAAAGTTGTTTCAAAGAAGAAAGCAGATGCTTAACTAATTTTTAGACATTTGTCAGAAGTGGAAAAAAAACTCACACAAAACCACCAAATTCATGAAAATAAGTTTCCTTTAAATATCCAGAGAGTTTTATAGCCTAAGCTGAAAACCAAACAAAAAACCATACAGCATACTGTCTTTGAAAACCCTAAGTGTCCTAACACTCTGTCCTTAGGCATCTATAGCAAAGCTTTCTACATCCCAAAAATCTTCATACTGCTTCTGGATTAGCTAACTGAGAGCTGCTGCAATTGAGGATTTCATTTATCCGCAGTTTGTTATGTGCTGCGAGGGCATTACAGGCATTTTCCCCAGGTTCAGCCACAGAGACCAAGTCCCTGTTCCAGAGGAGTGAAGAAATTGATGAAAAGAAAACATCCTACAGACCATTTTCAATTTCTGTAATACCTTCTTTCTGCATGATGAGTGCTGACTATACACCTAAAATTCAAGTGATCTGTGTCTGTGCTATAGCAATTACTAGCTCCTCATACAGAGAAAAGTCAGCTGCAGGAGATACAGGCTTTGAGAGGCTAGCCTTGAGTTTAGTGATTGGAATCCTGAAGTTGAGCACAGAAAATCAACCAAGTATATGAAGTTCCCATGCAACAAAGATCCTAGATGCTTAAACCAAAATGTATAGCACTTGCTGTCCACAAATAATTTTCTAAGTCCTGATTTGAAGGAAACAGTCATGGTTGTGGTTGTTAACTCCCCTACATACTACTTAACTCCACCACATATACTCTTTTGGAATCATCATTTTATCTATCACTATATATTGAGACCAGATTTCAGTTTTGACTAAGTTTATGGTGCTAGCAGAACATAAATAAAAATTAAGGTAACTTTAAAATCCTGTAACAATACAATTCACATTGCATTGGGAATATATCTTAATAGTGTATGCAATAGCACCCAGAAATTAAAGCAGATATACACTGTCATTAAATAGATATCTAAGATAATTTATCCAAGAATTAAGTCTTGGTTGTACAAAAAGACACTTGTCTGGAGATGGACAAAGTCTTCTGAAGCTCCTTTTTGTGTCTTTTTCAAGATTTCATGTGATTAGCTTTTTTTTTATTATTTTTTTAAATGCAACTTGGCCTCTGAAATGCACTTTTAAAAACTGCCCCTTTCTTCCAGTTTCTAAGCAAGATTCCTTTTGGAAGCCAGAAACTTTCTGAAAAAAATGTCTCATTAGTAATTTATGTGAAAATATTCATTCTGGGTAGCAGAGCTAAAAATATTATCAAAAAGTATAGTCCTCTGACAGCTAAAAATTAGCTTAGAGTTTTTGATTTGTCTTAACAAGAAAAACATAGTTTTGGAAGCAATAGTTTGATCATTAAATTTGGTCCAATCCTCTGTTCTTGTATAATATCATATTATAGAAATAAGGCTGGAAAGAAGTTTTAGAGATTATCCAGTTATCTAGTCTCCCCATCTTGAGTTGGTCACAGTGCTCAAAAAAATTTGTCTAGACTGTTCTTTAAAGCTTGCAGGAAAAAGTTTCCCTAAGCACCCTATGCAATATATTTTAGGGCTCAATGGCTCTTACTGCCAGACAGAAAGCATGCAACAGTCAGTTTATAACCAATTATTGTGCTAGCGTTGTCCTTTAGTCAAACAGATTTTCCCTTACTCTCCTTCCAGTATAGTTATAGAAAGTAATTTTGTTTCCTTCTAGCCTTCATTTTGCTATGATAAATAACTCAATTTATTTATTCCCAGAAAAAATACCTCTCTATTCCCTAAGACTGCTATTAATGTCTATTCTCTTGTCCAGTCTAATAGTTACTTCAGATAGGGGATTGAAGCAATACTCAGTCTTCTGTCTAGGTAAGGTCATCCTTGAGCTGATTTTCTGATTAAGTTGTAAAATAACATCTGAATTTTGAGCAGCCAAAGTCCAGTTTGCAAAGACAGCACCACAGAACAAATGGCTCTCAAATATACCACTAACACCAATGAAAACATTTCCAGCTAAAAGTAGGACATTATTAGTTCACTGTAAGTAAAATATCTCAAGTAAATGTGTCATTTGAACAAAATCCTTTTGAAAGAAAATATGTAGGGAAAAGGGAGATCGAATTCCCATAAATGTGCTGTTTTGATAATGGAATCTTTTTTCTCCCAGGTCTAAAGTGGAAAGAATTCTGGTGAAAATTTAAAATTAGATTCTTACAGATCTCTATGTATTGGCCACTAAATGCAGCATCTTCTTTTTGAGAGATGACTTTTATAATACCTAGGATATTTTCATTTAAGAGCACACTATTTTCATAGCAGTGAATAGACAAGCCATGATAATCAACTAAATTAAGTTCCCTACAAGTTTACTCCTTTCTCAATCCTCTTCTCATTTTCTGCCTTCTTTCTTTTCCCTCCTACTTCTCCTCCCTTGAACACAGTGTTAAAAGACTGTGACCAAGAGCTGTTGTTGAGCCAACCTAGTGGAACAAATCTGCTGAATATAGCTGAATATTGTATAATAGAAATGGAATTTAACAGCGACTCACAGCAATAACAACTAGGTGAGAGAACAAGCTGGTTTTGAAGACATGTTGTCATTCATGCCAAAAGATGTGGTCAACTTACTATTTCTCTGTCAAAAGCCTTGGTATCTCACGTGACTGGCAATAAAAAAGTGAAATATTAATGTGCCTTGCTCATACTCCTGAATATTCTGCAGTAGAACCAGTTTTCTAATGCAATGTGAGTAGGGATATGAGATTTTTTAAAGCAAAGAAGATTGCAAGTGCATGAAGAAACATTTTGCTGAGTGTAAGAAACACGCAAAGCTTTGTACAGTAGCTCAACTATCTCTGTGCTTCAAAGCGATGGTTGAAATTTCCCCTGAAGCCTACAATGCTGCAGGGAAATGAAGAGTCAAAAAAGGCCTGTACTGCAATCTGTACAGTTCTGTGGCCACTGATAAGCTCAAGTGATCAAAACTTTGAAGTGTGAATAGGTCCTCTGAAAACCTCATGGATTTCTGAAAGGAACTGTCTGAAGTGGTTCTCCAAACCATCTTTGAAGGCAGCTTGTGTCAGTATAGGTTGTGGAGATCTCAGGTCAGCAATATTTTTTTCTGAGATAATTCCATTTCTTAGTGTTTTGGGGTTTTGTTTTATTTTGTGTTTTTTTCTTAACTGCTCTCTATTTAGTTCCTTGTAAGCTTTGTGCTTTGGATTTAAGTATGCAAATAATGTAATAGCTGTACTCATGTGCTCTTCCCTAAATTTCTTTTTGAAAGTCCTATTATTGCTATTATAACATGTGAAGCCAAGTTACAGTTCCATGACATGGAAATACTCTCTCCCGCATTTCTGTGCCTCATGCTATGCTTTCATTTATTCTTTAAAAGAATGCCGGTCTGAACGAGAACTAAGGGAATGTCTGAACCAGTACAAAAAACTGATTAAATGCAACATACATAAAAATGCAGCAACACACCTGCTACGTCAGCCAACAGGGTTTGAACCATCAGAACGTCCTACTAAGTACTCACTCTATGATAACAGCAAACCTTTGACCTTGGGTACAAGGTCATATCTGAACAATTTGGTTATGTGTGCAGACATCCAGCTGAGCTGAGTTTTAGAATTTCTGACCTTATTTTGAATGGTCTGTAGTTTACTTCTGCTTTCCACTGCTTTTTTAGCACTGCTAACACTGTGTTTCAGGGACAATTTCTTTGTTCTGTACAGACAGATAAACTGTAAAATTAAGTCACATCAGCAAAGCAACTTAGTTTATTTAACACATTTTCTCAATAAAAAGTACAAAAAAGGAAGAGCTGAAGCAAATAATTTTACAGTGAGTTTCTATCTGCATTTCAGAAACGTATCGGTCTACAAAATTCCCATAAATCAGTTAGGTTTTTATATATTTACATAACACAGCTAATTGCAGATAGTTATGTATTCTTTCCCTGCACTGCTTAAAATATTGGCACAGAAATAACACTAGATCTATCTTGTGGCAAAATGCCATAGCGTCGTCCAATTTCCAAGGAGCCATATGGCAATGGTACAGCCATCTGTTTGTCTTGATATTCCTTTCCTGGCAAACCTTTTACCCATATGGGTTATTGGTCCCCTCATCTGTGTATATCATGAAGAGGTTCAAAACCAAAATCTATAATTTTCCCTGGTATAACTTCTAACAATTACACTGAACATAAAGATCACGCTATCCCCATGTTTAACCTCATCCATTTTTGTTATGTACACACCTGCCTTCTTCTGTTAGATGCAGGAACAATTTGATTTCCAGAATTTGTGAAAGCTGTCATCACAAGCTGTCAGGTTCGAGGCATCATAATCATCTCAAAGGACTGATAGCTTGTGCATTGTGGATTTGAAACTTCATCACTAAAGAGATTAAATGATCCATCCTTTTACATGCTGACAGGGTAGCAATTTTGTGTCAGTGTAGAGATTCACGCATTCAGACAATAAGGCCATGCCAAAAATATGCAGAGTCCTTTTACATTTTCTGTGATAGCCATTTTCAATAATGTCTAAAATGTTTGACATTCACTGTTTAGAATAATTTTAAGTAAGGGAGAGTGTCGACTTTCAGCCTGATGTATCAGCAAGCCTGAGTGAAATCATGTTTATATCCCATTTAGCAATCTGCTCTTTAATTTCCTCTTTATATGAAAGAGTTGTTGTAAATTGGATACATCCAGAGTACAAAACAGACATTTTAAGTGTATATATGTTTCAAATCACATCAGAATAGATAAATATAGCCTTTGTTTATCTGGGGATTTTTTCCCTTGTTTTTAAAATAGTACAAACAATTCCATTTCAGATACCAAGAAAATGCGAAAATGCAAGGAAAAATAACATAAGCTAATACATTTGTGAATGTATTATGTACATAATAAATTGTTTTGAAGCTCTTAGGTGTTTGTTGACTAATGAACTGTATTGACTTGTTGCATTCCACAAATTTTTAATGCAGTTTATTTATGAAATTCATTGGTTTATTTGGCAACTTTGTTGCCTTTGTTTGAAAGATCACGTTCTGTGTAAATTATACTAGTTATAATTCACACTATGTACTTTTATGAAAATTTAATTGGATTATATCTCTGATCTTCTGATAGGATTTAAAAAAAAAAGGTAAATGTATTCATTTGCATTTTAAGGGTTCCATATGTAGCCAGAGCAGAGAGATTTTTCTGAGCAATTCTTCTGCATTTTGTAGGCCTTGCTTGACATGACTTTAGAAGTTGCAAGCTGTGTGAAACTATGCAATGTTTATATTCGTTAGCTGTGTGTTTATAGTTATAAGGAATGAGAAAATAGTATGTTTGTAGTAAGAAAGCCTTGAGAAACTGGAGATAAAGGTACACCTTCAGAGTCTCAGAAAACCCCTAGAGGCGGATCAACAGAAAGGACTTTGCATGCCAAAAATTATCTCAGGCCGTGTGGACAGAGCACCAAATCCAACGAACTGAAGGCATGAGACACGTGCACAGACTGAGCTATCGAATCACCTTGTAAGCATGTACCCGGAACAAACTAAACTGTATAAAAGTTGACTCATTTAAATAATAAATTGGACATCGCTTTGATCACATTAATTGTCCACGCGTTGTTTCTGAACTCCTACCGTCCACATCCATATTTGCTGCTGATTTCAGTTTAGTGAATTTTAAGATAAAAATCTCTTTGATTCTCAAGGATCTCTACCACGACCCTTGTTTTTGAAAATTTTTTGTTCAAGAATAAACCATTAGGAAATCACATTTTCTGTCCCTTTCTCTTTTAGATGAACTTGACCAGAGTTTTCATCATTCATTTTTGGACCAAGATTGTTCTCCAGCCCTTCAAAAACTTCTGTTGCACAAAGCACTAACAAATCAACCATTGGTTTTGACAGTAGCAGGACTTTATATGCCATAAAATATAGCATGCTTGTGTGCATATGTGTGTTTTTATCTCCATTGCTGGTCTGTTCAATGTGTCTATTGTCTACAGACATGTTACAATTTATGGGCCTTTTCTTTCAAATCACCTTCCACGTTTGTTCTGCTGTATCTGTGGGCTGTGTATTTCAGATGTAGATGTTAGAATCAAATCTGACAGTAAACAAGTTCTAATTTTGTATAAGATCTTTCAGTGAAACAAAGAACAAAGTGTTCTCAAGACTGTTAGTCCAAGGCTGCACCAGAAAGGAAAGAGTTTTAATGATTGAGGAGTTAATAAAAGTTTAATTTTTTTTTTCCAGAAGACATCCTAATTTAACCTGTCAGCTTTACTGTGTTGTTGAGTTTTCTGTATCAGGTGCAAATACTCTCTACTTTTCATTCTAAGCAAGATAATTTGTCTCACTCTCTGTACCTGAATGGGGCTCTTTCATTCCATGTGCAGATATAATACTCCCTAACAGTGTTCAGACATTTCTGCCTTCTCTTGTTTCCTTTAAACTTTCTGCTAACTGAGGACACTTGCATTTGAAAAGCTACTTGCCCTTCCAAGGGGTCAAAGTTTCTATTTTGGGACACCTTGAACTTATCCTCTTGGTCCCAATTTAGTAAATATATCTCTGCCTAGCGACTCAGATTCTGCCTTAAAGGTCTTGGCATAACTAAGAGACAGCTGTGACATTTCTCCTTCTTTTTTCCAACATGTCAGTGTCCTAGCAACACATGAATAACACTGTCATGAAATGAGCCTAGGGCAGAAAGAATAAACAGATAAAGTATTGGGGTGCAGTGGCTATCAAAGTAAAGTAGAGGATAACAGTCTTGAATATACTGGTTTCTGGATTCTGCAGTAAAATTGCACCAGTCTCTACAAAAAGGTAAAGATCAGAGGCAATACACCTGCATCAGCATGTCACTTCACCCAAGCTAATATTGCCACTGATAGTCCCTGCTAATTACTGCAAGGCTATTCAATGAGAATTTCTGCTTGCTTCTCTACACTGTGCAGCTCTACTGGCATTTAAAAGACTAACAGAAAATGTAAAACAGGTTCAGGTACTTAAAAATGAGACTACAGCTGAACTATGGAGTGAGATGGTCTTCAGTGCTTCCCAAAATCCTAATCCCTAACATTTCAGGCTGATGACCCACCCAGATCACATCACACCTCCCATCTAGGTGAAAGTCTGCCTTACACTTTCTTGAAAAGAATAGGCAGAAAGATGAGTGGTGGAAGGAATCGCATGTGTCTAAAGTTCTTCTTGAGACAAAACTGGGGGGCAGTTGGAACAGATAGCCAGACTGAGTCGATCAGGTAAATGCAAAATACATTGGTTTTGAACATGGAATTTATAAAGATATGGAAACAGTGTGAACTTTAAGAAATTCCCTTTTATCACATTACAGCTTCTCTGGTAGCTTGCATATCACTTTCCCCAAACTATGTCCTGTGTTACTGTGAATGCACCATATAAAGAAATAATATGATCTGAAGGTTCAGGTAGCTTTAGAAATGAGGCTGTAAAATCTCAGTTAAATGCCTCTAAACAAGTCTGAAGCTGAGCACTCACCTGGGAATCCCAACGAGTAGAGTTAATTTTTTGCACAGTGGCTAGTATGAGACTAAGTTTTGGGTTTGTGCTGAAAACAGTGATGATAATCTAGAGATGTTTTTGTTATTGCTCAGCAGTGCTTATGCAGAGCCAAGGCCTTTTTCTGCTCTTTGTACTGCCACACTGGTGAGGAAACTGGAGGTGCATAGGAATCTGGGAGGAGACACAGCCAGGACAGATGAACCTCACTGACCAAAGGGTTATTCAATACCATATGACAATGATATAGCATGATATGACGATGATAGCATATAAAGCTAGGAGAAGAAGGAGGAAGGGGGGCATTTGGAATGATGGTGTTTGTCTTCCCAAGTGACTGTTATGTATGATGGGGCCCTGCTCTCCTGGAGATGGCTGAACACCTGCCTGCCCATGGGAAATAGTGAATTAATTCCTTGTTTTGCTTTGCTTGCATGCTTGGATTTTTTTATCCTATTAAATTGTCTTTATCTCAACCCACAAGTTTTCCAGCTTTTACCCTTCTAATTCTCTCCCCAATCCTGCAGGTGTGGGAGTGAGAGAGTGGCTGTGTGCTGCTTGGCTGCTGGCTGGAGTTAAACCATGACATAGACTTATAATGAAATCAGTGTAAAGTCAGCTTATAATAGCATTAGTCAATGGCTTAGTGTAGTTAGCAATAATAAAATTAAATGGTCATAGCATACAACTTACTACAGATAAAGAAATGGGCTTGGTGAAGGCTTTAGTGTTTTTTCCTCTCGCTGACAGTAAGCTATGTAGATTTTCAGCTAGTGAACTCATCAAGCTTACCCCTGACTTTATTAGAAATTGCAAATTTACCTCTTGAGCTACTGTATTTAAAATATGAATACCATTAATTGGTAGTGATGTCAGGAATAATTCCTGTAAGCAGAAGACCAATGTACATGTCACCCTCATCCTTGTGAAACAGCTCTTGTTCCTGGACAAGTTTCACCAAACACTGCTGTTTTCCACTGCGTAGTGTGAAAGCATGGCTGGAAGGTTCCTGGCATGTTATCCAATGTTATATTAATGGAAAAGATGTTTGGCATTAACACTGTGAACAAAACTGTTCATTTTCTAAATCCATTCAAACCTTGGACACAATGTTCAGGCTCACCAATTTCTTAGACCAAAAGTATAAAAAATCCTCTATGAAAACACAACAAAACTGCAGGTAACTACAGATTTTACAGTAAGTAAAGATTTTGGAAGACTTGGAAAATAACAATATTGATATTGTTTATTTTTTATTAACATCAGATTGGGTAAGAATTGCAAAGCCTGATGTTTCATAAGAAGGGGAATGAGAGGACTGCTGTACACATCAAATGCAACAACTTGTGGTCTCTCAAGAAAGTCATGAGTCCACTTGTGCTGAGATATTGCTCTACAGCTAAAACCACTTTTTTGTCAAAAAAAAGTGAAAAAAACCCCTCAGATAATAAGAGATCTCTAACCTGTTTGTGTATTATAACTCTACCTTTTCATGTATCCTTTTAAAAGATCATTTCAACAGCCTGACTGTAAGAAGTGAACAAACAAAAGTATTTTTCTCATTTTGTATAATTGATCTCTTTAATAAACAAGACACAGTTTGACTGTGATTCACAATAAATAGTATACACAGGATGCTTACAATTTTGCAAGTGTTGTTGGCAGAAGGTAAAAGGAAGCTTGACCACCACTACCTATTTCAAGAGAAAGAAGCCATACTGATTGGGATGGGTTACTTGACAAGATATCTACACTTGAACTAAGGATTTGTTATAGCTTTTTGTTACTTTTATTTGGTTAATTCAGAAACCATGATATTGCCTATAGTTTTGACTGAAGTTTAAAACCAGATTATATTCTTGCACTAATGAAACTTCTGTCCAGTTTCAGAGACTTTTTAGAGTACTGACTTCAGTTTGACTTTCTCTCTCTTGACCATAAGCAAGTAAAGAGAAAAGCTGTCTTTTCAAAGATAAAACCTATTTGGGACATAAAATCCCCAATTTTTTTAAAAGAAGAAGGAATGAGACTTGATTAGATTAAAAAGAAGAAATAAAGTTGAAGAATGAATTGAATAAGGAATTCATTTATGCTGAATCCAAGTTAAATTTTGAGCTTTTTGTGAAAAAACCAGAACCATAGCTGGACCATTACTTGCATGTGTTTGTTCAATCAAAACAAAAAACCCCCACAGTGCTTCCTCTTGTGAGGGACCGAAAAAAGTTATTAAAGTTATTTCTAGCTCTAAACAACTCTGTGTATGCGGGGAGGGGGCAGATTGGGTTCTGCTAAGGTGGACTTGTGCTCTGCCCCCCACATAACCCTGCTTCCTTGAGAGCCTTTAGTGTAACTGTCAGCCACTGGCACACTGGGAGCACTGCCCTACATCACATCCTCTGGAGCCCCTAACCCAGCCCCAGAATGGCCGGCAGACTGAAAGCCCCCACCTTGAGGGAGGTGACCACAGGAGTCCAGAGCAAATAAAACCAACACCACACAGTCACTGCATTGTTGTGGCCCTACCGACCTTGGAATTGTGGAGCTGGATCTACCCTGGACCTAAGGCAGCAGCTATAATTCTCCCACTCTCTTTCCCTTTCTCTCTCTCTCTCTCCCTTCTTCTTCTTCTCCTAGTTTCCTTTTTCTCACATTTGGGCAACTTAAACCTGGATGGGTTGGAATTTGCTAAGCCAATGCTTTGTGAAATGCTTTATGTTGATTGCTTAAACTTTTGCCAAGTTCCCTTATTTTCCAAAATTTGTTAGTAAAAGTGTATTTTACACAGTAGAAGTGTATTTTGACCCCTCAAAAAGTGTCGTAGCATTTCTCCCGTGCCTCGAGGTATAAAAGAACTGAAGACCCTTTTAATAAATCCTGTGGGCAGGTTTTGGAGCCTTGTATCTCTTTAAAGTAAAACCCCTTCAATGACCTCGTGAGACCTCTTTTTTCCTCCTGCCCCTCACCTGTCTGCTGAAAAGTTTGTGCCACTAGCACTCCAGGGCAACACAGTGCTACAGCTTCTTGTCTTCTACACCATTTTCCAAATCAAGGGAGAGAGAAAGAAGCTGTGGCACTGTGGGGAAATGAGAGTATGTAACAGCTGAAGAGGGGAAAACCATGTCCTGAAGGAAGATCTGTCAATTGTTATTTAATCTTTTCTAGTCTTTAAAATTTCATTTTCTAACACTGACACCTAATGAATTGTTATGAATATTAATCAAAGTTAAAAACAATACAACTTCAGTCATAACTGGAGGGGAACTGGAAGCAAATTGAAAAAACTTCAGTTTTTTTCCACTTAACACAGTAGGAAATGGAGAAGTAAAGCCACTGGTCCCTTTTTCTAACACAAGACAGAGGATTATACTGTGACAGGATATTTCTGATGCAATTCTTTCCACTTCAAGATAGTTGCAAATTATTTGTGAGAGAATGCAGAGAATTTCCAGCATAGGCATACATAAAATAATTTGTTGTTTGTACAATACTTATGCCCACCTAAAATATATGAATACAATGGCAAGGGCTTGAATTGATGAAGAAAAGGGAATTTGAACTTACAAATCCCAGAAAGATGGATACAGGAAAAAAAAATATTCTGAATGCATGGCTGTGACTTATGTTGTACTCATTTCTAGTTTTCTTTCAAAAGAAAATTCCATTTAATTGACCTGACTCTTTAAACATGTTGATTTTGGCAAGATTTCATATTTCAGTGAAAACTAGTCCTGTCAAAACAGTTGAAACCAGCTGTGTTTTCAGGAGTAATGGCTGACATGCCCTAAAGCACAAGAATTTCTATACAGTATGTTGGAAGAGTAGTAGTAGTCCAAAAGTTTTTGAGGGTGCAGAGGGACCTGGATGGGTTACTCATTGCTTACTTTGCTAAGAGATTGAAAAAAAAAAACAAACAAAAAGCTCTTTTGATAATGTTATGTACATAAGATTTTCCTTCTATGCCCATCCTAAGCCAATGTCCTTATAGAGGTTGGAGATCACCTGTTCATAGACTTAGAAGGCAAGTTTCTCACTGCCTATAGCTCATTAAAAATTTGTTTTTATAACATATGCTCCCTAATTAAAGTGTGCCTAATTAAAACTGCAATATTTTACTACAAATCTGCTATGCATACTTTAATTTTATTATGTCCTGCTGCCCAGCAATTCAGTAGTAGACTGAATATGCTTCATTCATTTTCCCTACGTTGTTAAAATGCTGTGTTATGAAGTTTCAGGTTGATTTCTTTGTGAACTATGCATGCAATTATCGAAGACCATATCTACAGAATCCACTGCTGTTTTGTTTTTAGAAGTGGTGCATTGTGATAGAAGCAAAAAGCTAACACTGCAATCTTTCACAAAGACTTCATTTTGTTTGTCATTTTTGCCTTATTGTAATTTAAAATGAGTCTGTTAGAATAGGAATTTGCTATTCTTGTTTGCAGACAGAATTCACAGAATGGGTTTGGTTAAAAAGCTACAATAAGAACAGTACTCATTCTGGTTATGCATTCAGTCAGAATGAAAGATACCTTAAAAATGTACAGTACAGCATAGTCCAAAAGGCTTAGTGCTGTGCAGGGCTAACATTCATAGAATTGCAATTGGATAATATACTTGAAAAATGTTCAACATGAAGTATGATAATAGGTGGGGTTTCATTTTTTTTTTCCTGTGACTGAAACATAAGAGATAATGGAAGAAAAAAGAAGTTAAAATAAGCAGTTATTAATGAAAACAGGACTATATTTTGCTAAGCAGGCTTCCATTTAATTTAAATTATAAGTTCAAAGACAGTTGTTCTTATTATTTCTTCTTGCTAAGTAATAAATAAAAATAGTTGTGAGCTTAAAATTGCAGTCAGACAGATGTCATAAATCTCTCCATTACTATTTGGACTCTTAGGAACCATTTCAGAAAGACTGAAGGGTACCTGACTATGAAAATGAAATTATTCTTTTGACACATCTAACTCTTCCATGCAAGCAGGGTGGTACCAGCCATTGTCTCAGCTTTACAAGTTAGACAGTATTCAAATGATAGGTATGTGACATCCTTCACAAAAGGAAACATCACATTAAAAATTGAAAATATTAAGAAAAAGTTAGATAAACGCAACTGTGAAGTACGAGTGGCTAAAATCAGAATAGAGGGAAAAAAAGTGAATTAGCATACAGAAATGCTTTAGAATGCCATGACAACACAGAGACAGGCAGGCTCAGGCTATTTCATGTCATTCTATTTGACTTCCTCTTGCCCCTTGCCTCTCAACTTTCAGTCCAGGAGAACAAATGCTTTGTGTGATATTTTAATGAATTCTTTGCACATTTACTGTCATTAAACCCTATTTTCTCACTGTTAATTATAACAGTTCTCCTGTTAGTAAAAAAAAATAACTGCCATCCTAATGATGTCCAATTCTTGATTTCTCCCTCTGGAAGAAAACAGAATTCTTGTTACGGCAGCATGTTCAGAATGCTCTAGTTAAGATTCTGTCAATATTTTCATTAACTCATAATTTTAGAGGTTTCAAAGTTGCAAAATGTATTCTGTGTTCAGCTGGACAGGACCTGACAGTGCCTAAGACCTAAGCCTGGGGCCAAAGTCAATAAACCACTCTAAGAAGGGTGAGTAAGCTACGTAATTCATATCTATACAATGAATTTCTGTTAAGTAATATAGAAAGATCTTTAATATCTGTAGATATTTTATGTATACTTTAATAAATAAAGATATATCTATCGCGGAATCACAGCCATGTGGTTTTTGGAGGTACAACTGTATTATTGCTCATGTTATATATTTTTTATAAATCAATGGCTGACAAATAAACACTGATTGTTCTAAGGTAATCTGATTGCTTTCCCTGATCCAGTGCTATATACTGCACATAGTAGGTATATCACTTTTTTTATTCTGAAAAAAACACAAGTGTCTGTCATTTTAGTTGCAGTAATTTATATTTTTTCTGAGGAAGATGAGTCCTTATAAAGAAAAGCAATTTTCTGTAACATTATAAATCATGTGATACAGGAAGTGTTATGACATTACATCAGTAAACTACACAGCTCCAGCTCTTCTTTCCCTTTAACGCTCAGCCTTTTAAAGGAAAGAAAACACTGTCTGTATTACAGCTGTGAGGCTAAATTAGTAAACCTGTTGCTAATAAATAGCACAGCTGAAAACACATTCATGAATGAAGAATCTTAAAAATAAAGATAAGCTAAAAAATCTCAGCCATTTTTAGTATAAATTATACAAGCTGAAAAACTAAAAAGAGCACATTGTGTACCATCAAATTGGGAGTATTTCTTATTTAAAGAAAAAAAAAGCATCTTTAACAGCACCTTCTTGCCCTCTTACCTACAGAGGGCCAAAACTGATTTTGTAGGAGCAAAGAGGCTTCCAAAACCAGGAAATGTCATTTCTAGCAGAAGCACATACCCTATCAATCAGAGAGACACTCACAGTACGTGATATACTTTGTCCTGGCTTTCTCCAGACTACTGATGTCACTTCTGTAGTTTGAAGTCCTCCCTTCTTACATCACTCTTCCCCATACTCTGTGTCACATTACCTTAAGAAGACACAGGAACAGAGATCAGCTACAGAGGAAGAAATGTAAGCAGAAGTTGGACCGGCATTTTGAAGATACAAGAAGAGTATTCTTCCGAGAAGTTTGCCCTTGCTCTTGGAGGCAAACGCAAATGATCTTTTTGGAAAATAGTATCAGCACCCTGAAGTCCACAAAAGACTTCTGTACACAAATTTCTTTTATTTTTGAAAATTTTCAAATTAAATATATTTCTTTACATTTAAGCAGGGTGTTAGCAATAACTTTTGCTTAACATTGGTTTTTAAAATGTGTTTCCATGTATTAGCATATTTAATTTGCAGTTCTAGGTTCATACATATTTTAACTGCAGTGAAGATTACAACATTAATGACTGGCAGTAAGGATATTTTCATCAAGTCATAGGTAGATACTATTGATATTTTTGTAGTGAAGAGTGGATCTTAACCCATGTAGCTTGTATTTCTAGAAGTGTTAGCATACACAGAGGACACTGGTAATGCTATTTTGGACTAAGCAGTCCTCAATGGGAAAGGTGGAATTACCACGGCTTTCCCCAAGAGATTAGGAAAATCAGTTCAACACTTGTACAGAAACATATGAGAATTCTTGAGAGAATTTGGCATTTAGAAATTAAACTAAATCAGTTCACCCTGCAAGTAGAGAGTGACTGTGAGACAGAAGTTCTTATTTAGAAAACATTATTACTAAAAGAGCTAACCACTAAGAAGCTCCTGGCAGTAAGCCTGTTGTTTTATCAGAAAGAAATCTCACACTAAAAAAATATCCCTTATAAAAATTTGTTGTGACTCAATATAATAAGAAAGATTTCACTAGAAGAAAGAAAACTGATATATGACAAAGTCTAAGACAGTATGGAAGTAAGATTATGGTTTACTGCATACTCAATGATCTGAGAGCACATTTTATGAAAATTTATTTCTAATGAGATGGGTACTTAGGTACCACTCTGTGGTCTTAGTGCCTGAATTTAGTGCTTCAAAATATGCTAGACTTTAAAAGAAAGTCTAGCATATTTAAAGATGACTCATAATAGTCAAACAGAATAATAGTCAAAGCAGAATAAAATTATGAAAGCACTTCTAAATTTTTTATTATTGTAGTAAAAGTTGATGGTTTATTTTTGCTTCCATTGAAGTGACTAGCATAATTTCCATTCTCTTCTTAGTTTCCTGTTTTCTATTTAGTTATCCTTTAAGTTGTTTAGACTTAATTGTGACTTCCTCTTAAGCCTGATGGAGTGTATTGGTTTGAAATCAATTTATAGATTCTAGTTCACAAGGAAACAAGAGCAACTGCTTTCCATTACTATGAATAGACACTTTGCCCAGGTGAAAGTACCATATTTGAGTTTGCATTTCTCACATGTAAGAAAGGATCTGATTAACTTATTCTGAAGGGAAAGGATCTCAATCTCTTGTTGATTATTGCTGCACTTGGTATAAATAATTTTATTATTAGAATATGGACGTTCCACTTTGCAACTGCAGTCTTTGTATGTGGAGCTTTTAAACTGCTTATAAAATATTTAAATATTCATTGAGCCAAAATAAAAGTGTATGTGACCCTGTAGTCTTTGACAAAACCATTTGCCTGTTTTCTGGTTTTTGTTTCAGAATATATTTTAATAATTCATATGAAGACAGAGAACATCACTATAAGATATCCAGAGTACCTTATCACAGCATATTTGATAGAGCAGGTTGGACTTTTCTTCTAGGAAAATCTGAATAACCTTTAGAGCAACAAAGGAATCAAAACTGGCCTTTTGATTTGTTGGGTGAGTGCACTGAGCTTTTGCATTAAATGATCTAATTCCTTTTTATTATTTTTAGGATTTTCCTTGTTTTCTGTGTATGTGGATTGAAATATTTCACATGAAACTGAATAATATATTTATGTGAATAGAGGAAGGAAAAAAAAAAAAGCCTGACTGCTATTTGCTAAATCAGAATCAGAAACTTCCTTTCCCAACTTATCTGATCAGGTGAGTACCTAAGGAGCAATTATTTAAGTGATTCTGTTTCTATATTTTTGAAAGAAAGATGAAAAATTCCACTAAAAGATTCTTTAAAGGAGACCTCAAAGAACCTCACATGCATGGAAGGGCTTCTCCCTACTTTCATTACCCATAGGGAAGAGCTGGCTTTGGATGATGTTCATATGGAGATTTTTAGGTATTAGTTCATATTCTTATGTACATTTATTATGTCAGGAGAAAAGTCACTGAGGTCTACCTTGTTTTTCAGAGAAATAATTAATGATCTCAGGTCATAGCACAGATAATTAAAGATAAACAGACCAAGACCTGACCTACCAAAAAAAAAATAATATGAGAAATGACTATTCTCTGTGGAGCTTAAGAGTGTTTATTTTCAATATAATGTTAAGGCAAATAATTTAATAGTTCGTATGCTGTTTTATAATATTTCAGGGAAGCATAACGTGAATGTTATGCATATTACGTCAAATTTCCCATAGGAAATAGTCATAGAGCAGTAGTAATTTCACTCATTTTTGTATATGAAGTGAATGTCCACACAAAATTTTAAGCAGAATGCCTTGGTATCAGATCAATATTCAGTGAAATCTGATTATCTGTAGATTGCCTGTGAATGTATGAGAGATTTCCTTCAGAGACAAGGATTTTCAGAGCTTTGAGTAAACAAGAAAAGAATTCTTATTTCCTTAGAGCTATGTACCTTGAATATTCGTAGTAGCACAATTCAAACACATGCTTCTTGTTTACAGTACTCTCATGTTCAGAGGGAAGGCATGTTGCCAAAAAAAACCCATAAGGATTGAGGGATTGTAGTATGCTGGACTATAAAAATCCTGTAAGGATTCAGTCTTGTGGCCATGTGCTGCAAAATAGAGAGACTAAGGCTGCAATAATAGATAGCACAACCCAGAGAGGGACACACCTACAGAATAAAATAGATCATGTGGCAGAGTTCACATCCATTCCCTGCACATTTATGTCATACCTGCTCCAGCTGGACCCTGTTTTCCAAGTGACCATTTCTAGTTGGATGATATTCAGCGTCTTCCCAAGGAACATGTTCTTGTTCTATTTCATCTGAGAGGAAAGGATCAGGGGACACAAACAAAGCACAGTGTCTGGGAAAGACCAGTGACTGATTTCAAACAGATGCTAAAATGTTTCTGTCACCATAGCACCATTTTATTAGTCCAGTTACTCTCTAACAGGCCTTTAGCATCTTCCTATTAATCATATTCTCATCAAATATATGTATATATTTGGGTAGTGAAACAAGAAGAGAAACCTCTGTTAATACCACAGCTTTGAGATTTTGAACTCCATCAGAGGACAAGATTTACACACGCAATCAAATAGACACTTAAAGGTAGTAGGTCAGGGGCACAACAACAAAATAACAACAACAACAAAATTCTCATTATTTAATTTTTCCTACAGTGAGATATAGTGAGAGAAAGAAAGTAAATGAGGTGTAATTTTATTTACTTTTACCAGAAAAAAAATCTATTCACACAGATACTGATGTATTTCTGAAAGAAAAAAAAAGCCATAAAATTCTTTTCGTTGTGAATATTCTTAGTAATCTGAAACTTCACCAAGGTGTATATTTGAACTTGCTCTGTGATAAAAATACTTTCCATCTCTCTACCTTTGCCTAGTTTCCCACAGAAACTGAAGTTCATATTCCATGTACTGACAATGATGTCAAAAGCCTAACTAAAGTGATTATTTTCATTATAAAGAACCGAGTGTGTTGAATCTACAGGGTTTGTTCTGAAAAATTCTGGGTTTGTCCACTATGATTGTCTGTGATAAACATATGCTGTAAATGGAAAACACAATAATGGATTTCAATAGGGATAGAAAGCTACTTCATACCTATAATTTAGTTCATTAAAAATGTTAAATTCACATACTTCTATTTGAAAGCATTTCAGATCTTTGATGTTTTTATATTGGTCAGAACATAAATGTTATTAAGAGTAACTAAGGTTGTAAAGTGATAGAAGTTACACGTAGACAGCAACTTCTTCCTTTCTGTTGATTATATGTCCAAAGCTGTCTATATAGGCTGGTGCTGGGAAAAAGTGTTATTCCTCAAAATAAACCAGACAGAAAACAATGCCTCATTTTTAATAACTTGTAGTTTGTCTTAACACTCCTCCCAAACCAGTCATGCTTGCCCATTAAAATGTTTTACTGGGCTACTATTAATACAAACATGCATTTAAAGGTATAATCATGACATTTCTTTTAAATACTTAGTGGGGTTTTTTCTATGTATTTATGCACAATCCCTTCCCTGGCACTATTGGTCTTAAAACATTTCTCCTTTCCTGAAACCCTGTGACTGTAATACTGCATTTTAAATTATTGTTTCCTACAAGGTTTCTAGAAGTATTCCTTTTTCCACTCTGGTATTTGTGTGGCTGTAGGATAAAAGCAGTCTAATTCAGCTGTCATATCAGAGCACTAGGACTGGTGGGTGTTGACAAAGCTGTTGAGTACTGTTGCTGGGGTATTGACTACGTCTCTGCTTAAGAGACACCTAAGACGTACGTCTAAGCTGCATATGTTGTATGCAGATCTATTTTTCCCACCTGGACAATAGAGTAATAACAACATGGTTCATCTTGTTGCTTCCATGAGGAAAAGGACAGTTATTTTCATGAGAAAAGACACAGAGCAGAGAGCCTCCAGGAAGAATTATCCCTTACTTTAAAAATCACGTTTCTTTGGAGACAGCAGCAGAAAATATCCAAGTTGGTTTTTTGTTTTATTTTCTCCTCTTAAAAAAAATACATCATAAGTTAATATCTCTCCTTATCTTCTCTCAAGCACTTTTAGCCCAAATTGTGCAGGTAGATGCCTACAGGATAATGGCAATTTGAGTGGAGTGGGCCAGTACTTCCATCCTTTGTTTTTTTCACAGAACAAGAGAAAAAGTGTGATTGAGGGATAGGAATGAACTTGCACTCCAAGATCAGACCATTTGCAGCTACAGAGAGAGAGAGAGACAGAGAGAGAGAGAGAGAGAACCCCGTCCAGATATCTCCCACCCTTTCCATTCACTCAATCCAGAAACATGTTTAAGTCTCAGTCCATTTCTTTTTATTTTCACTTTCCAAAATATCACTAGCTCTTCCCATTCTTCTTCCAAATTCTTTCGCCATCCTTCTCAAAAAAGTGGTAAAATTCAGTATCAACTATTCTACTGCAAATTATTGTGTTACCTTGCTTCAGCACAGAACCCTTAATAATTAGTCAAAAATACAAAAAGTAGAACAAATATCACTTCTCTAAGTGAAGCAGATAATTTATCATTGTTAAAGCAGCTGCTACTGTGACCACCTAAAGATTATCTTAGAACTGTCAGTTTTCCAGAGAACCTAATTTGAAGACAGAGGATCTCAGTGTAATAAAAAAAATACGATTATCTTTATTAAAATGAGAAATAGTTCCGTTTGGGTCTCCAAAGGCACTTGTAGAGGAGAGATGTAAACACATATATACACAAAACAGGAATAAGGAGGCAAGTGTGGGTGATGCTCTTCTTAGACATATGCATTATTATATGAATATAAAACTTGTCACAGTCTGCAATTGCAACAAAATAGGTCTTATCCTTCCCTGAGGATGTCTGATGTTGCCATATGAACTACTCAATTTCCCTTTGTCTAGGGTTCTTCAGTTGTGTCCCATTTAGCTTCCACTTCTGTTACTAAACTTCCATTCCAAGTTAGGATATTATTTTCTTTGATTATATCAAAATGCATTTATCTTGGAGAATGAGTTTAAAAAAATATAGCTGAAAGGTTTGTGACTAGCAACTAACTATTTTCTGCTGGTACAGTTGATGATCTCACTCTTAACTGAATTCTTATCTCTTTCCAGCAACAGTTAAGAATGTTCTGAATGAATTGACAAAAACTTATCCTGATGTGTTTGGAGAGGAGGTTCTGATTAAAAAAAATCAATGCATCAGATAGATATCAGTATATTTACACTGGGGGAAAAGGAAAAATATTTTATATCTATGGTCAAATGAAACGAAGAAGTAATTTCGAGTTTGTTAGGTACAGTTGTTTCAAGGAGGAAAAGCACAGCACAGCATAGGTGCCAATTAGAAGTATTAGAAGTGAAGAAATGAACAGAATGGGCAAAGAGAAATCCCCAAGAAAAAGAAAGATAAAAGAAAATTAAACAAAATTCTTTTTTTAAAGAAGTGTCTTCCTCATGACACTGAATTAAAGCAAGTTGAGGGACAAAGTGGGAACCTGTAGAGTCACACGTGAGGAGCTGCAGAATGCTGCAGGGTAATGCTCCAGAAGACACAAATTATTCCAAGTGAACAGAGCTGTAGTTCTACTTTTCCTCTTCACCAGCTCATATAGCACACAAAACACACCTAAGTAACAAAAAGAAAATTACTGCATCGCAACTGATGGTGTTGACACAGTAGACAGTCTCATCTGACTGACGTGCCTAAGCAAGGAGCTGGGGCACCTTCTACTATCAGAGTCCCCTGGAGCACTCCAGAGCACTGGAGTCTGGAAATGAAAATGGAGTGTCAGTATTTCACATCATTCTCTGGTGTCATCATTGAGTACTCTAGGCTCCTAATTCAGATGGTGTGATGACTGAAGTTGGATGGTGAAGATAAACTGCCTATTTCAGCCTTTACAATCTTCCATTTTCTCTACTCTGAGCATCTGTATAATATCTGAAGAGCCAATGTTTAGCCTCTGTTATTTGTATAGTGGGCATCAGATAAAATTATAGAAGTGCAGATTAACTTGTACTGCACTATTGCTTGTTAGTCCTAAACAAGATAAACCTTTATGCCCAGGAAATTGTATCCCACTGCAGATTTTCTAAAAGCTGACTGGTGATGTGTTACCTATTGGCAAATATATTGTATGATTTGCTAGACGTGCATCTTCCAATATCCCTATGTTGGTCCATCAACTGTATGATTATTGCAAAATCAATATGATATTGAAAAAATACTGTTGAAAAGTTCTTAGGTAGCTGGTTTTTGGTGGTCTATAATAAATGAGCATGACTGACATTTTTAAACCTTGTATTTCAGATGCATAAGTATATATCAATTAAGAGGGTGAAGATGCTGAATAAGCTAATGTGTTTGTCACTCTAGGAGATTCATGCTCAGCTGTGTTGATGTTTTCTGTAATAAATACTTGTTCAGGAAGTCCACAACCATAGTCTGTGATCTACCAAGTTGGAGCAGAACAAAACAAATTAATAAGATACTGGTGCACAGAACTTTCTTTGGGCCCTCATCTGGCAATTGTTTACGTGGAAAGGTGACTTGTACATTTGAGCAATTCACTTGCAAATGGACACATATAAAATCTCACATACATCTAAGAGTTTAACAGTTCCAGGCTTCATTTACGAACAAGGTCTGTGATCTGAATTCCATAGTGAGGGATGCAAACTGAGAAAATGTGAATTGGAAGCGGATACAAACCTCCACAGAAACACCAAGATGAACCATACATTGGCATGAAAAAAAATATAGTTGATGAATTTGTAATTTGCTGAATTTCTTGCAAAACAAACCACTTTCCCCTTCTCAGTGCTCTAAAATTATGTCTGATTCTTTAAGAGAAAAGTCTCAAAAAGAGAGGACTTCATCAAGCATACACTTAAATTTCACTGTAAACCAGGGATAAAACCTTTGCCATGCAGACACACCTTTTTCCTTCTCCCAGTATAAGAAGATAAAAATTGATTGAAAATGCATAATGTAGTTCTCTGACTCTCTTTTGTGTGTCATTGTTTGTACACCTAGTAAAGTGATGATGTTCACTGTCCAGAAATAACAGTAACATTACATACAATGGGCATCTCATAGGCAAAAGAGAGAGCTTGGACACTGACATCTGTGAAAATATTAGCGCAGAATAGGTTTCTGAGCATCCAGATTTTACTACAACTACCCAGACTATTACTTTCCATTTGAAAAATTGATTTTCAATAATATATTACTAATTACATTTACGGGGGAAAGGTTTTTGTCTCCCCAGCACAGCCATTTACCCTACTTAAATATTCAAGCTGTGTCAAAATTTTCTTCATCTTTAGACAAGAGGAAATACTCATGGAGGTTTTGTGTTCTCTACATAAATATTTGTGCAATGTATTTAGTGTGGCAACATATGATTGCTGAAGATAAAGCATATTCTTCAGGCACAAGAGTACTTGTAATAATGGAATGAATGACAATCGAGTCTCTGCACAGGTTGGGGTGGAAGGGAGGAGAGGTAGATGAGATGCATTAAGTGCTCAGTGCAAATTCCCAGAAGCTTATGAATATGCAGAGGTATCAATGAGAATGTGTGACTATGGGAATATTTTCAGATGATAATTCCAGAGTTTTCTCAACAATCTGTATGTAGTTTGCCATCTGCAAAGCCTCTTAGATGAGTATGAATATGGAGTAAGTGCAAAATGTAACCAAGGCCTATTTACAAAATGAATTGGCAGATTTCATTTTGTTTGCTCTGGAGAACTACTGCAAATATGTTCATTCAAAATTTTATTTAATTTATGCTAATAAAATAAGACAGACCAGTAATAGGAAAGAAAAAAAAGGGCACAGTAAAATACTAACATGCAAGATCTGGAAGCTCCACATTTTTGCAATTTTCATGAAATACTATGTTTTATGAATATTTTTTCTTCTATATGGCACTATATGAACACCCCTGGGGCACCAGGAATCCAGAATAAGTTAGAGTAATTGATTAGCAGTTGCCCAAAATCACCATTCATCTGGCATAAATGTTGCATCAAAGCTGACATGTTTTCAAAATCTTTTCGTTTGGCTAGTAATGTAAGCAAAACACTAAAAGGCAAATAATTTCTACAAAATCAAATTAAATACAAGGTTCACTGCCACCATCTAAGAAATTATTTTAACAATCTGAAATAATAACTTTCCAGCAAAATAGAAAATTTTCCTCAGGGAGGGAGAGTTAAAAACACAATTTACGTCATTCAGAGTAAACTGACTTGAAGTCTATACATAGTGAAGGTCACAAGCATTCTTGAGTTTGTCTAGGTGTGATGACACCTTGGTGAAATACTGGATACAAGAGATCCTGTTCTGAAATGGTGACATAGCATCATTTGCCACACCATTTCCCTGTTGCTGGGAACTACACCAATGACCTGTACCTGATCTGGGAATAAAGACAGAATTGTACCGCATCCCATTAGGATTTGTCTCTGATTGCAGTCTCTTATTCACATTGGAGCTGTATTAAGCATATTTTTCAATGTATTGACTTAGTTGTTAGCACTTGCCTGTGGCAAACTGTTTTGCAAGGCAGGGCAAATAGGTAGACTAGGTGTGGGGGTAAAAACTAAACCAACCGAAAAAGTCTTATAAGCATCTAATTTGATTTTCAGGCTTCAAGGACTACAAGTTTGGTCTAATCAAATATTAACTCATGTAAATCTCATGTAAGTGTTATATGTGTTCTATTTTAAGGTAGCTCTGATTATAACTATTAATAAATAATAATTATTACATTAGCGAGTAATAAAATCTACTCATTGTTTAATCACTTTTTAATCTGTTTGAGGGAAGTGATGTGAGATTGAGGATCCTTTTGCTGTGTAAACTGCTGAAATTATCTGCAAGTCTGGAACTGGTCCCTCACTTTCTTCTTGCTGTCTTCCGTCTTATTCGAAAAGGCAGCTTAGGCTGAGATTTTCAGAGCATCTGAAGTCTCAGTTCTTGGAAAGGCACAGTTTCATTTGGTTTTCCATCCTCCCATGTTTCCATGCTGACCTGCCCCAATGCCTTCTGGACATTGGAGACTGACCCCCTCCAGTGCCCGCTGAACAACCTGGAGGGTAGGTTTAGACTAACTATTAGGAAGAAATCCTTTACTACAAGGGAGGTGAGGCATTGGAAGAGGTTGCCCGGAGAGGTTGTGAACTCCCCATCCCTGGCAGTATTTAAGGTCAGGCTGGACGTGGCTCTGAGTAAGCTGGTCTAGTGAAAGGTGCCCCTGCCCATGGAAGGGGGTTGGAACTAAGTAATCTTTAAGGTCCTTTCCAACTCTGTCTGTTCTATGATTCTATGACATCCCATAAAGCAATTAAGCTAATTAATCCATAATTGTCCTCTTTATTTCCCCTGAGTTACCAAGTTGAGCAGACTCAGAAACAGGTTTGGTGAGGACTGGAGGGATGTAAAATAGATCAGGAAAGTATGTAGTTTGCAGCAGTGATGGAGAGAGTCAGTCAGGGGGAAAGAGGACCCCTTCTTTTGGTCGTGGTAGGCTGCTAGGCTGGCCTGCTCATCTCTGTAAACTGTTGCCACAGGTTTCTAAGGAAAGAACTAGGTTTGATATTTGTGTCCAGGTAACACAGCATTTTGGGCAAGTAGTAAAGTACAGAGAAGAGGAAAAACAATTTTGGGCCCTCTTTCTCCAAAATTCTTCAGACTATTATGAATTGTCTTCTTGGATCCCTAACAGTGTTTCCCCTTTTGGAATATAGGAGGGAATTTAACTGCTTAATTAATTGCTGTTAATCACGTGTCTACTGAAAGGCCAGCAGGAACACTAGATCAAAATGCCTTTTGAGATTTTATCTGAAGTGTCTTTACTCTGCCAACCACTTTAGTAATCCCTGTTTAGGTATGCCTAAGGGACTGTACGCATCTGCAACATGTGCAGCATTGAAAAAGATGACTGACAGGAACAAGAGAAAAATTGCAGAGCTAGGGGAAGAAACAAAGGCAAGGGGAAGCTGTAGCTGCTCTCTTCCTCCTCCATGCAGACCTAGGTCTGAGCAATGCTCTAAAAGACATGCAGTGCTGTCCTATCTGTAAAGAATGACGGCTATTGCTTCCTCTCCAGAGAACCTCTGTGCCTGCATCGGTGGGCTCATCATGCAGTTCTCTAGGTGCTAATGGTAATAACTAAAATTAATAGTACACAGTTTGCCTGATAATGGTCAGAGGCCTTCATGAACTATATGCGGGTTTCAAATCAACAGGAAACATTTATGTATTTTCAAGTATATATGTGATGTAGTACATAGCACACACTCACACATTTCTTGTAGAAATTACATTTTCAATGTAATACAAACTGGTAATTATTTCATAACAGTATTAGAAAAATAAAAGAAGGGATCTCTGAAACAGAGATATTTGTCTTGATAGCATAGTGAGTGTTACCTGAATAAGATGTTAGGATGTTAAAATACAGACACAAAGGCAATAGATTTTATTAATACGCTTTGATCCACATCTAGAGCTGCTTGATGTTTGGTTAGAAAGCCTTCATAAGCCAGAAGTGTTATTTCTCTCAGATTGATGGCTTTCTTTTATTCCTCTTAGTGACCAGATTTTATAGTGAAATACAAAGATTTGTCACAAACAGACATATTAGGAATTCATAGTACCTATATTTCACTTTGAAGATGTTCTAGTGTGTCTTGGATTTTGATCCAAGAGAGTTCCCCTCAAAAGCAGACGAATATTTTTTATGACTGTGTTTTGAGTTAATTCATTTCAGATAAACTGCAGCATGTTGGATCTGTGGTAAAATCACTAAATATGAGCTATGTAAGAAAAAAATTACTTAATTCGTAAAGTCTTCAAAATTAGTATAGAAAAACTACTTTTGGATTGTTTCTTAATTTTTGTCAAATAAAATGCAAAATAAGGTGTGAGGTATGCAATTCTGAGACTAGTTCAGAAATCTTATTTTTCCAAAGCAAAGCACAGCTTTTTCAGCTGTTGAAAATCAAACTATAATGACTGACTTGTTTTGTTAAATAACTGGGCTTATGCTCAGAGTAGTAAACAAAAAATAAAAATAAAAGGAAAGGGAATTAGGTTGCCTCAGGTATATTTTGATGGAGCCAGAGCATGATGAAAAGCACTTCAGGTCTCATGGTAGACACATATCTTACAGGTGTTGTTAAAATCCCCTTCATAAACTGTCTCTGGTCAAAGAAGAATAAGGGAAATAAAATGACATTTTAAAAGAATACCACATAGCTACTAGAAATTCCTTTGCATAAGCTAAATGAATTGTTTCTTTAGGGATAGTGCCACAGAGTTTGCTGAATAGGGAGTATGTCAAATTTGAATCTCAAGTGCACAACACAGTTATATGAAAATATGAATAAAAGCAAAAACAATATAAAAGTTCCTAAGATAATTTTGTTCCTTTTACTTTTTTTTTTTTTTTAAATTTTACAGTTTTTTCTTCTCTCTCTTTTTTTTTTTTTTTAACCAAGAACAGTTTCACATTGTCTTCTACTTGTGGTAGAAACTTTTTCTTTTTGAAATCCTTGTGTGTTGTAGAGTGTTTCTGCAACTATTTATTTGAATTGTCACATGCAGAAACACTTGCAAACCATGAAGGGCTAAATTTGTCTCTAAAACAGTAAAAGATGCCCTACTGCCAAGGAAATGTTTTGTAGTGATAGACTGAAGAGCAATGTAAAGAACACAGCAAATGTGTAGAACATCAGCTCAGAGAAAGACTGAGTTTGGAAGGGTTCTGCTGAGATCATCTAGTTTAAGCCACATGCTCAAGCAAGACTAGCTAGGGCAGGTTGTCCAGGGCTGTACTCTGTTGGGTTTTCAATACCTCCACAGATACAGACTCCACCTCTCCGGGCAACTTGTTTGGTGACCTTCATAGTAAAAAAGGGATTTCTTATATTTAGATGTAATTTCATATGCCCATTGTCTCTTGTCCTGCTAGTGGGCACTGCTGAGAAGTAGTGACTCACTTGTCTTCATTCCCTGCCATCAGCTATTTATACACATTTATAAGATTCTCTTGAGCCTTCTCTTCTTCAGACTGAGCAGTCCCAGTTCCCTCAATCTTTTCTCTTGTAAAAGATGCCCCAGTGCCTTACTGATCCTTCATTGGACTTGCTCCAGTATGTACATAACTTTCTTGTACTGGGGAGCCCAGAACAGGATGAAGCAATCCAGATGCAGCCTCACCCATGCTGAGTAGAGGCAAAGGATCACCTGCCTTGATTTACTGGCAACATTCATCCTAATGTAGCCCAGGATGCTATTGGCCTGTTTGCCACAATGGCACATTGCTGACTCATGACCAGCTTGTCCACCTCCAAGCTCCTACTTGGAAAAGCAAAAATGTAGTTGAAGATCCATATACACTGCTTAGAAATACATGCTTGATAAGACTCACTTCCATAAAGCCATCAAAAATGAAAGAAGCTGATCAAGTAAGAACAACTTGCAGACTAGAACAGTAAAAAACTCAGATGTAGATTTGAGGTTACTTTCAAAGCATTAGTAACTGCTGTCCACTGGAGATTTTGCAGAAAAATAATAATCAAAGACTGCTACATTAATACTGTTAGGCTAACAGCATAATTTCATCTACTCAGTCCTCTTCAAAATGATTTTTTTCCCACTTTGGCAATTGCATGCAGGATAGATCTTATTCTCTTTTGGATAACCTATGTAAATATTTTATTGACCAATTTTGACAAATGTGATCTGGATGTGAAGTAAATTATGTTCAAAAGAGGTCAGAAGGCTTCCTTTCATAAGCTACAGTCTTAAATCTGTTCTCCCTGCCTGTGACAAACCAAGTCAGAGCAGGACCTTCCCTTTTATTTTGTTTGGTTATAAGTGAATGTATTACATTATTTAAACTCTTCTGGTGTAGAAGGTGACATAACATACTATACAAATAGTTATACAGTGATCTCTTCATGACGAGGGAAAAATATTTGAAACAGACAGATTTTAATAAGACTTAATTGATTTGAAATTATTTAAAAGAATGGAGGATATCTCCAAAAGGTAGATAAGAGTGTAATTTTCAGTTCACATATCAAAATTACATATGTGAATTTTCATTTAATGTGAGAAGCTGTAAGCCTTCTGTCATTCTGCCCTTGGATGATGTGAAGTTTGCGCTATAGTCAGGAGGAAAAATATGCACAAGAAATATAAGGGCATGTTTGTATCACTAACCTACAGTTCAGTTTCAATTTACAAATAAATTTGATCATGTTTACCAATTATATTTATCTTAACATTATCATTAAAACAAATATAATTTATCTTAACATTTGCATGCTCAAACTCCTAAAAATCAGAAGTCCAATCAAATAAGAAAAACAACTAAGACATGAAAAAGATGGGATTTTTAATGGAATAAAATATAAAGATCTGATTACAAGTACAAGTATACAGACCTTTCTAAAATCAGTGACAGCAGACAATGAATTGTCCCCACCTTATTCCCCTATCATGCAAGGGTCAATGGAATAATAGACCGAGATATGGACAAGGTAAATCACAGTACATTCACCACAAAGCCAAATAACAATTCTCTTGATGTAAAATTTTCACCGTACAGGTGGATTGTTCAGAAACTGAATGCAACAGAACAAAACAGTGTCATTTCAGTTTTAGTTGAATTCTCTCTAGAATACAGTACATAATGTCTCATCATAACAAATAAACATTCTGATGTTTTGTGTATATTTTAGCTGTCATCTGAGGAATAGGTAAATATAGTATTTGTTTACAAACTCCAGTCTTGATCTTCCTAAATTACATATTGCTTTGAAAATAAGCAACTAGCTACCAAACAGATGCACAATGACAAACATCCAGTGAACTCAACTGAGCTCTGCCTATTTACACCCCCACAGGATAACACAAAAGTGTATAATAGCCTAAGATGAGATTTTAAATGTAAATGCACACTATTATTAAGATATAATTTCATACAAGAATGACACAATTAGTAAAATATACAGTTGTCTTAAGGATATGAAGGCTAAATGTGTCCAGCTGCCAGAAAGATTGAATATCAGAAGCCTGTGAAGTGTTTTTGTGATGTTACAAAATACCTGCCACGAGCCTGTGCTATAGTAAAAGTTACTTTAAATTGAAATTAGAAGGTTCTCTATAGCTATTAAATAATGTATCTCACATTTTTATGAAAACTTCTTCCAAAATCACTTCTGTCTAAAGTAAATAAGGTTAAAAATCCACCTTAACAAAAATACAATATTGAAACAAGTTCAGTGATTTTCCAAAATGACAGAGAAAACATGTGAAAATATTACTATTATAAAGACTTTATAAATCTAAAACTCATGCATGGCTGTGGAATCCAAACATCTTGCAACATCCTGGTGGTAAAACTCAAGCTGATGACTTTCTTCTCAGACACTCCATTGACTCTCTCAGTTTGAAATATACTGGGGAAAAGAGGATATTTCCTAAAGAAAAAAAAGTCCTAATGATTATCTGCATATTTTAAAAATTTTTAAAACTTCTATTGCCCACCTCCATTATAAAATGCAGAATAGCACCATTTCTTTTATCAGTAAGAAAATTCATCTGAAAAAAATAGCAAATAGCAATAGTAAACCTCTGCTGATATGAACACCATCAGTTTTGCTTAAAAGACCCCTTTTTTTATTCATTACAGACTGCTAAAATCAGGGTAGATCCAGTTCAAGCAGCTAATATCTTGTAACTATCTTAAAACTGATGTTAAGGAGAAAATTAAGGTGCATGTAACAAATGTATATGCATGCTTAATATCTGTGTCTCAGTAACTTTGAACTAGCCCAAACTTGTATGAATCTAGAAGGTATTACAGATTTCACTTATGTACTAAAACCTTCAAATACCAAGTTAAATTCACTGGTTTTTTTTCTTGGTCAAAACTGACTACAGAAAATGCGCTTGGAAGGAACCTCAAGAGATTATCTTGTCCATCTCTCATGCCTCAGGCAGGATTAGTTCCACTAATGACATTTCTGACAGATGTTAGTTAAACCTGGTCCTAAAACCTTCCAAAACTGTATTCCTTATATCTGTAAGGAATGTATTCTCACTTCTAATTATAATGTTGTGCAGATTAAACGCTGCCTTAAAAAACAAACAAAAATAAAACAACAAAAACAAGCAAACGTGCACTGTGCTAAGACTAACAAGAACTAACAAGACCTTTAAGCTTCCTGATTCCCATCTGTTCACCATTAACAACTCTAAAACGAGAGTAGATAACATTACTGACTATTAACAAGGCTGGATTGCTTTCATCCTGCTATTTATTAGATACAAAGAAGATGCAACCCTAATAGGGCAAAAACTTGGTCTTCCTGGGTGGAAACTGGTGCTCACCGAGACTGACTCTGTGTATCCCAGCAGGTATTTGTACACAGGAGAGCCAAAACAGCTGTGTGGGAAGGGCATGTGCCCATGGCAGGGTGCATATACAACTATGAGTACATGAAAAGGGATGGATGTTTGAATGTCACCTCTCTCTCTGAAATTGCCCTGTCTATGGTACTTTGCAGACCATAAATATTCTTTAAAGATTTTTCTCCCTACTGATTCTTTGTTCTGCTCCTCTTTTGTGTGTGGATAATTATGGTGGTAATTTGGCTACAGCATTTTGAACTAGCACAATTTTTAGTAAGGACTACATGGATTTGAATCTGTCAGCTAGTCATAATGCTTCCTCAATATTACCCATTTAGTGTCAATTATAAACAAAAAATAGCCCACTTATTGTCTCATATTAGAATCCACATCAATAATTGTGCAGAACAAAAGGCATAAACTGAGACCATCTGCTCTCATTACAATAATCTAACTAAAAAGCTTAGCCAGTAACATAGTAAAAGATTCTGATACATTTGTCTGGGATCATGCTGTTTAAGTGTCTTTTGTGATTAAAATTATTACTGCTTTGGCCCATCACCTATTAGGACATATATTTCCTCATTTCAAGCAAAATATTGTCATTTTATTTTTATTACTGTATCAAAATAAGATGACCCATAAGAAAAAAATTATACTTTATTTTATACTTCATTGTCACTCCCTTTCCTGTCAATGCTGACAATACTTAAACATTTATTAAAAAATCATGTATGCTGCAGATTTTTATTGTTTTGACAAGTGCAGAACTCTTAAGCTGTGTTAAATGCCAGTATAAAACTATATTAAAAAGTAAAATGTTAACCAGAAGTGCCATCATGACCTGAAAAGTAAAAAAGAAAGAAGGGAGTATTTAAAAACCTACAATCAAAAAAGATTGTTGATGTTTAAAGAGAACGTACTGTGACTTTTTTCAGCATTGTGTATGTGGAATTTTTCCTGGCAACTTGCAAGAACAGACAGGAGTTTAAGAAACATTCACGTGAAAGTACAAAAGGCAGGAAAATCCCTGCTGCTTAATACGAATGTCCCTATTCTACTCTCTAACACATCAAACCTGTCAAGACATCTCAGTTTTTCACTTATAACAAAAATATGTAAATGAAAATAATGCATTGCAAATGCCCAATGCATTTAATACAATGTATTAAATGTTTGGTTCCGATCAACTGCAGATTCAATAAACGCTTAGATGTTCCCCAATCCCCAAAGAAAACCACTGAAACTTGATTACAGGCTGTCTTTGAACAGCAAAATATATTTTTTTCTCAGAAATTGAAATATCAGACACTTTCTATGTCTGATTTTCTAATATGCTAAGGACTCATCTTTCTCCATGATTTCAAATGGATTATGTGCTTACAGCATGATTCATAAGCTCTGGGACTTCTTGTTCATCCTATTTATGGTATGAATTCAGTAACAATTTGCTTCACAGTATTCAAAATAATACTTGGGAAGAAATGAAAGGTAAATTATCCCTTAGGAAACTTGGTTTATAAATTGTAATACTAGCAGTTCATGAACAGACCCTAGGACACCTGAAAAAAAGATTCAAGAGGATAGTAAAAAATTCATGCCTATTTCTAGATTTTCAACCTTGGTTACTTTGCATAGCTTTTGGATTAGATATTTTTTAGCATTTAGGCTAAGAAAAAAAGGCTAAATTGATTGTATTTGTGGTTAATTGGTCTATTTCTCAGTCCCTGCCTAATAACAGTTGAACAGCTTGCTGAGTTTTAACTAAATGATGGGATTAGAAGTCTCTTTTATCCCACTTATGTTAAGAATATGAATTAGAGATCACAAAAAGAAGGCATATAGAGTTTTCCAGTATCTGTTGGCCAACAGTAGCCAGCAAATATAGCACATGTACATAGGCAGCTGATCAGCTCATGCGTGTAGTTGAATGATTAGCTCAAATACAACAGTGAGATCATGTGCTGCTTTTTGACTGTCCGAGGTTCTCAAAACAGACACTGGCAAATGCTTGGGGAGGATTAAGGAATGAAGTGTGTTTGTTATGAGTAACAGAGCTGCTTGTGTACCAACCAGCTTTTCTTCTTTAATTATCAACACTCCACCTTTTAGGCAACTCATGTACAGAAATGAGTCTCACACTTTAACCATTTCTTCTCACATTCATAGGTAAGAGGATTCTGGTTATGTATATTGGTAACTCAGTAGTTACCTATTCTTGATAAAGCAATGCAGTTTCAAACTTCACTCGTTTGTTTAGAGCAGAAATGTGATCTATTCCTTCCCAGAAAGTGGCCAAATAGTAAGGTATAAATTCAGCCTCTGCTTTTGCTCCCCAAATTAAAAATACTACCATAGTGAAAGTACACTCATATTTGCACTTCAACCTGTCATGTAGAAATACTTTCACTTAAAAATGTGAAAAAATGTTTGAAACTAATAAAATGCTTTTGCCAGTATTGAGAGTTTTATTTTTTAAGTTCAAAGTGGTTCTTTTTCAAAATTTAATCTTATAAAAGATAAAGTTTTAAAAATGGAAATTGAATTCCCGCTGTATGGCCAATGCATGTGGGAATGCCATTTTTAACAATTTTGGAAGAAAAGTATGTTACACATGTTCCCACTATTTCTAATTGTAAAGTATTTGAAGATGTTCTGGATAATGTAGTTTATTTTTCCCAAAGTCTGCACATATCTATGCAACTACAATATGGAGTAATGTGTAGGTTCAGAGCAATGGCTAGCATGATGGAAGGTGTTCAACAAATTGGCAAGTCATTATTTCAACCTACATCTGTTTAAAAATTTGGTAATGTGGGCTGTTTTTATGAAATCAGGGTTGAAATTTACTATGTTCTCCACCTGTTCCAAAAATAATAAAGAACAGATAGAAATAAGTATAATATGGGATAGCAATTCTGACTAGCTATTTTGCACTCGTATGTTATGATTAATAATGTCATATACAAATGCTTTTATTGAAAGTAAAACCTAAAACAAATTAAAAAACTAATAAAAAGCAAGGGAAGCAGAAACTACAATTTTTTGCCATATATCTGGATGAGGAAAAAAATTACCCAATGGTATGTGTTCCTCTCTATTACTTTCCATTAGCATCAAATTTGCAGACCTTTCCAAACATGACAAACTCTTTTGTGCGTGTTAAAATCATCCACCAATAGAAGGGACCCTTGTTTTCATGACAGATAGAAGAATCATATTCTAATATTTAAAAATTACGTGTAAAAACCCACCCCATCTCAAAAAAGAGAATAAATGTATAGTGTTCTAGATTGTCAACTCTTAAAATTAATTTAACCTCAGACTGATTTATAAAATTAAACTTATTTTATCTAACTTAAAATATTCCTTAGCATTCAGTTCTGTTCCAAAAATATAAAGTTCAGATTGTCTCTTCTCAGTCAAAAAGCTTGTTTTATCCTCAAAAATTCAGATGAACATAAACATGAAATTGGTTTCATTTTTTTCTCACAAACTGCTCAATATTTTCATATACAAAAGGACTCAGTCTAGGGACCTTAAGATCAAGGGAGTATTCATAAGAAAATCTTCAACTGATTGCTCGAGAAGTTGATTATATCTAGACAAAAAAGTGGAAGCTAGACCCATTCTTGCAGAATGACGTTATCAAGATTTTCTGACTAAAATGGTTTTCTTGATTTCCCTCAGTCTTAGTCCATATTTTATGAGACAGCACAAGCAATATGTAAAAATTTTGAATTCGGAAACAAAAGGAGGAAGGGAAGTAGGCACAAATCTAATAATTTTTAATGATCACACTTTGGAGAAGTCAACTCATTGAAGCTGTGAAGGATTGGTGAACTAAAGAATACTACAAACAAACCTGTTAGTCTCAACAAAAGTAGGCAACCAGACAAAAAGCTCAGTGGTGAAGGTCTTATCACCAATAAACAGGGTTTGTCACCAGATTATCTCTAATTATCACTAGATATGATATATGTTCTGGAGTGACTTCTCTGTTAAATTGTGTCACCTGCTGAATGGCATGTTAGCAGGGTGAGCTTCTCATTGTCAGATAAAAATTATTAATTTAAACTTAGAAGATTTTCTAGGTGTTTTCAGTAATAATCTGTGGTCATTATCTTCCAAACACTTTATTGCACCCCTGCTGCCAGAAAAATGCACTATCACCCTTCAATGGTGACAATGTTAGTGACTTGTACTCTATTTAGAGAAAGGTAGAAAATCTAACTGAGCTCTGATTATACTGTGGCTGGCAAAAGATGCAATATAAACTGCTTTAAGTGTGAGATAGTTCCCCACAAAAATACCATAATTAATTTCTTGAAGGTTCTGCAGGATGTGAACCAATTACATCAATTAACACAAGGCATAGTTAATATAATATCAACTTCAATATGAGGCACCAACATATATAAATTTTTACACAGAAAGTTATAGTTCTAAGGAAATCATTCCTAAATGACACGTTTTCCCTCTCAGCTGATATTTTGACCATAGTACCAGTAAGAAGCTCTTTTATTCACATCTGGATTTGTTAGAATGGAAATAATCAGACTTACTAAAGGACTTCTCAGAGCTATGAGAAAAGACTTGCTGAAGTATACTTATCCAAGCAGAGATCAGCCTGGACTGAACTTTGGGCCCTCCTACTGTATTGATTGTCTTAAGATTACAGTCTATACACAGAGTCATTGAGGTATAATTTTTCATAACCAAAAAAATCATAGCAATCTCTAGGACATAATGAATTTTTATGAAGTACCAATGCAGTACACAGAGAAAGAAATACATGAATGCAATTATTCTCTGATCCTGGCATATTTACAAAGACAGCAGTATCTCAGGGTCAAATCAGAAAGGTCATCAATGCATAGAAAACTTTAAATAGTCCTCAAGATCTGGTTAGTGTAGCGAAAGTTTCTCAGAAAGCATCCAGAAAAGTGAGGACAATATTTTGTTTCTTTGAATATAAACCATCTAATTTGGTGAGGTTTTTGTTTTATTCTGTTGTTTTGTTTTGTTTTGTTTTGTTTTCCTTTAAGAAAAGAGATCATTTTCATAGACAGAATCACATAGAGTGTGCTGAGTTGGAAGGGATCTGCATAGATCATTGAGTCCAAGTCCTGGCACAAGATTTAAAAATTAAAACTATGTATCCTGCACTTATATTTTATTTTAAGTACCAAATTATGGAGAATTGGAGTAAAACTAAATGGTGGAATAACGGCTGACTTCAAATGAAGGTCTTTTGCTGTGAAGAGCCTTCTTGGTTCTTCCTTCTAAAACTATGACTTAGACAAAAGAGAAAAAATTTCTTTGGTTGAAGTAGTTCTTATTAGAAGGACACAACTACTCCAAAGTAATCTGGTCACTGCATTTTGTAATATGTTCTAATTAAAATAATTTTAGACTAGAGACAGAGTCTCACATCAAAGGACAATCACTTGAACACCAGGTTATTCTGAAGTAGATTGTTTTCTTATTCTCATTATTTGTTCTATTTGGAGCATTCTCTGATGGGATAATATAGCCAGTTGTTTCTTGGGTTCTTTTTGGTTGCATAGGTCCATTAAAGTAGGGTTAAAAGAGTTTGTGCCTGGATGGATGAATTATGTTTACTTCTCCAGCTTGCTTTCAGTTTTAGGTCTAGTAAATGCTCTTAAAATTTGGGTTATATTGTCTATCACTACATTTTTGGCTGTTTTGTTGGTTTTTTTTTTTAGTTGTCACTTTGTTGTACTTCAGGTTCTGGGAATATCTGGTATTCCAGAGCTTCTCTACTAAGTTGAATACAAAGAGAATTATGGTTAAATCACTACACTGAAAATCCCTTTATGTTTTGGCTTCAGCACTCAAATCATATTTTCCAAAGTTAAAAAAAAAAAAGAAGAAAATCCTCATTTTTTTTTTATCTGTTCCCTCATCCTTTAGATTGTTTACTCAATTCACAAATGTACTTCATTGGAATTTTCTTCATTTTATAAAATATACTTTAGAAATTATATATATGCAGCCCAAATAAAACCAGGACTTACCAAGTACACTGTGTTTACTGTAGGCAAATATTATCATTAAAAGTCCATGTGTTGCTTGCTCTGTTCTGAAATTCACTCAGTTAAAAATAGAAAGCTTTTTCTTCCTTTCAAGTGTTTCCCCAACATCTGCTACCAGAATGTGTGAGCATGCAATAGATAACTAGGCTCGCAGTTTCAGATTAGAACCAGCCTTTATTGAAACAGGAATAAACCTATGAGGAAGTTTCATAAAGTAGTAACAGGCATATATTTTGCAGCTGATTCTCAAAGTCTGAGGGGTCAAAACTTTCTGGAACCATTTTTGTGCATGAAGCGTTAGTGTTTTGTAAGTTATGGATACAACCTTACCATGGATGCAGTCACAGTATCACTTCTGCAATGAAACATTCAGGTGATCTAGAGAATGCAAGAGGCAAGAACATGTAAAACAGAAAATCAAAGTTTAGTGTCTGTTTTATTAGAAAGACGTTATTGCATTATGAAACAGGAAGGAGTGGTTCTACCTTCTTTTTTTTATAATGTGGATTTTATAACTATGTTCAAAGGTAGACAGCAGTGAAGTGAGGATTTTACTCACATTGATTTTAAAGCCTTCAAAGAAATTCTTGCCAGCCTCCTTGAAAGATGGCACAAGTCACTATGAAAAATTATATAGAAGTCTCTTATGGCCACACAGAGCGGGGAACACATACATAATAATAAATAGACATCACTACTTTTTTGTATGTTAATCCCTAGAACATTCCCGCTCTCAGAGTTTACACATTATTTATTGCTTTTATACTTCTAACTTCTTGGTTACGTAACCAAAAGATGGGTAATTTATTTAATGTTTCTCTTGCTTGATTTGTTTTAATTTTTCTTGTTTTCCTCTCACCTTACTTAAATTCCTTGTCTCCTTAATTGTCTTTCTTTCCTGGCTATAACATTCTACTCTTTTGTGAATTTTTAGACTTTCCTCTTTTTTTCCATGTTCTTCTCTTTTTTTTTTTTTCATTGACATATCCTTCTGACCACTATTTTTATAATTCTCCAAGCTTCTATATAGTTTATAATATTGGAAGTCCCCTTGAAATTAGGGACAAAGCAGGTATATCAAAATGCTTTCTTTCTTTGAGGGATTTGGTTTTGAAGAGGATAAAATCCACTTTTTCAACACAATCTGTGTATTTCTTTCTCTCACCTATTTTTATAATATAAATTAGTTCCCAATACTACCATGAAACCATTGAAAAGTCCTCTACTCTTCCATCCCTGCTATACTCCTGCGTCTGTATTCTGAATAATTTTTAGTGTATGGTAATATTTATAGAGAGAGATCAGTCAGAGTAAGTGGAGAAATTGCCAAGACTATGGAAAAAAAATCACTTTAAAATGTATGTCTTTCTTCAAGTCTAATACGTCACTGGTCTCACTCTAAGAGAATCTAAGCAATTCAATTGTACAAATACCTAATTTACAGATTTAAGAATTTCCTTTTATGCTGTACCTGCCCCATAAATGGTAGTAACTTCGAAGGTCTTGGAAATCTCCACTCTGTTGAACATGTTGATGCATGTACCATTTCTAATGGTTTATATCTTTCAATAAAATCTTTGCAGTGTTCTTAAGGATTATTCACATTTGTATTGCTTGGGTCATTTGTAATCTTGTTTTCTCTGCTGAGTGATCCACATATCTTTCTATACCATGGTAAAACTGAACTGTGCCATCCTTTTTCTTGTCTTGGTTAAGAGTGAGTTGTAGGTCATGCATTCTTAATTTTAAATTCAATAAATCAGTTGAAATAATCTTATCTTTTCTAGTCATAAATCATACTGTATTAGCGTCTTACAGAGATGTGAACTTGTGCTCAGTCTATAAATGGAAACACTTCACAAAATATTGTTTGTTTGAATACAACTACTGTATGCAGTCTTTTTCTTTGTGTTATATCTTTGAAAATATAAACCTAAGATTAGGTGATGCTTCAAAAGGCAGCTGCAATTTCTCTGAAAGATGAAAAAGCAATCAAACTTGTGAGACACTGGGTTATTCTATTAATTATTTGCTTGGACCAACTCAACTGTGTGTGTGGGAGAAGGGGTAGGTTGAGTTTCACAAAGGTGGAATGGTGTGCTGCTCCATATCCCAGCCCGTTGGAGCCTGTCTGGCCAGCCCCAGAGCAGATGTCAGGCTCTGGCACACCAGGAACACTGCCCCACACCCTGCCCTGGAGCCCCAAACCCAGCCCCAGTATGGCTGGCACACTAGAATCCCCACCTGGCAGGGGTGGCCACCAGAGTCCAGAGCAAATAAAACCAACACCCTGAGGCCTCCATATTGTCACAGCTCTACTGTCTGGACACATGGAAACTGGAATTGCACAGGACTCAAGGCAGCTGCTATACCTCTCTCTTTTCCCCTCTCTTTCTTTACTTCTTTTTCTCCTAATGTCTTTTCTTGATATTTGGGTAACGTAAAGTTGGATGGGTTGGATTTTTCTGAGTTGATACTTTGTGAAATGCTTTATTTTGGTTGAATGTTGCCCTGTAGACCTTTGCCAAGTTCCTTTATTTTCTAAAGTTTACCAGTAAAAGCATGTTATTTTGACCCCCTGAGAAATGTGTGTAGCATCTTTGCCTGTGGACTCTCTCAAGTTATAAAAGAACTGTAGGCCCTTTTAATAAATCCAGCAGGTGGATTTTTTAAGCCTTGCATGTTTTCTATGTAAAACTCCTTCGATGAGCTTGTAGCATGAGTCTGGAGTCTTGCACTTGTCAGTTAGACAGGGATGGACAACAGACACATTTCAAAAACTCCTGTGGATCTGGCTAGCCAGTTAAACTTTTTTTATTTTCTTAAGACCATAATCGCCTCAGCCAAAATATTTAATGTCTATTTGTGAATTATACAATGGTTTTATACTGAAAAAAATATTAATCATAAAACCAAAAACTATATAATACTTTAAAATATTTTTTAAACAGTTGTAATTTCAAATATTTATTTTGATGTCAATATGTATACTTTCACTGTTTTTAAAATGTGTCCTTTAAAAAATTAAAATTGAAACCATCTTTATTTGGCTAACTTTATCTAAAATACTTTCTATCTCATTCCCTGTTTAAAAAAAACCCCACAACTCATATAGTCTTGGGTGGTTCTTTTTAAGATGAGGGTAATCTGTATATTTTGAAACAAATTTTTAACTGAGAAATTTCAACAACTCTTGTTCTTCAATAGATTTTGAAATCCTTTCCAATTTTAAAAATCAGTACTGCAGTACTTTAGAGTTGGGTGGTGAACTGGCTGATTGTTGGAGTTTCACCATTTTTCTTCTTTGTTAACTTATTAATGAATAAAATTTACAACTAAAGCTCTATTTTGGATTCCCTTGTTGTTTTTCAGAATATAAATTTTACCATTTTTATTTTTAGCCTCACTTGAATTTATATTTTAATAAATCTTATGTTAGATAGGAATAATATATATTTGAGAATAATATAATTTGGAGAAATATTACTATTAGTTTCAAACCAAAGTTTTTACATTATCTATTTTATTCTATGAGTGTTCACAGTATTTTCTGGTATTAAAGTGCATTAAACCATATTCATTAGGATGATGCCTTAAAGACTAGTAAGTGCTGGTATGTTCCATACCAGCCTAAAAAGAAATATATTTAATTTTTATTTAATGTGGTTTTATATGGGCTGTTAATTTCCATTCAATTTATATTAATGGATTTGTAAGTTCGAGTGTTTTCTGTTTCTCTGTTAAGGTACAATTTGATAGTTTGAAATAGGAAACTGAATATTCTGACATTTTTTCATAGTAGCAGTAATAACAAAAGTAGAACAATATGGGGCTATCATCAGTCTATACTATAGCTGGGTGCATAAGGAAAGAATTGGGACTTTAAGCACTAAAAACTGTATTTCTAAATATTTCAGCTATATAAGATGTGAGTGGACAGGGTGCTATATAATGTAATCTAGGTTCCCTTTACCACAAGGGGCTGGATGAGATGATATTCTGTCATGGGTTTACTCTGACCAGATTCAAACCCCTACAAAATTGTTAAAAGGTGAGAGAGGTTCATACAGGCAAGACAGATTTGACATGAGGAATAATATTAAAAATTATTGCTAACAGGATAGATACTAAAAAGTAACAAAATACACAGTATTAAACACATTTCTAACCACCCCTTGGCCCCTGCATCAATGCAGGAAGAGAACTTTCAGGGTGATAGCTAAAGTCTCTCTTTGTCAGGGTGCAGGGGGTCTCTGCACCCCCCGACAATCCTTCATGGGTTGCGGGGGGACAACTCGCTTCACCATGATCTTTACCACAGGTTACAGGGAGTTAAAGCTCTGAGGTTTTCCCCTGCTCTCATGACATCCCTCCTCGGGGAGTAAGCTCTCAGGGGACCCCTCCACATCTGATCCACAACATCCCTGGGTCGCAGATTCTGGAGTTCAGCTCAGTCTCTATACCCCGACAGTTTTCACCAGAGTCCAACCCAGAATAACCTGCTCAGAGTGGCTTCTCTCTCTCTCCAAGTTGCAAATTCTCCGAAGGACTTTGCTCCCTCTTAGTCCTCCCACGGTAGGAGAGCAATCCTCCTGCATGGACTGCAGCAGCACAGCAGTAGGGTCCTTTGGTTCATCCTGAGTCAGTTGGAGGCTTGATCAGCCTGCTGCCACACCTCCCCTAGGTAGCTCCTCTCTTGCTCTCTGGAATTCCTTCTGAACTCTGCTGCATGTCTCAGCCAGGGGCCGGTCCCGGCCCTGACCACCCCATCATCTGCGGTTGCTGCTGCCTACACCAGGCTAGCAGCTGCCATGAACCCAGAGTCATGGCCACTGCCCTGGCCCATCCCAGGCCAGGGCCGGAGGGGGAGCCCGGCTCCCCAGGACCGGCAGCTCCCACTGCTTCCCTCCTGGCTCTAATTTCTTCTAAGCAATAAACATCCTCTTCCGTTTTCTTAAATATGTCATTTGCAGAGGTGTTACTAAGACTTTCGATTGGTTCTTCCCCAAGATAGAACCCGGAAGTCCAACCCTGGAGCCAACCTGCCACAGCCGGGTGGGAGAAGGAATAAGGACACAACACTGCACAGAGGGTTCTGACACGGTAGAAGGTCAGGGTGCAATGGCCACTTTATTGAAGGAGAACAAGGATTTATATAGGGTCTGGGTAAGGGGAGGTCTGATAACTTGGTGGAGCATGGGATTGACATCTCAGGGGAACACAGGATTGGGGAATGAGGGAAAGATGGGAGGAATTTGGAGTATCCAGGGGAAGGGGACCAATGGGAGCTCACTCCGCACTGCGATACTCATTGGCCAATCAGTGGGGGATGAGTGGGAAAGCAGAGGAGGACAAGGTGGTAAACAACTTTTGGCTGGAAAACGTGTGGGCAAGCAGAGATATGCCCTATACAGTACAAACCAGGGGGATTAACATAGGAATATACATGTGGGTACATAAAACACGGCATAAACTAGGGAATAACATGAAAGTCCATAAATAGTCCACTTCTTTAGGCTCTGTATAAAGAGCCGGGCTTTAAATCTCTCCCAGTCACTCTGATGTTCCTCCACACCAACCACCTTCAGTTCCAGGGGAGAGCTAGTAAACCCACAACATATTCTTAAGTCCTTTTCACTCTGGGCTGCTCTATATTTCTGTGACTCTGCAAGGGCAACATATTTTTTAACGATTCTGTTCAACAAGATAACTGATAAGACATGGCAGGTCATGTGAACTAGGTTTGAGGAAAAAGAATTTTAGTTTCTTCCACAGAATGCAATTGTCCAGAATGAAAAGCCTTAAATGAATTTTAAATACATTTTTGCCTTTAGAATTTTTGTCAATTTTGGTATGCTTTGCTAAAAAATTTTCCAGTCTCAGCATTTCATATGTTATATTTTTTCACAGAGAAGGAAAATTCTCTGGAGGACAGAAAAGAAGGAAAAATATTTTGAGTAAAAAAATGTCTTTATGGTATCTAATAGTATGCATGATAACTCCTGATTGATGTCTTTTCTGTATTCTATAGGATAAATAGAACACTACTTGAGTTTCCAATGAGTAAGTGACATGATGGCAGAAGGTTTCCATTTATGTAAAAATTTCTTTATTGCAGGATTTTGGTCCACTGAAGTCAACAGGTTTTGTAGACTCCATGTCCCAACCATTCTACAGGCCTGTACCTGTGCATCTGCTGAAGAAGAAGACTACAATATGATGTTGTGAGTATATTTAACATCCGTTCAAATTTTACAACTCCCCGGGCAGCCCCTCTCCCATTGTCAGATAGGTCCATGGTGAGGGACTGAGAACCTTGGGCTGAGTTAATATATGGTCTTGGGCTATGGCCAGGAAGAAAGGGGGAAAAGGGACAGTAAGACTAAAGAGTACCCTCAGGGCCAAGGCGTTGACTATGTCATTCTTGTAGATGTTATCATTAAAAGTTTTTTACTTAGGACAGTGGTAAGAAGGTTCTTAGGTTTGGGTGGAGGGTTTTACCTGGTTCTTGGTTTATTTTTGGTTTGTTGTTTCTTTGTTTTAAAATAAATACACAACATCATTTCCTGGGTTATTCCCTTTGGCTTATTTATGGCTCATGCATAAGGATCTATATTTCACTTGCAGCCACTTATAAAATTCCTTCATGCAGTGGAAGTAAAACAGCTTATCCTATTTACCTTTTCCAAATAGTACGTGATGTCCTGCTTCAGTAATTGATTTGCTTATGGCACTTACTAGTTTTCAATACTGTGCCACTTTTCTACCAATAACAAGTAGAAGCATGAACAGTGAAGGTTATTATTTACTAGCCACAGCTCAGTGCACCATATAATCAAATCCTTTGTCAGAGCATCCTGCCACATAATCAGATCTTGTGAATTGTCAAAGGCAATTTCATAAATATATATATTCATTTAAAGCCTCAGTAAGCTTGTCATGGCATGAGATAAGCACATTGTTCTTTCATTTTTGTGTTTTTCCAGTTGTTTATATATGTAGTAATTACATTGTCTTCAAATACAGTTTCTACAGTGAGAAGTAACACTATACATCTATAGCATGCTTCTGTCTACAAAACCACAGTTATTAGACTGAATAGTTGTTTTAAAGGTTATTTTTCCCTATTTAATATAATTTTAAGATTTTTATAGTATTTTCCACGTTGTCTAATGAGCAGTGTGATGCACAGTGTAAAATTTGAAGAATCAGGAAACCTCACAAGGAGTGCATATCTTCCCCAACTTGGTGTGCTTTAAGATGCTAGCTTCATTTCTTGCTCTGACAGAGTGTTGAACACCTTTGCAATTTTTATTTACTGCAAGGAACAAGTTGGAAAACTTTTTCATAAAGGTGTTTTTATGGATTAGAATCATAAAGTGCAAAACTGAAATGAAACTGTGAAGAGACAGGTTGATTCAATGCAAGAAAAGAGGGGTATTAGACAAGTGTTCTTAGAGGGAAAAATTCCTAAAGAATTGCTGGAAGTATTGTAACAGAGGATATTAAATGTTAAAGATATTAGAAAATACAGTAATTTTAGGTGAAAGAAAAGTTGTTATATAATGTCCTGTATATTCAAATCCTGGTTTTAAATATTGGGTGTGAACTCCGTGGCTTTAGAATCTCGGAGAAATACCTAAAACTTTTAGAGCTCTATTCTGTCTGTATATGAGGCTTTAGTATTTGCAGTCATATAGATCCAAAGGCGTATTCTATGAGTGCTGCAGAAAGCATTTTATAGTTCAAACATAATTCATGCTTAGTGTGTAGTCTTCAGATATCCTCATCGACTGTACTCTAATTGGATGGTGATGATGAAGACATCTGCCAGATTAAAAAAAATATAATCAAGTAATATGCCAGCCAGAACAATAGTGAGGAAAAAGGAGAGAAGAAAGAAAAAAGCAGTAACAATACCCCAATTAAAATGAAGAACAAAACAGCAGAAGTGCAGATGAGTGTCAGTTTTCTTCAGACAGTACAGACATCAGAGCTGTGCAAACACATCTAAGATATGGTTGGAAAAGACATATCTATATCATGCAAAAAATAAGTAATTAAATAATATTGCCAGGATTTAGCTGTAACAAATCCAGCAGTACATTTTCTCAGATACATATTCTATGTGAATTGACAGTCAGAGAGTGAAGGGTTGGGTAAACAGTAACCAGTTCTTGACCGCAATGTGCTTTAGCTCTGGCTTTCCTTACAATCCTGATTATTAGATGTGGTATATTAATTTACTTTACACAAAGGAGAAAGAAGGTTATAGAGAGGCCATAGTTCTATCTAATATATCTAATGTGATGTCACATAAATAGGAAGTGTCATCTGCATTATTAAATTGCAGGGGACTTTCATTTCATCTTTGATTGTTTCTAACAGCATAAGGGGTGTTCAGCCACTTCTGGACATGTTTATGCATTGCAAAAGTACTCAGGTACCTATTTCCAGGCTAAAATATCAGGCCAGATCTGACAGTCCAAGAAAACCTACACTACTGCAGCTCTGTGCCCCAGGTTCAACTAGTGGCAAGGCTGAAGATGCATTCCCATGAGGCACATGCACACAAAACACCACAATATTGAAGGTGTATTTAGCAAATTGTTCCCTCAAAATGGGATTTTATCAAACTGGAGGGTTTATTGCAGGGCTATTTCCTGTTTTGACAGTACTTGATTTTTAATTACTTGAGTGATGGTGTCTGCAGTACACCTTGATAAGACTGTACATATTGGCAGGCTGGGAAGGATACCCTTCTGAAGGGCAAGGCTGGAATGCAAAATGACTGTGATGAATTAGGATGCATCACTGAAATAAATAAGATGCCCATCAAGAAGGACAAGTTCAAAGTGCTACAATGAGAAGTAAGCAGCTGCAGAAAAATGAGTTAGGGATGACAGGCCAAGCAACATTCCTGCAGGTATGACCTGGGCTTAGCTGAGCTTTTATAGTTTCATAGAATCATGCTGTCCAAATGCTAAGGACTGTGGTAAGGACTTCTGGAGGCACCAAGTACTGCTTGTACAGGCTATTGTCAGCAATACGTCAAGTCAGCTGTTGGAGTTTTTTTAGGCAGCATTAGTAGAAAATGTCTAGCAATTTGTAACATTTCATTCTTACTCCAAAGTTATTTCTTCATGCCTGAGCAACAGATTCAGTCACCATCTGTGCCTAGTCCTTTCCTTAAGAATCTGGAGTATATCACTCAAAAACACTTGACATGGTTTTAGTCTTACAAGGTATTTGAGTTTTCAGTTTCTCATCCGTAGGCTTTTCTAGATCCGTTATCTATTTCAGTCAGCAGTTTTCTGACTCATGATTTTTATTAGCCTATTTCTTATTATGAAATTTAATCTAGTAGTTCCAAACTAGATTTCATGTTAAGTAAGGCTGGCTGGCATAGCATTGGGCACACACTCGGGAGTATGGAAGCAGCAAGACTTAATGCAGACCAATGCATATTGTTGGGCAGGGAAGTTGTGGATACCCCATTCCTGGAAAGGTTCAAGGCCAGGCTGGGTGTGGTTCTGAGGAAGCTGATCTAGGTGTCCCTGCTCATGGCAAGGCAGTTGGAATTAGATGAACTTTAAGATCCTTTTCAACCCAAACCATTATATGAATGTTACAGAAAAAGTCCCTAGCTCAGTCAGCTACAGAGTTATATGGAGAAAGGTCTGGGCAGAGAACCCAGAAGAAAATAAGTCAGAATGTAAAAATCAGAGTAAACGTTGAGGTGTGGCTCAAGAAAACACTGTTGCAGAAAAAGACTGATTGGAACCTCATGAAAGACACCTGACGTGTGTCCTTTAGTCTGCTCAGTGCTGATAAAGCATATACTAGAAGTTTTTATCCCACTGTAGTCATTGTTCCATTGGGAAAGATAAAATAATTAACTAGTGAGAGACCATTGCAGAATGATAATAATGATAGGTGATATACAAAGACAGGAGTATCTGGGGCTGATTTGACTGGGGAAGACAATGCTGAGGGTACCAAGAGCAGACTACACAAAATGAGACAGGCATAAACCCCCTGGCATGAGACAAAAAAAAAGAAATAGCGGGTAAATCAAGGAAGGTATAGCATTAGACATCAGACAAATGACTTGCCAACAATAAGGATAATTCAGTACTAGTTCAAGTGAGCAGACTGTAGGATAGTTAAGCACTAGTTTAAGCAAGAAGATTGTAGACTCTCCAAAACTGGGGATTTTCAAAAGAAAATTAAACAAATACCTGATAGGAATTGTTTCACTACCTTGAGGCAGGAAATGGATTAGACAACTTCTCAAGGGTCTTTTAAGGCTTATTTCCTATGAAACAATTAAAATATAAAATATCCAAGGATACTAGTATTGTTGACACTAGTACTATAAATTCTGTTTCTAGGGAAGAGCACACTCACAGCTTCTAGACAAACTTACAAAAGGAAAAACAAAACAAAACCACTTGCAATGTGAGGCACTTAGAAATTAGAATACAAAATGTATTCTTTCTTAGATTTAGAAGATATGTGGTATTGGTAAAGGCATACTTTCTACTCTGAAATCATAAGAAAATTTGCACTTTACTGTATTGAAGGTGTATTTGGCCCTTCATTGTACCTGTCTTGACTTTATTCAGGAATCATTTGTCACAATGATAGAAAATGGAGAAAATCTTGAGGTCTGAATTCTTAATCTGCTCGCCCAATAAGAAATACGATAAAGGGTTACAATTAAATTTTCTTATTCTTGACCTACACTGTGTCATTGTATCTGTTTATTATGATAAAGAATTCTATAATCTCATGAAAACAGATCTAGAGGCAGCTGGCTAATTTTCTTATCTACAACCACTACAGTGCTTTGACAAAAATGAAAACTTTGGACACATAAGAATTGAAACTGACAAAAAGCATCTATGAACTGGTTTCTGGACTAAAATTGCTACTCTTGCAAAAGGGGGCTGTTGTCATTATGACCTTTTACTAATAAACATTAAAATACAGAATTATTTAACTTAATTTTGTGGCTATTCCTGCAGTGCATGCAAACGAAATTTAATTAAAGATAAAAAAAGTTACATTAGATAATGTTTTTGACCTCCTGCCCAATTACTGTCTATAAATATACTGACCTCTGCTTCTGGAAAGCATATTGGAAATGAAACAAAAAAAAAAATACACTAAAGAAATATATTTATCGAATAGCGTTTGGTAGTAATAGGGAGCACTGGATGCTCTCTAAACCCATAGGAAAACTCTTTTTGTCTCAAAGACCTTACAATTTCAAGTGTCAAAGCTGAAAAATGTGGAAATGCACACAAGAAGCAACACAATCAGGGTAAAATTAAGCATGTGTAATACTTGTGTTTCTTTTTGCTCTTTTTAAAGTTGAGCATACATATTTTGTCACCTACTGGGACTCAGTTCTCTTGAGCCATTTTGTCTTTCTTCAGTATTGAGCACCAGTTTGCATCCCTATGATTTTATGGACTTCTGATTCATCTGAATCAGCTGCAATATTGTACACATTTTTAAATGAGATGGTTGTCACTCTTTGCTAAGTAGACAGGTAACTGTCAGTGAACTTTGTTATTGGATTGTTTGTTTCTTTGGATACTTGCAAAAGGTGACAATATACTGGTTTAAAAAAGAGAATTAGAATATTAACTAATATTCTTCAGTTTCTATACTGGTTGCTTTCATGGTTTTCAAGCTTTGCACAGTTATTCTGCTGCAGTCCATTTGTATTAAAAACAAACATTTAAAGCCTTTTGTTGCTCTAAATTTTTGATCCTCTTCTCATGAGCAGACACATATGGAAAAGAAGACTTTTCTTACCAACCAGGTCCAGAATCCATTTTGAAGCAGTCTTCAAAGATTTCAGTTACCAAGTAAAAGTCTATATAGGAAGTCCAGCCTTGCTTCTTTCTTCTCTGACAAAAATTGATTTGTTTCTTAGAATTTCAGTTTCTCTGTAATGCCTCAATGTTCATTTTCTTTATAGAGTTTTTTTCATGTACTGTACGCAATTATGCCTTAATCTCACTGTTGATGAAATGGTACTACAGCACTCAAAGGTCAATCTTTCAGCTTTCACAATAGAAATTATGACAAAAATAGTCATAGACACAAAGCAGATATTTAATTGTATGTTCTAAAGACTTGCTGCTGTTCTCAGTAGAGTTGAAATTGCCATTCATTAGTACATCAAAAAAAAGTCCAGAGTTACAAAAAAAGAAACATCCAAAATAGCTAAAATCTCAGCAAAAAAGCAGTAATAGCTAGTTTACCATCAAAGCAGTAGTAGTTCAATGTACTCAAATAGTGTGAATAAACTTTGTCAGCTCCTGCATTCATGATTTAAGTAAGTGATAAAATCTTGTTTAATTCAGAAAATGCAGCACTTTGGCTACTTTAACTGACTTGAAAAATTAAGACCCTAAATTGGCTACCAAACTGGGAAGCATTGTTATGTACCAATGGTGATCTACTTTGTAAAGAATAAAGAATTCTACATCTTTATGAACATGCAGAAAACTCAGAGAGGGAGTATTTTGTGGAAAACGGGTTTCCTTTCTGTGCTACTTTTTATATCTTTTTGGAAGATAGAACTACTGCAATGTGTCTGTCTAGCTATATCAAGTAGACAGTTCAGTAATTACTAAGTAGTCAACTGTTTCAAAAATTGTAGGGAATAAACAGCTTGATCTGCTGGATCAAAAATTTCTGAAATTTACAGATTTGATTATGTTCAAGATTGTACACTCAAAACTGGGACTATAAACTGAATCTGGTAATCTGTATTTGCCTAAATCACTTTTTTAATATTATCAAAAGCAATCAGATAAAAGAAATTCCTTTCTAACAGCAAACATATTTTATTTATCTCAAGAACAGATGGAGCAAGGTAGGCAATGACAAATTGCCAAAATAATCACAGTTTCAGAAGAGGTGCCAAAACCCCTGTATCTGACAAATGACACCAAAGACACTGAGAAAATTCCTTAATATACCAAGCCTTTATTGATATCTCTAACAGATTTGGAAAGCTCCAAGGAGACAAATTGCCACTAGTTTCCAGTGGCCACACTAAAGCAGAATTACATAATCCCATTCACTTTTAGAGGTGAATTTACACTAAACCTTCTCTTTTGCCCCCAGTGTTCTGTGATGTTTAGATGTTAGTCCTTTCATAAAAAAGGACTTAAAGGACTGAAAATCTGGTTGGATCATAAACCTTTCTGCCCACAGCAGATGGAGTGAGGCAGTCAAGTCAGTTTGTTTTGAAACTTATGGTGTTTTGATAAATATTAGCAAATTAAAGTAACAAGAATAAAGCAGCTTTAACCTAGGACTTCCTCAGCCATGGAGCTAGAAAATAAGAGCAATTCAGATGAACACTTTAAAGTATATACTTTATAGGATACTGGTAGCTACAGGAAGTAGACTATAAGAGAAATGTGTATAACTTGTCCCAGTGATGAGCACAACTCACAAATTACTGCCAAAGCTACGAGTATGGATTTAGCAGTCTAAAATTCGCAGTAGGATTATGTTAATTTTGCAATAATCACTAAAAAAATTGTTTTCTGGAATGCTTCTATCCAGATAGTTCTTTTTTTTTAATTCAGCACAGGAAGACAGTTACCATGTATACAGAATTTCATACATGACCTTGAAAAAATGCTATTTTTACTGTTAATGTAATTTTTGCAAATATCCTATAACTTTTTCACAAGGAATAAGACTGTAGTTGAAAAATTATGGAAAAATGCCAAAAATCTATTATTCCTATCTAATTTTGAAGTGTGACATTCTTATCAACAAGAAAATTGTCTTAAGGAAAAGATATATCAATTAACCTCAGATGTCAGAAGTTATAAGTAGTTGATGATCACATACAGTGATATTTCTGCAATTTGGATCAATTAAAACAATCCTTTTGTGAAGTACACAGTTTACGAGGCAATACTACCTTTCAGAGAGCAAGACTGTATTCTATCCCTTATCTTTCTCTAATTAATTGCAAAATTGAATGTGTCTGCCCTTTTCCCTTCTACAACTATGTGTACCCGCTTGCAGGAGTGGTTAAGTTCAAAAAGGCATGTATGTTCAGTGTTTAAAACAACTTTATGAAATGAAGGCATGGGATTTGAGGTAATGACTTACTATGTATTTAAAATCTGTTAGAGCATGAGACTTAAAGAGATTTTCCAGTAAGAAAATCTACTCCCTCTGAGCTTAAAATATAAGGACACTTTCCACTTAACTTTTGTATTAGGTCGAGAAATGACCCTGAAACTATAACATTGTTACTATATTCCAAGTTCTCTATATTTAAATATGCGCATTAAAAAAGTCTTACTCTTATTTTTTTTTTGTGTATATGTTCAATTCAAACTTACCTGTATCAAACAGACTTAAAAGACCATGAAAAATGAACTAGCTATGGTAATAATTGTTGAAATAAAAGTACATCTCCGGGTTTTTTTATAGCTTTACTGTATATCTTTTTTTTCTGTCAAAATCAAGCAAAATCTATACAAGGTCTTACCGTAAGTGTTTGGATATGCAGGTTTTTCTAAAATGTATTTTATGTCATTAGTTCACAGAACGAAAGGTCAGATCTCATTTCAAACATCTAATCTCATAAGGACCATGGCTGAATTAACTGAACTTCAAAATACCCTGATTTATAATGGTTAAACTGTTTCTTATATTTTTAGGGATGGAAAATTCCTAAAGACTCCCACATCCAATTACTTCAGGATTAAAACCACCTTAAAAATAAAGACCAGAAATGTGCTGTCACTAGTCACTTTTATATGGCTATTAGCATTCACAAAATACAGACATATTAAATAGATATTTCTGTCCTCTTTTGAGGATGGAAAAGAGGGTAAAGGGAAGGATGATACAATTATATTTTAGAATGATGAAGAAATCTCTTATGAGAGTCCAAGACTGCTACCTAACAATTTTCTTATTCTAGCAGTACCTTCAGATTTTGAGAAAAGAGACAGAGATGATTTGGGACTATTCTACAGAAAACTTTAGCTACCAAACTTAGCTCATATTTTCACTTTGAGAATAATTGCAAAAATTATCCCTTTTCATATAAATATAATCATACTCTTGTTATGTGAACAATGATTAGGTTCTGTTTTCACTTTTTAGGAGGCAAATGATTGTAGATTTATAAGAGAATAGGAATGAACATGACTGTGAGATTGAAAAAATATGTTTTATAATAAAAAAATCTTTGAGTTCAAAAAAAAGAACAACCTTGGCTTGATCATACTTGCACTGTGTGGAGAAAACCAGTGATGGGATCTTCAGCCTTGCAGAGACCTGAGAGTTGTAAACCTAAAACCAGAATAATAATGCAGCATAATGTTAAAATCAATCGTACAATTTATAAAATATTATATTTCATTTTACAATACTAAAAATGTTAAAATTAATTCTGGATGCTTTTTATAGAATATACATCTCAACTCTTAATGGTTCCTTCTTATACCAAGTTTAATTTCATGACCAGCACAATTTTAGCATCCTGCAGCTGTCTGCATTCAATTGTGACTCAATGATAAAGAAAAACAAAATGATAGTGACTATTAATTATGACAATTTTAACACTAGAGAAAGACAAGGATAATTCGAAAATCCAGCTAAGTAAAAAAGGATTACACCAGCAATTATTTACTTTGCTTAAATTCTGAAGTAAAAAACCCAACCCAACCCAAACCAAAAAACCCCATAGTTTTGCTTGTTGCTTTACCTCTATAAAAGACTATGTTGTGGTCAACCCTGGTAGGCAGCTAAGCACAGGACAACCACTCACTTCCTCCCCCTCCAGTGGAATGGGGGAGAGAACTAGAAGGGTAAAAGTGAGAAAGCTCACTGGCTGAGATACGGACAGTCTAATAGGGTGTAAGGCCTCAGCCCCAGAACCACAAGCTCAGCTGGGAGAATTATTTTTGAAAATACACAAGGCTCCAAAAATTCACCCAATGAATTTTTATTTTCTTTAATACCTTGAGGTAGGACGAAGAAGAAAAAGCTATACATTTTTTTTCTCAGGAGATGCTTTTACTGATATAATAAGGGAGAAAATAAGAGTTCTTGGCAAAAGTTTAAAAGGGTAACATAAAACCAGAACAAAGGATTCCACAAAGCACTGACCCAGCACATGCCAACCCAGACAACTTAGCAAAATCCAACCCACCAGTTTTAAGTTACCCAAAATATTAAGAAAAGAGATTAAGAGAAGGAAAAGGAGTAAAGAAAAAGAGAAGAAAGAGATTAAGAGAAGATAATAGCTACTACCAGAGTCCTGTGGAAGCCCAGCCTTCACATGGTGGAGGTAGGTCCTGAGAGGGAGCAAGATGGAGGTCACGTGTTCGGCCCCCTGTGGCCAGCGCTCCCAGGCGGTGCTTCCGATCACTGGTCACTCCCTGGCTCCAGGTCGGAGTGAGGGGTGGAGCACCCAATCCAGGGCTGGGTTGGACTTCCAGAGGGCATGGTGTGGGTGTGCTCCCAGGCTGCCCTCTTGACTGACATCTTCTCTGGGGTCTCCTCATGAGGCTACAGGGCCTGCCATGTGGGATGCAGCATGGCCCTTCCCTCCACACATACGCACACTTGAGTTGGTTTCAACCCAATACTATAATCCAGTAGGGAAAGCAAAAGCTGCACTGAAAAACAAGGAATTCATTTATGGTTTCCCAAAGGCAGGAAGATATTTAGCCATTTCCAGGAAAGCACAGACCAATGACATGTAACATCTACTTGCAAAGACAAACACTTTTAACTCCAAACTGGACCCCCTTTCTCCTTTCCCCCCCCAGCTGTTACTGCTGAGTATGATGACAGTGTGGGATGGTTGGGGTCAGCTGTCCCAGCTGTGTCCCTTCCTGACTATTTGTGCTCCCCTAGGCTGGGGTGGGACAGCGTGAGAAATAGAAAAGATCATTAAGAATTGCTCAAATATTCAGCTAGACAATAACAGAGCTTAATGAATTTATTTATTTAAATGTCTCTTTTTGTTGCCTGATGTCTCACTAATTCAAGTTCTTTTAGGGAAATGAGGCATTTACTAATAAAACTGTAAACCCTGCTCTGCAACAACTAAAACATCCCAGTGTTTTCAACACTGTTTTGATCATAAATCCAAACATAGCACCATACAAGCTACTCAGCAGAAAATTAACTCTATCCCAGCAAAACCAGCACATGTTATTTCCATAAGATGTACATATCTATTCAGTGTATTCCTGACACTTGTGAATATTTACAAATGGGCAGAAGATATTAATTGACAACATTGTCTCTCTTGGCTAGGTCATTGTAAATTACCTTCATCATTTTGAAAAACATTTCTCTAACTTTAATAATCCAGAAATAAACAACCCAGTTTTCCAAAGAAACCATTTATGGCATTGTCGTGAGAGTGAAAAATGAATAAGATGTGAATTTAATTCCACTATTTTTATTTTGTCTTGGCTTACACATCCTTTCCAAATATAAGTGATCTAAATAAGTTAGTGTTTAAGTAAAGAAACTTTTAGTGTTTAACAGTATAAAATCATCTGAATAGCCCATTCAAAATCCTTGAGTGAAAACTATTATTAAGTAACTCTTTACAATTCCACTTCTTTTGATTGTCTCTGTGAACTCACATGGTGGAGGCATGCTGTGTAGATTCAAGCAGGTGCCACAGTGAGGAAGGAGTTTTCCTTTGCTTCTGCTTTCTTAGAGTGATGAGACTGATCTGGGAATGGTGACCTCGTGTTGAGAAGGTCAGAGAAAGGACCTGGATCAGCTCCAAAAGCTTTTAAAATATTCCTTATCTCTACATGAATGAAAGAGGGAGGACATGCTCATTCATTGTTTTCTTCGTTCATAAGGAACTGGTGTCATTTTCTGTTTGGCTCTATTCCTTCATGAGATTTTTCCTTACATGCTTTGATGCATGAATAACCAATCTGTTATTTTTATACGCAGGGGGGTAATCTTCTCTCAACCTCATAGGTAGATAGTTTTCATATCCTACATGGATAGTTTCATCAGTTATAAAAAGAGATTAAATTTTTGTTCCAATCCAAACACTCCAGTACATATAAAAACTTTTCAGCTCTTAAATTTTTTGACAAAAGTATATTGTTAAAAGTATCTTTCTTTTTAATAGTTATGTTGTCTTATTGAGAAGAATTACATTGCTTCTTCTCAGCATTCTTAAGGGTAGAGGCCATTGACTATTCAATATATACATAAAAGAATTTTCTTAACCTCTGTCAGAAAATTAATTACTCTGTTACTATATGGGGGGTTTAAGCTTATACGGCTTTTTTCTATTTGGCATAGTCTTGCTTTATTATACATAAATAGTTTCATTACTGCATAGTAAGAGTATCAGGAAATTATAACCTATCATTTCATGAAGTTTGTAATCTCAGTTATATGAAGAACAAAAACCATATGCACTATTTGGAAAGAGATTTTATTTGCAAGTATTACTAGTGCCAAGGTAATTCACCATTGAAAGTGCGGTGATGCTATTTCTCTCCACAATCAGTGTCTATCTACACAGGGCAGAACTTAAAGTAGTACAGAGTCCAGGGTTTTCTTCTTAAATATTTTACTTAAATTAGTAAAAATGTTACCACTTAAAAAAAATAAGTAAGGGTTTTTTCAAAGATCTCTTTCCTTTCTTTTTTTTTTTTTTTGCAAAGAGGGCTAAAATCATCTTTTCATATCTGCGACCTAGAACTGTTTGGTTAGTTTTTAACCAAGGGATTAATAATGTTGAAATCTGCTGTTCATGATATACTTAAAATATGTCATGGACTCATCAAAAAAAACATATACCTAACAAAGAAATGTTTTGTATTTTTTTTAGTAGCTAGAATTAGATAAGAGAAAGTTAAAGCAAGACATTATAATATCTGTGTTTTATCGTCAATGATATTGTTACCACTGATAACACAGCCTTTTTCTAAATTTACACGATGTACAATGTTATTGAAAGTTCTCTTTACATGAAGTAGCTTATTTAGTAAAATAAAAAAGCTAACAGAATGTGTGTGAATGGATTACTATATATTTTAATCATGGATATAAATCACAATGAGCATTATTTAAAGTTCAGCAATGGCCTGATGTTAAAAGCAAGAATCCTAATGGTCTTATTCAGAATTATGACAAATTAATATTGAAGCTCCTGTCCTTCCATCTACTTGCCAAGTTTTACCATGGGATATTTATAAGTAGGGTTCAGTTCTCCAGACCCTTTAAAAGTGTATTTCATCCTGATTTTCCCATGGTTTATTCTTCTTGTCTAATTACACTATACTTGCTATGATTTGAACCAGCTCTGTATTTAACAGGAAAAGGTAATAACTTTCTCTGTGTTTAATTTGGCACAGCCAAATGAGATGTAAAAAACTGTCCAGCTCTCGATGCTTTCTATTCTTTGAAAATATTTGTTTGCATTCAAACAAAATATTTTTTCCATATTTGAAAAGAAACAACACAAGAGATTTACTTAAGAGACTGAGAATGCAATAATCAGATTTATTCTAAGTATAAAATTCCTTCAAAGGTTAGAATATTTACTACAGATGTTTATTTCTTCAATCATAAGTAAGAAAATTTTCAATAACACACATACAAAGAAGGATGAATGATATCTTGAAATAAAAAACTGACTCTAGGAACTGTAATGAAATTTGTGGCTATATATTTCACTGACAACACTGGCTGATTTCCGTATTGTAGCACTATATTAGTTAGCATTTCTTAGGCAATTACAAAAGAAAGCACAAAGGAACTCTAGATTCCTCTGTAAAATTCTTACTTTCAGTTATAGAAACGTTTTCATAGATAAATTCAGAGACATACAAAACCCCTGATGTCCAGTATTTTACAATTGAAAGAAGCATGGTCTCAGTACAAGATAACAATTTTAAAAAGCTTAGCTTTAAGGATTCAAATAATCTTTTAAAATCATATAATTTCAGCTTCTATGGCACAGTTCAAATGATGAAAACTCTGTATAAGATTACATGTTTTCCTGCATAGAATACAATCCAGAAAAGCAGCATAACATGTGCTTCTGCAGATCGCATGTGCAAAATAGATAGACTATTATGTCACACAGGAGAAATTCCTTTCAGTTCATCTACAAATTAAGAGTGAAAAATTTTATTCTACACTTTGCATCCCATGTCATGAATGGGAGGCCCTTTTTTCTTCAGAAGTACCTCATTCTCTGTTGATCATTAAGAATTGCTCAAATATTCATCTAGACAGTAACAGAACTTAATGAATTTATTTATTTAAATGTCCCTTTGTTGCCTGATGTCTCACCAATTCAAGTTCTTTTAGGGAAATGAGGCATTTACTAATAAAACTGACGAAAAAATTATAAGAGATAAACACAGTTTTCCTATTCTTCCACAGAACCGTTATTAAAGAAAATGCTCACAAAGTTACCTGGAATATGCTGACTTGAGGCTGTATTTGTATACTTTGTCACACACAGCTATGTTAGACAGGTGTTTGAGCATCTGGCTGAGAAGCAAAACTACGACTTGCATGGGAAGACAATTTTGTTTAGATGTTATAAGAGGAAAAGTCTTAGATTTTGACACTCTTCCCTTTCAGAGGGAGAATTAAATTATTCACTGAGTTCTCTAGGGGCTGCTGATCTGGGATTCCCAAAGTGACGAGAGAAAACAAAGTACTGTGTTGTGCTGTTGCTTGCGCCTTGAGTAGACTTGTGTACCCAAAATTTAGATGTAGAAATAAATTGCTTAAAAACTCATTGTTTCTCTGTTTCCAAGTTTTGTGTTACTGGTTAAATTAATACTAAAAAATAGTACTAACATAGCAGAACATTTCTGTTCAGTGTCTTTCATCTATATCATAGATATATTCCATTTTTTCTGGCTTTTTAAGTCATATATATTTTGCACAAAATGTTTTATAAGAAAAGGAACAGAAAATACAGATTTTGTATTTCAGTCCCTTGTTCCAAAAGACTCCATTTTAGGGCCAGTGCTCTTCAATGTTTCCATAAACTTGGACGTAGAACTTGAAGGTATACTAAGTTTGCCAGTGATACTAAATTGGGAGAAACTGTTGACTCCCTCAAAGGCAGAGAGGCCCTGCAGAGAGACAAATTAGAGGGCTGGACAACCAATTGAATGAAGTTTAACAAACACAAGCGCTGGATTCCGCATCTGGTATGGAGCAAGTCTTAATGTATGTGCCGACTGGCGAATGGGATGCTGGAAAGCAGTGCCACAAAAAGGGACCGGGGAGTCCTGGTCAATGACAAGTTGAATATGAGTGAGCAGTGCCCTGGCAGCCAGGAGGGCCAACCGTGTCCTGGGGGGCATCAGGCAAAGCATCACCAGCCGGTCGAGGGAGGGGATTGTCCCCCTCTGCTCTGCACTGGGGTGGCCTCACCTTGAATATTGTGTGCAGTTTTGGGCACCACAGCATAAGAAGGTGAATGCCACAATATAAGACAGATATAAAGCTGTTAGAGAGCATTCAGAGGAGGGTTCTGAAGGTAGTGAAGGGTCTAGAGGGGAAGTCATGAGGAGCAGCTGAGGCCATTTGTTTTGTTCAGCCTGGAGAAGTGGAGAAGGATAGGATTCTTGTGGGGGTCCTGTTCAGAGCCAGGAATTTGACTCAATAATCCTTGTGGGTCTCTTTCGACTCAGGATATGCTATGACTCTACGGTTCCACATTTTACTTAAAAATATTTTTGCTTTGGATCCTATTTACAAAATACAGAAAGTTTTAAAAACATGAAAACCCTGAAACAGAAAAGCCTTAAAGTATTTTTTAGAGTCAGTGGAGGCATTCAAATATGCTAATTGTTGCTTACCCAGTCTCGATGCAGTGGGCATATTTCACTTCTATGTCATGGTCTGATCCACTGTTGCTAGGGAGAGAGGATACAGTGGTAAAACAACTTTATGTACTAAAATTGATTTAAATTACAACAGTCATTCTCACAATAATCCTTTTAATTGCTCTTAGGAATTATGAAATTAATTAAGAAGTATCATGTGGCATCCCTTCAATTTAAAAAATAAAATATTGTTTTAACTCATTGAATGATTACTGCCTTGTGAAAAGTAATCATCTTAGCTTTTTATTTCTATGAAGGAAAAAAAACCACCCAAGGAAAAAAAAAGAAAGTTGAATGTGCCTAATAGTGATTTTTTTTTGAATCCATATCACAATCTCAGTGCCTACCCTTATCAGCTAAACCAGATGAGATTAGAGGTGTCTTGAGTCCCATTAAGAGGAAGAAAGCCTTTGTTTTTTACTTGGTAACACTCACTTTCCTGTCATTTTCTCGCTTTCTAAGCCTTTGTGCTCAACTTAAACTGCTGGGAAAATGCATTAACCTTTAAAGGAAAGTGGCAAAATAATCTATTATATGAAGTATAAAAATATTTCATTCAAGCTATAGTACTTATTTTCTTTCTGTACATATTAAGTGTTTGGGCACTGTTTACAGTTGCAACTATTAGCCAGATTTGATTAGGTGACATAGGACATAGAAATATTTTGAGAGCCACAGCTGAAGACATATACCAGGAATCAGAATGTGATAGGAATTACAAGGGTGGAATTAAACTCATATCTGCATTTCCCAATCCTAGATTCTCTGAATTCTGAAGTTTTTCCTCTGTAACTTTTAAAGTATCCTCAGTCTAATTTCTAATCACACTGTTTGTCAGTGACTATGAGATGAGAAAGGATAGGAAACTCTTGCTGCTGTTCTCATTTTTTTATTTACACCTTCTCCAACAGTTGTACAGCGACAAGGCAGAAATCATTATTCTTTGTTCACAGCACTGAAAAAGTCCTTATTCTGGAATAGATATTTTCATGGCAAATAATGCCAGTCAGTTTCCACCAGATGTGTGACACAAAATCAATTGGGCTACACCTAAATTCTAGAGAAATGGTTGTTTTTATCCAAACCATACATTTTATTCATCTGCAATTCTAGTATTAAAGAAAATGCATTTGGCATTTATATTAAATACTCCTCTTTAATGAATAGAAATTAAGAAAAAAATACATTGAAAACATAAAAGTAGAGACAGCTGGTATGGGGGAGAAATTCAGTCTGCTCTATACAGGCAAGATTCTGAATAAGGGTCATGAATACTACTTAAGCAATTGGCCATTAGGGCGGTGTAGTTATCATGAAATAATCTCATCCCTGGAGAGACAGCTATGGACCAGATGCAGCCATGTGCTTCTAAGCACCCAGGGGTGCAGTTATCATGATAATCACACCTGCTGATTTTGCTTCATTACCACTACAAAATTTCCTGTATTTTGTCTCAGTACAAACATAATACAGTGTTTAAGTATATTATTTTGACCACGGAAAATTGCCAATTAATGCAAGAATAGTAAAGTAATTTAAGGTACAATGCTATTCCAAAACCACATAAAAATGTGGTGGAGATAGTAGGAGGTAATACTTGCAAGGTAAGTTTGAAGATCTTTGTTTCAGAAGAGAAAGGGTATATTATCAGATATTTGATATTTGAAAGTCAAGATTCTGTGTTCCACCGCACCAGGACAAAACCAGAGCCTCTGTCTTTTCTTTCCCACTTGCCAAATATTCAACCTCTTAATGCTAAAATAGACAACAAAGGATTCAGTATCTGTAGCAAAAAGCTATAGGTAACTTTTTTTTCCCCCAAAACCAGGCTTCATCAAACCCCTTTGGTACCTATCTCCTGAGAAATCCCAAAGATTTGAATTCATAGTGTATGCATCAAAGATTCCACTTTCTTTTGTCTGGAGACAATGGTTGGGATGGCTGTTGGCAAAATATTCACAGTCCCCTCAGGGAGACGAGCTGTCAAGTAATAATAAGGCAGCAAGGAGCGTCAGGGAACAGAGTCTGGGCTTCTGTGGAAATACCTCTGAATCTGACTTGTCTTAAAGGCTAGGGGCTCCATCTAAAGAGTATATGGTCCTCTCTCTTCACTGAAGCAGTGTTACCTGACACAAAAGAATACATTAGAGAAAAAATAAACAGATGGAGTTTCATCCTCACAGCTTGAACCAAAAGAAAGGGAAGAAGGGGCTTTGTTTTCTTCCTGTAATCAAATCTGAATCTTTTTGAAGAACTGAATTTCTATTGTCTGGAAGAGGCTCACATAAAAAAAAAAAGGTTGATAAAGCCTGGACAAAAATAAATTAAATGTTTTCAGTTCACAGAGTTTTTATGACACAGAATGATGTTTGAAATATGCCTCATCACCTCATCATAAACATGATCTGGGAAACATAAGGGCTGTAGGTCTATCAACTGAGTGTCCTATGACTCATCTAGGGTGTAAATTTCAGCGGTCATAAAACACAGAGAAAAATTAAGTTAAACAGTTAAATAAAAAATTGCTATATGCAGATTATCTAATTTCAAACTTTTTAAGTATTTTAGGCTTTTGTGAGTAACTTTCTAAAGGTAGGATTATGGACTCTCAAATCACATTTTACAGAAAGTACTGTCAACCACATTGTAACTCCATGATCGGAAGCTGTTAGTCAAAGACTCAGTATGTGAGTGGACACCAGTGGACTGAAGAAGATTATTACTTTCCTTTTTTTTAATCCAGATTCCTGAATAAAAGACATGAAAGAGTGGACAGAATTGAAGACAAAACCTTGCAACGCAGTGAGAAATATAAAATATATAAGGCAAAATATCACTCAATATATTTTTTACTATAATGTTTTCATTGCTTCTTGGCTGTCAGGAGTTCACGTGGGAAACAGTAACAAAGAAAACACAATAACTCGGAGAAATAAGCAGACAAATGACTGAGGAAAGAAAAAAGTTATGAGATAAAAGAGAATGGAAAGGAATCGAAAGCAAACAAAAATATAAAAGAGGAAAGAGAAAATTTTTAAAAATAACTCAGGAAAATTAAGCAACAAATAAATAAAATGAGGAAATTCTACTGAAATTGAGAGAATAATCATATATAATAAAAGGTTTAATTATTATGTTCTCTTCATCTTAGTAAACTAGTGGTGTTCAAATACTATTAGAACTCTATCTGAAATGTCATTTATTTTGGTTTAGAAAACTAAAACACATTTAGCAAGCCTTTCTAAAAAACAGAGTTCTTAACATTTTCACATTTCTGTCTCTTACAGGAATTGCAGAGGTAATGGCATAAATCAGTTTAATAAATGAAGTTGTGGAGACAGAATTACAAAGTCATCAGTTTCATAGGCTGTGTCAACCCCTAACTGCTTGTACACTTTGAATAGACAAAACTTCTGAAAAAAATCACCTGAACAGTTTATGACTCCTTATTTTTTTCCAGATACAAAATTCTATTTAAAAACATTATTTTGTTATGTTTAGACTCCTTTTATCATGGTTTTCATATTTAGATATCATTTGATCCGAATTTTTTTTTATCTTTACCATTATTTGTGCTTGTGTGCCTGAATTTTGTGGGGCAGGGGGGGTGCTGTGTTGTGTTGTGTTGTTTTTCTTTTTTTTTTCAAGAAAAACAGGTGAAATATTTCCTCCAGAGAAGACATTCAAGGAAAGAGCTAGAACAGACATTCTTAGATATTATTAACATGATCCAAATGTGACTTTGTTTTAATTCTTCTTTGGAGAATTTAGGGGAAAAAAAATCTATATCTAGTGAGGGGAAACTAAAGCTAAGTACTATATAAAGGTAAAACTAAGTCATATATAAAAGAATATTTTTGCCACACAAGAGGTAATTCATAGCAAGCCATTCATTGTTCAGGAGAATGGAAGAGGAAGAGGAAAGGAAGACATAATTTGCCAGATAGTCAAACTCTGGTCAAGAATTCCCCTAATCCTGTACACTTCAGCTAATGAGCTCATACTCATTTGACCACTAAGTTTAAAATAAAATATATACAAAGGGTTTTACTAAGGGTTCTTGTAAACTTACACCTGAAAAAATTGATCACTCCAGAGTATATAATTTTCAAAGTCCAATTCAGAGTCCTTTGCTTTTTGAGCAGGGAAAGGGAGAAAGCATTCAAAAACTTTATGACTAAGTTGCATTTAGGCTTTTATAAAAGGAACAGGGACACTCGAAAGTGATATGTAATTCTTCTTCGTCTGTCTTCCTAGTCAAAAAGTAAAGTATATTAGTGAATCGCTCATGCAGACACAATATATTTTATGGCTCTTTCAGCATTTACTTATGAGTCCTTGAGCAGTAGCTCCATTTAGCCTGATCAGATTTTTTTTTAAGGATGCTAGGTTACTGATAAATTTCTAGGAATTTAAAAATATTTGGGAACTATTTTAACTCTTTTATTCTCCTCCACATGTGTGCTCTTTGAGGTATGTTGGGGGTAGGGAAGAAGACTCCTGTAAGGTAATTTCCTTAAGAAAACAGGCAGATGTAAGATTTTCTAATTAACTCCTCTCGCCTATTTTAACTTATGCAGATGTAAGTTATCTAATTGCTACTTTATTGGCTGTGCATAGATTGGTTGTCTTTTAATGGCATCTGCATGTTTTTTGCTTCACTGGCATTTTAGGAACAATTGCTGTGATCTATATAGGAAAGCTATATTGCCTGAGTTTGGAATAGAAGAAAATTACATACTAAAAGCTCAACACAAAATTTCTTATTTTTTGCTATTTAGAGTAAGAAGTAGAACATCCACAACTCTAACAGACCAATTCATCTATCTGTCTATTGGCTCAATGCCTATAGTATGGGAACATATAATTGGTTTATTTTGTACTAAGAAAATAATATGTACAAATAATCTGATGAATGCAAATATTCTACAACTCAGAATATTCTACTGCTTTGACAATGGCATTAGCCATTACCTTACTTTCCTCTGTCTTATTACAGCATCTTCTCCTATTACAGGTCAAAATGTAAACGCCATGAATAGCTTTCCCAGACATAACAGGAAAATAATAGCAGAGAACAGAAAAAGAGATGTCTGAAAAAGTGGAGAGAAAGCAGGGATCTTAGCAAGAGAACAAAACAGCATAACCCTATGGGAGACAAGAGGTAAAAAGGGGAGCATAGAGGGAAAGGTGAAGCATACAGCATTATGAGTATTAGCAAGAATGGGAAAACACTGTGTTTCAGCAATAAAACATGCTGAAATTGAAGATATTTTCAGATACTGGCAAGATAGTAGATGAAATGCAAGTACAGTTATATTTGATATAGTTTAAAGAATTTACAAGACCAAAAAAATCTGGAAAACTTGCAATGACAAGATAAGAAAAAGTAGTGCTGAACACAGATCCTTTAATAAGGAGGAAACTTGATGCACCCTTTCAAAAAGAGAAAAAAGTCTGTATAGAAGTGAGTTATATGGAGAAACAGAATGGAAGAGTGGAGATAAGGAATTTGAATTTAAATAAGGAGCAATAAACACCTAGAGGTGTGGCAGTAAGGAAGTGGGTTTCAACAAACCCATGAAAGAGAGTAAAAGTCATAGGGAATAATGGGGTTCTGAGACTGGCTCGTGTCATGTTATGGGGCAGTGTGACACTATATGAATATGCAGCATTACCACAACACCTTTTAAAGAATTTGAATAATACAATTTACCAGTTATAGTGATTGGCATCACTTTGGATTGGGGATATGTCGATCCTTAAGGCTTTGTGTTTCAAACAGACTTCTCTCTAAATAAGCAAGCTGTTAAGATTCAAGTTGTTGAGGTCATTGATTTATATTATTCTAGTAAATCTGACACTTCTGCTCTTTAATAAGAACTTGAAAAACAAGATGTCTGTTTAGTGAGAATAGTAAACTTGTGGTTTATTTTAGTGTTTTGAATGCACTGTTATTTTTTTTCTGTTGTTAATTATATCTGGTTTGGGTTTTTTAATTTATTTTTTAACTCTTATCAGCATGAAACCTGCTATCAGAATTGAGAATGAGTGGTTTCCTCCAAAGCAAATTATAATTTGAACTGCTAATGTTCAAGGTCATGTAGTACTCAATGAAGACTGCTTTTGTAAGTGACTAAATACTGAAGTGAAGCCGAAGTATCTGGCAGTCACAGAAACAGTTTTTGAAGACTATACTCTATTATTGCAGAAGTTGTTAGCTGTTTTCCTAGAGCTCAATGTTGAAATTTACAAAATTAAAACAAATAGCATTTGTAAACATTTATAAAGAGAAAATAAAGATGAAAACTGTCACACTGAAGTAAATTTCACGTCTCAAATCTAAATAATGGGTATCAGTGCTCTAACAATCCTCAGGTATCTTAGTTTGGACATGTAAGAAAACTGACCTGCATGGATAGAGAAATTCAGCTCCAGCTTGTAAGAAAGAAAATGTTGTTGTGTTAGTGAGCTATCTGCTACCAAATCATTGTTCATCCTTACTATATTTATGTTAGACCTCAATCAGCTTGACAGCTGTAATCACTACCTTCATCTAAGACAGGATGAGTAAGAACATGGTTAAATTAGTAATTCCACCCCAAGAGTACAGCTCTGTCCAAAGAAGAGGTTACCTAAGGAATGAAGATGCTTTTTTTTTGGCCCGAAGGCATAAAATCAGAAAGTGCCAGGTAAATGGCAAGGTCAAATTAATAATTTTCTGACCTTATGACATGGCTTATTGCTCCCCTTTGTCATCCTTGTGGCACCATGTGTCATTGCTAAATCAAATCACAATAACCATAAAAAATAATAGTTTTTACTTAAAATATGCCACAAAATTTGTAACTGGGCACACAGAAAACAACCTGAAAAATAGGAATGTGAAATTACAGATTGAGTGGGTGTATCGTTCTGAGAAATACACATATAACAATGAAGAAAAGATAACTTTACCCTGAGCTAAAAAGGAAACTAAAGAGTTTTTAGGTGCATACAACTTAAAAAGATCTCAGAGAAGTGAGCAAAAGTATTTTGCTTTATTGTTTGATTTCTGATGTGTTCAGGGAATCAAAACTTTATTTCTAAAGAGGATTTCAGCAAGAGAGTGATGCCCGACTGACTCATCATTTTCTCATCTTGAATAGATGACTTACAAAAAGCTGAATTTTGCTAACTCTACAAAAGAAGATAAAATAGAATAGCAGCTGCAACATCATGAACTGCAGCCTCTTATGACTTTTGTGATCCAGATTTGGTTCCCAGTTTCATGTGAGTTCTGACTGTGTTGAAAGAATTTCTCTTTGATACTGTAGACCTTCTTGGAAACAAAATTACACTAATTTACATACTCCAATAATCCTCAGGAAAAAGATAATACCTGAGAGTTCTCTAAAATACCTACCTGTTGTTCTTCCCATTTATCTTATTAAGGAGTGAGGTACTTATTACCAAGCCAGGTTGATAACATAATGTCAGTAACTTGCTCATACTGAAGTTTTGTTACACCAGATAGCACAATTAAATTAAGTCACTTGACTTTGTGAACTTGAGTCCTATCTCAAGAATCAGCTTTCAAAGACCCTATAGATACATCCTGAGCAGGTACTAAGCACCTTGCAGAATCCTGTACATATCCTGCAGATATCCTAAGTTCATCATTTTCAGCTCTTGAGATACCTCAGAGCAGTGTCTCAGTCCTGTGCTTGTCCTCACTAATTCTACACACTAATGCCTGTCACTAATACACAGTTGCTCTCATGAGCTTTGCTCCATAGTTCTGGCCTCTTAACTTGAAGAGCTGTATGCATGTATTTTTCTAGGTGGATGAATGTTGTCCAATCTAAGGGACTGAGCAGTCACAATGAGAATGCATTTACAAAATTCCAACTTGGGATAAAGTGACCAAAAACCTCACCATGACTGTTGAGGTAGGTACAGCTGTCTCTTTGTATCCATTATAAAATAATTTCCTGTTACATACAGATTAACCCTATCCAGCTATACTAATTATCACTCACTTAAATCCTGCTTTGTACAGTCTGTGCTTTCCTGCAGGTGTGAATTTCATGCTAAATGAAAACAGTGTGGCTGTCTTCATGCCTGGGAGAACAACAGAATTATATCAAAAGCATTGTCAAACTCAGGGAAAAAGGCACAGGTTTGTGAGGAAGTCATTTGTGGGCAGATTTGACTTTTAATTTCAATTTAAAGAACTTCTTTCTGCTTGTGAAAATAGAATATAATCCTCATTGTTTTGTTGTGTTTGTTTTTGTTGGTTTCTTTTTTTTTAATTTAACAGTTTATCAACAACACAAAAAGATAATATGATATATTTTGTGAAGAGCTCTGCTCATAGCATGGCTTGGATTAACAGAGTATGTAGAGAAGGAAAACTGGGAACTGTACTTAAATATTTATCAAATTTGAGGAAATTACAACTGTAACATGAAGATACTAAAACATCACAATTTCTTAAACAGTAACAACTTATTCTAATAATCTTTCTCTTTACAAAGGTAAGATGTGAATCATATTTTGACCACAAGTATGACTGTGAAAAAGCAACATTTCCACCTTGTGAATGCACACCTGGACATACATGCATGCACAGTAGTTACCCTTGGAAGTACACACTTGTTCTGAAACCTCTGCTGCTTGGAAGTCATACAGAGAAAGTCCAGAAATAATGCCATCTCTCTCAACTGATCAACCAACATAATGCTAACTGAGAATATTTCAATTATATTTGTAGTAAATACTCAATATGCAACCAACACATTAAATTAGTTGATAACAACATAATTACTAAAATTAAAATAAGAACATATCTGTTCATAATTTGTATACAGTAGAAAGAAATAAAATGCATTACTGGGTAGAAATCAGTAATCTTCAAATTGAGTAATATGTAGAAAAATATTTTACTTTTAAAATCAGTGCTGGGTATGAAATTCTTGCTTGCTTTTGTTCTATATTCTTCCTCTAAATGAATAAATAAACAGTTTTAGGTAATTACAAGTTACTTAGCTCCTCTTCTGTACATTACATATTCTGTAAATTAATATGTGCACATGTTGGGGTGTGAGAGTGTGTGTGTGTGTGTGTGTGTGTGTGTGTGCATAATTGAATAGCTATCATATTATTATTCTAATTTCTTTCTTTAGAGGCATTATTTGGCTAATAATATGGTGTTATTGCACTGTGATACACAAGAAAAGACACTGAACAAACACTGAAGAAGCAGGATTTTAAAGTACTGAGGTCATAAATGAGACTAATTTTCAGTGTACAGTGAAATCAAATGCAGCTTTCTGTAGAATAAGAGTTTTATTGAAATATGGTTTATTCTGCTTATTATATCACTGTTCTTAACAGTGTTCCATTTGGGAGCCATTTTTATTGGCACTTTACAAATGAATAGAGAGATGAGATTAAATTATAATATCAATTTTGTATGGTGACTAACCTGCATAATTCAGATGGAAGATAAGTCAAAAATCACATTGATGACATTAGAAAAACATTGAGTTGAAAATAAAAGGGTCTATTTACTGCCTTAGTCCAAATCTTTTTTTAGCCTTGTTTATTGTGAAACATGAATGCTCTGCTTGCTCATTAGTATTCACACCAATGCTTGTCCAAAGAAGAAATGGAAATGTACTCTACCAACTGATGTCCCGTTTTATATTCTTGTGCTTTGTTTTACTTTATTCATCAAACACTGAGAATAATAGGCAGTGAGCAGAGGTGAACAACCTACGTCACACATTTTCCTGTATTGGACCTGTACAGTTATTGACAGTAAGCATTGATAAACTGCAATAGAGTCATAATTTTGCCCAGCAGTGAATTAGTCTATCTCAGAAAGCCTAGCCTTCAAGGATTCCCACTTGGTACATAAAATGCTACTTTATGTTCTATGAAGTGCTTTTTTTTTTTGAGAATTAGAAAGGAAATAATCCTATTCCCTGATGACAACGAATTACAAGATAGTGTGAGATGACCAAAAAAAAGAAAATAAAATTGATCTTCTATGGTGGAATCAGAGAATGAAACAAACTTTTAAAATAACTAAAATGAAAATAAATTAACAAAATATTCAAAGTTAAACTAACTTTCATTAGGAATAGCTCTAAAACATAAGATATTTTTTTCTCTGTCCGTAACATTTTTAACATCTTTAAAAAGAATTTTTACAATAAGTTCTCGTGGTAATTCATTTGGGAATTACATTTTTCAGCTCTGAAAGATTGACCCTATCTTTCCAGAAAGCATAATTTCACAAAGTGAAATAAACTCCTGTTACACAATTTTCAAGGAGAATACTTTCAGGGCAACTCATGTTTTATTGTCAGAGTGTATGTTAGTTGTTTGTTTACAATTGCCAGAAACAGTTTCTAGAGCAAAGAATCCCAGGCACTGCAGGAAGTAAATTATCTGTGCATATATAATTATATGCATATCATAGTTACCACAGCACTTTATCACAGAGAAAGATTAAAAAATAGTATTCCCATATCTTTCAGGTTATAACACTATTGTGGTAAAAATATTGCTTTATTCTTACTTTGCCATTGCTACCCTTCTAACTGGAAGCCTGAACTGTATTACTAATGTCCCTGACTTCAGATTTCCCAGTGCTGAGTTTAAGTTTGGCTTACATTTTCTCCTATTGGAACCATTTCATTTTCTCCTAATCATGTAATAGCTTGAGTAAGGGACCAATTTACTCAACAGTCCAGTGCAACTAGGAGGATGCAGTAGTCCTTTGTTGAAAATGTTCCAAGGGATTGTTCTCAATTTCCGATGATAAAATCCATTGCAGGTCCAAAAAAGTCTTTTAAAAAGGAAACTTGAGTATCATCTTCTTATAAAATAAAACTTGAGTATCGTCTGAATCTTACGAAAATGAATTGATTTTTCCATTGAATAACTGGAAAAAAAATGCGCCCAAACTTTGTCTTATATATTGCACATATAATATTAATGTAGATCCAATGGACAATTAATTGTATATTTTAAATTTTTGTTTTTAAAATACCATATTTTTTCCTTTTTTTTAAACCTGAAGAAAATTACTAAATCATTATATAAACAATTTAGGGAATGTTTCATATTCCACCACGTCAAGGGAATATACTTCTATTAAAGACATCTCTGAAGCTGTTATCTGATTTGAATGCAAAAAGGCCATTATCCTAATGAAAACTCACATATCACGAATCCAAATACTAAATTTATAACAAAAATTACAAATAGGGAATTGCTCTTGACCTGTGTAGGAACACATTCAGAATTATTCTGTGAATGCACTACCTTTGTAGAGTTTATTCACTTTACTAATTTCAGCTATGTATTTCTTTGTAAACCAAGCTATTCTGCATATCTTCAGAAGCCAGTACATTAAAATCTTTAGATTTTTGGTTACACCTGTCATAAACATTCTTGATTAATCAAATAAAATTGCTGTATTAAAGAGAAACCATTGCCAATTAGTTGTGTACAATGTGTGCAATTCAAAAGTAAGATCTTTGCTCCCTAATCAATAATGTAGCATTTTCAAAATTATGGATTAAAATAATAAACAGAAAAAGGAAAGTGGAGTTCTATTGGAATTCATCATTGTAAATACACATTTTCAAAAATTATTTAGAGGGATTTAAAAACTTGTGGATTAGTTTTGCTGGTACGAAGATCAGTGTTGGAGTTAGTTTCACCTGAAAGCTGTAAGTGATCTGCCATAAGCACTTACTGGAATATAAGAGGCAGTTTACACCAACCTGAGATCATTTTCAGAATGTTTATTAGGAAATAGAAATAGACACACTATAAATATATTTGATAAGCCTATTTCCTAGTTTTTTCCATTTCTTTGGATTTCTGCATATAATTATCTGAGAAGCAGTACCCAGATTTTGTAAAGAAAGAGGGTGTGAATCTTCGTTTGCTGCATGTGGTGGAAAAGGCCAAGACCAAATCTGCACGCTGCTAAGAGCTTAAAAATTTTGAGGTGAACTTCATATTGGTCTTTTTAGACCCGTGTTTTGTGAACCAACTTAGAGTGAGACTTATCTTGGCAAAGACTGTCCCTTTGATCCTTGTTTTTGGTACAACTAGAAAATATGTTTCTTAGCAAGTGAGCATGCATTAAACTATACTGTTAGAGAAACATTTAAACTGTCTTACAGCAGGGGTGTTTAAGTTAATGAATGTGTAGGAGGGATACAGTGTTTGAACTCCAGCAGGTGCGGGGAGAGATGAAGTAAAACTGGTGAGGAAGATGCCTCACTAATACAGATCTGTAAAGCATAGGCTGAACTTGTTGGACTAAATTGCCTAATGGGGATGAGATATTGTTTCCTCACTGACTGGATGTCTGGCAAGAAAAACAGGTTTTTGAACAGAAGGTAAAAATATCCCTCAGTTTCATTTTGGAAGCACCTATGTCTGACCAAGGATATCACAAGGTATGACTGAAGTTTTTAAAGTGACACAATAATTAGATGTGCAGATATGCCTTGTATATGTACCATTTTAATATTTTTCATTTGGTTACAATGAGGTCAGAAAAGCCAGAGTCAGAAAACCCCTTTTGGGGTTTGGGTTTTTTTTTCCTTTTTGAGTTGATGGGTGGGTTGATTGATTGGTTGGTTGGTAGGTTTTTAAGTGCTGTAGCAATTCTTAGGAGTAGTGAAACAAATGCTTTGTGAATCAAAGCTCTGCTTTGAACTTTGGCTAAGGAGAGCCAGTTTTGCATATAATTCTATTACCATGAATTTTAGGGTTATGCTCTAACTGGAGTATTTTGCCTAAAGGACACACTTTAAATATTACAGTTAATTTTATACGTACATGCATACATACATACATACATACATATATATATATATATATATATTTGTGCAATGCCCTTGACTGTTTTTTTCACAACATTCAAATCACAACATATTGTGAGACAGTACTAAACCAGCAATTACTGGCAATATTTGGAGTAATTCCAGATACTTTTTTTGAGATAACTTAATGAAATCTATCTCAGTACACTGGAAGTGGTGTAGCAACTGTTTTCCTTCCTCTGTTTTTCTCTTTCTTGGGTAACGTTAAAATTAGTAATCTGCCGAAAAATCTCTGCATATTTTGGAATTTAAAGTCTATCCTGACAGACAGACTGGCAAAGTTAGCAACAATTTCTCACTTTTGAGTAGTAACACACTGAGCAGTAGTCCTATTATTATTTCTAAATGAGTCAGTAACATAGGAAACAACAAAGCCTGAAAAATAATGAGAAAAACATATTTCTGTCTCCCTCCTCTTGCATAAATATATGTATAAATATATACATACTGTGAGATAATCAAGTACTGCAGAGCTAGAAAGATAAAAAGATACAAAAAAGTACATGTGTACTTATTTCACACTAACTTATTACTCAGAAATAGTTCTAGAAACTGCTGCTGGGGTTACCAGGCTATTCTGAGGGAGATGTAATCACACATTTCCTAAGCCTGAGAGGGCAAGAGAATATAGCCCTACCTCAGAGCTTCAATTCTTATTCATATATTCATTGTGCTGTACTTGTTCATTTCTGTCAGCTGTTGACTTTAGGATTGCATTGGTTTGTTTGTCATTAAAAATGTTATCTTTCTAATCAATAATAAATATCATCTGGGAAAATAAATAAACAAAAGAACAAACAAAAGAACAGACAAAGACCAGAACTCAGTGTCTAGAGAAATACACGTCTCTATTTCAAAAAAATAGTAAAATCTGTTGTAAATAGAAGACCCTCATTCATTTTCCATTTAATAATACCTGCAGCCAGCATAAAATAATTTTGGATTGTTTATTTTTCTCACTCTTTTTTTCCTGGCTAAAGCTTTTTACAACTCTATTTCGAAAGGCATTAGAGTTCCTACCAACTTCTGAAATTTTAGCCCTTCTGCAGAGTTGAGAGAGACTGAGAATAAATGTATGGTGAAAAGAGATTTAATGTGTTGAACCATGCTGATGTGAAAGAAACATTCTAGATTTTGATCTGATCTTCTTTCTTGTTTTTCATGTTTTAAATAAAAACTCAATAGATCAGCACAGGAAAAAACATTGGTGCGGTTTCTGAACAAAACTTCCTAAAATGTATCTCCTTGAGGAGCAGTACTTTTGGAAATTAATGACCAAGATATGCAGTTAATATTCCTTCTTTAGATTTACTTTGTTCTTAGAGATGATTGTTTAGTCATTCTTTTTCTTCTTTCTCATTGCTATAGACGGAGCTGTTATTACAGTGTTGAATATTTGCTCCTACTCCTTCCAATAAATTGACTCCTGAGAGCTTGTTCTTACCAGTATAAGAGTTTCTACTCAAACTTAATATATTAGTACTTATACAATGAATAGTTTTATCCCTAAGTGCTAATGCTTTCTGTGTGTGTCAGCATGCCTTTCTCTCTTGTGGCTGACCCACAGAGCTTTAAGTCTGCTTCTCTTCCAGCTGTCAACTCAAGTTTTATCATTCCAGATGAGAGATGAAACTGTGGAACAGGCTTTTATTCCAAAATTAAATTCCCCAGTAGGTTGTATCAAGCCTGAGACCTTGACCACCAGATTTAAATTTAAATAATTACGTACATTGCTGAGTCTGTTCTCTGGCCTGAATTTACTTTAATTTTAGCAATCGGTCAGCATAAGCTATTATCATATATTAATCTTTTCCTAAGAACAATTAAGGACCATTTTTACAAAAATAAGTCTACAGTAGATCTTTCCATTTCAGAAACAGTATGAGAGATTAATCTATGATATTTCACAGTGAATATTGCTATTAACAAAATATACAAGAACCTCTGAGACTTCTGAACATAGACCAAAAGTTTTACCTTCTCAGATCTGCCAGGAAGGCTGTACTAGTGAGTGATTGTCATCAGAACTGGATAGCAGCATGAATACACAGTTCAGGGGCGATTTTGAAGGTGAAAACAATACAGTATTTTCTTCCCTCATCTTTATGAAGATGGATTTTATTCTTTATTAATTCAAGTCTTTTTGCATTCTAGGATGTTTCTTACATTCCTGCATCTTCCTCCTTTCCATTCTTTTAAAGAACATCCAGATGCTCCTTTAAGTTGTTTTGGGGAAAAGTAATCATTAGATGAACCAAAGTGTTTTTATATAGCTGTCCAGCATGAGATGCGATCAAAGGCTAGAAGATTCTTAAGGCAGTCACTGTGGTTACTACAGTCTCAGCAGGGACTTATATTTTATACAAATTTGAGAAAAGTTACTAGCTTTTACTTGCCTTCAAAAGATATAAAGCTTATTTGATTGTGACAGGTTTTTGTTTTGTTATTTTTTAGGGGGTTGGTTTTGGTTTTGTTTTGGGTTTTTTTTTTATAAAACTTGAAAGATCTGTTGGCGTTGCATATTTACTTTTTAGATCCTTTACATATTTTGAAACTTTTACCATGTGGCTGACCTCATCTGAGTGTCTTCCCTGAACCTGACTCTACTTACTTATTAGTTTTAATGTCAGAGGTCTAGTTTCTTGTTTTATTAGGCTAGTCTGGTATAATAAAGTTGTACCACAAGACAGATTTATAAAACCTTAAGTAGATCTTAGCAGATGCTTTTGCTGCCAGGTGTCAAATTTATTCCTGTCAGTATACAGCCAACACTTTGCTTGAGGAAAAATGTGGCCTCTCATGAGTTATTAAAGAAGAATTAGAACACTGTTTCTCATACCTAAAAAGTATACTCCCAAAAGTTTCTTTTGTTTGTTTGTTTCTTTCACTCTTATTAAGTCAAATTTCTTAATAATCTGACTCTTTTTTTAAGATACCTACTAGTTAGTATTTACTTTTAATACACTGTTTTAGTCACTTCTAAACCCTATAAAATTGTTCTAACTGTTCAGTGATTTCAGTGTTTGTGGAGGTTCGGTAGTTTCTTATACACCATGTGCTACAAGATTGCAAGGAAACCTGTATATAAGCTTCTAATTTAAAGTTAACTACATAATCTACAAAGGCAAATATATAAGCTTTTATAATTCACATCATTGTTGAGATATCATCTTATTGAATCTTTAAAAAAAAAGGTGCTTTGGATAGTACTTTTATTTATTGTGCCAGCCTTGCACTACAGGATGCCATTTAAATACTATACTAACAAAAAGAGAATACTGCTGTCCACTGTACAGTACAAGTCTATTCTCCTTTTCTACTGTATATCAGGTTTGAAGTGGATTTGAAATAAGTATTGCTAATTTGTATTTATCTATGTAAAATTAATTATCCTTGAAAGCAGACTGAAATTATCTTTTTAGTTTGTTTTCTTCTCTTTCGGTTTTCATTGGTTTTAAAAAATTAATCAAAATTCATATTGAAATAGTTTTGAAATCATAACTTTTTAAATATAAATATTCTTTGATTTAGTCTTTTAACTATGCAAAAAAAAGTGGGTTTCTGGCTAGTATACACTGTAAATACGAAAGACAGACCTTCTGGACTAGGGATCCAAAGAAATCAGGAGTGACAAGAAAAGAAAGTGAAAATTTGTATGAATGTTGGTGACTTCTTGGACGAGCAAGTAACCATGAAGTACGTGAAAAAGTTAAAAGAAAATACAGGCTAAAAGATAATACAGAGGAAAATATTAGTGCAGAGTTTTCTCCAAAGAAATAAAAAGTCCAGAAACACGAAAGACAGGAATTCAGAGTGAACATGGACTAGAATAACAGAATCATAGGATCATAGAGTGGTTTGACTTGGAAGAGACCTTTGAGAGTCATCCAGCTAATCCCTCTGCAATGAACATCTTCAGCTAGACCAGGTTGCTCTGAGCCCCACCCAGCCTGACCTTGGATGTTTCCAAGGATGAGCCATCTACCACCTCTCTGGGTAACCTGTTCTATTGTTGACCACTATCATAGAACCTTATTTCTTTATATCTAGGCACAATCTACCCTCTTTTAGTTTAAAATCATTGCCCTTGTCCTTTCCCAACAGGTTCTATTAAAAAGTTTGTCCCCATCTTTCTTGTGAACCCCTTTTAAGTATTGAGAGGCTGCAATAAGGTCTCTCCGGAGCCTTCTTCAGGCTGAACAACTCCAGCCCACTCAGTTTGTCTTCATGTGAGAGGTGTTCCATCCCTCTGATCATCTTCATGGTCCTCCTCCAGGCTTCCTCCATGTCCTTCTTATGTTGGGGGCCCCAGAGCTGGGTGAAGTACTCCAGGGGGAGTCTCATCAGGACAGAGAGTAAAGAAGCAGAATCACCTCCCTCAACCTGCTGGCCACAAATGAATAAATGCATCTCAGTTGTAGCCAAGTCTTGATCTGGAAGGTTAAGGAATACTTTTCAGATTTTCCTAGACAATGTTTTGGCCATTTCTCCAAAACCAGAATGACTATATTAATTAACTGTTTCTAAACATCTGGACATTTAATGATTTTTGGAAGCAAATTAAGTTATTGCCCAGTTGTTTTATTCTGCCATTAATTCTGTTTGGCATAGTATTTTTGGCTTTATTAGTAATATACTTCATTACAGTGAAAGGCCTATCTAATGAAAAAGGCAGAATGTTGGTTTCAAAGAAAAAACCTTCACCTACAATACAAAGTATGGAACAGGACTGGATACAGAACATGTTGCACCTAGTAATGGTTTGTTCTCTTTTTCCATTAATCTGAGCACATTGTAACAAGGACTCATGTAATGGTTAAATGTTGAGCTATAGTCTATGCATATAACTCCCATAGAAACCTGGAGAAGCTTTGCCCTCATCAGAACATTATCGACCACTGAGGCATTACACACTTGAATGAGAAAAATGTGGGGGGATGGGGAGCAGGGAGAGGAAAAACAAATACAAGACTGACTGTATAATTCTTGGAACATCTGGTTTAAAGCTGTGTAGTGCCTGCCAACATGCTAGGCTTTGAGGTTCTGGCCAGTGTAAAAATACTAATTGATGCACAGTTTTTCACTGAGCATTATGCAAGGTGAGAGGTATGATTAAGATGCTAACTTGTATGAGCAGTTTCTCTACTGTTTTTATTGGCTCATATTCAGCTATTTTCAATAGAAAAAAAATTAAATAGGTGTCCCTTTCTGGATTTGTATATTTCTGTATATGAGTTGTTGCAAAGTAGAAGCAGACCTTGCTCTTAGGTTTTAAGCTCCATTATGAAAGCCATTTAGCCACCAGTGTAAAATGCTATATCTGAGATAATTTTTCCTGGCAGGATCTATTTATATGTACAGAAAGGTGTGTTGTTACAGTTTTATGATGGTGGACCACAGTTCACTCACAACCTGTCTTCTTAAAGAATAGGTAGATGACCAGAGTTCATGCTTAATTAGCCTTTTGGATTTGTGTCACACTGTGTGCCTATGGGCCAAACTTTGAAAAATACATATGTGTTTTAGGATCCAAAATTTCATGCACAATAAAAGTACCACTAGGTAACTGTAGAGTTTCTGTTTCGAAGGACCAGATTTGTAAAGATATGTGGATACCTATTTCTCACCCTTGTCATTCTTTTAGTTTCTAAGTTACTCAAACACTGAAAGTTTCATGCTTCTGGATAGAAAGAAGAGCTTGAAGACATGAAAACGCACAAAATAATTGCTGTGAACTGCCAATGGAACTGCAACCAGAAAGGGAAAGATCACTAAATAAGAATCCAAAACTGTCTATACTACTGTGGTGTATCACTCTTTAGGTCAGCTGCTGCTCCCAATACACTGATCAGATTGTTTGAAGTGATTTAGCTACATCTCCTCTGCTGTTGTCTTTAATATATATTTTTAATCTCTTTCTCTCCTGCTGTCTCCTACGTTACAACTTGATACCTTAAAAATCTATGGCATTCTGTTACGCTTGTGTCAGTGCCGTTCATACAGGATACTATGCTGTCTGCAGGGGTAACAGTACATTACATTTTAAGTGTACAGTCGTTAGTCCTCTACCTTCCCTCTTCACCCACATGCAGTATGCTTTTTAGCAGAAGCTTTTTAGCTTCACCCACAAACAGTATCTTTTCCATCCAGTATAAAATATGTCTGTTGTATTTACTTCTTTTCCTTAGAAGTGCTGTTCCTGACTAAATAGATTATAATTTTGTCTATCAGTTACACATTTGAATATTTCCTCATCATTCCTTTCTCCATAATGCTTTTAAAACATTTTCTCAGGATTATTCCCAAACTCCTATAACCTCGTGTTGTACTGTAACCTTGTTGTGTACCAGCTCCTCAGTCCAGATACATTTGATCTTAGAGTTCCCTCATTTTCATCTATCACATTTTTGCCTGTTTTCATACCAGAGATGCTACTGTGTTTTCATCCCACAGTTCTTCCCTGAGGATCTACAGTAATGTTAAAAAGAAATCAGCCAGCAAATAATTACAGCAGTTACAATTTTCTACAGATTTTGTGTGTTTTCTTCTCTCTTTTTTTTTTTTTTTTTTTTTACTTATCATTCGTTTAACCTTTTGGGGGTGGTTTGGGTATTCATAACATTTTTTCCTTTATATTTGTTATTTTTTAACTTATGTTTAGAAAACGCTACTTAACAAAAGCTGGTATTAGTTAAAACATACAGTAGAAAAAGGACTGGCATTCAGGTTTTCTTTCAGCGAAAGGTATAATGCATCTTCACCCGGATGAATTTTTCTCAGGCCTGCAACCTCTCCCATCTCTCTCTTCTATACTCAACTAGAAATCACTGGAAAATCCTGTAAAGGACTCTGAAACTCTCTTCTAAACGTATATGTTACTTTCTGATGGAAGTACCACTTTTTAACTGTCTTTCAGTTTTGGTTTGAATCACAAAGAATGAAAATGATTTCTTGAAACAAATTGGGAGAGATAATACTTAAGCATCTAAATAACACTGATGAAAATAGTTGCTTGTACAGTGACTCTGAAGCTGCTATCCTAAAAGAAATGCCAGCTATATAATTGTTTTTTCTTTCCAGCTGGCAGGGGAACCACAGGGATATTGCCAGAAATAATGGCTGATTATTATAGACAAAGATACATTTTATATAGAAAAAACAACTGAACCTTTTGTTCTCTAGAAAATGATTGTCATCATTGGGGAGTATAAGTGTCTATTTCTATGTGATAATATAATTCAACTAATAAAGATTATAATTGTTTGGGAAAAAAAGGAGAAAAATAATCTCAAGTCAGCTTTGTTGGTGGGTGGGGAAATATAAACCCTGAATTGAACTTAATTGTTATTACAGATGAATGATTTGGGACTCATTTGTATGTGATTTGTTTTCTTCTGTTAGTTATGTCTTACCCCGCATTATACATTTGAGCCCAGGTGTTATGACTTAATTTTCATGTTGCCCACATGCTCTGTATTGTGATTAAATAGATAGTTACCAAATACCCATGTAACTAGCAAGTTCTAGATATAGAACTAGGTTAGATTTAATATTCACCCACTTTTTCTGTACTTCTCTTTTGTCTTTTGGATGGTCTACCTGGAAGCAGTGTTTTTATGAGAAGTGTTTTATGTGTATTTCTTTTACCTACTGATTTAACGAGTATAAAACCTTATTTTTTTAATCCACTTACTATTCTTTGAATAATAAAAGTCCCTTTTTCGCCTTTTCTCTAGGATTTAGAAATGAACAGTAAAGAATAATGTCTTAAAAAATAATTTAAATCCTGATTTTTCATAGCGTTTCCTAATGTTGCTTTACTTTTAAGAGGTAATATTTGGGCTTCCTGGGCTACTTCGGGTTTAATAGAAATCAGTATTTGTTTTGAATTTACTTATGGAAGATTAATTAACTTGTTACATAGACTTCTGGATGCTAAACGCAGCAGAGGAGTCAAGTATACAAGAGTTGGTTTCTACTATATTACAACTTAAGTTAAATCTATAAAGAAAATTGAAATACTCTTCCATACGCTTCGCATTTTGTGTGCAGGAGGCTCTGTTGTTCATTTTAGGCATTTCTGAACTGATAAGGAGTCAAGTGCATTCAGAGAACAATTTCTGTGATTTTAACATAATCCATTATATTTTTATTGGCCTAAGTCATTAGAATCCACCCCAATAAAAGTAAAAGCATGCCTTCCAGGAGCATACATGCACACAGTCTAAAGTGCTTTTCTTATATCATCGTTCCTATAACGACTTCCTGGAACTACACAGTTCATCTGCAAATGAGTTTCACTTTGCGTGTGAGTACAGTATACACACTGAACAGAACAGGAACAAATTGGCACTTCATTTCACAGTGGGAATAAAATATTTTTCCTGATCACATTTTCTCCCAAGAACTAAGCAAATTAGGGAAATAAAGGCTGTTAAGTGAAATTAGATTTTATGCTGTTTAACAGGTGTTTTGGTCTATTTTACCCTAAGGGTGGATCACAATGCGGTCCAAAAAGTTAATTATTTGATAGTTGTAGAGTTTAGTGGTTTAGCCTATAGTATAGTTTTGTTAAGCTTCTGTCATCTAGCTTTGAATCTGTTCTTTCTTTAATGCAACAAGGAATTATAAAGAACAATAGCTTTATTTTGAAAGCATTTGCATCTGATATTGTCAGAAACACTGGATGAGCCATCTGAAAAACAGAACTGAAATCAGGAGCTATTGTAATAAATTTCTATTCCTTAGGGTGTCACTGAAAGAAGAAAAAAAGTATTCCCTGCTCATTTTCAATACAAATTTCCTGAAAGATTGAAAATCACAAACAGAATAAATTGTTTCATGCTGCAATAGACATCCCCTGAAGACTTTGCTCACGAAAAGCAGAGATGGGCATGTTAGTGTAGAGATATATGTTCAGCCCCCAAAAACATGCAGATATTTTTCACAGTGCAATGTTCTGATATGAACAATACCACAAAAATAACTCTAACACCCCCCATCCCAAACGAAACACCAAAAATCCCACCTCACTGAAGACAATATAGGAATATCATTCAGCCATATATCAGTGACAACCTAGCTTTCGATCTCCCATCCATACAATACCTGCCCCAAATGTATCATAAATACAATACTGTACAGAAAAGAAAAGCAAAAACTAAAAGTGATGCAGCAAAAAGTAGACATATTCTTTCTTAATGGCTCCAGAACTCACATACAAAACTAAAAATACTTTTTCATTTCTTTTCTGTCTGAAATGAGGTCCCTGAAAGTTTCTCTGTATCATTAGCAATTAATTAGCTAACTATTGTATAAATAACCACCCCACACATTTATTGGATTTCAGTTTCTCATATAATAGTAGTAAGAAAAGTTGTCCAGAAATGGAAATAATCCATAACCTGGTGCCTCAAGAACTGAAGAGTTATGCTGTTCTTTTCAATTAGCCCTGAGAATGTGTTCTGATTTCTTATCTCCTGGCAAAAGCCTTTGAAGGGATTTCTTCCCCTCTCTTTCTCCATCCTTTTACAAAAGCATTGAGTCAGAATTGCCTGCTTGTCTCAGTCAATGTCTCCTGAAGGTAAAATTTCTAAAAATTTTTGAGGGAAGCTACTAACATTTAAAACAGCAGTTCTGTTCCTGAAACTAATCTTTCTCACTAATTTTGTAAATCTTCAGATGCTGAGCATTTATAGATGAGAGAACATAAAAGCAAAGTTTCAAAAGGACTAGGAGGTAACCTACTAATTCTCACAACTAAATGTTCAAGTTACTCCTCGTTCAGTTATCATACTTTTTATTTTCCTTTAAAAGCTGTAATAAAATAGCTTTCTGTTTAGAGCACTTATCAATTATTTTCACTGAATTGTTCTGTTTTAGGAAAATAGGGTTTATGAGCTAATTGACAGTTCCATTTTAATAAATTACTTTGCAAACTATCTCATAATGATTACTCTAATTTTATCTAGGTGCTATTATTGCTGCAGAGAATAGTTTTCCAGTCTCTGCTTTTAATTAATAGATCTTTGCAATTTTCCAACAACTTTCCACCTTTGCAGAGTTATTCCAGCTACACAGCACACTCTTCCTCTCTGATACTTACTTTTCATCACATCTAATGTCAGTATGTTGTGCAAAATGACTTAAAGGCATAATATGGTGTGAAATGGATTTATGCTAATAATAAACGTATGGGTATGAACTCTTATTCTAATTTATAATAAATTTATATTTTGTGTGAAATTTTGAGTTTATGTTGCAGCTCTCATGTAACTGAAGTCCCAGTATTTTGATCTTAACCTCAGAATTCAAATATAGTTTGTAGTTCCCAGAAATGCCCTGTCCATTATACATCCCAACAACAGTGACACAGTACTTGTTCTCATAGGCTGTACTTATGCTGTAAAATCAATAAAATGTTCCCTGTCCTTTGTGGAACAGATGGGGCAATTCTATGTCTTTCATTTTATCAAACTTCTTCAAACTTAAATTATTGATATTATCAACTAAAAAAAAAATTCACAAGAAGTGTATTAGATGTGACAGCTCTTTGCTACTGACAGGCGAGTTGTGACCAACAGAATTCCTTTGTGATATTCAATAGCTCGCAACTCAAGGTTAGTGGTTATGGATGCTTCAGGAGTTATGCACGTTTTGATGTCAGCTAATATGATTTTTCCTTTCTTCTGTCCCCAGTTTATGTTGGGTCTTTTAAACAGGGCCAATTTACAATGAGATTATTGGATTAAGTAGAAGGTCTCAGTAACACTGCTGTATTTATTTTTTCCAATGGAAAACATGCGTTTCCATTGATAGAATGAAGTAATCTGAAACAGTGAAAACAATATACATTCTATACAGGCATGCAGTAGAAATAAATACAGTAGATAGAATGTCAGATCATAGAACTTTAGTCTGATCTATGATGGCATTTGAATTTTATATGTCTTAGTTTGTACTAAATGTGACCAATTAAGAAAATTTAGCTGTAACTTTATTCTCTTCTTCTGTTCACCAGTTCTAATTTTGAAGTAATAGTTGTAACTTAAATAGGAAAAATGCAAAGCTCTGTAATTTCTTTAAGATACCTCTAAAGAATTAAATAGATTTCATTTAGAAAAGAAACAGAGAAACTAAGTATCTTAGGTTAGCCGTAGGCTTCTACCTAATGTTGAGTTTGGGAAGATTTAAAAATCAAATCCCCACAGTGACTCCTGCTTCACTGAAATAGTGCCAATATAAGCACCATCTTTTAAATGAGATCAATAAAAGCAGGTAAATCTGCAGTGCCAAATATCCCATTTTGATGAAACTCTAACTTTTTTTTTTAAGCATGTTCAGAAAGAACAAAAGCAAATGAAGGGGATAAATGGGGGAGGGGAAGGAAAATACAGCAGAAGAAAGAGTTGAGGTGTGCAACTATCCTCTAGGAGTCTACTAGCTAGAGTTCAGAAAATCTTATACTATTCTACACTTGGTAAAAGTAAAAACTGTTTTTTCTTAATTCTCTATCAGTAGCACTGCCTAGTAATGTTCTATATATTCATAGCATAGAAGATCGACACATAGATTTATAAGTTTTAAAGCAGTGGCTTTAGATCAGGTTATAAACAAATTAGTGGATGGCCAAGTGTATTTTAACAATTCATTAGGTACTCGATCAGTCCACTTAATAATAATTTACCATTTGGAAAGTCTCTCTAGATAAAAAATGAGGAAAAATTGCTATACAATTAATTATATTTGATTCACGGTAGGTAGTATGTATGGTACAAGAAGGGGCTTGCATTCCCATAACTTATTTTTGTTATACTTTTCTTCTACTGCTGTTTTTCATATAAAACATTGATGTAGCATCTAATCTTGACAATCTGCTAAGAGTTATGGCCTCTTTTTCTGTTGGAAAATTCCCATAAAGAGTTTAAGGTATTTCTATCAAACGATTATCTACTAGTTTTAAAAAAATTAATTTTGGTCTGCTATGAAACTCCAGCTAACAGGGAGTGCTACTCTTGGAATATATTATTTGAATAATACAAGCAATCATTTATTTCACATAATGAATTTTTTATTCTCTGGTTGCATGCTCTAAGAGGGAAGATCCATGAACCAAGAAATTATTTGTATACTGAATTTCTTAGGAAATGTGCAATGCTTTTAAGGATCTAGAAAAAGAAAGCATGAAGTAAACTTCTTTGTGATCCATAAAAGCTTTACCAAGAGTTCTGTATCACTTTTTCCATTAACAAGTGAGTAGAGATAAGGCAGAGAGACAGCTTCTGCAGAAGTCTTCACTGGATTCACAAGGTGTGAGGATGCCTTTTATTTACCTTTTCCCTACATTTGTTTGTATATACATTTATTGGAACTTTCCACTTGTTAACTTTAAGTATCCCTTTGAAGTAGAAGGAAATGTTTTCTGTCTGTTCAGATAGAGGAAGAAAAATTTTATGCTTCATCAGAGGCAGGCTACAGCAGGTGAGCACTCAGCCTCTGTAGAAGAGAAGCACCTGTGTGTACTGATTCCCCACACCTACACCTCATTTTCTCAACACACACACTGCCCTCTACTCAGTGGAAGATATGAATCCATTAATCTATTAGAAAAGACAGAGAAATCACTGTTCCTTGAATTCCATAGCCCTGGGGTAGCACCATTAGTTATATGTATGCTTCTACTGGGCAGACTCAGTGACTTCAGACTCAAGAATACGAGTCTGTTTCACTGGTTAGTCTAAATAAAGAAGTATTCACCAGGAGAAGGGTATCTACACTCATCTCAATTCCTTGTACACTTGCTGGCAACATCTTTACTAAATCTGTCCATGTCTCTTTGTTCTGAACAAGGAGACCCTGAACAAACTTGAACACAAAAAGTAAGCCTACAGAGGGTGGAAGCAAGGAGAGGCAGCTTGGAAGAATACAAACAAATTGTCTAAACAGCCAGAGATCAGGTTAGGAAAGCTAGATCCCTGATAGAATTAAATCTGGTCAGGGATTTGAAGGGCAAAAAAAAGAGCTGCTATAGCTATTTCAGTGATTAAAGGAAAGCTAGGGAACTAGTTTTGTATGCATTCCCTGGAAGGAGGTGGAAGAACTGGTTACATGGGATATAGAGAAGAATGAGGTACTCGATGACTTTCTTAACTCAATTTTCACTGGCAAGTGCTCTAGCCAAACCACTCAAGTTGAAGGGGACACTTCCAGGAACTGTGAGAATGAAAACCCACATATAATAGAAGATCAGGTTCAAGACCATCCAAGGAACCTGAAGGTGCACAAGTCCATGCGATCTGATGAGATGCAGCCATGGGTCCTGAGGGAACTGGTGGATGAAGTGGCTAAGCCACTATCCATCATATTTGAAAAGTCATGGCAGATTGGTGAAGTTCCCACTGACTAGAAAAGGTGAAACAGTTCCCCAACACTAACACCATCCCAGTCCATGGCACACAGCAATTCTCTCCTACACCGCTGTCTCCCAAGTCTTCTTTACTTAATTCATGAAAGTGTGAAAGCTTTAAATGTGGCACTAGTTTTTATTTCCACAGGTGCAGTATTTGAAACTAGGGAGAGTAAATATTTGGAACTAAAAGAAAGCATCAGATTTTACTGGATGTCATTTAAAATCAGGTAGGCAGTGTCTGGTCTCAAAACAGGTTGATCAAGTGTGTTTGATTTACTGTCCAGTACAACTAGATAATCTGATGACAGTTGTTTCTGTCCTATAAAAAACTGTTTTGAACATTTCAATAAGACTAAATATAATCTCTTTGAGTATCACACTGTGCTTTTCATTTCAGGCAGGCATTTATAGACTCTAACTGCTCATTGTCCTGTGACTTGTGTAATTGCTTTTACTTGGATAAATGAATTATGAAATACTGACATTTTCATTTGGCAATTTTTGCACAGCTATATATGACAGCATAACATAAAAAAGGCATTGAAATGTCAAGCATGCTTATAAAACAAAAGAACAGCCTCTGAGTGAATTGTCTATGGTAGGAACAATTCTTTAGGGGTACTTTAAGGAAAATACTTTTTAAATGCAGATATACATTTTCCAGGTCTGACACATTTCCCTCCATGCTCTTAAAATCTGTGTGACCTTAAAATCTTGATCTGCTAATACATCATGCAAGATTTCAAGCCCTTCTCTTTTTTTTTTGAGAAATAAAATCCTTTCCTAAATCAGGTATTGGGATATTGGCAGTAGTTTAGAATCTACTTTTTGTCAGCTACTGAATGAACATGAATTTCTACTTATTTGGCAGACTGGTTAGTTGAAATTTGTGAGTCAACACACTTTATTTAAAATATTAATTCCTGCTATAATCAAGCTCTTAAGATCTTAATCTCAGCACAAACAATAAATACAGCAACAACGCAGACAGTCAAGTGTGTGCATATGTGTATATTTCTGCATTCTCCCTGTGGAACCATGCATCGAGTCTACGATACCAGTGGTAATAATTAGCAGATCTATTGTTTATTTCACTGCATTCTAGGAGATTCTTTGCAGCTACGATTTTTTTCTTCTGGACAAGGGACAAAGAAAGCGAATTGCACAGTGTCACTGCAGTGTATCTCTGAAGCCTGTAAGAGAGCAGAAGGCATGTAAATTCAATCCACTCGTAAACAGATTAAACATTGTTGTATTTGGTTCAGACCACTTTATTTAACACTTTTTCAGGAACCCTGTTATTGAGCTGGTTTCATCAAATGAGACGTGCACGTCACATCTGGGACTGACTGACTGAGCACAGATGTGTATCTACTAAATTGTTTGTGACAGTGACTGTAGTTAATTGTGATGGCTGACAGGTACGTTGGAGGCCAGTCAACTCAGTGAACTGTTGATGAGTGTGGTATGAGGCATGGTATATATTAACAGCAAGTGGAAAATTGATGTCATCCATGACTGAAAATTCAAATCGAACTACTCAGACAAATAAAGCAGACTGGCACTGTTCAAAAACCTTTTCCCTGCTTCTACCTTCTTGCTGTCCTTAGTATTGGAATAATGTATTTTGTATCATTTTTTCCAAATGTAGGTTTTTCAAATTTCCTTTTTTCAGTGTTGGTGACAAGTGATTAAGAAACCTCCACAGTTTAACAAATCACCACAGTTTATTTTTGAATTAAAAGACATGAGAAAATTTTGTTTTGTAATTTGAAGAAAGCAGTTGTAATCTGCTTCAAAAGTTCCTTTATTTAAATGGAAATTTTTATTCATCATAAACATAGAATATGGCAGTTTGGAAAAGAAGTTGTATCTTTTGCACTGGATACATTATTATTATTATTACTATTTCTATTATTATTGTTATTATTGCTGTTTCTATTATTACTAGCTTTAGAAAAAAAAACAACAAAAACTGTTTTGGTTCAACTCATGCAATTTCTTCCAAGAGTTTCGTTCATGTAGTCAATCAATACCCAGTTTTATTTATACTTTACCTGTGTCTGTTTTCTTAGACTAAGCCTTCATGCCTTGTTTTATGCCCCTTCTCTTTCCTGTTGTGAAGTAAAATCTGTGCAAGAGTCACATTTCATTTTTCTAAGACAAGTTGGGGACGTTGCGATAGTATGGTAGTCACAGATGATTCAGAAAGAACCAGATGTGATAGACTTGGAGGAACTCTAAAAGAAGCCCTGTTAAATGTTATTATCAGCAACAGAAGTTCATGTTAACTGTGCTTAGGACTTAGATGCTGAATGATGCAGGGCTGTCAGACCCATTTTGGGGGACAGAAATGTAGAAGAATGACTCAGGGTTCTTTCCTTTTTATATAACCCTGAGTAGCACAGAAGTCACTCTGACGTTTCCAAACTAAACTCTCTAAAGATCCCATAACATGACCTTTACTAGTTTACAATATCACTGAGATTTTTGCTTTTTTCTATCAATATCTGATACTCACCCACCAATTCAGATAATGCCAGAACTTTATAAATTAATATTTTTTATGTTACTAAAAGTGTAGTTGACTAGATGAGTAAGAGGGCTATAAATGTGAAATGCTCAGCAGAAATGATGGGTACAAACAAAAAAAACTTGTTTCTATTTAGTTGCATAAAAGATTCTGCAACAAACTATTTTCTTCTGTCTTCTATGACCCTATGTCCCTGAAGACAAACTGAGTATGCCACCAGGAGAATGTGGGATTATAATTGTCTGCATAATTTTTATGTGAGCTAGATATCTATACCTCTCATGCAGGTTTCCTTCTCTTACATGATTTTTTCTTAAACAGATGAGCTGAAAGTCTGCCTTGGAAATCTAATCCTTATTTAAAAGTAACAAGAAACTCAAACTACCATTTCTCAGTTCCTAGATGCACATTGTGAGCAGCGTCCCTTTCTTCTCTTTTTGCACCAGAACTTTTAAAGCCTTCTATGGCCACTGATTCCTCAATAATTCATTGGGATTCATAATTAACATGGCATTGCAGTGGGGTGAATTGCTATTTAACACAGTATTCCTCTGTGTCACCTCTCATCAGCCAGTAACAATAATTATGGATGTAGTCTTCTTCATCTAAAAAGTACATGGAGATGGAGCCCACCTGCAGCTTAATCTTCCACTAGAAAAACAATTCTGGTGACATATGCTTCTGTGATATTCAATTTTAATGAGTTTTTAAAGAAAGCATAGAACACGCCTCTTACACCTTTTGGAGCACAGTCTCACAAAACAGAGAGCTGTAGCAGGACTGGCATCTGTGCAGCTGCTCACCAGATGAAGTTTACCTATAGAGGTCATTTTCTACAAGATGTAGGTGTAACAGAAGATGCTGCATTACATGAACGTCTTCCCAAACGATTCATGGGGCTAACAGGGTAAATATAAAATTGGCATAAATTTCCAGCCAAAAGGAATAATGTTTCCACTGCTCCTTCTCTATTCACACTTCTCTGTGGTCTAGAGATGCTGTATCTGGGGCAGAAGGTAGATACTGTAAAGAGCTGAACTCCGTGCTATTACCTGGGCCCTGGCACATTAGAGAGTTTCTCAAAATTGTGAGGGAAAAGAAGGTTCTGTGAATCTGACATTATCTGCCTGCTGTTCTAGCTAGCTCATACTCATTATGCTGTGATAAGTGCTCCAAGGCCTGGAGGCTTCCGAAATTCCAAGGGCTTCCAGAAATTTGTCTGTCAGGACAATGCCAGGTACACTGTAGGAGGACAGAATTGGTGAATTCAAAGATAACTTTCCCCAACTGCATTTTGACATGATTTGGTTTCAGAAAGGATAATTGTGCTGAATGTCCTATTAACATCTAAATCCTATGTGCCAGAATCACATTTACATTAGCCTACAAAACTAGAATAAACTAAAGTTAAGTAGTCTTATGCAGTTCTATAGACTTGTATCTATGTTGGTGTTCAGGTGAGAAATTTATTCTTCATAAAACAAGACTGAAAATGAGACAGCGCAGATGTTTTGCGGAATTATGTAATTTGTTTACTATCATTGGTCAGAAAAGTATCATCAAACTGTTCTCTTTTAGTCTTATGGATTAGCTGAGGGAAGAGGAGGTTTTCGTTGCTACTATCTGATATGATAACTTTGTGGCACAGCTTTTCACATTTTCTTACCCTTCTGTCTAGGGAGAGCTGTGCTTCTCTATCAATCCACATCTGGCCAAGGTGGTGTGGCTGTAGTGAAGTGATTGCACAGAAGAGCACCAGGATGGCAAAGATAAATGTACTTGCAGTGAAGCTTGCAAAGTGACATGCCCTTCTGAGTACATCATATAGGAAGCTCAGTAGGGGATAATTAAACATCAAATCTGTGTTTCTTTGAGGTGTGAAAACAGTGGTTGGAGACAGTGTAAGAAAGGACAGTGGTCACACACAGAGCAGAGTGAGTCTTTCTCCTATTAAAGTTAGAGGGAAAAGGATTCCTCAGAGAGAATGAGACACAAATGCTTTTACATGAGGTTGAATTTTTAAGAAAAAGGGCAGGAGTGCCCAGCCAGGGCCAGGTTGCTGTCTGTTGTTATGGCAACAGAAGTAGGATCTCCTATTTGACAGAGGAAAGAGAGGGAGTGGGAGGGGAGAAAAGAAAATGTTTTCAGAAAGAAGAGGAGGTAGGAGTTTGTAAATGGAAAGAGAACGAAGCTATGTGCCAAGGTCAGGGAGAAACGTGTCTATGTCCATGATGACTGAAATGCCCTTAGACACCTTGTGCACAGCCATTTCCTTTTGCAAGGAGTCAGATTTGCTGGGGTCACTTCCACAGTCATCCTCTGGCTGGCAGAATGCTGTTGCAGTGCCCTGTCCTCCTGCACCCACTTCAGCTGAAGGGCTTACATCTACCTTTGTTTACTGCCTGAGTGTGCATAATTCTTCCGAGGAAAACTCTTTTCTTTGCCAAGTACCTCTGCATCTACTATCTTTTTAATAAATTGAACTGATCTCAAATGTTAAATTTTATTTTCTTCTTGGAGTACATTATGTGTTGAGAGCTACTTCAACATGGGAAGTTCCCTTTTCCCCAAAGAGCAGGCTTTCCAGACTGAATACTACTCCCAAGATGCACTCAGAAAATTCTGACCACTGAGATATACAGAGATTTTTGTCAGAAGTAATGCTTTGATAAATAATGGGTTCAGTACAGGAAATTATTTTCACTTGTAGAAATGCAACTCAGTAGGAAAGAATGGAAGAGCAGCGTGAACCAGACAACTGACTGGTCAGGGATGCAACTGGGATGCAAAAAACTAAATACTTTGTTAAGCAGATTCAAAATGAAATTTCTGTGCCCAGCTCACAGGAAGGAAGCATTATAAACCAGAACTAAGCAACACAAAACTAAGACTTTTCTTTCAGTCTTCACAACAAAAAAAATCAAAGAAAAAAAAATGAACACACTACTGAAACTTTCCCAAAGGGTGATTTCTGTTTGCTCTATTTTTTTTCTCCCCTTATTTCCTGAATAAAAAGTTCATGCTAGTCAGGCTGTTCACGAATCAGTGCCATTGTGAGAACATGGCTGTCCCTGCTCCTCCAGCACTTTTGAACTGGCTAGCCCATTTCTATCAAATCTGACAGAAAGATAGAGTTTTCACATGCTACATTCTTACAAGTTCTGTGAAAATTTTTAGCTAGGGGCAAGAAAGAGGCTCTAATGACACTTACACTGAGGGAAAGACCCAAGTATGAATTGCACTACTACCGAATACACACATTTTTTGTGTTGAACCATTTAGAGAGAAGAGTCAGGTTATAAATGTTTTAATTCTTGGAAAAGCTTCAATCAAAGTTTGAACTTTATTAGGCACCACCTAACTTTCATTTTCCTTCTCTTTCTCCTTTCTCATATGAGTTCTCTAGTGTTTAATAAGGACAGAAAACATGCTGCAGGCTTAGTTTACTTCATTTAAAAAGCCATTTGATGAAACACAAATCATTTGGAAACACAACTCTATTAGTTCCAGTGTTTGTGGAACCATTTATTATTTAAAGCAAATGATAGTTGCACTACACCATCACAAAAAAATTCCCAAAACCTCTCCATTGTCTTTACTCTTCCTTTAATTATTCTTATTTTCCAGATTTTTCCCTTAATTGCAGTTTCAAATCACTTCTCTGAAAGACTGTGAATATTCTTCTCTTATTTCTCCCAAATATTCAAGTTTGAAATGCAGTTTCAATATGAAGACCAACAGAATTCTGAAGATGGTGTCTGAAATCTTATCTCACCAAAAGTCATGTGAAATTCTTTTAATTTAAAATAAAATATCATTCTTTATTCTCTTATAGCTTCTACAGGTTTCTGCAGTACCGGTTAAGCCTTCTGGTCCTTTATCATCACAACAATTTTATTTTTTTTTTTAATAAAAAAATAGGAAGCATTTTGGGAAGTCACACAATTCAAACTGTCCCCTTTGATCGTATTATGCTTTTCTCATTTTAATTTCCAAAACCAAATTAATATTCATTTTTATATATTTTTTAATTTCATTAATAGATGTGCCTACCTCTGACACCTACTCTTTCTAACTTTCTTGAATTCTATAATTGAAATAAAGATTGATAGAGTATTTGGACCACTTGGACTAAAATAAAAAATTGTAAAGGGAATTTGTAGACTTACAACTGGGATGTCAAATGTTGAGGATTGAAAGAGTTTAAAGTGATGACTTGATGAAGACTGACTTTCACCTTCAGAAAGATAACACTGCTCAAGATGTAGTATCCCTGATGAACTACAATCTATTATTCTGTTAATTGGACAGCAAGAAATTAAACATAAATCATTCAACAGAATACAATGATATAAAATCAATTAAGTCATTGCACTGGAAAAAATATTAAGTGCTCTACATTAGGAAACAATATGGAAAAGAACATAAATTCTAATAAAACATTTGTTATTTGATACTCAATACAGTTATTCACACAGATTTTAGAAGATTTGATTGAGTCAAGGTCTTTGATTTTGAGTCAGAAAAAGCACTTCTAATATCAGCTACTAGGGGCAAATAGCCAAGCAATCACTGACCATCACAGTTACATGAGTTGAGGACCAAATTCAGAACTAATTTACAGATGTGAAACTGTGCTAATTTTCATCACACTGCATAGGTGCAAAAGGTGCAAGAAAAGCAAAACCTGACTTTGGAAGACATAAACTCTCATTTTCCCCGTACTTATCTGCAGTAAGACAATCCATGAAATTAATTTCCAGAGGTATTTTAGAATCAGTCTAAATTTGGTTGCTGTGCAAGACCTGAAAAACAGGTAAGCTTTCTGCAAATTTGTACGTTGACTGTTTCACATTCACACTGATGGTAACTGTGCCTTGACAAAGTTCCCCATTTACTCCATCCCTTGTTATCTAGCATATTCATTTTCACTCACTCTTCCCAACGTTACTTCAAATAGTTTTTCCTTTTTTTTTTTAGCAAGAAGATTTTGGATATGAGAAACTAAGTGAATCTCCCTTTACAAGCAGACTTTTGGAAAGAGGGACAGACCCATATTCTTTACTCACTCACTAGAAAAATACTGATGAGCAAGGTAGAAGGCCAGCCTAGCCGAATAGGAATCGTCTCTTGGAAATAAGGCAAAAAAGGAATGTGTATGCCCAGTGGAAGCAAGGTTAAATGACACGAGGAGAATAGAGAGGTGCTACTTGCTGCTCTAGGAAGAAAATTTGTGTAGCCAAAGTTCAACTGGAGTTGAAGCTACCAGAAATCTGCGGAACAATAGAGTTTTTTCAAATATATTAATGGCAATAGACAGTACAGAAATATCATTGGCCCGTTACAGGATGGGTATGGTCACCTCACAGACAGGGATGGAGACACAGCCGAGGTGATTAACGGTTTCTTTGCCTCTGTCTTCAACTGTGCCCCGAACTGGAGGACCATGACTGTGAGAATGATCAATCCTGAAATTGTGCGAGATCTGTTGCTTCAGCTGGATCCCTACAAATCTGTGGGGCCTGATGGGATTCATCCCATAATCCTTAAAGAACTGGCTGATGTCATTGTAAAACCTCTCTTGATGATTTTCGAGTGATCTTGGGAATCCAGAGAGGTCCTAGCTGACTGGAAGCTGGTGAACATTGTGCCAGTTTTCAGGAAGGGCAAGAACCAAGACCCTGTAAACTACAGGTGTGTCAGTCTCACTTCACTGCCTGGTAAACTTATGGAGAAGAATGCTGAATATTAGAAAAAGGTCCTTCACCCAGAGGGTGGTTGGGCATTGGAACAGGCTCCCCAGGGAAGTGGTCAAAGCACGAAGTCTGACAGAGCTCAAGAAACTTTTGGACAATACTCTCAGGCACATTGTGTGACACTTGGAGATGATTCTGTGCAGGGCTGAGGGTTGGACTTATGAGATGGATCCTTATGAGTCCCTTCCATCTCAGCATATTTTGTGATTCTGTGATTCTGTGATTCTGTGAACTTCTAAACAACCCAGATCTCTTTCAGGAAGATCTTAATGTGCTGCTTCAGGACTGATCCAGAAGTCAAGTGTTAAGGTTTATTTTATAAGTTCTTCATTTCACTTTTCATCAGTATCTCAGATGGCGTTGACTAGGCGTTTTTGCAATTTATCATAATTTGCAGCTCAAAGTCATCACCCAGAAATATGTCTCCCATAAAAAGTACTCAAGCCATCAGTTAAACAGATATCTATCATACCTTTAGTTATTCTTATAGCATCCATTTGCATTTTGCTTGTGATTACTTATATACTCCCCATGCACATACAAGTCTCTCTCTCTCTAAAATTATCAGTGTAAAATGTTGTACCTAAGGTCAATTTTTAACAGTTTCTTCGCATGTAAAATTTCTACCAGTGTCCACAAATTAAAATCTACAATTGCTGGTGTTTTTAAATTTTAAAATTTATTTCAATGTTTCCTAAAATTATTCATTATTGTGGTTTTTATTAGCAAATATGCTGAAAACAACCTGTCATTAGATTTAATGAGGATTCCATATGCCAGCTCAGTACACAAAAACAAATTAAGTCTATAATTAACTTCTTAATTCAGTGTAGCACTAATTCTTAGAATTTTATCATTACCTTCTGTAAGTGGAAGTTTTAAATGCACTGCCTATCTTTAGTGCTTGGGAATAGCTCCTGGAAACACGACAGCTGCTTCGCCTTCCCTGCCTCTCCAGTTCTACTGAGAATCAAACCATTAATGTACTCAGGATCACTAAGGTAATTATATCTTTTAGTAGGTTCATTAAGAACTCAGCAAATATATTTCATTATAAAATAATTTCTGTTCTCTTCAAACTGTCTAAAAGATGAGGAATTTTTGGGAAGAAAAGGCTAAGGTGCTATGTTTCTTTACTTTAGACAACAACCTCTTACAAATCAGTAGCAAACGATGCACAAAAATCCCTCGGTATCTTAAAGAGGGAAAAATTACATAGGTAAACAGATAAATCTTTACTACATTTGTCTTTATGGGAGCAGCTCCTGCTGTTGGTCTCTAACCTGAAGGGCATTATTCTTTTCTAAATTGCCAGTAGTGTCTCACAGCACAGTGATAAATAGAAACCACTGAAAGAAATAACGTTCATTCTAACACACAAGAACTTTCCAGACAGACATTGGCCTCTGAGAACAAACACTTAGACAAAATAGATTAGTTGCAGTTGCAGAATATATCACTCTGGTTCCCTGTGAACAGGCATTACCCCAGCTGTGCATATAAGTGCACTTATGCCAATCATTAAGTAATAAATACATTAAGAGAAAGTCTTAAACTTTAAGGAAAACACAGGAAAATGTCTCTCTATATCAGTTATGTTTTGAATGAAGTCAGTGATATATTCCCAAGCATTATTTTAAAAAGTCACTAATAATGTTTGTTCTTGTGTTTTGTTTTGTGGTAACAAGTTTCCTTTGTCAGACAATAAAAAAGAAAAGAAACAAGTTCTATAGAATTGCAATTAAAAGTACTAGCTTAATAATAGAACAGGAAACTCCCCAGCAATTTTCTCTCTTATTTATCATTTCACCTGAAGCACACATGCTAAGGTAGAATTTTGTTTATTTTGTATTATGCTGGAGTAACATTTAGCTATGCTGTTTGGTTTTTTGCTAATTAACTGTTTCAAAAGTCTGACTAAAACGAAAACTGCCTTGGAAAATACAGTTATTCTGCTTTGTCTGCTAGTTGCTTTCAAGAATCTATGTCACAAATAATTTGTTCAAGTTTTTTTCTGGGCAGTCAGAACCATAGGAAGCTACTGAGACACTACCAGCCATTTTCCCTACTGCCATTATCCTGGCCTCAAGACTCTAGGAATTCAAGTGCCTGGGATGGGCTCAGCTCTCCGGTATAATCAGAGTAACCCTACCCTAACCATTCACCCTGTCTGGAAATTTTCTTGCTCCTTTTCTTTAGCAGGTAGTCAGAGCCTTCCTTGGTCCTACAGGAAGATGTGTGCTGGGGGCACACGGTGTGAGTGGGAGGAGCTGCAGTGAGCACAGCGGTGAGCCCAGGGAAGGATGGAGAAAGATAGTGGGAAAGGATGATGGTGTGGACACTGCCAGGAAAAGGGGTGTACACCGGATATATTTGCTTGCAAGAAGCAGGTAGCCTGCTAGGCAGTTCCTGGATGGCCACTGATGTAGCTGAGAAGACTGCATTTACATGTCATCTTTCCTCCTAGAAGTTGCATTTTCTCTCTGTCATCCTTAGACTTTAAGGACAACCCCTTTATATATATATACATATATATACACGATCCAGAACAAAAACTGTTGACATTTGGATTGAATTAATGAGATGGATTTTATCCAGGACTACAAGCTGGAAGGTTAACTGGAAGCACTATTGTTCAGCTGAAGAATGTGTTGGAAATAGAAATGTCCCTCTTTTGTTGCTTGTACAAACATCTTAATTTTTCTATACAGTTATGCTGTTCTAAAAGTGTTACGTATGCATGCCTGATCTTTTAATTTATTTGATTATAATTTTTAAAATTATACTTTTATAATAAATTCAATATAATAATTCAATGTGAGAATTCCACAGTTTGACAGTTGTTTTAGGGCAATATAACAAATATTGACTTCCAAAAGAGTCAGCAGCCTTGCTTCCCTCCCACTTCTGTCTGTAGATCTCAAAGCAAAAGGCATGCTGAACAAGCTCAGAACTAATCCATCAGCACTCCCACAGAAAATTCATAAAAGACATAAAAGAGGCTCGGGGAGGGGCAGGGACAACTGGACATCAGTGGGAAGGGAGGATACACTCTGCAATTTATGTTGGTCCAAATTTTAAATTAAAGTGATTCTTAAACATTAATGTTAGATCCAGATCCAAAACAGAGAACAAAGGAAATGTCTGTTTGAGTTCCATAGGCTTCTGAAGCAGCCTGCAACCTTCCCTGACCTGGTTTCCTTACTGTTTCTCCGACAAAGTAAATATGATAACTGTGCTGACTAGGACTTTTTAATTTTCCAGGATGCTGCAGATTTTGTAAAGTTCTGCTTCTGTCTTCATTGCCTTTGATCAATTTTTGCTTATTTTTGTTTTACATGTTTTTGTCTTTAATTTTCATTTTCTTATCATCTTTCGTATCCATCTGCTCTGGAGTAAAGAATGAAAGCCTTTTCTCCCATTCACTTGTTTCTAGATTTTCTCATATTCACTTTTTCTTTAGGGCTATCAATCATTTCAAAGACTACAGTAACTATATAATTTGTTAATTATACTTTCAAAATAGTGCATAGGACACTTCTCTAACTGACTGTATAGTACTGATTCATATTCATTTACTCCATGTGTGACTGTGATTAATTTAGAAATAGCTGAACTGGCAATAAACTAGCTAATTTGAAAACTATTCCAAAGTCATCTGTGAAATTATGGAAATAGTAAGGATATTTCTTCTCACTGAAGCCTGAGCTGCCACACTGATACTTCATGTGCTGCTACCTGGTCCCATTGTTATAATTAGACTAGCTAGTCATTTCAGCTGAAGCACTGTTATAACTTCCACTCAGACCTTTGACTGTGGTATAAATTGACCCCTAATGACGTGAGTAGGGTGTGCCTTTTGAATTTTGCTGTGATTGGGACTTTAAATTGGGAACTTCATGGGTAGTTGAAACTGAATCAGCTACATCTACAATGTTCTCTGATTTATAAATGATAGAGTATGTATCATCAAAAATGTGCAGAAAGTTTTTATATGTGTTTGTATTGAGAGTATTCACAGATTTTTTTGAGCATGGAGTGTTATTGTTTTGGCATATTATTTTTTATTTTACAGTTCTTTGGAATCACAACAATATTTTGCTTAAAGAAAAGAGAAATGCCGAAACTACAGGACTAAGTTTTTTGTAAAATTCCAATTCTTTTGTTTGACTCTATTGATCAAGAGGCTTTGTATACTCATCCTTGAGGGAGACAGAAATTCCTAGGGAATTTTTATTGTCCACCTAACTTTATAATTCAACAGTGAATCTGCACAGTAGTGCATGTAGTATCTGCACGTCTCTACAGAACTAGGTAATGGTCTGAAAATAATGGTTTCAAGTTATTAATAGCATTTTGTGTAAGACCCATATGAGCTAAGAACACAACCAATCCTACTTAGAGCGCGAATAATTCTTATATTTTATTAACAACAAGTGCATGTTGTATGTGCATTCCTGCCTTACCCTTTTACTCTTTCAAATGTTATTTCAAAATGCAGTTTTCAGTTTAGGGGGAAAAAAACAACAACACACCAACCCAAATAAGTTTCATTTTCAAAAATATAATACTCCTTGCCAATCATTTCCATTATGGTGATTATGCCAGCAATTAAACAGTACAAGGGAGGAGTCTGGAAATCTATGCAGGTAGAGAAAGGGTCAAGTAGGATGGGCTTATGGAAATGCTAAACAGCCACAGGTGTTATGAAAATCAAATAATTTCATAGCAGTAATTACTCTGAGAGGAGAATAAAACAGCTAATGACAAGCTAAATTTATGTTGATCAAATATATGGTTGACTAAGTAGTTCTTAATATATTGAAACTCTGATACTTTTTTCTAAACAGAAATACTCCAGGTCATTCTGATAATGCCAAAAACAGTAAGGTATAAAACCAGTTGATTTAAAATGAAGTATTTAATTAAAGAATTAGTGTCTCATGATATACAGTGTTGAGCACAAAAATGCTCAATATAAAAATGAAATGAACTTGCATTTAAGGTATGATTTTGGGAATATGGCTCCTGGTAATAAAGCAGAGTGATTGGATACGTTGACCATATCAAATAAAAAGACTGTTCGAAAGCTAAGAAAAAAAAATAACTATACCTACTTCTCCTTTCATGTAACATTAGAACAGAAATCTAATGAGTAAAGACAAATGATTGAAAAATAGATGACAGTGATATTTGGATATCAGAGAGATTTTACTGAATTGAAAAGAACGATTAATTAATCTGAATGCAAGAAACAGTGGAATTGCTAAATATAAGGACAAATAAGAAATTCTCTGCCTCAATAAGTTTTATTCAGATAAATTTAAATCAGATTCAGCAAAGTGTGAAAATTAAAAATTGTCTCGTCTTCGTGGAGTACTGTCACCAGTTCCTCAAGCAAAGTAAATATAGAGCCAGAAAAACTGTCAAACATTAAACCCAAGGGAGTACATGCTGACTAGATTATGCACGAAATCCATTCTTCGGGATAACCCATCAACTTAGCCATTTATTTCCACATAAAAGCACCATTGCACACTGGAAAAGGAGATAATTCAGTAGTTTAAAAATCAGGTTTATTAAAGATGTGATAGTATCTCTTCTATTTCTACTAAAACCCTGAAGACCCTAAGGAATGTTCACATGGCATAACTCAATAGTTTCAAAGACAAGTTTATTAAAGTTGTGATAGTAGCTCTTCTGTATCCACTAAAGCCCTGAAGACCAAAGGGAATATTCTTGTGGAAATTACATTTCACCACAAAGTAGTTTGGCATAAGTCTTTTTTCAATCCAATAAAACAGAGAGTGAGTCAAAATGCAAAAAGACATGGAACCTGCAACTGAAGAAAGGGAACTTCATGGACTTTGCAGAGTAAGAGAGGTTGTCCAATATATTAAGGATAAATAGCTTATAATCTGTTTTCTGGTGATTTTACAGATGAGAAGACAGACAGGAGGTGATAAAACAAACACAAGGAGAAAGAAAACATTCATTCAGGTTTTCCTCAGGTTTCCAATAAAGGACACAAAGAGTCTAGCAGACAACAAAGATTTGGCCATACAATTATTAAATCTGTTCACAGGTAATCAGACTGTGTCTTATGACATGTTTATATTCAATTGAAGTAAATATGAAAATAGGAAGAGTAAATAGAATTTGATTTCCATCCTGAAACAAGTTAATGTTTTAAAGTCAAATTTAATCCGTTTGTCTCAAGCTAAACAAATTAATTATAGATAAATAAATAAATAAATAAATAAATAAAGGGACTTGGACCTTATCAATATTTCATCTTGCCTCTTATTACATTGATTATTATACATTACTGTATATAAAACATTGCTATATTCAATAACGCAACCTAGATCAAACAGTTTCAAACAAAAAATCTTGAAGTTTGGAAGAGCAAAATCTGAGCTTTGTGGGTTAGGGTATTACTAGTATAAATTCAAGAGCAGAAGTGCTGATTACCATGAATTTGTGTTTCAAAATGAACGTATTAATACATTAACTTTTGGAATAGAAATCTTTAGTAGAAAAAATAGATAAATTAAAAAAAAAAAAAGAAGGAAGGAGAGAAAAATACATCATTTTCCAGTTATGTCTCCAGAAGCTTCTGAGATACACAGGAGAACGCACTTTTGAAATGATGTAGTGAATTTGACAGCAATACTCCAGCTATCATTTCTGTACCTAAGTATATTTTAATAAAGCACTTTAGATTAGTACCTTTGGTATTAATAAAACTGAACTTCCTAGTTAAGCACCACTTTTTTTGAAGCTTCTAATCTCCTGCAATTTGACATTCTAATCTAGCATTCAAGAAAACTCACTAAATTCTATTACCTGGAAAATGTTATGAAATTTTCTTTGTCTAAAAAGTATATGGTAAATCATAGTTATTAAAATAATATTAAATAAAATTAGTGTTGTTCTGAAGTAAATAATAATGATTTATAAAGTATATTGTCAAGTTTACAACTTAAAGGTCTGCCTGAGAACAATAAACTTCAGGAGAAGGGTATATGAGACCCTGCCAAATTGCTGTCATATTCAGCTACACTGAGCTATGATGTTTCATCAGAACTGAATGTGTATTGTAACAAATTCAATTGGCTCCTACTGAAACATTCAAAACTAGCTTTTATGCTTTTCTTCGAAATCCACACTTGACAATAGCCAATTCTCAGAAGATTTTAGACTAATTCATTAATTTACTAAAATACATTTCTGCAGATAAGTATATATGAAAACAATAAATTTGTTTGTTTAGACAGGTGTTAACTTCATTTGTATCCTGAGGAGATGAAAGCTCAGTTTACCTCTTTTCCATGCAAACTGGAAGCCACAAAAATAAGTAGATTCTAGGCTAGTAAACTCTTATAAAGATTTAGGGTGCACATCTCCAGCCTTCTAGGTCATCTTCAGTATGAAGGGATTTCCATATGACTAAAATTGTAGATAAAAGTGGAAGCAGATCATTTAATATAATTTATATATTCCCTTAAGTGCATTTACTAATCCAAAACCAGACCTCGGCTAACTTGACAAGACGACTTTCACACCAAAAAGTGCATGTATTTGTAATTGCCTATCTAGATTTCTAACTATATCCTATGTTTTAGTTTTAGTATTTTCTAACTAAAAAATCCTTTTCTTCTGAAGTAACAAAGTAATGACTTGTGCAGTCACTGAAATCAGAAGGGATCCTAAAAGTACTTTTCTGTTTTCTTTAGGTGAGTTACAAGGGGAAAGGAAACCCAAGGTAAACCTCATACTGTTCATGGGATAGGACACACCAGTGTCATCATAACATGTGGCCTGGTGTAGGACAAGTTACCTGCAGAGACGGGAACACGTACCTGACTTATTACTGTTAGAGTGCTATGAGTCATACGGTCACACCTAAGAACCTGAAATGGAGTAATAGGTCTGCGCAGCAAAAAAGTTTCTTTTGTTGAGATCTCTGGTGAGGTGGATTGAACACAGAAGAATATATTGCAGAATTGTGTTATTTTTATAGGTTTACAAAGCTTTAACTGACAGCTTTCTCATCATTCATTCAAGCATACTATGATAAGTAGATGAAACTATGAAAATAATGAAGCTACCGAAGCCAAAATATTTCACTGGTCAATACTATTCAGGATGAATATTGACAGTCCTCTGAATCTGAATGAGAAATAAAAGTGCAATCTATATGACCTTTTATATATTCTCAAAGTTGTAGCAAATATGTAAAGAGGGAAGGTTGTAGAAGGGAACTTGTGAGCAAGTCACAGGTATGACACCATTAACTTGTTAACAAAAAGTTCTCAAATGGTTAATTTTTTATTGATTTTTATTTTTATTTCTTTTCATGGATGAAGGATTGCATTAGATAGAAAACTGAAAATTCTACTAACAATATAGTTCCTCCATGTTTTAGCATTTTAGGTAAAGTACTTTTCTTAAAAGGAAATATTATTAATCATAGCAGTCCATAGCAAATTTCTGGTTTGTATAGTTAGATAATACATAACTGAAAATGATTTCTAAGTGGTTTTTATTGCATTAGTCAACTCATAGACCTAGGTAAAAAGCTTCTTTACCCACTTCTTCATTTGCCATAATGATTTTTTTAAGAATATTTTGTTGTTTTGGAAACACAAATTAATTATAGAATCATAGAATCTTCAAGGTTGGAAGAGATCATTAAGATCATGAAGTCCAATCATCCACCAGCACTACCTCTGTAACCCCTAAACCACTAACCCTATCCCCAGCACCAGATCTAGACACCTCTTAAACACCTCTAGGGATAGTGACTCTACCAACTCCCCGGACAACCTATTCCAATGCCCGAACAGTTAGTGCAAGCCCAATTTTAATGTCAAAACCAAAATACACTTAGAATCCACCAGTAAATTCTGGGCCAGCTTCAGGTTTAGGCAGTTGTAGATTTCAGGAAAACAAACCCCCACTGTTCAAATTGATATTTAAATAAGATGATAAGAACATTCCTCACAATCAGGTCTTGTACTATTTACATAATTCAATTGCAATAACACCTCTAAAGTAAGTTAAAAAGACCTCAGAGAACTAGAGTGGTGGATATTGCTCCTTATCTGTAGTATCTCTGTAATCAGATTTTCTAGAATAATGGTTTGAAAATCCCTGCAGCTAAACTTAGAGAATTTTAAATAGGCCTATCTAGTTCCAAACCCAGAATTTCTCTACTGCAATTACCCTCTCTGCATGTCCATAGAGTTGTTAGATACTTCCTTAATTTATCTGTGCTCTTATCTATTTAAAACTAGTTTGGCAGAGCAAGAAAATGTGATTTTACTCATCTTGGGTTTTCTTAAACATTTTGAAGTAGGAAAAAAAATCAAGAACCTCCTCAACTGTACCTTTTTTCCCTACACGTGGACCAATCCTTGATCCTCCCTACCTTGATGATCAATATTAGTATTGAAAATACCTGTTCAAAACTAATAATATGCATCATATACAGTCATATGCAACAAAACTTTCTGACTAGAGTCTTCTAGCTGCTGTTGCATTCAATCTGATATATTCCTTAGACTTTTTCAAGACTGAGGACTTTTTATAATAATCTGAAAAGCACAGGCCTTGAAACTTACTACAGCAGAGCCACATTAAGGGTAGTCAACAATTATGTAGAAAAAAAGATCATATATTTGTTCTGTTCCTTCTCAGGGACACAACTTCAGATGACACATTATGAAAGTACATTTAAGTTCACTCACACTGATGTAATTCCAGGCTCCCTGGTCACAAAGGCTGCTTATGCTCAGAGCTGATCCTGCATATGCTAATAACATTAACCAGAGATCATAAAGCAAAGACAAGTTCTTTGCTTCATGCAGCTATACCCCTTTCAATCAACCTCATGCTGAGAACCATTTATTACCATAACATATGACACAGAAAATCTTAAGTGGCAGTAAGGGGCAAATTTTCAGATTATCACATGCCATTCTAGCTGTGACTTTCTCATTAACTTTAAAAGAATCATGTGGCTTAGATCAGCTCAAAGCTCTGAAATGTACCCCTGCACATGCCCCAGAATAAACCTTTACAAACATAATAATTTTCCATATTTGACTTAATTTCTATAAAATAACAGAAGTCACCAACTAAGCAGACTGTTCACAAATATTCTTCAAACTGCAGACAGCCTTGCTTTGTGTTTGAGGTGACCTTGTAGTATGCATGGGTACAAGACTTAGCTCTTCAGCAATTTCAAGTCAGCAAGGGAGATTAGAAGAGAGAAACTTCAGGCCATAATGCACCAGTAATGATCCTATACTGTACAGTTAGCAGTGCTAATATTTATTTCCTTTTACTCAAAGAAGCTTTGCAAAATGCAGCTAACGAGAAATAAAAGTAAAAAAAAAAATCTAGAAATTTAACAAAAACAATGTTGACATAAAGGAACAATTTTTTATTAGATAGGTACCTTGAGGTGGTGTACAGGTTTATGCACTCAAAATGAGAATGTAACAAGGACATGTCAACTTTTTAATCCTTTCTGCTCAACTGGAAAGTTTGTTGCTCCTGTCTACCCAAATCCTACTGTCTATTATATGATCAAAGGCCATAATTATTTCAAAAATACACTTTTCAGAAAACACATAATTAGTCCAGTGCAGTTGGTATAAAAATTACTGGCAGGAGCAGTAGTATCATTAAAAAATTGGAACTAAAGCACACCAACTATACTCCAGGGCAAGTTAAACACACAGAAGCTCTAGTAAATATTTTGGTATTCAGGCTAGTATAGACTCAGGGCACACAGGTTTTTTTAACACCACTAGTCCAGACTCAACATGAAGTCATCTCTGCCAAAATGAAACTAAAGTGTAGTCTGGTTTACATAAGTTTAGTAAGGTGATTTTCCTTGACTCTTAAAGAGAACTACACAGCAGTAGGAGAAAAGCAGGTTTGCCCCAGCGTCATGCAATGATGTTAGAATTCCAATTTTCATTTCAGATATTTTGGTGTATCATAACTATGAGAAAAATGTTTGAAATTATGAACTGGAATGCAAACAATTTTGTAATAGCTGTGTGATTCTGTAGGAAACCTGATAAAGTAGATTTCTCAGATAAGACATGTCCCGTTTTGATGTGAGTTTCCTAGAATTGTTCAAGCCTAGCACGGGATATTTTTAGAACTGAGATGCCTACAACAAAAATTACACTTACTGATATGTCAATTTAGATGCCTCAAAAGATTGCACTTCTAGAAACACTAGCATGTTATGTTTAAGTTTCAATGCGCTTGAGATCTACTTCTGGCCATATGTGTACCACTTTGTTTAAGGCCAAGCAGTTTCTCACTTTGCTAGGGGCAATATGAGATTACTGTACATGAAAGGTCTGAAGGTGTTAATCTGGTAATTATATTTTGAATTTCTTTATCTGGTCTGACACCAGTCTGACACAAAAATCCCACAGACAGGGTGCCAGCTTATACATTAGCCTACCTAATAAAAAAAATAACTGAGCTTGGGTTCAATGATCTTCATGGTCTTCAGGTATTCAGTCTTATACCTTATCTTCACAGTGATGAGAAGGGCTGAAGTGAAGGGATAATTCCTGACTGAAGTTTTTGTATGGTGCTGCGTAAAGCTGGAGATTCACTAGATGAGAGGGAAAGAGTATCAAGAGTCTTATGGGTTAGATACGCAGTTTGGCTGCTCTTGTCCCTTTTTGTGATAAATATCCTGAAGAGAGGGAGCAACAAGCCCAGGAGGGAGGGAGGACAAGGAACCGCAGTACAGCAAGGAACAGTGGCTGGTCCCAATGGTCAGTTAGGAGACACTGAAATAAGCAATCCTTGATTTCAACCATACTGTATGAATGTGTTCTAGAAAGTATACACATTGCAGTAGACTCAAAATATCTTTGTTTAAAGTTGCTGAGGAAATCTGAGCCCAAGATGTATTTTTGAAATTTTTTCACTCCTGCATTTATACTAATAAGTAATATCAATTTTGCTTCAATTTCTCTTCAATCTATATGTTTCTTCATCCTATTAGCTTTCTGATTCCTTCTCATCCTTTCCTTCATACTTCTTTATATATTTATATCTATTTTCTTCCACTGTGTCTTTTGTGTGTGAACATTATTCTTGTTTTCACTGCATTTTTACTGCTCATGAAAAATAAGCACTTGAGAAATAATCACTGCACAGTGGTCAAACAGAAGGCAATCCTTCCTGTAAATACTACTTTCGTGTAATGGTCATGGTCAGATCAGTGCTAGAAATGTAGTGAGAACAATTCATCTACATCATTTTTTTTCCCTCTATAAAACATAAATGTGATTCTTTCATACTTTAGACTCTATGTAGAACTTATCTTTTTTTTCCTTTCCTACTTTTTTAGCTCTTACTCTTTCATACTTCTACTTTGTGAAAAACAGGCTTCTGTCATAAAGACTCTCTCAAAGTCATCATTCATCCATGTGTTAAGACTTGTCTGCAAGCTTTCTTTTTCTACATCAATGACACACAGTTTTCTTTTGACTCTTGAACACTTTTTGTTCTTCCTATTTTATAATGCATGCACAGTTGTGTTATAAAGACTCATCAAAGTCACCACTGTTCTACATTTATCTGCATTGAACTGGCTTTGTCATTTATTAGTCTTTTAAATATTCTTTATATTTTCTATCTAGTTACATTCTCCTTCATTATTTACTGTTCCTCTATCATCTCTTTCTGATTCACATTACTCAGCTCTTTGTCTTTAATATTCTGGGACTCAAATACTTTCAACCAAATCTTCAAAGTCAAAAGTCTTAGCACTGATTTTATTGTAAGTAATTAATGTGACTTCTTATTAATTAACATCATTTGAATAAACATACCCATTCCTGCTTTGGAAAGCTAAAGGCAGGCTTTTGAAGCACAATGTGAGGGTATATTCATAAAATCCCCATTGATTTTGATGGGAATGCTATTGCTTTAATCCTGAGATATGCTTTGGCACTTTAAATTGAGGATCTAACACACATTTAACAAAATGACTGCCCACCCTAGATCCCAACTGCTAAATTCTGCCCTTGAGCCATCATGCAACTTCCAGTGATTCAGAGTATGTGGCATGCCAAAGCAAAGGATAAAGTTTTGCCCACAGCATACGTAATCAGACCTACAAGAGCAGACATTTTAACTTGCTTTTGTTAAACACTAATAAGAATTAATCACAAGCATGGATCAAGTGAGTAAATCTTCTCAATGATTCATATTTTTTATGCATCTCTTATGATGGTAGCAAGCTCTTCTCAGTGTGTGCTCGTCAATCCCTTTACCTTGGAAAGAGAAAAATAGCTCTGTCTCATTTATTACGTGTTCTGTCATTTAGTCAATGGTAGATGACTATAGGTAAAGTAGTTCTACCTGGTAAGATGGACTACGGAAAATATCTGTGATAGTATAATTCAACAATATAAAAGCTATGAGATAAAGAAACAGGTTGAAAAGTGTATTCACCCAGCAAGTATATTTGAGAACACTTCCATCCATATCGAATTTTTTACTCAGTTGTGAAGTTTACTAAAAACACTTTGCCAGAATCACAGCCTTGTGTTGCAGTCTCAAGGAGCATTAAATATTGACTAGCAAAACTACTCCCTTACAAGACTTGCAGATGGGACAGACATTTGAGACTCTTGCTGTACAGTAATTGCTTACCTTTTTGTGTATATGTCCATGCTTACACGTGTCTACAGAGTCCTAGGGTTCATCAACTAAAGCAGTGAAAAAGAAAAATATATTAACACCACTATTTTTTCATCCAGGACATTTATAATACTTGCTTTCTGTTGGTTTTTTCATTTGTTTCTGTGTTTGTCTGTTTGAATTTGTATCCTCCTGTAGTCCTAAAGAAGTTGTAAGAAGATGGAAGGTATCTCTCACTTCCTTTGCTGTGTTTCATTGCAACTCTTTCTTCTCTCTGATTTTCATATATATTCATCTGTCAGATTGTTATAACCAGGTGTCATAGTTTACACCCTGACAACAATTTAGTACCACACAGCCATTTGCTCACTACCCCACCAGTGGGCTCAGGGAGAGAACTAGAAGGGTAAAAGTGAGAAAACTCATGGGTTGAGACAAAGGCAGCTTGATAGGTAAAGCAAAAGCCTCTCATGCAAGCAAAGCAAAACAAGGAATTCATTCACCATTTCCTGTGGAAGGGAGGTGTTTAACCATTCCCAGGAAAGCCAGTCTCTATTACATGTAACAGTGACTTTGGAAGACAAATGCCATCATTCCAAATGTTCCTCTTCTTCCCTCCATCTTCACATACTGATCACGATGTCATATTGTATGGACTATCCCTGCAGTCAGTGGGGGTCAGCTGTCCCTGCTGTGTCCCCTCCCAACAGCTTGTGCCCCACCTCAGTGGGGTAGGGCAGTTTGAGAAGTAGAAAAGAGCTTGACACTCTGCAAGTGCTGCTCATCAGTAACAAAACATCTCTATTATAAACACTGTTTTCAGCACAACTACAAAACATAACAACATACCAGCTACTATGAAGAAAATTAACTCTACTCCAGCCAAAATCATCACACCAGGAATGCTAGCAAAGTTATTGCAAGGATTGTATAGTCCAAAGATTTACACGAGAGCCAATCCTCCTTTTCTACAATGATAAATAAAAGGAAATAGAAGTAATATAGACTCACACAATTCTGGAAGACTAAATATTTTTTAGTGCCTGTCATTATTATCAAAAATGTTTTGAAATGTTTAAATTTTTTTTTAAATGTTACAAAAATTGGCATGATATTTACATATGAAATCTAGCTGTGGGACAGAAACACAGTGCTCTTTTTTGAAGGCTGCAAACATACAACAAAGAATAATTTGCTATTGGTTTCTGCTATTGTTTTATAGAAACTAAACAAGAAGCTCCAGAAGTTAGCCTTTTGAGACTTCATTTTTTTCCCACAAAGATTTTAAAATCAACCCCATTCCAGGTAGAATTTGTAACAAAATTTGGCAGATTTCCCTTTAATAACTGGTGACATTAGTATAATTTAGAAGAAAAAAATGTGCATCTAAGTATTCAGGCTTCACTGAAATTATTGAAAACTTGAATATTATTGTCAGTTATGTAATTATGTAATTGTCTATTCACTAAATTAATAAATTTTATTGACATGTAATTCTTACTCTTTACTACAGCAAAATTTTAAATAAATTGATCATATTCATATTCCAGCTGATGGCAGTACTAAGGAATGATGATGAAAAACAGATCTTTTCTGAAAAATCTTTAGAACAGTGAAAAATGCTCTGAGCTCAGGATTAATTCTTTGCCTAGACAGTTGCAGATTTGATATGGTCCTATTCAGAACTTGCTTCCTCCTCCTTCCCCAAAACAGTGGTCAATAACAAGAGCAATTTTTCTTGATATAATGCGAAGCAAGCTTAATTGTTAAGAATACTCCACAGATAATAGTGTCTACCAGCTCACATGGAAATATCATTGAGGACATTTTCATTTCAGTAGATACCTGCACTGTGGCTCAGCTTTCTCTCTCTCCATATCAAAGTTTGGCACAAAACCATTGGTTTGTGACATTTAAAACTGCACCTATTTTTGGTCTTACAAATATGGAAACTCTCAGCAGACAATTATTAAAGATGTTTGTCTGTCACCATTTTACTAAGACATCAAATTCCATGTTACTTTTAACTTGAATGGAATGAAAGATTAAAGCATTTGCCTTAAATTAAGCATATTTAACTAGACTGCAAGTGAACACCCTAAGAGAAAGATCCTTACCCACAGACAGAGAACTTTAAAGTGAAAAATGCATTTTTTCCATTTATTAAAAGAAGCTGGTATTAATTAGTAAATATTTTACATAGTAAGAAGTTAAAGAAACCTAAAAACAAGCTTGTATTAGGAGATAACAATGAACATCAATAACTAGCTAATTTTACACATGATGTACATGTTTCATGACCAGAATAAACTATTTCTTAAGAATCGCTACATTTTTGCAACTTTAAAAGTACATTTTTTTTTGTGATTAACAGAAAAATTCTGACAAATTCCAGTTATCACATTTAAAACACTCTGAGTGAACCAGTTTGTCAAAAGGGAAATCAAAAGTCTGTGTTCTTTTGTTTCAGCTGAAAGAACATATGTATTCTTACAGAAGAAAAAACCTATGGATTATTAACATTTCTGGTATTTTAATTCCATTGTCTTTCTCTGAGTTCTGGTAATTGTTCTCTTCCACAAGACATTTCATTCTGGTTATTTCTCTCAAGTCTGTAATTGCAAAGTCATTCCATTCTACATTTTCTTCAGTTATCCTTTGTTTCTGACTGGCAAATAAAGATGGCTACAATTTTTATTATAGTGTATCCTTAAGGACTGTATATTGACAGCGTTTATAGTTTTTAGTTTCTAAACTTCACAGAGTTTTTAAGAAAAATAATCCAAAGTAAAAGAAAAATGAAAGAAATTCAGAAGTTTCTAAGGCAGGCCCAGAAAATCTATTATCTGTGCAGGAGTGCTGGTGCTACTGTCACAGTCAAAAGACAGAAAATATAATACCCATTGCTACAGCACAAAGAAAAACAATTACCCTGAGACTCTTATGTTGAAAATCAGAGATTAATAAATAGATATAGATTTTCTTTTCATGTTCATAGCAGGAAAAATTCTTGCACCTGTGCAATCTTCCAACACAGATTCTGAAAGCTGGAAAAAGTTAATAAACAAATAAATTACCTTAATGAAGTAAACATATGACACATAAGTATCCATTTTTGTCAGTCTGGAAGTACACATTCATGGTCCATGGAAAAAAACTGTTGTATGGTATTCAGAAATCAGAAAAGAAATGCCATAGAGGTGTAAAATTGTTTCAATAAGAATGTGATTGTCTGAATTAATGTAAAATATGTCCTGTAACAGCATATAGAAAGTAAAGACGTTTATGTCACCTGAGATTGTTAGTTCTTGAATAATTCCTAGAGATAACACAGAATTTTATCTATTTCATTCTGTTGTAATTTATTTTCTTGAAATTTCTGCATTAAGGGAAATGAAAGACAGTTCTTTATACTTTTTTCATTTTTTTTTCTTTATATACAGAAATGTTACTGTGAGTGTAATCATTATTATAATGCAGAAGTGTGGGTCCCAGGTGCAGGTCATGTAAAACAGTAATATTGGTAAAAATAATTCTTTTAACATGAATTATATTAAATCAGTTTTTTGAAAAAGTTTCTAAAATATACCAGTGTCCTTAACAAGGAGTTAGAGCTTCACTCCATCACATCTCATTTTATTTATCTCATTTGAAGAAATGTATTATGGATCTTGATCAGACATTGTCTTTTTTAATTGTTATTTACTCACCATGACACCATTTTAAGCAGATAATAATTATTTTGAGTGATCTAGTATAAGTGACTGTGGCTTATGTCAGTTTCCATTAAGTAATGACAAAATACAAAATTTGTCATTTTCACCATGTGACTAACTGATCTTTTGTTTTAATAATACCAATTACATTTACATGACACTTGATTCATATTTTACAGGTGTTCCCTAACAAAAATAGTGGATATTAGAATTGCTCTAAGATGGTAGGAAAAAAGTAAAATTATGTGAGCATGAGAAAGCAAGAAGAATAATATCCTAAAGGTAGGGTTCTTAAATGCCAAGTGCCCTTTCTCAGCCTCGATCATTCATTCTGAAAATGGTCTATCAAAAAGGCTTAGAGGGAGCAGTTTAATTACTGTTCCTTTGACATATATAATATATTTTCAGAAGCAGGCCCATACATTTATTTAAGGCCAAATGTTGTACAGCAAAACTGTCTTCAGAGGTACTTCATTCTTCCATCCTATTTTTTCCCACCTGGCTTACACTGCTTTTTCTTTTTTCTAATTACTATGTCATTTCTAGAGATATTTTAAAAATTAGTCTTAAATCATGTTTTCCTTTAACAGAATATAAGCTACATGAGCAAGGCAGAAGGAAGAGAAAAAATGGTGCAAATAATCACAAAGCTTTTATTATGCTTTCATAAGAAAAAAAAGACCAACAACCCTATACCAGCCCCTACACATATTCTGTCCTATCTCAGCTAAAGTCCTCTCCTGGATACATACAAGTATGAAAGAAAGTCCAACATCCTTCCATGCATATACTTCTTTCCTCCCCTCTCTCAGGAAATACAGCAAAGCACTGACTGCTCCTTTAGTTTTCTGAGGTTAAAAAGAAACCTAAAGCAGACTGGAAAGCAGTTTTTTTTAGCAGTCCGCTCGGATGCAAGTCCTGAAGGTGATGACCAGTTCCAAAGAGTATCTAATTGGCAAAAGCTGGTTTCAGGAGTAAATCTTTGACATAGATGTGCAGTAGGGATAGACTGCAAAAACTTTCTGCTGTTGGCATGTACTGAGCATAGTACAGAATGTTCAATTATCCATGCAAAAGAAAGGAATGAGGCTCCTGTTTCCACCTGTTGTGGCAAAACCAGAGTAAAATGAGTATTTTGAAAGTTTATACAGAGGTTGAATTTAAAGGGAAATAAAATATTAGATAAATATCTTCCCCGCCAGCCTCCCCCTATGAACCTAGCAACTATCAAGTAATCCTAAATAAACCTCATCTGACATGCAGATGCTTCTACGACCTAACCCTCAGCTATTTCTGCAGAATTATTTTTTCATACTAATAGGTTCTATTTGTCATAGGGCTCCACGAACACATTTATCAGCCTCTATATAAAGGAGCAAATTTGTCTCCAAAACTGGAAAATTCATCAGCTAGTTTCTGAGCACCGTAGTGCTGCCTCAGTATTCTGTGCATGTGGAAAAAAAAATCTAAATAGACTGGTTTTGTTTTATCTTATCCTGCATAGTCAAAGAAAGTCTTGTTCCCAGTAATTAGAACTGCATTCAGCGACACTTACATCTGAATAAGTTTTAGACTTTAATTGCAAAACCTATGGAAAAGAAAATAATAAAAAAAGCCCTGTATAGCATCTCTTTTCTGTATTCAAATTTGTTAAATTTAATTAAATTGGGTTTTTGCTACATTAAACTCAATATAATTAATTAATATTACTTTAAAATTGAAATGAATCCTTGAAAAAGAATGGGTATAGTTATGTTCTGAATTTAAAAATTAGTTATGATACTGTTTTCAAATAATAAAAAATAAAACTGACAGATTTTCAGTTTGGTGCAAATGAAGGACAGTCAATATCCATTTCATCTTCGTCCATGGAGAACATAATATAATTTTCTTTTTTTCTAAACTGTCTAGACCAAGAAGAAAAAACTGTTTTTTCTTGTGTTTTTCATTTCCAGATGTGTGTGATGATTAATCACTGTATGTGTCTAGACCCCATGGTAATCTCTGTCCCTGTTTCTGTGTCTACATTCATCTTTGACATCATGAGTTTAGTTTTAATACAGTCCAATTGATTTGTTTGCAGCTACAATACTGTTTTCATTCTTTTCCCTCTGAAACATCTTTATAGCACAAATACCAACTCGCCCATATTTTCAAGCTGTGTAAAATTGATTTGCGAGAACAGATTGCAAAATTTAAGTGTATGGTAATACACAGCCCAGATCTCAATGCCTGCATGAAAGATGGCACAGCAGAGTTAAGAAGGATGTGACTTTTTTGAGACTTGCCAAAGATTTCTATCGCCTTTATTAATTTTAATCCCAACTGTCAGGAAAGAAATGGGAATCAAAACAGCTTTGTGTGGTATAAATAAAAATGTCTTTAGTGGTTTCCATGTCTCTATCTTTTTCTCTCTCTCTCTCTCTCTCTCCCTCTGTCTCTGTATGTCTATACCACCTCTCACCCACTAAGAAATTGAGGAAAATTAGAACCAAAACTGGATGCTCCAATTCACATTTGGGAAAATTATAGTTGTGTGAGGTCAAAATAATCACACAAAAGCTTCTCATTTTTCATTTTAAACAGGCATTGAGTGATCTTTTAATTTATTTGAGGCATTTTTAAAGCACCTATAGGGCAGAGAAGATTACCACTTTCAGTCCAAAGTTTTGCTTCATTTTGGATTGGTTTTTTTATTGTTCTTGATCACAAAAACTTATTTCTAGCTTTGGTTCTTTATTGGATTGCAAACTGAAAGATTCTTATCCCTGGTCAATTTAGTGCCCAAAACCCTTAGAGTAGCCATCTTAAGGGGCTGACTATCCTAAAGAAAAAAATCTTAGAAAAATTGGGAAATCATATACCATTTCATTCTTATAGGCTTTGATAAAACTGAAGAATCCCACAATATTTTGATCAGATTTTCCAGTATACCTTAGGAATATTATGTAAAATGATCTCACAGACAAATTTCAGCTTGAAGTTTGTCTCATACCTGAACTTTTAATGGTAAACAAAGACACAAAAGGCTGTTTCTAAGAATCCAGAATACAGGGGTCTAATTCTTCTCCCATTCTCTTCTAGTAATATACAGACTAGAAAACCTCTCCTTATCATCACTTCAGTTTTCCTCAGGTTAATTATTATTCAGGACTTCAATACTGTCTCCTTTTGAATTCATCTTAAATTTTGCTATTGCTTTCAGAGGAACCAACACGTGAGTAAAAACAACAGAATAAAACACATGATCAAACCTGTGGGTAATTCTGGGACTGAGAGCTGAAATAGCTTGCTTTATTTCAGCTTCTACATATTGAATACAACTAATACTGCACTTTTGATTTAATGTAATTTGGCTATAGTCTTTTCAGCACTTGTTCTTCTGTTTTTAAATATTCTTGTTTTTTTTCAGTGACTGACAGTTTTTTGTTTGTTTGTTAATGAAATTATTACTAGAATTTAAGAATGTTGTTGTCTATTATAAATTATTTTACTATAAGTATTGTGAAAAAAATCAGATATAGTTTTCATAAATAAAATATATATGCTCAACAATATTAAAAATAAAGAATCAGCATAAATATTCTGTAGAAATTATGGGGAGAGTGATCCCAACTAGGGTTTAGTATATAGAAGGTATTGAATAATATCTGAATTTACTATAGATACAAAATTAGTAAGTAGAACTGAATGTCTGAACAACAGACGAGGAATAGTTTGATTGACAGTACTAGTCATAGTAATTGATTTGTGTTGGAAACTACTTTTAATGCAATATTTCTTAAAAAAATTGGATGCTGTTATTAACAATTTTCTTAATAGTTTAGATATATATGTATAAAAAGAGAAATTATATCATTGCATGAAAGTAATATATTTTTTCTTTATTTAATTTCTTGAGTGCCAAGTTTTAGTCAAACATAACTCTCTTAAGTACTATTTTCCTGTTTAGAAATACAGAGGTGTTCTGCAAGCACTTATAGTCCAGCGTAGATTTTCTTGAAAAAGACAGAGAAAGCTACCTCAACTACTGAATACAGTGATAGTTATACTTAAAAATATAATACTGAAATTGCATTTTGGGATTTAGTTGTGTCAAAGGATTAGTTTCAGCAGTACAAATTCTGAAGAATTTCTGGAAATACACTTATTTTCCTAGGGCTAAAAGAAAATAACATAGAACAAAAAGTCAAAAATTTCATTTCCATATTTCAGAAGAGAAGGATATGAACCAATTAAGAAAACTTTCTTGACCCAGCTAAACCGTAGAATTTGTAGCTGTATCGTTTCCCCCTCTCGTGGAAGGCCAAGCCTCTTTTTACAGCATTGTTTCATTGTCAAAAGCACCGCAGAAAAAGACCCTGGGTGGGGTTGGAGGACTGGAGAGAGAGGTATACAGAGACACAAACAGGGTAGGTTTTCCAGTGCTTGAAATTGTCCGTGTTTTAATCTTTTATCAAAAGAAATGGTCATGCTTCATTTCTTTCCCTAGTAATTATAGTCATCATTATGAGCAAGACTAATTACTTAAGTCCTACTAAAGAGAGATTACAGGGTAATTTATGAGACTTCAGACTATAAGATTTGTCCTTCACAACATCTATAATCCCAGGAAACACGAGGTACAATGACTGTCTGTGAAGAGAGTATGGCTATCAAAATATATATTTAACAACAAAAAGTACTGTAGCAAAATCCAGAATATCTCAAGTTTGCTTTCTGTTTTTATGATTGTAAATTGGATTTGGAATTTACTTGTGTCCTTAGTGTTCTATTCCATCTTACCTTGTCATAGCAATTGCCATTTTCTTTTGATGCACAGCAAAATTTTGCCTCAAACTTATTCTTCTGTGAATTCAGTATATTAAAGCATGCTAAATCTTATGAATTCTTTGTAGACTGGCAAATTATCTTAACCTAATTTTATCAAAGTTTGGCCATTTGAAGGCAAGTTAGGAGAACAAATCCTGCTCTATCGAAGGTATCAGTTCATCTGCCTCTTCTCTGTGATAGCTTCAAGTGTAATTTCCACAGACATCTCTCCTTCAGAGCTCTTGTATATCTTGACTACCACATAATAAAATTAATAATCCCTGGGTGGTAAGTGGGCATCAACTCCAGCACTGTACATTTCTCAGAACCTATGGAAGATGATCACACTTTGTATTTCTATCTATGACAACTCATAATTATAGATATGGATATACAGACACAAATCAAAACGAATCATTCCAACATGTGAAAAAAATAAATCACTATGTAGGAAGATGTACATTTCTTTCTAATACTGATAATTCTCAAGTGGTATTATTCAATTCCTACAATTAAAATCAGCAAACGTTCTTACTGTCATTCTTTTCACTAAACCTTTATGGTTTTTATTAAACACATTTACCAGAAATAGTTCCTAATTTATTCATTAAGGTCAGTGCAGTATGGAAATCTACTTTTTAGTCCACTTTACCTAAGTGCCTTCAAAATATAGGGGCCTTTTACATAATATTCAAGATAAAAACAGCATTTGAAATAAACAGAATGACTGTGTGAAAATGTAACCACTTGTAATTTCTGAAATATTTTCTTCATTATAATGAGGTTTCCAAATGCTCTTTGTTTCAGGTCATGTTTTTATCTACATATAAAAGTGCTCAATGGATTAGAATGCACTTACGTGTAAAGAACACTGAAGTCATCTCTGTTGCTTATACAAAATTAACACACGAAGGAAAAAATGTAGTTATTGAGAGGACATCAGCTAAAAGAAAAAGTTGTCCAATTTAATTTTATAAAAACAAGTGTATTTTTATTCTGTTCTCCAACAACATAGCTGATATTGCTTAAAATGTTTCAGTTCTGATACTTTAGTGTCTTTTGCATACTCTACTATATAAATGGTTTAATCAAAATTGGGTTTTGATTAAAAAAAATCAACCTGCTTTGAATGTCCAAAAGTATTTTAACTGTTTAAAATATAGTTTCACTAGAACAATTTCTTATTACCAAGACTACTTCTGCAAAGCAACTTTAACAGACCTTTGTATTTTAGTGGAACATATTTGCATTGAACTGACTCCAACCTTATCCCCAACACATATTTCTTACTGTACCAGCTGGAGAAATTGGATAACTCCACAAAAACTTTTGAATCATTCATTATTGAGAGATCTGTTTTTTTCCCATTTCCCTCTCCTGAGCTTCACCTACCTGTTTTCTTACAAGTCATAAAGACATGTGACTACAATGAATATAGTGTGTTTCTTCATGCTCTAAAAGTATTCAATTCAACTGTATGCGCCCTTTTTTATTTTGTGGGCTAGTGACCAGTAACATCACCAGAAACATCTTGCTTGAGAGGAAAGAGAAAAAAAGGAATATTCATTGCATATTTGTTTTTTCAAGATACTTCTCAGTAGCAATACAAAAGTGATTATAAATTACTTAATTATGAGAGTTACCCACAGATTAAATTATCATTAAACAAATCTAATTATCTTTACTCAAAGCTGACAAAAATATTTGCTGATTAAACATTGTTTTGCCACATATGTTTCTCTTTGTAACAGTAAATGAAAAGTTTATTGCAAAATACGATACAAAGTTCTATTGACTTCCTAAGTATTGTTTTGTTAGGTTTTTTTTAAAGGAATCAATATGAATTCAAAAATAATAATTTAAGTGTCTTAGACTCACACTCTTAGTAACATCTGTTTGTGATACTGACTTTACTTCAGTGAAATCTTCCTTAAAACGTTATCACAAGCAAGTTATGAGTGGTCACATGGTGCTGAGAAACAACAATATTTTCCTCTGAATTCCAGTTAGGAACCCCTCTTTGTGCCTGTGTAATATAAAATATTGATAACAATAACTGATCTCTTCACCGAAGAACTATAAATTAAAATGTTATCATACTGAACTGACAAATCAATGCTTGGTTCATCGTTACTTAGATGATCATAGAATCACAGTATCATAGAATCAGCTTCGTTGAAAAAGAGCTGTGAGATTATCAAGTCCAACCCTTGATCCACTACCACTGTGGTTACTAGACCATGGCACTAAGTACCACATCCAGTCTCATCTTAAAAACCTCCAGGGACAGAGAATCCACCACTTCCCTGGGCAGCCCATTCCAATGCCTGATTACCCTCTCTGTAAAGAATTTCTTCCTAATATCTAACCTAAACCTCCCCTGGTAGAGCTTAAGACTGTGCCCTCTTGTCCTACTGCTGGTTGCCTGGGAGAAGAGACTGATGCCCACCTGGCTACAACCTCCTTTCAGGTAGCTGCAGGGAGTGATGAGGTCTCCCCTCAGCTTCCTCTTCTCCAGGCTAAACAACCCCAGCTCCCTCAGCCTCTCCCCATAGGTTCAAGTCCCTTCACCAGCCTTGTTGCTCTTCTCTGGACCTGCTCCAGCACCTCAATGTCCTTCCTGAACTGAGGGGCCTGGAGCTGGACACAGCACTCCAGGTGTGGCCTCATCAGCACTGAGTATAGGGGAAGAATCACTTCCCTGGACCTGTTGGCCACACTGTTCCTGATGCATATTCCATTTATATTAAGAAGAAATAATTATCTTTAAAGAACAGATTTTTGAAAGTAAAGTTGTTAACTTTTTTCCGAGAGTTGAACATAAATGTAAAGAATATGCTAGTTTAATTTGGTAGACCTCCCTTGCAGTCCATTAAACCACTTTACTATTAAAGGATGAGAATTTACTAATGACCTTCAGACGTCAGCAATAAGAATATAGTTGTGGGAACTTTTCTAAGGAAAACATGTAAAAGTCAGACTGAAAGACAATATCATCTGAATATCATGTTGTAATAACTTTTCAGTTGCTCAATAAAAGCTAGAATCAGATCAGCTGTTCAATCTCTAAAAATGCTATTCTGAAGAAAGTACTGTAACTTGCAGTTCCAGTCACTTCCAGAGGATGACAAAGTCTCAAAAGGAACACAGAAAATAGGAATATTCTAATGGATTTCTAGACTTTCTAGAATTCACACTAATTACTTTTGATCTTTTACAGCAAAAGAGAAACAGGTTTGTTTCCTAAAATGATTTGCTAAGAAAGGTTCCCATGACTTTGAACATTCACAGAATTTTTCAAGAAGTGGAAATGTATTTGCTAGTCAACAGTTTCCTTTCAGTTTCACCTCAAATATTTCTTCATAGTATGAAAACCAGGAACCTAGACACTTCTAAGTACTTAAAGGCAGAGGTAATCTATTTAGTCTACCATCTTAGAGGATGGGTTCACTTTTCTGCACAAAAAAAGAAACAATAACATGAGGTGATTTTAAATTTATAGACCAGTCCTGGTTATGTGCCAAGAAAAAGGTCAGCCCAAATCTCTATTACAGGATAAATTTTTACACATAGACGTATCCAAAAGAGATGCCTGATATTCCAAAAATTATCAGCATCTGACCTATATTTTTTATTGCCATTTTTTTTTAGTGATGATTGTGGTGTCACATCCATTCATAATGCAATATTAGTAAAAAAAAAGTAGTTCAGGCACTAAGTCTTCTCATTAGAGCATGAATATCCATGGAAATACCACGTCATCAATTTTTTCTCTTCTTTTACTTCTTCCTTAAGGCAATACTTTACATTATCATCCAGATGATTGTTTGGAAAGTTGTAATATGGATTTCATCTCAGTCTGATTGACTAAATCCCAGCTCATATGGCACTATTTCCTAGAGCCAGGATTTAATCAGAGCGACTTGATAAATGTCTACTTCAGACTTTTTTCCTATGAGAAATGTTTTGCACTGATAACTACATCATTTCATATATATTTGCACAACCAAATGAATTGTATTGATTACAATGTATTGAACATGTAATATATATTCAAGCATCTACTTCAATGGATGCTTAAATTCTCTAATTTTAAATCTTCTTTATTTGAATACTCAAGTCAAAGTCAAGCTTATTGGCAATGCATATTATTTTTGGCTACAGCTCAGAATACTGAACTATTTAAAGAGATGATACCACTTAGGATTGAGATTGGTATCACCAACCTTCTAGTAAATATTCAACTGCAGAGACAGAGCATTTTCTCACACCTGCAGAGTCCCTGTAGTGCTGAGTTTTTCACATAAATATGGGTGAATACACTAAAACTTTGTCAAGCTGAATATTATTAAGGAATTCAATTTACATCTGAACTATAAGTTTTTCAGTGTTCTTTTCTAGCTTCTTTGGTTTATTTATTCCATCAGTTAGCAAAAATAAGGTTGGAATATGTTAGTTTCAGTGATTTCAACACATAAGACAAATGTAAATCAATTTGAATATGGCATAAATACTTTAAACCCAGGACTGTCTGGTTAATTGGTGACTCCAAAACTAAGTCATGGATAGGCATGTTTCATCAAAAACTAAACCCAAACTGGTATGAATCAGATGCAACCCTCACTGCTGCTGGCATGAAACTAACATTTTTTGAAGCAATTTACAATGGCAGCAAATGAAACAGTTAGACTTACAAAGCTTCAAAAATTTGTGTTCACCCACTAAATTGACGATAATTAAAAAAAAAAAAAGTCACAACATTAGAAAAATCTCAGAATAAGTACCAAACTCTGAAAACTTAACATGTTCTGGGATACTTTCAATTTCTCATTTAAAGTAATTGTGTTTTACTTAGTTCTGTTTTACTGCACTCCAATGTGGTATAAGCAAAGGAATGAAGATCTCCTACCAAGTAACCACTGTAAATCCAAGGTCACAGTGTCATTCTGCTGTCTTTCCCTTGATAACACTATATATTAGTGTTCCTAAGAGAGCAGAACAGGTTTGAACATGGTGGGATGAGAGGTCATTTTCCCTGTGTACTCAGGACAAAAAAACAAAAGTAGATTTTCTGAACTGCTTGAAGTGTAATATAAAAGCTTTTTTATTGAATCCCCAACATTGTTGGCAATGTTGTATTAAAGCTGATTTTGCAGTAACGTCCAACTAGACCAACAGTAGCAGAGTGGTTGTCTCGTTCACTGGTGGTAGTCATGGCAACATGGAGCTGACTCACAGTAAGGATTATGTGAAGCAATAGTGACAGAGCTGTTGTCACAGACCTTGACCACTGACAGGCAACTCGTGATCTGGACTGGTGCAGGTTATGGAAATGGTTTACCTCATGACAGCAACATGCAATTGGTTCCATGATTTCAGATCTTTCAAGATCAGGGGCCATGATGAGCGTAAACATTGCTAGTTGTTCATGGATACTTGAAACATACCAAATAATTCTGTGTGCATAAGGCAGTAAGCATCCCTGTTGTCTGAAAAAGTTTTTTGGCTTATAGGCATGGGGTGCCATTTTTCCCTTTTTTTATTTCCATAGAAAGATAGGCCTCTTTTTATCTTTTAGAATCCAAGACAAGGTATTAATATAACTGATACCATAAGTATCTATTTTGCCTTTTTATTAGTCCAAAATCAAATTCTACAGTTGCAAGAAAGCTGGTTAGAAAACTAAGGTAACTTTACAAGTTACATCAATTACACTGTTACTCGTGTTTAATCATTCCCTACAAAACAGCATGCATCAAAACTTTATTAGTGAGTTCACTTTTCTGCTAGTAAAAGCTGAGTACTGTGATGCTGCAAGATGAGCCTCCATCCTTTGAAACAGAAGTGGGGATCCCACTGTGGGTGCCTGTGATCTTTACATGTGTATAGAGAGTAATAGTGAAAAATGCATACTGATCGTACTGTCACGTAAAATACGTGCCTGTAGTGTGCAACTGATAGGTAGTAATGAGAAAAGGATGAAGGTAGAGATACGTCTTAAACCCCCTCTTTCACTGACCTTACTGAAAACTCAATGGAAAGCAGCTCCAATCCTTCATCTAAAACCTCTCTAGAGGTGAAGCATCTTTGTCTTTGCTTTCAAAAATGAAGCAGAGTTCATTCTCTTCTTCCAAATATAGTGGGTCATGGTGACATCTTGCTACAAAGTGATTATACCACTTAGGAAGAAGACAAGCCATACTCACTTGCCTCATTGGACAGATAGGACACAAACTTCAAATCTTTACTTTCCAGAGGACTATGAGACAGAAGTTACTACAGGGTGTTCTGAATGCAGAAATAGAAGACACTCAAAAGCACTTTTGTGAAAATCTTTTCACCATGGAGCAAAGCAAAGACCTCTGTCTTCACTAAGATAATCATGATTAGGGAGAAATGCCACACTGCTCAGGGCACTTGGATGGGGCAGAAGATATTTAGCTTCTGAAATTGCTTTTCTCTTTTTGTAGGAAATCATGACTACACATGGTGTCGGACACTTTTGAAAGGAGCCCAGTCCTTTCAGTGAACTTTGTGGCTCCTTATCCAGTATGAAACTGCTGTTACTGTCTTGGGGGAAGATAACCACAGGGAACATCACTCCTGACTGAGTGCAGGGCTGGTCCGAGCTAGCCACTACACTTTCCATGCCTGTCAGAATAGATTCAGCTCTATTCTGCATGAGCATGAATAGAGATCTGGGGTGGCTCTGGGGTGGAAAGAGTACTGTTGTCTGCAAAGACATTTAAACTGCATTTTAATGAAATAGGATAATGCAAACCATATAGAGCTTTACAAGAGCTCCTTCACTACTCATTCAATGTATTGATGGTTTTGCACACTAAAATATACTAGGGAGAAACACTCCACCTTCTTGTGCAATCCTGGAGTGGGGACACCCAAAATCTCATATTGTCTTTATCTTGCAGGTATTTCAGTCACTTTAAATACAATGTGTGGCACCTAGCCTGTACTAGCTGGTTCTGCTATAGAAGTGACACATTTCAATCCTATGCTTTCTACTGAGGAGGCATCCAGTAAATTAAAATTGTCAAAAAGCACACAGAAAATGAAAACCAGTGGATCCTGCCTGAGCGTAGGAAATCATTAATTTCTGCTGTTGGGTTACATCCCTGAAGCAGTCATTTAATATCTGTGCCTTTGTTGCATGTTTCAGATGCTTATGTCACCGCTTTTGGATCTCATTATCATTTGGGCAATCTCTGTCATTTCTAGCTTGTTTCCATTTCTTCTGCCACAATAAATTATTGAAAATTCCCTCTGTGTCTTCATTAAATGGCTTCTATTCAAATCGGCCTCTGTAGGTTAATGAGGGCTCTAAATATGCTTTAAATGGACCTAGAGTTCATAGGTTGTTGATTTATTATTTTCCTATGACAGAACACTGCACTAAAAGCTATTTCCTTTCATTTATGTGAGGTACTATGTTCACAATCATTATGCAAAACACGGTAAGATGTACTCACTGAAATTAGAGATATTTCTTCATTTCCAACTATGCATGAATGTGCACATGTATTAAAAGCATTAGGAGATTCATTTTGAAGGTCTTAGAATCATGAGGTATAGTGGTGAAACAGTCTGCAATCTCCAATTTCCATTGGACATGATGGCTTATGACCACGAAAACTCTTGGGGCAAAACTGACTATGGAAATGAAATTTAAATTGAGCAAGGATGGCATATGTTGTGCCTAGATGTCTGTACATCTGCAGTATGGTAGACAGAAAGATTACTAAGTAATTCATCAGTAAACAAAGTAGAAGACTACCAAAGCTTCTCTCTCTATTAACTGTTTATGACAGAAACAATCAATTAGATATTATCACATTTTAATATTTATATTGGACTTTTTCTGCAAATAAGGTGGCTGCACCATTTCCCTCCCAAAGTATGACACAATTGAGGAGCTGAGATTGAAAGAAAAGTTTTCTGAAACCTTAGATAATTTAACTGTAATATGTCATGGTTTTAAGAGAATTCATCTACATTTATCAAACCACTCTTTACATTTTAGAGTTATTATCTGGGTTTCCAATTATTAATCTTTCTTATCTTGAACTAAGCTTATATATGTATAGCTTCTAGAGCCACTCACCTTCCTCCCTTTCTAAATTCCTCTAGAAACTTTCCTATGCAAAAATCCTGTATTTGTTTCAGCAACTTCAAGGCCTTATGTACAGGCCTTGCTAAGACTCTTCATGTCCTATATGAATCAGATTTGTTTTTTATTGAATGTCTAACATTTAGCTCTGGTTCTGGAAGGTGATCTACGAGACTACCTGATTATATTGGCTTATACCCTTTCAGTAACCAAAGGGACTAGCATTCTGACAAAATAAGTCAAGATTAGGTCATTGATATTAAATGGAACTATTTTAAGTTTCTGGAACTTAAAATTTTAAGTTTTAAGGAACTACTGCTATGTGTTGACACAGTGGGCTACAATTATTTTTTTTTTTTATTTCAGGAGTGTGAGAGGCTGAAATGGTTAATGGTTTAAACATTGTTAAAATCACTGAAAGTCTTATGTCCACTGTAGCAAACTGTGCAAAGAAGCAACTACTCGCTATTTCTTTGTTCTCTTTCTCACCACCAGAACTAGTTACATCCAGATCTGTTTGGTTTTGTTGTTTGTTTGAGTTTTTTATTTTTTTTTTCACTGACTGCTGGTGAGTCCAGTGGTCTCCAGTGTCAAGCCTATATCCCATCTTTTATCACCCCATGCCTTTACTGGAACACTCCATACCCTCAGTCTTCTTGAGGCTCCCAACATAATACAGCTCTACATAACATCACTCTGTGTGGTAAACTTGTCATTTTACCTATAATAACCTTTTGCTATAGCTATATATATAAAATTGTGGCTGTTACATACAAAGCTAAACAAAAGTAAAAGAAATTAAAAACTGACACCTGGTCAATTAGAGGAACTGTTGTTACAACTAAGGCAAGTAAAATTAAGTTGTGCACAGGTCAAAAGAAGCTCAGATAGAGCAACCCTTATGAAAAAGTCCTTCCTTTGTCAGTATTTCCCTGTTTATTATCCTCTACCCTCATCTTCTTTAAAGATGGATTAAAAGTAAGTTTGCAACCTCTGCAAAAGTACCTTGATTCTACACCAAGTGAAATCCCATAGGACATTTTTTATTTGTTCTTTCTCCTTCTTGTAGAAGAAATAAATAAAATAGCTCCCAAAAAAATCATGAGAGTCAATGCTGCAGAGCTATTCTATCATTCCATCCCGAAGAGATACATTAAGCATGCATGGAAACTGGTAACAGTGTTCAGGTTTTGCTCAGACAAGCAAATAACACCAGCCTAAACCCTTATAAACTTCTAAACACTCTTCTCTGGTTTCCGTACTGGTTATCACAATATGTACCACAACATTAAATGTTATAGTGTCAGTGGAAAAATAATTTCTGAAGCAAGTCTAGATTTGTTTGCTTGTTGATGATACATCACATCACAGCAACTGAACACACCAGACATTTTAAAATGTTCAATATAAAAATTTGTCTAAAAATTGCCCTACCCTTATTCATCTTTTGAAATGCAAATCCACATCTGAAGATTGATATAACATTTCCATATCCCAGTACTTTTGTTGCCCAATACATATCAAGACCAAAACAGCATTTAAAGGCAGTCTGAATTACAAAAATGATTGTATCATTCTTTGGAACAATGTAAAATTGGCCATCAAACCTACATAATAATATGGTACTTTGAATAAAATAAACATTAAAAAATAACACATTTGGCAATGAGTGATATACTTCTTTTGTGGAACTTACGATTTGAAAGTTAAAAGCAGCAATCCTAATAAAAGTCATATATAAAAATTACATGTAAAAATAGTTTCTCTTCTCTTGTGTGTAAATGCAAAATTTAGGAATAGGGACACTTAGATTTTACTAATCTCAGAATCATGTGATTTAAAACCAGGATTACTGGCATGAAGCCAGGTTTTATAAACAGATTTTAAAGCCAGAATTCATGGTAAACTCTAGTCCAAAGAACATTTACTACCATCTATAAAAAACCTGACTGTATTTTATTGGCTCTGCTTTCTTGTTTATAATAAAGATCAGGTGAATTGCACTAAGACTTTTTTATATTTGCTGTTGATAAGATGAGATTGTTAATAGCTATTCAGCATTTGAATGTAATGGAATGTAATTCATGGGACTGTTTCCATTAGTATTTGAATTGTTAGCAACAAATTCACTTACAAGTTCAGATAGCATCAAAGCCATTTTCTACATCCGGACAGCCCCATTGTTCTGCTGAAGTTTTCTTACTTGTATGATTGAAAATTTCTCAGGTTTTTTTCAATGCTTCAGCAATCAGATCAGTCAAGAATTAAAGAGAACCATTTGACAAGTTTTATACATATATTGTTATAATTAAGTATTGTTGTTAGCTTTAGTCTTCCAACAACGTTTTTAGTCAACTAATTTGAAATATTTTGGGGAGGCTTGCTGCACAGTACTTGGACCTGTAAGTAAGAGAGACTACTTCGACAGATACTTTACAACTTCTCAGTAGGATCTATTTTAGTCTTTCTCAACTAATTTACAGCACAAATTGGACTGCATCCTACAATAGGAGATACTTTTAGTCCAAACAAATTTTATTTTAAAGATGTACAAAAAAAATAAAGAAGTTTTAGGAAAACTACTTTGAAGAAGAACTTCTGTTTGTTTGTGGTTCATGACTAAATCACTTGAAATGTTTCTAATCCTGTTTTTCCCTTAAGGAAACAAGACCATAACATATCTCAGTGGTGCAAGGTGGAAATGAAATATTAGTGATAAGAAATTGAGCATTGCATTATAAACTGCTCTTTTGGCTGATCAAAAAGCTTCTATTTTTTTGAATTATTACAGAGAAACAGAAGATACAGATTGGATTTTAGATGCAAAGGTTTTTCTTACTAATTCATGTTCTGTATAGAAAGGAGTTTAGTGATAGTGACTGATATAATTGACAGATGTCTGTAAAATATGCTGGGGTAGGAACAATCTGCCTTTAAAAATGAGAAGATACTAGTAAGCCTCAAAGACTACTTAGTCTCTCATTTTCAGCCCTGATCCCTAGTTCAGTGAAAACCATGGAATCCAGGGCATTTTGTGAGCAGCAGCAAGCAGTAGTATGGGGTGAGTGGGATGAGGTTTGACAAGAGGAAGAGGCTGTAAATACATAGTCAACCACCTGCTAATTCTTTTCTTAGCTCATCTCTGTATCCTGCTCATTCTCCTTTCTGGAATTTTCAATACATCCTTAAAATCTCTTATCTTGCTGGAGAGCATATTTAGTGCAGTTATGACACACAAACAGTTATGCTTAAACTAAAACAAGTGAAAATCCATCACAAATAAACATTTGCAAGTTGCTTTTAACTTTGGAAAGATTTAAAAGCAACATTTGTAAAGTGCTTAGTCTCTTGTTGGACTCTCCAATCTTTAATATAGATTTCTTCTGCGAATACTTTTTGGCTCATTACTAGGTAGATTTTTTCCTGTATACTTTTTATACTGTTTACATTCCTTTTCACTATAGTTTAATATTGGAACCATCAGATTTTATAGTCCCATAAAGTTATAAAAGCTATACCAATTTCTAGTATAATAATGTTTATGGAAATGATGAAGATTTTCCATGAAGTCAGCCTTCCACAGAGGTCTTGTAGTGATGCTCTCCACAGACAGTAATAATAGTGATAATATTTATTTAGTACCTTCTATCTTAGATTGGCAAATATTTTGCATGGACTCCTAGCTCTCTGTTTGCTTTACAGTATGCCACTACATTTTGTCTCAGCAGGAAAAAGATAGTAAATCAGAGTACTACCTTTAGATGATCTGCCTATCACAAGAATGTAAATTACATCCCATTTGCTGAAATTTGGTCATCAGCAGTATCAGGCATGTTCTTTCTATCATTATCAAAAGAAAAAAACAAACCTGAGGATGGCACTAAATACTGACCCATACTGACACACTACCATTTACCTACAGTTCTTTTGGGACTACAGGCTTTTTTTTCGCCAATTATTTGAGTCTTTATTGTGCTTCAAGGGAAACAGATATTTTTCTACTTTTCTGAGTGGAAAATAGAATTGAAAGAATGAAGGTGATCATGCAGGTACATATCAGCAGTGAGGGAGTGTTTGAAGTAAATACATTGTTCAAAATTAATAGTTTTTCATTTTAATTATTTGATCAGTATCTTTAGAGTATGAATCATTTAACTTTGGTGCATATTTGAAAGGCATTCATTCACTCGAGTTGGTAACAATATATATGTTTTTTTCTGCATACAGCAAGGAACTTGAAGTAACCTGATTATAACAAAAAATAATAACAAAAAATATTTTATCTCCTCTTAGAATGGCTTTCTAAATTTTCTTCATTGCCAGTTATTTGTTGGTTTTTTTTTTCTCTTCCAATCAAGTGAAAAATTATTTACTTTTCAGAGAAAAACAATACTACCATTTTTTTCATGTTATGTTGGAATGCTTTGGTCAAAACAGGTTAAATTTTATCAGCTTTAATCTAGTAAACTTTGATGATGTTCATTTTTTTAAGATATAAAATTGGAAAGAAACCTCATGCACTATGTCCAATTTCACTTGAAACTCAAGTGAACTTGAAAATTCATAAGTTTGTCCTGCAAGTCAAAAGCTTTTGATCTCCTGAACTTATTACAAACTTACTTGTCCCAGTTAATGATTTGGGATGCAGAAGACTTGCTCTACAGCTTGCTCCTCGTGTTGAGTTTAGGACCCAGCAGGGCAGTGGAAGGCTGAAGATACCACTAAGAAAGAGGTAGGTAATAGAAAGTTTGTATACAGATAATTTTAACTGTGTATAATTCAAAGTCATAATAATTCTTCCATTAGACTGGTATGACTTTAATCAGAATAACAGTAAACTATTGTTTTTGCATATATGGTGTAGTTCTCTTGTTTGTAATAAGGTTCTGATTGTAAGAAACAAATGAGAACCCAAGGAACCTAATTTCCAATCTATATGCAATTTATTGGTAATTGGTACAGACTTCAGTGCAGTATTTTTACCCTTCCTAACTCCATCTTTCCCTAATATTTTTCCTCCTGTTCTCCTGTGTTGTCTTACACCTTTGTCATTCTACCAGCTTATCACATTCACTTATTTTTCAGATTTAAGCTTGGATCGCAAAACTTCTAATAGACAGTCCCTCAAGTGTTTATTATCAACTCACTAACGTCTCTTGCTTAAAATCCTTCTTTACAAACCATAGAAGGTACCAAAGAATTGTGTGAGTCAGTAAGAAATGAGACCCTCTTATCTTCTGGTTTTCTTTTTTAATTGCTGTGCTGGTTTAAAAGTTAACCAGCAGGGGGAATGAACCCAACTCAAAGGAGAGATTATAAGTCAGAATAACAATTTATTAAAATAATACAGTAAGTACAATAATACAAACAAACAATTGGTCTCAACCCACAAAAACCCAAATGTGTAACCCAGTACCCTGGGGCCTGAACAAAGTGGTGTTCCTTGGGCCCTGTTTGAGTCCAAAGTAAAGGGAGAGGGGAAGAACCTGCTGGTGGGAGAGCTGCTGCAGTCTGGCCAGAACTGGTGATCGCAGTCCAGTGGTGGTCTAAGTCTGGTTGAGAGCGATGAGATGCAGCCGTCCTCTGGATCCCACGAGTGGGTTGAAAAAATGTTCCAAAACTCCAAGATTATATATCCTCCAGTTCAGGCAGGAATGCTTGGTACTCTCCTCAGGGCGGGGAGTTCACAAAGGGTGTGAGGACAGAAACATCCTTCTATCTCACAGGCCTCTTAACACCTAGTTTATAGCCTGAGGAGTCAGGCTCTATGGGCAGAGGGTGCGAATGGTCTATTGACAACAATAGTCTAGTTTCTGGGAAATGACATGGAAGGCTATAGAATACAGTTTTGGGTTACACCCACCATGATGAACTGATCTCAGCTGTCCTAACTAGGACAATTGCAAATAAATCAGATAAAGAAATGCTTTGTATGCCTTTCTGCCATCTGGATTGGCCACCAGTTATATTAGTTATAAGAAAAGATACTATGTCAGTGGTTCCTGCCAAAGTCTGCCATGAAGGTGCAATAATTGAAGCGGGATCCTTCTACATGCCTTTGTGCCTATAAACTCAGAGTTCCCCAGGATTTTCTTACCTATAATCTGTGTTCTCCATTACAGTGCCACACTACACTTTTGACACTTCTATAATTACAAGAGTGTTTTTCAGGAAGAACATTTCAAATACATATAGAAATAAAATGGGAAATCAATTTGTGCCTCTGCAGATCTACCTATTTATATTATAAGCATTTCAATAAAGGAGTAAATCTGCATTATTTTGTAGCAGTATGAGGACATAATCCTGATAAAAGCCTCTGTTCTCTGCAGTCATAATAATTCAAGATTACAAGAACTAAACAGTTTTTCCTCTTTTACAGTGACTTTTTTTTACAACATGAATAATTAAAAAAAAAATTAAAGGTAAGAAAAAGTAAAAATGTTCCTCAGATCACAGGAGACAAAGTGAGTAAGAGTAAAGTTAGATTTATGGTGTTATGCATGGAACTTTTGATAGTTAAATACTGGTTATCAGCTTGTGCATTTTCAATGTCATTACTCTGTATTATCCTTATTTGCTTTTGTCTTATACATAGCTGTCTATTGCTTATAAAAATTAAGACTTAACGATGTTTAATGATCCTATAATTTAAATAGCAGTACATTTTTCTGTAAGGCTGCAGGCTACTGGCTAGACCAGCCTGTAGACTAGTAGCCACTTTTTTTTTTTTAGTGTCTATGCACTTCATTACACAGCTATTACCTTTGATTTATGTTTGTTCAGGCATGAAGTAGTTCCCATTACATTTCCTTATATCTCTGTGAGGTATTAGGTTTCTGAAAATCCAGCTTCTATGTAGTAGTTTCATTGATTTAAGAAATGGTATATGTTCAATCAAACCCAGAAGCTACAGTTAGTTGCTGTGTCTTCATAGGGATATGGAAGAGAGCAATAAGTAATAAATACTCTGAGTAGTTCATTGTCCATATGTTGGGCCTTTCTGTCAGAATGTTATGTATGCTCTTTAGGGAAAGAAGGACAGAGTGAGAGGGGATTTTTGTGTGGTTGAAGCACTGTGCAGGCTACAGAGATTCTGTGTCCCAAAGTATGGGTTTCCTGTGTAAACCCTAATACAGAGAAGAGGCAGAAAAGAACTATTCCTTTCTGGGGAAATCACAGACACAACTTCACAACTGACCATTGTTAGGCATGTGCAGTCTGCAGTGCCCCTGGCTGTGTTGTATTGGTCTCAACACCAGCAAACAAATAAAAATTCTGTTTTGAACAGTTGTGCACAGATGCAGAAAAGACACCTACTTCCAACTCTCATTGCATGTGTGCCTAGAAATACCTGTGTATCTTCTTCCATTGCTTAAAAAAGTATTTTTCTCATAACTTGTTTAAGGTTTAGACAATCTAAGACATTATTCACAATATTTAAACTAGCCATAGAGCCCTTAAAATTAGACCTTTATTTTTGAATAAGTGAAACTGTATCTTAACTAATTTACTTCAGGTGAATGTGATAGTCTCATGAGAAATAGGAGAGGAAGAGCTGAAAAGCATATTATGGAAAAAATAAATCATACCATGCCACAGTGTCATCGTCCCGCTCCTCAGCCATTTTTCACTATCTTCTAGTGTCATTGTAACCTTCCGTGCAAGGTTAAATGTCACAGTGTGGTTTTATCAAAATGGCAACCTTTCTCACACATGAAAATTACTATACCACAGACTATGCCATATTTCCTGGAGAGATTTGTTACGAAGACATGTTAGCACACTTAAAAGAAAAACTAGACCGATTTCTACATTTGAGTTAACATGCATCAATCATATGAAATTGCATAAATATAGCTGCATAATCAGGTCAGAAATTATTTCTGTCAATATCCCAGGTTTCATTTGGTTTTGTGTACAATCCTTGCATACAAAATTTTTATGTTTTAAATTTAGTTTAGCAAGCCAAAAATCAGATTATTTCACTTTGATTGACCTCAAAATTATATATACCAAAAAAAAATAATTGCAGAGCTGATTCGTATGGAGAACACAGGGGATGAGCATCTCTGGGAACTGAGAATTGAAGATGTTCAAAACATACACAAGTAGGTCAAAGTGTTCAAAACAGCTTACAGTATTTCATAGCAAACAAAATAATAATACCAGAAAGAGCTAGGGCATGTCTCAGACATCAGTGAAAGGTGTTCCTAAGCAGAGTCTTGTAAGAGATGTCATACTAGACAGCAAATGTAGGCAACAATGCCCCATTTGACATCAGTATGTTACATATTTGCCTACACATATAATCTTATTTCGTCTTGTCTCTCTTTCTGCCTTACAGGGAGCTGGGATTTTTTTGATCACTATTATTCACCTGCTATCTTTTCATAAACTTCTGTAGCTCAGTACAGAAACATGTAGACCTAGAAAAATTTGATTTCTTTTAAATTTAATTTATCTGGATAGGTGTCCTTAATCCATCTCCTTAAAGATTTCATTTTAATTAAATCCTTCATTTTTTAATGATTTCTTTTCAAATTTCTTTTCTTAGACTATCAGGTTAGGATTTGATAGCAAAGTATATTTCCAGTATAGAAACTTCCAGGACAGTTTGAAAAACAGTAAAAAGGAGTTCTTCCTTTACTAAATTTTACATTCATAGGATGCCTTTCCAGAAAGGAAGAAGCAAACAAAGTATAATTTTTTGTGAAACAAATGTTATAAGTCAGTATATGGAGGTGCTGTTCCTTGGAAATTCCACATTCTGAGATGGGACTAAAATTCTCTTTTCACAAGAGTGTTTTATGCTTCTTCACTTATTCTCCCCACTACAGTGAAAGAGTGAATACAGAATTTCTCCTTTATTACCCCTCTAGTCAGTGTGGTCTTTCTCTACCTATATTTCTGGTTATTGAGTGCTCTATTCATCCACTCTGTTATTTTTGTCCTTCATATATCTGTCCAGCTATTGATTTTAGCTAATACTTGCAGAGATTGTAAAAACATGGAGAGTTAATTTATTTACCTCTTTATAAAATGTTCCAGACAATGCAAAGTGCATCACTTTACCTCTCGTTTATACTTCAATTCAGTTTTAGTCAGCAATCAAGGAAATAAACAAAATGGATGTTTTATTAGGAAATTCCAAACAGTTCAATTCATAAAATTGTTTTCTGAATGTCAATTTTCATAAAATAATTCTTTTAAATAAATTAAAGTAGAAACTGCACTAAATCCAAGAACTGTTTTCTGGTGTCTAGCTTTCTAGTTTTTTCTTTTAATTTGTTTCCTAATATCACCCAGCTAAATTTATTGATACCATTTTTTTCTTCCTATATCCCTTTTTGCCTTTGGAGTTTGCAACCTTTATACAGACACAATGTTCTCACAATCCTTTTCTGTCATCATTTAGCCAAAGTATACAGAGTGGCATTTTGCTTTTACTCTTTCTCTCCCTAAAATATTCTCCTTCATCGTTTGTTCATTTTTGCTGTTCCGCTTCGAAATGCATTTAATTTGCTCATTTACTTTCCTAGTAAACTGGTGCCCAGAACTGAATGCAATATTCCAGGCTTAGTTGCAGGAGTGTTATGCTGTGAATAATTATTATTTCCTCGCTCTTTGACACCTCTTTGTATAAAACCCAAGAACTCATTGGCCTCCCTTAATACCATATCACTCTATAGATTCATGCCTAATTTTCTGCCCATTATCACCTCCATGGCTCTTTAAGCATTGCTGCTTTCCAGGTTTCTCTCTCCTACTCCATAGTTATGTTTTGGATTATTTTTCTTCGTATGTTATTAGGTAGCCTTTTTCCATATTGAATCTCCTTTTGCTCTTATGTCTATGTTTCTAATATTGCTTGGTCCTTTCCTATTATTTTTGTGCCATCAGTGGTGTTTGCAACACCTCCCAATTTAGTATGATATATGAATTTCATTAACTTGCTGTTTACTCCCACTTTCAAATCATTAATGAGGATGTCTAAAAAACCTCTGGATCTAACACTAGTCCCTTCAGTGCTACCAGACAGCTCCCCCACAACTTGATACATTGCTGTGTATCATTATCCCTTGTTAATGTGCCTTGCGTCAGTTTTCAGTTCATATGACAGTGTCCCTGTCCAAACAACTTTTAATTAATTTTGGAAGAGAGATTTTGACAGATAATATGAATTATATTTTTTTTAGTGTCTCAGACAGGATTCATGCAAAAATAGATTTTCTCTATTTTCCTTTTTTTGTACTAAAATTAAAATTCAATCCTCCACAACAATCCCATTTCTTTTTTTCCTGACAAGTTCATGCTGCTCATTCCTTACGGTTTCATTACCTTCTAGCTATTCAGTGGACATTTTGCTCCTGACATTTATTCCTGGCATTCAAGTTGAAATTTAAGCTTATAGTCTGATAGGTTCAGGATTATTCTCAATTCTACTACTTGTTTGCTTTTTTGCTAGTATTTCAGGAACTCTCTAGCTCTCTCTGAATCTGACAGCAAAATAATTAACAATCAGGCATTCTTTTCTTCTGTTTTCATTCCTCGAAATGCATATCTGCTACAATCAAATTGCCTGTTACAATATTTTCAAAGCTTCTCTTACTGCTCCCTTTGTCAGTAACTTTGTGTATGAGTTGTTTTGAAATTGCCCAGTTTATTTTTTTTCTTTCTTAACTGAAAAAAAAAATCCATCTATAATTTACATCACAAAGTTCCCCCATCTGTGTACTCTGAACCCTTATTAGAAGTGATGGGGGGGTGCCTTCTCCCAGTCATTTTTGATTGCTTTCTCTGTAACTGGTGTTTTTAAGCAGATTTCTTAGCACTTACAGTTCCCCAGGAGTTGAGATTCATAGATTGCAAAGCTACAAGGGACCATTATGATCATCTACTCTGACCTTCTGCAAAGTACATAACAGCAGTGGTTAGGAGAACTCTCAAACCACCTACTGTGAAAGCAGAGACACATAAAATATGTGTTAAAATGTCCTCATTTGTCTCCTTTCAGATTCTCTTCTTATACTCATCACAGTAACATCTCCTGCAAGATTCAAGGGAATGTCTGCTGGAACTTGTCTAATGTGATATATGTCTCTCTTTGGACCATCTTAGTGAGGGACATGGTTTATTAGAACACTGCACCTATACTCTTAGCTGTTAAAAAAAAAAAAAAAGCTCCACAAAACCCTACAAAAACCATGGAGACTTTACAGGAACATTTATAAAGATTAGGAACACACTTCACCTTGGGGATCAAGAGGCTGAAGAGTTTTCTTTTCCCCTCAACTTAGCAATCATGTAGTAGCCTGTGTTCTGTTTAAATGCTGAGTACACATTGAGCTCCGTCAGATATGTACAAAATCTTCTAGTTCTTTAGGGATAAGAAATTATCAGGTAATGACAGTTAGATATGGGAATGATGAAAGATCCAATTAAATTACTGATGCACTGCAAGATCTCACATCAGATACTAAATTATATTTCCGTTGGCAGTTTGGGTACTGGCTGTGGTGGTATGCCATAAACCCAGCACATTATGTCCTGATAACAGCACAATAAAAGAGATTCACCACTACTCTTACCCTCACTATTCACCAGAGTATAGTTGTGGCAGCCTTCCAACAAGCCTGCAAACTTTTCTGTTTCTTTCCCACTTTATGATGTTCATTTAAAGATTTTTAAAAATCATTGTTTTATAAATATATAAAATATACAGATATACAGTGCCTACAGCTACCTCCTTCTGCACTTATATTTGTATGTGTTATCCAGCAATTTACATTGACTGTGTTTTATTCCTTCTGTTTTAGCACCTAAAGACCTAGAAGATAGCCAATTTAAAGTAAAAAAAAAAAATTAAAATCTTTCCACATATGTTGTACTCCATACTCATACACTACCTGGGAAAGCAAAGGAAAAATAGAGAATATCCACTTCTTGGTATCTTTTTTCATGACTTTTTACAGCCTAGAGGAACTTTTAATGGAAGTTTTTGAATGACAATCAAGGCTGGAGCAGAGTTTGTTGTGAAGTGTATTTTATTCTGTTTCAGGGAAAAAAAAAAAAAAAAAGCGATAACCTCAGTATCCCCAGAGCACAGGCTTTTGAAGTTTTGAGGGAATATCCAGGGACCTAGCTTCTTCCCAAAAGAGCTTGACTGCACTTCTCCCTGCATTTTTTCACTCGGTTAGGAACTCATCACTTGTCTCAATACACCTTAGAATATGTCCTCCAACGATGCTGTCTAAATTTAAAAACTGAAAATTATAAAACCATGTATGAAGAGAATTAGCTACAGACTTATAACATATGTATATAATAAAATAAAAAAGTTGTTTCTTGAGTATCTACAGATAGTCCTTGCTGTGTTTTGTGTTTTGCAGAGAACATGCATTCAATAGGACCACTATTCATCCAGTTGTCCATATCTTATTTTATTAAATGCTATAGATGTAAAACATCCGTACAAGAGTATTAAAATTACTTTAAAATAAAATTCTCAAATAATTTCAGACTAAAAAATTTAGACTTCTTGCATTAGGGTGATCTTGGATGGATACAAGGTGAATAAATACCAATATAAAAATTTGAGACACTACACTTGTGTTCCTCTTTTTAAATCTTCCCCACTTCACGTAAACATGAAATTGAAGGAATCACATAACTGTCATCTTGAACATTACCTGTTGTCTTTCATCTGGGCTTAGAATAGTAAATATAGTCACAGAAAGAAACTTGGAGAATATGTAGGAACCAATGAATATTTGCTTAACATCAAGCAGTCTTTCTGACAAACTGTCTCCAGGAATGACTTGGTCACAGGTTAGAGAATTCAATCACCAAAAAAACCCCAAACTTTTGAACCTGAAATACAAAAAGGTGTGCATACATTCATTGTGAGAAATGCAGTGATTAAACCAAATTGCATCTCAATTCTCAGAGATAACTCTCTGTCTTGATGAAAATTTGAATAATCCACAGTGCGAGGAAAATCTCACAGAATGTTTTAGTTGGAACAGTAACAAAATTATTACAATAAAATTTAAATTTGCTTGGAACCACAAACATTCCAAGTCCTTAAAATAATCGATAAAAAATGGAACGGAAATAGATGAACCTTGTAGAGAAAAAAATGAATTAGAAGAGGAATTACGGGGTTTTTTTCATACTAGGGAAGAGTACATGCACCCAGCAGTCTTTCTGATTTTTGTGTGTAATATTTGTGCAAATACAAGATATTATCTCACCATGTCAACCTCTACATGTTTAGGAGTAGGTAAATACCAGTGAATCTGAGAAGCTGCAAATATTGATAGTCATACTCAACATCACTTCATGCTCCCAATTCTTACAGTAGCATCTGATCTTATCTTCTTGAACTGGATTTTACTCTGGACTTCTAAAGCTCTAACAAAAGATGAAAAAGTATTCAAAATCTCTCTTTGAAAAAGTCCTGTTATAAGAGATCTTATTCAAATAATATTAGCTTCATCAACATGTTTATTAGATAAAGAAGGCATTATAATAGGAATGAGCAGGCTAATTGCAAGAACCAATTAATAAAACACAGCATATATTACCAGTGGACTGAACTGAATCACACTTGTGATAAAAAAAAAATCAGCTAAAAGGTTCCATGTTCAAGATATTTATGCTTTTTTCTCTCAACTGGAAAGGAAAAAATAATTGCAAGATGAGTTCTGACATAAGAATACATAGCGATGGACATATGCATATCAATTATGGTATAGGCTTTGCAACACAATTCCTAATGATCACTGCACAATCATATTAGTCCATTTGTTTTTGCTCCTCTGTGACTACACATATTCCACCTATAAGTTCATGCTATGAACATTCTGTTTTCTGTCTCCATTTGCTGACCGTATTTTTCAGCCATGGAATAGGCACTGATATTTTAAAAGTGTGTCCTTTTGCCTTGTTTCTCCCTGTTTCATCTCAATTGCATCTGGCTTCATCAACCCAGCGTAAAGAGGAAGGAAAACGTGCCAAATACTGCACATTTGGTATCTGAAGTGTACCCATTGACCTTTGACTGGAATGGATATTTTAATCCCACACTCGAAAATTACCCTTCAGAAGACTTGAATTCAAATTGCCAACATGATATGTCATCTTCTAATCTGATGTGACTGGAATGATAACATTTGCTTTGATGTGCAATATATTCCAGTGTGACTGATCAGATGCACCCTGCCATAACACTGCAAAGGGCAATGCATCATGCTCGGAAATTAAAACTATCCTATTTTCTGGAAATCATAGTTAAAGGAATCTACCTGTATTCTACATTTTTTTTTTTTATTTTTAAAGTGTTTTTTAACCCAACAGTGACAACTGCCTTATCTAAATTATTCATTTTCATTTTCTCTTGAGTCGAACTCTACCGATAGCGTTTGCATTTTTTAGTCAAGAAATAGGCAATTTTCAAACCACTGCAGAATGTTCTAACAATTAGATTTAAATTGTATTAGTATATTCTACTTGGAAAGAATGCAGTTTGCAGCTTTTAAACTCACTATCTTTCCAACAGCTTGCAATAGTTGCTTTCATTATCAGTGTAGAAAGTGGTCTGAGATGCAGCTCCAGCGGCAGGAGAAAGCAGCACCCAGCAGCACAAGAAATCAGCAGCTATTTATCTTTCATCTCCTGTTATTTCAGATTAAAGCACCTTTGGGGAAGATTTCACAGAATCCAGTGTCTTCCCACATGATCTCATAAATTACTTGTAATCTGCAAGGCAAGTCTCACCCATACAATCAGAGGTGAGTCTTTCTAGTTCTCTGAAAATGACAGAACACTTTAATTACAAAATGACTGAGGGATAGGTAAAAGTATATGAGATGGTTACCTGGGTGAAGGAGGTCAACCAAAACAAAAAAGGATCCTCTTATTTATTAGCAAGAGAGTTGTAACCAATGGTCAATTATGTGGGTGACACACAATTTGCATAATTATGTAAAATATTACAGTTTCCTGTAATGACAGATTGGCAGTGAGGTTCAATGACACACAGAGTAGTAACACTCATTGTTGCTGAAGATGCACTCAACAGGCCAGGATATTGAAAAAAGGGAAGTAATGTTCTGTAAGTAGGGGGTTAAAGATTTGCTACACAGATGTTTCCTATTGTCATATGTATCCACAGAGGTGAGAACCTCACACAACAAGAATATTTCTTTCTCTAATGTATGGACACTTCAAACAGGGTATCAAACATAGTTGCTTCTTTCTGAGTAGAAAAGAAGTATTGGTAATATGAAAGAGAAAATGGGAAGTTTTAAAAATAGATGGTAATTAGAGACTTCTATTTTCTTTACAAACTCAAATATTTAAACTTGATTATTTGCTTTCTCACCAAAGAGCCTTAAAAGAACTTGTCTGTAGTCTTTCCAGGTCCAGTTTGATTCTGCTCCACTGGTAATTAGAAATTTAGGAAGGGCAGGGTAGATGCTACTTGAAGACAGTGTTCCTGTTCTTGCAGAAGCAAGAAGGTGTTTAAAAGTATTGAAGGTGTTACCTGGGCTTCTGATGCAGTAAGATTTTCAATAATATTTTCTGAAGTGAGGGCATGCAAAAAGCTAGTGATAGTTACAGAGAAAATAATTTCCTCATTTAAAGATTTTCATTAAATCCCTGAATATAAAGAATATTACATTAAAAAATCAAACAGGCAAAAACCCCAAACAAAACAAAAACGACCAAAAAAAACCAAACAAACCAAACAACCAAATAAACAAAACCAAAACCACCCTTATTTGATAAAGATAGTCCCCTGACAGGCAAGGAATTCTGCAGGTTTTTAGGGTTAAAGGCACTATGCTGATGTCAGACCATACCTAGAAAAAGTAGTCTGATCTGACAGCTCACTTCCCAGAAATGTAATTGCTAAAAATGGTTCTCCTTTTGATTCAAATTTCTGGCATGACATGTCATTTTCTAATGTGAGGTGACTAGAATGATAACACATGCACCTTGATGCGATGCATAGTCTGGTGTGATTGATCATATGCAATATGCCATAACACAGCACAGGGTAATGCATTTCATTGAAAATTTAATCTAAGCTGTTTTTCTGGAAAACTGCAATGAAAGAGAAGGCCTGTTTCTTACCTTGCTGAATTGCTGAAGGTTTTAGGGTTATATTTTCTTCTATCATCTTGTTGGCAGAACCTGCTGATGTGGTAGGTACTCACCCATATGTCCAAGGAGGAAGTGATGTTCCGTTTCCCTAACTTGCACTGAAAAGCGAGTTACAAATCCTTTTCCTCAAGTGCCCTTTCCACAAAGTCATCCTTACACGAGTATACTTGCTGGATGATACCCAAGCTGTCTTCCCATTACAATTCATTCTAATTAATCTATATTTATCCTGACCATGTTGTGCTTGCAATTGCAAGTGCAGTTTATATGCTGTGATTGTCACTGGACCAAACAGCAAATACACATTGCAGTTTAACATATGCATATGGAATAAGTGTATTCTCACTTCTGTCTTGTACCCAGAATTTTGAACTGACACTTTTGTTACTCCTAATACTATTAGTGTTAATGGAAAAATGACAAAATGTCAAACTATTTTCTATAAACATGTATTAATAAAAGATGTCTAGGAATGGGGATTAAGAAGTTTATTCCATATTTTTTTATTGGATTTCTGACAACTTTACATTTCCACTTATACAGATCAGGGATAAAAATATAATAAAAAATAGCCCACTCACTTTGAGCCATTGCCTAAGATCTGGTAAGATTTTCATAAGAACCTATCTTTAAATTTTCATAGATTTTTTCTCTCTCTTCCATAGAAAGGCCTATGCCTTTACATCTACTCTCTAGTAGATGTAAATGGAGAGAATAGACAAAAGTGGGGAACGGAGAGAGCAGCCTACATGACTTTTTTTATGAAATCTAAGCACTCACTCCATGCATAATTTGCATGCTTTCCCACAAAAATATATGACTAGGACCTTTATCAAGGCCAATTAAAGGTCCTTAAAAGATTCTATTTTTAAAGACTTTGCAGTGGAACCTAACCAAGCAGTACTATAGCGAGAGCAGCTATGAGGTTTGACTGAATAAAGAATTTCTGAAATAAAAAAAATCCAGAAAAAATAGACAGGTAAAGAGTTTTGGAGTAGAAAAACTGAACTAAACTTAAAAGAACCTTTGAGTAAAAGATAAGAAGGTTGGATTGAATAAACTGAGAACTGACAGGAGTGAAACAAAAGGATAATATTATACCTCATGATTGCTCACACATAGATAAATACAATGTTTAGAATAATCTCTTTTTTAACATAATAAATACATAATAAATAGAAATTTAGTGGTAGAGAAAATGTTTTGAGTTCCTGCTGATTTGCTGAGCTGTGAAGTTAGAAAAGGTACAATTCTGAAGAAAAAAATCTTTTTTAATTTAAAAGAGTATTACATTTAGAAATCTATCAATTTAGATAAACCAGAAAAAAGTTTTAAGTGGTTAATAGAATAAAAATGAAACAAAATGTGTTAATTCAAAACATTCTCTTCTTTTTTTTTTTTTATTTGACCAACAAGCAGAAGAGACTTTAGTTGTACAACTTTATTACTAAATACTGAAATGCAGACTGATAAAGCATGGGATAAAACCCAAATAATTTTGCACTTTTTCATGAAATTGCACACATTTCTATTTCAAAAGAATCACTGCCCTCTAATAATTCAAAGCACCATTATAACTTCTTGCTCTGCTACAAATTGCTTTCCCTTAATGGTAAGCCTCATTAATCAATATTATATCTTCTTTTTGAGAAATGTCAAAAATATCATGTACCTTATTAAGCAATACAGTAAGATTTTTAATTTTTTTAAATTTCTTTTATTTTTTGTTTGGATTTCAAATGCTAATAAATTCTTAGCCAAACTAACATAAACACACAAAAAAGGAGATTTGATATCAGTACCTGTAACTGAAAATATAAGAAGCAGTAATATTAACATAAGGTACCATGGTGATAGCAACATTATATGAGCCTGTACAGAATGAGGCTTTTCATCACAGCAGTGACCTGTTGGCAGAGAAGACGGGAAGAATAGAACTTGTCCGGTTTTGAGCTTCTTTATAATATTCCCACTTCTAAAGGAACAAATCTTTTCAAGAGGAGTTTAAAGGTGAAGCAATAGCAGATTGCTTTAAGGTTTTGCCCGTTTTACCTTTATACAATCATGTTCCAAAACAGGAGTCCATGACTCACAGCAAAATGCTTTCCACAGTATTTATGCACCCTATGCATTGTCTTTTAGAACACTGGGGTTTTTTTCAGCAAAACATATTTCCTTACACTCCAGTCATGACATGAAATAATTTCAACCATTCCCAGTGGAGATGGAAGCTGCCAAAAAGACAAGAGGCACTTTTAGTGTTATACAGCTGCAATAGCTGGGTGGAGAAAGTTTTGTCAGACATGTTTTGCAAATATTATCTGTTTCACAAAAAAAAAAAAAAAAGATCTTTTTTTGGTACAAATGATAAATTCTTAAAGCCCATCATATTTTTATAATGCTGCTTATTTTAAACACTTACCATATGCTCTGCAAGTGATGCTGGCATATGGTTCACATAACAATACCATATGTCTGATAATATTTTGCTGTATATTACAGCAATAAAAACATTTTTAATTTGTAGAGAGGCTCAATTTAAATGATGTTTTATCTTCATTTTTTCCATTTATAAATACTTCTGATGACATTTCTGAAGAAGTCTATAAATCCCCCAAACAGTTTAATATTTCAAACTAAACATTCAGGGACTATTTTATGGTTAAAACCATGCATTCATCATTGTGAAAAAGATTACTGTCCTTTGGTAAAACATGGAGAAAAAAAATAAAATAATAAAAGCATACATTCAAATTACAATGGACTTAAGCCCCTTCTCCTTTTTAAATACGTATTTTCCACTGTCTCATCAAAAACTCTGAGCGTCTGAAATGTTCAGGTTTTTTCCTTTCTTCTTCTCTATGATGTTTAGTTCTCTATTGAATCAACAAGGAAATGAGAGATGAACCACAGGTAAACATGTATGAGACTCATCTTCCTTGCAACAAGATTGCATTTGAAGAGATGAAATGAGAATATTTCTGCATCCTGCTTTTTTGCTTGTGCTATTGTACAGGCATCCTTGTCAGAGTGAAAGTACCACCATGTTAGGCATTCCCTCCTACGGAATACTTAACCCCACACACAGAAGTGAAAGCAGGAAGAATGATTTCGAATAAGGCCCTCAACAGGAGTTCATGGAAGGAGAGAAAATGCAATGTTTTGGTTTTTTTTTACTTTGCAGTGACTTACTTGATGACTAAACACCACAGCAAAAATATGGAGGAATCCAACCTCATTTTTAGTACAGAGAAGTCAGTGACTTTGGATGATGACGTGACACAATAAGAAATAAGGGGGAAGACCAGCTGCGTCTGGAAGAGACTTTAACCATGGCAGATACACAGAAATTATATTTTCCAAGCCAGAACTGATGAAGCCTTTGCTGAGAATGTTACTGGCTTGTGCACATCTAGTAGGTGATGAAGTAAGAAGACTTAATAAGCTGGGAGACAACTAGAACGTCCAGTGTCTCCAACAGTGTCAGAAAATTGAAAAGTAACAGTAAATACACCTAAAGACCTCACTGACATAGACAGTCATGTGGCTGTCATTAGTCACAGTGACCTGAGACAGAAGAAGAGAGTAAAAAGGGAGGATCAAGAATTCCTTTTTTTTTTTTTCAGTTTAAGGAAAAAAGTAAATAAATAGCATTCAAAGTAAAGAAGATGAACCTAAGTTTCAAAGAGTCTGAAGGCTCTATCTTTTTCTGCTGTGGAAAATTTTACTCCCCTTCCTCTGGAGCTCAGATGCTCCAGTTATTTCCTACAAGAAGAAGATGACTTCCTGTAGTCTTCTACTGTAATGATGTAGTTCCTTGCCAATTCGTACTGAGTATGTTATTTACCAAGTGCCATGTACTTCCACCAAGTGAAAATAACAACCTAGTCATTATAGAAATAGTATGATCTAGAGTAAAAAGACTACTCATACACACACAAACACCAAAGCTTCTGTAACTTCAAGAATGAACCTGCATATTAAAACAAACAAACAAACAAACCAAACCAAACCAAAAAAAATATAGCCCTTTCATTTGTGTAGACAAAAAAGACACAGCTAGGTGGATAGAAACTAAGTATTGCTCTACTTCTACTTACAGCTGTTTAATTTCAGTCAATTTCATGCCCCACCATCAAAAGGCAGTGAAAAGAAAGTCCCTCTTTGCATAACATATACTGCTTTTTCTGCAGTTCTTATTCTTTCGACTTCTTGTTAAATAGAATCAAAGCAATAGATAGCAAAATGGTTCTTTGATGCCTTGATTGTTTACGTTAGCTGATAATTACATTAGCCCTAATACCATCCAGTTCTTCAGGCTGGTGCTTAAACTAGTAATTGCCCCTAAAAGTATCAGCATCAGTTTTAACATACAGCTATGCCTGTAGTATGGGTATCTAGTCAATTTGATGACTGAAGAGTGATGAACATTTGCTTTCAGATCCCCTCTAGGTCAATGTCTTTTCAGTGAATCTCATAGTGAAGATACAAAGGAAGAAGAATTGAAATATAGTGGCATACTCAAAATACCTGGTGAATTTGAGTGAGAATAGGTTGGAAAGCTATGAATTTTGCGTGGCAGAGAGTCACATATGTAATGCAACTGTTGCAAAATTTTGATGTATTCTAAAGCTGTAATGTGGGACAACTGTCAGTTATACCCTTTCAGATCAGTCTTTTAAGAATATTTGTTTATAACTATTATTAAGGCATATATGCAACATTTGCACTAGCAGTGTGTTAATTATAGTTCAGATTTTCTCTAATTTTAGTAAAGTAGGTAAAATGTGGATAAACATGTTTCCTGATCTAAATTACCTACACTCTAAACCAGTGGGTATCTGTTGCCACTAACCTGCACACAGAGTCCCTGATTTGAACGGGTTTGAATGTTAGTGGAGCTTACTACTTTATTTTCATAGCACTCACTAATACTATTTCAACATTTCTGCACATAATTTATTTTAATTTCTGCCAATTTCGGTGGTGTTTTTTTCCACTAAAACCTGAGATTGATGTAGTAGTGAAAAGAAAATGTTATGACAATAGAAAAGGGAAGGGTTCAATATGAACCACAGGCAATAACCATAGCCAGGAAATCATCCAACAAATAACAAGCCAAGACAAAAGCCAGTTCCCCCTTACAGATTTGTTATGTCCATAAACATATTTGTCCCTAAACAAATTAAAACATGGTTCAGAAGTTCACAAAAATATAATGATCAATGTTTCTGAAGGAAGATTAATAACTTAACTCCTTTGCTTAAAACTCGTTTTAACTTGATAACTTGAAACACTTGTTTACCTACTTGTCTCTATCACAAGTAGGTAAACAGCTCATGTGGTAAACAAATTCATTCTTTCTGTTTTCCTTCACCTTCTTTAAAGACAGCTTATATGTTTCCCTTTCCTAGACAGTTTTTACTATTGATCAGAAGCCAAAAGTTCATCTTTCTCTCTTAAAGTTGTTTCAATGTTGAAGTAAGATGAGACAGTTGATATCAGCATTTCTTAGCCTTTTCTCTGAGCAGGACTTTCTACATTGCTCTCTTTATAAGGGAAAACTCCAAATTCTCTTCTTCAAAGGCTGATCACTTGCAGAAGGCTTTATGGTCTCTAGATAGGACTGAATTCATATTCTTTCCACATGAACAACGTACATATCAGATTTTGAATTAGCACATATTATGTCCCAAAGAATCGGGTTTAACTAGCTCACTGAAGTAATCTAAGAAATAGGTTTGGAAACCCGTTCCTTTCCAAAATGTTACTAGTTTTGCAGTTTTAACTTATGTTTGAAGAATAATTTAAGGTTTGGGGGGTTTTCCTTCTCAGAACTGAACATGTTAAGTATATATTACAAAAAATAGTGCTGAAAAACAAGTTCCTATGTCAATTAAACAGAAAGTTTTGGTTTAAACTTATGATAATAAGGAAAAAAAGTCAGAAAGGTCCTTGGCTTTCTGAAATACTAAAATTAACCTAACTTAAAAACATATAACAAAAGTAGTACTAATTCTGCGGTGATTTTTTTTTATACTACATTGACAATGGTTGCATAAGTCTATACAACCTTTCCAGTGGTACATAACACAGTGGAATCAGTCCACTTAACTTAGATAAGGGATTCTGAAGTATAATGGAGTGGAATAAATATAGATGAGAAGATCTATTTAATTCCTAGGCATCGCAATTATTTGCCTGCTTGGAGGAGAGATTCTATCATTTCTCTGACCTTTTCATTAATGTTATTTTTCTAAGTAACAACATAAAAATTACTATCAGAACCCTTACTCAGATAATTTTTTTATTATCTTAATTTCCAGGGAGACCAAGGAGTTAGATTATGTTGTTAAAAGAAGGCTTTGATCTAGAGAGACAGATTAGTCATTGTTTTACTCATTAGCAGCAGTATTTTCATTCTAATACCCTACTCCGCTCTAAAAGTAAATCTTGCGAAGTTAACTTTTAAATGCTCAGTAACAGTGTCATCAATTTTCGGTACAGTCTGAAGCTCACGTTTAGTAACGACTTTTGCCATTTTAGTGTTAATTTTATGTATGTTTTCACAGATAATTAAAGTACCTGGTTTCTAAACAGATTTAGCATCACTTTGATGATTTTCAGTGAATACAGCTAGCCAGCTTGTTTTCACATGCATTCATGTTGAAAACAGTTTGCAGTGGCAGAAGTCGATTAATCATTAAGCTCAGGGTTTAATGTAGCAATAGTATATGGAAGCTTTTTCTAAGGATGCAATTCTAAAAGCCAGAGAATCAATTCAAAGTCACTAGAAGGAACACAAACACCACTCAGCTTACTGTTCAGGTTCCTGCTGTGCTAGTGTCTCCAGCAGAGGACACAGTTTGCTCTGACAGTGCTTTGGCTGAACTGACTGAACTTCCTGAGCAACTGAATTATGTGCAATGATCCACACTGAAGCTGCTTGGCCTTGAACCAAATCTTCAGGACAAATGGAAGTGGTTTACTAGCAATACGGAAAGCTGGTGATATTATTCTAGGGACCCTTTGTAACAAGGCACTTGATTAGATCAGTTTGGTTTTGATCTACTTTCTGTAGCTTCTGTAGAAGTTCCTGTCTTTTAGTTTGTCATACCAAAAGTTGATGAGCTTCTTTATGCTAGAGAAGTTAATGCACAATCATACTTTTCTGTTGCATCAAGTGATTTTCCTGTTGGTCATAAGCTCTATATTCTTTGAGGTTGCTGGTAGTCATCCATAAGAAAAATACTAAGATTTCCTTTCAGCAAAGGATTTCCATAGCTCTGCAGATGAACCTGTAACTTGTGAAGGAGCAAGATTCAGGACAGGAACAGTTCCAGGCATGGAGAAAAGCATACAGCAATTGGTAGGACTTTATTATATGGACCTTACAGTTATTATATAGGTTTTACTGTTATTATGTGGTTTCATTGTATTCACACTACACAGTGCACAGCTGGGACATGCCCGGGCTTGCCACGAATTTGCCTGCTCCCTGCTTCCCCTGCTCCCCTCTCTGGTAGGCTGAAGAAGCTGCAGAGAGGAGACAGGTACCATTTGCCCTTTCCTTCCCCAGTTCCTCCCCCTTTTCTCCTGTGCCCCTATCCTGATTTGCTCCCCCGTTTGTCTGTCTTGTACCCCACCCTATGTTCTGGCCCTTTCCCTGCCTGAACAGATAAAGAATCCTGCACACGCCTCAATAAACCATTCTACTTGCACCCTACCTTGTGTCCCGGACCCGTGCTGTGCCACGGCCCCATCCCCCCTTTCAGACCGTGGCAGTAACTCATGCAGAAGAACAATCTCTTGTGCACAATACAATATTGATGACATGAAGATCACGGACTCCAGATTCTGGCTACTGCCCTTTACATAGCTGTTTCCCCTCAAAAGTAAGTGCTGTAGTCAATTCTGTCACAGATTTACATCCCTATCTGCTTAACTTTTACAAAGTGCAAATAAAGGAACAAATTTGGGGTATGGGAAAAAGCACATAGGTATGCTGAACTTACTTCTTCACATGGGTGTGAACACTACTCTGTAAGGTGTGTCAGCCTCACTCGTATCTGCTGACATCTGTACAATTAAAGAAATGCTACATTTTCAACAAAATGTAAGTCCTACAAATGTTCATACACAGTCATCTTCCCTACAACATGGAGTTTAGTGTTGGTTGTGCTTTGCTGACTTTTTTTTTCTTTTTGCCTTTCTGTTTAATTCAGCTAAAGTTGCTATAAAATGTGACTTAAAGGAAGATTTAGAGTTTTAAAATACTGTAGTGTGTTGACCTGGATACCCATCCAGCTGCTTTCTAGTTACCCTCCACCCTGTCCAGGAGAGATTGAAAAAGCTTGTGCTCAGGGAGGATGAGGAGTCATGGTTTGTGGTGAGTTCATAACACTCCCGCTCTAATTGCTCTTTCTTCCTCACAATTTTCCCTTGTTTCAGCATGTAGTCTCTCCCATGGGATACAATCCTTCACAAACTGCTATGCTGAGCATCCTTCCCATGGGTTGTACTTCAAGAGCTGCTCAAGTGTGGGTCCTCTTCACAGAGTACAGCCCATCAGGAACAGATTGCACCAGCATGGGTCCCCTACAGGCCACCAGTCCTGCCAGGAGACTGCTCCAGTGTGGCTCTCCATGGGCTGCAGCTTCCTTCAGGACACATCTACCTGTTCCATCATGGAGTCCTCCAAAGGCAGGAGTGTGGATATCTGCTCCACTGGTGTCATTCATGCGCTACAGGAGAACAACCTGCTTCTCCACAATCTCCTTCACAGGCTGCAGGGGATTCTCTGCTCCGACACCTGGAGCACATCCTCCCCTTCCTTTTTCACTGACCTTGATGTCTGCATAGTCATTTCTCTACCATTTCTCTCTCACAGCTACTGCTTGGTGTATTTTACCCTTTCTAAAATATGGTACCACAGAGGTGCTACCAGTGTTGCTGACAGCCGCAGCAATAACTTGCTGTAGGCTTGTTTTGGAGCTGGCTGGAACAGGCTGTGTCCAGCACGGGGCAGTCCTTGGTGTCTTCTCACAAATATCACTTCTGCAGCCCTCCCTCAATACCAAACTCTTAGCATGTAAAACTAATATGACTATTTTTGGTTTTCACAGAAAATTTAAAATAATATAAAAAAGAATAAAAATAATTCCAATTACACAGGGAGCCAAAATATATTCAGATATATGTATTCATAATAAGCTTTTTTTTCTTCTATTCTGTTAAGCCCCTTTTTATTTACAGTTCACTTCTAAAGTAACTTTCATTAATATCTGTATAATTTATTTCATTTCAATAGAAATTTCAAATATTCTTTGGTTTTCATAACAATTCTCTTAAATGCAGATTTTTAGTTTGAGATCAGCCTTAACTTTTAGAAATATTGAAATTCAAGGCATTTAGTGCCAATTGAATCGCCTTGTTTAATGATGGCTTGAAAGTGTGTTGCTGCTTATAAAACTGATTATTTATACTTTCTTGTCAATGGCATATTAAGAAATAAAAAATTTCCTATACTGTTACCAATTGCTATGTACAAAAGTTCAGTGATAAACTTATATTCAAAATTATGCTTTGATTCCTGTCCACTATTATAAAAATGAAACTTGGCAACAAGATTGGCAAAATACAGATTGTTTGCTGAAATTTTAGACAGAATTTTATTTCCTTCTGAAATATAAACCAGCAAGAACAGTGTCATGCTGGCACTTTTCAGTCAGCTAGAAAGTATGCTTCCTAAGCCAAAAGGAATTTTAAATGCAATACAACTGAAAAATCAAGAATCAAAAAACCTGTCTTTTTCATACTTTCAACTTTTATACACAAGTCCTTTTAAGGGGACTATTTTATCTACTGCAATCTGTGCGGTTTGGAGCTGCTCCTCGGTTAAGTTTGTAACAAATTTTGCATGTGACTCATCCTCTGAATTCCAAAAATAAATCTTCCTCTTCCTTGCAATTTTGCCTAATTGGTCTCTGATAAGAGCGAAAGAATTATGGAAATATTTGATATGCATTAAGGCAGCTGTTTGAGGCATATGTGATTTCAAAAAGTTACTTGTATTTCACTTTCTGAGAGGAGCACATCTTTGTCATGACATATTTTTAAAGGAAGGCTAAGCCTGGACGCTCAGAATTTGCTGTATGTAAAAGAAATTATGTAAAACTGGGTACTATTACACTATGTGTTGAAAAAGACAGAAATATTTTATTGTATGAGTTTTGGATTAAAACATATCTAAATAAAGTTGTACTGAATTATGTCAGATGTACAACTATGAAGGTAAAGTGTGTTTAGTCATATGTAAAGTTACTATAAAAATGTAACTGCTACACAAAACATATTTCCATCAGAACAGAAACAGAGACTTCCATCAAACTTGTAAAGGATTCCGTAGAAAATAAATTTCAATGCCAGACCAAAATAAAAAGTATCCTTTCTTAAGGGGTTATAATATTACAATGGAGGGAAAGGCTTCATTTTAAAACTGCATTTTACTTGTATAGATTTTCCAATTTAATTTAAAATGTTAAAAAAGAACAATACCATCAAAAGTTTTGTTTCCTTGGACCTATTACATGTATTTATTCACTGTTGGCCAACAAATCAAAAAAATCAATCTTTTGCACAACTTTAGTTAATATAGTGTGCCTGCCCTGACCTTCCAAAGAAGTTGTGTATAAACAGGAAATACAAATTCAATTTATAACCACAATGATGAGATGAAAGAAGGCAATTCTTTAAAATGAACCTGAATAATTTTCCCCTGACCTCTTCTGACACTTCATACAATGAAAACAGATAAAAAGCAACTTGTCTGATTGCTTATTGCTGAACTGAGTGTGGATACAAAAGCAATCAGTAAAAAGCTGGTCCTCAGTTTCAGCATTTTTGTAGTATTTGAATTGAAATACTTGTCTGACTCTTCAGCATTGTATACATTTGAAGAATTAAAGGATTTGTGTCATATAAGGCACACCTTCCCACAAACATTGGTATTTTTCTTAAAATTTTTGTCTTTCCTGCATGTATCCTAGGATTCAGACAGACTATACTAGGTATCAAGTAAAGCATGAAGACAGATAAGCTGCACTGTAGCATTTGGGCAGCTCCAGGGATACATGTTTGGAAGTTTGTCAATGCTAGAATTACGCACAACCTTACATGATCATAGAATCTCTCCTATTAATCATTGTACACTCTTTAGCTTCCTGATCATGTAATAATGTTTTAAGATTCCTCTTCCTTTTCACACAGAGGACGGATAGCTCTCATTTAATAATATTCAATACTATCCTTTGTTTCTTTTAGCTTTTTGTAGTGTCTATCTCTAGTCCTTATTTAATGGACTCAATTCAAACTCAGAAGACAGATTTATTAATTTCTATGGGAACTTTTCTGTTTCAATCAGAAAAGTATTACTAGAACTCTTCATAAGGATTATTCAATTATTGAATTTATGTTCACAGTGCTTCCTGACATAACTATTATGATGTCCCTTTTACAGATTCAGCAATGAGTTGTAGGGACATTTGGTAGCTAGAAAAATGTATCTTGATGCCTAGTCATTAGAATCTGATTTTCCAGTACAGACACCATGTTATGTTCAAACTGCTGTACCATGGAGTCTTAACATTTACATATACGTGGCTATAGGGTTCACAGGAAATGGGAAAGACATGAAATGAAAAATCACTTTGTTGCATGATGTTAGCTTTCACTTTTATCACAGCAGAATCTAGTGGAAGTCAGTAATAATAATGAGCCCAGCAGCAATCTCTAGCTTAGGTTTTTCTTAACCCATAGATTCCTAGAAAGTAAAAACTCATCCTGTTTCTCTGTAATGGCAGCCAAGTCTTTGTAAATTGTCATGCTTCTTACACTCTTTCTAAAGCGCTACTGACTATGTTCAGAGCCAAAACACGGATTAACTAATTTTAGCTATTCTTGCCTGTCCTTTGAACAGATACAAGTAATTGGTTGTCCTCTGTTATCTTCACCAGTGTCCTGCATAGAAAGAAAGAGGATATTTTGCCAACGGTTTCCATAATAGCTCTGACTGAAAAACAAAGGTGGGATTCAGAAACAGTTTTCTTTTGCTCTTATAAGGAAAGTAGGTTCTAATCATCATAGAACCATGGAATCATAGAATGGTTTGGGTTGGAAGTGACATTAAAGATCATCTAGTTCCAACCCCCTGCCACAGCATGGACATCTTTTCACTCTTTTCTTCCCAATTACAATGTCATTAACTCTGTCTCTTTTTAATCACTTTTGTTGACTTCTTCTTCTTTGTATTATGACAAAGCTTCCTACTTATGTGTTTCCAGGCTCCTGACCAAGATGTTCATCCCATGTCCAGCACCAGCAGAACCTCAGTTCCTTTCTCCAGAACCGTCTGTCCCTGTTCCAACATTTTCCCTAGTCTCTGTGTTCACAGGTTCTTCCTTTCTGTCTCTGTAGCCTCAGTACTTCCTTTCCATTGTGCCTAATTTGCATCCCTCATGCTCCTGAGAGTCTCATGTCACTATTTCTGTGCAGGTTCCTCACCCAGCTCACCCAGTGGTGGTCAGCATTGAGCTTGGTGCCTTTTCTAGCATCAGTCTGAGGCAAGCTTAGCATGAAAAAAGTCTTCTGAAAATTGTGAAAGATTCTTCTATCAAATTCCTGTGAACTATGTTTTTCTGTTTAAATTGGTAGCTCATAGACAACTTCAGACAGATTTCACTGTGACAGAAAAGGCACCTACTGTAATAGTTTGCCAATTTTCAAGTTCAAAGCATGAGTTTACCTAATAATTTTTTATTTTTTTTTTTAGTGTGGACTAATCAACAGATATTTTATTGATATCATTCTTGGAAAGTGCTAAACTACCTTGGCTGGAAAAATTCAAGTAATTTCGCTTTGCAACAGACACTCAGCATGAGAAATTTCAACCTGACTGGTTAACCTGGCAAAGTCTTAAGTGCCTGAACACAAAATCTTGTAGTAGGAGGCATTGGCTCCTTAATGACATACAGGCTTACAGAGTGTGAGGGGAATAGACTCTCCATCTCTTTGATTTAGTTTGCTACTCCTCTAACTCTTCTGTTAGTTTTAACTACTGTTTAAATTACACATATTCTTTTTCCTTGAAGAAATTACCACAGTCTAAAGAAGAGAAAATGCTGAAAATACACTGAAACGTGTGTTAAATTCTGAATGGATTTTGGTTTTCCCATTTTCAACCCAGTTTTCTCCTACAGACTTTGCATGGGCAGCCCATGCAAAGAAGCTTAGATTTCACCTACTGCGGGAGAATTAGAGAAATGTTTCTGAATCCTGGTAGGATTTTCCTTTTATTCATATTGAGAAATGGAAATATAATTTCTCCCTTTCTTCTTTCTTCCCCCTTCTTGCTAAAAATCCTTGCTACAACTATTCAAAATGATAAATACATGCAACAGTGGTCAGTAAAAATCTGATGCTCTCTACTTTTCTATAACAGGGCCTAGGTGGTGAAGCTAACCTAGATTTGTATCTTTAGTAAAAGAAATTACTTTGCTATATGTGAATACACGGTTCTTGAATGCTCAGATAATTCTTGCTATTTACATTCTTGAGCTTCTAAATCCACATTTGCAGTTGACATTCAGGGCCCATTTACCGTGCATAGTACAGTCACATGCCATATTCCAAAAATATTCAGAAGAGGAAACATTGTGTACATGGTTGGATATAGATAGCAGAATGATGCTTTCCCTGTATAGAAAGTCCCTAACTCTTCTGCAGCTGAGGAATCTGAACAGTGTCCTCTCCTTCCCCAACTCAAACATCTGCACCTTCAAAACACTTAAGATGCCTTTTGCAACACCTTGTCTGATCTGTTCCAAAGCATATGGGTGGAAACTTTTAATTGAGCTTAAAACTGAATGTGAAAAAGTTCAGGACAGTCACCTTCTAGTAAGAGGCCTCACAAATGCCTAGAATCAGTGTCAGACAAGAAAATATATTTGCTTTTTGACAAAGTCTAAAATAGACTTCTGTTGAGCTTACCTACAGTATAATATAATGAAGAATGTATTTCTGTCATATCACTTCCTCATCACACACCTGTTACAAAAAGCACAAGCTCCTCATGGCAGCTTAGCATATTTTTTTTTGAAGATTCACCTTTTAAATATGCCATAGAAATAGAAATGAAAAGAATTTCTGCAAATTAGTAAGAATCAAGAGATCTCCCCAGGAACGGTTGTAGGAAACCCTTAAAACAGTCCTTGGGAGCAAAATAATTGCCTTCACTTCAAGCTGAAGAAGTAATGGTCAGAGAAAGTTTAAATCCCTTCTGACTATTCTTGATTATGTTGAAACAAAATAGTGAGAGACTTGGCAATAAGTCTGTTAAAACCTGTAGAAAGGAAGAGGTCTTAATTAATTCAAGTACTTGATAAAAAGCAGAATAGTAAAACTGTAAATGTTATGAGCTTCTGTTTAGAAAAAACAGACTTGTGGTTTCAGTTGAGAAAATATCAGTTTACAAAAACAGCAGCCCATATTCTAAGATAAGACACATGTAAATAAAATAGAAATAAGCACCATTGTTGCATATAATTTAACAATAGTTTAAAAATAAGCTGAAAGAAACGAGATACTAATGACAGAACTACACTACTGAGGTTTTTTTAATAGGAGTAACCTTATTAAGAAGTATTTGGACATGTCCATAGTAGCCTTGGAATCAAAGGAAGCCACAGGTACTACTAAATGCTTCAGTGGACCCAAGATGCTTCAGTTTGATTAACCTGGGGTGTCAGTTTTGCAGAACACTCTATGGAAAGATACATTTTGGAAATGTATGGCCTAAGCCCAGGAATTGTACACATATTCTGTGTACCACAAAAGACTGCTAATAAACTAATTCCCATGCTCTTACAAAATCTTCTGAAGCCTGACTTAAACAAGTTATATCTTCAAATAGACGCTGTGCTATACTGTGTATGTCATACATGCGTTGCAGGACTCCAAGATAAATATTCTCACCAAATGCATTACCATAAGCTTGTTTATCCATTGTAAGCTTAACTCAAATTTACATTTATAAGAAGTAAATTTACTGGAAAAAATGAATAAATTATTTCTTCCATATTCCATTTTTCCTTCTTGTTCCTACATGTACTGTACTCTTATTTAAAAGTGTCCATAAAGCAAAATCTGATTTAAGTATGGTTAGATTACCATAACTGCCAAAGCTATCAGAGAACTATCAGTTAGAAACTTAACTTTGAGTGAAAAAGACGAAATTTGGCAGTGTCAAAATAATATGAAGTTTGACAGGGCATTATGTAGTAAAGATAAATTTTGAAAGTTTTTCTAGGAAATAAATTAATAACACAATTGATTTAATTGAAATGAGAAGTGGTAATTAAGGTGATTGTACTGGTGTAAATAAATTAATATGACCAGTGTGCTGATAGAAGTGATTATTTGCTTGAGTTATTTCAGTCTTCTGTGGCATACATATGTTTACATCTGTAATGGGAATTTGCAGGTATTTATTACTGTATGAACCTAAGTATCAAATTGAAATGGGACCCAGATGTCTTCCATTTTCCGGAATACTTTTCGGTTGGTTTTTTTAAGATAAAAAAGTAATCCTGTCTCAGCTTTTGTCTAGCAGTTTTGTAAACAATTCAGTGAGAAAAAATAGTTTAACTGTTTTATAAAAAATAAATAGCCTGTTTCAGGAGTAGCAGTAATTAAAAGAAGCAACTGACAGAGACAAACACAAGAATCTGCTGGAGTGATACAGACAACAAATTCTGTGTAAGCCCCTGGCCAAGTTAGACACAGATAGCAATGAATGTGAAAGTGAAAACAATCTTGACCAGGTAGATAAAGAAAGGCAAGCATCTCTTTCAAATGAAAGGGTTTTCATCAGGAAGATGTCAGCTGGAACAGGAAGAGAATCCATCAGCTCTGAACCTGAAGATTGAGATTGAGAAAGGCAGTTTCTGTTTGTTCAATTATACTTACCATTGGACTTCTTCAGGATTTCTTTTGTACTGCTGAAAATGTTGAAGGCGATATTGACCTTCATAGTATAAGGCTTGATCTAAAAAGTAGGATGGTCAAAGAAGCTATTTGATAATCTGTTGTTAGAAATAAAGGTTAAGAGAAATTCAGGAAGATCTATGGTGACCAACATACTCTGAGCAACAATTTTTGCTCACAGAAAGAGGAAAAGCAAAAAATTCTAATTCAGAATGCAGGGGTTCATTCAACATATATTACAAATATAGATGCAAAAAACCTCACTGAAATCCCACATTGGGAACTCAGATTTTTTTCTTCAAAATCTTCATGTACATAATATAGCAGTGTCACATGTTCTTTGGGGTTTGCACTTCCTGGAAATTATTCTATGTTTTGTCGCATTCTAGAAGTTTACTATTCAGAAGTCTCTCAGAATCATGTTGCCTTCTAGACCCATATATGAATTGCTGCAGTAATGGTAGACCATCGGTAGATGTCTATCAAGTACAGAACCAGGTTGGGGGAAACCTTACATATTTTCAGAGATATTATATTTTAAGTAGAGAAAAACAGACTGTTGGTCTAGACACTTGCCCTGCTTATCTTTCTGCACTCTGAAATTTCATCCTAGACTAGAAACTGGTGCAAGCAATAGTTAGAAAGTCTATTATTCAGTCAGTTAAATACGTATGAAGTATTCATTCAGGCTTACTACAAACTAAAGAAAGGTAGAGGAGTAGAGTGGGTGTGAAAAAAGGTAGAGTGGATGTGAAAAAGAGAAAATTTTACACTGAAAATTTCATATGTCATGCAATATATCCTAAATGAGTATATACTGTATTTTCTAATCTCTGAAGCAAAAATATTTCCAACATTTTTTAATGTTACTGAGCTTTATTTTTTTCTATCATTGTACTAAACCAAGGGTTACGAGAAGGTTATGAATCAATGTAGACATCTTTTTCTTTACTTTGAAAAGAGTTAAGTAAATTATTGCACAGCACAACTAGAAATGGATCCCAACTTAGAAATTTCTACAAAAATATGCCTTAGATATTACCTTCAAGAGCAAACTACTCTCTCACAGAATGTTTAGGATTGGAAGGGACCTCTGGAAATCATTTAGTCCAACCCCCCTGACAAGGCAGGGTCATATAGAGCAGATTATACAAGAACATGTCCAAGTGGATTCTGAATGTCACCAGAGAGGGAGACTCCACAATCTTCCTGGGTAGCCTGTTCCAGTGCTGTGCCACCTTCAATGTAATGAAGTTCTTCCTCATCCTGAGATGAAACTTCTTGTGTTTTAGTTTTATGGCCATTGTTCCTCATCATCTTGCTAAGCACCACTGAAAAGAGTCTGACATCATCCTCTTGGCACTCACCTTTGAGATATTTGTATGCATTAATGAGATCCATTGCCAGTCTTCTCTTGTCTAGGTTAAACAGGTCCAGCTCTGGAGTCTCTACTCGTAAGGGAGATGCTCTAGACCCCTAATCATATTTGTGGCCCTCCACTGGATCCTTTCCAGTAGCTCTTTGTCTTTCTTGTACAGGAGAGCAGAACTGGACACAAAATAAAGACATTAACATTCAAGAACCAGCAACAGCCTGAAAAAAAGTGTCTTTAAGAAATTAATTGAAAACTCTTATTTCTAGTAGAAATAAAATAGTAAATTCTTCATCTTGGATACTCATACTATTTCCTTTGTTACCAAGTTCTGGAATATTGCTATTTAAAAATAGTTATTTTAAAAAATTCCTTTATTCATTAAGTTTAGTTTTTTGAGTTTCGTGAGCTCAAGGGAATTGTCATGATCCTTCTTATATTTGATAGACAAAATTTGCTTAGTTAGTTTTGCATTATCTGTATATGAGATAAAGTTGTCATCATATTCTCATTAAGTCCTTTTACATTGTAGAGAAAAGTCAGGGGATATGAAATTAGTGTTGATGTTTCTTTTCAGGGACAGCTTGCTTAGCAGTGCTCATAAATAAAGAATCTAGATCTTAATCTTGGGTTACCAGCATCTGTAGTTTATTTAGAGCTGGTGCTCTCAAATTCTGTGTGTCTAATGTTGAAGGGAAAAAGACCTTTATTTCCTTTTTTCTTTTCTATATAACTCCACAGTTTTAATCATTTTATATGTCAACAATACAGTGCATTATCTCCAGTTCCTTTGCAATATCATATACAAACATATTACCCCATACATGGGGTATTACACCATATATGGGGAAAAAGGATGTGTGGATATGCACATATAGGGGAACTATATTGGGTTTTGAAAAGGATGCTACAAAGGCTGAGATATGCAGCAAGCTAAGTTAAATAAACTGTAGTTCTGACTAATCCCTGTTGAAGCAAGGGACTAACATGCACTCCCACTAGGCAACTTTCTTCATCATCATGCAGAGGGAGAAAACAGATACTGGTTAGCCATAGTGTATTCTGGGCAAGAAACAGATTCATCAAGGAAATGACTATGCCTTTCTCCTGTCAGACCTTGACATTGGAGCCCTATTGAGTGTCAAGAAGCAGTTCTGACTGCCATGCAGTGAGTGACTCAGCTCATCCAGAACTGGAAACACTTTGCAATGATGCATACATAGTGGCAAAGAACAAGGTATGTTTGTTTATGCTCTTCCTCATTCCACCCCATGACACAATGGTAACATCATATGACTGTAAGAGTTGTGTTCCTGTTTAGGGGGAAAAGGGCAAGTGTCAGATTCTGTACCTGGGACAGAACAAGCCTGGATGTACGTACTGACTGGGGAATGAAAGTCTGGAGAGCAGCCCCATTGAAAGTGATCTGGCGGTCCTGGTCAATGGCAAGTTGAATATGAATCCACAGTGATGCTTGGTAGCCAAAAGGGAAAACCATTTCCTGGGGGGAATCAGACAAAGAATCACCAGCTGGTCGAGGGAGGTGATTGTCCTGCTCTGCTCTGCATTGGGGCAGCCTCATCTCCAATATTGTGTGCAGTTTTGGTCACCACAATATAAGGATATAAAGCTACTTGAAAGTGCCCAAAGGAGGGCCATGAAGATGGGAAGGGGTCTAGAGGGGAAGTCATATGAGGAGTGGCTGAAGTAATTTTCACTTGGTCTGCTCAGCCTAGGGAAGAGGAGACTGAGGGGGGACCTCATCATGATCTACAGCTTCCTCATGAAGGGAAGCAGAGGGGCAGGCATCAATCTCTTCTCTTTGGTGAACACCTATAGGACCTGAGTGAATGGTATGAAGCTATGCCAGGGAAGGTTCAGGCTGAATATTAGGAAAAGGTTCTTCACCCAAAGGTTGGTTGAGTGCTGGAACAGGTTCCCCAGGGAAGCGGTCATGGCACCAAGTTTGAGAGGGTTCCAGGAACTTTTGGACAGTGCTCTCAGGAGCATGGTGTGATTTTGGTGATGTGTAGAACAATGGATAAATTGAAAATTAGAGGAAACTAAGAATTACAGGGTAAAATGTAGCTGCTGCTCCTCCCCAGATGGAACGTGTTTGACATGCTCCACAATTCTTAAATGATGATAAGCACCTGCTAAGGGGGATGGAATGGAAGGTGCAGTAGCCTGGAGATGCCACTGCATCCCTCCATAGACATCCCTGCAGGGACGGGAACATGGTGATACTTTGTAGTTCAAAGACCACAGTATGTGTCAACCAAGAGAGACAGATGCCAAGGACAACTACCCTATTAAGTACTTATGACTAAAGTCACTGAAGCTCCATCTAGATCAAAAGAGATAGCATAAAAGTAAGTTGGGGATAGGGGGAAATTGAAGGAAGACTCCATTAAAACTGCTGGGATCAGTTGATGGGCTGAACTTGTCCTCTGCTCCCTACAGGGATGCCTATTGGGTAAGAAACATATTCTGTGTGTGCTAAATGCTGTTATTAATATTAGAGCTTGTGTTTGTGTTTGCTTTGTAGTACTCTAGATTGCTTTGAATATGTTTTTGCAGTCAGACACTGTCACCGGCAACCCTCAAACCTTATTAACCTGTCACAATTTGTATTAATAAAGAGTGTTATTCTGCAGCCTGTTAGAGTGATGTGCTAGCACTTGTTGGTGGCAGATAACATGTTGGGAAGGCCCACTGAAGGGTGTCCATGCTGTTGTCTTAGCCCCTCTAAAAGGGCAGTCAAATTGCCCTCTGATCTCATGAATCTATTCAGTGAAGTGTCCCCATAATAGATGCCTACAGACTGGTCGGATGTAAGGGTATCGACTTCCCTGGGGCACTGACAGACAAACAAATCTCTAAGGGTTGAGGAAATCTCCCCTCTATAAGGGTCAGGCAAACTCCCACCCTTTTCACATGACATGTTTTTCCTGTGCAAAGCCAGGAATTGGACTCAATGATCCTTCTGAGTCCCTTCTGACTCAAGGGCATTAGTAGCAAGAAAGAATGAGTACAGCTTTACATTTTTCGTACTGTTAAAAATCTGTCAAAAATATGCATATATTAGAAATCCAGTTCACATCATAATATATTTGGCATGTTTCATTTCTGTATTACGTTCATCATGGACAAGCAGGCTGAGTCTATAGAGCCTCTGTTGCTATTGTATGCATGACACAATCCTGCAGCTAAATATTTAAATCAATCAATATATGAATTTAAGTAAAAGTTTTATTTCTCTCACTTTACACTGTGCTTTCTTCCTCTTTGAATGCTCCTTTCATTTCTTCTTTCAAATTTTTCCATAGCATATGCAAATACTTGATTATCAAACTCATGTGGAAACATGATTACAAATCAGTTCCCAGACTGTGCTTCTGTGCTTCCTTGCTTCCTGCTAGTCAATTCAGAATTTGAGCAGCCTTCTGCATATCCTAAAAAAAAAAAAACAAAAAAAAAACCTAAAATACCTCTAAATAAATTTTCTTTGCTCCTGAAAGGGGCTAAACTTCTAATCCTTTTAAGTCCAGCTTTTTGGGGGGCCTTGCGATGTAAATGGTTTTATCAAATCTCAAGGAATATCTATATCTCTCGAAACAGGCTGAAATGCTGCCTGTCACAGAAGCACACAAGAAGACAAGAAAAAAAGTGAAGCTTTAGAGACATCCTAATGATAGCAATCTGCTATGCTAATGAAGTTTTATGTAAAGATACATATTTGTTTGTTTTTTGTAGACTTAATGTGATATCTTGCCTGGATCCATAGCCTGTGGTCTTCATTTGTATACTGTTCTTGTCACATGAATCAATCATTGTTATATACACTTTCTCTGAAAGAAAAAAATTTCAGACATTGCTCCAAGTATAAATAACACAGCAAATATTGTTACAGACTAATACTGTTATAAGCAAATGCTTTCACAGATTTAAAAAGATCAGAGGTGCTGCAATGAACAATTAAGAAAAAATAAATATATATTGTAGGAGAAAGAAGAAGATGAATCTTTTTGCAAGAAAACAGTGCATTCACATTGGCTTTCACAAATATATTCCCTCTTATAAGGATCAAGTTATATCATGAGGTGCATTCACACAGCCAGCAGAGACTTGGAAAGTTATGATCCATACAGTTGAAAAGGCTTTTTTTTTTTTTCAAATGAGGAATTTAAAAGCAATAATATTTCTGAAGGAGGAGAACAGCTCAAAACAAGCATATTCATAAAGAGAGATGCAAGGATCTCATTAGTCATCTTTCTTAATACTATTGTCACTTTACAGGAAAAGCAACATACAGGACATAATCCTGCCTTTTTTGTTACAGACAAATTCCCTGTTGAAAATAATCACAGTTTCATTAATTAATAATTTCCATTTAGGGAGGGAGATTATGTATTTCTGGAAGAAAAAATTTCAGCATGTATTTCAATCATGTAAACTACTTAAATACAACCATTTCTATATAAAACAGTATATCGAATAAGACACTTTCACACTAATCATATCTTAGTTTATTTATCTTTTTCTTAGGCAGTGAAATTTAAATAAAAACTTATGATTTAAATGGAACTGTTCTCTCCTCCTGCCCCTTGTTTCTTCCTTATAATTTTCAGTTTTGACTAGAATGCTCTAAGAGCACTAAAACTAATTGCAATTTTTGCTTTTGCTTCACCCATCCTTTTCACTTCAGCACTTTATATCTTCACATAAAGGAAAAGTGACCCACTTGCTCTGAAGGTGATGCTAATGCAGTTCAATAAACAGCAGAAAGAACAGGCTGACCTGAAATAGTGCAAATCATATGAGAAAGCCATTTCATTTTTTTCTATTATGAAAATGAGATTCTCCTTTAAGTATGGTTACTAAGGTGCAGTAACACAGTGTAAAATAACATAGACTTAAGCAAGATGACCTCATTCATCATCCTGGGGTCAATTAAAGAAGTTGGAAGCATTCTGAGCATTGGTCAAAGAAACACAGTTTTTCAGGAAAGAAATTTCTTATTCCCTTTGGGTTGGACCCATTAAACTACAGCATACTGCTGAAGGAAGAGCAGAGCCTTCACATTAGCTTTCAGCATTAAGCATTTGCACAGCACCTGTGCAGAGAGACAGTTGTAGCTTGAAGAAATGTTTAACCATGTTCAGCAATATGGAGTGAGACTCTACACCTGCTCTGATCTCATAATTGATAAAGAGGAGGAAAAGTGGGCATCACAGCAGGCAGAAAAGGTGTTTCACTGGGCTTAGGATCAGGACCATAAATTCTGACTGGAGCACAGCTGCTAGACTGCAATGCACTATATGCAAACAATTCAAGTAGCCAGCATTTTTAGGGGTTTAGCTACTTCTCCAGCTAGCCAAAATTATTCAAATATGCTTAAGAACTGTGTTTACAAGGAATTGATGAGGGGGGGAGACAAGACAGCCAGCCGCTAACACGGAAATGTGCCTACGGGTTCAGAGCAAACAGGGCCTCTCACAACTGCTCCATGCCTCTGACCATATGGTGTTCATCTGTTCATCTCCCCAACCATTCATTTGGACTAGGATGTTGAACTATGCCAAATAAGCTTCCCAGGGAGTTTTCCTGCAAAGATACAGGGGATGAGGGTTGTATTATCTGAGCTGAGCCAATCCAACTTCTCCCCTCCAGGCCTCCATGAATAAAAGCAAGATGGAAAACACGCAAACATCTCGCCTCAGTCACCATCTCATCTGGCCCAATCCTTCACCCAGACAGTTGTCTTCTACAGTCCCAATAATTTCCATCTCAAGGCTATTTTTAAACTGCCCAGCCCCCTGAGTGCCCATTTCCGTTAACAAATTTCAAATTATACAGGTTTCCCAGTCTCCTCTATTTCTGGAAAATATGTTGATCTCAGACAGTCAGTTCATGTCTTCCCTCCATTTTGTCAAACTAGACAGAGTTCTGTAGTTTTGAGTTTGTGCTCAGACAAAGATATCATTTCTAATAATAGTTCATTGTCAATTCTTTTTGGGAAGTTTCCAGATGTTGCTTTAATTCATTTTTGTGGAGTCTCCTGGCTCAGTTTTAAGTCTTGTTTTAATTCCTTTTGGTTTTATATCAATTCCTCTTGGCTATTTTTATATCTATGAGCATCTCCATTATTTATTGCATATTGATTCGACAGCAATATGAACACACAATCTGCTTCACTGGAAATATGGATCTCACTGCTAACACCAGTTTCATCGCTTCCTGTCCCAAGAAACTAAGTATTTTTGATCTAATGGATTGTCTTTCTTAGCTGGAAAAATTGATTCTGTTAGTAAAAAATTGTTTTGATGAACTTATAATCAAACAAAGAGTGAAAAGAATTTTGCTACCTTAAACACTGAAGGCAGAAAAAACCAGGATGTATTTCCTCAATATAAAGATCACTTTCCCTTTTTTTCTTAGTCCAGTATCCAAAAGAAACTCCTTTTCTGTCTCTCTCCTTCTTCTGAAGGCCCAGTTTTGCACTGATAGGGACAGCTCTGGGATTCTAGCCCTAGGGTAGCCTGATGATTTCCCAGTTGCTGGCTCTCCAGAGTGTTTCCTCAGGCACTGGTTCTCTGGCTGCTGGTCCAGCATCCACAGAAATGGATTTTAAATGTTACCTCCTGTGTTGAGACAAAGACAGGTTCTTTGTTTCATGGCTCTTTTAATTTTCAATTGGACCTAGAGTAACATATCTGCTTTATTTTGGGCCTTTGCACACCACTACCTTACCTCAGTTTACATAATTTGATTGGCTGAGGAGTAAAAATATGTCTACAGAAGTAATCTACTTTTTTTCCCTTCTTGATTCCATACATTTCTTACCCAGAAAAGTTTATTGCTATTATAGTTGTCAATATATTTACTATTTGGATGGAAATTAACTAGCACCAAATTACCACATCCTGGTTTGTCTTTTACCTCACTCAGCTGAAGATCTTAGCACAGTAAATGAGTTCCTAATCATCTTGGAGATAAATGATATAGAAATTCCGAGTTTCTTTTTAAAGTATATGCAACTTAAATACTAATAAAAGTATACTTAAGAAAATTTCATAACACCAAAAGGAAAAAAAAAAAGAGAACAAAAAAAAGGAAGAAAAATCCCACAATATTTTGCCCAACCCACTCCTCAACTAAATTAAAAAAAAGGAAAAAATAACTGACATCATAATAATCACAAAATGTATTTTATTCCCAATTCTCACTCAGTTGAGGCCTTGCAAGGAATAGTAAAGAATCAGTGAAACCTAACAATCTCCCACTTCAAATGGCTGGGGCTTTCTTTCTCTTTCAGGAGTGAGTGGTACTTGAAACACCTGGAACAGTATAACCTCTGATTCTGTTTACAAACTTCCACCATCCTGACTTCATTACCTTTCACTGAATTCCAGCTGACAGAAGAAACACATTAAAAATATAAGTAAGCTCATGATGATTTTCTATTACCTTACGCTGTAGTGGTAGATGAACTCCTACAATCAAGGACAGAGTTTTCTATGATAAACACACTCAAGGCACATAAGAAAACTGCCTCTTTTTGAAATTTTAAATAGAAATAGAAGCATCTTACATATGTTTTGTTGAACATTTTTCTCAATAAAGGAAATAATTTTTGACCCAAGAAGATCTACAGTTAATCCCATGTCATTTGACTTTAGGGTCTTAACACCAAAGAAAGTTTCTTTTTATTCTTTTCAAGGAAATGAAAAGGTTAAGAGAAGTACCTTCTCTTCAGACTTTCTCTCCTGCACTCCCTTCAGTAACAAAGCCTTCACATCTCTGCTTCTCTCCTTATTTCCACCACATACTTTTTATCTAGTTTCACATACCAGTAGACAAACTTGATGTGGTAAGCCAAACATGAAAAACTGGAACCTGTTCTCACTCCTTCTAGCTTTATCCTGTCTTTTGTGCTTGCCTTCCTCCCACTGTGCCCCTGTGCAGTCCTATGTTCTGCCACCTTCTGATTTTACTGTCTGCTGCTCTCATATGACTTGTCAACACAGGCTGCATTACAGGAAATACATTTCAGTGGTTTTTTTTTTCAAAACTATGTTAACATTTTACAATCAAATCCATTTATTTCTTATATCTAAACATAGAAAGTAATCTCTTTTCAACCTATTCTAATTATAAACGGTTTCACTTATGAGTTGTAAGATATATTCTGCTCCAGATACAAACGCTCTCAGAAGAAATTTATCTGAATTTAAATGATTTTATAACTCTGTATCATTTCAGATTTTAGTAGCTTAAGATCTCTCTTATATTCTTAAATTTCAGTGGTTGGGTCACTTGTGGAACATACTTTTCAAACCTACACACTTGAATGGGAATTTATGTATGTAATTATATGACTCTTGTGCTGCAGTGCCGAATATTAGCAGTAATATTTATTATTTGTATTATATTAGTGTCTACATGTAAAATTGGGCTGAAGGCCCCATTATATTAGTCAATATAAAGATAGTTCCGGCTTGAGCAGTACCTAAGCATCACTTCAGAAACAGAATCATGAATGTGCTTAGATAAAAACATTAATAATTCATAAAGCCAACTACCAAACTGTATCTTCCACCTGTATCCATGTATTCTACTATATAGCGAGGAAAAATAGGGGAAGAAGAAGGAATTTCATTTAAGTTTTGTCCTTTTAGAGTATAAAGATATTTTCTGTCTGCTAGACAAGGAAACTTAGTTTTTTTTCTGAATCTGTTTTTAATAGAGTCTCAACAGGAAGGCAGATAATATGGCTTTAACAAGACCAGAAGCCACCATAGGAGAAATGAGAAAAGGACCACAGACATTGGGAGTGCAGAGGGCTGGCTCAAAGCTGTATTTCACTGTGTCCTTACTTACCTGACTCACATCAACAAAAAAAAGAGTTCAGGTACCTTCCAGATACTGAGAGATGAGCTCCCCAGTGCACCCTGCAACCACCTGGAAAGCACTTCTGCACATTTTTCCCTGATAGGCACATCCAAAAACTCAACTGTTCTCCGATAGACTCTAGCCCTCTTTCAGCTGTCACTGATCCAAGAGCCTTTGGATCTCTCCTTCTACCACCTATTCCACAAGTTGAGATACCCCGTCATGAGAACAAAATACTCAGGAAATACTCAAGATTTTCAGCACACATTCAGATATTCAGTGTTTTCATTAACCTTAACATCCCAGTATAAAGAAAGATCAGATATTCTCCAGCAATCTCAAGCCATTTACGTCCCCTGCAAAAAACTACCCTCACATTGCAAATCTGTAGGCAGGTTTTAATATTCTTGGTACTACCTCTGACTATGCTTGAGGCAGACCATAAACGGAACTTATATAAAATGACTTGCAGATGTGAAAATTATTTCACTGCATAATTTTCATAAAGAATCATCCACGGTATTCATTGAATGTCACAGTAATTGTCATGTGAACATGAACATCCATATATTGTGGGATCTAGGCCTCAAAACAGAGGGCTTGGCAAGGTATGGAGTCTCCAGGGGACTTGCAACCTAGTTAAGACTGACAAAAGAGTTCTGATCCTAAAAACATCTTTTCATTTTCGATAGGTTTTATTGAAAGCTACACTTGAGCAGATGATATTTTGTTTTTTCTTTGCTTTGTTTTTTTCCATGTTGGTTTTATCTATTTGGGTGTTGACTGAAAAAAGATCATTTTGATAGGACCACAGTTTTCTTTCCTTCTCTCTGGAAGGTCTCACGCATCCAATCTCTATCCTTGTTATGAAGACTTCACACCTTGTATATAAGAATATATCTGCATAGTTGCCATCAAACATCAAGAAATCTCCAGTTCTGCCCTGTTTTCTTAAACGTGCTTCCCCAAATTGCTGCTTTTCTGACTGATGGACACTTAGCTCTTATCATTCTTTCTAAAAGTTAAATAGAAGGTTTTTTCTTTTATTTTTTTTTTTCTCTTTCAGAGCAATGTTGCATCACTGGTCAGTGATTTGGTCAGATGGAAAACAAAAAAGAGCCCAGTGCATAGAGTTAATAGTTATTTCTTAAATCTCTGAATTTGGCTTATCACTCAAGAGGCATAAACAGAGCCTTCACTTTTTTCTTCTCCCTCTGAATATTTATGCTGAACGTTAGCCATCTTTATAATACGTTCTCATCTGCAGGTGATTCTAAATACCTCTAATTCGAATTATCTCTAATATTCAGTTTCATAATTTTTGGAAAACAACACTTCTTTGATTCAAAAATACTGAAATGAAACTGATGTCAGATACTCTTCACATAAAGAACAGAAAAAAAAATCTTGTATGACAGGTCTTGATGCGCAATACCTTCACAAGAAAATTATGTTTGTCTCCCAGCCCACATACCCTGATAGTGCCAGCCTCCATGCTCAACCTCACAAAATTGTCATCCTCTCTGGAATATGATGTACGGTGAGCAAATGTTCAATAAACTTCAGATTTCAAAGGGAGTGTGAAGAAGTTAGGCGACAAATAGAAGTATCAGAATGTAGAATAAATATTGCTTCATGTCACCAACCTAACAAGTGAATGTACAGCAAGAAATTTAAAGCAACAACTCCAGAAGAAAGAGAAATTGTTGCCCCAGCTGGAAATAAATCATTCAACAATATGAAAAACTCAGAAAAATAAGAATAAGGAAGCTGGAGTCAGCAGAACTCAACTTGTATCTACTGGGCATCCTGAAAAGCAGGGGTCCCAAAATCCAGTGAGAGAGGCAATGATTACTGTGGCTCTTTACTAATAATATTTTTATCACAAATTGCTTGTCATGCATTTTTCCACACTAATAAATGAAAAGTAAGGGGTTTTTTTTGAAAACTCATGTGGCAATAGCGCAGGTATAGCTGATTAACATGGTCACAGAATCAGTATTTTACATTTCCTTTTTCAGAGAAATTGTGGTGGGACAAACACAAGAACAGAATCACACCACTCAGGAACATGTTGTCTCAAATCCACTCACTAAACAGGGTGTGACCAGTGGGTCATTGCAATTGCTATTCCACAATTTCTTATCTGTGACATACAGACCACATTTTCACAGGGAACATGGTCTCTGACACTCCACACCAGCTCAGACAGGGGACTGGAACTGGGACTGGGACCCTTGCTTCAGCCAGTCCTGCTGCTCTAGATATCAGGTCTTATGTGGTGGCCTGGCCCTAATGGGACTTGGCTCCATTCTGGGCCCAACCTTTGTCATATTGTTGCATAATCGCTTATGTGTTCATCACCTTCCCTGGTCTAGTAAAGAATGCTATTCACTTGTTTATACTTTTGTTATAAAAAGTTGGACATTAACACAAGTAGCATAACAAAATTAATCTATTTATTTTTTTTGGTTTTCAGGTTTTTTATTAACCCACTCATGGGTTAATAAAACCACAGATGTGGCCAGAGATAGTCGATATCTCATTTTTGGGGCTGTGTTTTCAGGTAGTCTTCAACTCATGACAATTCTGTATTATATAGTGAGCTTCATTCAGAGATTTCTAGGTTTTTTTACATTAATAACAATATACCTGTGAGGACCAAAAGGAGATTATACAGCAAAATTTTTAGACGCAAATCATTTGTTTTGTTGGATTTGTGTGTGTGTGTGTGTGCAGGCATGTGTGTGTTTTACTTGTCCCAGTACAGGCTTGCTTATGGATTTCACTTCCAATGTAAAATTTTAGCAGTGCTGACCCTTTCACTTTTTTGGTGTGCACTCCTTCATATTAAAGTGTCTTTGTAATTCCTGATAAGTGTAGTCAAGCTGTTTAAAAGTTTTAGCAAAGTGGCATCTGCAGTATTCTCAGTAATTCAAACAAACTTTACCTGATAATTTGCTGATACACATGCACAGACTGCATATATTTATATTTTACACAATAAATAAAACCCTTGTATATCACAGAAACTTCCTGTGAATTCATGATAGAAGTAACAAATAGATTTCCCTCTTCATAAGGTTATTATTTTTTTCAGTGGAACTGCTCTCATGAGAAAGGAGAGGTAGTTCACGACACCACAGTGATAGGTACATAACCATGTTACAGTTCTGGGTCAGATCCCTAGTATAAATTCTTATAGCTTTGCTGAAGGCATTGGAAATACATAAATTTATGTCTGATCTTGATTTCTTTTCCCTGCTCATACTGTGAGATTATCCTTAAACAATTTGTATCCTGCTTTTTATGCAAGCTTATAAAAGGTCAGGTTCAGAGTAAACTCTGTGAAATTCTACCTGAGGATGCAGAACTATTGCTGTCAGCAATTGATAAACAGATAATTTTAAAAAATACTTTTATCTGGGCTAGTAGTAAGTACAGGTACGTAAATTAATCTGATTTGATTTCAAACCCATACAGGCTTTTTAGGTTCAAAAAGTCAACTGAAGCACAGAAGTTCTCAGACTCATATTGACCTAAGCAATATCAAGAAAAAAGCACAAAAAGAGTAGAGGAAGGAAAAGAGAGTGTATATAAAACATTTAATTAAATTAAAATGACATAAAAGTAGAGAGAAAGAGATTAAAACCAATTTTTTTTCTGCATTTGAAATTTATTTTGATTTTTTAAAATTGGGTTCTCTTCAGAATCATGAGAGAACAAATCATCATCCGTGTTAATCCTTTTTTGTGCTGTTCTGATGTTAAAAACATTCTAAATAGACTTTTGAAGGTTTTATTGATGAAAATGCTTTTCTGCAATATGTTGGTAGAAGAGTGACAGCAGCCCAGTTTATTTCTTCTTGGGCCAAAAGTACTGTGGGGGAGGAAAGGAAGTTGTGATTTATAATTCTGTTTATTTATTTTCAATGTTCTTGTTAAAAGTCTGCACAGGAACCTAAGAACTCAAACTAGTTTTTATTATCAAATAGTCACGTATGTTTCTCCTAATTCCAGGGAAATGGGCATTCACAGTCCTTCTACCAACAATTACAATTTAAGAGACTGAATAAAATGTAAAATTAAATGTTCTTTATGATATTTACTAGTATTTACATTTCATTCAGCTCAGACAACTGCCATTTCACACTCCTTTCATGCTTAGCTTGAAATTGTATTCTCCGATGCTATTCAAATACTACTCCAATACTTCATTTTCAGCCTTGCATTTCTCCATTTGGATTTTCTTCCTCAATTATCCCAGAATTTATCATTACCTTGGCTTCTGAAAGTCAAGCGTGCACATTCTTGCACTTCTCAGGCTCCTCAACACTAGCATCCTTGCCAGCACAACAATCCCAGCTCTTCTGCTTTTCCTTCTCACTATATGACATAACCTAATGGCTTGGGCTGCTACATGATTCCTTTTTATCACCTCAGATCTTTTGGATATCTGCTATAAACCTTGACTGTCCCATACACTCTTGGTTTAATTAGGCTGTGTTTCAAAATGAAAAATAAATCAATCTGTTTTAGCTTGCAACCATGAATTATTTTTTTCTCCATTTGTCGTTAACATAGCCATGATCATGACACTTACCTACCTTTTCTTAAATTAGATATCCTCATAGTCATAAAGCAACAATTCCTGGTAAATAATCAAGAAACTAACATTGTAACAAGCAATTCCATCAGATTTTTCCTTAACAGGAGATGAAACCTGTATCCAGAAGTGCTTGAATTTGGAGGGAGGAAAAAATTGAGATATAGCTTCCTTTAATGAAATTACAAGACCACGTGTTTCCTTCCAGGAAGCAAAAAAGCAAGGGAAGAAATCTGCCATACATACACTGCCATTATATAATTTGGCTTCTGAAGGACTTTTCACAGAACAGTCCTTGCAGGTATTGAGACAGGATGCTAAGCTGTATTCACTCAGTTTAGCTACTATAGTCAGGATTAAACTGATTGTCACACCTGAAGTAAAGAAAGAATCCATACTTTCCACATTCATAATCACCAAGATAATAAATACCACTTCCTACCTTGACAGCTTGATGAGATTAGCCTTGAGGATTTTTTGTTGATTTTGTTGCCTTCAGAGGTGAAACTATTCATTACTGTGTTTGGAAGATCAAAACTGTATTTTTTAACAAATTTTTAAATTCATTAAAAAAAAGAAGGTTCAAATTTGGCTTCGAGGCTTACATTACATCCAGACTAGCAGAATTCTTGAATTCCACGTCTCTTGACTACTCAAAATTTATTATCTCTTGTTAAAAGTATATGAGACCTAACAAAAGAAGGAGTGACAGGAGTGTAAAAAATAAAAAAGAAAACCAATCAAAAACAAACAAACAAACAAACAAAACAAAACAAAAAGAAAGGGAAAAATCTTACCAGATGAAAACATTCAATCTATCTTTGCTTTTTTTCAGCATCTACCAATGGTTCCCACTGTTTGTTCATATTGCAAGGTGTAAGTCAATACACTGAATAAGAAAACAAAGAATCAAAATTAAATACTGTACTACTATAATGAAAATCCAGGAACATGAAAGAACAGAAAAAGTGCTACTGTCTCAGAACAGCCATTTTAGCTTCAGAAATGTAAACATCTCTTGCAATTGATAATGAAAAAGTTACACTGCTTCAGTAAAATGACAGTTTGGACCATGGTGCAGCAGGTAATTACAAGAACTCAGGTACCACTTCAGTGAGGCTGAAAAGCTGTGCCAAGGGAATTAAGCGAAGTTTTTTGAAAACTAGGAGTTCACATTCAAATGCATTATTGACACCTGTCATTACAAAAGAAGATATTTGAAAATACTTTTAAATATAGTGCAAGTTAACAGTACAGGTGGACAAAATTAGATGAACATCAGATATATTTTTAGATCAAATTTAGGAAAAATATTTCAGAAGAAAAAGATAATAAGAATATTTTCTTCAGCTATATACTGGCAAAGTATCATTTAATTCTCAAGTTTAATGATCGCCTTGTTATTTCAGTGACAGGGTATAGCACTGGGTTTAAAGTAAATTATTTTCAAGCTGCTTCTTGTGTTCACTGTCAAATTCTATAAAAAACAAGCACACAGTGTCTTGCAAGTTTTGAAAGGAAACAAATGCAAAATACCCAGGAAAGAAAGAGAAGGCTTTCCTTCTAGACTTACTAAACACCATCACTGTCTGAGATTTTGTACTGAAACAGACACATATCAGATTTCTCTGATTTATCATCCAGGTACTAAGCTAAACAATCATAATGCTATGCTGTCTAAAATCCTTACTTATGCTTTCAGAATAGGCCAAAATTCTCAAGAGCAATAAATAACTTCTATTTACAGGTGCCCAAAGATAAAACCAGCCTGATCATTACTTTCCAATATATACTTCTAAATTTTATTGGACTATGACAATTGTTGCGAGTCCTTTGTCAGAGAAATCTTTTCCATGTGCATACATAGCACAAGATGGATATCAAATGTGGGTTACTAAAAACATAAGCACTTAAGACCACACTAAGTTTTTGAAGGTTTTCAGAGCAAGTAAAAGAAGAATGTTTTCCCTTCTGTTCTGGAAGAGGCAAAAAAATGGATTCATTTCTGTATATTTTTTAGGTTCATACACCTGCATCCTATGTTTATCTCTGATAATTCACTTATATAGTGAATTATAGGGATAAATATTGGTGAGAGAATGCTATCATCATTAAAAATATGGACAAAGTGACTCCATTTTGTAATACTGTTTGGAAATAACAGCATCACATACTGATTTTAAAAATAAGTTACTGCTTCGTTGTCTGATAAGAGTAACCACCCATATTTCTACTGACATCATAGTAAATCTAGATGTTGAAGCAGCCACAAAAATCTGGGCAGAGATAGAATTTATTTTAGGGAATGCTAATGTGCCAAGGTCTCAAACAGAAAAATGTGGCAGCAACAGAAATGGGCTTTTTTTTTTATTCTTGAAGATAAATCAGGTAACCACTACAGCTTGTAAGAAACTAAAATAAATGCTAGAGTTCCATTTCTAACAATTATCTTGGTATCAAAGAAAATCTTGGAAGTTGTCACTCACTCTTTCTTTTCCTACTACTCTTTCTGCTACTTTCTGATGAACAAATGCTAGAAAAAAAAAGTGCCAGCATGTAGAAAGTACCTATATTTCTTTTTAAAGTGATAATTAGTTGCACAGAAGGTATTTATTTTCAGTGGGTAGTTTTTTGCTTGTTTTTAAAGAATGTTTAGACAATGCAGCTCAAACAACTGAAGAAAATTTTTCTTCTAGACAGATTAATGGCTTTTGACTAACACTGAGGATGAGTCAATGAAAATACCACAATGACAAGAAACAACTGAATCTCTTCTTTACAGAAGCACCCATCAAAACCTGTACATATAACACAATTCCATAAGAAAAAAGGGATACTTGATCCTCTTATGTTGTAAGATATCAGATTAAACCTTACTCTCTCTGAAAACATAGTCTCTATGTGTCACACAAAATAACTAAAAGAAATCCATAAAGTGAATGAAAATGAAACCTCTAACACAAGGCAGGCTCATGTCTTTGGCCAAAGGTGGTAGGAAGGTATTTACCATGGAATTTGAACAGAAAACATTCTATAAATAAGCTTTTCCTAGCTCTGTATGTTTAACAGAGTAAGAGGAGATAAAAAATGGCTAATAAATAAATCTATGGAAGGACTAGTAGTTTTGAACAAGAGATAGTAATGATTGCTCAATGTTAAAGACAAATTTAAAAAAACAAGACTCTTGCAAATTAGACTTTATGGGAGAAGCCTGGCAATGGCTGGCCTGTATTCACAGCTAGTATTAGTTAATGTGACTACTCTAATTTACAGAAGCTGAAACCAGCTGATATTAAATTAACTTATGAGTCTGTTCTAAGGTTGGCCTAATCTCTTGGTGTCTGAATTCTCAAGGTAAGGGCCTGACTGGATGCTGTGAAACTTCCTGTTTAGCCAGGAAAATTCCTTTTCAGTCTCTGGACCTGGGACCTCAGAGGCTTTCTGGAAATATTCTCTCTATTCTGAAATGCAGAAATCTCAGAAGATTGATGTTTTCTGGACAAGGACTATATGTATCATTTATGGCTACCTTTTTAATATTTTAGTTTTATGCCCAATACTTCAAAGGAATCTGCCACAAGAGAGTTTTATCTAGTTTGTTACAGGGAATGTCATAGTCCATCTTTAAATATTTTTTTAATCTAATCCTCAAAGTGTATTGTTGCAGAAGCCAGAAAATTGGTACTAAGCTTGCTCATCCTTTAAAAAGTCATTATCCTGATGGCTTTTATCACAAATGAGAAATCTCACTCTGAAGTCTACCTATAAAATTTTTAAAAAATGTGTATGGTAACACCTTTATTTATTAAAATTTCCTTCCCATTCAGTGGGGTCCTAGGTGGATTTACAAACTGATCCAATCCAAATCAGTTGCACACCCAAGGCATAAGAGAGCGTACAATATGAGTGAGAATGCAGAGAAATATTGAAATATACATATATTTTACACAAATAATATCTTTGTAGTAGGTATAATAATAAAATATAATTCATCGAAACATTTTTAGTTATTTGGTGTCTTGTTTGTAGGAGAGACAGGCCAAGTCCAGAGAAGAGCAACAAGGCTGATGAAGGGACTTGAACACAAGTCCTATGAGGAGAGGCTGAGGGAGCTGGGGTTGTTCTGCCTGGAGAAGAGGAGGCTCAGGGGAGACCTCATCACTCTCTACAACTCCCTGAAAGGAGGTTGTAGCCAGGTGGGCATCAGTCTCTTCTCCTGGGCAACCAGCAGTAGGACAAGAGGGCACAGTCTTAAACTGTGCCAAGGGAGGTTTAAGTTGGATATTAGGAACAAATTTTTTACAGAGAGAGTAATCAGACATTTGAATGGGCTGCCCAGGGAAGTGGTGGATTCACCATCCCTGGAGGCTTTTAAGATGAGAGTGGATGTGGCACTTAGTACCATGGTCTAGTAACCATGGCAGTGTTGGATCAAGGGCTGGACTTGATGATCTCTAGGTCTTTTCCAAACCAGTTGATCCTATGATTCTATGATTAAAGAATGTATTTAAACTATTTTATCAGTAAAAGTTTCAAGCTTGTGGATAAGAATGAAAAAAAATGTTACTGTCTTTTGAGTTATCACCAATGAAACAGAAGAGTTTCAACACACAATAATGAATGTCAGAATCAGAGGAGTTAGAGAAGCAGATTTCTAAAGGATTAAAAATTTTATTGCCTATGTATCAAAAAAATGATTTATTTAAAAGAATTGCTGAAGAACAAAAGAAAAAATAAAGCCCATTCTTTTGAAATGCATTTTCCCTAGTCTCTCTAAGAACATATTTATTAACCTGTGCAATAAAGAGGAAAGCTAAGCAAATAATAACATTAGAATGTGCACTTATAAAAAAGAAAAGAAGTGCAAAAAATCTGGCCAGCTGGTAAAAAAGTAGAATTAATGTGCCTTTGTGTATCAGATTTGCAAGAATGCAAATATTGCAGCTTTTGGTCAGCTGGTTTAAAGATTAATTTCAAACAAGTAACTATTTTCCTTAAGGAAATGGACTAATAATAGACAGGTCATAAGCATGCAAACAGGGCTGACTCTGCCATAAAAGCAGAATAGGTTGCCAACTAGAGCAGCAAAATATTGAGGGCAGCAAAATTAATTGTGAACATGGTTTGTGGGTCTGCAGATCTTTTTCTGCATTGTTTTAAACTGCAAGTATTTTGAACTTGTATTCAATTGTATGACTAAACTAACAGATCAACTGAACTTTATTTAACTGATGCTTTAAATCTACAGTGTTATATATTAAAAACTTAGTATTATTACAAAATAATATTTGCAATGTAACCTCATTTTAACATGTATCTTTACTTAATATACTACAGTTTTCTTTAACAATCCATACATTTTTCCTAAAAGAAGACTGTTAAACACAAGATTTTCTTTTTCAGAAGGCCCCAGAAGATTTGCAGACTAGATGAAACAAATAAAAGCAACACCCTACAAAAAAACCCCATTGGACAAACAAAAACAACAACAAAAAACTCCCAACAAAATAGATTATTTGAAAATTTCTTGTTTGGATGCCTGTCCCTCAGACATCCAAAAGGACTTAAGCAATCAAAGCTTTGATTGACAATATGTTGCCTTGATCCAAGTACATTAGTCTAGATCTGCCATTTGGCACATAGTATTATCAGTTTATTCTGCAACTCTTTGCAATCAGTTTTAGTTTTAATTATCCTGAATAATTTGGTATCCCCAATATAACTTCTTATCCCTAACCTGTCACCCTTTCTATAATGTATGTCTTGAACATTAACCTGATCTGATATGCACATTAATAACTCGTGAGTCTGAATAGTGTAAACTTTTATTTATGATGCAGGATTTTGAGTAGGAACCTCAGTGAAGGAAATACTACATTGGTAGAGTTTAGACCATCAGAAAGGAGCATGAAAAGCAAAGTGATATAGAAAAGTACAATATTATATGAGTTAAGGTACTGGCATCCAGTTTTCTATTGTCTGTGGACTATTTCATATTGTATGTGGATTAGAACATATATAGCTATAGAAACATCATCCCTTCCTTGTAGCTACAGTATTTCATTTTAATCTGCTGCCATGAGTTGTTGACAAAATGCCAGCACTAATCTGGTGTTCCCAAGCTTTATTATTTTCTTCTAATTTGCTCTTTTTCTGTCTACTACCCTTGAATTTTTCAACTTTCATAATGGATAGATATATTTTGATATCTCAACTGAGGTGCTAATTCACGATTTTGTGGGCATACATGCTGGAATTCCATGTGCACTAAGCCCAGCAACAGAGTTGATGTAAAAGAAAAAAAAGTAACAAATTCAAATCAATTAACTGGACTTGAAATTACAAACTACCATATTACAAATTGATTACACCACTAGTCTTTCCTATTTCCTTGTGTTCTGACTCACTCTTTTGTGAGATAAAACATATTTGTATCTTTGCAAACTGACCTGAAAAGCCCAAGATTTACATAATTAAGGATACACATTCTACAGAATAGAAGCTGTCTTCTAAACTGCAACTGTAGACCACTGCAGCAGTACTGAAAATCTTTGATGAGAACCCATATGTGAAGGTGGACAACTGAAGGGACACAGATTATTAGTTTGCTTGTGAAAACTAAAACATGAATAAAAGGGAGGGAGGGAGGGAGGGAGGAAGGAAGGAAGGAAGGGGGGGGGGAGGAAGGAAGGAAGGAAGGAAGGAAGGAAGGAAGGAAGGAAGGAAGGAAGGAAGGAAGGAAGGAAGGAAGGGAGTTAAATTTTATCTGCCAGACAGAAATGATGAGGGAACTACAGAAAGAAAGCAAAAAGAACTGCAGTATATATTCTAAAAATTCTAGTGTTCCTAGTTGTTACTGTGAGGTTTAACTTGGCAATGACATATTATTTTAGCACACTGTCTGTCATTTTTACGTTCATTATGGTTAAGAACTAGTGGAGATATTATATTAATGCTTTAAGGGACTATGTTTATTAAAGGAACTTCAAGAGCACATTCTAATGCAATGCATAAAGTCATTTTTAAAGGTATTTACATCCATCAGTGTCATCTGGAGTTGCTATAAAACACAGGTTTCTGGGATTTGGACAGTTTGGCACTGTACAGACATAATACACCAGTAATGATATGACAGTAGTAATTTACCAGCTAATCATGCTGAGAAACTTTTTACTAATTTAAATAGCAATTTTATCTGGCCTAGGATGTAAACACCTTTCCAGACTATCTAGTTAGATGCACATTGCACTCCCAATTTTATATGTAAGAATCTTTCTGAACAGTTTCTAATGCAACCTCTTATGTCTCACTTGAGTGCTGAAGCACATGACTGATACCAGTAAATAAAAGCCAATACAGTGCTCAGACCCTTCAGGAATTGTTATTGACTAATCAACATGAGTAAAACATGTATTTCAAACTATCAGCTTCTAAAGGGAGCTAAAACTATGACCGTTTGGTATGTTTCATTTACTGACACTTTCCCACATAAAGAAGTGGTACTCTATCAAATTATTACTGATCATAACATCTCCATTTTCATACCAACAACTTTATGCCTTGCCTATGAACAGGTGGTGTATCCACTTTTCTCTGCAAAATTTGGATAAAAATTTTCAGAGGTTGCTCACTGTCAGATCATTGTGTTTCTTGGGATTAAACTGTAACTCCATGATCTTTGATGCTTCTTTTAGACTTCTGTGTGTCATACAAACACTTGTCTTGCAAATCAGAGAATAAATTATTCCAAGTGTGTTGTTTTGTGTAGCTGTTGGGAGCAGTACATTTGCTCAGTTTATAGCAATGAAAAATGGCTACACAAGTGCCAAGAGTTCATCACAACAGTTACTCAAATGTTACCCTAGTGGGACAGCTCTGAGAGCCCACATGTGATTTAGAGATACCTAGAAGGTTAAACAAAGTTCACTGCTCTGAAATAAAATAAAAAGAAGCATTCAGTGTAGAAGCAGATGTAATTGATTTGGATGACGTTGTATGCTGCATTTTATTACCCTGTATTGAGGCAGAATGGTGGTAGAAGTTCTATAATTGAAAACCAAGTGGTGAGAAAATTGAAGGGGTTTCTCTAGTGCAGAAGTGGTTGCTATCACTTTGGGAACTGACTGTTTCAGGCTTTTGTAGTTTGATCTTCCAGATTAACTGTAGGACACAACTGGTAATATTCTTGTGATGCTATTTACCTCAATATCTCAAATGCATCTGAGCTTATAGTTGATATTCATTGATTTCAGTTTCAAAATTGTGTTAAGAACACTGATGTCTATAAGCTCACCTGCAATCCTTGGTCTATTGCTGAAAAGCTGACTGAAAAATAATACACAGAAAAAGGCAAGTGACATGCCAGCTTTTATTTTCCCTAACAGTGTGTGTAACAACTAGTGAGAAACTCTTTTCTTTTTTATAAGGTTGCAATGACAATTATGTGAATCACATGATTATCAAATAGTGCTGATGTACATGATGATGTACACAGATGTACTGTCATCAATCAAGAGCCAATTTCATTTTGTTCTTCTATACCACACATTAAGGCATAAAATGCAGTAACATTATAAGATCCCATGAGTTTTGCACAAAATATTTTGCACAAACTGTTTTTCAAAACACTCCATAATACTCGTCCTTTGATCATTCAGATCAAACATAGGACTGGAATACATTTTTCCTCCTTTCCTCGAGGACGAAACAACTGTTTTTCCTTAGTGAGAAAAGTGCAAAAAATGAAGGGCAGGAGGTGATTCTAAGATGTGTAAGGAAACAAATCACAGACCCAGGACTAGAAAGCATGTCTGTATGCCACAGGTTAGATATAGTCATAGAAATTTCATCATTTTTACAAAACAATCTTTCTGAATGTTAACTGCTTCCTCCTTTGTTACAGCTGCACAGACCTAAAAATCTGATTCAACCACTGGAGATTTTTATCAAACTTGCAAACATGAACAGTGATAACTGAGAATGTGGTCAGTTCTGCAGGCTGTAAACAAGAAATCAATAAGAGAGTTTTTAAACAGCAGATCAATGTGCAAGCCAAATCAGACCAAAGTTCTTCATCAGACTTAAATTAGAACCTACTTTTAAAAAAATTCAAATATGTAAAGGTAGAATACAATTAAACCAGAGATAGCAACATCTGCTGATTAGCTGTTTTATTCTCTTTCCAATTCTATCATGCATGGTGTTACATAACAGCAATTTCGAGTGAGACATCTGGCTGGCATTCAATATTCACTACACTTCTCAGCTCTGAAAGAGTAACTCATTTCAGCTTTCTTCTGCCTACTTTGCAGCTCACTGCAGAGTTCAGGAGGGGCTGATGGACCTGAGAAGTCCTTCTGCCTTACTGAAGATATTCCCTCCCTAAAAGATTATTTACCTGCACTGGACCTTCACAGGACTTACATAGTCATAAGAAGTATTTTTTGACTCTACCTGCCTGAGGGCATACCTCTACCTAGTCCTTTCTAGAAACACTTGTTTTGCCTGCCTGAGCTCATAGTATTCTCTGATCTTGATCCTCGCAGGTACATTCTCTAAGTAACAAGAACTGATTACAGTATATATAAGTGCCGTAAATATTATTTTTGTTCGTCTCCACTAATTTGGTGTATATGTGGAAGGTTGAAGAGGAATTCAGTCTGTGATGGTGTTCTTGTTTGTATACTACAAGACTCCCCCAGTTACAGTTACTCCCTTAGAAAGACAGTTACCTTTCTTCAGGTGTAAGATGAAGGTGGCGTGATTGGTATTCTCACTGACCTCGCAACAATATGGAAGCACAGACCTGTCTATTGAGAATATATGAAAAAAATTTAACACCAGCAAGGTGTGGCTGGCTCTTAATGGACATAGTGATTAATCTTTTCACAAACTGGTACCTGTCACTGAGATTCGTTTGAGTTTTTACAGGAATTAATATGTACAGACAATTTAGGCTTTCAGTAACAGCAGATGTCAGACAGCAGAACAGCACAAATAATTTGCAGCCCAATTAATAATCTCATTTTATTGAAATACTTTATTTACTTTTCTAATTCAGAGTGATTACATGGATTATGAGATTGTGTAAGGAAAAAATATTTGAGCAATTGAGAGAGTGGTATGACTATGATGATAAACAGAATTGTAAAGGTGATATTGCACAGAGTTTTATAAATGCACTTGAGATGCAAAAATACTTTCAAAATGCCTTTTAGTTGGTGACCATGAGTCAAGGATATGTCATAACTAAAGGAGTAAGGAAGATGTTGGTGAGACCATTTCAACCTGAAATAATAATGAGAGAGGCAAAAACCTAATATTATTTTCCATACCTGTCCTAAAGGAGCAGGACAGAGCTGACCTCTCTTGTCATTTCACACCTAACAGTAACTTTAAATACACCCTCTCTAAACTCTGTCCGCATGTTCCTTCACTTCTCTAAATGCCAAATAGTGGCAAAAACGCTCATTCAGTACAACTGTTTAAATTCCCCAGTGAAAATTAACATGCATCACTAATGTCTGTGGTGGAATCCAATTGTGTCCCATGTAATGTTCCCTCCAACTGTTCTTACCAATACAATGGAAAGGTAAGGGGAGCGAACCATGTTTAATTTCTTATTAACCGTATCTTCCAACGTAGTAAATTTGTTTTGAATTTTACTATTATGTTTCATAATTTTTTCAAACCTTATATTCCTCTTTTTTCCTCTTGTCCTTTACTTTTTAAGCTTGTCTGCAGCATCTCAAGAATAAAATTTTCATACATGCATAATTTGGAAGCGTCATCTAAAAAAAGAGAGTGGTTCAAATACAGAAGAAATTTGCACATTAACTTCCTTATTTTACTTCTCACTGAAGAAAAATAAAATGGTAACCACCTGGAAATTCACACCAGGTTTGCTACTTCCGAAATGTCTCCCTTGCATTTAACAATCCATAGAAATAACAGTGTCCCTCTAGGAAGACAACATAGGTTTTAAAATTTCTTTGAAATCTTCTTGCCATAGAAAAAAATTATGAGATTACAAAGAGAAGTTCCACACAGGAGAGCTTTGGTGATGCCACTGTTCCTGTAATGCCAGAGCAGATTAATCTCTGGAATTGCTCTAATCTGTCCTTTTTGTACATATATGATATAAAAAATATGTTGTTCTTTATAAAAATTTTTTTTGGTACTTTTTCTCATTATTGTACCACCCATTCATTCACAATAGGTTGTTTTTTTCATGGTTGTTTTATTCATGTGCTGGATTAAAGTGTGTGGTGGGATAAATCTTATATTCATAACTACAGCTGAGAACTTTCCACTAGAATGAGTGCCCCACTGACTAAATTAAATGATTCAGGACTAAAACAACTTACTACAGTTTTCCCCTTTTCTTCTTTGATACAAAAAAAAGAGAGGCAACCATAACATATAGTATGATCTATGAGCAAAACATGATGGACACACAAGTAGCTTTTCTTCTGTTATTTCCTTCACACAAATAATTAGTATAGAGAAAAGAAAAAAAAGATCCCCCAAATTTTCCTCTTTACAAATAAGAAGAAAAAATCACTAAAAAGAAATGGGAATTTTAGATGAATGACCTCACTCTTGTGTGTTTGAGTAGGAAAACTGAGAAAACAAAACTAATGTAGCAGAGAACCTTAGAAGGTCTTTGTTAAACTTTGCAACTTTTTAAGGTCTCCATTTTAACAGCATGGAATACAAATAATCCAATTGTATTTGTCTATATAGACAGGTATGGTAAGGTTTGATTTTTCTCCAGGTTATTCATATGGAAAAATGCGTGCCTCACATTCTGATCTGAAGTGGGATAGGTACATATACAATTAATCTTGAGTGGTATGAACTGAAACTGCATTTAATCAAATTATTTTTGTCTTCCTGACTGTGCAAAAGGAGATAAGTTTTCACATTGAATAGCTAGGGAGAAATCAATCATGAATATTAAAATAGTCTGATGGAACCATTTTGGGGATTTGTTTAGTGCTGATGGACACAGACATGAATGCTTATACACTCACAGGAACTTAAAAGTATCACTGTATAATGCAGCACAACATCCTGTTGTCTGTCTTTCAGGGCCACACTTAGACATTTGGCTCAATTCAAAGACTGAATGGAAACTAGTTCAGTGACAGACAGGAATTTTTTTAATGAACTTAAGGTTTATTGAGGGTTTATGTTTTGTTTTATGAAATAATAAGCTACTTAGTGATAGTTGTAACTGAAAATGTTATTTAGCATGTTGGATTCCACAGTTTTCCATGCTTCAAAAATTAAACAAGAGAGAGATTTAGTTACTCTTATGGGACACATTACTTCTGTTGAGTACATGGGAAGAAAAAAGCAAAAAGCTGCACACATGAAGAATTCAAGACAAAAAGCTACAGAAAACATCTTTATATGAGCTAAATAAATCTCAATAAAACCAGAGTAACCAGAGCCATCTTCTTTCCTTCTGCCATGATCAAGGTATCAAAGAAGCACGTGGTAAAGAAGGCAATGCAACAGTTAAGTACTCTTGTTATCAAAGTAAAATTTTAAGCAATATTTTCACATATTATACTGTAAAATAAACAATATTTCAGATTCCGCTGCTATAGTAAAAACACTGTTAGTTTGTATTTCTTAAGAAGTATGTTGCAAAATTACCAGCTTGTTCTATATTGCGAGGAGTGGTGGTACACCTCAGAAACCTACAGTGAACTGAATGTATGTGTAGCACTTGATCATATTTTCAGATCGGAAAAGAAGTTTGCATCGTTTGAAAACAAACACAGTGGACAGAAATTTGGAGAAGACACAGAAGTAGCTGTAAGATGAAGGAGTAAGATCAGAGATCCCTGCAAATACCCAAGGTCTGTTATGTACTTCTGTTAATCTCCACACTCTTCTTTCGTAAATTTTATGTACCTGTTTTGTCAATATTTGAGTTATCTTTAAGCAGAAACATTTTAAAATTTAAAGCATAAAAAAATTATAAAATGATTATTTATACTGAAACCTGCCACAGCCCTTCAAAACGTTAACGTTTATCTGTTCTACATAGACACACTTCAGACAAATATGTGGAGCTTCATGTATGTTGACATTTTTCTCTGCCAAAGAGCTAGATCTTCCCTGATGTGTCAGAAACATCGTCTGTATTTGCTTGTGGTAAGAAAGAAATAAATGCTTTTTCTGCTAATGCACAGTAGCACCAGGACTCCTGCTGCTTTTGAGAACTCCACTTTCAGTTCTCCTCTTCCTTTCTCTGGCCTCCCTGAACTCCTTAGATACTTTGTCTCTACAACCCTAACTCATAACCTTGAAGATAACAATTTTTTGACATCCACTTCTGCCCTCCCCATCCACAGAGAGAAGGAACACCTCCCCCCCCCGCCCCCGCTCCATCCACACACACATACACAGAGAACTCTACTTCAGGTAAACCCTTTCCCAGATCCTCAAGGGACCCAGCCACACACACTCACACAAACCTCTAAACTCTGGATTTCAGCAAGAACTCCCTCCCTGTCCACACTCATTCTGTTTTGGCGGGGCTGACTCAGAGGAGTCCTCATTCCCCCAGATACCCCCATCTGCCCCAGCCCTGTTGATCTGCCCTGCCTAGCCTGGACAATTCAGAACTTCACACTATCACAAAGACAAGGTATTGGCAGCCACCCTGATGCGCCATCCTCGCACAGTCTGGCTTGCTTTGCAGGGAAAAGGGAAGGTGTGAGAAGGTGGTAGACAACTTCCCAACATTTTGAGTGCACACAGCCCTCAGCAAGCTGTGCCTTTGGTCCCCCTGTCTTTGTACCCTCTGAGTACAATGTCTTCTGGACAACTAAAGAAGCTGAAGCTTTCAGAGAGATTGGAAATGGAAGAAACAGTGAGGAAAAAGGGGAAGGAAGAAATCAAAGGCTTTGCCTGACTTTCTTTAACTGTTTTAAGATTCATTCTGCATTTCCCAGGGGGCTCAAATTTGCTCTGGAAACCGCGGCATAGTAGTATGTCTGCCACATTCTACAGGTCAATGACACATTATTAGCACTTGGATTAAAAAAAAAAATATTCCAAAGCAATCACTATTTCAAATTAATTGCAAACAAGAATTGAAGGGCACTAATGAGACCTGGCAGATTTCTTATTTTTAAACAAAACTCATTTTAATTGAAACAGGAAATATTCCAAACTTGCTCATGACATAATCTTAGTATAAACATACTATAACAGTAAAGTGACAGCTATTTTGTCAGTATTTAATGTTTCTGTTAAAAGATAGCTATTTTGACAAAATTACCAGAGAATGAACATGCAGTACTGTTCTACATTCTGAAAAAAAATTATTAGTCAAAATTTGGGGCCTTGTCAATCAAAACATTCAAAAAATGGCAGCTTCCTAAAAGGAGGAATAAAAAAATAGTTTTTTTCTGTTCAGAGATCCATTCCCTATTAAGAAAATCTCCATCTGGCCTAAACCTCTGCACTGCCTTTTTCTGGTATGTTCCCAATGGTTGCTCTTGTTATACCTGGTGCCCTCTCTTCACCTCACTTTTAGGCCATTCACAATTTACGGTTCCACAAGATTTTTCCAAAAGAACTGGTAGTGTAATTTTTCCCATATGTGCCTTGCCTGTAATTCAGGTATATTTTCTTTTTTTTTTTTCAAAGCAGAGTTTGCAGGGCTTTCAGCTGGAGGAGATTAATAAATGTTTTTTTTAGATTTGAACAGAGTTTTAGCACTGTAGACAAGGTTTCACTGAAAAACACCACTTCAGTGAACCCCATATTTCTCATTTTTGACAGCCTTTTTGTGATCTGGCCAGAAAGTTAATGTGGTAACCAGGTTTCCATCTCTATAGCTCGGGGATGGGCTTTTGGGATGTCACAGCTCCAAAGCAAGCTCCATAGTCCCCTAGAGATTCTTCCATTTTCCGAACCTCAATATAATTGATGGCTTATCTGATAAAGACCCCTGACACTGCGCATTTAGAAAAGCTGGCCAAGAAATTTAAGCCCCAGAGATGCCATGATTGCTTCACACAACTATCTCACAGAATTTTATCAGCACTTCCCCTTCCTACTTCCTTATTCATTTCTCTGTGACTACCAGAATCCAGTCTAATAGCATATTCTTCAAATAAAAGCACACTGGCCCAACTACAGATGCTGGTATAAATTCAAATTTGATTATGTCAGTATGTACCTTTTACGTGCATGCCTGTTCTAGAGAACATTAGGTTTGAGCTATCTAACAAAGACAATTCATTTGTGCCTTTGAACATATTCATTTCTAGATCCTTGCCATGCTGCCTAATTCTAATTCTTTTGTGGAAATGCATGTTGCACTTCTGCCATTCAGCTTTGATTGCAATTTTTCTTATCATTTGCCAAGTAGAGCTCTGATTTCTGCACACAACCTTGCTTGGTCAGGACATTCAAGCCTGTTAATATTTCCATTTCAAAGCACCTTCAGCAAAGTAGCAGCAGCAGCAGCAATTCATCTCTTCACAGGATGCCATCTCTGTCTGTAATGACTGTTTCATCAATGTCCAGGACAGAACATCTATAACCCTGATTGCTGTTTTTCTTTCCTTCTTCATTCACTTTCTCTTGATCTTGAATTTTTACTTCCCACCTGAAATCATATTAAAAGTATGGTTTTATTCTAAATATCTTTGATAAGCTAAAAAAACATCTTTTAACTTGGCTTTCAATCATATAAGAATATTGGCTATTATGATGTTTGGATGAATTAATTTTTTGTTATCTGCTACGTGACCGAAGAGATTTCATGAGGTTTAGAATAATTTTCCCTAAAAAAGGTATGAACAATGACATCCCAGAGCTGATAATACAACTAACAAGGTTCAAGCAAAAATTTCAAGTTCACTAAATATAACATAAATCATTTTTTCTTTAAATATTTTGATCATTTTCCTTGTAATACACTTCATTAATATATTATCATATTGTGTTGATTTTGTGATGTTGTCTTGATATTATGTTGTGATTGCACATATCAATCATTAGAGTTTTTATTTATGTATCTATTTATACAAAATATTTCTAATTTAATCAATAGAGGCTTTGCATAATATACACATACACTAGAATATTATGTTAAATGCTATCATATAATCACTATTAACTTGGATTTATTTGTGGGGGAAAAAAGTGAACCCACTAGTTCTGTCTCTACAAAACAGGTTGAGATATTTTAAAAAGGGTCTTCATTGAATATTAATATCTAAAAGTACAATGACTGTGAAGGTATCCTGTAACATAGTGAACACAGAAGTAAGAACAACAAACTGTCTTTTATACTGTCCAGGAAGATTCTTTATCAGGTTCTTGTGTTTAGTGATGTAAACACATAATTGACAGTACCATAACCGTGTCAAGGTTAATTGCATGCTTATTCATTTTCCTGAAACAGAAATGTCTGCTACTTCTTTGTTGTGGGATGAGGCTTTCTGGGGCACTAGTGGAAATAGATATTGCATTTCTTAAGTTTGGAAGGATTTACAAGGTGCTCCACTGGAAAGAATGAGAAAACAAGGTTTAAGAAGATAAAATGGGAGGGTCTCAGTCTTGTGAGGATACAGAAAAGTCAAAACATTTTCACACAGATTTGTTCATGGTGACTATTTGATGCTAAGGTTCCACTTACAAGCCACTTACCTCATCAAAGTGTCAGGCCTGCATTTGTAGATGTCACCTTGTGAGAATACTACAGTGTAGAATTCTTATGGGATAATTAATCAACACTTTTCAATGTAATTAGTCATTGCAATATGACATATTAATGTATATTTATAATTAAAGTACTTAAACTACTGTCAGGTCAATGCATGTCATCTACTATTTTTCAAACCATTCATAAGTCTTTTAAAAATGACCGCAGAAAAATGTTAATGTGTAGCAGAAAAAATTATAATAATCAAGGAAAAATGTTAAAATAAAAAAGTATAATATAATGTGATTTTTCAGGTATTAAAACTATTCAGCATTCGTTATAAGTATCCATTGTCACTAATTTAACTGAAATGCCAAAGAGCAACACAAACAGATGTTTGTCCCAGTCATTGTTGAGTAGGATAAAACATTTAAGTAAAGAATAAACGTGGGTAGTATTCTAAAATCAATGTTGTAGTCACTAAGAAAATGTCAGCATTTGCCAACAACTTTCACAGTCACCAAAGATACTTCAGTTGTTTGTCATTATAAATAAATAAACAAGATGTCTTGTAACTGTTAGTAAATACTAACATCTTTATTGATGACTACAGACAAAATGTTGCCACTCCGAAGGACAATAGAAATTACCTCTGTTAAGTTCAGTGAGGCCAAGTTTTCATTTCATGTATGTGACATTTTACATAACAGAGAAAATAAATTACTTCAGACTATAAAGTCCAAAACCTGAATAATATTTTTTTATGTGATGAATGAAACATCTAACAGATGAAGTAGAAAAATGTTTTCCTGTAGTACAACTACATGGGAAGATTAAAAAACTGTGCGTAGTGAGAATTCACTGTTAAACAACCTCTTGGCAAATAACAACCCAGCAGTTCATTTGATGATTCTGTAAACAAAAGGAATCTTACTAGAATCAGATACTTGGGAATCATTAAAGGAAAAGTACAGGCATAATTTTGTGGAATTGTATCTTGTGATCAAAATGGTTTTTATATCTATGTTCTTGTTCTGTAGAGAAAATAATACTTTATTCTATGTTTTAACAGTATTAGCATAAATTATAAAGTCTGAATGAAATTAAGTCATGCAACTGGTCATAAAAAACCCATTTTATTAGAATGCTTTCTTTTTGTTTTACTATTTTCTATTTTTCTTTCTTGATTCTTTCCTTCTATTCAGAAGTGTGTTGCTGGGACATACTTTCATTCAATTTTTTATGAAAAGAAATATTGCAACTGTAATCTGTCCCTCAGAAAGAAAAAAAATCAACATTATTTCTGTACAGCGTTTACTTGAACTTGGGGACTTGTATTACACATTTGGCAGCAGAGCTGTAACAGATGCCATCTCTAAGGTCCTGAACCTCAAATTTTGGAATTTATGTCTTTCCAAAACAATAAACCATTTGATTTGTTGCTACAGTTTCATGCAGAGATTCTTTTTTAGTCAGTTTTCCAAGCAATAAACCAGATATACTTTTTTATTCTGACATCCATCATCTTCATGTAAATCCTTTGCAGTCTGTTCTTAAATAGTTCTGTGCTGTGAATTTGAATGCGCTTCAAGTTTGTATTAATCCTTTTACACTTTTATTCCCAAGAACAATTGAAACTTATGCCGGAACTTTATGTAACAGCACATAATAAAGCTTTGAAAGACCTCAGATCTCATATCAGTTCCTTGATTTAAAGTATATATTTTACTAACCTGCATTCTAGTGTGTTTTCTACTTTATGTAAACTTTGAAGATAGGCCACAGCTCTAATTGAAACTGTAGTTTTACCATCTGGGCCTGGTTTGTTCAGAAGTACAGGTAAAATTAAACTGTTTAGAATATGAGAGACAAGCTCAAAGGTTAACCTGTGCCAAGCAGGCGGGTCAAAGAGCTCAACTACTGGACCTGCAACTTTCCTATATATTTCATCCTTCTGTACTTTAAAGGTCTAACCTCAAGTTCATTTAGAGTCACAGGAATTTACACAAGGCTAAAATGTTCCTTTCATGACTCCTTACTTGTATTCAAAAGATGAATCAAGTGTGTAGTCAGCTCTTATTCTGAAGCCCTCTACTCTTACCAAATTATTCTTATAAGAGCTAAAGCTGCTTACTACCCAACTCTTAATGTACCTACATACATCTCAGGTTATGGTTCCATAACTCAGCACGAACCCCGTTAGGAATTTGTAAAACTGGTATTAAGTTTTCATCCCGTAAAGGCTGTAGTTCAGGGTACAAGGTAATCTGTCATGAGTTCCAAGTAATGGTAAGACTCCTCTAATTATGCTTCACTGGAACAGCTCAGCAAGCAGATGGTGGATCCTTACTCAGTCTGTAATGAAACACTCATTGGCCTCAGTGGTGCAAGTAATGTTTTAAATTAACTTTTAAAATCTGGACACGGCTTGTAAGATTCTGCACCTTATGCAAAAAATGATTTCAGTTTTATTAAATATTTACAGATGTTCAATACTGACTGTGAAACTGAAATGCATTCTGGTAGCCAAAAGGTTGACATACAACACATTTAGAAATACTACACAGCTCATGAAACTTGTCTATACCTGTAGTTTTCAAAAAAGGCGACAAATATTTTCTATGCAGAATGCTACTTATGCAGTGTTTATCTACTTAGGTAATGTTTATCACTATGCATACTAGGCCATTCTTAAATACTTCTAAGTTTATTATTAAGTGGAGTGCAGGTACATTTCTCTAAACAGACAAATGTCATGCTTTCTCTCATGGTTTCTGGAGCCATTGTGCTTCCATAGTGCTTTTATTTTCACTCTTAAAAAATTTCTTTACATGAAAAGTATCTTCCTGATATCTGTCAAGACAGGTTTAATATCAGAATTCACTCTCAAGGTAATAGTTCCAGTAGAGAGATCAAAAGTAGTCAAAGTCTTGGCAGAAAGTGTAGCTTCCTGAGTAATATTAAGAAAACCACTACTATTCATAGTTTATTTGATCTTGGTCTGTTATCCATCATATGTTTCTGCTGTTTCAGCGTCTAGTCTCAAACATATTGTAAGCAGAGTTTCAATAAATTGGATATATTTGCTTGAAGATAAGTTTTGCCAGCTCACTTTCATACTGCAGCTGGGTCAAAATGTTTTGGCTTTAAAATAAGAGCTGAAATATCCATAGATTCTCCAAACCACATCCAACTCAAAACAACAGCTGCTGAGTTTATCTACTAAACCATGGAGTGAGTGGCCATTAAACCACTAAGTTCCAGCCATTCAGCTGCAAAGTTAATGCACCAAAACTATGTTAGTATCCAACCAAAACAGAATTATACTTGAGAGGATATTGATAACCTTGGCATGTTGAGTTTATTTGAAAGTAAGAAAAATCATAAGAGGCTTCCTATTTCACAAGTAGGAAACACTGGTTGTTCGTGGCTCTGCATATTTTCAGCTACATTATCCCTTTTACCATTCTCACTCTCTAGTACTTTAAAAAGAACTCAGCATTAATATTCTCGGCCAGAATTTCCCTGTAATTCACCTCCCATTTTTAGTATAAGTGGTCTGTTTTCAGAAGATTTCAGCAGATTGTATGTCTAAAAATTTTGAAAAATCAGACCATAAAAACCTAGTCCATAATAACATTGAATCACTTCAAAATATTTTACCAGATGATGACTCCTAGCAATTTGAAATCTGTCCCAACTATTTCAGAAACCACTTATAAATACCTGGAGCTGATTTACAGCATTACCTTTCTATAATTAGGGTAATAGTACAGTAGAAGCTGACAGTGAAAAGCCTAGGTGAACAATATGTTAAGCTAACTCTTTTCTTTAGTAGTTGGATAAAAAAATTGAAAGTAAAGATCTTAAAAGTTTGCCATATAGCTACTGAAGAAATGATTCATATCACTTTATTCACTCCACCTTAAAGATACCTACAACTTGAAGAAAGACTTGCCAGAGAATAACTATCTGATAGATAAATGGCATAACCCACTGCTGACAGTATTTCTTTCCCTGATGTGCTTATGGAAGAATCCTACACTCTGAGCTTACATTAGGCATTTAATTTTTAGATGGACTATGTCAGAGAAAATAAAATGTATACATTGGTGGGCAGGTTGCCCCTTTCTGTGCTTTGTCCTCCTTGTCTGTTTGCAAAAATGTCACAGAGTCTACTGAATTAATCTTTTTAAATTACCTAAGATTCTTATATGAAAGATGCTAGTTAAGTACAGAGTACTATTATTGTTTAACTAAATTTACATTAGAGTCTTGCTTTGTACCTCATGTTACACAAAACCACGCCTGAGATGCCTAGAGAGAAATACTGGATTGGGAATACTGTACTGTGTGATAATGGACAGAGCTAAAAGGCAAACACCTGACAGGACTCTGCAGACACCTTTGCCCTCTGTAAAACGAGATGGCTACTGACCTTTCTATACACTGTTTTTTCCTACTATGCTCTTTTACAGTAACTAGTTGTATATATATGAGTGCTAATGAAAAATGGTGATATTTCTGCTATTCTCTTTTCCTAATCCTCATTTGACAAATTCAGAGTCCTCCCATTAATTATTTTCCCAAAGTTCATACACAATGAGGAAATTATGGAGATTGGGATATTTGAGTGGAATGGGTTCGAGTGGTGGTTAACACAGAATAACGAGGAAATATAAGGGAAACTATATTTTTATATTGAATTTCTGAATTTCTGTACTGACTTAAAATATCCTTTGTATCCACTTGTCTTTAAGATTCACTGCGTTTTGGAAATGGCATTACTCTCATGATTCCAACACCTTCACAGTTATAACTTAAAACATTAAAAATTAAATGAAAGAAGGAAACTGGAAGAAAACGAGAGGAATGGATTGTATACATTCCCATTTCTTAGGGAAAATATTCACTAATACTTTTCAAAACATAACATCCTTTCACTAAAATGGAGAACTTTTCTATACAAAGGAGTCATTCTGCCAGAGGGAGATGTGCAATATTATACAACCTTTAGCTTCACTTGCTATGGTCAGCTGAAACTAAAAATTGCAAAAAGATAAAGTGCTCCATTAAATCCTGTTTTATTGTAAAAGTGCCCTTATGAAATTGTATGACTATACAATAGCATTATATCAGGCTAGAATTAAGGCTTACAACAGACGTTAAACTACAGCATTACAGTGATCAGATGTAAGGCTTATTTAAAGCAGGTTTTAGAGTGAAATATTTATGAACTGATTTAAATACTAATGAACAGGCACTCCTACGGCTGTCACAGTAGCAGAATGATAAATGTCATTACATAGGAATGTCTATGTCATTCGGCTGGCCATTTTTCAATAGTCATGGACACATGTTTTCTCATAACATAGGAAGAAGATGGGCAATGAAGTAGGCAAGAAGATAGTTACACAATTGGAAAAGTTACCTTCCCTTTTCCTCAGTGATCTTGTTGGCTCCCCAACTATTTTTCCACTACTTCCTTAGTCCTATCACCCTTTTGCCTCCTTCAGAAATTCCATCTGTGGAGGTGTCAACACTGTCAATAAGACTTATTCCTAGTTTTGATCAAGGCTGCACACTGCATGAATTTTGGTTCTCTCACAATCTCCACTGGGATTTCTTCCCTCCAAGAGGAAATTTGCCTAGTGGACAGGAGAGGCATTTACTGATTGCCAGCATCAATTTTTGCTACTTTCAAGAAGGAAAAGTCTAGCCCTCTCAGTCCTCCAAAATCCCAGAAAATCTTGTAACTTCTCCAGCACCCTTCATAGTACGTACCACACTTCTCTATACATATCTGGGGTGTCACCCTAAAAGCATTTCTGTGGAACACCTCAAACTGCCTTACTGTTATTGCTGGCACTTAGCTCTAAGAAACTTCAAGACATAGGAATTATGCCTCAGGGACAAAGGCAAGTCACCTGGGACACAGAATAGTCTCTACTTCTTATCAAGTTTTCAGGCAGCCAGTTTACACTAGGGAGTGTTGGCAAATGAGAGAGGCCTGCCCCAGGTTGCTCTCAGATGCAGTGCACAAAGACAATATTGACATAGCAGTAGGCCAGCAAGAACAACAGAAAGCCTACTGAAACTGATCCAGCCATTCTACTGTAAATCTCATCCATGATTATGTTCTACTGGTAGATGTAGGACAACAAGACCAGATCTCCTTTTTGTCCTTTACTGGTTTTACTTTTAGTCTTACTATTCTAAATAAACATAAAAGTGATTATTTTTCAGTTGCAAAAGGAAGTAGATACAGAAAATGTAACATAAAGGATAACTTCTAACATAAAGGATAACGACTATGGGCAAAATTATTTAGGGAAAAAATTCAATTAAAATCGTTGGAGTTTTTTTGCTGTTCCCTTTTGAACATTTTCTAACTTGGAATTTAAGTTCCTGATTCCTGAATTATAAAATTATTATTTTTTCTTTCAAACTAATGGAATGTAATTAAGAAAGGCATCCTAGTAACAGAAGCTAATGAATTGGTAAAAATAGTAAAGTAAGCAAAAAGTTTACAGAACATATGCATGATCTGTCAGAAGTGTTAGCAGGCTAATTTAAGAATTTTAACTCACACCTAGTGACAATGACAATATACTTAGGATGCTGAATAATTTATTTGTCATGTCCAGATCATTTCCATCATAAAAATATCTACTTTATTAAATAATGAATATATGCAGTTAAGAACATAATCATGAGGATAATTCTTAGTGATAGACATACTGGTTAAAAACTCTTAAGAAACCCAAGTGTCTTCCTAAGAGAAAGGTAACATCCTTGCTTAAAGGGTATAATAATATTTAAATTACTAGATTTGAAATATGGAACAAGGTATCTTTTTGTTGCACAACACTGCATAGAGACTGTGTGCAGGTTAAGAGCAGTGTGACCTTTGAGGAGATGTGGTACTGAAATCAAAATCTCCAACAGAACGGTTTGTCTTGAGCACTCTCTCACTTACTAATCTAATTAAACTTATTGGTTTTATTGTTTAATAGAAGACAGTGGTCTATGATCAATAAAGTGCTGGTTTCATCTTGATTATTGATTCTTACTCTATATTTAGAGTTTTCCAGGTTCCCATTAACTCTGCTAGTCTTGTATATAGGACATTCACATGCCTGTTTCTCTACAAGTCTTTGAGAAGAACTGTCCTCCATCACTCCCTTTGTCCCAAAATGGGTGTCAAGCTCATGTGTGTGGTTGTGGTATGGCAAGAGAGATTTCAAGGAGCTTTCAACAAAAGCATAGGAAAACTTTACATCACTGAAGCAGGGTCCAGTTGTTCATGGCAGAAGTATCAAACTGTCTCATATTTTTTGCTGTACTCAGCCTCAAGGCAGTCAGTGAACAGCAGGCTAAGAACAAAACTGAATTGCAGGTGCGATCCTTTTTGAGATCAGGCACATCCCGTCAGAGCGGATTCATATCACCATCCAGTGTTAAAACTGTGTTGTCAATCCATGTGGAGTGGTCAGCAGTTGGCCAGTTCATTTCATAGCAGAAATTGGTATTTTTATTTATGAGACCTACATGGAAGTTGGACACACAACTAGAGAAATACAGCAAGTTTTCCATTAGCAAATCTGTGTTAGCCACTGGCTGTGAGAAGACACCAAGGGCTATACGTTCACTGGCCCACTTCCATTTGGTTGTCACCTAAGACATTCAAGCAACTTTCACTGCTTTCCGCAGAAATATTGCACCAAGTTGTACTGTAATTATCAAAGTACATAAACAGAGTCCACTAGAGAGGTCCATAATTGTTACAGGTTTAAGGGGTGTTTAAGTTATCAACAGCTATAAATGGAAAATGTATATAAAGCAGCATCAGCCCTGTGGCTTTTTGAAAGAATGAGATTTGTTCTGAAAATCTATTCAATTCCTGTCACCTAAGTCTGATTCAGTGATAGATGGCTGTCAAGGCAACTCAGTGAGAATAGATCTTGTAAAGGAACTGTCATATGTAGACCATCTGCAACTACATTGTTAGTACCACCTCCCTTTCCAGATCTGAAACTATTTTCACTTGTTTATGCTTATTAATGTGAATCTCAAAATCCTCTTTACCATCTTTTTAAAAATCTCCTCTTCTGTTTAAAATATATTACTCTGGTAATATCTTCCTTTCCTTTCTAAATTTATTATATTTTTATAACTATATGTCACAGCTGTATGCTTTGGCTGTCTTCAAGGTCTAATATACACTCCATCTCTTAAGTGTCTGTATGCCCTATACTCAAGTCTTATTGTGCCATTTCACTTCCCCCCTCTCCCAGCTTTTTGACATATGCTTAATTGCCATCTTCTATTCTATAGGGACTATGAGCAAAATTCAGATTTAACAGATGCTCCTTATCCAGGAAAAAAGACCTAGACAGATTAAAAATTCACATTCCAAACCAAAACATACCACTACAGCAAGAAGTTCTTTTGGTCAAGTGCTTCATATTTGGCTATTTTAATTATTAAAATATATCTATTTATATGCTAAATATATTTAAAATCTCAAACATGTACAAGACTTTCTCCAGGACAATGTGAGATAAATCTTTACCCTTCAGCAAGTTGCTAGAATTGGTTTAGGATCTAATGCAGGGACAGGATATGCTGAACTAATGAAAACAAATAAGAAGTCAAAACACGGTGCCATCTTTGCTATATTTCAATTCAATATAATAAAATAAGTTAATTTTTTATGAAAAATCCTGGGAGCATTATATTCTTATTTGTGAATATTTCCAGACTTGAATTAATTGATTACTTATCTTTTAGTATATTCATATTATTTATCTTTAGTTTATTTAGAAAAAAATCTGCTTTTTTTCTCATCGGTTTTTCCATAAGTATACCTAGAGCTTTGAAAAGAAATTGCATAAGTACTGTACTATTATAAAATGAAAACATTGTGATTTCCTTGAAAATGTTCTAATTCAAATTATACACTATTTTTCTCCCCTTGTAACTTCAGGTATTTTTCATGGTGGATGCACCCAAGCAAATCTATGCTGGATAGAAATGAAACTCTTTTCATAATCTAGTATGTCAATAGGCTTACGATCAAACATATTTGCTCAACATCTTCAATTCCTAAATGCTATTTTTTAAGGATTATAAATCTAAGTCAACTCTTCTTATTATTTTGTTGTTTCCCTATTAGCTAATCCTTGATTTTAACACAAAATTAGTGTCAAATCAACACTGGGCTATCACAGTTGAATTCAGTTCCACTTTTCTTCTATACTTCAGAAGAGGCAAAATAGCAACTACTCCAACTTCTTTAGCATCTAAGATTTGTGTGAGTTAACATAATCCTGACTGCACAGTCAGCTGAATCAAAGAAAAACACGTTGAGTACTTCACTGTTTCCTAGTTGCTTGGGGAGGTTCCTCACCCACAAGTGCAAAAGACAGTCTATGAGGCAGAAGGCATATCCTTTCTGAAAACAGACACCATTACAAATATCTAGTGAAAAGGAGCAGTTAGTTTTCCAGATTAAGTTTTCAAAGATTATTGAAATGTTGAGATGTATATCATTCATTTCTTTTGTTTTGAATTCATTCTTTGACACCTTGAAATAATTTTTTCACTGAATGAATATATTGCAAATATTAATGAATCTATATGGCCTTTGGAAATACATCATAAACATTTCCCCCCCACTTTATTCAGTCACTGCACAGTGCTCTGCAATGTCATTGGAAATCTCATGATCACCAAAAATGACAGGTCTTTTGTCTGGTTGAATTATATTCAGCACAGGCCTAGAAAGTTAAAAGGGGCAAAGGAAGTTCAGCACAAATAACAGAACTTTCTAGGTTCCCTAAGCTAACAAAGAGTCTGCCACTCCTGCACAAAGCAGAACCTCTGAAGCTGCTCTAGTTTTAGAAATCTCTAATAATTGGTTCTTGAGAATCCACTGAGAATCTGGTGCTTTGGACACAGCCACTACACATATGGGTAGTCTACAGCCCACTGAAAATGCCAGCAGAGACTCTGCCCCAGCTTTTCTGATCCTTTAGGATTGGATTTTGATCCTTTTACAGCAATGCAAAAGAACAATATCAGGATTAAAGACCTGTCTCGTTCACTTTAATGTGTCTTTATCACATTTCATCCTTCCAAAGCTAGTATGAGATCCTAGGACAGAAACCATATCTTTGTGCTCTATTATATAATTTTCCTCTGCTTATATTTGCTCTGTTGTGTTGATGTTGGTTGTTCCCCCTACCTGTTTAGTTCTCTTAAAACACTTTTTTAGTTCTCTTAAATGGCTTTTCTAGTACACTAGGTGGTTTCCATTAAAGACTTCATTGAGAGCGGACACCTTATTTATGAATAAGTCCCAAATGCTTCCTTTCTATTGTAGACATGGTGGTGATTTTTAAAAACCCTTCATCAGAATCAGTATTTTTTATATGTTACTCAAAAATATTTATTGATGCTTTTACCTGCAATTGTCTCCTCTTCTCCTGAAACAGAAAACTTACCAGCATTGCACATCTCACACATTAGCACTGAGATAACATTTAAGGCACGTAATTCAATTTTTTTCATCTTAGAGCTGGCTACCTTTTATTCCTCCATATCACTTTCCTAACACTAACATCACTTCATTCTGAACTACTCCATTGGCTAGCACAGTGCAAATCAGGTAGGTGAACGTCTGTTTTCTATATATTTTTAACTCCCTGTGGGATATTGGTGCTTAATCTGTGAGTTGCAACAAGATTTGTTTCAACTTAACTGATTTAGAGTTTGCTTAGTCTGTTACTCTTGTCAGATTGTCTTTGTATAAAATTTTCAGGGATGTCACTTAGTGGCATAATGTCTTCTAGACACTTGCCTCTGGCTCTGTCTTTCCTGTTTTTCTTTTTTTTTCCTTTTTAAAGCCTATACACATCTTCATTAGTCTCTCTGACAGTTAAGAGTGACTTAGTCCTATTACTTTCTTTGAAACAATCTTATCAATTTTGGGGTGCTTTTGTTATGTCTACTTCAATTCTAAGCATTTGTTTTTGGTTTTGCAGTTCTAGTAATCTGATCCATGATTTCCAGTACTGACAGTGTATTGTTTTAATTCCTAAGGCCACAAACCCTTTTTCTTATTGTACAGTTTTGCTTTCTTACTCTCCTTATGCTTTTCACAGTATTCATTCATTGGTTTTAACACTTGAGCATCTTTCTTTGAGAGAAGATACATCTCCTATTTTGCAAGTTTACAGCTTAGCCTATTCTAATTTATGTTTTCTTTCCTACAGTCTGATTTACATTGGGAAATGTGTATAAAGTTGCATGCATAATGACAATTGTTGGCTTTTCTTTAGTACCTCCTGCACTCCAGAAAATACTAGGCCATCTAATTTAGAGATTAACTAGAGAACAGAACAATATCTCTAAATAGTTTTCTGACCAGAGATGGTATACATTACTGTACTTTTCGTTATGGATGGAGATAGCTGTCATCCTGCACATCATGCAGGATGAGACTCTGAGGAATATTCCAGATTAGGGTACTTTTTCTAGTTTCAAACCAAGTCCCACCTTTCTAACAAAATAAAACCAGAAAAAAAGCCCATGAATGCCTTCCATACGTACTTCAAGAAAAACATTGCACTGAGTTGTTTAATATGCTATGAAAACATAATAATTTGACTGTAACTGCAGAATTTTACAAGGATGGTAGTAGAGAATTAAAAAGAATTCATGTACAATTTGCTTTGGAACTTTTCTTCTTCCAATGGACTGAATAAAATTATACTGGTTTATCAAGAAGCTAAGGAACATGATAATAAAAATTATTATAATTTCAAGTTAAGAATGAATTAGATACAATTTTGTGCTCTTCCAAATTAAATTGTGTAATTTCTTTGTGTGAGTTTAGGGTTTTTGGTTTTCTTACTTCCATTTGAAAACTGATAATTCTAATTTTATTATTATGTACATAGCAGTAACAGAATACAATTTATGGGACTATTTCATAAATTAGAAAGTAAAAACTGAAAACCAAAACCAAACCAACTATAAAACTTTAATTAAAGAACTCAGCAAGTTAGTCCTCTTTCATGTATATCAATAACATAAAGGAACTTTTCTTTTTTTCTTATTTAATCTCATAAAAATGCCTGAAATATTAATTTTTTTTATATCGCTAAAAATACTTAAATGAGTAAATGCTTGTCCCAAAGGAATAAATCTTATTAGGGACTAGTTAAAAAAAAATTTTTCATAAAGAGCTTGTGACAAATAGAAACTTCTTATTTGCTTTTGTTTTTCCGACTGCTTTACAAAAGGAACTGATTAATTTGAATTTGCAGGCAGTTAAAAATGAGAAATGAAATAAAATTTATTGCAAAGCAGTAATCTATTCATAATATAAAATTGCATTTAAAAAGCTTACAATGATAATATATTGAATTATTCATTCAAAACCATGTATCTTTGAATTTGGCCTCTGAGTGTGCTTGCAAATTGTCAATAAGCACTCATGAATTTTATTAATGCATTTTGTTGTTTAAAATTCTTTGATGGATTACACATATGAATATATTTTTGCATATAAATTATACGTGTACTCTCAGTTGTGTTAATTTATTCAAATGTTCATAACTTCAAGGAAATTACCTTCTCTGATTTTTTGGTTTGCTTATTTGTTTTAAAAATAAAGATAATACAACTTCTTTGCTACACAAGACTTACTTATGACAGTTACAAAATATCACCATAAGTGTAGTTGGGGTCGAGATACCAAAGTAATATTCTGCAGTTTTTACTCTTTTATGAGAGGATGATAAGTAACATAAAGAGATAACTAATATGGAAAATATATACACACAAAAATAATTTTTAAAAATCCCCCAAAACCACAAGTGATGGAATTTCCTAGGATGCTTGCCATTAATCATAGAATCATAGAATCCTAGAATGAGCCAAGTTGGAAAAGACCTCCGAGATCATCAAGTCCAGTCTTTGATTCACTACCACCTTGGGTTTGTAACTTGAAGGCTGGAAGGAAGAATAAAGTGTATACATGTCTTCTGTACTTTTTTCTTATGAAACTTTATTTTTAATTTCTTTTTGTAAGAGTCATACAGATTTGCACTACTTATGTGGCAGCCATCAGCTTTTGTCTCCGTTTTTCCAGCAATGTGAATATATGCTTTCATGGCCAAGATGATAATGGAGCTGCTAGAAGCCTAGAGCCTTTTTCTTATTTTTTCCTACAAACTTCATGAATTAAATTAATTGGATTCTTTATTTTTCCCTTTAAGTTTTTTTGTGCTATCACTAACCTTTTTCCACAGTCATTCATCACATATAGTTAAACCATTGCTGTCTGCACAGGCTATACTTTCCCAGCCTTCTTAATTTATTTGATTGTCATAACACCAGCAAACAGGGAACTGGGAGCTTGCTATGCTATGTTAAGCATAATTTCACACATCGAATACTCTCACTAAAGTTATGAAAGATCTACTTCCTGTCATTATTTTCCATGTTTTCTGTCAGTTGCAAATTCTAGGTGCATTATTGGTCCTAGTTGAAGAGTAATTTTTTTTGTTAAAAACTGAATCTCTGCATATGAATTACTTATTTACGTATTTACTGGCATAGTATAGTCATGATATTGTTTGCCTCATTAAGCGTTTATATTTCCATGTTGATAAGAAACTTGTCATGTGTGACATATTTCACTCATCTACAAAGAGCATTTCTTTAACCAGTTAAACTACATTCTGTAAGGCCTCAAGTCTTGGAGCTATGAGTTCAAGCAAGGGAGTTTTACTTTAAAAACATACAAGGCTCCAACAGTATATGTCATCTGGACATTTTAGAAGAGCCTTTGGTTCTTTAAACACCTTAAGAGAGAGTGTAAAGGAGAAACGCTACAAACATTTTCTCAGGAGATACTTTATGGTAAACATTAGAAAAAATAAGGGAACTTGGCAAAACTTTAAAGGGTAATACACAACCAAAACAAAACATTCCATAAAACACTGACTTAGCACATGCAACCTAGCAAAAAACAACCCATCCAGTATACAGCTACCCAAAATATTAAAAAAGGAAATTAGAGGAAGAAGAAAAGAAAGAGAAAAAAGGAGAGATATAGCTACCATTACTAGATCCAGTGTAGGTCCAGCTACAGGAGCTAGTGGGTTCAAACATGGATATGGTGGGTTCAAACATGCAGGGATCATGTCTTTGGTTTTATCTGCTCTAGGCCCTCTGAGGCCACCCCTCCCAGGAGGGATTTCCAGCCCACTGGCCACTCTGGGGCTCTGGAGTGGGATGAGGGGTGTTGTTCCCACTGTGCCAGCCAATCTAAGACTGGGTCAGGGGCTCCAGGGTGTGGTGTAGGCTGTGCTCCCCAGCTGCCTTTGACTGATGACTGCTCCAGGGTCACCTGGTGAGTCTTGAAGGGTTGTCACATAGGACAAAGCATGACCTCACCTCTGTGAAATTTGACTTGTCCCTCTACACACACACGCACACACCTGAGTTATTCTGAGCCAATATAATAATCCAATGCCTCACACACTTATGTGCTGGTTTCATCTGGGATAGAGTTAATTTTCTTCATAGTAGCAGTGTTTTAGATTTGTGGTGTTAGTAAGTTAGGGATGGATTTGTTATTGTTGATCAGTGTTTATACAGTGTCAAGGACTTTTCTGTTCCTTACCCCACCCCACACCACCAGCAAGGAGGCTGGAGGTACACAGGAGCTGGGAGGGGACACAGCCTGGACAGCTGACCCCACTGACCAAAGTGATATCCCATACCATATGGCATCATATTCAGCATATAAAACTGAGAAGAAGAAGGAGGAAGGAGGGATGTCCACAGTGATGGTGTTTCCCTCCCCTAGTAACTGTTATGTGTCATGGAACATGGATTTCCTGGCTGTACACCTTCCTGTTGATAAGAAGGCCTGAATGAATTCCCTGTTTTTCTTTGCTTGTCTACATCACTTTTGCTGTATCTCATCCCGCAAGTTCTCTCACTTTTCCGATTCTGTCCCCCATTCCAACAGAGGGGTGTGAGCGAGTGGCTGTGCAGTGCTTGGATGCTGGCTGACATTAAAACACAGCAATTTGTCAGGATTGGTCAGCATTATGTCAACTTATTGATGCAATAGCTTTCTCTGTTAGTCTCTTTGTTCGTAGGACCATTGCATTTGTCACACAATTAGCCTTTCCTTTGAGGTTCTCTCCAAGTTTTCACACTCATGGATGATGCAGATATGCACTTGCTCTTGGATCATATACATTGTCCTGATATTTGCACTTATCATTATAAGTCATCAGAAGAAAGATAAGGATAAAAAAAGCTGTATTCATTTATGGCCTCAATAGACACAGTAAGGTCTCTGTGCTGCTTTATCAGTACTGTATCTATTGAGGTTTATATTGTTTATATAATACTGCAGCCAACTAAATAATATTTTAAGAATTCTGACATTTTTTATTAGTGCAGAAACTGACCGCAGTGTGAATCGCAGTAAAAAACACTACCTATTTAATCTATACAATTGCTCTAGTTACTGTAGAGCAATAGATCCCTCCAGAGATTTCAATACAATGCCAATATAGATGTCTCTGATATGTGCATTGAATGAGCACTCTCCCCCATCATGAGTATGTGGCTGAGTTGAGATGTACCACATACATAGGATTTTGTATGAACTTTCATTGTATTGTACTGCCGCTATTGCAATTTACTTCTGCCTGGCTTCTATAACAAAAGTGTGGTTTCTTCACCTTCTGTTCAGCGCACTGCTGCTGCAGTGGGTAAAGGCAGCTATCTACCCTCCATGGTTAAAATTACTGAACTCCAAAGAAATGAAAGAATGCCATTTCCCAGTCATTGATTTATGACCACTTTTAAATTTTTGCTAGTACTGGGATGTTTACTAGAGTTTTTTGTTTCTTGATTTTGTTGTTGGGGTTTTTTTAATATCAAATTTTCAGTCTATTTGAAGAGTACTGTGTTCTTATCAGAGGATCTTGGGTCAGCTTAGAATTACCTACATGACTCTGATTTTAACAATTGAAGCAGGAATAATGATTGCTGCATTCTTCCATTTACCTGAAATTACTTGGCCTTCCTTCCCATCACTCTTTTAAACATTCACAACGACCTTGTACCACAGTCACTGCAACTTAAATATTTAGATTTCTCAGTGTTTTATAGCCATGGAATTGTATTCCTGACTGATGCGCTTTCTCTACACAGGCATAAAATAAAACTTATAAAGTATTTGCAGAAAACATGTTAGGATTTTATTTTTGTGTGGAAATAGCAGCTTGTATCTCCTTCTATCTAGCGGTCTTTACTTAAAAGCAGAAAATAAAATAAAGAAATTAAATTACCCCCATGCTTCACAGAAGACTGCAGTTTTATGACCATTTAACATTTTTAACCTGTTTGTTTGTTTGTTTGTTTCTCTTGCCAAGCCTTTCCCTGAGCTACAGATGCCATTTCCTATTCAGCTGTTGCTCTGTTTCTTACAGACACCCTGCAGATCATATGGGTAACATTCCAACCCAAATTGAATCATTTGAGTAAGAAATAGCTTCTCAAAATCTGTTACTGTTTCCTTCGTATTCTTTACTTTATTCAGTTTGTTGGCTGTTATGTTAGTTCGGTTGGTTTTTTTTCTTTTTAACCAATAGTTTGGATCCTGAATACAGACTAAAAAAATGTTTGATTTTAAAACTGTAGTATCAGAAATGTTGTTACACCTAAAACAACCAACATCCAGCCCATCTGAGCCGTTTCTAATTTTTATTGTTTCACGCGTGATGCTGTCGAATTTGTTCGTAGTTTTTGCTCATTGCAAAAAAATGAAAAATTGCCACTGAGGTAATATGTCTTGCTATATTACTTCAGTGGCAATTTTTCCTTTTAAACAAACGGAATATTACCACTTTAATGTTCATTGTAAAGGAAAATCTTTGAGTTTCTCCCCTTCACAGTATTTAGAATTTAGAATCAATAGTACCTTTCCATGTGGCCTGAAGACAATTTATTGGAACCTTTTAGAACTCTCAATGTTTTTTTCAATTCAAATAAATAATTCAGTGTGGTACAAAGAAAATGACTGAAATATAGTGGCCAAGGGCTTCCAATTATCTTTGGGCAAGCTTGAAAATGGGACTTGTGCATACTAGTTTATCAATGAGAGTTTAAACCCAGGAACAGTTAACATAAATAAAAGTACCTTAGTTCTTCATGATTTTGTTTGTTTTACAGAGCTAAACAAGGTAGGAAAGCAATCTCCAGCAGTACAAAATGAGACCAAATATAGGTTTTTCATGGTGTTTCATGAAAGCCTGTACCTTCTCCATCAAACACATGCTTTTTTACACACCATTATTAGAATTATTCCCAGTGCTAAGTCATATACTGATACTTTAAACAAACATAAACATATTTCTTATCAAAAAGGTTATTTTTCTGGCCTTCCCTTTGATGATTGTGAGCCTGTCTGCTTTTGCTCTCTGCTGGAAACCTGGAAGGTCTCTGAAAAAGAACATGACAGAACTTTGGGGACCTGAGCAATTTGAAGATCTGTTTTCCTTTTTTTTTTTTTTTTTTGACTTTCCTAGAGCTTCTAAACCAGTGAAATTGTTCAAAAGCCTTACAGAAAATGTTGTGTCTTAGAATACTCCTGCTGTGCTTTAATAGCTTAAATTTATTCACATGGGTCTGCAATTAGTGAACAAAATCTAAAATTATCTAATTCTGAAAAACTGTCTGATAGATATTTTATATTTTTAACAAAATGACCTCTGATCTGTGAAAATTATATCACACTCCAGTGTAACACAAAAAGATGTTGTTTATATTCTTCATTAGACTTTTAAGTAGAGTAATTGAACAGGGGCACTTTATGCTTGTATGGACATGCACCTTAGAAAGAAGAATTAATCCTTGTGGGTCATTTCAGCTTTTTGGACACTGCTCTATCATGTAGTACCCCTGGGGTTCAAGTGTTTCCTATTTTATCTTTCTGGCAGAGTTTTGTAAATTGGAGAATCTTTCCTCTCATCTGTTAATTTATTTACTGTCATAACAACCGCATTTTATATTGAAAATTAGCCTACTCTGAAGCTTAAATATTGTTTTATATGTTTTATGGTTTCCATATTCCAAGTGAAAACTAAAATTTATGATGCCCTGGAGATACCACTTGTTTTCGGTCCTTCAAAGAGAAATGTTACATTAAAGACAGTGTTGGTAGCCCTGCAGCGTATCAGGAATTTATTACGAAATATAAACTGCACAAGAAACAAGATATAACAGTGAACATGGGCAAGGAACTGACATAGTGTATTTATTTTTTGGTTTAATGTGGAGTTATGAATATTTATTGTATTTGTGGAAATTGCAGTTTCTGAGCATAAAATAGTTTTTAATAGTTGATCTGCTTTTACCAAAATGTAACTCTTCAACTCATGCCAAGTTCTAGAAGCTTTCTGTGTATATCACCATTCGGAAGTTACTAAACACCTCCAGGGTGTTCATTAGCTGTCGTGCAACAGAAAGATTTATCTTCTTCTTTTTTTAATATAATGCTTTTATAAATTCCACTTAATAAATGCAGCACATTTTTTAGTACCACTCTAAGCAAAAACAGCAAAGATTTTCCACCAGTTGATACTGTGTAGTTTATCTTTCTCCACCAAAGACAGCTGCTCATGAGTATTCTTTGATTAATATGAGAAATCCCTGATAGGGAACTTTCATCTCTGGTATCTATTAAATTACAGGGGTTTGTAGTTGGAATTGTGCCTCATCATCTGAGGCTAAAATCTGGGCTTTCAGCACTGCATCTACAGACGGACAGTCAGTAGATGAACAAATAGAAAATACCAAGGCAAATGGAAAAAAAATGGCAGTGCTAGATCAAATGGACAAGTGCATCTGCAAAATAACATATTAAAGTTTAGAGAACCAGACTACATCAGCATGAGCAGAACAACCACAGAGAGAACAATTGAATACATCCTTCTAGCGTTTTGGAAAGAGTTGGCATGGCACAATTAGAGCAGGAATCATTAACAGTTCAGAAATGCTGATGAAGACAGTCAGCAAAACTGGATGACTAACAAGGACAGGCCAAACTATGTCTGCTATAATTATGTGAAATAATGATTCAGGCATATATGTACGAATATAACTGTCAATGAGTTAAGAAAATGAGTTATCTTAAAAAGAAAAAAAAACAAACAAAACAACAAAAAACACCCCTGAAGCAAAGAATGTTGAAAGCCAGTATTACAAGAATTAAAAAAGACATAAGTAAACAGATATTGGTTTTAATAATGCATGAAAGAAAAAGAGGGGAGTGTTATGTGGATATGATGTTTAAAAGCCTTATTACACTATTACATCTGATTATACTAAATTATTGTATTCAACATAACCTGTGTCTGCACTGAAACACCAAAAACTTCCTGAAATCTAGTAATTACAACGTAGGTCTATAAACTTTTGCACCCCCTGAGGCAGAGTCTCAGAAAAATTAGGGTGTGAGGGCCGTTGATCACCATTAAGAAAAGGTTAATTTGTATATTTCACAATAATTTCTTAAATTTTAGGGATATAACAACACCTCAATAATGCACCTAAATATGACGTGTCCTAATAGTATGAATCTATCAGTATTTTTAACCTGTTATCCCTTTGTTATAAAGCTATAGAAAGTATGTTAGCTCAACATCGCCTTTTACTTATAAATTGTTTTCTAGTGCCAATAATTTATTTTTTTATTCTAAGATTAGAACTACACTGCTTTCAGGTTTAATCGTGGGAGTGTGGAGATGCTCTGTGAACCGAGTCAGTTGCCACCTGAAGAGATCCTGTGGCCCAAAGAAATCCTTTAAAAGTCAATGATATTTTCCAGTTGATCACTGACTAAGGTCTTTATAGAAATGCAGTTATGCTCAGTGACTCAGAGTTCAGTTTCATAAATGACCCTAAAACAGCAGACAAAGGATTAGTTATGCTACAAAGAGAATCTAAAGAGAGAGGATTTTTGGTGTTTGTTTGTTTTTTTAATCTAACCTGGTATCTTGCAAAGATATCTTTATAACCTTGAAAAAGCATGATGTTAAAGACACTCAGCTGTGTTAAAATACCTCTAATTAGCAGCCTTGCAAATCCCTCATCCAATGATAAACTGTCCAAAGATGATAGTAAAATACCCTGATGGAACCTGGTCAATCAGCTTTATTCCCAGGATCCATTCTGACTTACAGAGGCAATGTGAAAGTCTTAGATACTCCAATTAAGTGCAATTTTGAACAGTAGTTTCCATTATTTCAGAGGGAATTCTGCACACAGAGTGTAAGAGTCAGACTAATATTAGTATTTATAGCAAGTAATTTGCTGCAATATTTAATTTTTCAAAATAAAGTGTTATTTAGTCTCATAATAAAAACTACAAAAGGCGGAAGTGAAACAACCAGGCAAGACTGCCACAGTTTTCCCACACAGTAGTGTAGGACTTTAACACAAAAGTATTTTCCCATAGGACAGAAGCAGGACAGAATCTCGTCATGTTAATTCCACCTTTTCAAATCCTGGAAGGTATCCCCTGGAAACCTTACATGGCCCTAGGATTTTCCTGTTTGTGTCTCTTCTGAGAAGCTGTGAGTACCTGAAGGGCACAACAAAATCTCCAGAATTATTTGAATGGTTTTGCCACTGTCAATAGAGCAAGCACCAATGTTTTCCTATTTGAGTACTTGCATGGCTCAGAATTTCACCTTAAACTGTCCTGCTGCTTTTGCCAATGTGCTCTTTGTTTCAGAGTGTTTTAAATAGCTTTCATTTTTTTGGTCACATTTTTGCAGAGTTTCCTATAATTTCACATGTTTAAGTTCAGGCACAACAGTAAGCACAGATATTTTGTTGGTTTGTATTATTCATATGTCCATTTAGCTATTTGAGATGGTGCATCTTATATGACCTTACTGCATCTCATGACTCACTACTGTCTTAAGAGCAGTTACAGGAATTTTCATTTAGTGAAGAAGTGCAGACTGTATTTCTTTTATTTGACTAAGCTGTTTCCTATTACTTATTGTACTCTCCTGACAGTAATAAATTTCATAATGGTTGCTAGATTTCAAATCAACTATTACACTATCTAGATGGAACAGTAAATCAATAATGGATGAAATATAAATCATGTCAAATTGCTAGAATGCACGGGGTTTTTTGCCTTAAGGTGTCACACTCAGCAATCACTGTAATATTTATTGAAAAAATAGCAAAATGCTATGAAATTAATAATAAATTGGCATTAATATATTAAGATGTTTTCATAAGCAAAGAGAACAGAGCTGGGAGGAGAAAAATGTGCTTTATTATGCACGCACTTAACGATCCTTATTTTTCAAAACCTAATTAATTAGTGTGCTTTATCACATACCTTGTTTTCTACACTTCTTTTGAAGCTCCCATTTTCAAAACCAGATAAAACTGGATTACAGTTTGGTGAAATACTCTAACAATAGGGGTTAATATTTGTATTTCAATAGCTCTTGGTGCTTCATAGTTCTACTTAGAAGAAGTTTCTAATGGGATAATTTCTCATGTATTCATCTTTATGCTGTACTCAAAGAGAAACATAATAACCACACAGTAAACTTTGACATATGGTCAATATGACTAGAAAATTAAATATTGGTATAGACACAATAAAAATACAGCTCAGTTCTGATTCTGTGCTTCATGCTGCACTTATTCACATTGGCTAAACCAGAGATTGAACTTACAAATATTGCATAATCAAGCCCTAAATTGCGTATTGGAAGATGGTACTCAAGTATAACCCAACATTCATAACTTCATATAATTAAGCAATATACTACCAGGTTCTGTAGTTCATTGAAGTTTTAGTAGTCAGATGTCTATCTTCCCTTGTCTCCCCTCTTCCCTCCTCTCCCCTCTTCCCTTTCCCAAAAGGAATAATAGATAGAAGTATAATACTTACTGCTGATTTTTTCAAATTTTTATAAAATAGATTTGGTAAAAAAAAGGATCAAATCAAATCAATTAATTAAAAGTTTTATGAGATATTCATAAGGTATCCACAGAAAAACCAGCCACAGTTTTCATGTCCTTAAAACATTTTTAAGGTGCTCAGAGCCTCCTAGATTAGTTAGCTGGGGAAAAAAAAAAAGAAATGAATGTGGATATAAAACCTCAAAAGGTTTCTTATGTTGTCCTTTTCACTCCAGAGAAAGAAGGAAAAACTGTAATGCTTACAATTTATTTCTACGGTCTGTCAGTAATGGCACAGAAGTCATGAAAACCTCTTGTTAGTAAAATTTAGAAGCTTGTTTTCTAACACACACAGAAAAAGGAAGGGATGTAATTTTTGCAAGCAAATTCATCTGATTAATAATTTTTCTTGATATGTCTCTTGGAAATTTATTAAATGGTCTGTCCTGACATGTTTCGAGATAAATACTTTTACTCTTTACAAATTGTTTTACCAGCCACTAACTGTTATCATACACTAGAGTCAAGCACATTAAAACAGGAAAAAGCCCTGGACATTAAGCAAAGAGCAGAAAAAGTCCCACTTTGTGTTAAATTGATTAAAATAATCCTAGTTTCCTCAAATATAAAATATGTGCAGAAATATGGAAATTCACCAGTAATGACTTTTTGAGTTTTATTCCTTCAGGGGAAGTAGCATAAGTATCTGCTAAACTGATATTTAAAATAATACAGACTATATATTGCGCAAGATAAAAAAAATACATACCATTTCAGAGAGTTCTTATTTGATTATTACCTTGTTATTTCTATCAAAACATTATATAATGAAAAAATATTTAAAGTTCTGTGCATCATAATATACTAGATAAAGTCTCAGAAGTCTCTTTTTTTTGAATAATCTTTAGATTTTTACAGATGAAAACTGAGTCTCACCTAGCAAAGGAAGCTTGAAATGCCTAGATACACATTTCTGTCCTACAAGCATTATGAAAAGAATTTGCTTTTGCAAGTTGTTTGCTTTATGATACAGTGTACCAAATGACTTGCTGAAAAATTGGACAAATTCCAGTCGAACAGCTAGTATTCAAATTGATAGTGACAGCCCATTCTGAAAAAAAATGTTATTTTCAAATGATTGATATGAATTCAAAGGGGTGTGAAGAACTGTAGTGTTCATGTTGCTCATGAGCTGTTGACAATTTGGCACATCTCTAATGCTGATTAGAAACAAGCCAGGACACTGTGGTTTGCATTCACATTAAGCTTACAGACCAAATTAAATTCTTTTATTCATAGGAACACTCAATAAACTAAAATATACCAAACATTTAAAAATCAAATGACCTTTGTATCAAGTATCTCAATATGTATGATAACAGTATTGAGTGATTAAGAGATAGTAGGGGAATTTTAACAAATATTAATTAAACTGAGCAAGTGACCTCGGTGATATTCAGTTCCCTAGTGAACTGCTGATGTTTTTAGAGATACAATAAAATGAAAAAAAAAAAAGAAATTGGAACTGTGAAAAACTTGTGTATATTCTTCACGTTTGAGCTGTAAATAGAGGAGCTGGTACTTAAGAATCCTTTTTTAGTATTTATTTATACAATTCATATTTAACCTGTGCAAATATTAGTGCTCCTAGGATTATTTTTTTTAAGAGCTTTTTGTCTGACAGTCTTTCTCAATGGCAGTGCTGGTACAGACAACTAAAAGAATGTATCAATGTTACTTCTCCATCAGGCTATTATTTCTCAATTGGTTCTGCAAAACATCAGCATCAGGAAAGGCAACTCTCACATTCCAGTTACAAAACTGCTGGGATATCTGTGTTTTAAGATGACTCTGATGTATTTCTCTAAGATACCTCCTATTTATTAAGAGATCACTGCTATTATTTCACACTGGTCTTGGCCACAGCAACTGCAAAGTGATCAAATTCAAAACCTTTGTTGATGGGAGGAAAAGTGCCAGAAAAACCTCAACTCTGGACATGAGGAGAGCAGACTTCAGACTGCTCAGGGAATTAGTGAGTAAGGTCCCCCGGAAAAATGCTTTTGCAGGTACTGGGGTCCGTCGGATGCTTTTACAGGTGCTGGTCACTTCTTAAACATCACCTCCTAAGGGCACAGGAGCAGACAATTCCCAACTGTCAAAAATCAAGCAGGCAAGGGAGAAGGCCAACTTGACTGAGCAGAAATCTTCTCTTGGAAATAAGACAAAAAAGGAAGGTGTATGCCCAGTGCAAGCAAGATCAAGTGACATGGGAAGAATTTAGAGATGCTGCTTGCCACTGTAGGGAGAAAATTTGTCCGACCAAAGCTCAGCTGGAGTTAAAGCTGCTAGAAATCTGGGGGACAATAAAAAGAGTTTTTTCAAATATATTAATGGCAATAGGCAATACAGAAATATCTTTGGCCCATTAAACAATGAAGATGGTCACCTTACAAACAGGGACAGAGACAAGGCAAAGGTGTTTAACACTTTCTTTGCCTCTGTCTTAAAAACAGATGACAGACCAAGGGGATCTCAGTGCCTTGAGCTGGAGAACCATGACTGTGAGAATGATCGACTCCCAATCAACCCTGAAATTGTATGGAATCTGCTGCTCCAGCTGGATCCCTACAAATCTATGGGACCTGATGAGGTTCATCCCATAATCCTCAAAGAGCTGGCTGATGTCATTGCAAAACCTCTCTTCATGATTTTTGACTGGTCTTGGGAATCCAGAGAGGTTCTAGCTCGCTAGAACCTGGCAAATGTTGTCCTAGTTTTCAAGAAAGGCAAGAAGGAGAACCCTGGAAACTACAGGCCTGTCAGTCTCACTTCAGTGCTTGGTAAAGTTACGGAGTAGAAAACCTGGATTCACTCTTTTCTCAACTTTAGACAGTACAGACCAACAGCTACCATCTGCCCAGCTGGGATGCCTTCAGCTGCTTAGCAACAGGGACCTCAGCTAACCTGCCTTAGTCTAGCAGGGGCTTCTTGGCCTCGTTGTAAGAGTCCTAGCTTTTTATTCTTTGAACAAGTGTATTCCAATCTTTTATTGAATGTTTATTTGATGAAAAACTGCGCAAACTAGCTTGGGGGAGAAATACAAATCTGAGTCTATCCCTCCCTCAGGTAAGTGCTCTACATGCTGAGCTAGAAAGTTACAGTCTGATGAGTCTTAAATTATTTCTGCACAGTGGCACAGCTTTGAGAAGCTTACCTGAAGTCTGATCGTTAGGTGTTCTCCTAGGAAATGACAGACTTTTTTAACATCCTAACACAAAGAAGGGCACTGAAGTGCCTGTGAGAATGGCCTAACACCAGCTTGTTCTGCAAAACTGCCATCCCTCAAAATCTTTAAAAGAAAACAGAGACTTTCTGCTTTCCTGTGGAAGAACAAATATACATCAAGCCCCACGAAGCTGTATGAATTCTGAGCAAATCTAAAAACTCCTTCAAGGTCTTGCAAGGTAATAAACTCAGCCACAGGCAAATGAAATTGAAAGCCTTCTCTACCTAACACCTGTTCATGTTTCCAGATAAGATAGTTTAGTCATTTAATGCACTGGCTCTAAATATGAATTGCTTTGTGAGGACTCACAGCTCTCTGCACGAATAATCCAGGACATTTTGAAAACTAATCTGGGTGTAGAAATTCCTTTTTGGAAAATGGATAACTGAGAGTCAGCTGATGCAGTGCTGCACTTCCCAGAAGCAAATATGCAGTTAAAAGATGTTGCTAGATGCTAATATCAGACTTGTTTTTTTTTTTTCAAATTCTGGTTCTTCATTTCCTTGGAAATATTTCCAGTTGTTTTCTTGTTCTTCTAACTTGAGTGAGACACTGTATTTATTGAAACTAAAAATATTTTAAAGATAATTCTATTACATGATATTTTATTAAGCATCTTATCTATTTTTAATAGATAAATGAATTTATCAGTAGAGTTTCACTTTCCTTTGACTACCAGGATTACATTAGAGGCAGGAGAAGATCAGATCTTCAATAATGATTTAACTGCTGTTCTTTCAAATCATGGTAGGACTTTGTCACTTTTTCCAAAGGTGTACTGGTTTAAGAGTTAACCAGCAGAGGAAATGCACTCAACTCAAAGGAGAGATTATAAGTCAGAATAACAATTTATTAAAATAATACAGTGAGTACAATCATACAAACAAACAATTGGTCTCAACCCACAAAAACTCAAATGTATAACCCAGTACCCTGGGGCATGAACAAAGTGTTCCTTGGGCCCCGCTTGAGTCCAAAGTAAAGGGAGAGGGGAAGAACCTGCTGGTGGGAGAGCTGCTGCAGTCTGACCAAAAGTGGTGATTGCAGTCCAGTGGTGGTCTAAGTCTGGTTGAGAGCGATGAGCTGCAGCCTTCCTCTGGATCCCACGAGTGGTTAAAAAATGTTCCAAGACTCCAAGATTATATATCCTCCAGTTCAGGCAGGAATGCTCAGTGCAGTGCTTCCCTCAGGGCGGGGAGTTCCACAAAGGGTGTGAGGACAGAAACATCCTCCTATCTCACAGGCCTCTTAACACCTAGTTTATAGCCTGAGGAGTCAGGCTCTATGGGCAGAGGGTGCGAATAGTCTATTGACAACAATAGTCTGGTTTCTGGGAAATGACATGGAAGGCTATAGAATACAGTTTTGGGTTACACCCATACCATGATGAACTGGTCTCAGCTGCCCTAACTAGGACAAAAGGCTACTGTGTATTTTATGTTTTGTTAAGGCAGTTGAGTATTTCAGAAGAAACAGAATGTGAGTTAAAAATGTGCTTTTGGGAGAAGAAAATAAAGATAATGAACTACTATATCATTTGTACTATCATGTTTCCAGAATCTACTGTGACTAGTGAATTAATTTCTAGGAGGAAAAAGTCCTGCAAGAGTGTTTTCATACTGCTATGTACTTCTGAAATATACATTTGGTCTTTTTGTTAGGAATAACATACATTAATGTTCCTCACTCTATGCATAGGAATACAAGGACACACTGATATATAAAAAGATATTTCATGAATAAAGGTTAAAACAGGAAAAGAAATCTGAAAAATGCCTTAGAAATAAACTGATGTTGCCTAATTTAGCTCTTGTAAATACATAAACTGGATTATTTTTAAAAGCCTAAAATGTACCAACAACTTCTTTTTGTAGATTCCTTTAGTATTCATGCTCTTTATGTTTTATTTTCTATTCAGAAGCTTTCCTGGCTACAGCTGATGAAAAGGTACTTTCTCACATACCTCATCTTGTGGGTATGGCCTCACATTTGCCCATGCCTCTGAGATGAGTGTTATCTTCTCGCCTTTTACACCCCTCCAGAATAATACATAGTTATACTGTCTGGAAAGTGTTCCTACACTCAGCTTTAAGAATGTCACACCAAAACAGTGAAGTTCTCTCTTAATTACTTATCCTGAAAACTTTTTGCTTACAAATGTCAGTAAGGAAAAAGCAGTAAAAAAAAAAGATAAGGGAAACTACCATTAACTATCCTCGATCTGCTTACACAAAGATTTAATTCAAAAATATCTTATTTTTCTTTCTTTTTTTGTACCTCACTGACAAGCTTTACATGCTTGCAAGATGCAGAAGATAAAGTTTAGGTTTGGGATATGTTTAAAATGTACTCTATGTCAGGTTCCATTTAAAGGAGAAAATTTTAGGCAGAAAATCATAGCAGGGAAGGCTTTGCCAGTTTTGTTCTTTTTGTATACTTTTACCCTTGTATAATGGTTTCTAGTAATTTACTCAAATGCAAACATGTCCCTCCAGGATCATTAATCCTAACTTATCCAAGAAGTAGTTTTGACCTTTTCTTCTTGGTCAAGATATTATTGCAATTACTATAGCATGTTTCCAGATATGTGAAGGTATTTCTTGAGAGTTATTCAAATATTAAGTTGTTAATCTGCCCAAATTACAATACAATTTCATAACTCTTAAGGCAACGGTCAGAAAACTTTCCCTATAATAAGTTTTAACTTTAAATACACATAAATGGCAACCATACTTCAAGCAACATCATAAACTTCAACATAGATGCCAGTCCTTTATGGTAATGAAAGTCTATAAATCCTTGGGGATGGCCAGAGCAGTAACAACTTTTCTCTATACTAAACATTTCAAAGAAAACCTAAGAGGATCATGTACCTGAAGAAATCAGCTGATATGCAAATATAACCTAGAATATTCCATATATTTCAAAAGTTAATTTGAAAAAGTTTTGAAAGACAGAACAGGAAAAAGTGTTTAAATTTTTATTCTTTACAGGGAGATTCTTTTTTCTTTCCAAGACCTGGATTTGGTTAATTTGTTGACTTTTCAAGTTTCGGAAAACTCCCCAGAATGCTCTCTCATTCTTAGGCACTTTTCTTTCCATCATAACTGAGGCCCATATCTCTACTATATTCTTCTCTCAGCAGTGATGCTGCATAAACTTTGAGATTCCAGTTCTATACTGTGTCATACTTGCCCCTATCCATATTTTCAAACTTTTCTTTCCAAGTATATGTAAGTGCAAACATCTGGAATTTCTCACTCTTTCCTCTTGACCAAAGGACTCTTCCTACTTTTCTTATTCTATCTTCATAAGAAAAAAAAATCTAACTGGTAGCACAGTGAAATTTCTGTATCCCACATCTAATCTATTTTAAGACCCATGTATTCTGCAACTAGAGGAAATACGGTACTGCATTGCAGAAATAGAAATTATTTTTTTTTCTACACTGAAACAACATTTTCCCCCCTTTTGTGTATCAGCACATGAAATTATACATTGTTTAGAATATATATACTGCGAAGTGTGAATTTTGTTTTAATTTTTTAACAGACTTTGCCTTAATTCATACAATGTTTAAGTAGCGCATGTAGAGACAGAAGTACTGAATGTTATGGCACAGAGGAGGTGATTAAAAAAGCTTTTGGAACCAGGTGGTCTTTGCATTGCCAAAGTAATGAATGCTGGTTGCAAGAATCCCCCATGAAAATATCTGTTCCACAAGAAATATAATGCTATAACAATTCTGCATTACACAAGAAGGAGACTGTGTGTTGTTATCAGAGACGCCTATTCATCTTTGTATTTCCTTCTTACAGAAGTCTTAGCAACATCTTCTGTACTCAAAATGGAAAAAAAAGGGTATTTCTCCATTTTGTGGTAACTGTTCAATCTGTATTGTCACTCATTGTGTACAATCATTGGTAATTTTTTGTGTTGTTATTTGTAACAGCGGGGTAGCATAGAAGTACAAAAAGTTTTTCAGCCAGTGAAAGATGCTTAACACAAAATACAAAACTTTCTGTGAAGAATTCATCTGTGTGTAGAATTCCATATTTTAGATCACACAGCTTCCTAATGCACTAATTCTCATTTTTGAAGATACTTCTCCTGCAAACTTGCCACTGAGGAAAGTTACTGTTGTACCTCATCCTTGTCAAACTCTTGACAGGCTTTTTTGAATGGGCATAAAGCCATAGGAGTTTGGTAGTTCTAGGCTATATAAAACTATGTTTTGAAGATATCTTGTGCATATATAACCGCATTGTCAGCTATACGTGGCAGCTAACACAACTCATGTACAGAGGTAAAATGTCATTCCTAACCTCTTCTGATCCAAAATAATTTTTCTTTTCAAATAGCTACTGAATCGTCAGATTAAATATTTTTGAAACATATGAAGATAGATAAATTTTTTAGTTATACGGTAGAGATTTTCATTACCAGAGGTTGCCTATTATTACACAGATAAATAAAAAATGAGGTCTTACTACTTCTAAATAAGAACAAAAGAAGAAAAATGCATAAAGCAATATACTGGTAAAATTAGGGAGTGCTGAAATATTTCAAAAACAAATGCAAGTTTGTACAAAAGAGCATCCTCGTGGTTGTTATCTCTTCTTTATGGATCACAGTGCTAGGATTTTAAGGCCACACTGTTTGAGGAAGTTGATCACTGACAGAGGAAAAGAAAGCACCTATTCTAAGCCGTGTTCTGTGGTAGCTGTCCACACAAAATTGTATACATACATCAAAAATTCTTTAAAGAAGAATAAATATATTTTATTCCCTAATGTCCTCTCCTTTACTCAAAAATTTCACTCTTTAGCAGCGTATACAAAGAATTGTGTTCAAAAGATATAAAAAACAGAATTACTGGATCTAGAAAGAATAATCAATACAAAAAAATGTGAAAATACTAAGTATACAATACCTAGGAACTCAAGATGCAATGAGCTCAGCTATGATGGATAGACTTTTTTGAAAGGATTTTCCATCTGAAAAAAAGGACCTCCTTTTTAATAGAAGTATGCCAGATGGTTTAGCAGAACATCCATTCATCAGTCTGATAGAAGACTGTGTAATTTACTGCCTGTGATGATAATGATAGTTCCTAGATCTATGAAAAAAGACTGAATCATTTTTATACAGAACTTGGTGGGCACTGAATTCCAAAACAAAGAGGAGAGGAAGAAGTCTTGACATAGATTGTGTGTATCATTCTGTTCTTTCAAGAAATACATGACCAGTGTTGTTCCATTGTACTAGACTCAATGAACCAATTTATGAATTAACAAGTGGCAGTGTGAAATAGCAGTTGCTAAGAACAGCATGTGTTAACCAATGATTTAAGAAAATATTTGTGCATGTGTAGAGCTCCATTCATAAAGAGCAAATAATTGAGGTTGAATTTTTTGAAAGAAGAAATCAGTATGTGTATTTACATCTGACTATTCTTTTTCTCCAAGATGCAGGAACAAAAAACAAAATGAATGTAAGTACAATCTGTCAATTAAATTATATTCAAATGCAGAATTAAGTACAGTTTTGTCCTAGTAACCTCACAGTGTGGCATGGTAAAGTTACCTACATATAATAGTTATTAAAGCTGCAACCCCCATACTCCTTACTTTCATCATTCTTATCTCAGGAATGAATGGAAATAGAGAGAGAAGCTATAGACAGCTTCCATAGCCATTTGCAAGGGCTCTTGACCGCTGTCATCTGGGATTTGGTTAGTGCCATGTCTATTCTACAGCTGGACAATAGTATCCTTAAGAATATCTGGAGGAAAGAGTAATAATGGATAATTCTATTGACTCATTCTGAGACTAGGAGACTTACACGTATGGACGTATACCTTCTGTTACTCTCTAAAAAATGAAGGAATCTGTCCTGTCTTAAACATTGCAGATAATGAAATATAACCAAATCTAAATTGCACTTTAAAATATTTTCCTTCTTTGCAAAGTTGGGTTTTCATTGCAAAAACACCCCAGATATTTTCTTCTATTCATTAAGTCAAAGCTGCTTTTTTTCAGAAAACACAATAAAGGTAGCCATGGAATGAAATATCAAAAATAAACCCCATGTCATCTGTCTGTTTCTACATATATGACTGCTACTGAAGTGCATAAGCTCTGTACCTACATAACTGATGAGGTAATTAAGATCCTGTTTTTCTTTTTTTCCTGTGCCTGCTGGTAAATTCTAAGATTAGTGTTCAGTTTAATGTTGAGCTCCACACAGTGTTTCACTATCATGCTGTAGACAAATTGTTGGAGTCCTGAACATTAAATCAATAGGTTTTCTGTCTTATTCAAATAACCAAGTTTCCCTTAGGCGAGCCCCGTGCTGATACCCCAGTGTGAAACTCGTTATGTCTCTTGTGGACTAAAATATGACATGTTATCTAATAAATTATGAATACCACATGTTATAAATACAAAGAAGTTTACTTATTGAAAGAAGAATTCAGTTTTTCACTGCCTTAGAATTCAGTTTAAGGTAAATATTAACTTGGGACTAAATCAGCCATTTGTCTTAAAAAATAAAATACAAATAAATTTAGAAAGACTAGATGGGATAATTGAAAACTAATTCCAAGAAACATATATGTAAAAAGTTAGATGTCAAGATGGTGGTTAGGTGGTGGTTGTGCATGCAGATTAAAATATTTCTGTAAGAAAAGCATGGAGAGAGATAAAGAAATGGAAGGAATTAGAGCTAAAGGCAAGCTCTCATGCTAAACACCAAATCTGTCATTGACTGCTATGAGAAGGGCTTACTGCAACTATAACTTTTGAAGAATCAGGCTCTAGCAGAGTAAATTATTACTTCAATTATAATTAAAATAGTACTTTAGGTAGAACAGACTATATACTTCATATTACTGCTCCAAGTTGAAATCCAACTGAAAGCCTGAATTTCAACAATAATGCTTGCACTGAACTCTACTAAAACTGCACTATCACCCCTCAAATTTTGTCTTAAATGCATTTATTTCTGGAAAGTCTGAAGTTAATAAGACAAAGTATGAGGGAGAGATGAGGCTACGGAAGAGAAACTATCCATTAAGATCTAGGAAAATGGTTTAAGGAGAGAAGCACTGTAGAGAGGTGATTGTCAAAAAGAAAAAAATAACTGAAAAGTAAAGAAGATTTATGACAGTGGAGACAGACATAAAAGCCGATTTGATGTGGGAACGATCCTCCTCTAAAAATCTAGAGATTGGTCATAATCAAAATCTGTTATAAGTTTTCTGCTTCTTTTCATGATCTATTTAAGAAGTTGCAGAACACAGAAAATTATCCATAGAAAATTATTGTTTCCCTATGCAAAAATAAGAATAGGGATGAAAGGAAAGATCACATAGTAAGGTCTTTTATTAATAGGAGAAAATATCATTTTATCATTTAAAATCTCTCGAATTTCTCATGCACATTACAAGATTTTCTGTCAGCGCTCAATTCCTAAATGAAATTTGTTATATTCAAACAAAATGCTTTGTTAAAAACATCCAAGGGATATTAGAGGAATATTTTTTATTTCATCAAATTAATGTATATGAAAGGAAAATAAATTATTATGTTAGTTAAAACCAAAACTGCTAAGAGGCTGTATACTCTGAGAGAATATGACCTTAAGCAGCCACACCCATGAACAGATTTCTTCAGTGCTTTTTTATACGTGTCCACCTACCAAGCAATGTAAACCCACTGTTGATACTGGCCCAACAACTAAGCCCTTCATCACAGCCTCTGATATCCATTCTAAATTAGTTACAACCTGTTCTCACACAGGAAGCCAAAACAAATGGATTTAAACTCTACTGTATGATTTTTAGCAAAGCAAGTCTCACAAGCTCTTTTCTCCCATGCTCTCTCCTGTTAAAGACAAGTTGAAGACAACTGTAGACAATTCAGCATTGTGACCGATTTTCCAATCAATTGGAATTATTTTATATGAGCTTTAAAAAGGATGTCATTTGGCACCACAGTGAGTTTGATACATGACTCTTTTCACAGTATTTTTTTAATTTTAAGCAAAAATGAACTTAGTATACAGTGTTTTTCTCTCAGATAAATGACTATAACATTCTGCACATTATACAAAACCTAACATCATGAATCGTTCATGACATTACAGATTTAACAATAAAACTCAGTTCTGGCAATTGCATGAACAACCCCAGTAATGTCAATGCAATTATTTAGATTGAATTAATACAGAAATATTTGGAGAATGACTACAAATCTTAGTGAACAGAAATCTTGCAAAGATTCACTTTTTTTGCTGCCCTAATTGGCAAATTTCAGCTTAAAAGTCGAGCTGGTAATACATATTAACACATTCTAAATCATAAATAAAATAATTATTAAGCCTCCAGCATTTCTATTTCTCCTCCAAAAGCAAAACTCTAAAAGAGAAGGAGTTTTGTCATAAGATTTCCATTTTTTAGTTAAAATGAAACATAAAATGTATGAAGGTCACTTTTGCAAACTGATGCAGATCTTTGGAGTCCTGAATAATATGCCGAGTTGAAATGCTGCCTTGAACTTTGTGTGATGGAATGGTTGTTTCTTCATACTGCTGATGTGTGACTTCCAGCTGTTTTCCGTCCATCCAGTGAAATACCACACCATTACACGGAGAAGCTGACGATCGTAATCAGGCGTCAACCTCGTGAAGGCAGATACTAGTTTGATGAGCTGCTTTTTGCCCACTCTGCTAGCAGTAAAGGAATTAGATCAGATCTCGGATGCATTCTCATAACCTATTGCCATCAGGACCTTGATGGAACAGCAAAGATATTTGATATCTAAAGAATAAAAGCTGTAGTCACAGAGTTCCTTTAGAGTATCTATTGCTAGCAAGTAAAATCAAGGGGATAATTTATCGCCAGAATATAAGCAAAAGTATTTTCATTTACATTTAAAGTTTTATTCTATTAGAAAAATTAGACATTTTTCCATATAATGAATTTTTGCTTTATCTTAAAATGGAAATACTTCTTCACACCTTAATGTCTCTTTACAGCTTTTGCTATAATTTAATAGAGTGATTGTACTCTATTAGCAGCTACATTCTGATCAGGATTACATAGGATCAATAGTAAAATGTTGAAAAATAAAATATGTTTCATAATTTTACTTCATAACCTTATGAAATACTTCATAAAGAATCTACCTGTTCACTTTGATCTTCATTTTTTTATTGTTTACATTAATTGGATTTTTTCACAAAAGCCATCTTTTACTATCAAGGCATATTTATTGGCTTTGAAAGTGTATTCTAATGGAATTTTCTCACATAACCTTTAACAGTTTAAACAGGTTAAATTTTAATGTCATTTATGTTGGAAAGGTGTTCAAAATATTATACTATTAAATATTTAATGACATCATTATGGAAAATTTAGCTATTTTCAAACTAGACTCAGGAGGCCAGAGGTATCATTTCACACTAGGTTTTGAATCGTTAAACAGGTCTACTGAGATTTGTAATCTTTTTCAAAATTTAATAATATGGTTTAGGTTGCTGCTAACTTTGCAAAATATAGTATTCTTGCACAGATGTGATTGCTAATTAAAAAGTCTCTTGTGATTGCAAATGGGTTTCAGGGTGCTGTTTTTGTTCATGTTGGTATCATTTAGGAAAATTTGAAGCATTCAAGTATTTGTGTATTCATAAACATAATGTACATAAAAGACTAAACTCAGTCCTAAGTACTGCATAGAGCTATAAGAAAATCATATTTACATGCAAGTGTCTTCAGTGGTTTATATCTACAATATTGTTGTCATTAAAAGAATTAATCTATGATGCTTGTCAGTCAAATAGTTCAATAATAACACTTGTACTATAACTCTTCTGAAGTAGTCATTTGTTGAAATATCTGCAGACCACGTTTACTGAGTATCCAAGAGAAAAGCCCTTATTTTGTGAGTGATTGAGAGTGCTTTAAACAAGCCTTCACACCCATTTTCAATGGGTGATGGGCATTGACATGCTGTTAGCAGAAATCAAAATAAGAACACAGCTGTGTTATAAGCTAACGTCCATTGCCTTTGAAATGAAGAAATATTAAAACACTTAAAATCATAGTATAGGAAGGTAAGCTAAAAATGCATTGTCACCTAATAGTAATTACAGTACAATACAGAAACAGAAGAATGTTAGATATACTTCAAAACAACAATTCATTCTCTTTCATTCTCTAGGTCCCATATAACTATGTTAAAACATAACTCAAATATAATATTTGTAAGGCATATTATGGTTAACTTCTTTCAAATTGCTTCCTTCAAAATTTACAGAGAAAAACTGCATGATAGTAATATGCTGTGTAAATTTATCTAGGTAAATTCTCCTATTTATTGATTATTTTAGATTGATCCACTGCTAAAAGATGTGGGGTTTAGCACACTACTCTAAAAAAAAATATCCAAAACCTATTTTAATACTATTTGGGGAAGTATTGAAGTACCATTATAAAAAAAATGTAGAAGAAAATACTGAAATAATGGAACTAGGGAACTTTCACTTATTGAAAAATATTTTCCTCCTTTTCTATTTCTTTTTCTTTTGGGTGATCTTTTTTTTAGAACCCTTATATGTAAAAGAAGTTTGCAGATTTAAAGAAATAAAAAATTAAATCAATAAAATGGCTGTGCTTAATATGCTGCCAAGTAATATATCCTAAATAATAATACATTTTCAACTGCAAGTACATATAGAAGTCCAAACAGACTGAAAAAGTCAATTTCTATCTGAGAAATGCTAGAATAAGGAAAACGAATAATTTTTGGTAAGTTTTACATTAACCACTGAATTGATATTCCTCTTTGTTATACTTTAGCATAGCTTGAATTACTACTATAAAAATAATTTTATTCATTTCCTCACATAACCTTTGTGACTGTAGAAGTGAAACAACTCAACCTCTTCAGAGGAAAATGTAATTGAGAATGTATTGCTAATATTCACTTTGCTAACCGCCAGTGTGTCTGTATGTGTGGGAGTATGTATAATTCAGAAATTGATGGCATGGGCAAAAAATGTGTATACCTGCCTGTAAAATTAGTGCACCATTTTCAGTGCTTGAAATCTGATAACTCCATACAAATGACCGCGATCATAGAAAGAATAGGTGGCATATAAAAGGCAGAAATACATTATCAAAACTCACAGCTTTATCAGATGTATATCTCAGCTAAAGCTGCAGTCCTGTGTTACAGAACAGATAACCTGATGATATCTGCAAAATTTTTCCATCATTTTAGATTCCCTCGCAAGAATTCCATCTGCAACACAGCTTTCTCTTCCTTGCTTCAGGACAATGTTGTGCAGATGAGAATTTTTGCCTGAAAGGTTTAGTAACAAGGCAGAAAAAGATGAAAACTTTAGATCTCTGACTACAGCAGTTGGATCTGAAATTTTGCTTCTTTTGGAATGCGTTACCAGTGGTAGGAGGATTTCTTCTTACAAATATATTATATATATGAAAAATCTTCAAGTAAAATATGTAATCAATCCTTCTTCAGGGAAAAGATTTTAAAAAAACAGTATTGCTGTGGGGTTTTAAGTAATTAGGTGTATATATTTGCAGGTTTGTTGCTTTTTTCTTTGTATATGTAGCCAACACAAATATCCATATTACTTCATGTATTTTATACTAAAACTATCAGAGAATAAATAAGAAATTTAAAGATTAATACAGAAAGAACATTTAGCTTAGAAGCTTCAATGTCCTTTCATATGTCAGGTTTCAGTTGTGTAACTGGGCTAGGAGTTCCATAAAATTTATTATAAAAGCACCATGCTGACAAAAGACAAAGCAGTCTTATTAGCCACAATGATTCACTATTCTTGGAGTCATTAAACTCTTTTGGAGTATACTAAAATAGAAAAGACAAAACATATCCTTTGCTTATACTTTTATGTGATACTTTTTTTTTCTTTTATTTTTAATCTGTGGATTCATGATTGGGCTCTACTCTCAGTGGAAAAATGCTGCTTTATATGTCTCCCAGATGTTAAACCGAAGGTTGTGATAAGCATTTGGTGATGACAGTTCAAGACTTGATTATTCCTTTTTCTCTAATTCAGTTGATCTGAAAATAACTGAATTTAAAAGGTTAAGAGTGAACATTGCAAAAATTGATCAGCAATTAATATAAGTGTGGAATAATTTTGAAGTCTAGTGATAGAAAATAAGAATGCAGACTTGAAAGTGGGGGGCATGAATAAATAAGTAAAGCAGACCATACTTTTTCAGACAATCAAAATTTGCCAATCCAGAGAGCTACAAACATCCATGGGAACAAAAAAATGGCATTGCTGATACATAAAGCAGAAATATGGCCTTCGATTAAATTAAATGCTGAGTGATCAAAGTTATACTTCTGGACACATGAGGACGGATGTTAGACTGTTGGCTAACATGAGAAAAAAGCACTTACTAGGCTTGAGCATGCAACAGAACCAGAAATAAATAGGATTCTAGTTCATATAGCCTATTGAAAGCTGGTGAGGAAAAAAAAGCCATGGAGTCTCCTGACAATAAACACAAAGGTGTAAGTGAACTGGAGAAAACCTGGGAAGAAGTTTAAGACTGGGCAGGAGACTAGCTTCTAAAGAAACTCTCTTTGCCTTGTTTGCCCTACTGCCCAAGAAGTTACACTGTAAGATAAAAATTTCTGCAGAGCAGTGTAAACAGACTATGTTAGGCTGAGCCCACTGTACTATGACATTAAAGTTTCAGTACTATGCTACAGTTTTTGTTTTATTTATAAAAATATTTCTGAGATTTAAATTATTAAAAGCAATAGAAACAAATTCAAAGGTACTTCCTTTTGACATTTTAGATAGATAGAAAAATTCTGCAGATGTAAAGAAAGGTAATATAGTTTTTTGGATAGCGATTCTCAATTTTTTATCAAGTCCACAGGGAAAACTGCAATTGTTCCCAGACTGTTCTTCAGATGTTGATGTACTGTAATTACTGCACAACTCCAGGCTAAAAAATAGGAAATGTATCAAAAGACCATCTCATCAGAACCCTTAAGGAAACAATTCCACCAACCTTTTACAACAATACTACACAGACTCAAAAAAATTCTGAATAAATATGTGTCCATTTAGGCATACTTTTAGTTTAGTGAACTAGAAATTTTCATTTTCTATAAGTAACAGTGGAGTACGCCATTGTAAATTCTGGTATTTTCCAAATGCATAAGATTGTTTTAGCAATGGTATTCACATTTACTGAGGGTGAATAACAGGACTGAGTCCTAACTTCAATTTTTTCATGTAAAAGAATCAAATACCATAAAAGGTCAGTATTAATACATGACTCAAGGCATAGGGCAGTACTCTACTAGGAGGAATATCTACTGGGCTGCCCAAAGCCTTGCATGGCCTGTGTTGATGGTATTTCCCCTCAACACACATGCTACATTTCATGGAGCAGCTTACACTTCACCATGTGTCTGCACAGCACGTAGGTGTAAGACCCCAGCCCCGAAGCTACAAGCTCAGACAGGTGTTTTACTTTAAAAATATACACAGCTCCAAAAATTCACCCACTGAACCTCTAGAACGGTCCTCCGTTTTTAATACTTTGAGGTAGCACAAAGAGAAGATGCTGCTCAGAAGATACTTTTACTGATAACTTCAGGAAATAAGAGATCTTGGCAAAAGTTTAAAAGGGTAACGTACAACCAAAAAAAGTATTCCACAAAGCTATGACTTAGCACATGCTAACACATACAACTTAGCAAAATACAACATATTCAGTCCCAAGTTACCCAAAATATTAAGAAAGGAGATTAAGAGAAGAAGGATTAAAGAAAGAGAGAAGAATAAGAGAAAAATAGCTATCTATAGAGACTCCTGGGCAAGTCCAGCTTCACACGGCCAGGTGGTAGGTCTCGAGCGAAATGGAGACCATGTGCTGCTGTTTTTATGTGCTTTGGTCCCCTGTGGCCACCCCTCCCAAGCAGGACTTCCAACCCACTGGTCACTGTGGGGCTTCAGGGCAGGGTGAGGGGCAGTGTTCCGAGTGTGCTAGCTAATTTAAGGCTTGGTTAGGGGCTCCGGGGTGTGGTGTAGGTCATGTTCTTGGGCTACCTTTGACAGACAGCTGCTCCAGGGTTACCCCATGAGGCTCACAGGGTCTGGCATGTGAGATAAGGCATCATCTCACCTCCAAGGGATTTGTCTCATCCCTTTCCCCCCCCACCCACACACTTGAGTTGGTTCCAACCCAATAATTAACATAATAATCCAGTGCCTCACAGTTGGGTAAGTACTTCCTGCTTCTGTCTTATTAGCTCAGGAGATATTTTTTCTTCCAGAGTTAATAGTCATTATCTCAAAAAGGCTGAAAGCCACTGCCCCAAACATAGCTCAGTGAGAAGTCTAGCTTCCTGACCCCAATTCTTTTGAATGTTACACTCATCATTAACAGTATCATAATTAAAGACTAACTGAATTTCTCTTGTAAACCTTATTTCAAGAATTTTATATGGATGTCAATTTACCATAATTATTTCTCTAAAGTAATGTAATTTTAATTACCTGTACCATAAAACTCGATATTCAAACGTTCTCAGATATTTCAGATAAAGTTCCAGTATCATGTGCTAGAACTGAGTATGTAATTCTGAGCCTCATTTAATGAACTGTACATCAAAATCCAAAATCTTACTCCCTTATAACAGAAACTGGTTAGTGTATATTAGAAGGTACAATTACAGAGCAGACAGATGTTCCTAATCTGCTCTCAAATGCAGACATAAATTTCCTCAGTAACTGTGGGGGGTGGGGGGGAATAACATATTTTTGTGTGTGTGGGAACTGCCAGTGTTGCTTTGCCTTCACCTTGCTATCCAACCAGTTGTAAAGATTCATAAGGGTTGTTTGCCTAAAAAAATATGTATCACACATTTTTAGTATTTTGCAGATAATATCTTACAATTCAAAATCAGTTAATTGAAATAGGGAAATTCTTCTTCCATGAACACAGGTGATAATTTCAACTACACTGCTTTTATGGAGTTCATCTGCTGTCAGTCACCAGTGTTTGATTATTCTCTCTTTTAGGTCATCCTCTTTCACTCAGTTCTCTCTATAAATCAGTAGTATATTAGAGTCTTTTCTGTCAGTATTGATCTTTTTGTTGCCATTCTTGCATCAAGGTTATAAGACTTCACTGTATATCCATACAGAGTGCAAAATTAGAGGTAAATACAAATAACATGTTAAACAGCTTCATATTACATCAGGCTTGTTTCTTAAATTACTACTGATTTTTTTTTGTGTGTATTGTGTGTTCAGTGTAGATTTAGAATGCTGTTAGAGGCTAAACAAGTGTATATGGTTTAAGAGCAGCCTATCTGAGACTTGAATCTTTCCAAGCATGTTGCTGCTGGAGCTCATATCAGCAGAGTTGTCTAAAACATATTGGCATGAAACTCTTATCATTGAGCCATTCTTTAGTAAAATTATTTTCCATAATACCAGATCACAAATTAAGAAAGTGAGTTTTGAATTTCAAGTACCAGCCTCACTGGATAAAATATTTTACAATTATGGTTTTTGCTGTCATGTCCTCACACACTTCTGGATTGGTTAGATAAACTCCAGTATCCTAGGTTCAAATACCATCATGTTGCATTACTTTGGCCCTGCCAAAAATTGCCAAACATAAATAACAAGAACCAATAGAATGTAATTCTTTGGAATTCTGCTCTGCCTTATGTGAACCTTAAACTAAATTAAAGAGCTGCTCTTTCTGCTTTCTAAACCAGATATTAGAAAATTTTTGAAGTTTTTCTTTCCTTCATCTCCCACTGTAGTCACTGTCTTGCTGGCACAGCGCTTCAGTTTGCCATTCTTCAGCAAGAACAACTTTTCAAGCACTTTTAACCATTCTGGTGATAGTGACAGTCTTATGCGAGATAAAGGTGAAACGGAGCTATATGTTATCATTATAATGTGGGCACTTGACTGTATGTCACTGGAACAGTGCTCCTACTGCCTGCACGTAGATTTTCAATACAGCAGCCTAAAATCATAGATCTCACTTCAGAATCCTACAGAAGAGTCTAGTGGTAGATAAGCAATATCTCATAGTTGCACTGTCCTCTTGTAGAGAAACAAGACTTACACTGCTCTATAATTTCCTTTCAGACAGGTCGGAAAAAAAACTTGAACAAAATTCTAAAGCATAAATAATCTGTGATAATATAAAAATTGTGACATAGCACATTGTATGCACTTTTAGAAGTTTGTTATAAATTAAAAAAATGATATCTTTTGGCAAATAGCCAAAAGTAGATAGCACATCCTTGTTATGCATATTAGTTTGTGCTGGAAAGAGGAAAAGGAAAAGCATCATCCTGTTGGGTCAAAAGAACAACTGTCTGGAGAGGGAATGAAGCCAGTCTACTTGATTGGTAGTTTAGGGAACTGAAACAACTGTTTAATAAACCTTCTCCATCTTACTCAGTGAAGTAGGAAGATCAGCAGCAATGATTCAGTTGTCACCAAAAACCTGACGGAACAGTTTAACACTATAGTTCACTGGCAGGTTTACTGAATGCTAAGGGAAATAGTTTTAAGGTCTCCAAAAAAGTCATGGCCAAGGAATGTGGATGAATTCTTCATGCTGTGTCTGTATCAACCTTCTTTTTCCACCAGCTCAAATCCAAACATTACTCTTCTTTATTCTAGAAGGAATAGCCAGCTGGTTTGCATTTAAAACATAATGTACAGAAAAAGAATTGATAACTACAGAAAAACACTTTTGATTTGCAGGGTCACATTTCTGAAACTGCTCCCAGTTGCACAGAACACAATTCTTTCCTCATCATGTGTTTTGGAATAGAAATCTGTTCCTCCTACAATAAATCAAAGGTCATTTGGTTTTTTTTTGGTTTTTTTTTGGTTTTGTTTTTGGTTTTTTGTTTGTTTTGTTTGGTTTTTTTTGTTGTTGTTGTTGTTTTGGTTTGGTTTGGGGTTTTTTTATAATTCTCATTGCACAATCAAAACCGAGAAGGGTTAATTTTAAATATTTTCAAAATCAACAGGAATTGTCTATTACTACTTTCAGATAGTCTATGTTAGATACTTGCAGCAATCTAAAAAGTGGGTGAAAAATTCAGTCTGAGCAACAACATCAAAAATATTTAAAGATATGAATTGTATATGTTATACAAGATAGAGAATCATTCCAGTATAAGGTTGTGCAGTACTTTAAATCCCTACTTGCATTTAAATTCTTTAAAATTTTAGTGAAAGCATCTATATTTACAAATTACAAAAACAAATGTACTAAACATGGTTAACACACATCATACAGAACACTTGTCAGTTTAAAGTTTGAAGCCAATTTGAAGCATGTCATGAATTTATATCTGGAGTAGAAAACAGATATCTAAAGTGACATCCTGAGGCACAGTTAATGAGATTGTCTTATGTAAGGCTATCTGGTAATATGATCATCTCTAATGAGATTATTCTGAAGTAATCCCTTTACAAATTAAATTAATGAATTATATACATTCGCAATGCAAGAATACAGAACTGAAGCATCTTAAGGTTAATATCAAAGCATTTCTCTATCCTTCTTAGGACCAAGTCATTATACATATATGTATTCCATTGAATAAGAGGAGGCAAAAAACAAGGAGACACACAGGAAAAAAAATGTCGCCAAGAACAGTATATTATCTTTGGGAGTATCACATGTCTTTTGAAAATAATAACCAAATAATTAAAGAAAAAATAGCTCCTGGCTAGAGCCCACTACCAGATACTGCAGGTACAAGAATCAAAGGGAATACTAAAACTTAGTATTGAATCTGTTTAGTTGGAGAGGAAGGGAAGAGAAAATTATTTCTCATCCTGCTGAAAGAAAGACACATAAGGAGAAGAGAAAGTATCAAAAAAACGCATTGCAACGAGAGGTTGCATTCAGCTCTGTCAATCAGAAATGGAGGTAGTTGGGAGCTTTAAAATGAAATATTAAATTGGAGGTAAGGGGGAACAGATATAGGTATTACTGGTTTAATCATTTTATCTATGTGCTGTTTCCTGTTATGAAAAATGAACCTGGCTATAAGTACTTTCTTTCAACCCCTTGATTGTTGTGCTATTAAAAACTGTGGAGGCTATCAGGCACCCTATAGTAGAGATTTTGTGAAGATCCTGTGTTACATCATTGATAAGCCCAAACAATCATTAGGGGACACAGCACAAAGCATATCTCTTGTAAATTTTCTGTAATAACATTCAATGATGCATTTAATCGCCTTAAAGGCCAGAGCCAGCATACTGTGAACAACCTGACTCACCTTTAGTTTTGCCTTCCTAAGAAATGTTTGGTAGTACTGTTATTTTTCATTAAATGACTGCTAATGCTTAATCTTGGCCTATTCTGTCAGTGTAATCTAAAAGCGTTTGGTACTGGAGACTTTTTTCGCTGATAATAGAGACATTTACCCAGCAAGTCAGTTAATTTCTCCTCCACTTGAAGCATTTGAAATATCATTTAATCTGGTTTTGAAGAGCTTAAACCTAATCATTGAAGTGATCTGTATCATAAAGATCCATATCATGTAGCTAAAGTCAGATATCTAACAAAATATTTTGGTTCCTAGGATGCAGAATCCATTTCTTCTCCTTGTCTTCCTCCTAGCTACCACAGAAGCCATGATCTTCCCTATGCAGGCAGGAGCATCACTTGCAAGCAGGACCCCTGATATTGGGCAACATCTTCAATAGTCTCTCTGATAAGGTGTTGTCATCCTGCCTTTGCAATGACTTTGTCTTAGGTCCTCTGGTGCCTACTTGGTCAGAGAATGTTATTTGGTACTACATAAAAATGGAAGATTTTAAAAATCCCCAAAAAAGAAAAAGTAGTTAATAAAAGCAGCACAGGGAGTCAATGGTAAAGAACATATAGGAGACGATACCTTTTATGTGCCAAATTCTGTGGAATTTATTGTGTTCAATCACTTCAAATGGCAGGCAGAAAAGGCTGACTGCTACACTACAATTTGGGGAGCTGAGGATATTTTTCACACAAAGTGAAAGATTATGTGAAAGTTTTGAAATTTGACGGTGACTCTCAGATTTAACTTGTCCAGCTGGGCAAGGCACTTAAGCTTTTGTTGTTGTGCCATATCATCTGAAACAAGACAGTAGGGAAAGGACATTGCTTTCACACACTGGAATTTGATAAAGGTATGCCAAAAAGATACTAAAGCAACAGATTTTACCATGTAACTATGGCACCAGAGAGGAAACATTTAAGTGAGTAAAACCATTACAGTGAAAATTAAATCAAATCATTCACTTCAGACTAATGCCAGCTTTGTCCTGTCGATGGACTGCCTGTCAAAGAACATTAGATGTGTTCCTGGAACATGCCCTCCAGTCTAGTTTCTTCCCAGAAGAGTCTAGTTTATGTGCTCTACAGCTGGAAGGTCATGTGAGACCAAGTACAGTAAGTGGGATGATGGGGACATTTGCTCCATAACTACATTACTGATCTCAGCTAAAGCACTAGTTTAGATACACTCCCAGGACTGCTGAAATACTACCCATTAGGTTAACTCCTTTTCTGATTTTAATGCATCAGTGGAAAAGAAAAAAAAAGGATAACATTGCTTCCAGTACAGGGAACTGACTGACTCTATCCTCCTCTGCAATTACAGGACTATTCTGAAGACAGTTGTGCCTAAATGCTACATTAAGCAATTTTCAGATCTCTAAAGCTGACTTGTAAGCATAATTTTGCATAGGATTTTAAAGGAGAATTGGTCAACAGTATTAATGTAAATTGAAGCAGAAAGATTATGAGAACCAAGGCAGAATTTTTCATGCTTAGAAAAGGACGTTCAACACGACAAGGTGGAACCTTCTCCCTGAATAGCAAAGGAAAGAACTAGGCACACACACTGTTTCTAGAGACTCTGGCATTAACAGCACTTGTCAGTCATGACTATGCAGATGGTTTTTGTATCAAGTGAACTCAGTAGTCTGTAAATGTTGTTATTCAGTCCTAGGCAAGAGACTAAGGAAGGAGTGGATTATTTAGAATGTGGTAGAAAATTATAAGACCTCTCTGCTTGGTTCCCTTATTTACTGCCCTTTCTATAACAGTGAAATCATAGCAGATATGGTAAGTAACAGGACTTCTTCACTCTATCCAAACTAATTCAGCTTGCCACAAAGCAAAGTAGTTGCTTAACCAATTACATTTTGGTTTAATTTCTGTCCACTTGCAACCACTCAAAAAAATTTAATAAAAAGTGACTGTAAAACATAAACTATATGTGTGAATGACAAAACCAGAAATAAATGGCTTAAAATAATAGTTGAGAATAATTTTCTACTTGTCTGAGAAAATCCATATGTAACATACACTATTAGGAGCCCCCAAAATCTGGTCCATCCTGAGATCATATTAGGTTAAATAATTGCAGATACCTTTGGTCATATTTATGGCTAGTGATCATTGCCTTAAAAGTTCCTGCACTTAGAGTGGCCATAAACAAGACTGTCTCTCTCGTTGACTGTTAAAATTAAGTAAACATCGTTATGGAGAAAATGTATGTCCTACAGCACTTGGATAGCCATTCCAACAAGTTGGATCTCTTGTGAACTAACTGAAAGCTACATTTCTTTAGAATGAATTCATGCTGACATTATAAGGGACTTTAACACTTACGAATGTTTCTTCTTGGTGGAAACTGAAATCAGGAGAAAGGAGTGCTCTTACAGTGTGCTACTTGACAACTGGTGTCCCTGAATATTTTTAATATTAGAATGGTAAAGCAGCCATCTAAACAGATATGCTACTGACAGTCTATTTGCTAGATTTTTGTATGTCTGATAAATTCTTCAATTGTTGTGCATACCATAATATTCATATTCATGGTTCTACCCAAAATATTACTTTCTAATAATTTGAAAATCATGTACCCTGAGTGTGCCAAAAAAATGACACTGTAAGTGCAAAACTAAATAATAACAATGTTTGCTACTATAGTTAGAGGCAGCATTCATGCCTTTAATATATGTTTAGTTAAATATTCACCTTTGCAGTATGACACTTTTCTCATTCTTGTGCCCACCTCTTTAGACAGAAACGTGCAAGCTAGTTTTGAATTGCTGTCCCCAGAAAGTATCTGAGAATGACATGAGACAGAACTAAACTAAAAAGGTCAACAGCACACTCATCAGAGTGCAGGGTGCCAAGTCTTTCTCTAGGAAGTTGGTCATGCATTGTGTTACCTAAAGAGGTCACTCTACTATAATCCTACCTGCTCTCTGAATTTCAAAATCACTTTCCTGCTGAATTATCCTCCTCAGCAGTCTTGGGGCAGACTCTGCCTCCTGCTGTAACAAGATTAAACTCATTCCATAACTGTCTGGACACTACTCTGGGATCTTGGCAGGCTTCCTGCCTTGCTGAAATCAAGATGAAGCATCTGCTGTGCCATTTTCCAGTCTTGGCATATGTATCCTTTAAGAAAGGATATTGTGACATAATCAGTAGAGCACAAAAGCCCTTACTGACTTAGAGACCCACAGGGCTATTGCCATCTGTTTATTAATTAGGTGCACTAGGTCCTGATTGTTGCATATGGAATGAACCAGGCTGTTGGTGGCTCAGTCCACCTAAATGCCTTGGTTATAAGGAAAGGATTTTCAAGGAAGAGGAAATAAGCGTCCTTGTTTGAATTGCCAATACAATTTCTCCCAGTGTTATAAATCCAAATCATTATTCCACTCCTCTACTAAATAGGTTGGATAAGCCCGCTGTTCCTGTCTTGTTATAAAATCGGTGTTACATAAGGGCACGCCACTGTAGGGTAGAATGATAGTTTCAACTTTCTTCCTTATATTTTCTATTTTTTTTCCCCATGACATATCAGTGGGTTTTTCTGTTTTAATCAGTCAAAACCATCATTACCCCCTGTGTAGAATCTCCTACTGAAACCGATCATTCAGCAAGCAAAAACTCCCTAAAAACTACTTTGGATATTTCAATACATATCATTATAAATCCATGAAAGACATGCCCAGCAAAGCCACAAACAGTCTGCATGTCTCTTCTGGAACACTGTAAAACTGCCAGTGTGTTTTGGTTAGTTTGATTATTAAGTTTCAATTCCTTATATAAGCTTATAATCCCCAATTCATGATATACGTCTTTTATCCCTTAGAAGAGAAGGTCTTCTACTGGAAAGCATGTATCTTGACTCTCGAGTATTTTTAGGAGCACCCTTTAGTGCAAGAAGGAGGCAGTGGAAGTTTCCTGTTGGCCCTTTATCTCTGTGTCCCTCCAAGTCAGACAAAACTTCCACGTGGCCAGAAGGCAGATCATAGAATCATGGAATGGTTTGGGTTGAAATGGACTTTTATATATAATTTAGTTTGACCTCCCTGCCAAGGGCAGAGACAACTTTCACTATTTATTTACTATACATCTATTGCACAGTAAGAGCCCAAGAAGTGCCACATTTTTTTTAATATTTTAAGTGGTAGAGTACTTCCTTACAGCACCTCACTAGATAAATAGATATGATTCTGCGTTACAGTTGTATAATTCTCAAGCATAAAGCTTCCAGTAAAAATATCTCTACATCTGACAAAACATCAGTAATATAGAAAATACTGCAGAAAAAAACGTATGTTACTGCAGAAACCCCTAAACAATTCCTTCAGAATTAAGGCAGTCTTAATTATTTCAATGTAACTGCATTCTGACCTCTAAAACTGGGGTTGTTTAAAATTCTTTAAGGTGTTTCTTACCAGCCACATTATACAATTTTAGGTAGGACAGATTATTGAATAAACTGATCCATACCGCTAGCTACAGACTTTTTTTATTTTCAAGATCTAAAACAGTTGCATGGAGCCTGGAGCAAAACAGAAGGAATCTTGCAATGCAGCAAGTTTGAACTTTAAACCTCTATGGAAATGAATTATACATATGGATTGTATTTACAGTTTGAAGATTTAGAAATAATCTTGTATACTGGTATTTATGATAGAGACATTGCTCCAGAGCATTAATATGAGTCGACACAAGACTGTGGGAGTTAACATTGCTATGGAAAGGAATGAGACAAATAAAGTAAAAGCGTTAATAGACAGGCAAATGGGATTTTTCCTTGTAGTTAGAATAGGTGGAAAAAAGGGAACTTTAAAAAAGAAGGAAAAAGATATCCTGCTAATTCATCAGCTGTCCACCATGAGCATGAAAAAGTTTGAACTATCCAATAAAAACAAATAGTCAGCATGCACTCTAATTTCAAAGAAATAAACAACCAATAAAGAATCCAAATATAGAGGTTTGGTTTTTTTCTGGAGATTTTTGCAATGAAGGAGATAAAAGTATTGTTGGAAATGATGTAGTTAATTTCTAGTAAAATATGAAATCTTGTATACTGTTGTCAATATATTTAATTTGAATTATAAATCCTTTAAGGATTAACCCTCAGCTCCTCATTGCTCTATTTAGCAGGTAAAAAGGATTTTCTTGCGGAGAAATGATGCTGTACAAGCTGCTTGTTCAATAGTTTCTTTGTTCTAGTATATATTCAGTAAAAAGTATTTTTTTATGTGTATCAATGCCTCTTTTAATCAATGTGGCGCTTTTCATTTTGTAAAATAACTTTTGTTGAGGCACCATGACTATGTATGTGGAACAAGGGACCAGTGCCCTTAGCGTACAAAAGTAATTGTTTCAAGACTGTGCGTTTCAGTAAGAGTACGGCACTGATTAATTTTCTTATGATGGACTTATCTATTTGTAGATGATGTTTTCACTTGTCATATTTGATCATACACTTCTTATCTGTAATGCAACTGCAAAAGTCCATTAGTGCTCAAGATTTATCCATTGCCTTAGACCTTTCCACAGATAATTGAAGATTGCTCTGTGTCCAAAAGTAAAAATTTCCAGTCTTTAAAGTACTGGAAGAAATAACCTTAATATCCACCAATTATTAGTAGTTAAATAAAATAGCTTTATACGGCCATATCATGATATGTTTGAGAATAATGTTGTAAATTTAAAAACATATTCTACATTACAGCTGGTTTTAGGGAAACATAAATTATTAATTCTGCTTGTAACTATTTATCCATTTACACATGTGTATGTATAAATAATCCTTTATAATTTTAAAATAGATTATTTATAAAACATAATCACCTTATAGCAAACTAATGAGTCCAGAAAAGTACACGTGTAAACCTTCTGAATAAGGAAAGCAATTTTTAAAAGTGTATTGATTTGTCTAAAGTGTTAAATGACATAATAACCATACACTAAAGCATTGAATAATTTAAGTAAATCAATGTTTTCTGAATTTCATACAAGTACAAACTGTCTTGGGCAATAAAATAGATCAATATAACAAAAAAAAAAAAGAGTAGTATGTAATGACTGGTTCATAATAACCAGAGGTAAAAACTCATTTTATCATTGTAACAAACAACTTTTAGTCATCTTTTCTCTATTATTCCCATCAGAAAACATGATACTCTACAGCCATATGATTTTAGTCTTTAAATACTTTTTTCATTTGAAATACACCTAACTGAAGAATAAGTATAACCATTTTCAAGTTACCATCCTGGATATGGAATAGTTATGTAGATTTACCAAAGCTTTATCACAGTTTATGGTTCCTAAATAATGACATATTCTGTAGACCTAAAGAAAGCATCACTTCCATTCTTGAATGATTGCCATAACGTTTTCTTTAATCAATGTCTCCAGGGAAGAAGGTCATTCTTTCAGATGTTAAAAGTTTTTATATGTTATACTTTTTTTTTTAATCTAACAATACTTCCGGCTACCTTCCAGAAACTTAAGAGTTAAAAACAAAGGAGAAATGCACGTACTTTAAAACTGTTCATAACATTTAACATAAAAATATGCATCGATTAATTTTTAAAGTGAACAGAAATAGTGTATCTGCAGGAGGCAGTTAATGATGCTTTTCATAACAATATTTGTGAAATGTTAAATTCTTGCTCAGTGATAAAAACACTTAAATGAATGTTCTCCTTATAAATTGCATAATATTGTATTCTTTCAGAGATTTGTAGATTCAAAAATCTTCTAGAAATACTATGAGGAACTTATATGCTTCTAGATAGAGGTGGTCATACTACCAGAATAACCAGAGTATCTTGCCTTCAAGACCCACATCTGAAACCATGAGAAAAACAGAGTAGTTTATTCAAGGAAGCCATATGAAGGAGAAAGATTGGTTGGTTGTTGTTTTTTAAACAAAAGGGAGAAGCCTTCACTATTAATTCTAGAAGCAAATATAATATCTACGTGAGCCATATTTTATGTTTTCATCCCATGTCATATGGAAGATGTAAGAGGATTTAAAATTTTCTTTTACAAAAATCTAATTTATTCACAATAATGACAGGTACTTTTAAATATAAATCATACTTTCTGCATCATGTCTCTGTTGATCTTATAGGATTCAGAAGCAGCCAGTCACATCAGTTTGATGAAAGGGAGCTCTATTTTGGTTTTGTCTGAAGGAGGGAAAAGTAGTACTCCATAAACATAAAGTGCCTCTACTTTTTATTCTGTTTCAGTGTTACTTCATACAAGCAAATTTACATCATTAAATATGTTGTATAAGAGGTGAGATTCTGATTCAGCTTGAAGGTTTTGGCATCCATATTATATGAAATGCACTATTTATAAAACCACGATATATTTACCTACTATATTTTTTATAAAATATGCTTTTTTAAGAAAATATCAAGAAATATTATGCTAACCCTGTATGACAAAATGCTTTACACTAATATTCAAAATTTTTGTTAGCTTATAAATAAGGATTTAACTCTGCTTTTAAGTTGTTGATAGTCAAAATATTCTGTTAGAATATTTTCACTGAGAAATATGAACAATATATCAGTTACTTCTTAGATGAAAATCTTTCTTTAACTAAATACATTACATGATGTATGATTTTGAAAGGTATAGTCTTTTTTTACAGATATGTAATTGCAAACATATTGCGGAAAGATCCTATTGTCTATTTTCCCTTAGTATCGTTGTATTTAGTTGCTTCTCTATATGTTCAGTTCTTGTTAGTTTTGGATTATTACCGGAAAATTGCCATTTTTCCATTTTCTTACCTACTTCTGTACCCAGAGTTCTTGTAATTATGTGGCGAATTTCATGCAGTTATCTCACAAGGATTTAATATATATATGCAAATATGGAAACACATTTAAGAAAAGGTGGAAAGTCTCTTCATTGGACCCAACTGGCAGCAGTAAAAAATATTATGCTTTTTGAAATATTATGCACTGTTTCTAAAAAGGCAGCAGAAAATAAGGGTGTTTCAGAAGTGACAGGTTATAGATCTTACTTTCTTTACATCATCAGGTAGTCCTTCATAACTCACGTTTCACAATCAGTTTTTAATATGGATCCAACTGAACTGTTTCAAATAAAATTTTTAAAAGCTGTAAAAATCAAAACATCAGTATTTCCAAATTAGAACAGATGCAGTACTGCAGTCTTCAAAATGTATTTGTCCTCAACAACAGTGGGGCCAAATATTAAGATTTTTGGCAGGATAGACAATTGTGAATCATAGTATCAAAGAATTATTTGGGTTGGAAGGGACCTTTAAGATCAGCTCCTTCCAACTCCTCTGGATTAGGCAGAGACATCTTCCACTAGAGTAGGTTGCTCAGAGCCGCATCCAACCTGGCCTTGGACAGGTCCAGGGATGGGGAATCCACAACTTCTCTGGACAATCTGTTCCAGTGCCTCACTACACTCACAGTAAAGAATTTCTTCCTAACACCTAATCTTAATCTCTCCTCTTTTTAGTTTAAACCATTCCCCCTTGTCCTATCACTATCTGCCTGTGTAAAATGTCGTTCTCCCTCCTTTTTATAAGCTGTCTTTAAGTATGCCAAGGCCACAGTGAGGTCTCCCCAGAGACTTCTCTTCTTCAGACTGAATAACCCCCAGCTTTCTCAGCCTGATTTCATAGCAGAGGATCTCCAGCCCTCTGAGCCTCTTCATGACCCTCCTTCGTACCCATTCTAACAGATCTACATCTGTCTTGTGCAAGAACCCCAGAGCTGGACACAGTACTCTGGCTGGAATCACACGAGCAGAGTAGAGGGGGAGAATCACCCCCCTTGACCTGCTGACCACTCAATTAGAATAGGAAGATTCGTATTCTGTTGTTTACCCATACACCATAAATAAAAAACTTTGTAGTCTCGATTTTGTCGTATTCATCAAAACTATTTGCAGAGTTGACTCTTGTCTATGTGGCTGAGCATAGAAAAATAGAAACAACGGTTTAATATATTTGCTTTTAACATTGAATTTCCATATTAAGCCTTTTATTATTACTAAGTAATGTTTATGTCTTCATAATCCAGATTTTATTATAGCTACTGATGAAAACTGTATACCTTGCACACAACAAGAGAAGTACATTCTGGTAAATCTTTGGAATATCCTGGCTTCTTTCTTTAATTAAACCAGCATAAAAATACCATTTTGGTTTGGTTTGGTTTGGTTTGGTTTGGTTTGATTTGGGGATTTGGGGGTTTTTCTGGGTCCCTGATGTACCTACTGTTTTTCTAAGACTACTGTATAAGGTCTTCACACTGAACAAAAGAAATTCCAACAGAAGATATTCAAATGATGTTGATTACAGAAAATCCTCTGGACATATAGGGCAAAATTTTCAATGCACTGTACAAAGAGGAAATGTTCAAACAGAAATTAACTTTTCTATGAGTTCACTTCCACTTTATGAAGTATCTGAATGCACAGAACAGCAGCCCTGATTTGTTACTTTAATGCAATTCTTTGATTTCATAAACATGCGTTAAAACTTTTTACTCCAAGAGTAAATCTGTAAAGCGTAGTTAGTATTTCCTATAATTAATTTTCTGTGTAGATGCTGAGTATTTATCACACCATATACATATTCCTGCTCTGTGCTAGAGAAAACTTTGCATTTTCCTTCTAATTCCTGGCCCAAATGCATTTCCTCCATATTTCTCTTCAGCTTCAATAACATGTCCTGGCCTCCTGCATTTCTATCCTGAACTGATCAGTGCAGAAACTGTTAACTTACTAAGGGGATACTGCTCTAATTCTGCCGCATTTCAGTCTCTCTCCTTACACATGCCTACTGGACATGTGTACATACTGGAACACAGTGTAAAGGACAATCAAAAACTGTCCAGAGCAACTACAAGCTTAACTACAAAAATGTGACTAAAACTCCCAATTCATATCAAGTTGTCTGGATGCAGAACCTTTCCACTGGCAATACAAGTTCAAAGAGGATATTTAAAAAAATTACGCGTTGACATATTTAAACTGTAAGCCTTAATGTTCACTGACTTGCGCTTCAGTGAAAACACTAGCATATTTAAATATGTGAACTTCATCATTTAGTTAAAATATCATTGTATTTTAACATTTTCATCTAATTGACATGTTGACTTCCACTAGGAACATCCAAGTTACATTGGTATCTTCTCATATATGACCCCTTTACTATCTGATACTAAAGTATGATACAGTAATACTCTTTCAGTCTTCAGCTACATGTTATTTATCTATTGATGTTAGAGTTATTTTTGAAGCAGTTAATTTGAATCCTCTAAGGGTGGGGAGGGGATGACTCAGAAGCCTCCACTGCTCCAGGAAACTTAGAATGTGTTGGATTCTTCAGTTTACCAAATCATTATAAAAATGTGTACTAATTCACAATCAGACTCTAAAATATCCATACTACTAAAACACCAAAAGATTAAAAATGTTTCATTTTTATTTTCTCAATTTTTTCCACCAGAATTAAACCAGTTTTCAGATCCTGGATTTGGATCTCATAATGGAACATGATTTACAGTCATGAATTTTCTGTGGAAGAAATCTACTTATTATATTCATTCATTGCATGTTCAAGCATGTCTAACAGAGGTTATCTATGAACATGTGTTCACACAGTTGGGAATTGATCTAGGGAGTAGTTAGGTCAACTTCTCAGTCAGTGGTGGCATTGGGGACAGATAGTAAAAGTAGTCCTCAGTAGAAATTTTGAATCTTCTATCAGTTATGAAAGAGACGAGTTATTAAAGGCTACACTAATAGAGAAAACATTCTAAGCCAAATAGAACTAGAATAGAGAACACTTAAGGTTTTTTAAAAAATTTTACCTGTTCATGAATAAAAGAGGAATTTGTGGACTGCAAAATATAGATTTGCATTTTTTTTTCAGCCTTTTTCTAGTCCCCAGTTGTCAATGTAAGTTGTATATATAGTATATTAAAGTTACTGCAAGTTAAAGAGAGTGAGAATTGTTAAAAAGGAGTTTCACTAAACTGAACTGTTGTAAGTAAAGCCAAACTACAAGCAGGTGACAAAGGCAATGAGACGAATAGACCCATCAGCAAATCATAGATATTAATTAGCATTTGCCCATTCAAATGTCTTTTTCTGACACTGACTGCAATTAACCATAACATTTACAATAAGTTCCTGTTCTCAGGTATGGTGATGGCTTTAAAAATGATGACAGAACTTCTGAAACCCTGTACTAAAACATGGCATATTAAAAGAATAGAAAGGTAAAAGGAAGAGGAAAGGATAGTGGTTACATATTATTACCAATGATATGCCAATTGCTCATATTATTCTGGTATTTTGATTAGGTTTAATGAAAGATTGAAGAAAAATAGATTAATATTAAATCATCTAAGCACTATCATACCATTAAATTAAAGGAGAATTATATTGATTCCCAAGCAAATCATGAAGAAAATAAGTATTTTTACAATTTTCTTTCAATTAATAAAAAACCACCAATTTAGGGCAGGATCCTATGGTACTGCAAAGAAAAAAAAGTATATGAAAACACATTTGGTCTATGAAATGGCTTGTCTGAACATACCTAGATGTGAAACTATTTTTTCTCATAGTACTCAATGAAAGTATAATTCTCAATAAAGGGATTCTGATTTACTTTTTTTAGTGCCAGATTGCCAACAGGAAAAAAATAATTTTATAATGTATATAATTTATAGCTCTTTTATAACCAAATCTATCAGTAAAACTTTAAGAGTTAAATGTCTGACAATATTATATTGTAGCAAAAAAGTATACGCAGTATTTTCCTGCCACAAAAAAACACACTGTTTAAAATATATAATGTTTAAAATATGATTACCAAATTGTGCAAAAGATGCCAAAACAAATTTATATCCAGATGTCTGTTCCAAATTCTACTCAATTTCTGCCTTAGAAATATTGAAGAGATGCCAAGTCATGTTTAATTTTCCTGTCTTGATTTTCAAGAACATTTATCTTTTGTCAACAATTCTTCAATGACTAAGTTCTGAAAATGTTAACAGCCAACTTAGTATATGAAATATTATAAAATTAAGAATATTAATGATATATTAAAATAACATTGATTTCTTTCTGAATTTTCCATTTTTTTGGATGTAGCACGATCATTTTGTATTTCTAAATAATTCTGTAGGCAGCAATGACTTTTTTATATGAGCTCTACTGTTATTTGATTTTTCAGATGCCAAAATACAGTGTTACTTTTTCTATAGTAAATAAACTTGATAGCGATTCTGCCAGGAAATACTTGTTTTCAAACCTAAACACATTCTTATAGCTAGTCATCCATGTGACTTTGAAACTTTGTTTTAGGTAGTACTCACAGACCTTGATCTGGTCATACTTAAAGGTAGGACATGATCATTTTATGGTAATGAAAACCAATCACAAAAATGATCACTGAGAAATGTGTTCATCAATGTAACATTTCATATAGAAATAATAGAATATATTTACAAACCTTTGTGCACCTATGCTGAATCCAGTCTCTACTGGAGACAAAATATTGTCATTTATTTTCTACAAACCCTTTCCTTTTATTTTTAAAGACAAAATTATTCTTCTCTGTTATTATCTTGGCTTTACTATTCAGTAGCACATTCAAATATATCATCATAGTTTGTTTTTTAAACAGCCATTGTAACACAAATACTACCAAAATCTTTTGGGGTTGTTTTCCAAACATAATCCCCTTAAATGCTTATCATGTCTTCTAGTGCCTATCTAAGTTTTTTCCACAAGTGATCATGGAAACAAAAGAGGCTCTGAGCTACCAGCATAAAAGCCTTCTGCCTTGCTTTTTGTTTGTTCTCTTACACCTTCCCTACTTATTGCTTGACTCTTTACTGAAGTATTTTATGACTTAACATTATGAATATTTATTACAAATTGGAAAATTAATTGTAAATGGCATTCATTGACTTACTATATTTTCACTTCTCAGCATTTTTACATAAAAAGTTAAGTGTGTCCTTTACAGCCTTCTTTTCAAAGATATTATTATCAAGAGGATAAATATGCAAGAGCATACCTGGGTGCTTTTTAGTTGCCTTTATGTTTATAGATTCCTATCTGCTGGTAGTCAAACGATAAAGACAAGCTAGGTGATTAATTTTTCCACTGTGGTAATCACATTGATTTAGTTCATATTCATGACATTTCATATTGTTAACAGTCAATGACCTCAAATTAATATAGGAACAGTTTTGGCAAACCAAAGCACAATCTGACAATGCATTTACAACTGTGATTGTGTTCTTACTATGCTGAGACTGAAATGTCAATCATATTGGGAATGAGGGAATAGTACATGTATAGAAGAAAAAAATTATCATATATGATTATACTTGAAAGTTAAACTATTGTTACTGAAAATCAGAACTCTTAACATAGTACATACAACCACCGAGAAGAACAAATAAATACTCAACACATATGGTATAGAAATATGAGAGCATAGCACAAGTACAGAACAACTATCAAAAGCCATAAAATTAATCTTATAGAATTAATGAAGCAGTGCACTATCACTTATCTGATAATTTGCAACTATAAATCCCACTAATGATGGTGACACTTCTATTACTCAGAAATAAACTTTCTATTTGAGCTTTTGGTAGATGAAAACTTAAATACTCATCTTAGAAGTTTGTTTTTAGAGCAATGGATCAATTGTTTTTCAGCCAAGAACTGTAGAGTAGCTACACCTGATTTTTGTACATTTCACTGTGGCTGCTGGTTGAGAGCTGAGATCTTGTACTTAGGTTTTGTGTGCATTACACATCCATCTGTTCCTCCATCTGGCAAAGAAGAAAAAAAAGAAATTAACTAAAAAAAGCATAGGAATGCTTTATAAACTCTTTTCACCAATACACCAGTTGTTAGCTTCCTGCTGGTAGCCCTAGTATAAGCTTCATTGGGTAATTATTTCAAGCAGGAAACAACCAACCCGCATGTTCAAAAGTAATTACTAGTTAAATTAACCATACAGAAGCAGGTAATCTTTTCTTCTTAAGATGCAGAAACAGACGTATAATAATATTTGTGTGTCTTTAATGTAAGCACTTATACAACATCTGTGTAATTTTATACCTGTACATATTTTCGTAATTGAAACAAAAATTTCATACTAATAGAAATGCTCTACATAGACAATAAATCATGAATGCTCACATGAACTTTCCTATGTACTTTTTATGTCATGGGTAATATTAGGTCTGTGGCTGTCTAACATTTTTGTTAATGATTTGAGGGTACACAAACAGTAGAACTGAATTCACACATCCTATTAAACTGGGAAGTACTATACACTCAACTGAGGACAACAGCGCAGACATCAGAAGTTAGGGAAATACAAGCAAGAAATTATAAAATAGACAAAGAAAAGAACAAGGTAATACATCTGGGGAAAAAATAAAACAAAACCAGGACAGTAGAACTGAGAGGAACTGTGAAAACTGGCACAATGAAAGAGATTTAGGTGTAGTTGTGAACAACAAACATGACAACAAATCTGAGTCAATGACAGAAATAACAAAGATGTACCTTATCGAGAGCTGCAGTAATCTACTTTCCTTCTTTGAACAGTTAATCCCCAGCAGATTCCACGATTTTCTCCGTCTACTTATTTCTATTTTTTTGTGCATTACTCTGAAAGAAAAAGTAACATTATTATGTAGTATATGTCCACATAAAGTCTTGTCTTGAATGATTCATAAAGTTTTTAATGGTTTTAGCTTCATTTTTTTAGGTCTGCCCCAAATAACAGGAGAATGAGCTATCTAATTCACTATAGGTTACAATGTGGTATCAATAGATATTAACCTATCTCTGAAATCTTCCATTCTTAATTCAGCATTTCCTCACTTCAGAAACTTGAAAATTCTGTTTAGTTGCAATTATTTTGCTCAGCTTTAAATGAACTTTCAAATTATTAACCTCATAAAACTTTTCTACTTTCTAAGGTTTTATTTTGGCTGCACAAATATAGAAAGACACTGGTGTGATGTGATATGTGGCACAAAGTGAAAGAAGTTTTGATCCTTGAGAGAATTGCCCTTGTGAAAGCCATTTCATTCTAATTACTATGAAATTACTTAAGCCTGGTTATTTCGCACTTGGGTCATCAAACAGCATTTAAAAATACATTTCCACATTTTTGTATTTTTTGAATATTTTAATTTCTCTGTGATTATATGTAATGTATTAATTGGCCTTACCTTCCTAATACTGCAGAGGGTAAAAAACAAGTGCTCCAGTTACATAATGCTTTTATGGTGCGTCAATATTGAATTTATTCTCTTCCATATGGTCTATCAGGTAAACAGATTTAACAGCTGATACGCATGAAATCAAACACTATCCCATAAAACAAACTTTTTTTTTTCAAAATGTGTGACAAAAATATAGTTACAGCGTTTAATTTCAATGAGATTTGTTCTATGACATTAAAAGGGAGTTTCTTCGTACACCTTCCAGTAAGAGAAAAAAATAGGAAATGTCTGAATAATGGATCAACTGCAAGCTGCCACAGTCATCCTATATATTCTAAACCATTCAAATGCAAGTGACCTCTCATCCAGAAGTTGATTAGATATACAAACATGTAACTCTGCCCATAATGGTGAATCATGTCTCTCTATAAATGAAGAGAGAAAGCTTACAATGAACTAAAATTAAATTCCTACACATTTGTAAGACTTGATTCACATCTGTCTATTGTGAACAAAGAATTTTATAGATAATTGTACTAATGCTTCCCTGAGCTGAGTGAGTATCTGAAATTTCAGTGCAAATATGCCTATATATTGGGCTGCAACGTAGCATAGGAAAATCCAAATGGCTTCTAGCACTGCAATTAAACTAATTTGGCTACTAGATGATGTTTAGCTTTTGGACTGCACAGATTCTTGTGAGAGACTCTTGTGAGAAAGAACAGAATTTCAGCTCTAATATCAATAACATTAACCAGAAGAAAAGAGGTGAAGGTGAAAATTTCTTCTCAATTTATAATACATTCCATAGTGGAATGAGATTGTCATTATTATTTAATTGGGATTTTCTAGCTCAACTATAAAATTGAGATTGAACTCCAGACTAATATGCATCCTGAACCAAAAAGAAATCCTGGAGTTCACTGATATACCTTTCTTGCATTCTAAACTTTTCTAAAACGTGTATGTATGTGTTTTTAAAAGAAAGGGTTTTACTGACATATTCATCTCTCTATTTTCCCATGTATTTCTTAATCGGAAATAAAAAAAAATAGGAAGAAGAAAGGTTAAAATAAAACCTGATCTTTTGGATAATCAGACTTCCAAAAGAATTTTTTGAAGGTAGGTTTGGAGAGAGGGGACATTTAGAAACCAAAAGCAAATCACTTGCAACCACTTTAACAAAGATCTAAGCTAAGGTTCCAGTGTGTTGCTCTCCTTTCTCTACATTTAGTTTCGTTGGTACTTCAGTCTTTCTTTCTGGCTGAGGTATGCCACTATATCCTACTGTGAATTCTCATTACTTAGAGACGTGCTTTCCAAGAGCCTGTGTTTGTGGACTCATACGTTTTTCTAGAAAGACTTCCCTTCTCATCATAAAAGAGAAATGGGATCCTTCGATCTCAGGACTGAACATATTTTCATATTATGTTCATCACTAAAACTAGGTGTTAATAAAACAACTCTTGTTACTATTTTTACCGTCCATTTCTTCACAAGACTTCACTATGGACTAGTCTTTCTTAAGGAGACAAAATATTTTGTAAAACCCTCATCCCACAAGCCACAATTTAGCATGACCCTTTTTTAACTGACAAATTTGTCAAATTTGGACCTAAGTTACCATCTGACAATTTTCATGTTTTTAATAATCTGTATCCACAGCCTTGCTTTTTGCCCCGCTGTTCCAGTGAATCTGAAGACATAATGATTAATATTTCCAAAATTGCATAGAATATGTATGTCTGTGGGTGTGGAAGAGAGAGAATGAATATGCACAATTTAATTAGTTCATTTTTTTGTTTTACTTTAAAAAGATTCTTTGCAGAAATATAGGAAAAGGTAATGCTAGAGAAACAATTTTCATTATAATTCCTCCAAGAAAAAGCAACGAAGGCAGCAATTATGTTTGGATAATCTGCTCAATTAATCTAACATCAGATTTAGCTATTGTTTAATACAAATGGCAGCTACAGTGGGACCTCATCCTTGTTTTAATGAGTGGATTATGGTACCCCATATTTTGATACCTGAATGAACAGGTTTTGTTCTCTTTCTTCTGAACTGGGCAGTGGATTTCTCTGGTCAGTTTTTTCTGAGTCACCATTTATCTTGCAGTAGCACAGAGAACATATCCCAGCCATGATCTGTTCCCAGGGAAGAATTCAGGATAACTGGAACAGATACTATCTCCTGTCTGAGAAGAGTTAGCTCTTGCTTGAACATCAGCTCTTCTTCTGTCTGTCACTTCCCACCACACTCAACTGGATATTCAGTCATAGATCAATGATCAGATACAACATGAAATGGTGACCAAATTCCAGTCCCCACACACAGTACTCACAGGGTAAAATCTTTAGCTTTATAGAGGAAGCAGAATGAGACCCTTGTGAACAATCTCAAGGGAAAGGACCAGCTGGACTCACAAGTCTGTAGTGTCCCAGTCCACTTGGTGGGTTTAGGGGAAGGTAGTTGTATTTACTCAGGGCAGTGCACAGGAGAAACAAAAAAATTCTCAGGAGGTTCAAAAATAACTTTTATTTGAAAGCTTTAGAACATTCCAATGGAATAAGGTGCTTGGGAAAGTTTAACTTAGCAATCTTTAACTTTTCCAGATACAACAAGGCACTTAACAAGGCATGGAATGGAATTTTTTGTTCTGGTTTACGATCTATTCTGAGGAGAAGAAGGTAGGAGACAAAAGAAAAAGAGAAAGAAAAAAAAAAGGAGAGAGAAAGGTAAATAGTTAGCACCCCAGGATCCAGCATGGTCTCAGCTGCTTTTAAGTCCAGGGTGGTGGAGCACGCCACGTGGCACACGTGGCACTGTCCTTTTATCTGTTCAGGTCTGCTGGGGCCCTCCCCCAGGTGAGCTGATGCTAATTTCAGCACCAAAGTCTCGCACCTGTGTTTTAGACAGAGCCAGAATGTTCCCAGTTGGCCCACATGGGCAGTTGCCCCCATTAGAGTGCAGGCCGGGATCTGACTTCACAAATACACATGTGCTACATAGTGCAGGGCCAGAGAGGCTCAAGGGGGTGGGAGAAGCAATGTGCCATCCCACATACCCAGAGCTCACCCTATTCCCCCACCACTTCCCAGCTGCTTGTTTTGAGCCAGTCAACATTTTGTCATGTCTCCTACACCTTCCCTCTGCAGTGTCAACCTTCTGATGTCAAGGAGTTGATTTTAAACTCATTGTGCTTTTTCAGAGTTGAGAATCTATGCACGGATTGAAACATGGAGATGTTTAAAGTAAAAAAATACTAATAATACGAAGGAGAAAAAGATGCTTAATTTTTGGAAAGTGCCAATTACCTTCAGCTTTCTTTTACTTCCAGAGATTCCTGGATCTCTGAGATTTTTAACAAGGAGGCTGAGGGGCTTTGGTGCAGGAAATAACTGGTCAAAATAGACAATAATCTTAAATTTAAAGAAAAAAAAAAGAAAACAAATGCTTCCTATTAGTTGATGTACTAATTAGTTGATGTTCAGTACTTCTGTTTTCATTCTCTTCTCTGTGCCAAATGCAACGAATTGTATAGTCCACCCTGATGAGGCTGAAGCTGAACATCATGAAAAAAGTTAAAGTTTAGAACACAATAGTGCACTCAAAAAAGCCATAAAATCATTAATTTTGTAATTCTTAAAAATTTAGTTGTGAATTTGAGCAATCAATGTTTTTGGGGGGCTTTTGGGGGTTTGGGGGGGGGTGTAACAAGTTCAAAGCCTAAGTATTGAAATATATTTCACTGTTTTTTTACAGGGAAATTTATCAATGCTTGCTACTATGCCTGAAGCATTAAATATTGCAACAGGCAATAAGATAATATTTAGGAAGGTATGAGAGAAGACTAACTGCATGTAAAATTTCCTGGACATTACTAGCAAGATGGCTTGACTAAAATCATATTTTTTTCTCCACTTTACAAAGCATTTATAAATTCTATTTGGTTGTTCTGCTTTGTGCCGACTTTGCAGAGAAAAATTACTTTTTTTCTCACATACTCACAATTACTGCTGATATGTGAGTGAATTGCCAACCTTATGCATACTCTAAAGGACAGTTTCTGTTCCGAAGGACAAAAAACCTCAACAACGTATTGTGCCTTTTCAATAATCTTTCCATGGACAATTGTCTGACTGCACATAGAAGTGAAGCAATCTAACAGCGAGATGACAATGAGGTTCTATAGAAGCAGCTCAGCTGGACCAGGGTCCATCGGTTGGGAAGATTGTGCTTCAGGTTTCTTCAGATCATGTGAAATGCTTCTAATGAACAACTGAGGAGAATACTGCAAGCAGTTCTTCTACTGTTGAGGCTAATTTAAACAGTTTCCATAGGACAGTGCACTGTAAAACAAGATGTGTTGGCGTCTGCAATTTAGGAGTCAGTCCTGCTGTTGGCTTGATCTTTGCTCACCACTAGGAATACATTTTTCATTTCAAGGGTACTGCAGCAATGGCAAGGCTTTCTGGAGAGTCTGTGAAATCTCCACCCTAGGAGTTTTTCAACACTCATGTACATAAAGTTCCAGCTGACCTGCCTTGTGTTGGCTGTGCTACCACCTCAGGATGTAGGCTGAAATAGGAGACCCCCAGATGTCCCTTCCAAACATTTCTAGGATTCCATAACCCTTAATTACCTGCCTTCAGGGAGACATCACTAGGTGTGCTGTTCTGAAAAGACTGAAATATACCAACCATTCTTTTTTCTTTTTCTTCTAAATGGGAAAAAAAAAAAAAAAGAGGAAAAAAGTAGAACTAGGTGTTTTTTAAAAAATAATAAATAAATACAGATTGTTTTTACTTACATGGCTTTAAGAAAGTCCAAAACAGTATCTAAGGCAGAATTCTGACAAAAAAAATATTGAAGTAGAACAATATTTATTTTATAAACACAGCACAGATAACTTTCATTAATGATAGCAGTTTTATGGTTTATTATAGTGAAAGAGATAACCATTTTAATAATATTTTCTCTTTCTCACAACAGTACGGTAGGATCTAGAAAGAATCATAGTCCTTATGCCTGCAAAGATGTTTTTGTAAACACAGATAAATGTATTGTCTTCCAGACTGGACAGATAAACACATGGAAGCTATAGTTCAAACAAGTCTTTGACCTATCTGAAAAGATTATCAACTTTATCATTCTAAACTATTGAACATAGTCATCTTGAACTCACATTGGCTGAAGTACATTTAATTGTGGAGGAAACAGGTGCAGATGCCATGACTGCCACAGTTCTGTGATTCATTCACTCTTTATGGAAAGGAAAAATATACTTTGACAAAAAAGATTATAGCTACAACTGCAATTTAATTCTAGAACAAAAGAGTAGCCTTAAGGGCAGATAGTTCCTTCCACTCTCATACTCAAAGCAAATAAATGTATATCGAATTGCATCGAGAATTATCTACATCTAGATGACACTCAACATCGTTATGTCAATAAAAGCCTTAAGCAACTTAGTAAAAAGCAACTGTCATGTGTGTGATTGAAAAACACACCAAAAAAAGGGGTTTTTTCCTTCTTGATTTTTCTGCTGTTGTAAATTGATGGATCCATCTGGTACATTAGGATTTCACTGGACATTTTAAAGAAACTGCTTTAGATGAAGCTGAAAGTTTGGCATGATGTTATGAATTTCACTGATAATGTGCAAGTTAAGGAAATAACCCTACCTCTAAACTACTCTGGCAAACAACAATTTTATTTTTTCATTCATTTTATTGTATTTATTGTATGTGTATTCATTTTATTTTATTCAAATAACTAGATTTAATATGACATTTAAACTAGGACTGAAGCATTCACACCCATGATCTACTGAATCTATTAACTATTTCTAATTAAAAATGCTGTCAAAATAATACTAGTAACATGTTACTTTGCTTTTAACTATTCAACAATAATAGAGTGAAGAAACACCTTTTCATTTATAATTCTGATGGGGCAGTATATTGTGTTTGCATGGCACATTTTCAGAAACAAGGGGCTACAAGGACAGCTTCTGTGACAAGATGCCAGAAGCTTCCTCTGTGTCTGATGGAGCCAATGCAGTTGACTCCAAGACAGACCCACCACTTGCCAAAGCCGAGCCCATCAGCAATGGTACTAATGTCTCTGGGATAACGTAGTTAAAGAAGGGGAAAAATTTACTGCACTAGAGCAAATTGCAGCTAGAGAGATGAAAGAGAATATATGAGAGCAATTGCCCCCCAGACAGCAAGATCAGTGAAGAAGGAGAAGCAGGAGGTGCTCCAGGTGCTAGAGCAGAGATTCCCCTGCAGTCTCTGGTGAAGTTGATATGCACCTGCAGCCCATGAAGGAGCCAGCACAGGAACAGGTGGATGCCAGAAGGAGGCTGTGACTCCATGGGAAGCCCACACTGGAGCAGGCTCCTAGCTACCTGTGGCCCTGTGGAGAGAGGAGCCCACTCTGGAGTGGGTTTGCTGGCAGGACTTGTGACCCACAAGGGACCTGCACTGGAGCAGTCTGTTCCTGAAGAACTGCATCCCATGGAAGGGATCCATGATGGAGCAGGGAAAGAATGCGAGGAGCACTCCCCCTGAGGAGGCAGGAGCAGCAGAAATGACTGACTGCAACCCCCATTGCCCACCACCTGCACCACTGTGGGGGAGGAGGTAAAGAATTCATGAGTGAAGTTAAGCCTGGGAAGTAAGGAAGGGTTGTGTTTTTAAAATTTGGTTTTATTTCTCATTACCTTACTGTGATTTGATTGGTAATAAATTAAACTAGTTTCCCCAAGTCAAGTCAGGTTTGCCCATTGTGGTAACTGCTGAGTGGTCTCTCCTTGCCCTTGTCTCAACTCACAAGCCTTTCGCTCTATTTTCTCTCCCCTGTCCAGCTGAGGAGGGGAGTCATAAAGCAGCTTTGGTGAGCAACTGGTGTTCAGCAAGGGTTGACCCACCACAGGCAGTATATAAAATTAGTATATTATTTGAAAGTGTAAATTGCAATTGCCAACATCTGGTTAATTAATGCCGGTTGATATGACACTGATAATAAGCCGATAGATTTATACATAAACACTTTACAGGAAATAAAAATAATATTGTCCAATCCAGGGCTAAAATTTACTGTATCTTAGTACTTTTTGAACTTTGCAAGACTACCATCATGGTACACCAGTGACTTTGAAAATACTTTTGTCCAAAATTGTCATGACATTACAGACTTAATATTATTATGTACTATTATAACTTGTCTTTATATACAGATTCCTGTCTTAAGAAAAGAAAGAATTAAAATTCATAAAATGACTAGCTAGTAAATTTATGATGATCTAATCATAATAATAATATTTGGCATACACTAGTAAGCTTTATAAATAATACTTTGGGAATAAGCAGGGAAAAATAGTAATTCTCAGACACCAATATATTTTATTATAAATAAGAGATTGCGTTTGATTGATTATGACATTCAAAACCACAGTTTTGTGACAGCACAAGTGACCATTTTATGATCATGCTTCACTGGTGAAATTTTAGCATCAAATGAGAGGGAGAAAAAAACCAAATACTTCATTTCCACCTGTTGGGAGTAATGTTTACCTAATAAAAAGAAAACCATAGCTAAAAATAAAATTATTCTACCTTTTCAAAGCTATGTTATTTTTAAAGGTTAATTTTCAAGAAAAAATATTCAACAAGTAAAAATGCATGCAGCTGTGCTCGTTAGGTTTATACTGTCACTTTTTGAGCCAACTGCTCAATAAGAAGTCCCTTCTCTCAGAGATCATTATCAGTATGTACTAGATGTTGTTAATACTTTTAGTGTAAGGTTAAAATAATCCTTAACCTTCAAAAAAAAGTAAATGAACATACTTGTACCAATAATGAAAAAGTGTACCATTCTTTCAAATTTCTATACATCTGTTTGCAAGATACCAAGGAGTTTCAATATTTTTACTCTACTCTTATGAGTAATGGTAGAGCATATGACTCTTAAATGATTTATTAGGAATCCATAGAGATGGGAAAAACAAAGTTTGCAATTAGAGGTGGCAACTATCGATTAAAAATCCAGATATAGTTCACTTAAAGAATAGAAAATGATAAATGACAAGATTTTATCATTGGACAGAATGTCAAAGAAATGTTTCTTATATATCTCTAGTGTGAATTTCTCTGGAGAAGCTCAATAGGCTTTTTGATGTTTGAAAAAGAGGAAAAATATTGTTATTACTGTTCATAGCAGAGATGTGGGGTGGTTACGTCAGGTGGGAAAAGAAGGTAAACTAAAGGCACAGGTGAAAAATCCATCTGATTCTCTGACCTTCTCTATAGTGGCCCCTTAAATAATATTTTAAAGAAATAATAGTTGTGAAAGGATTTATTTTGCAAATTTATTGCTAAATATTCCTTTTTCCTCTCTATTTTACAATTTTACTAAGAAATGTATACAGTTCCAAGAATGCAGATCTTAATAATTTATTTTCATTGCCAAAATAAGAACTCAGGAGGCTAAATTAATTTCTGGCACAGCACTAATGAATGCAGGGAAATCACAAGAAGTGTGATTTTAAAACATAATGTTTGATGGACTTCAAATTCTGGCAAAAGTTTCTCCCAAACCTCATTACAAAAAATGCAGATTGGAAAAAAGACCCAACAAAACAAAGGAAAAAAAAAAACCAACAACTAAAAAAAAAAAACAGGGAAAAAAAAAAAAGGCAATTATGATATGAACCAACATTTTGGGGTTTGGACTATATTAAAGGGGGAAAAAAAAAACCCAGAACAAAATATGAAGTATATAAATTACCCAACCCTGGTTTCTAAACAAAAATAGTAAAATGTCAAATGAAGAGAAAACAAGGTAAAAAAATCAGGTAACTTAAGTAGAAGCCTTGATATAGTGATCCTGTACTTTAGACTACTCTTAATGGTGAGCAACCGCTTTGCAGCCAAGCAATGAAACCAGTGTAGTGAGTCAATAATTCATAAAAGAGGTGAACTGTAAATCACTCACACATAAGTGAATCAGCTCCAGATAAAACAACTGTCAAAATATTTCTCCATGTCTAGCTTAGTAATAGTGAAACAAATTTGTTTCTGTTTTTCTTTTTTTACATAATACAATAACCTTTTCTGCATGACAAGAAACAATGCCAGAGCTGAAAATAACCTGTTTCATTTCCACTTCATCTAGTGCCAAAAACCAGGCAGTCCCTGGAAAGCACAAGGACAATCATTCCTCTTTGAAACTTTACAGCTTAAAAAATTAACAAAATAATATAGAAATATCTTAGTCAAAACTTATATGGAATTAAATAGTTTTTGAATGCGTTGGGAACTTTGGATTTGTATTTGCAGCTCAGCAGAGGAAGCAGTTCTTCCATACTTTACATCAAGCATGTCATTCTTTACACACCTAATAACTACTTTTTTCTTCTTTTTTTGGCTCCTGATCCTGATTCTGGAGACAATGTAATCTGACACCAAAATCAATGCAACTCAGCATTTGCTGATTTGAAAAAGAGTTGACTAGTGGCGCTACAGAAGCTAATGGAGGATTTAAAAGATTTAATTTTAGTTTTAAATACTGTCAGGTTTTTATTAATAATTTCAGTAAGGTGTCAGTACTTTTGTTACTCAGTAGTAAAGTGGAGATAAGAAAACTTCTCTGTATCTTTAGAGAATGATATGCAATCATGCTAAGGAAAAATACCATAAACAGATTTGGATTCTTCTTTTTAACGGGTATTACTGTTAAGCAATTAGCATGGGAATCTGGATATTACCCATCTGGGGCCAAACTTTTATCCTCCTTCCATCAGCATTCAGAAAAAGACAGAAACTTTGTTTTTCACCTGCTTTATTATGGCCCTTAAGAGATGTACCAGTTTTTATATCCAAATCTGTTAAAACAGCCTCCTGGCATCTCTGACTGTCTAAAGTCAAGACTTCAAGTGTCCATAAAGTACAGTGATCACCAGAACACTTTATAAACTATTTCAAGTATATCATGTTCAAATGCATTAACTTCTTTTAACTCATTCATAAACCACCTCTTTCCCTACTGACAGGGAGCAGAAAATCATCATAGCCTTTATACTCAGGGAGACACTTGTATGGCACTGTAGCAGGCCCTAGAAAGAGACTATGTCATGCAACAGCGTTCATTGTATTTTTAGCAAAATTTTCTGTGTGATCTACTCAGTGGTTTTAAGTGTATGTAAGTGGTTCTCCATGCATGTATGGGAAATGCTTATGGCACAGTGAAAGTTACTGGTTTGATCTTGCATTTACCAGATTTAAAGTTTTCATAGTGCTTTTCAGGGGAAGCGTCCAGCAAGAAGAGGAAAGAAATGCAAATATTTCAAAAAAGATCAAGTTGTTCTATTGAAACCCTGAAAAATATTTCCTCCTTGTTGTTACTTTAGTACTTAACTAGGAACAGGAAGAGTTTTCAATTACTTAAAACTGTCTAAAACTAAACTATTTTCATTATGATTAGAAAAAATATTAACAAACAATGTTTTGCACTTCTAAAAATTAGTTTTTTAAAAGTACTAGGTTATATCTTAAAATAATTTATTAACATACCCGACATAATCTAGTCATATAGTTATTACATCATTATGATTTACAAAATCAGATCTTAGAGCAGTTGTTAAGCTAAAAATATTGTTCGTGGGCACCCTATAAGTCAAAACTTTATTGCTAGAATAACAGAAATCTAGTCTAATTATCACTAGTCCAGATAAAATTGTAACTGAAAAAAAATAATAATAACGTAGTTAAAATTGATATACACACTTTTTAAAGTTTCTACTCTTTTTCATGCTATTATGTCCCCTATGCCTGTACTCTTCCATGCCAAATCCTGGCTTTCTTCAAGATCCTTGATATAATAGCAGGCTTGTATATCTCTACACTACATCATAGTATTACCGTATTAAATACCTTATTCTATCTGGAACAACCACTCATTACTTCTACCTGCCTAAAACTAACTCTATACATGGTTAGCTCAATAAATTGTGTGTGTTTGTAACATACACAGCTAAAAGTAAAAGAAGTTAGCCTGAGGCACCTGGTCAATTAGAGAAATTGCTGTCACAGCTAAAGCAAGTAGAACAAAGCTGCAGGCAGGGCAAGAAAAGTTCACAATGAGTAAGACTGGCAGAGGAAGTCCTGAAGCCTTGCAAACTCAGTGCAAACCTTGTGATCCATGCCAAGCCATGGCAGCACTGTGTTACAGGGGTACATGGTTAAACACTGCAGAATTTTTCAGGGGCTATGTCTCTCTCTGCTCTTCATACTAGTTTTAGAGACTTTGCATAACATCTCAAATGATACTGCTGGATGCAGTTCCCCAGATGAGGTCTCACGAGAGTGGAGTAGAGGGGCAGAATCATCTCCCTTGACCTGTTGGCCACACTGCTTTTGATGCAGCCCAGGACACAATTGGCACATTGCTGGCTCATGTCCAGTCTCTCATCCACCAGCACCCCCAAGTCCTCAGCAGGGCTGCTCTAGATCTGTTCATACGCCAGCCTGTATTGATACCAGAGGTTGCCTTGACCCAGGTGCAGCACCTTGCATTTGGTCCTGTTAAACCTCATGATATTCCCATGGGCCCACTTCTCAAGCTTGTCCAGGTCCCTCTGGATGGCATCCCATCCTTCAGATGAGTCAACCACACCACTCAGCTTGGTGTCATCTGCAAATTTGCTGAGAGTGCACTCGATCCCTTTGTCTGTGTCACTAACGGAGACATTAAATAACGCTGGTCCCAATACACACCCCTGAGGGACACCACTTGTCACTGAGGGCCAATGTGACTCTGAGCCATTGACCACTACCCTCTGGATGCAAATGTCCAACTAATTTCAGATCCACCTAATAACCCACTCATCAAATCCATCTCTCTCCAATGGAGATAGAAGGATGTTTTGGGGGACTGTGTCAAAGGCTTTACAGAAGTCCAGATAAACAGTGTCTATAGCCCTTCCTTTGTCCACTGATGTAGCCACTCAATCATAGAATGCCACTAGGTTGGTTAGGCAGGACTTACCTTACTGAAGCTGTTCTGGCCGTCTAGAATCAGCTTCCTTTCTTCCCTATGCCTTAGCATAGCTTCTAGGAGAATTTGTTCCATGATCTTCCCAGGCACAGAGGTGAGGCTGACAGGTTGGTAGTTCCCAGGGCTCTCCTTTCTATCCTTTTAAAAGATGGGCACTATATTTCCCGTCTTCCAGTCACATGGGTCTTCACCTGACTGCCATGACTTTTCAAATATCATGGAATGTTGCTGGGCAACTCTAGCTGCCAATTCTCTCAGGGCTCTGGGATGCATCTCCTCATTTCCCACAGACTCATGTTTCTTCAGGTTCCTCAGGTGGTCATGAATCTGGTATTTACTTATAGTGGGAAGCACTTTTCTTCTCCAGTCCCCATCCTGCTGGCCATCCACTCGAGGAGGGTGTGAAGGAAGAGGTTGCCATTGAAGACTGAGGCAAAAAAATCGTTCAGTACCTCAGCCTTCTACTCATCTGCAGTTCACTTCAGCTGGGCTGTCAACTCTATTGCCTTCTTAGAGGAACAGCCTTTAATTCCTGCAAAATATTTCCCTCTGTCGGCAAACGCAACGCTCTCCAGCTGAGCTGACTGCTCAAGCTGCAGTCCTTCCTTTTTGCCCTGCCAGCACAAACTGCCTGGTCACTCAGGCTCTCTGGGGGCAGCTCTTGTATGGGGTGGGGTGGGGTGGGGTGGGGGCTGGGCACAGTCCCTGCTAGTACCACACACCCTGAGTCATAGCTGTTTCTGGGTTAGGACTCCTCCACTTCCCACTCAGGAGAGGGGGCTTGGGCAGCTCTCTCTGCTCCAGTATGGAGGTCTTGCTGGGTGGGAAACCTCACCTCTCTGCTTCAGCAAGAAGGAGGATGATGGCCATGAGATACTTTGCAGAGATCTGGAAACCAGTGTCTAATTCTGGAAAACTCACAGAATCACAGAATATGCCAAGTTGGAAGGGACCCACAAGGATTATCAACTCACTCTGTCATCTGATCATAACCTCTAACTGTTGCTAGCACTTTGTTTCAGAAGCTAAGAAAAGCTAAGAAAAGCAAATAACTGCTACTAATTAGAATGTACTTTCTAATTGCAAAATGTATATGCAATGTAATCTCAATATATGCTTTCCTTTGTTCAAGGATAAAAAGCAAAATACATCTTAGAGGAACGATCTTAGCCTGGGAATATGTGTTAATATTGAGTCTTACTATATGTTTTTATTTCTAGTATCCCAGGTGTGCACTTCCTCTTTTGGATATAAAAAAATGACAGACTCCTGTCATTCAGATGTCACACTCTAACTTAAACATGGCAATGTTTTTACTGCATATTTGTGTAGAAAGAATCTATGGGGGGAAAGAACACGAAGCTTAAAGCACTGAGAAATTATAGGCTAGGAACTTAAAGTAATTCTCAAGTATATTGAAAAAAGTTGGGGAAAAAAAGAGATCTTTCTCATTTATACCATAATATAGTAAAATGTCCTAGGCATTAAAGAAGAATAGAGGTCTCAAAGAAGATCATGGAAATATGGCATTGGTAGCTTTTTAGGCAACAGTAGTACTAGCATAACTTCTTATTTTGGATACTTGCAGTTTCTCTTTCAATGCAGTGAGGTAAAGAGTGGCAAAACTGGATGGGATTAGGTACAGCAGGATGAAACTGAGGTATGTAATGTCATAGCACTTTCTGTCTTTCTTACAGATAGTCCTCCTCAAGTCAGAAAGATTTTCTATCATGAACACTCTTTTCAGACTGTACAAATTTTCTAAAGAACACAAGTTAGAACAGCATGCACAGAATCTGTAACACTGCTGTGCCGATCAAATTAAGTATCCAATTTATAGAGGATATAATGGCAGAAAAATAGGATTTTGTATAACAGGACATCATTAAAGATTATAAACTGGCATCTGCAACATTTGACTGCCTTTTTAGAAGTCTGCAAGTAATTAATAAAATGTAGTTTAATTAATGTGGTTCAGTGTTAGCAATTTGTGTGTTTCCATTAAGGAATCATCTAAGATATTATATTAATGGCCCAAATTACCTTCTCAGGAGTGTGTGCAGTTACGTTGGCATAAACCTGGAAGCCCTTGATTGACCCTTTAATATCTAATACTTGCTGTAGTATATTATATTCAGTAATAATTTTTGTTAATGTTTTCCTATGTCTACTTAGAGAATTCTTATTGTCTTAGAGAATTCCCTCAGTCTTAACTCTCTTTCACATAAATTCAAATGTTGTCCACAGAGTTATTGAAGGACCAAGGCAGAGACCACAATTGAATATAAATTGAGGAGAATACAGCTACTCACCTGAAAACATGACTTTTCTTTCTTCCATAAAAAAACCTTGTGAGACCTAATAATTTTTTTGTTCTGTAACCTTCTTTTCTGATCCTTTTTGCAAACTCTGTGCAATCTTTCTTCCATTGTGATGGGCTTGAGAAATAGTGAGAGAGTTCTCCACAAAAATTATTTAGGCCTCACTTTTAAAAGAATTGTCATTGTTTTAATTTGGGTCTAATGTTACAATGAAAGAGAAATTTTATATTTATCTCTACAGATAGAAATTGCTTTGGCCCGTATTTGTTCTGGAGGGTCCACATACCAAATACCCATTACTCTGTCTCACTCAGCATCTTTTTTTAATAACACTTAGCAAGCATCATAAAAACAGTCCTTTATTCTGTATTGATTGTAAACTAAACAGGTTTATTAACTAAATATAACACAACAGAATTTTAAAAAGTCATTAGTGCCACAGCGTTACCTGGAGCCCAGTTGACAAGTAGCTTCATAAACAAAACCCTCAGCTGTATTGATCTGAAACTCAGAAGAGGGAAAAAGAGGTGAATGTATCTGAGATTTCCAGTAAAGAGATGAAAGAGAAAGGCTGGTTCACTATTGGAGAAGTACTATTTGTATATATACAGCCTAAGTCTTTTCACAAGCAGAGTTGTAACCTTTTCCAGCCTGGAATAACAGAGGAGGAAAAGAACACTAGACCATCCTGAAAAACAATTTATAATCTCTGGAAATGGGATCACTCATTCTTTTGTTTTAATAATAACTCCAGTACAAACTCTTCCACTTTCCAAAGGAACTTCTTAAAACTTGACTAGCTTGACTTGTTAATAAATTTCTGTCTACCTTGAATTTAACAACTTGCAAACTAAATTAAAACTGTAAAAAATTCAGAGTATAAAAAATAGTTTGGCTAAATCTCCTTCTCAGAAGAAATAAAAATATTTCAATGCTGCCAAAGCATCTTTATTTTGTTTGTGGGTTTTTTCAGTAATTTTTGATATGAGAGTGATTAAGGAAAGGGGAAGAAAAGAGTGAAGGAAAATCATCTCACCACTGTTTAATTTATTTTTTTAATTTTTTAAAAAGTCATTAAATGGAATGTATTTTGAGATTATTATCAAAAATAATTTAATTAAATTATAAAATGAAATCATAAAATGCAACAAGAATAATACAATACAAAATGAAAATAATTAAATATAAAAGGAAAAATTATATGGTGATTCCAAGTATGAAAAACAAAGTGGGCTCTATAAAATATTGGCTTCTGCTGCAAGTAGCTTATTTTACTCAGGGAAAACAAAACTAAAGGAAAGCCATTTGATTTAACCTGACATAAATATTTAAAAACATCATGAATACAGTGAACTTAGTTCCACAAAACACTGTAATAAAAATCTATCTTTAGGAGAGGTACTGTTCTCATTGAAACAGGAGAGATATAGGAGGTGCTGCTTTTCCATGTATTCTATTGCAGAATCAACTACACTCCCAATTACTTCTAACTTTGTATTTGAATTTGTCTAACTTCATCTTCCTGCCAACTGTCTTTGTTATGCCCTTTTCTGCTAAATTAATTAATCTTTTATTTTCACCCTGTGAAAATATTTATGGGCTGTAATCAAATCACCTCTTCATTTCGGCAAGATAAATAGATAGGGTTCTTTCAGTCTCTCCAAATCCATCAGACTAATGTCCATATGTCTCTTTATTTACTTTATTCATTCTTTTAATGGTAATCATCACAAATAGATTTCAATATTGGCCTGATCTGTACTATACATGTATAGTAAGCCAATATACAGTAAATACTTATGTATAAATTATGGATAAGATAAGTAATTGCCTTCCTAGGGCTACTCCATGCTTATACATCCAGGGACTGCGTTAGGCCATACCCATGTGATGTGACACATAATGTAATCTATTTGTGATTTTGTGTGACTTTCTTAAGAATGTTATTTAAATGTTTCCCTGCAAAGGGAAAAAAAAATTTAAAAATATGCTCAATTGGGCCAAAACCTATTTATTCTATTCACACAAGGAGATTGTTCTTTTCCTCTGGAAGCCAATAAAACTCCTCATATATGAATGTCAAATGTGATGTAGCCCATAATTAATTGATTTCTTTTTCTGTGGTCAGCTTAGTTTGCAAAGAAGTATATTTTGAAATTAAGAATGAATTAAAATTCAGGGTTGCATACTCTGCTGTAGATGCAAAAATTCCATGGAAGTCAAGAATCTCCTCTGGATTTTAATGAGGACAGTTCTGGACTGGTGAAACTGCTCTCCCATTTCCAAAAACACTTGGTAGAAAATTGAAAGCATCAATGATATAAAAAGTGGAAGAAACAAACAGAGCAACTAAGATTCAACCAGCAAACTGGTATCACAGGAAAATCTATCTTTAATCACCAGAACATATGTTGTGTGGGGAAATACTAATACCTATTTTATAACGCAACAACTAAGCTAGGTAACACACCATTAACTTGAAATTATTGGCATAACAAAACTTTTATCCTATTCCTTTAAAGTTTTATTTATCTCCCAAAACCTCTCAATCATCACTTCAGTACTGATTTTTAGCACAATCTGAATGGAGAGGCAGAAATATATGTTGTTAGGAACAGTAACCTTTGTTTTTTCTGAAATAATCTTTAAAATATTTCCAACAGTTCTCAAATTTGGTAATTCACTTATTTAAACATGTGACTTCAGTAGACCCTTCCACATTTTGTGTTTAGACTCTTTTTCCTCATTTATCTCTTTCCAGTGAGAAATAAAGCCATTTGCCAAGGAAATTTTCTGATGGTCTTTTGGTATGTTTTTGTTTTTCTCACCATTATTTTACTCCTTTTTTCAGGATGGATGTATTCTCTGCTGCAAATATTAGCTTGTTTCTTCAGGAGAAAAAAGAGAGATCTAAGATGAAGCTGGGGCATGAGACCAAAGAAGCATGGGACCAAATCTCACAACTGCTTGGCTGGAGAAATACTTTTTTGAACTCATGTAAATGGAATATAATTGCGAAGGCAATGCAACACTTCAAAAATTTTACATGACTTTGACTGATGGTCTTTAAAATTAGCAAGAAGCTGATGTTTTTTAAAGTTCTTTGAGCTTTTTGGAGGAGAATTGTGGTTATGGTCTTTTTGGATGATTATACAGAGTTCATTGAATCTATTCTAGCTGAATTTTACAAACAGGTAAGGTCCTGCAAGAATTCAATTAAAAACTCATAGACTGACTTTTCTTTTTAAAGACTTGGGCATATTTTTCATCATGCACTGATATGTACTGTTCTGTGATAATTCCAGAAAGTGATAATTACATCTCTGTTCAATAGATCTCTTAAATAAAAAAGGACAGGAATGTCCACATCAGACTAGAAGTATACGTGGCCCATAATATTGTGTTAGCCAATGTGCAATATCTAGGAAAAAGCAAAACAGTACAAGCAAGTAATGATATTTCCCCAGAATATTTTCTCAACCTCCAGCAATTCACAGCTCAGTGATTCTGAACATGTCATCTTTATTTTTTAATCTTGATAGATTCTTCTTCTACAATTTTAAGATGTGTAGATTGCTAGCATGCACTTAGCAGCTTTACAGCTCGTCACATTTTGTCTGAAGAACTCCCTCCTGTTGTTTATTTTGAACTTATGCCTCACTAATTACATTTAGTGCCACCTAGTTCCTGTATTGAAGAATCAATGAACACCACATTCCTGTTCTCTTTCTCCACAGCTTTCATAAGTTTTTAGGTTTCTATCATACCCACCCATGAATCATCTCTTTCTCCATATTAAAGAATCTAAATTTATTTATTCACTTCTCACAGGAAGCTCTCTGCATTTGATCATTTTTATCTTTTTCTGTACTTTTTCCTTTCTTTTTCTTATTATTATTTCTGCTTCATCTTTCAATATATCAGACATTAGTCAACCTGCAAATGTACAATGAATTTCTTTAGTGACATAATCATATTTTCTGTTCTTCTCTCTATTTCTTTCAGTCCATAGTATTAAAATAGTCTTTTGGCTACCATAAAAAACAAGTCTATGTTTTCAAGTTCCAGTTCTTGACTGGTAGATTATTCTGTGAGGTATGAATGAATAAGCTGAAGTATATGTTCTTTATAAACTATTTTTAAATGCACTGCAGAATTAATTAAAGCCTTGAATATTATATTATTCTGGTGTCATGAAGCAAGTATTTCATATTTTCTCTCTTCTATTATTTGCTCCTCTTTCTCTATAATATATTTTAATTGATCTCAAAACAGCAGGTCAAAATTTAGATAAATGAAATCACAAGTGTGTATTGTCTCTTGTTAACACTTAAAAATCATAAATAAAAAATTGAATATATATATATTGAATATATATACTTAGCATGACAGTGCTAATTGAAAAGTATGCATTGTGATTATTAAATAATACTAATAGATTTCCTAAATATGAAACTAATTTTTCTCACTTAAGGTAGTTTCAGATGTAAATGTTTAGAAGTTACACAAATGGTTACTTATTCAAGATATTTTGTGCAAACTTAGTTGAAAACACTTCTAAAAAGTGTTAAATTTTCAAAATTATTTAATCATTACAAAAAGAAATTACCCTATTTTTATTTGATATGACAGTTATGGCACCTTAATTTAAAATTGTTGGTTTATTCCCAAGTGCAATCCTTGTAAAGAAGGTCAGAAGAAAATCCCACATAGAGAATAAACCACCGGCAAAATGTTTAATCGGATACTGCTAGCTTCATTGTTAATTACCTCTCAAGGGGATAGAATGTCAATAGATAGTGATCTGGTATCTTTACTGTTAAATGCATGATCAATACTAAATAGAATTTTAACTGCCCATGATTTAATTAGGAGTGGTTCTTTTTATCCTGCATACAATACCAGAATCTCACTCAATAAAGTACAAAGGAAGATTGCCATGTTGGTTGTGTATTCACTACATTCTGGGGCTATGCAAAGAAATTGGGAAAGAAGATTTTGTTGTAAAGAATTTGCAGTTGGCATGTAATATGGAAGGAGATAATCTTCTTCTGTAAGTCACAGAACCCCCTGAGGGAGCTGAGGGAGCTGGAGTTCTTTAACCTGGAGAGGAGGGCACTCAAGGGAGACCTTATCGCTCTCTACAACTACCCAAAAGGAGGTTGTAGCCAGGTGGGGGTTGGCCTCTTCTCCCAGGCCACCAGTGATAGAACAAGAAGATATAACCTTAAGCTGTGCCAGGGCAGGTTTAGGTCAGACAGGAAAAATTTCTTCATGGAAAGGATTGTTAAGCATTGGAACTGACTGCCCAGGTTGGTGGTTGTAAAGCCTCAGACTCACTCAATGAGTTTCTTAAAGGGGCTTAAGTACTTTTATACACTGGGGCAGTTGCAAGGGAGAAACATGACAACATTCTCAGGAGGTTAAACAACAAACTTTTTCTGGCAAACTTTAGAAAATAAGGGTACTTGCAAATTTTAAAGCAACATTCAATCAAAATAAAGCATTTCACAAAGTATTGCTGTAGCAAAATCTAAACCATCGAACTTTAAGTTACCCAGATTTCAAGAAGAGGAAATCAGAAGAGAAAGAGAGAGAAAGAAAAAAAGGGACAGAGAAAGCTTAATAGTCACCACTAGAATTCCAGCAAAATCACAGCTACTGTAAAATCCAAATGGTGGGCTGTGAACACGTATATCTTTTATGCAACTGCTTTTATCTTCTCTGGTCTTTCAGGGCCCTCCCTCAAGGTGTACGTTTTGGCCTGGGCTGGATTAGAGACTCCAAGGCATGGTGTGGAGCAGTGGACTGTTCCACCCATTCAGAACTTGCCTCACCCCACCCCACCCTTCCCACCACACACACATATTTTTGCTGTTTCGAGCCAGTAATCATTTTCTCCAGTCTCTCACAGTGGTGGAGTCACCATCCCTGGAAGTGTTCAAAAAGCAACTGGATGTGACACTTGGTGCCATGGTCTAATTGACAAGGTCGTGGTCACTCAAAAGTTGAACTCAATGACTTTGGATGTCTTTTCCAAATGAAAATATTTTGCACTTCTGTAATTCTTCCCTTCATTCTAAATTAATCCAGACTACTGTAAGTACAGAAAACTGAAAACTATAGTTTCATATCATTAATACTTTGCAGCTCCAAAAAAGAAAATTCAAATCACATTTTAAATGGAGGTTAGGTGTATTTGCAACTGGAAATACAGATCCCTTGAATATTCACCTTGTTTCTGCACCCAAACAGGCACTGGAAAATAAAAGCATATGACTAGCTATTGAAGATCAGGTCTTTTATCAGGTATTAAACAAATACATCTAAACAAGACATTTTGCTCATCCTGCCATACGACTTAACAAGATAACCTGTTTTGTAGAGGGTAAATGGTACAAATAAGTGAAAAAGAAATATACAAGAATTACCAAAGAGAATGCAGTTATCACTTTAAAAAATTGATTACAGGAGCACAAACAGCCAAAGAGAAATTCATGGACTGTGAGATCAGAGAAAACAGAAATAAGTGTATGAAGAATATGACAGCAAAAATATATTTAAAAAAGACTAATTCCAGGAAAACAGTGATTACAGAGTTAATGATGCAAGAAAAAAGAAGAGTTGAATATATATTTCTATTCTTTACTCAGAAGAAACAGCATGATGAATCCTCTTATCACACTAGGAAGGTAAAGTACTTTCCAGTCCATTAGTGAGTAAAGAGGTATAAAACAATGTCTATGTGTTGTAAACATTTAATGATGGCATACATTTTTAATAAATTTTGGAATACTATGGATTTTCCAGCAGACTGAATACTGATGGTACTAAATAACCACTTAAAAAAGAAAGAAAGTGACCCACATAACTAAAGGTTGCTACTTTTTTCCAAATCTGACGTAAAATTATAAAAAAATGGATCTGAAATTCAATTAACTAAGATTCGAAACCAGTAAAATACTTAATCTTGTTCAGTAAAGTTTTTTTGGAAAATAGTTGAAGTGAAATGAAGCTAAATACATAGAGACTGGGAAGTCCAGATTGGACATAATAGCGTTCTTATTTAAAATAAGCACTGTATAACCTTTCCAGAACATTAATAACATGAAATTTTTAAGAGCTACTGACTGAGAAATCTTAAAGGATATTGACAGTTATCTCAATTAATTGATAACCTACTTTTTTTTTTAATTAAATATAAGCAACCTTAACTAATTAAACCCAGGAAAATACCAGGGAAATATCTTGCAGGAATTAAAGGCTGTTCCTCTAAGAAGGCAATAGGGCTGACAGCCCAGTTGAAGTGAACTGCAGATGAGTAGAAGGCTGAGGTACTGAACGATTTTTTTGCCTCAGTCTTCGATGGCAACCTCTTCCTTCGATGGCAACCTCTTCCTTCACACCTGGTTTGTCTGAGTTGACATTCCAGTCTTTTCACGCTTGTGGATGCATTCTTCTCCTAGGATAAAAGAGTACCGCTGTTATTTTAAGTCCTTCCCCACAGTCTAAATTAATAGGCATATTTGGGAAAAGAAAAGGTGGATACCAGAGTCTTTGTGTGACCCAGGACACTATGATAAAGATTTGGTACCAAAATCTCATGGTTTAAGTTATCTCTTTTAATTTATATTGCCAAAAGTGCTCAACACCAGTAATTATGGGTACATACCTAATATTTGTATCTCTATCTAATGTGTAGATCATAAGATTCAAGATGTTATAAATGTTTCTTGGATTTCATAGCTTAAAAGGAAGATGCGTACAGTAGGGTATTGAATACAGAAATATAAAAGCTTGTATGAGATACTTAGCTACATGTCAATCATCTGGACTCAAAATATTAAAATAAATCCCATTTTCCATTGGTGGAATAATTATAAGTAGATTGCAAAAACTGTTTGAGAAAACCTTATCAAACGTAAGTTTTAATGGAATAAATAAAATCTTATTGCATGTAGGAGATAACATTATTGCAACATTTTAAAAGTAAAAATAATTTGAATTGACAACAGACTCTTACGGACCAGAAAGCACTGAATTACCAGTAATTTAAAAGCATACCATATATTCTTTTTTTCCAGAAGAAGTACAATTACATTTGAGAAAGTAAGACAGTTTGGAAGAGAAGTCCAGAACAAAACAAAGTCCAGGAAGGAAAGGCATGAAAATGCATGTTGAAGAAGAAAAAAAGAAAGCACCAATGAAAGGTAAAACACTGTGATTTGTCAAATTTCATTGTTGAAAGTTTAGAAAACAGCTTCTGCTACCAGACCAGCAAATCCTGTATGTAACCTTGTGAAAAGACAAAGAAACTTGGAAGTATGATCTCTGTTTCTTGAGGAAGAAAAAAAAGTAGGAAGAAGAAAAAGAGAAAAGAAGGAAGAAAGGAAAGAAGGAAAGAATGAAGGAAGGTATCTGTATTGAGGTTTCCCTTGAAGGCTGAATGATTTTATTGGAGTAAAGTCATGCTGAGAGTCAATAAAAATAGAGATGGAGTATATACTGAAAGAAAAATACAAGAAGCAAGAAACTATCATTGCTGATGTTTATATGACTGTTTATACACTATCAAAACAATAAGCATTCTGTAATAAGTGCCAATACAGCTTTAAAAAAATGCATTCTGAATTATGTAGAAAATCTGAATGATTTTTCCATTAAATTCAAAAGACCTTGCTGTTCTTAATATGATATTTGATGAAAGTGACTCATGAAGCAAAGGGTATTTTTTAATATGGTTATGCCGTAGCCTCATTGCAATGCTGTAGGGAAAAAATAACTATTAGTTAATTAGGTAAGAAAGGGTGGAAATATAAAGTAGAAGCTATGGAGAATTTAATGAGCTTAAGCTACTTGGGAATTTCATTACAACCAAAGCAGAAATTCTCTGAATAGCTCCCACCTAGACAAACCTGGTGAGGAAGCAGAAGTCAATATATAACATGGAAACTTGGCTATGAGAAAGTAGTGTTTATTATGGCAGTTAGCATAGGTTTTCTTTACCTAGTCTCAAAATTTTCTTGAAAGATCTGTTATTAGTATTCTATTTGCAATAAAACCATACATGCCAGCTTCCCAAGATTCTGATAGACTCTGATGATATTCCAAAATTTTCTCTTGGCTCTGTTTCTTAAGATCTAATTGTGACTTGTATCTACTTAATTAGTTTCCATTTTTATTACAAAATGAAATATCCAGTTGAATTAATTTGTTCCATTCTCAATATATTATTCAGTCCATGATATCACAGCTTAACTGCCATTTTTTGCTAATCAAAAGTCTAAAAAGTCAACATTTGAACTGCAGAAAAATATCCTGTGTTTCATTTCCAGTCGGAAAAAAGATAATAACTTTTCTGGATAACAAACTTATACTCACTTAGCTCAAGGAAACTTCTTAGAAATACAAGCAGTGTATTGCAACTGTTCAAAGCCAGTAGAACTCAGTAGTCTAAACATATTAACAATATTTATTCCAATAGATATGCATTCTTTCATTTTTCAGTACAGACTGTTTTGTTGACAAAACTTTCACAGTATTTCAAACACTGCTAATATATAGAAAATGCTTCTTCTGCTTGAAAGTACATGCAAAAACAGCTTTCAGTATCCTTCACAAGTTTTAGTTGGAAATAACACTTTTCCTAACTGCAGTTGATTTTGAAAAATACTGATAATAAAAGGGTGCTCTGCTTTTAATGTTGCATCTGGTTTAACAGTCTGCCAGACCCTTAATTCTTCGAGACATAAGTAGATTCAGTTTTCCCTCTATTTAAAATTCTTGCATTTTGTTTGTTTTTCCTGTGATAGCAATGAAAGAAATGCAAAGAATTCTTTGAAATAGGATATACACTGGCTTAATATACCATTCTAAGAGTGTATTTTATCCAATATTGAACGATAGAATACCAGAATTTTGACAGTGATACTCTAAAATAAGCCTAAATATAGTTAAAGTACGAACATTTTTGTCAAGAGTTACAACCATACTTCTAGTGTCAAAGCATATCTTGTTCACACTAAAAAATTATATACCCATTCATGAATGCAGTACAAGCAACTAATTGCTGTCATATTGCACAAATAATTTAAGCCTGTGTCCTTCTTCTGGACAGGACTGGGTTAATTTTTGCGGTGGCCAGGAAAGGGCATGGCTAGGACCCGGAGGTTATTCTATACCACCTCTCATCATTGCTGCAGCCAGGAGCAAGGGAATCTCTTCCAGGGAGAAGGGATTCCTTTTGGGTGGAGTAAATGTGGTGGGGAGAGAAGTGAGGTGTTGTCTATTGTCAGGGAGTTTGCATGTGAATCGTTCCTTTCTTGTACCCTCTGTCATTAGCATTGTTGTTGTTAATGTTCTTTTTCTTATCTTATTGCTGTTTCCAGTAAATTATTCTTGTGTTAATCAGTGATCTTTAACTTTTATTTCTTCAATTCTCTCCTACATCCCTCTACAGCTGGGAAGAGGGAGGGGAAAGCAGGGGAGTGAGAAAGTGACACCTGGTTTGGAGAGTCTCAGTGGGAGCACTTAATTGGGGAATACCATTCCTAAACCACAACAGCCTGTAAAACCAGTTTATTGTACAATTTACAAAAGCAACAAAAATAAGCAGACCAAATAAAAGTGGGAGGGGACATCATTAAACATATTTAAGAAATGGATCAATTCAATATGTTACTTATTCTTCATTTTTTAATACAGACCATTATTTGTATAATTATACAAGTAGAAGAATTAATTAAAAAAAGTGTTTACAGTGAGTTTAAGTTACAGACTTCAAGAGGTAAAGGGTAACTTTGTTATAGGGTTCACTGTTAAAGGTCTTTGTAGAAGATGAAAGGTGTGAACAGGTGAAAAGATGCAGATATTACACAGACAAATCTGGTGCCTTAAGACCCTTTTAGTTTCTTATTTTTCTAATTTTGTAAGCTTTATAAGTTTTATAAGTAGTAAAAGTAGATTTTAGAAGCAACAGCCCTTATCCCTCACCCTGTATCATAGTAGTTTACACATTCCTCTACCCTCTTACCCCATTCCATGCTCCCTATATCAATTCTACCCCTGAATTCAGCAGAAATGTTTAGTCTTTTGTCAAGGCAAGGCCTATGCTGTTTAGAGAACACTCATATCTTGGCCTGAACAACAGAATACAGTCAAGAACTGGGTGACTGTGTACCCTTTGTATTCTGAAGATGGTGATGGTGATGAAGAGGTGATCCCAAAAAGTCCCCAGACCCAATTCCCAGGGGATGGGCCCAGGGCAGACCAGAGCAAAGGCTGCAGGGTGGAAACACTTGGGATTGGACAGATAGTATTATAAAATGTAGCATCGCAGGCACAGCCTGTGTTCATGTCCTGTAACATCTATGCCTTGGCACAATAAGACCCTTTCCTTATCTCACCCTCAATTAACTGCTTCGGAGTTTTTTTCCTTAGCAACCTTTTAGGCATCAAATCAGATCCGTATCAAAAAGCAGAGTACAAATTAGTGATCAAGTTTGAGAATCTGAAGGTATTAGTATCTAACAGAAGGTCAAGATGGTAAAATAGTGCAAAATGATGCATCAGGAATAGCATGGATTTCCAGAAATAAAAAAATTTCTATGTCTATCATCACCAGAGCAGAGAACAGAGCGTATAGAACACATGGGAGACTGGACTATCTCAGAGGGGTATGTAAAACTGGGAGAAGAATGCATATAACAAACTGGAAAGCATGTGAGATTTTAGGCTATTAAAAATACCAATTTCATGTAATTTTTTTTTTTGCCTGTTGTACATCTTTTCTCATAATTTCACTTTTTTGTTTTGCTTTGTCAGACTGTACATTTTGCAAGACTAGTGCTTGCTACATCACTGAACATGGTGATCTGATAGGAATAGGTAGGGCTGCTACGTAGTGACAGGACACATTCTAAAAACTATTTTGTTCTTAAAAAAATATGTAAGTTCCCACAGTATGTACTGCATATAGATAGATACATAGTATCATGATATACAGTAAGATATTTTATGAATAGGGAGAGACAGAAAGTCTTAAAATACCTTAACTGCTTACTGCTCACGTGTTTGAATACCTCCCAAACAAAAGAAATCATTTACACAGCCATTGTGAGGGGAAACCATACCAAAATGTAACAAAATCTAAACACAAGGCCACAGAAAGTATTTTTTTCTGTAGTAAATGATTTTTAGAGATTGTAGGAATTCCAGGCAAGTCTTAACAAGTATTAAATAACAGAAGAAAAAGATGATGGAAGATATGAAAGAAGTTCTCTAAAAATCTGACTTTTTCAAGATAGAATGACAGCTATTTAAGGAAAACTTGAGAAAATTGTCTGAATAAGCAAACAAATGAGACTATTTTAGCAGAATCTCAAACAGAGGTTGAAAATACAGAGAAATATCAGATCTTTTAACTCAGTAAATGGTAAATAGAAAGCTTCAAACTCCAAGAAAACTTGGTCTGGGAAATACTAACATTGGAATGAGTTAATTCACTTCATATTAATTTCAATATGGAAGATATTTCAAGATGCATAAAAAGATATTAAACCCCTATGTAGTTTTTCTCTTGCATTATGCTCACTTTTCCACTGTCTTTGTCTTAAAGTTGATGGTCTGGGAAGGGAGTATAGTAAGCTGTGAAAATCCCAAGTTCATTCCTCAGAGGAGTATCATGTCAATGGTATCTTCTTCTTCACTTTAGCATTGCTTGGAGTAACTTCCATATGATTGCTAATATGCTCTTTTTTGGTTTGCAAGCCTGAGTTGTATCTGACTTTACTATACAGGGTGTATTTTACCTGTTTGAAGACTTGTGTGGGCTGTGGGTTTTTTTAATTGCTTTGTGACCTTTAAACTGCTTTTACACAGCTCTTAACGATGCATCTCTTTGATGACTCGTAATGTCCGTTGCTTAGATCCTGGGGTCTCCAATATTGACTGGTGCCTGTCCTTTCGGACTTCCTGCAATCACCCCATGCCTGTACTTGCCAATACTGTTTTGCTGTCTAGGGTCATAGATGGTTCTCTTTACACAGAGGAAATACATGCTATTACTGTCTCTTCATTACAAAAAATATGTAACAAGATATTACACCACAAAGCTATACCAAGATAAGCAAAAGCTAAAACCAAAACTGTAATAATCACTTGTCATTAGACCATTGCTATTACAAGGTAAAACACAGCTCCAAACTGGTCAAGATCAGTCCCAGTGCATTTGAAGTCTGTGTTAGCTTAACACAAATCCTGTAAGCCTGTTACAACTGTACCTCAATATTCCCTGGGTTACAAGGCTATGCTTGTGCACTTGTCAAAATAGCAAAGGTCACTAACGTTGAAGGAGATAACAAGAATAAGGAGAGAAACACCAGCAGCTTGCTCCCCTCAGGAATTGGCTCTCAGTACTGAAAGCCTCACCTAATGTTATATTGCATTACACTCAGAAATGTGACTGCAGCTGAATGTGAAGAAATTATTTCATGAAAAAAAAAGAGGGATAAGGAGAAATTCTTATAAAGTTGTCTCACAGGCCGGGAAAACCTATAAGACAACAGAAAAATCTTTTTAAAATAAGTACACTGGCACACAGATGCAACTATAACAGATGAATGATTGATAACAATGTTGCTACTTCCTATATATGCCTGAAATTAATATAATGGACTTTAAGATATCAGTACAGTAATCTTACTATACTATCTTTTCAGTTTAAGATTTACTCAAATGAAAAGTGGGTCAAAACTTCACAGTGAAATTGAATAAAGCATTAAAAAGGTGGACTGGGAAGATTTAGCCAGAAACTATTTAATTCTTAGAAATGGGTTGAGTTTTGTGAACTCTGAGATAATTAATCTGATGGCAAAAAAAGTATCAATCTTATTCTTATAACAGATTATTTACGTTTGAGAGTTTTATTTAATGATCTAACGAATATTAATATTTTCATATATTTACTCCTCAAGATGTTTATATTTTGTCTGACAATATCAAAACTGGCCCTTCTGTTTATAGAAAAAAAGATTTCCCACATATATATTTAGTATTTGTCTCATGCTGAACACACATTCACATTCTGTGAAACTTTAATACTAATATTAGCTAAACACAAATCCTTTTAGTTCTTTCTAGAATCTTATACATCTTTGAAAAGTATTGTTAACTTTGGTACATGAATTTACTTTCACTCCAGCCAATTTTAAGATGACTGGGAGTGCTTGTTATGAAAATAGAGCTCTAAAGCAAAAGCATACTCCCCAAACCTTGTCAATCATATTTTGCAGAGAAGTGTCTGTGTACCAGTAACTGCCACGACATATGACATCTTGTGACTCCTCATGTCAGAGGTATGGACAATGCTTCAGTTCTCTAGATACCCATAAACACTTTCAGTATGCATAATCACGAAACAAGACCATGCTAGGGAATGGTGCTTATGGGCTTTTCCATCTTTGAACTGTGCAGTTCATTGCTTTTCTGTCGTTTGCTGCTTAACTCTGGTTTTATTTTCTGCTTTGTCTTATACCTTCTGTGCCCTTATTGTTGTTCAACCTACATTTTAAATTGCTTCATTTGTTAAGACAGTTGGAGCTTATTTATCATTTATTCAAATGACTATATGACATTATTATATTCTCATACTCTAGAACACACAATTCCATCACCATCCTCACTTATATAGCACTGATCTTCCAAAGTTATTTCAAATGTATGTGCAATAATTTTCCTCCTACACTCCGGACGTGGTTATTCATACAATACCATACCTTCAAAGACATGTGGTGTGATTGAATTTGTTGTGAATTATTTATAAATCCAAAGTAAAGCAAGAATTGCAATGCAATACATATGAATGTTATCTCTGCGTACACAGGACTCAAGCAATACATAAAAGCAAGAAACACCAAGAGAACAAAGGCCTTTAGCACCAAATTACATGGAATTTCTGTCATGGCAACATTAACAATGTTGCCTTTTCAGAGCTGCCAACAGTTTAATCATATGATTGTGACATTTCTGGTCACTGATTTCCCCCAAAACTCCAAGTTTTGTTTGATGAAAAGACTAGAGTGCTGATTAAATGGAGGGTAGACTTAAGTTAAAGATGAAATCATCCATCATAACTAAAAAAATACAAATATAATTCAGGATCATTTTTAAAATATAAGTTAAACAAAAAGCACAATATAAAGATCAAAATATATACAGCTCTAACTCTGAGAAAAAATTCATTCTGAGTATAAATGAAGCTTGATCTGATTCTGGCTAAACAGGATGTCTTTAATTCAGTGGTGTTCTTTACTAAAACAGTGTTTATTACAGTTTCATGACTTCTTGAAAATATTTTCCAACACAGATTTGTATCAGCAGGAACTCAGAGGCATTCTTACCTCTAAAATTTGCTATAGTAACTGCAGATGATAAACTATATTATGAGAATTTATAGACTCATTCTATAATTCTAGACATTACATGCAAAACAAGTATAAAATTTAAATTTAATAATAGCTAGTGGGTTTATATTGTCTCTTTGGATTTTGATAAAAAATACACTAACAACTTCAAAGGCCTGTGATGTGTCTATACTCATAAGGACATAAGAAGGAATTGCATTGCCTGAAGGGCAATATCAGGAGTTATACTGCTGTTTGCAAAGGGTAATAGTTCCTTAATCCTAGGAGAGTGTGATGAATTAGTGAGTTTTCTGCTCTTTTATGAAGGGTATAGTCAAGTCTTTTTATTTTAAAATCAGTCCTTCTCAATACCCCTACTTCTACTTTCTAAACCATTACTTTTGAGGCTACTGTGACCAGCAGGTCAAGGGAACTGATTCCCATCCTCTACTTCTGTATTGGGTCTAGCTGAGCTGGAGTTCATTTCCCCACAGTAGTCCTCACAGTGCTGTCCTTTGCATCGGTAGCTAGAAGGGTGTTGATAACACAGTGGTGTTTTGGCTTCTGCTGAGCAGAGCATCAGCACTGTAACATTCCTTCCTCAGTTAAGAGCAAGATCCTGAGAGGGGACCCAAGTAGGCCAGCTGAGCCAAACTGACCAAAGGGATATTCTATACCACATGACGTACAGACCATATAAAAGCTAAGGCAAGGAGCAGGAAAGAAGGCATTCATTGTCTCCATTGGCTACCTGCTGAGGAACCGTCACATGTACCAAAGCCCTGCTTCTTGGGAGTGGCCAACTATTGCTGCTTATGGGGAGTATAAACCCTGCTATCTTTCGCTTCACTTCGCTTTTGTGCGCACAAGCTTCTGCTTTACTTTTTACTTTAAATAAACCGCCTTATCCCAACCCATGAGTTATTTTTCCACCTTACTCTCTTCGCTGCCTGGCTGGGAAGGGAGTGCTAGAGCGGCTGGGTGGTCACCTGGCATCCAGCCAAGGTCAACCCATCACAACTCTGTTCTCATGAGACCCCACCTGGAGAAGAGTGTCCAGTTCTGGGGCCCCCAGCATAACAAGGACATGGTCTTCTTGAAATGAGTCCAGAGGAGGGTCACAAAGATGCTCAGAGGACTGAAGCACCTCCTCAGTGGAGACTGTTGAGAGAGTTGGGGTTGTTCAGTTTGAGGGAGACGCTGCGGGAAGACCTCGCAGAAGCTTTCCAGTACCTAAAGGGGGCCTACAACAAAGTGAGAGAGGGACTTTTTATGAGGTCATGTAGTGATGGGACAAGTGATAATGGTTTTTAACTGAGTCTAGGTTTAGATTAGATATTAAACAGAAATTCTTTTCAGTAAGGATGGTGAGGCACTGGAACAGGTTGCCCAGAGAAGCTGCAGGTGCCCCATCCCTGGCAGTGTTCAAGGCCAGGTTGGACAAGGCTTTGAGCAACCTGTTCTAGTGGAAGGTGTCTTGCCTAAGGCAGAGGGATTGGAACTAGAGGACTCTTAAGATATCTTCCAACCCAAGCCATTCTAGGATTCTAGGCAACAAGGCTGCCTGGCCTTTTTTTCTTCAGCAGTCAAGTTCTGCTCTTTCTCCCTCTACCTTGAATTCAGTTGTAGCTTTTCCCTCTATGGTTGGGTGGAACTCCAGGAACTTTACACACACACATAGACTCATTTAAATATGTATCTATAAGATAGGTTACACTAAGAAGCAGCAGGCAATCATCCTGATGTTATATTATCAACATAAAGAAAAACAGGGTGCTTAAAATCAAAGAGAATTGAAAATAAAGATCTGCGTTAAAAGAACTGTGTCCATTGGAACATATATTATTCCCAGTTGTGCATGTTTTATTCCTTCAGTGATAAGCAAATGGCCATAATTCAATATACTAGATTCATGGAATCTGGATCAAAGCTTTGACAAGATATCCAGTGTGGTGGTTCATGTACTGTGAAGTTAGTCCCACAAACACAGAGGATTGTCCTTTGCAAAAACGATAATATGTATGTCATACATATTTTCTGAGCTAAAGCAACAAAATTTGTTCACAAAGGAGTAAACAACTGTCAAGTCAACTATGTAAAATATGACTTTCATACAGTCTAGCAACAAATGAAAATAAATGCTCATTGGTTTTGGTTTTGTTTTTTTGGTTGGCTGGGGGATTTTATTGCTTCTTTTGGCGGGGGGGGTGTTTGTTTGGTTTGATTTGGTTAGGTTTGGTTGGTTTTGGTTTTGGTTTTTTTAATAATGTGATTAAAAGACCTTAACAGTCAGAACTTGCATTTGATACGTAAAAGATCTCTGTTAACTAATAATTTGGTATCCACAGTACATGAGAAAACAGAATGAATGATGAATTCTAAAGTGGTCTGTGTTCTGAAAAACAGATCCTTTTTTATGGTATTAAGAGACATAACTCATTTTTTTATGAAGCATTTGATTATAGATCCTGCCTTTTGGTAGATTTTTTTTCATAATGGTCCACTTTATATGAGAAATTTATAACATGAGTTGTCATGGATAAACAAGTACCATCACATAATCTAAATTAACCAAGTTCCTAAAATTCCTGGTAAATGAAAGTAAATGGTGAGTGAAAGGGAGAATCATTGCAGGAGTTAAAAACATATGATGTAAAAGCCTTTGGAAAGCAGTATAGCTTATATTTAGCAACCTGAAAAAACATTTGATCAAACACACCAGCATAAGATACACAATCTGTTATTAGTGTTCAAACCTAGCTTCACAGAATTCAACATTCTGCTTATCTGTTCCTGAAGCATCTTCTTTTTGAATGAAAAAAATATTTTTAGTCATTTGGTATGCTGTTATCTCAGTAAATGCAGAACAGACTACAACCCAGGCACACATCCTGTGCAGGCTCTTCCACTGCAGTACCACTTAAGTAAATAGAACTAGTCCCCTGATTTAGCCCAATTCTCAAAAAAAGAATAAAGAATTTGAAGCAAAGGGCTTTGATTCTTTTGTAAGTACATAGTATATTTTATGGAAGTTTTGGAAATATTTATGTAAATATTTATAAGGAAGGTAGGACATTTTTGGTGCTGTAGATTACCATCCTTCCCCCAAGCTGTAGTGCAGCAAGGGGTTGTTGTGACCCAACTGCAGGACCCGGCACTTCACCTTACTGAAATGCATACAGTTGTCCTCAGCCTAGAGATCCAGCTAGATCCCTCTGTATGGCCTTCCTACCATCCAGCAGATCAACACTCCTACTCAACTTGGTGTCATCTGAGATTTAATGAAGAAATGTCCTAGAGGGGATTATGAAGTATCTGTCTGTGTACATAATCAAGACACAAAAATACTTAATTTATTTGTTCTAGAGCATAGTCAGTTATGCTTTATTTTATTTTAGAAGAAAACATAGGCTAGTGGGAGAAAAAAACCCAAACCACCAAAAGTGGCATAGAAAAAAAATCAGTTAGTGGACCTTGACTCACAACACTAGCAATGAAATTTGATTATTAAAGAAAACATGCAAGAGAGAAAAAATTCATCTAATATGAAAACTAACTTAAGTCTTTCATGATACATACAGAAACGATAATCATAAATAGCTCAAAATTATTTTCAAAATACCCATATTTTTCATTTACTTTACAGTCATCTTTTTTCCCACAGGTCAGTTGTTCTCATGTTAATAATTTATTGACAACCTCTTACCAAAATTAGTGCTACTTCATAATTTTTTTTAATGAAGGCAAATAATAATAATGCTATATGTTCTCAGTATAAACCAAGACCGAAAGATAATTTCTGAAACAGGAAATGAATGTGCAATAAGCAATACGATGCCTATAAAGTATTTATGAAAAGAAATTTAACCCACAAATTAAGAGCTAATGGGTAAAATATTGCTAAGCTTAGTCAGGTGAGTAATGCCATCTATTTCAGTACAACTTATACAAGTAGAGTCATATGATTCTGCTAAAATGAAACCTTACGTAACATCCGTAACAGCACCAATGTGTGATAGATGATCACCACAACAGCAATTTAATACTCTGCAGATCATCTAGTATTCTGATTATCTGCTTTATGACTAGAAAACAAATGTGCTCATTTTTTAGTCCATTTACTTTTTTTTCTTCAAAATTGCTGATTTAATTGTAAAGGCTTCACTGATGTGGCTAATTTCAGAATAAGTAATTTTCCCACTCTCTTCACCTCTATAATTACTTGACAACATAGAAAGCTTTTTCTGGGGATCTAACATCAGTCCCAAATGGTTGCGTGTTTGCCATCCCGTACATGTTTGATGTGAAGTGTTAATTAGAGACAGTTACCTGTAGCACACTCCTAGTTGTAAATCAAATAATATTTTTGTCTCCAAGCAGCCAGGGTTTTTTTGCTACTTTTTAATTAATCTCCTGGAGTTTTTGTTGTGATTTGATTATTTACTGTCATCATAACCTCATTGTATTGTTTGATAAAAAATAGGAGCAAGCCTCTGACCAATAAACCTGTAACAAATCTTACTCTCTCTGCTTCTGCTTCAAAATATAGAATAAAAATTATTTTGCAGAGTTCTAACTTGTTTTGTTGTCAGTGTCACTCTTTCTACTGCAGAGTTAGACTGACTTTTCTGGAGAGCTGTTTATCTAATGATTCTCTTATACTTAATTTTGGCTTTGTTTCTGTACAGTTCAGGGGATTTTTTTTTTGGTAATGTTACACCTGTTAATTTCATTGAAATTAGTTGCTAAGGACTTTGAAAGACTAACTTAAATTACAGAAAAAAAAATTTTAAATAAGTGCTAATTTCAAGCTTCCTGATTTAGGAATGTTCAGAACCATGTACAATATTCATTTAAAGATGGACAAGTTGTTCAGACAATATTATCCAGTCACTTTTAAATCACAAGAACGCTTCTCCCCAGTCATTAGTGAAAGTTCTCAAAACCTAATTGGTGACAATAATATTCTGTTATGACAACTGCTATCTTTGATACATGCAAAGTTTAAAGCAGCCATTCCTGTAAAAAAAAAAGTGTGAAAGCAGACTGAAACTTCAGGCAGTGTGTACTAACTTTCAGAAATTAAATTTAGCCTTTTAGCAAAACAAGTTGAATTGGTTCTATAGAAGTTAAGCTGATGCATTTCTGTGGTCATTCGTTCCATGGATAAAATGAATACACCTATTACTACCAAATGTCATCTAGCTCAAATAATAATCTCTTTCTATAAAGAACTAAGACTCACATTCTATACATAGAAACAATAAATAAGTAAATAAACCAAAACCCCATTAACAACAAACAAAACAAAACAAAGTCCCAAAACTTAGTACTTATTTTTACAATCAGCACTCCAGGACATATTTGATTGATAACTGACCTTAAGTGTTCACAGTGTCTCTTAAATAGGTTAAATATTACTCTTATTTATTTTCCTCATGACTTTTATCAAAATAATTAATTATTGTAGTACAAACCAGAAAGCTGTATATAACAACCAGTCAGCCTCTCACGTTTATTCAATGTAAAGATTTTAAATGATCTTGCCTGTGAACATTTTAAGACAAATACATCACCTTTATTTTTTTTCCTCACTTTTTTTGACATTGTCTCATGGGTGAAAGGCATAATCTGTAGGATATTTCTAATTGTGCCTAAAGCAAAACTTAAAAGATGAAGTCTTCTGCAGCAAGCATGGATAGATGTGCTTTTAAGAAAAGTTGTGATCTCTGAGAAACTTAAGTTCTATGAAGCAGTTATTTTCTGACACCTCAGCCTGAGTGTTTTCAATTCCTCCTTAAACCTGCATGTTTGTCAGTGCCAAGCTGCTGCAAAACCAACTAAAATTATGATATTTGTTTAGTTCCATGAAAATATATAGTCCTCTCATAGAGATACCAATATTTTTTAAAGTTGCAGTTATTAAGACTATGCTGCTGGTTTTTTTTCATTTTAACAGATTCAACACTTCATCCAGTATCTAATACACACATATACATTCTGTGAACTTTGATGTCTGTATTTTCTTAATTAATATTGAAGTCAAATAGCATTGAAATATTTTAAAATTAATTTTCTTTAACTGCAATTAAAGCTTGTGGCTTCTTGTTGTGAATTCAAAATATTGCCATCATTCTGCTCTGGGTATTGAATTGACAGGTGCATGCATCCCAAAATGCTGATTGAGACCTCTCAGATACAGAAAGCATTTGAAAAGCAACTTGTCCCTGATTCACACATAATAAGTGGTCTGGGAGCAAATGACATGGCAGGGAGAAGAGTCAGAATTTATTTTTCTACAGTTTTGCTTTAGACTTGTTCATCAGTGGCACACCACACTTGCATTGAGCTAAGCCTTTGAGGCCTGAAGACACAATTAGCCAAGTCAGACATCATACAAGTATGTGATGCCCAAATGTTTCCATTTAATGGGCTTTAACAAATTGTTCAGAAATAACTTAATCAAGTAAGAGGTTATGGAAACTGCTTTGAGTTGAATCTCTCTTCTCTCTACCTCAGGGCTCCAGTACTTTTGTTTAATAATGCAATAAAAGCCTTCATGATCAAAGAATGTCTAACTGCAACGAACTAAAAGGATGTCAGTCTGATAATACTGAAAGAGTCATTTGTGAATTGGTATTCTAGGGAAAAAGAAACTTAATGTATGAACCAAAATTTTTGACAAAACAGGGAATTCATGTATCATCAGGATTCTAAGCCTCTTTGGATTTTGTAAAGCTAAGAAACGGTTTTTAAATGTTTTCATTGTTGACTTAGTAATGCTTTTTGTTTATTTATTTTAAATCAGACTTTCAAGGTAGTGTTGTATCTGAACTTTCAAAGAAAAAAGCATTTTATGGGACTGTGGTAACCTCTTTAATGGGCATTACTGATTTCCCAACGTCAGAAAATGTAATAGTCCCAGGCATTATTCAGGAGTTTCAAGATATGGTTCTTTTAAAAGAATGAATACTTATCACAAAGGATTGAAATTACCAAGATAAAAATTTCCTCCATTAATTAAATGATCTTCTTACAAGTTGATTACTGCATTTTCTTAATTCAATACAAAAGCATTTCCCTACTTACACGTTCCATAAACAAATAAATGAGGAGTGAACAACAGGTAGTCATGGACAGGGGGAAGCTTTGGGCAAAGTATGAGCAGATTCTAGTGGGACTTGAACAACAGAAAGAAATTTGAGGGGAAAAAGAAACTTGTAACATTCAGAACATGAAAAATCTACTGCTATCAAGTTTCTGTTACGGAGCAATAATTCTTTGTAATCCATCATAGATCCACATGAATATTATGTATTTATCTCATACCTGCATATCTGCAAGGAGAAAATAAATTTTTTTAGAGTTGCTGAGCTTCAGCTCTCTGGGGCTTATAATTGGATTAATAAATATATTCATTCATGAATCATTAGTCGCAAGCTGAAGTCAGAGTTGAAACCCAGATCCATAGCCAAACATAAAAACATTCTTATGTTACTTCTTACAGACAAAGGATTCAAAAAGTGTCATGTGGTTGTAAATTTCTATTTTATACATGTAGTTCTTATCATATATTATTTTACTTTTCCTTGTATACAAGATTCCACAACCTGAAAAAAAACGATTAATATAAATATGATTCATGGGATAATACTCTGCTTTTCACCCAAAATTTACTTCCTCTTCTCCTTTATTTACTCTGCACTCTTCTAAAAATTTTCAAATGTTTTCTGTGGTGGGTGTTTTATTTGTTTTGGTGGTTTTTTGCTGTGCAGAATCATATTACTTAAGCTGAGCAGAATCTTAGAAAAGTAAACATAGAAAGGTTATTGTAACTCTGGAGACATTCATAAATCTAATGCTGGTATCTTAAATGAATAATGAAAACTGTTCCCAAATGCACAGATTATAATGTTCTTCTTTTCATTAAGAAAATTGTTTAAAAATACTCTGATGAAATGTACTCCTTTACTTTGTATACAATTTCATTATAGAAAGAATATCAGTATAGGATTTTTATCTTATTACTTTTACAATGCATTTTATTCAGAAAGAGGTTATTGAATGATTACAGCAGTCAGGAAGTGCAGTATGAGTATTGTTAACAGAATTAATCCTTAAAGTATTTATGAAGAAGTGAATTTAGGTGTCCGACAAATGAACAGACAATCCTAAAGTAGACTTGGAGCTGATCTGTAGAGAAATCTAATGAGAACGTACCTGAATTAACAGCACCAGAAAATTTGATACATTTTTGTGGTCATGGGCTGCCAGTATTGAGTTCACAGTTTGCTCTTTTGGGTTTAAGACAGGACACATGACTCTACTTTTTTAGTAGTATTGCTTCTTGCAACGCAATCAGTGTGGTTCAGCTCACCATCTGTGACAAATGGAGATTAAGACAGTCTTCTTGAAGACAAACACAAAAGACAGATGCAAGATTTAATTCCTGCTGTTTTTTTAATCTAGATAGCAATTTCAGGTACACAAGGCAACTGGCCCTTTAGAGGCTTGGGCTGAATTGAAATGAAATGTGTTTTGACTGAGACTTGGTTTATTGATATATGATGGAAGTATGAGTATATACATTAAGTTGTGCAGACCAATGACAGTGGCTGTATTGAGAAAACTCTGTACACATTTCAGTACTTTGGTTGTTGCTGGGCTTCATTTGTTCTAAAGTTGTTATAGTCTTTGGAAACAGCATGCAATGCACCATTGCAGCACAATCCAATTAAGTTTCTTCCAAGACAAATCCTGATCATATGTTTTGAGACCATGCCAAGTGAGAAAAGTCAAGAAATCCACATGAAAACTGCTCTTTGAACACTAAAGGAGATGCATCTTTCCCACTTAGTACAGACATCCTTCTTCCTCCTTCACAAATACATTTCTATATTGCATGCTAGTTTTATGTTATATAACCAGGAGTTAATAAGTACCAACCCACAATTCTCATTACCAAGTTCTCACAGAAACAAATGGACAACACTATTCAAAAAGGAAAGAAACAAATCTGTAATTCTCTTTTTTCCAAATAAATTGTAGAGTTATTTTCCAACTTTGTCAGCCCATGAAACATCCCTAAATGCCTGATATGCATTCAGATCAGTGAGAACTGGGCACACAGACTCTTTTGCCAAGGGCTGAAATGGAAATATGTTCAGTCTGTTATGACAGCAGGTGTACCAGTGCCAGTCACACCAATGTCACAGAGACTCTCATTTATTTCAGATTAAAACAAAAACTTTGGCTGTAAGTTTGGTGCTCACTAAAAACAAACAAGCATATGTAATCACAGCCTGACACATGCTAAATCCTGCTGAAGAATTATATCATCGAACTGTCCTTTAGCCACAGAGGAAAAAGTGTCTGATGACAGTGGCTTATGTCCGATGTTTTATAGTGATATAAATACTTACACCATTTCTTGTTCTGGAAAGTATAAGGTTGTCATTGCATGAACTCTTCTTGTTGCTCTAGCACTGCCTTTCCCACTCTGTCCAAAGTTGATTTCTCTCTCCACTCTACTTTACACACTCCAGCATCGCTCTCTGTTCCTTATTCCAAAACCTAGATGAATTTTTTCCATTCTTTCTCTGTTTTCTCTTAGGCACTTGCATTTTACATCTAATCCACTCACCTCAAGGGTATGAAACAGTTGATTCCCTTCAGAGTCGTTATTAGGAATTTTCCCAATCCTCTTATGAGACGGAACATCCTCTTATGTTACAAACTGCAACATGCTCCTTGTGCCTTCCCACCCCTCCTCAAAAAAGCTTAAAATACTCAGGAAATTCAGCAATCATAGTGTAGTCTAACACTCACTTCCGAAATCATAAAACATTCTTACATTTAAGATGTGCTACTTTTTCTGTACCTGTGATTGTCAGGAAAGTATCTGAATCCCTCCTCCAAAATCAGAAAGGTTTGTAGAAATAAATATATACATACATGCATATGTGTTCCAGACATCATAATGTTTTCCCACTACCTCTTTCTCAGAAACAGAATAATAATTCAGTACTATAGCCTGTAAATAAAATCCTTTTCTCTATCTAATAAAGATTACAGAATGAAATATTTACAGAAGTTTTAACTTATGACTGCTAATTTATAAGCTACATAAAATGTTTTTATAATGCAAGCAGTTAGATAACTTACCCTGTAGACAGAGCATAAGCCACAGCCCCTGAGCCAAGCTCTCTGACCCCAGAGCTACTTTAGCGCAGCACAGCTGGGTGACCTTGTCTCAGTCTTACTGAGTAGGTTATTGCTGAGCTTTGAGAGTACATGAAGTGGAGTCACATAAAATAAGTAATAACACAGGCAGAAGAGAAATTGTTGCAATGACAATAGTTGGCAGCTCAGGGAATCACAAGGAAAAAACACAGACATAGAAAATATATTCCCTTAAGGAAAAAGCAGGCAACTTGAACACAACAAATCAGCAAGATCAAAGGTGAGACACTTCCAGGAGGTGACACTCCTCACGTGAATGACCACTTACTGTCCAGTAGAGATTAGTCAAGAGTGTCAGAACTGAAAAGTACCTTGATGCTTAACATGGCACTGTACATATCCACTATATGTATTAGAGCTGTTGTGTGTTTTGAAGCTGTGTATACATACCCAGCTTACACAGCACCTCTTTGCATGTAGTGGACAAAATTGCATGCTTAGAGAAAAGTATCTCTGTAGGAAAGCCTACAGAACTGGATGAGAAGGATTACAGCCCAGGTTCTTTGGGTTGAAAGCTAGAGAGTTCCAAAGAAGAATGATGAAACTTTAAGGAAATTGATGTTTTGGCAGCATTCCTGCACTTGCACAGTATTATACAGCAATTTTTCTCAGTGAAATTGCCAATCCTTATTGTCTTAAACCAAGACTTATTGGAGAAAGGATATAAAGAAAAAATCCAATGTAAATACCAGCTAAGCAGACTAAAATATGTCTGCCAAATTATATGAGTTTTGCTAGAAAGATAAAATAGCATAATCATCCTGTGTTAATTTAAGCATGATTTAAATTCTTGAATTTTAAGTATCCTTTATTGTACATTTTCCTCTTTTGTATTGAATACAGAAAATCACTAAACACTAATACTACCTTAACTTTGGTATCCCTCATTCAAATTATCCTAAAATAATTGAATTTGATAAATCCCTAATGCTCTTACTAACAAAACACAGTTGGATATACTTTTTATTCTCTATACTTTTTGAGTAGGAAGTTATATTTGGGAATAAAAGAGAATGCAAGAGGCTGTTTTATTTTTTAAGCCTCAAACTAGAAAAGAAAGGAGTTCCATTATTATGGAAACATAATTCTGTCAAGCAGAATACACAGAGACTCAATATTTTACAATTTACACATAATGTTTTACTAACAAGTGAAACAAAAATATATGCTTCTGTGATAAACAAAACAAGGCTTAAAGAAAATTACTTTCTGGGTTTACTGAATGAAAAATCATTTACTTTGAAGTTGTATAGGAAGAGGAAGACCTCATGACTCCAAAGCATTTCTCGACACTTCTATACATTTTTCATGTTTTCATTGGGAGATTTGTTGGTGTAAAAGGCATGTTCAGTCTGGAAGCATGTTGGTAGTGCTTCTTAGTGAACAAAGCTGTGTTTCTATTAACAGTTGCAAAATAAAAGCTCCCAATAATTAGTGTAAAAAATTAGGAGGTACTTAAGAGTAACACTTACCTGGTCTGTATCTCCTCTTTTTGAATTTGGCTTTCTACCAGAACTAATGTGTTTGACAAACATGGAATAATTATTTAAATGGGGAAGTCCCCTACATAATGTGCCCTTTGGAAGTCAGTTTAATTAATGCCAATTAAAACTCCTGACTGAAAGCTATAATAGTCTGCATATTTTATTCCACCTTTACCACTAAAGCTTATGGCATAAAATAAGCTAACATTCAGCAGTTGTTTAATGCCTCTATGCCAGTGCAGAACTCCAGAAAGATCACAGGACCCTTTCAGTATGTGTGTATCTGTATGTTTGTGCAACTGTGCACATGTGTAGGCACATGAGCATATCTGTGTAGTACATGAATATGTATATATAAATGTACCTGCACAAATGTAAAGCATTTTGTCAGACCGAGAGTTCCTGCAAACAAGATGACTTGAAAGTACAGAGTTCTTGAATTGAAGAGATCTTCATCATGCATAGGTTCCTTCTTTTTAAAATTGTTGTTAGTTTAAAATGTTAAAACATTAAACAGCAAAAACACACTGTGCTAACAACGCTAGTTGTTATCTTACTTCCTCTGACCCAACTGATACTTATACAAGGTGAAGTGAGCTCAACAAGAGAGTTTATACACAAAAATAAGGATTTGAATCTGTACTTCTTATTATTCCAGATGAGACATAACTCTAAAATTATCAGCTATTCTGAACATGGGAGTTTTGGTCAAAGAAAACAGAAGCGTAGATTAGGGAGTTCTTTTAAAGACATTCTAATGTAGGTGTAAAACTATCCTTTTAATGTTTACCAGGAAAAAAAATTAATCGGGATAACCTCAATTTTGAATGGTGTGAAATAACCTTCTATAGACTATATATTGAACCCTCTCTTCTCTCAGCTATATTTTGTTGGAGTCAGAAAATTCAGATACCAGAAAAAGAAACTGCTGGGTTTAAACAGAAACCTTGTACTACAAAAGCTGGCGAAAAAATCTGCATTTGAAGGTTAGACAGGATGTCACCTGTTTGGAATGTCCTGCCAAGATACAGACACACCATGCTATGATGTTATCAAGTCTCTGCATAAAATCCTTTTTTTTTTCCCCTCTCTGTTTATCCTGTGTATTCTGTAAACACTGAATATCTCTCCCCCATGTAAATCCCCAAAAATGTAATCCTAAAATAAGTGGGTTTTCCCCATGATGTAAGTGCTAAACCCAAAAGGTGTAACTTGGGTTTTTCCCTTTCCTCATCCCTGTAAAACCCCTGTTTGTAATACCTTGGCCCCCCTATGAGTATGTAGACCTCAGACACTTAAAATATCAGCTTGTATGTCCAATAAAGGATTCCATTTTTTTTGTCCACCTGGGATTGTCTTAGCTTTATTGACCTGCTATAATATTTTATTCCATAAATACTTTCTTCTAACTCTTCATCCTTATTTATACAAATATCACTTGTATTATTTTGGGTATTTAAAGCATACATGAAATTGCTTATAAATTAAGCTTGAATGATATTTAGAATATCTTTTCCTTATTAGAGCTGTAAATTGTCCTTACTGGCGATGAGAAGTCAAGTCCTGTAAGAATGCATAGAATGAGATCTTGTTTAGAATACACCCACAGACTACAGTCTTACCACTAATTACACACATACTAAATATATAATTTTTATAGCTCTTAATATTAAGTCACTTTAACTTTTTAACTAGATTATCTGGAGGTGGAGAAAGCAAGAGTCTATATTCATACGAAAACAATTATGTATGTTTCCCCTCCAAACAGAGTTTATAGACACTTCAAACAAGTATCAAACCTCAGTCAGCAAAAGTTTTAGAAAACTTGTCCATGAGCTTAAATAATATTTGTCCATGGATTTAAACAATTGCATTTCTGCATGATGTGGTAACCATGCTGTGAACATGAGAGGTGGCTGCCTTTAGTTTAGGTCTAATTTTTATCTTGTCTTGAAAGTAAAGTCATCCTGCCCAGACAATTATTCAAGGCATCTAAATAAGGGGGAAAAAAACACCCCAGCTTCCCTCCTGTCTTTACTGGAAATAGATAAATACCTCTAACAGTTAATAAAGATCTTAAATGGGTCTCATTGTTTATAGGTATTCCAGCCTCTTTCCATTAATTACACAGGGAGTAGGCTCTTAATTTAGGTTAGCTACATCAAGTCCTAAAATTGAAAATAATGGATCAGGACCTAAGACCTAGCTGAAAGAAGGGAAGAACATCCTGAAGACTGAAATTACCTGGCATATTTTATAGTGCACTACCTTGATTATTTTGAGAACATGGTCAATGAAGGCGACCTATTAATGACAGTAATTATAGTGTCTCAGACACTAAAAATTTCAAAAAAATTTTTTTTAGAAAAGCAGTAGAAGAAAAGCTTGACCCTAGATCAAAGCAATCAAGTATGCAAAGAAATAATGGACTAATGGACCATCAATACTCTAATACCATCTCATCTCTTACCATCATACAAATATGAGTAATAACAACAGGCTATTTGATTTATTTCCTAAGTAGAAAATAATTTTTATATTATAGATGGTGACCTCTGCAATGGACATTACATTATGTGAAATTTCAGACATTACAGGTTATGGAAGTTCTTTGTTTATATCTTTAGAATAGTGTGGTAAATGAAGGTCAGAGAGATTTAGGAATTCAACTCTCACTGAAAATTACTGATGTTTATCATATTTTTTTCTAATTCTTGCTCATCATATATGGTCTTATCTTTACTTTCCATAGCAGCATTTTTGATGTTTCCATGTAGGAGTGTTTTCTTTCTTTGTGTTAGAGAAGGCAGACTTGTATTCAGCCATATACTCTGTTAACTCTGAAGTTAATCATGGAAACAGTGATCTGGGTGGATCTCATCATTAAAATGTGATCTCTTGCTCAGACAACACTTAAAACTACCACCACGTTCACCAACTGCCATCTTTCTGCTTGATAGAATTTGTTGTGGTGCTACTAGAATAGTTTTATGTATGTTTTGTGAATGGCACCAAGCAATGCTTTCTTGCTACTGCAGCGACTGGCTGTTAATCAAATTACATAATCTTGATCTATGTCAATGTTCCCTGAGTCTGCTGTTCCTACAATGCCAGTAGAGTAAGTTTGACCATCTCATTTTGTAAAAGTGTCATTACACAGTAGCATTTTTGAGTGTGTTACAATTGAGTTTTTTATTAAATAATTTATAGATTTTTGACTCCAACTTTTTTGCTTAAAAAAAAATTAGACCTTCTCAAATGCCGTTGTGTTTTCAAATGTAAAATAGCTATCTAGATGATCCAATAACTTTCAGGTAAGAAATTGTGTTTCTATTCTCAATGTTTTGGAAAACTCTTAGACATCTGGTTCAGCAAGCTACAAAAGCATAGAGTCCTGCTGGCTATCATTTGTCACTTAAATTGCTTCTCTTAAGATTAAAATTGACTTGTATTACTTTTCTACATGTTCCTTCTGATTATGGTGCTGTTCTGAATAAATGAAGTCACCAGAAGACTTCATCACATCTCTGTTTTGCAGGGTATTTATAGCTTAAACTTTATTTATCAAGTGGCTAGTTTTATACATACAGTAAGGTACAATATTTTTTTTTTAAATTTAAATTAATTAAGTGAAAAGTTTGCTGAAATTTAATGAGCACTTCCTTTTTTGACCTAGTGTTGTCTAACAGAATTTGAGTTAGAATTAGCTGGAATTAATTTTACCTTCACTTTACATGTCATTTTTTAGGTTCCAACCTTCTACAGCAACACTAACCTCTGGAGCACTGTGCTTGCCTTTGTTCCCTTTCAATTATTCAGGCAAGAGCTGATTAACCAAGTCTCTGAAAGACATTTTTCTTCAAACTCTATCTACTTTGAGCTAGGTTACATATCTATATATAAAAACTTTACTAACTAAATAAATATAACAAATATATTTCTTACAGAAACTTAGTTATCAGTTATTGCTCCTAAACTCTTGCTTCAAGGTGACTTAAATCAATTCCTGTCAGTTCAAATCAAATTAGAACAGTGATACTTCAGCCCTGAACTAAACCATCCGGGCTAACTTCTGCAGTGGTTTAAATAAACAGTATATATTCATGTCTTCATGGAAATTGGGGCAAATATTCCCACAGTCTTTAGGACCACTCTAAAAAAAAGCTTTGAAGATTTCATGGCTCTCTAACAGCAATCATGAGAAAGACCAAAAATCTCTGTTTTATATATTCCATAAACGAACATTTTCCTTTTATATGTATTATACCTCTTTCCTATTACTGCTTCCAATTATTTCCAGCTCAGATTTTCAGTTTGTTACTATTTGCCTGTTAACTTCTGATGGATCTTACTTGAACTCTGGTAAGCATTTTGCAACCTCACCACACTTTGGCAAGGAGATCTGTGTAGTTATCACCTACTTAGAGATAAACCACTTTTTTTTGCTATTTTTGTGTATAATTATTCTGGCACCTAGTTCAGGTGAATGATTGTTCTATACCTTCTCTCTCCATGACAGTCCTGTTTTATAAGAAGCTGTGGCACCCAGAAGTCACACCTGTTCCATATGGCAGAGTCCTAGTTTACTCTATCAGTTCTTGTTTGGAGACTGTTCCATTATTTTGGAACCTCCCTTAGATCATCTGTCTTTTCCAGTTCTTAATATTTTCCCCAAGATAAAGGTACAGAATAGTACACAGTCCTTACAGTGGGAGCAAACCAAGAATCTATAAGGAGATGCAATAAAATTACAGCTTGAATATGATCAAATAGTGTTGGGTATATTCAGCCAGTATATTCTAAAAGCCTATTCTAAAGCCTGTTACAAAATTACGACTAAAATGGTGACGATGGTTATCTTTCTGTTAATTTATCTGTGTTAATTTTAATTAATTTTAATAAAGTCAAACTTTACATTTCAGTATGTTATTTGTACCTCCTTCTTTAATTTTTTCACATCAGGAAGCTGAGGGTAGCATTTGTTTATGTTGAACTTAATAAGCCCATTCCTACAGCTCACCAAGGTTCTTGTTGTAGATTAACTCCAGCCAGCAGCTGAACCCACAAAGCCCTTCATTCACTTCCCCATCCCCAGTGGGATGGGGTACAGAACAGCGAGATTAAACGTGAGAAAACTCATGGGTGAAGAGAAAGACAGTTTAGTAAGTGAAGCAAAGAGGAGGAAAAAAAGCCAACAAGACAAAAAACCCCTATAAAAAGTAGTGCTGTGAAAGCAGTCGCTTGGCACCTCCTACATGCAGATTAATGGCTGACCAGTCTCTCAGCAATGGTCACCTTGGAAGAAAAACTCTCCCCGCTTTCTTCCACTACCCCCAGTTTTTATTAATCTATTTAATATCCCTAATTAACTTCTAACCACCAGTGAATTATCAAATACTTGACCAGTCCCTAAGCCCAGCAATATCAATCTACACCCTCATATATCACCTGTCCAAGTCATCTTCCAGGTCTGGCAACTGCAATGCTATTAGCTATCTGGCTAAACTCAAAGGGCAACATCCGTTCCTCTCCCTTTGCTTACAGGGCCAGTCATTCTGGGAACTGAACAGCTGACAAAGCCTATAGTTCCCCAGATACTCCTTCTTTCTCTTCTTCAAGATGGGTATGACATTTATGCCTATGACATTTATACCTTTACTGTCTTCAGTGATATTGCACATGCTAGTGATCTTTCAAAGTTAATAGAGAACAACCTTGCAATGACATCAGCCAACAGCCGGACCACCATTCCATCTGTGATCTTGCATATGTCCAGTTTGCTTGAGTGGTCCCTAAATCAATCTCTGCCTCCTTCCAACAGGTACTTAAAACAAAGTTTTAGTATATTTTAAGACATTATTCTTCTGAGTTTTTAAATGGTCCCTTCATCTCCAAAGAGTTTTGGGATTTTTAATTGAGAGAAAAATATACAAACATTTCCTATACCATAACTACATAAAAATCTTCCTGTAAGAAAATATTATATCAAGAAAAGTATCAGCCAAGATCATACTGTATATAGAAATATCTCCATCATTTGCTTTTAATTTATATCAAGACTGATCTGTACATAAAAACAAGAGCCTACTTGAATATCAAATATGTCCAAATGCTGATAACACACTATTAAATTCTCAGCTCCAAAATATATTTTGGTAGAGAATCTATGTTTACATTTTAAAATTTTCACATTTTAATCTGCTTAAAAGCAAATAGAGATTCTAGCTGTGAACACTATTCTGTGCTCCACATGTTTAGTCACTATATTGATTGTTAGAAATGGACACAGCATGTCAGCCTTTGGGATTTTTTCCCTGACAGCAGTTCATTCAGACTTTGGTTGCAGTAATGCACTATTGATAATTGTTCTACAATCCAATTTTATTTCTTTATTTCCTTTTTCTCCTTTATTTCCTTATTTTCATGATGTTTTAAGAGTAGAGTGTATATATATATATCTTCATACACTCTTATTAACGAAAGTGCTAAAACTAATCATCATTTTCTTCTATAGATCTCATTATAAATCTGTTTTGAACTTTTCAGCACTATTTCAGCCTGCAGCTACATCAGAGCTACTTCAGATCACAGCTTCCTCCCTTCAAAGCAAACATTCGTAAGAGTAGGCAACAATCCTCTATGAAGGCACAAAGATTGTTCTTTGGAAGAACATCATTACTTGGCAAATTGTCAGTAGATAAATGAAAAACTCAGCTAGGACATTGCTGATACTTAATAGGAAGATGAAAAATAAGGACGATAATACAAAATTAGCACTTGGTGAAAGATGGCAGCAAGAAGCTTTAACACTGTTTAGATTGACTAGTTGGATTTCAGGAGCACAACTGTTATGTCCCTAAGACTAAAATACCACAGGTAATACTTGCACTATCCATGTCCAAAGCATTAGATATGAATCATTTTTGCCTTCTGTAAAAATATTGAATCAGAGAAAAAAACAACCAGAAACACTAAAACTTTAAAAAAACCAACATTTCTTTCCATTCTTCAGCACAGTATTTGTCCCTGATACAAAGAAGAATGGGAAAGCTCAGCTTTATTTCAGACTGTGTTCTACCATCCTATTCTGCCTGTATTTAAGAAACATATTTTATATGACAACTAACAAATAGAGACAAATCCATCAAGAAATACTTAGATAGGTAGATAGGAAGAGGTAGCTGGGGGTTACCAGATCTTTTTTTTTTCCAAGAGTTTGGATTCTGATTGGTACATGAACTAGCTTCAAACATGCTTTTGGCAGTCTGGAAAAGAATAGGCACTACCTCTGCACTCCTGACAATGCAGAACTAGAAAACACTTTTTCTCGTACCAGGAAAAAACTTCATTGAAAAAATACTCATGTTCATGTTTGAAACAACATAGATTCTTGAACATTTTAAAGAATAGGAATATACTGATTTGTAGGAAAAGATGAGAACAGTGAAAAGGTAAAACATATTTTTTAGTTGATCATGGCAAATTTGGTATATGTTCAATTCCATTATGGCAGCTGAAATAGCTAATTTACTTTTGAAACTTACATTATGTATATTATGAAGTAAAAAGATGAATCACATCTTTTAAAATGCTGACAAATAGGAACTATTTAAAATAGGAACAAATGGGAAAATCATTTAATTTTAAAACAGAGAGAAAAGAAAGTAAGCTTTATAGAATATCAACTGAATAGGAGTACATGTAGAAGCCCCAAAGTTATTTCAGAAATGCAGGTTGACAACACTGTTTTGTTAAGAGAACAAAGCACTGTTTCTTCTGGGTTACAGATGAATTCTGGTATCAGCATTACTTGGATTCTTTAAGTACCTAATCATACAATTATTCATTTTATATAAGTGCATATAAATTTTGTCCTTAGGAAAAGATAAGCAGGTTTACAAGGCAGCAGGAACAATATAAAGGTAGTACCCACGAAGTAATAAAACAAGATCAGTAGAATTTGAATCATATCAGTAATTTAAGCATGAGTCATACCTCTAAAATTCAATAGAAGTATGCACGATCTTAAAAGTAAAGATACTTAAAATTTTTACTGTGGATTATCTTAAACCCGGGGTTTTCCATGTTGAAGATATTAATACAAACCTTGTTAAAACTACCCTGAAATTGGGAGTGTAGTGAGCCCATCAGTTTGTCTTGAACATAGGTTTTACCCTGTAATGACTTCAGCAGGAGGTAACGAGTTCACAGAAGGTCCTGTGCAACTCTTGCTAGTTCAGGTGATTATGAGAAAACTCTGAACCTCCACTGTGCAAATTCCCATAGGATGCAAAAAAAAACCCAGATGTGGGGCACAGTAATCAATCCAATTCTATGTATTCTGAATGTGTGTCAGTATTTTTTTCTACCTCATGTTTACAAAGCTTTGCAATTACCCATTCTTATTCAGGAAAAGCTCCTGGAAGCAGTACACAAACAATTTCCTCCAAACCTAAACAATGAATAAGCTTTTAGGATGTTTTTTGCTCCTGATACATTTATTTTCTTTTATCAATTTCATTCCGTATTGTCTGGGCAGTCCAGCATATAAGATTTTGTACTTTGTAATTGAATCAAGAGAATAATGCTCCTTAACCTGAATGTTAGCCCTTCTATTTTTTCTTCTTGTGCTTTAATAAAGAACTATTTATGCATTTATGTTACTGCTCCTACACACCTAAATTTTCAGACACACAGATTTATGTTAAGACAAATAAAAAATAATGTAATTATTTACAGTTACAGGTAAAACTGTGGGAATTAAATAATGGAATATGAGTGTTGTACAGAACGGTTTATACTACAGCTTGCATATCATGAAGAAATTTCTGAAATACCTACAAATAGTAGATTCTTTTAAAAACCTTAGGTTCTCCAGTGCTTTTAAAAAAATTCACATCCTCATTTTATTGACTGATCTACAGATATAGAAGGGGTCTTGCTTTCAAAATTTTAGTTTTATACACTCCTACACTCACAGAAACCTATATGAGAACATTTTCTGATTTTTCAATGTAATAGGAGAAGTGAAATTTCCTACATTTGTATATTTTTTTGATTCCACTGATTCTCACTAGAGAAGAGAATTTGGACAAAATCTTTTCATAGGTTTTCTTTTAATGTGTAGAGAAAACAAAAGAAAAAAAAGGAAAATATGAATTAATTGAGAAAAGGAAGCTACAGATATATAGAAGGAGAAATTATATAAAGAAACATGAAAGATTAAAAAGGAGAAATATGGAAAATAGTTCTAAAAAGGTCAAATACTTAATTTACAAAACAGTGGTTTAGCATTTACCTCCATTGACCTTGATGAGACTAATTAAATGGTAAAGTGTTAGGGGAATTCAATTAAGGGAACAGTTCATCTGAACATTTAAAATGAGGCTAAATACTGTAATTTTTTTCTGTTTTGATAATATTCTTTAAAATTGAAAATATTTACATTTATTCCCGCAAAAGAATAAGTATGTATTTGAGCAATGGGAGAATTAGTAAAGGACAGCATTGTTTTTCTTGTTTTAATATTCTAAATTACTCCTAAAAACTGTAAAGTCTGATTCGTGTTTCAAATTTTTTACATAATTAATTCTACTGTAAATAAGTACCTCAAGAACTGAGTTTAAAATTGCTCCAAACTTAGTGATATTTTGAAGAATAACGCTGAGTGTGATTCTTATTCCAATTATTTAAATCACTTACAAATGCAGAGCATTTAGCACAGACTATTTATGTAACAGAGCATTATGGACTTCTGTCCAGTATGGTTTTCTATGCCACTGTAGCTCACCAAGGAAAACTAAGAAATGACACAAACCGCAGCTTTTAGTTGAGTTTTATAAAATCATTCATATTTTTCTTACTATGAAAAGGGTGTGCAATGTTCATACAGGCTATTTTTAGAGATCAAATATAATTGGAACTGAACAAAGATTTTGTTTTCTAAATCTTCCCAATATCTCAGTAAGATAACAAAATAAAAAGAAAAAATTTGAAACTTTTGAAATGTGTTTCTTGCAGTCACAACATTTCCATTTTACCTTTCTTCCTGTTTATTCATGTCAACAAATCTAACACTGAAAATCACTGCAATGGGTTGCTCAGTAGGTTGTTGTAACAAGAGGAGAATTTCTGTGTGACTTGCATCCAAGTAACTTTTATTGTGGTTTAATGTTTTCTACTTATTGCAACATCAAGAGAAAAACTTCTAATACCAATACCAAAACATACACTCTACTCCACCCTTTCGTATAAAGTTTTTGCAGGTGGTCACCTGTGCCCCTTAAACCCAGAGAACTAGGGATATTTTCATTAAGTATGTCCTGGTAAAAAAAGAAATAAAGGATAAAACCCACATGGATGAAAATAGAAGGAGAAGAACACAAGGCAATTTGATTAATTCACAATGCCATATGAGTATAGGAAACAGAAGCTCTAATTCATGGAAATGTTCAATTTTGCTTTTACTGTTTCTGCCCTTTCTAATAGAATTAAGGACATCTATTTGAAGTAATGCTTATTGAATTGTTTGTTTAAAAATCAATACTCTTTGAAAATAATATCTCTAGGTTCTACATAAGTTTCTCTTGAATAAAAATTGTTATTTGTAATAGGAAGTATGAGGAAAGGTCAAAGGGCTTACTTCAAATCATGGACACTTCTCTACAAGAGAGAAATGCTAACCAAAATAAATGCAATGGTCAATTTAAATGAATTATTAAATACAGGATTATTTATCTTAATCCATAGTTTTGTCTGAACATGTTATTAATGTTCAACTTAATTCAGAGCACTTTATAAAACTTTCACAATCTAAGTTAGGGGCATTCATATCTTTTGCTGAGTTTTTAAAAAGAATGAAATAAAATATGATTATATATTATAATAAATATAAAATATTATCTTTCACTTAATGTCATGATTCCTGGAGATGTGATTGAAAGATCATTTATGGAACTAGCTTTTATCTCTTGAAACAGTTCCCATCCCCCAACAATCCCATGCCTGTTAACACCTCAGTTTTTACACAGCTTTGAGTCTCTCTAGATTGAAATATTTTTTTTAACATTTTTCTGATAATTATTTTCAATAGTCACTTGTATGTATTAGGAAATTCAGTAATAAGTTTCCTATTACTTAGAACAGTATCTCATTCCACTAAAAATAGTAATTATGTTATATATTAATAGTTTTCAGTCATCAGTTTTTAAAACCTACTGAACATTGAATTTAATGATAAATGAAAATCTAGTATTCAGTAAATAATGTGTTCTTTTATCTTTTATTGCTTTGGAGGCCATTTAGACTGGTCAGACCTAAGACTGTTAAGTTACATTACATCTATTGCTCTAGAGCTATGCTGAGTACATGTTATTTCACAATGAACACAGGCATGTGGTTAAGTTCCATCCTTTATGAATCTAATATGGAACAATATACAAAATGCAAAGAAAGTCACAAGATACTTACTTTAAAAAAGACAAAACACTATGCTTTTTTTCCCCACAGATTTCTTCTGGAACTTTTTTATTTCTTCTGGAAGTTTTTCATTTCTTCTGTCATACTTTGTGAAGATAGGTTCACAAATCATACCACTGTCACATATGTTGTCACTATGCAATGAAAGATTCCTTATGCTAGTTTATAGACAATTCATGTCTATGTTTTTTATCTTGACAAAAATTGAGTCCAGCAATGGGGAACTGTATTCCTTAAAATTCTCAACTAACTTCTTTAAATCAGTAATTTCCTTATAAACTACCTGCATGAAAATATACTTGAGAAAATATCTCATTGGCATGTGAATCCACTTCTAAAATCTCAAGAGAGAACAGATTTAGTCTGTGAAGCAAAACTTGTTTGTTTCCAGAAATGTTGACTCATTATCTCTCTAGATGTGCTGCTCAGGCAGCCATAAGGTTATATGAGGTCCCTCAATAGCCAGGAAAAAATGAAGATCAGGCAGATTTGGCAGCATGCAATCATCAGACACATAGTTTTCAAAATGTAAGATTTTCCTCCCTTCCTGCCTTCCTTCCTTTCTCCCTCCCTCTCTCCTCCTCTCCCTCCCTCCCTTTCTCTTTTAATTTTCAGGACAGGAAGACTAGATTGATCATTAATAAAAGTGACCCGGCTCAATCAGTTAAAATAACTGTAAAGAAGAATTTGAAAGTTGTAGAAACATCAGTAAAAATTTTTTTCAAAGTAATTTAAACTGATTGGTTTACTATAAGAAATTCAATGTGGAAAAATATAATCACTGACTATACATTTAATACAAGCTTTTCTAGACATCTTAGAGCATATGGGTTTTTATTACTTGCAGTAATAAATAAATAATTGCAGTAATAGTAGCATATTGTCCTGTATTTGATTGGTTCCCTCCTTGTAATTACCTCAATGGCATGTTACTCAAAACTGTAATGACTTTATAAAAGCTCTGGTGGTACCTTCTAAAAAAGGAGCAGTAAGTGTAAAATTCAAAGAGATAAAGAAAGAACACAGCTTGGTAAAATGGTTAGTTTCATTTCCAATAGTCTTGTATAACATAGAGCCAGATAGGATAGTATGCTCCAATAGTTCTTGACAATTATAGTGAAAGCTGATTTATCTGACCAAAGTATACCAGGAAGTTACCACCATTTCCTTCAGATTATAACCTCATGAATTTGTTAACTCTGAATTTTCCTCAATTTGGGTTCAGGAGCTGAGAGAGTATCGCACAACAGCCAAGTTCCTTTATGTTTAAGTCAAAGTACCTTTTATATAATTTAAATTAAAAACCATAAATCAATGTACTAATAAAATAGACACGGATTTACTTTAAAGATTTCTGAAGTACATAAAATGCTTTGAGGATGCTTCAGAGGGCCAAATGGTTCCAAGTGAATAGGCTACTCTGCTAACTCCAATTTGATGTTGGGAAGACCAAGTTGATTATATAGGTTTACCACATACAACATTCTAGAGCTAAAAATGTCACTTTGGACACGATTGAATATTTTTCTGATGTAATTTGGGGAATTGTTCTGCTATATACAACCTTTTATCAGTGGACAAACAAACATATTGGTTCTCCAAAATTAACATTACCCTTGGACCTGGATTGCACTAGAAAGTCACAGCCAAATTTATCTTTTATCTCCTTCTAAAAGTCAGGGATAAAATTCTGATGATTATACACAGAAAATTCTGAATCAAAGGAATTTTCAAAGATCAAGGAGAAATCAGTGGAATGAATTACTAAATATTTGGACCTTGTGAGAGTAATTTATCTCCTGAAGATTTACAGATTTAGTGGTACTCTTTGAAACAGACCCAATTTCCAATTATATAGATGCAACTAGTGACCATACATTCCCATTTCTCTTTCCAGGATGAAAAAAAATGCTTACCTTTTTTGTACTTCCTTTCCCAACTTGTAGAATAGTTATAATGACACTTGCTTTCTTCACAAGAGTAAAAATATATGCAATATTGTGGTCATGGGACACTTATAAAATTGATAAATGGAATGCAAAACTCATAAAAACCCTGTGTTAATATTTTCCTCATTATCTTTCAGTCAAGTTCAATGAAATGGAAAAAAAGTATTTCAACATTTAACTCAGAATCAGACCTGGAAAATGGCTTGTATGGGAATCCTGTATAAAACTTTCTCTTTTATAATAAATCTCTGCTCCGTGTTAGTTTTTTTTCAATGTTCTGTTTTTTTGTAATGTTTCGATACGCTTTTAAATTTCTGATCTCTGATGATTTCCATGAGGAGAAGTAAGGATTTTTGTATAAGGACAATTGAAATATATTCATCAGAAAAAGCCTACAGTTTGCCTTGAAGTCTGTTCTCACATTTGTCTTTTGGTCTGCATTTGAAATTCAAATTACTGTAAAAATGACCTCATATTCTTACTTAGCAAAATCTTTTGTGCTAACAAAATGCTTTACTGTAGGCCCCTAAGGTGACTGTTTCACAAGGCACTACAGTATAACCACAGATACCAAGTATAACCATATTGTGGTAAATGGATAAGTATTAAATTGTGACTTTTTATTTCCTTGGGTTTTTATTATTTTAATATTGAAAATCTGTCATGCCATGTAAATTTCTCATATTCCTTGGCATCAAAAAGGTTGTGCTAACTAGTTTATTAAGAGTCTTGGGTCCAAAGTGTACTGTAAGATTCACCAGAAAAAATGACAGAGAGGAGACGAATGTCTCTGACCACAGAGAAGAGTCTTGGAATGCTAGCAGAGATCTCTGTACTAGCAAAGATATTGCTGGAGCACAGAAGAGTCCTCTGGGATGCATAGTTATTACATTTGGGGCCAAAACCCCTGCCATTTTACAGCTACAGTGATGCAAATGGACTGAAGCAAAGAGCAGCACAGGTCATCTGTATCTGAACAAAATAAGTGTTCAGGTAGCCTGTGACATTCCTCAAAATGTTAGTAGATGGTATCTAAGACCATTAACATGCAACCCATCAAAATAACTTTTCTAGTTATCACATAGCTTCAAAACATCAATGTGTCTCTCTGACCTCTGTGTTCTTTGCTTTCCAAATGCTTTGTAAATACTATGGAATTCTATGTATTCTTTAAATCCAGTGAACAAGGGAACCAAGCACCTGCTACTGACCCCTAGTCTACTTTTAATGATCTCTATAGCCCCAGTTGTGAATATTTTCTTATCTGGGAGATAGGTCAGAGTTAACTTGTTCACTAGGCAGAATTTAAAGACCAAAATATGTTTAGCAAAAAGTCCAGATCCATGATAAAAAAGTAATTACCAAAAGAAAAAAGAAAAGCATGTTAGGATTCTATATAACAATAAAGATCTTAACCTTCTTTAATCTGTCAGCTAGCCTCTACTCTGTTCTTCCGAATAATCTTTCTCTAGCAACTCAAGAAATATCTTCCTGCACTGATTCTGTTGGATAAAATGGTCCTTGCCTTGCCTCTTTCCACCTTTTGTAAGAGAATAAAAGGTCAGAGAACAAATCTGATACTTTTCCTGTATCTAGCAAGTCTTTTCGTCCTTGATCCCTGCCTGGTTATTGTGAGGCCTCTTGGACTTTCAGGCAATTACATTTTACCTTTCACATCTACTGCTGCTATTGCATAACCTAGCATGATCCTGGTTTTGATCTGCTTAGCCCATTACATTATCCCTACTAGCCTTACTTGTCAGTACAGATGCATTGATAAAATATTATATTTGACTTCCTGGATTGTTTTTCTCTGCTCATCAGATGAAGAGAAATAATGATACTGTATGCATTGAAACCAGGAATAGAATAGTAGCTATTACTTCCTGGTGCAACTCTTCACTTCATAGATTTGTTTGTTGCAGAAAATTTAAGCAAAAAAAACTCTCCTAAACCTCAAAAACTGTTTGATAGAAATGTAAAATACACTAAATACTTTCATATATATGTTTCAACTTTTTCCCCTACTACAAAGAACTAGTGTATAGCATTAACATGTCACTTATTTGAAAACAAAATAAATAAAATAAAAAGAATCTTTCTCAACACCAAAAAGTATACAAGCATTGTCCTGGCACTAACTTTCAGAAAGTGTTCCTAATGATCATTACTGGCTATGGTAATTTAGGTCAATGACAAAGAGAGAGGCATCTAATGTTAAAACCCTAGTCCTTAAATGTATGAGAAACACATTTTCAACAGCTTTATGTTAGACTAAAAAGTTTTTTCCCATTCTCCACTTCCTGAATGTTGTTTCCAACATTCTTTTTCAAATTCAGTTGCGCAATGACAAGACGTTAAAGTATTACATAATAGAATGTAATAATAAAAAAGAAATAGAAGTAAAGAAAATATCTAACAGCAGAACTTTGAGCAAATATCAAGTTTAATTAACTGGGAAAAAAAAGAGAAAGTAGTAATTCCTTGTTTCACTTAATAGGTAGCACTGCTACAACATTGTAGCTAAACACTGAATGCTAACAGTCGAATATTAGGCTGCCATCCATACAAACTCCTTCATAATATAAATTCATCCTTTCTCCAATACAAGAATAATGGAAGTGAGCAATTTAGAAGGAATTGTAGGTTTATGATCATAATTTTTAATTAATATTTGTCATTTATCAGCAGTGAAAGCTGTCGAAGAAAAGCAGTCTGAATTATTATTTTTTTTATTTTAAGATACTTATTTAGCATATCCAGAATAGTTAGAGGTATGACAATTCCTATGACATTTTTGAAATATATATTAAACTACAAATGTAACTGGAAGATTAATATAAGAACATTTAATTTTGCCTGCCAATTTTACCCAAGTTATTCTCTGAAATATCAGCTTCTCTTCATTAGAGATATGGGACTAGAAAGGGCTCCTAGTCTGCCCAAGCATGGAGCCAGTTATGTTCTTTTGACTCATTGACTTAAAACTGGTATAGGATTCAAAATAACTAATAAAAAAGGACTTTTAAACCACTCAAGTTAATTTTTTTAAAATTCTGTCGAGTATTACTATTTCACTTTAATCTATAATGACGTCAGTGTACTTACATCTTCAAAGCCTATACTTGCTTTTTCTTTTTCTCAACCTTTTCAAAGGCTTTCTTCTTTTAAAAGATATGGAGTTATATGAAGTTCTGTCAATGTATCAAACACAATAAGTCTATGCAGAAAAATGTTTGAGCATTAGTTCTCTCTGGTCTACATTGTTTATAAGGAAAGACAGCTCATATATTGCTTGTTATTAATATCCAAGAGAGCTGAATAGCAAAGAAGGAAACTTTCCACTCACAGAAACATTTTATCTTGACTCAGCTGAAAGTTAATATACTATAGTCTCAGTTAATAGATGATCAAAGACATAACCTACCATGAGGATTAAAGAGAGCTCTGCTGTGACCATCTTCATATATTCTGCACAGCAAGGTATTAATACAAGCAAAGATAAGTCCAAAAAACCAATATTGATTTTAAAAATGAAACCATCTTTTCATCTAAAATAGGTGAATATGACAAAATGCCACCATGCACTTGAGAAACAACAATGAAAAGATAACAGCAGGAAATTAATTAATTTACAGAAAAAGTGAGATTTATTACATCAGGTTTTGATTTAGGAAACCATTCCTAGTCAGCAAAACACTTTAATGTATGTTTAACTAGAAACATATTCATAAGTTCCGTGAACTTTGATGTGGTATAACACATTCTTCAAGTTTAATATTAAAGCAATGATTAATGCCTAATATTGTTCTTGTTAAACTCAATAGTTTTGTCATGAACTTCAAAAAAGGAATTACACTGCGTGATTCCTTCTAATAATTTCCCCTTTTTTATGTTTAGTCTTATTCTGCTGTTGTTTTTGTTATTTGACTAGGAAAATAAAGTATTATTGCAACACTTTACAGTCTTTGTTTACTTATAGATATTTAGTTTCAAAAAACAAGGGCTTACAAGAATGTAATCTTGAATACAAAATGCTGGTTTGCGAGATGACCCAGGTTTTAAAATAATAACCTGGAAGATTTTTCATTCCAATATTTCCTCCTTTAGGTTCTTTATAATAATTTCTGATCACTTTGTTCATCAAATGGGAGGGAGAGGGTGAGTCTGAATAAATGAGACTATCAAATACTTACCTTTTATGCACATATCAAGGACAGAAACTTGAATGTGTATATTTTAGAGGAATTGCACTGTGGAAATAACTAATGTAGAGAAATACTGCTATGTATGGAAAGCAGAGAAGTCAGATTGAAATGCCAAGGGGATGCTGCTATGAAGAAGTTAATGTGAGACGGTTATATTGTGGATGGCTTTACAAGTAGCACTGACTGTGAGTGTTCTTATGTCATGGCAAATGAGACAATGAGGCAATTAATTCCTCAATGTAAATATGATATGCTGCTTTTCATTACTAAAGAAGATCAGCAAATGGACAGACAACTATTCTGAAGGAATCAGTGCATTGGAAATACACACAGATCTTATTTTCTTTTCAATGACTTGGTCACAAAACCATCTTCTAAGTATTGTATGTCAAAAATTTATATTCAAAAGAGTTTAGGTCTCCCAGTCATATTCAACTGACTAATAAAAATTTTCTAGAACATGTAGATCTTCATACATTTTTAATTTTACTTTTTATGCATATTATATATATATGGGTGTGTATGCATGTATTATATGACATTTTTATAAGTTATAGGCTATGTTGTACTACAATATTATGAATAATGATATTATATAGGTAGGAAAATAACAACTACAGAGGTAGTTTATGTATATATATGTAATGGGCATTTCAGCTTCAGTACACAGTAATGAGAGATGTGATACACTAAGCAAATAGGAAAACTAATACCAATTGAATACACCTAAGAACGTTGCTACAAAATAGACAGATATATCTAGACCACCTTTGTTTTTAAAAGCTAGGGGAGGTCAAATTAAAAAATATACATTTTTTTAATTAATCATCCTTTGTTCCTTGAAATTCACAGTGGTGTGGCAAGGTTTCAGAAAATGTAAAAGTTGCTGAAATTTTCCCAGTAAAAAACTGCATGAACTAGTTTCATGTATATATTTGAATTCCTTTCTCCACAGGGCAGTATAGTTGCTAGATACTGCCAAAGCAAAGCAGTGTACTGAACATATTCATGTTTTGTACACCAAGCTGTTTACAGACATAAAACAGAACACCAGTTCATGGAAAAAGTAGGAACTCTTTTAGTTTGATAGGTATCCCTGCAGCATTTCAATATAAAGGTGCCTGGATCTTTTTTTTTTTTTTAACAAGAATTGATTCCTAACAAATAAGATTACTCTTTCATTTTTATATCATCCAAGTTGGTCTCTTCATTGTAGCTTTCACTTTCTACATCAAGCTTTGTGATTTCTCTTTGTTATTTCTTCTCTTTTTTCCGTTTTCCTTCTCCTTTTCTCAGCTTAAAAAAATCATAACATGAATGAAAGACCTTAAGTAATAAGAGCAAAAAAAGGAAATCATTAGAAATATTTTATTGCCTTGATTTTCTCTTTGAATGAAGGTTTTGAGGTGTAAAACACTAGGTTTAGTATGCAGTATATCCTATTTTCATTTTTCTGTTTTTATTGGAGATATGTGCATTAAAATAATGAAGTTTGCATGAGATATGTTGATAAAATTATAATAGATCAGGCTTCTGTTGCATATATATTGACTGAGACTTCCTAGGCTGCTCTTCTAACTAAATCACATAATTTGGAGACTCTTGTACATGGTGTAATAAGACTATTATATCATAAAGGCATATTAAATCTATTATATCCTATTTTATCATTCCAAGGTAAACTTAAAGTTTTACAGTTAATCTGTTTGACTTTTTTTCTAATAAAGATGCATACACAAACATCTGTTCGAGATTTAAATGGGACAGCTTAAGGAGTCCAACCATTACTGTTGACCTAGAGAAAGCTCAAATACAGTTAAATTTTATCCTGAAATGAATGGAGATCATTCGCATAATTGGTTACTGTGGCTCAGCTACTGAGAAAGAAATTTTCATTTTAAGCTATTACTGTTATTACTAAAATTATTGTCTGCACCATATCTTAAATTTCAATGATTATACCTTGCCATTTTTTTAATCCTGTTTTGTGTAAAGAGTAACAAACTGGACCGGTTCCTACACATACATATATGCATATGCTACCGGATTTTGCTGACGATATTCATGTTTATAATTCTCTACTAGTTACAGCTCTGGAAAATCAGATCCTTTCTGGATCAGAAAAGTACATTCAGAATACCAGCAACAAAATTGTTTTTTCACCTAACCTCATAAGGTAGCATATTGATAACTTTTTCAGGAAAATTAGATACCTGCATCTGTCATATTCTGCTGGTGGAAGTCAGCAAATTACAAGGAAACTTCTTTTATAAAAAAAATTATTTTAAACCAAGTTACACCAGTATCTTTTACTGCAATACTTCAATATAGTTTTCATGTTCTAAGGAGTTATAGACTACAAAGCCTTTTGCATTAATGAATCTTTGAGAAAATAGCTGATTAAGTAATTATATCGGTACAAATATTCTGAGGGCTTTCCACATCTGATACCAAAGCTTACATGAATGAGATTTACTACAGAAGTCACAAAACTATCAAACTCAAGGCAAGGAAAGGAACCATCTGTCATATTCCTTTAAACACAGTATTGTCCTACTTGCACTATCAGTAGTTTAACACAACTCTGAATGTGTGATTTCCATGAGAAAATCATGTGTGAAATTAGAATTGTAACTTTTTAGTTAAAATGCTTTTCTCTAAAAAATCCCCCGAAATTACCTTTATTTCCACCCACTGTTATGAAACTTCTATTTTAAGGAAATTTAATAAAAAGTTTCTGCCTATTATTAATGATGTAATGAAATCACTGAATTTGGATATTATGTACTGCCTTTCCATATTTCTAGTTTTCCACATATTTTGGACCTACTTCTCTTTTGGTTTTGGACTCAAGCAAACTAGAAGCAAAACATGATCTCTCTGAATGTTTGTATTTCACAATCTACTCTCTACTCTGAAAAAGACTCAAAAAAACCCAGAAAGAATGATACTGAAATTCTCACAAAATAATGAAGACTATGTCTCTGTTCTCTTGTGCAGAATTTCTTTTTCTGTTCCCCTCGTCTCCCTGTCCCTTTGCCCTAAAATATGACTCTGACTAAGTGTGACTATTTCCTCTTTGTGTATATGAAAACAAAGTAAAAAATGTGTGGCTGCACAACAGAGGTACTATAAAATTTCATCATGGTTAGGCTTCGCGAACAAAGATTTGGGGAGGGTTCTACCCACGTTCATTACAATATAAAATCTTAAAATCCCATAAATAGTGTCAGAATAAGGAACTAATTATTTAGATTTAAGTAGAATGAAAATATTGGGTGACTGCCAATACTGAAATCCCCAAATTATGGGAAATATGAACAACTAGAAATCAAAAATTTGGCTGGATGAGACCTTGAGAATTCAAACCAAACATCCATCTACTCAAAGCAGGAGAAGTAATTCCTAGATGATTATCAAGAATTTTTAGCTAGTCTTTAGTTATACTATTTCAACAGTAAACATAGACTGTTTAGTTCAGTGCTTAGAAGTAATTTCCTAATGTCCAGTCTGAGTCTCTTTACAGGAATGTAAAGTTATAATTTCATTTTCCTCCTATTGTCAATGAAAAAGAAATACAGGTTTTTTGCTTTCTCTTTGAAGACTGCTATTGCATTTCTTCCCAGTCTTCTAAACTAATATGCCTACAGAAAATGAAATTTTACTCTTATTTTGGAGATAACTTGGGGAATATTTTCTTTTTCAACCATGAAAAAATCTTATAGAATCTTAACTTAAATCCAAACATAAACATAAAAGAACTTTGATAAAGATACACATTTGGAAAAGTCCCTGTATTGGGCTTGAGATTACACAAATGCATAAATGTTTTATGACAAACTTAATGATGATAAATGGGGAGGCGAGAAAGAGTCTGAATAAAGAAAAGAAATTTGTTGTTGAAATTAAATGAACTAGCAGTATTAAGGAGGCAAAAGGAAGTTCATCTTTTTGCCGCCAGCACACTGATGATTACTTATTTCTGAATGTATTTTTACTGCCTATGAAATATGTATTTACTTCTTTAACAATCTAGTTTTGACATGTAGTGCAAGTTGGGGACAAGAAGACAAGTAGTATAAGCAGTTATACAAGAATGGCTCAAGGGTTATATCAATATGTATTTTATTTTCTACAAAATGAAAGTGCTTTGGATTCTCTCTTTCAATTTATTTTCTTTTTGTTTTTTAATGTAATTTATGCTGACTTTGGGCTGGTACTGGACTGTGGTCATCTTAGACCAAATAACTTTTTATTTTTTATTTCTCAGGCTGTTATTTTTCAGTCCTAGTCTTACAGTACAATTCCCTTACTACTATTCATCATATTAAGTAAATGCATTTACCTACATTTTAATAACGATACATGTGACTATCAATCTTATTGAAAAGCCTCTGCAAACCCGTTTGATACATTTCCTGTTTTCTTTTCTTTCTGTGAGAACAATTATTTGTGGTCAGCTAGTCATATGCTACTTCATTCCACCTCCAGGAGGCCACTGAATAGAATTGCCTCAAATTAGCACTGTCCTTTCATTTAATTTTCTTTTTTTTTTTTAATAAAATAAAACTTTTTTAAAATTACATACCAAAAGTTCTTTTAAAAAGTTCTTAAAGTAAAACATCAGAAAAACCAACTTAAAATGTTGCAAAGTATTATTCCAACACAAGGACCTAATTATGAGATTAATTTGAAAAATTTGGACTTAAACTGTCTTAAAACATTATTTTCTACCTAAGTTCTGCTGTAATATTGCAATTGATAAATAACAGGCACGGATATGTTTTCATAAATTATTCACTGCTCATACTCAATTGTAAGATCTTATAAACCCATAATTTTGCAAATATGAAAAAAAAAGAAATTGTTCTGGTACATACTAAATGTTGACAAACATTGCCTCTGAACTGGTGATCACAAAATTACTGTTCACTGACAGTTTTAATTCACTGATGTTCAAAAGCTCGTATTAAAATCTGGCTTTATATCTTTTAAATCTTAAATCCAGACATACTGAAAGTGTATTAAATGAAACACTAAATAAAAGTTTTTATTGTAAAGGATGCATTAAGTTGCTAGGAGTTAAATGATTTTAAATGATTTGGAGGTAATTTATCTTGTTAGTTGCAGGAGATATTGAGTCATTTGACTCTTGTCTGGATTATCAGAATACAACTGACTACCTGAAAATACTGTTTGAAAGTCCCCTACATGACTGTAGATGCTGATAATTTAGAGAAGAGTCTCCTGTAATTTCTTAAGTCTCTGAAGGAATTTCACTGAAGTATCCATGTAATGATAAAAACAATTCCTGTTTTCTAGACACCTAAAAAAATATATTTTCTCTGTAATATGAAGTTAAATTTAGTGATGAAAATTAAGTTAGAATTGACTATTGTTTTGTATTATCAACATAATTTCAAGATTATTGAGCATAGGGTGGAGTTATACTGACATGTGACAGATGAGGTGGAAGTATGAGTGTGAGAACCTTTGAACATTATGAATTTTTATAGTAGATCATCATTATGAAAACACCTGTGCTGAAAGACATTGTGCTGATACACAAAAAATACCTTTTCTGTGGCTGATAGAATTTTCATTTTTCCCTGCAATGGTTAGAAAGGAGTACAGTACTGTCTGTTACAGTATGAAGTATTTTTAGATTACGTTAAAAGCCTTCTACACTAATAAAATATTGCAGATTTTTCTAGCAAAAATGAGGCTAGAGGAAACCTTCCCTGTCTTCCAAGTCATTGAACTGAAAAAGCCACTTCAGCAACTATTTTTGAATGACTTTGCAGTTCTAATCTTCTACCTGTCTGAGAGATTAAAGGACCAAAGGTATTAGAAAAAAAATATTAAGGAAGTAGATGAGACAAAGTGCATCCTCAGAAAATTTTCAGATGATACAAAACCGCTAAGGTTGATACACCCCATGGTTATGCTGCCATCTGAAAGTACCTTAACAGCCTGGAGAGATGGGCCACCAGGAACCCCATAAAGTTTAACAAAGGGAAATTTGAAGCCTTACACCATGGTAGTAATAATCCCATATGTCTATCCAAGCTCATAGCCACCTCTCTGAAAAGCACTGATCGTCCTGGTGGACGCCAAATTGAACATGAGGCAGAAATGTGCTTTTGCAGCAATGCAAGCCAACAGCCTCCTGGTCTGCATTATCATAAAATCATGAGCAAGTTGATCCTTCCCTTCTAGTGAGCCCTGGTGAACCCAAATCTGAAGTGCTGCATCTGCTGCTTGGCTGTGCAGCACATGAGAGGTACAGACATATTGGAGTGAGTAGAGAAGAGTTACAAAGATGATTAAGGGATTGAAGTATCTCTTATACAGGGGAAGGCACAGAGATGGGGCTGTCTGGTCTGGAGAAGGGAAGGCATTGGGAGGACTTTGTCAACATGTGTAAATTCCTCATGGGGGTAATAAAGAACACAAAGCCAGAGTCTGGCAGTGGTCCAGTGACAGGACAAGAAGTAATTGGTACAAACTGAAATAAAGAAAATCAAACAAGAAAAAGTTTCTCTACTGTCAGGTTGTAAGACTAAAACTAAAACAAGTTACCAAGAGAAATTGTGGATGACCCTGAAAGTGTTCAAGGTCAGACTAGATTGAGTTTTGAGCAACCTTGTCTGGGGCACAATTCCATAAAATAAACCTCTTAATGCATTGTGAGGGGCCATTGTTCTGTTTGGTTCAATGAGACCTCTGTGCTGAAAAGAAGTCTGTAAAGTTCTCCACTTTGTCCAAAGTATCTTCTACAAAAATATCACAAACTCATAAACAAGGAAAAAAACTATAGGCAGCAACATAAATAAAGATGTACATCCTTCAAAGTTTTCTATAGCTGAATGTTCAAGACTATTGCCTTTTTGGGTACTGTACTGATCAAGAAACTAAATAGCTTCTTGGATTTTCTGAACTTGTAGTACAGTATCCGCAGAGAGCACTGTAGTGAAGATCAGATATTGTTTCCACACGGTCATTGCTGTATATGATTATGTGTTAAGTTAAAATACCATCCTTTAGACTGAAAAAGTTGTGCTATTGTCTCATAAGTGGCATCTCCCCTATCAGTCATCAGAAAAAATTACATATATTTTACTTTGGACATGTTCAGCAAATATTTTCCAAAAATTGTTTCTTTTACAGCATGTGAAATTTATATAGAACACACTTTCTTGGATATCAGAATTTTATAGACCAGGAACAAGGTATTCTCAGCAATAGTACAGAAAGGACAGTGGGCCAATTGCTGTTCTATTTTGTATACCTACTATATTCAAACAGCTTTGATTGATGGAGTGATCAGGAAAACACCAAATAGCTGCAGCTCTAAGAACAACAGAATTAAAATCCACAGTTTTATATTTTGCTACTGATGGTGCTTAGCTATTAAAAATAACTATAAAATCAGACTGAGGAGAACTAAAAAACTGCCTAGCTTAGCACTACATATATATGTTGAAAGGAGAGGGTAATTGTACATGAACTCAAAATATTATGAGTACTTCTCAAAAATACTAAAGGGTTACAAAGCTTTGCAGTCTAAAATTCAAATGCCAAAAATTAACATGGATGCTGGTGACTGTAAATATCCATGACACTCTAGTACTTAATTTGGCAGTGACAGACCTTTTACTGTTTCATCCATTGCACAGAGTGACTGGCACTAGTTCTGAAAAAGTATGACACAATTTTGTTTCTTTTTGTCCAAGATGTAGGCCCACCATAATGACAGGTACTTTATATACTTTTTTTCTCCTTTAGCTTTCCATGGATTTTTTTGTGATGTCCATTGTCAAAGAACTCAATATTTCTCAGATATGCCACCAGTGTGTAAGCCAAATGTCTAAATTTATCCCACCCTCAAATCAAAGCACAGATATATTGAGGCTGTCCCTCTGATAGAGTCAGGGTCCTAATGTGAGACATCCAAGATGTAATTTTTAAAATACTTAGTTCTTCTGCTGTTCGCAGCATAGCTTTCATTTTTGCGTCATAGGGAAGGGAAAGGGTATGTTTTGTGACTATTTTGGATGTGCTCACTGTCACATAAACACTTTCATCAGAGGCTTCATGAATTCCAGTGTCCTGCAAGGAGTCTGTAGGAAAATGAAAAGCTGACCCTGTTCAGCTTGTTCAATAGTTTCATAGACCAGCAATACACAACTATACCTGGAAAGTCAGCAAGATGTGTTTGAGTCCTTTTAAGTTAAGATGAACCTAGGAACCAGGTCTTTCCCGACTTAGCACTCCAATGACTAAATATTTGACAAAGGTTAGATTCTGGATTGTATCCTGGAACCTATATCCTGAGTGAACAGAGCTGTTACTATTTAACTTCCAGTTAAAAGTTTATCCTTCAGGTGTGGCGGTAGGCTAGGTAGCAAGATAGCTGCTGAATTACTATGGATTTCTGAGGATTCCTCTGATACTTAGAGGTCCTTTGATTCATTATAAATTAATATTTTGAAGCACCTTCTTCCCAATTCGACTGTTTAGGAAATCTGTTCTTTTTCCTTCATTTGTCCTACTAGCATAAGACATTGTGCCCCATGACTTGTAAATGCCATCAGAGTCATTCTATAATTTTGTGTAAGTTCTGAAATCACCATTCTGCTAAATCAGAATCTATTGCTTTACACAAAGAAACAAGAAAATAATGTCACAAAACTTCTTAAAAATCTGGTCAGAAGTGATTTTATTTTTAAAAAGTACAAATTGTCAAATTCACTGTATATGGTGTTATCTTTTTTGCTGAAAACATGCTGACTGATAGTTCCCCGATTATGATTTTTGCAATTTAAACACTTCATTCACTCAGAATGGGTTTATAGGTATAAGTTAAAATACTTTTTTCCTGTGGCAGAGATCCAGCATATTTTACAACTGATTCACAATAAAAGCTCAGAACACATCTCATCCACATGCCACTTCTCACACAGTGTTTACCTCATTAGTGCCAGTGGAGAAAGCCCAAGAGCCAAGGAATTTTCAATATACTATATTTCAATAACTTTACACAAACAGATTTTTGACTAGTATAACATGTAGAAATAATGCATGTTGATAGCCAAAATATATCATTAATGCTTTCCTAACTGTTGCGTCCTTATTATGCTAATGAGCTAACTTCTAGGTTACTGAATCTCCTTGCCATCACACAAGTAATTCTAGCATCACAGATGTATATGTCTCTGTAGCATGACAAGCTGATTCTGCTGATATGAAAGGGGAAGAAAGATTAATCATGTACCAAAATATGTTGACAGAATCATTCCCTCTTGGTATGAAGGTTATTCGAAAAATATAACTTGTATATCTTGGCTGAATCAATCCCCTTGTTTTCAGTTTGTATCTGTAAAAGTCAAACCCTGTTCTGATAAAGACATGCTCTGCTTCTACTGACTTTTATGTTCAGCATTTTTCAGGATTAAAAACCAAGGTAACAGAACTAAAGATTAAATCCAACATGAAGTTGCCTGATTTTGTTTTTCATTCTCTTTTTTTTTTTCTTCATCTTTTTCTACTTTGGACTTTCAGCAAAGATTAAAATCTGCTTGAATATATTATTCCTGTCATATGTGTACATATGTATATATGAAAATTAACCTGACACTTCCTAAACATGCATAGATAATAATGTAGATAAGTTCTTGATGAATAAAACACTGAAACTGCACTAGCTGAGGAGACAAAGCAAGAAGATAAACTACTCCTGATTTAGACAAAATGTTAAACAGAGATTAAGCCAAAATAAAAAATAGTTTTCATTGTAAAAGATTGTAATATTCAAAACTACATCTATTGTGATATTCTCAAATGACTTTTTCTTTTCAGATTTTTCAACCTTGTCAGTTGACTGAAATAAGCATGTGTCTACAGTTAATTGACAATATTGCCCATAGACAATGGATAAAATTTTTAAAAACACAAAGAAATATGGATTTTTCTTCTGCTTGACATAATGGAATAGTGTAGATATACTGAATATCTGTCTTATAGGGTATAGTTTTAGGATGTTATCTTTTACAGGTGATCAAGTTTCCTTAGGTCTGTGCCCTCTGTAGTGATGAACTTGAAAATATAAAGATTGACCACAGCAATACACAAAATGCATGGTTTCTTTTTAATTTAAACCACAAATTATTACAATGTATCTTTTAATTCTTAAGATAACTTGCTTATAACACAAGGAATCACTTCCTGGTACGCCACATTTGGGTGGTCTAGTCAACAAAACTGGCAACACAGAGCTTATGAAGTCATTGGAGAAAAGTGATTCCTTAAGCGGTTTTTATGATAGAGACTCAGAATTGTTGTTTCTGTTTCTATCCTTTTCACTTCTTATTTTGTAGTTTCAATATTTTCCAAACACCATTACTTTCTTTTTCTTCATCTTCCTATAAGATTTGCAAAGAAATTGGAAACATTTTAATATGACTCCTGTTTGTTAAGCAAGTCTTTGAATTGCCTCTTCAAAAGATAAATTTTCAGATAAGGGATTCTCACTGCAGAGAAAATTTAGTTTCACCAGATCTACGTTGCATATCAAAATGATGGAGGGTAGGGGTAAAATTCTCCCGTGAATGAACAAGGTATTTTCAGAAGAGTTCATTCCATCTTCTCTAGAAATACCTATCATAGCCACCATCAAACCTTATATGTCACCAGTTTGAGTCAACTTATAAAGTCCTGAATTATGTTCATGTCAAGCATTGTGCAAAATAAATGCAGAAAGACTTTTGCTTAATGCCTCTCTCAATGCAATATAAAACAGGCATATAATTTGTAGTTTATTTTCTAAGTTTCTACTAACATATATTCAAGACTAAATGTATTTAAATAACACTTTGTAGTGTTTTCTGAAATATTCAGTTACTATTTGACTGCAGAATGGCATGATTATTGAAGTACTATTGAAATAATGAAATAAATAGCATGTTATTACATTAGGACGAATTTAACAACTTCCATAATAATTCTTCTGTGATAGATTTCTGAAAAGATTTTTTCAAAGCAGTAGTTTTCATAATAACATACAAAATATTGAAATAACTACGAGTCCTTAGACAATTAAACCACCACTTTTATTTCAATTTTTATTGAAATTTGTAGAATTAAATGAATCTTAATGTCACTTAAATATCAATTACTTCTAAGGATGAATAAAATATTATCATCTTTTTTAGTACTTCTCATAAGAACAGCAGACAAAGATCAGTCATTCAGAGAATTAAAAAGAAAAAAAATATTTATATTTAAAAAAATTCTTTAAAATGAAATAGATTGGTTTTGTGTGCTGCACAGGAAACTGCTTAATTGTATTTTCAAAATATATCCTGTCTGCAAAGCTCTAAAGATGGCATGTCATATAGATCAGAGGACTTCTTCACACAATTAATTGCATGGAACTGAGGAACTTTTAGGACACAGTTAAAAATGCCATCTGTATTCTTGTATTCTGTATTGACTGTAGCCTTTAATTAAAAAAAATTGTTGCTAAAAATCTGACTATATATTTTATAACAAAGGTTGCAGTTTTTTAGAATAAATCAACCATTTTTTCTTTTTGTTCAGATCCTTCTTTCCCTCTAGCTCATATTACTAATATAGTATACTCTTCTACTTCAAATGCAAGGTACTTAAAAACAGTCCTTAAAAATATAACGGGCCAAAGAAAATAATGTTTGGAATTTTCCCAATAACCTACTAACAGCATAGATGTTGAAAGAAATCTAGAAAATTTGATAAAAAAATGTCCCATCCCATGAAATCTTTCTTCTTTCTAGAACTAAATATCATGCCAGTGTTTTCCTTTTGTTTAATTTACTTTCTTCCTTCTCCCTGGTGCATTTCTCTGGATATTGAAGCTAATTCAGAAGGAAATTATCTTTGCTTTAGAATTTGCATTGTTTCTGACACAGGTGCTGTAAAATAAAATAATGATAAAAATTAAGAAAGCATTTACCATGTATGTTGCATCATTAGTGCTTTTTTTAACAGATGGGAGTGGACTTCTGTGGACGTCCTGCAAGACATTATGTTCCAGTTTCCTAAAGGTCACACCCCAGTGCAGTCACAGAAGTAGTTCATATCGATGCCATTCCATTGAAGATCTAATAATTGCAATTATTTTAACTACCAGTCTCTTTAGTATTCCTTGTAGAAACTAATTATGAGTAATGAAAACCTGTTGTAAAAATTGCCCGTATTTGAGCTTAAGTGGTAGCATGGTGCTATATATATTATATTCTACTTGAAATCCCTGAGGCACATGAGTATCAGCTCTCAGTCCTGGAGAAGGGAGGAAAACCTTATCTGGATCTGTGAAATTATTAGTCTTCTAGGATGAGTGCAGCCTGCACATGACAAAATGTTCTAACCTTTGTGACTATTCCTGCTGTAGGAACACTTAAGGATACAGATGAACAGGGAGAAAGGACAACTAATAAAGAAGGCTAACAAAGAAATGCAATGGTACAAGTAAAATAAAATTAGATTTCAGAACAGTGTTTCTAGCCTTGCAATATCTGAAAATATTAGACATGTAAGAGTTCAACACTGATTGACACCTTAGTAAGTAAATGCTAGTAAATAATTCTACTCATGGAACCAAATAGCATTACTATCACCCTGGAAGGCTTTAAGCAATGCTGAGCCTCATCAGTTCTCATCAGTTGCAGCAATTTTCTTTCCAGTGTTACAAAATACCTATTAAACATGGAAATATTAAAAAAACCCTACAAAAAATAGTTACTTAAAAACTCTGTTAATGGTCATACAAGTCAACTTTGTATATTAGAAGATATGAAAGTATTCAAAGAAAGGGCAGGGTGAAATAAAGTAAAGAAATGTAAATGGTAAAATTTTATCTATAACTTTATGAGAAATTATATTCTTATGTGATTAGGGTTTTGCAGAACCAGAAATTAGAGAAGGATATTTTTCTGATCAATAAAAACCTGGAATGGTTTGTATATCAACACGTTATTAAAGTCCTCATGTGGGTTTTGTCAATATCATTACTCTTTGGAGAGTTATGAATTAGGAGACAATGAAATCTCACTCTACCACAACTCTGCTACCTTTTCTGTGGGACTGATGAATTAAATATTAATTTGCTATAATAGTCTTGTTAGGTAAAGTCCAATGGCATTTCAGTAAATCACACTATAAACAAATTATCCTGGAATATTTGTGAGCCTTCCATTGAATAGATATTTGCACTGGAAGCAGAATAGCAGTAAGTTTTCATTCTGGCAATTGATTCACATTATTTTTGCTATCTTAATGGTGTGGGTTATAGCTGAAGCTTAATTCTATGTGAGCATCATTTTAGTGTGTAGCATATTACTATTAAAATAAATGAAGTACTTAAAAAATAAAAGGATAAAGTTATAAAGTAATGGATTTATAACTGTTTATTAAGCTATACATTAACACTGGAGTGCATTACTACTCCAAACCTATCCCTTTGTATACGGAATAAAGTAAAAAAAGCCAACAAACATATAAATTATAGAAAGAAAATCATAATTGGTCTGCTCATTTTTTGAAAGCTGTACAGACTTGGCAGATTTGTTCTCCAATTCCAACTGCCAACTGTACGGAAAAGTTTTAGCTGTTGGCTTTGCCTCAGGAAAAATAATTTAACAGATAAGTCTGTCTGAAAATTCATACTTCTCAGTATGGATACCACAGACTATATATTTTTATTGTCATATAGACAAGATCAAAACAAGGTTCAGATATTTAATGGTTATAAGTTATTTTTAAAGTTATTTTCAAGCAGTAAACAAGCAGGAAGGTTCTTAAAATCTTTGCTAGAACTTCTGGAAATATTGCAGTATGATTATTTTTGGAGAGAAATAAACATTGACATCCAGCTACATAGATTAGTATGATTCTTAAGTACAAAACTCTACAGTGAGTTTCTGAAAAGTTCTAATTAATTGTAATAAGACAGAATCAACTTTGTAATTTCCTTACATTTTGCATTTATTTTTCAAATTAACAACAAGTGATACCTTTCCAGTGCGGATCATTTTCTTCTTGAAATACTCCATTTCCACTAGTGTTTGATCAAATGACTTTTTCATATAAAGAAAAGATAAACCACCTAGGAAGAGCTACCAAATAATTCTCTAAAGAGATGCTATAATTTCAAAATAGTTTGCATTTTTCTGAAATATCTGCACCATCTACTGCCCTATACTTAACTCTGTCATATGAGTGCACCTACTAAGCTGTACAAATTTTTTCAGAAAAAGCAATTTTAGATACAAAAGCATTCAATTTATTCTTCCTGAAAATAGGTAAAAAAGGAAAAATCAAAATTAAAATTCAAGCCATGTAACTGTTATTCCATTTGTTCACTTAATAATTGTGGCAGATTTTTTATAAAGCCAGTTTCCTTTCCTAAAAGCCTCGAGTCCACTATAGTGTACACCTTGAAAACTATTTTTCCATGATACCTATCAATCACCTCATGGTTCTGAGATGATAAGTACACCAAGTCTTACTGAGAATTGATTGTTTCACTATACATTCACCTTATCACAATTTCTCCATCTTTTCTTAGCTCTCACTGTATGTTTAGATACAAGTCCACTCACATACATGCAGTCTTTATTTTTCAATCTGTATCAAACATATAATGGAGCCAACCTGACTAACTGCAACCATTAGAAAACATAAATCATACATGCATCCAATGATCATTACTTGCTGGTCAGTTGGTTACTTTTTCATTAGATGGAAAGTCATCTCCAAATTGTAGGGGTTTTTTTTTAAATCAAGTCCTTAATAGTTTAGTCAACTGTTTGTAAATTGGTTATATTTTAATTAGGGTATTTCGAAAATTATAGAAAATGCAACTTTTCCCCTGATGCCTATAGATTTTTTGACTTTTAGCTTTTTGTAGAATTTAGAAGTAGCTGTATTTAGCTCATACTTTAGCACCGTAGTTTATACATACCCAAACACTTTTCCCCATTTCATATCGAAATTTCTAAATTCCTTTAGCCTACTTTCTCTCAAGGTAGACTTTCATTCTGTTTAAGAACATTTGCACCCTGGCTTGAACAAGATACACCAATCCTTCAAAGCCCAGAACCTTGGAGGGGCTCCAAGACTGGACATGCTGTGAAGAAGAGGAAGATGAGGAAGAGGGGGTCCCAGAGCCCCCTGACTCAATTTCCAGAGGGGTATGCCAGAGGCAGAACTGTGAGGATTTGGGGGGGGGATAGATCTGGGATTGGATGGACAATACCTTAAATTGTGAAACCTCTGGACACGCGGTGTGCGTCTCTGTACTTCCCATGGTTGAAGGTCTTCTATTAAAACTGACTGGTGACTCACAGCCTGGTGAGCCTATTTTTGGATCCCGCGATTCTTTAGGTAATGCTCTCAAACTGATAAGTTTGCTTGTCTTTCCAAAGAGCTAATTCCCACACTGCTTTTCATGGTTATTACTGCCAACACATCACTACGTTTGGCCCAGGAAGCTCAGGGTGTTTTGTCCCACTGTGTCTTCATCACTTTTGTCTTCATCTCTTGCCTGGTACAGCAATGGCAGAGTAATGATAAAAGCTTAGGAAAGAGAGGGGCCATGCCACCAATACAACAAACCATTTCAATATAACTCGCGTGACTCACACTCAGAAATGTCTTCTAGGCCTCCAGCAAGGTTAAAACTTAAATTAGAAAACCCACTTGACCAAAACTGGTAGTGAAGAGTACCAGTGCTGGTCCTGTAAGCATAGATGTTCAGGTAGCATAAAGGTAATTATAAACATCTGCCTTGGAATTGTATCTGAGTTCATATACTCTTGTGAGGCTTTGTGTCCTTCCGTATTTTACAAAACATTTTAAATGGCTTCAAGTTTTACTGGAGCTACAGAGCACTCTGAATTGTATTCATAAACATTTTACTTATCTCTAGGTATCTAAACATTTGCTGCTAGAGAAGCACTTTGGAGTCAATGTCAATGTTTACTAAATCAACAATTTGAAGTTTTTTCTCCATTCTTGAAAGGAATGTGGAGGATTTGTCCTCCACCTCCTTCATATTCTTTCTATTCAGCTCTTGAAATATTTCTTACAATAACATTTATTCCCTGATTCTGAATCACAGATAGATTTGTTACTTTTTTGCTGTTCCACAGAGCATATGGAGAGATGAGACTAGATTAGATTAGATTAGACAGGTACCACTAGGCTCCCCTATATATGTGACATTTATGTTTTCTTCAGAATACAAATAAAGAACCAGAGTTCAGAAGGATGTGAACCTCGTAGAAGAGCTGCACTTTCTCTGCAAACAGGACCCATAGTAGCAGTTTTGGTCAACTCTGTTTTAAAACTGTGCCTTTTTTTTTTTCCTTTCTTTTTTTTTTTGTCTTATGTTCTTTTTATGGACCAATAGCCTAATGAAGAAAATGCAAAACTGAATACCCATTGAGTTATGACCATCATGTAAATAAAACTACTCAGTCTTTGATAAGTGTTAACGTTCGTCTGTATTTTGTCACAATATGAAAATATACAAAAAGAAAAAGAGCCTATAATTAACTTTAAATTATAAAATCTAATTAAATCTGAAATTTAAACATGTATTAAAACCATAATATCTAAATAACAATTTAAAAAAAATGTACTAGATTCTCAGGACCTTTAATCCAGTATAATTTCAGTACACTTCAAGGGGACTAGAATTACATACATTAAAAAAAAAGTGTATTTCATTTCTGTAGTTAAGCACTTAACATGTCAAAATGTAAAATTATTTTGTTACATACTCTCTTAAGGTATGAGGACTTGTAATTAAAACCCTATGTAAGATGAAGAGATCCACTTCTTAAAGTAAGCACAATTTTTAGGTGTCCTTCCTGTTTCATAACAATATGAGGATCCAGGTGTCAAGTCATGGAAATATTCTTTCAGTAGCAACACACTTTCTTTATTTAGAAGTTGTATCAAAGACTCACTTTTCCTTTTCCTTGGGTATGCATGTTCTTGACTGATATGGGTTATACAGTTTGAATTTTACTCTGCTGAACATATTTTCTTTAGAGATAGCGTAACTTTTGTTCCAAGCAAATCCTCTACTTTTAACTGACCAAGAATTAATGATGCACACAAAATTTTCTTTTCTTAACTTGGCAATAGTCCAAAGTTTTTAAATCTGTGGCCAGAGAGTGCAGCTGAGAGCTGTAGAATGGGGTAAAGAAAAATAATAGTTTATTTAGTTTTCTGATATTTAGCTTTCTGATAACACATCCAAACGTATAGCTAGAAAAATTATCATAGAATCATAGAATTGTTTGAGTTAGAAGGGACTGTTAAAGATCACGTAGTCCAACTCCCAGCTTATTACTTTTATCTTTGCCCATAAGGGTAACATTTTGATTCAGATTAGAGTAGTGCATGCTAACACCAGAACTACAGTCTTGCCTTTCGACCTAAACAAAATGTAGACACATTCCTTTAGTACATTTCTAGATGAAGCTATTTCAGTACACAATTTGAAAAATCTGAACAAGAAAGGTGTTCCATGAAGTTTACAAAAACAGTCCTTGACAGAGATAAGAATTCTGTTTATGTCACTAGGGGAAAACACTTACTGTTTGCAACATACTGACTAGGATAGGGAGATACTTTCTATTTATCAAAATGTTTAGATTTTTATTCACATAGGAGATGAGGAATTATTTGTAAAATAAAAATATGCACAAAAAAATAAGGGAAGGTAATTTTTGTGTTCTCAGGTTATCTGCTGGATTGATAGAGAAATAACCACAGCATATAACTAAAGGCAGTGGGGAATGAAGAAAAAGAGAAAAAAGACGAAAGCTAGAGATGAGAACAGAGTCTGAGAAGAGAAGAAATTACGCACTAACTCAAAGGCAGATGTAGTGCATGAAACAGAAAAACTACACTTTAAAATATACCTACTAAGATATTTCAACAGACAAAAAGGTAGTATGATTAAAATACTGTGTTCCCAGCAGATGTCTTCCAAGATACAGTTCATTCCTTCTCCCTCTTATCTATCTATCCACAGACTTATCTGTCTGTTCATCCCTAGACAGCATTTTTCAAATTACCATGGGAAGATTGTTTGTTTGTCTGTCTGTCTTTTCAAGCTGGAGCTAAGTAAATAAATAAATGAGACAGCAGCATTAGATCTCCTTGGCATTCAAAAAGGGGTTAACAGGGCAGAATTTGGTGTTATTTCTCTGAGAAGGTAAAACAAGAGGAAGGAGACTGTGTCATCATTAGAAAACTGGGTAGAAATTGAGAGTCCTAAGATCTACTTGCCATTGTTGCCATAGTTTTCTTCACAGAATCACAGAACCAACCGGGTTGGAAAAGACCTCTGAGATCATTGAGTCCAACTCATGACTCAACACCACCCTGTCAACTAGACCATGACACTAAGTGTTACATCCAGACTCAAATGCCTCCAGAGATCGTGAGTCCGCCACCTCCCTGGGCAGCCCATTCCAATGTCTGATCACTCTCTGTGTAAAGAATTTCTTTCTAATAACTAACCTAAACCTCCTCTGGCACTGCTTAAGACTGTGCCCTCTTGTCCTACTGCTGGTTGCCTGGGAGAAGAGACCAACCCCCACCTGGTTACAACCTCCTTTCAGGGAGTTGTAGAGACTGATGAGGTCTCCCCTGAGCCTCCTCTTCTCCAGGCTAAACAACCCCAGGTCCCCCAGACACTCCTCATAGGGACTGTGCCCCATTTTCTTCACCAGCCTCATTGACCTTCTTTGGACACTTTCCAGCACCTCAATATCCTTCCTGAACTGAGGGGTCTGGAACTGTAGTACTCAAGGTGTAGCCTAACTAGTGCTGAGGACAGGAGCAAAATCACTTCCCTAGTCCTGCTGGCCACACTGTTCCTGATACAGGTCAGGATGCCATTGGCCTTCTTGGCCACCTGGGCACACTGCTGGCTCATGTTCAGTTTCCTGTCAATCCAAACTCCCAGGTCCATTTCTGCCTGGCTGCTCTCCAGCCACTCTGTCCCCAGCCTGTAGCACTGCATGGGGTTGTTGTGGCCAAAGTGCAGGACCCTGCACTTGGTCTTGTTAAACATCATATCATTGGATTCAGCCCACTTATCCACCCAGTCCAGGTCCCTCTGTAGTGCCCTCTTACCCTTCAGCAGATTGACACTCACCCCCAGTTTGGTGTCATCTGTAGATCTCCTGATGGTGGACTCAATCCCCTCAGCCAGATCATCAATAAAGGTATTAAACAGAACTGGACCCAACACTGATCCCTGGGGGACACCACTAGTGACCGACCGCCTTCACCTCTCCTACCTTGCCTATGTCTTCTGAAGAGCTTGTAGCCATCCACTGCAGCATTCCAGTCATGTGAGTCATCTATGTAATAGCTTTCCTGCTGCATGATGGCTTCCAGCTCCTCTTGCTTGCTTCCCAAACTGTGTGCATTGGTGTACATGCACTTTAGCTGTACGTCTGCTGAATATCACTCCTAACCCTGACTTTCCACCCTTAGGCTCTGCTCTGGAGACCCTGGTTTCAAACCCCTCCCCCTTCAAACTTCTTACTCTTAATTATTTTATTCTAAGCCTTCTAATCAAAATAAAAATTAACTGCCCCGTTTTTTATTTAGGCCACATTTCTTCTTAATTCCTATGTTATTATACCTCACTAGAGTTAGAATTAGAATTTATGAGGGCTATTCTGAGGATGCTAGACAAAACAGAATTATCACATCTGTATATTAAAAGAACTTAAAGTTTTGCGGCACTTGTCTTGCAATCAGATAGAACTTATTCTACTGTGGTATGCTTAATGTCATATGGTCTAGCTCAATATGCAGCCTTTATGGTATAATTATGGTATACTATGTACTGTATTTCTTTGAACAGATAATTATGGAAGAAAAACAGTGTCAGAAGAAAAGATATCACTTCGAGATGGACACAATCACAGTTTTGACAGAGAACACATACTGTGTAATCTACAAACTGGCCAGTTCTTTGACCTTATTCTCTTACTAAAATCCTGACAAATTTCTTTGCAATGTTAATTTCTCTTAGGGGATTAAGAACTGTACAAAGACGCAAACTCTACCTCACTTCATTGCATGTTGTGCTAGGACTCCATAATGACATGAAATAATTAGTTATTGTTGTACACACATTTTGTATGTTTTGTTTCAGAATACCTATTGCATGCTAAAGTATTGTACACAAGCGACTTGATTTTTAGAAACAAAATAAAAGACAGTAACACTAAAAAAATAGTTTTCACATAAAACTTTCTACTTTCCAAATGTAGCTGATACAGTAACATGCAATTCTTATACTCCTTTCAGACAACCCTATCTCCAGAAGCCCAAGGAATCAGCTTTGAAGTACTAATAAGCTTTGTGAAGTTAAGAAATCCAGCAAATGACAGACCACAAGGGATCATATCACAGTGAAAACCTCTCCTGAGAGCTCCCTGCTAGCATACATTTCTTATTCAAGAAGACAAAGTAAGTGGCTTGAAGTCACTCCATGAAATTTAGAAAAATGTAGCTTTTTTTCATACTTACTATAAATAACTAAAAAAACCAACCAACCAACCAAACAAACAAACCAAACAAAAACCACAAACCACAAAACCAACAAAGAAAATCTCTCTTTCAAATTAAATCTCTAATACGGAGAGAAAAAAAAAAAAGATAATCCAATGCTTCCTGAACACTCACCACTTATTGGGTCATTGGGCAGGATGAGGAGGCAGAGAAACAACAAACAGTACACATAATTCAAGTTTTCTGGAACACATTGTAAAAGTAATTTCTGACTCCCCGTTCTATCTCTGTTACAAAGTCTCACCTATCACAGACCAACAACGATGGAGCTCCCAAAGATCCCGGTGCAGGCAGGGGTCTCAGGGCATCTTTTCTGTCCTAGGTTAAGTCATACAATGCACAGGCTTTCAGGCAAACAAGAATTTTGATAGTTTGCTAATAGCATTGCTCCACACTGGTGAATCAATGGGCTTGAGTTGGCTTCAACCCAGATATTCTTTCCTGGCTATTGGGGATCCCAGTGTTGTGGCAGTGAGCATGTTAGAGAGACATATAATGGGAAATCACATTGGTCTTGTCATTGAACTCTGTATTGCAACTGATATATTCTTCTAAGTGTAAATAATATATATATTTGTATTGTAATGTCTTTCCAGTATATTTTGCTAAATTAGAAGTCTCTTGTAACATCATATATCTTCAGATAAGTAAATGTGATATGAAATATTGCAACCCTGACACATGAAGTGCTTAAAAGAAGGTCAGAGAGTATTTGACTCTGATAGATGCCTATATCTATAGGCTTCTTTCAGTAGAAAATACACCTACTGGCTACATTGTACCATTTGAAAAATTTACTATGATATTCCAAGATATATATGTCATTCCTTGAGTTACTATATTAATCAGACATGGGAATGTCTACAGTTTATAACATTGTACTACAGTTTTGTTATAAACTAACATAACACTACTACGTATTCCTTCAAGAAAAGGTTGTTATAGTAACATGTGTGTTTAGTGCCTTTTCATGGCCATAAAATGTTTTTCTTCTGAGAGTGTACTAGGGAGGTATGTAAGGTTCTGCATATTGTTTTTTGAAACTAAGAGAGTGAACTGAGACCTACATCACAAAGGCACAAATAGAGCATCAGAATGATAAATCTTTCAAATCAAGAAATAGTTCCACACTCATTTATTTGAAAAAAATATAAAAAAACACCTTACATGAAAGCGGGCACTGATATTAAGAAATACTTACTAGCCACACATGAACAGACTATCAGACAAACATCATCCTGTTAATTTATAATATTTATTTTAATATTTTTGTCTCTTTTTACTTCTATTAAAGAGGACAATCAACAATAATATAATATCTATGTTTGAAATATTTATGCACAGCAGAGGGTACCAGATAGTATGCAAAAACATTTCCTCTACTAATAGTTTCTACAAGTGATGATTTAAAGTTATGGAGAATGGAGGTTAATGTAAAAATATTTCTTGTTTGAAGCTATGCTTCCTAAGGAAAATAAACAGAAAATCAAGTACTTTAGGTTTTAAAGTGCTACATCAACATCTATTTTTTCAGACATGTTAAATAAAGCATTATTCCTTTCTTCATTCTGTCCTGTACACTAAGTATAATTATCTTACAATAATATTTTTTTTATGTAGAGAAAATATCGGATTCACGGAGATCTGCACTGGAGTCCCAGCTGAGACCTTGATTATCTTATCATTCTTCCTGACAATTTTTAACTCACTGTGAGGTCACTGGACTTTGACAGGTGATTTTCTTGGCAGTAATAGTATATTGAATACTTGGAAATACCAATGAGATCTGCTACATGCAAGTTAAACATTATTACTACCTTTATATTTTTATTATTCATATTATATCTATAATACTGTGAATTTCACCAGTAAAAGCAAGACTAATAAAACACAACTTTAATACAGAGTTTAAATAGTGCATGATGAAACAGCATCATTAGTAAAATGTCTCAAACTGGATTGAGAAATCAGCTGGACTATCAGAAACTTTAGACTGGGCTTTGTATTATCAATGTGCATTTAATACATTCAATAATAGCAAAGTTAACTCACACTAGTTAAGCAGATTGGAGAGCAGTATTCAATTCAAATTTTTCTTAATAAGTTTATAAAATAGCCCAAAAGAAGAAAATTATATTCAATAAAAAATGCATCCTAAACACATCCTCTCAGAAAGAAAATAAATTTTTAGAGCACAGTTGTAATGGATCACAAATCCAATATAAGTGTGTATTATGCCAATCAAGGAAAAAAAAAAAAAGGTCATGGATTCCGAATCTTTATACCCATGTAGATTAATATATGGGTTTACTTTCCACATGAGGTTTTGGCAAAAGTGCAGTGCAAACCATCAGCCATAATAGAAAGAACAGATGATGTAAGGAAAATCTAGAGGAAAAAAAAGAAAAAAGACAGTAGATCTGATCAGTGATGCATCACGACATACATTCTTAAAAAGAATTGGTCTCTTTGAAGCACTGTAAACAATAATCAATCTACAAAACTCTGTGTGTAATAACATATCTTCATTCAGAATTACCTGGAAAAAAAATTTTAGATTTTACTTTAATGAATTGGTTTCTAAAACAAAAAGAATTTTCATAAATGGGGGAAAGAAATTCTCTCCCTCTTCCAATATTCATTCTATGTCAATCATACAGCTCATGGAACATTTGAAATGCAAAATAAGCTTTTTGTTTCTACATATTTTGAAAAAATATATAAACTGTTGGACTTTTTACTCTACTTAATATTTATCATTATTGACTAATATTTTATTGAGACAAATGTCAATCTAAAACTGACACAGGTCCTCACTGATCTCAGAACCTATTCATAGTAAGGATTATTGAGCATTATTTAGCCTAACTGACTCTCACAAAGATTCCCAGATTAAAAAAGTTTATTTTTCTGACTTTGCTTTATTTTTAGCTCTATTAACCCTTTTTTCATAGCATATTAATTTATTGAGTATACTTACACATAACTGAGTATATTCTTTCATGTGTGAGTGATAACCAAATATTGCATAAATTATGCCAAATCGACTTCAAATATTTGTGATTGAATTTTTTTTGAACTTTTTTTTTTCTTTTTGTCTCAAATGTTTCTAGGTATGTATTATTCCCATTGTTAATGCAAACTAATGACAATTCCCCGTTATTCAACAAAATGTCATAGATAAGCGTGTATACACATACATGTACTTAAAATGGTTAAAATAATCATAAACTGGGACAGTTCAGTGTTATTTTTTATATTGAAAATGGTGATATTCCAATGGTGAATTGGAAATTGGTGAGAATTAACATTTTCACTTTCACTTTTTGAATTTACCTATATCTGCTATGTGATGGTAAAAGTACATTAAAAAACCCAGAGGCATAGTGGAGGTATGAATATTTTTGCTGCATAATTGGCAGCACAATATCACGTTACTTAGTATTGCATAAATTTTACACTTGCAAATTAGTTAAATACTATTTATCACAGCAGATAGTGCTGTGCTATCAGTTATCCAAAGATCAGGGCAAAAGACTGGGCAAAAATACTCTGCTTCTAACATGTTCTTTTGATTGCCATGCAGTCAGGCAGTCATTACTTGTTTGAAACCTGTTATCCAAAGTTCATTCACACATATGCAGCCATTCTCTAAAATGTTAGGAAAACGTGCTGTTACAACCAACTCCAACTCTTCTATTGATTCACATTCTCTAAGCATTCACTTTTGTGATTTTTTTTTCTTCTTTTCCTACCTTTTAGACAAATAAAGTGCTTAAAGGTAGGGAGGTAGTTCTCACAATACATACTGAAATCTGTACATGCTTGTAGCAAAGTGTAAAACAAAAGGATTTTCAAGCCAGACAGTTCTGAAGAAAGTTGTTTCTTCTTTAGGTGATGAATACTTCTGGCCTCCATTATAATACTAACAAGAACTATATATATGCACCGATGAGTATCAAATGAACTGAATGAGGGAAGAAAATAAACCCCAAAAAACCTATACTGCTTTTTGTTCCTTGTAATTTTAAAAATAATTGGTAGGCACTACAGTTAGCATCCTAGACTTGCCAGATTTGCTAGAGTTACCCAAGACTAGAAAGAGAGTTTTATAAACAGGTCTGTTCCTTCAATGAAAACTTCAAGACAGGAAAATGAGAAAAACTCAAAGTTTTATCCATAAAATCCAAGCAGTTAAGTTTCAAAGTGTCAGCATGTTGACTATACCAGCTGCATACCAGTGCAACTGAAGCTTGAAAATGGAAGTAAGCATTCAAGAAGATAAGCACAGCATTCTGATTCACTGGCAAGTACACAAAGAGGGTACCTACTTATGAGAGTGCTACTCTAACAATTAAGTACAATTCCTTTCTGACATGTAAAAATACCCTCTCTAACCCTCTTGAAAAATCCCATGGGAGGCTTTCTTTTCTGAATGAAGAGAAGGACATTAAATGATACAAATGTATTAGAAATTTATATGAAGAAATAATGCAAAAAACTCAGGTTGAAGTTACATAGTCTATTCTTATCAAATTGAAGGTAACATGGATTTCTGCAATGCCTTTAATGAAACCATATTCTTTAATCTTTACTGGGTTCTGCAAATAGAAAGACATGAAAAATGATGAAGACAGTTATTGAAGTGATGAGAGCTGTTGTGTGAAAATAATTTGATACAGTGAAAGAGCTAGTACCAACTAAATTCATAATTGACCTTCACACAATAGTATGAATTGAATACTATGTTCTGGCAGTAATGCTACTTTAGTAAGCATTTTACCTGAGAGAGTTTGCCTTCCCAAGACTCACACCATGCAGAAGTGCTGTTCAACCTTTCAGTTCCTTCCAGATTGATATATTACATATTTAGCAAGTAACTGGATTAACGTGCATATCCAGACATAATGACTGAAGTAATTTTGAAAATCAACAAAGTGAAGAAAGGAAAATGTCTGTTTTTTAAAAAATAAATTACTTGTTATGGTTCTTATTTAGGTAGACACTGAAGGAGATGTGAGTTCAGACTAAAAATTCAGACACAATGTCAGATATGAACCAGAACTTCTTCCAGTTACTGTAGCAGCTGAGCCAAAGATTTTGGGTTTGAGCCATCTTTATACTAAAAAAACTTCAACAATAATCTTTATACTTAGATGTTTTACTGTCAAATTTTGTTCCTTCATCTTGTACAGCCCTCTTAGAACTACAAGCTGTGCACAAACTTGTTAAAAGGGACAGAAATGCTTGTCTACTGATATGCTGACCTAAGAACAGTTATTTGCAAGGAAGTAATATTTGGCAGCTAAGTCAGTGGGCATTGAATGGTCCTGTTTAAAAATTATGTCTGGAGACTTAAGCATTACCCATCAAAAAGAGCACATTTAAAGGTAATTCTGGCATTAGACAAAGTTTAGCAAGAAACTGTATTATAAAACTTTCTGTGCATTAGCAGAAATCTAAAATCCAGTGTATAACAGAGAGAAAAAAATGCTCCTTTTCTGCAATGTTTTGTTACCTTTAAGCTTTAAAATGAACAGTCCAAGTATCTTTTCTGTCATTTACTGAAGATATAAAAGAGGTAGAGTTAATTATTTAGAATATAAATTAACATTACTCCTAAGCTTTTGGAGGGATTTCTTCTACCTTCAATTCAAGTTGCAATATAGGCTACCTCCCTCCACCCAGTTACTTCTTTGAGAAGCATAAATGGAAAATCTAATAACTACTTTTTGCGGAAAAGATCACTGCCAATTCGGTTTTTGTTAGATTTCATTTCAGTACAGAACACCTCTGACTTCTGGACTCAAATCAACACGGGATGTTCAAATTTAGGTAACAGAGCAAAAAGAAGTGCTGATGGCTTTTGTCCTAAACCTATGGACATGCTACATGGATGTACTAGATTTGTCTGTGTCACTGTACCCAAGCACTCTAGAAAAATCATTTAGCATGAGAGCTGAAGAAAGCTACTTAATTACTTCTAAAACTCTGGTTAACATATGAATAATTTGAGACAGTTAATTACAACTTGCATTGAACTATATTGGCCAGGCAGACTACTTACTAGCATTTTTAAACTCAGATATGCCTGCATACTATCACAGTGCATATACCATGCAAGATTTTTTCTTATTTTTGAAATATTAAATATAACTGTACTTGTGATCCTATAAAAAGTTTTCAGGATGAAATAGTAACTTAGTAAGCATCAGTAAATTACATAGAGTACCGTTGTTTTAAAAGTTTCCTTCTACGGCAGCAATAAATGAGATTAATAAAAAGATTATGCTAGTAATTAGTTATTTAAAACTGTCTGCAATGAAATAGAAACCTCTCGCTTTTGAGAGTTAAATCTTTGCGTGACACATTAGAATATAGCATGGAAATACTATCATCTCTTGAGGAGTCAAAAATCTTTAATGAACAAGAGGCACAAGTAGAGACATTGAGTAATAAATATCATTACCAATTTTGAGAAAAGATACAGACTTTTTACAGCTACTTTATGAAATTTATATTGTTTTCTATTTTAAATAACATTGAATGACATATTTCCTACCTACAATACAAATGTCACTATTGTTTATTAGTCATATTTACCCAGTCACAAAGCAGAAGTAATAGTGTGTGAATCAAAACATGCTAGTGTGTGCTGTGTTCTTTTATTCCTCAGTCAATAACAGGACATCAACTAACGCATCCTCAATAGATTCAGAACTTCTCAACAATGCTAAAAATTAAATTGGTTATCACTGACTACACATAATACATTGGTTTTATCTATTTTTAATGAATAATTAAGCTATATAATCACATGGCTCATTTAAATTATATAGCTGCTATAAATTCTATAAAGTAGCTGGAAAAGTGTTTCTTCAAATTAAATAGTCACATTAGATAAATACATATGTCAGACATATAATAAGCATCCAAAACATAGATGTTTAAGGGACTGAGTAGTAATGTACTAATCTCTGATATGAGATCTGAATATGGAGTCTCCAGATAAGGAAAGAAAATCTATGATTGTCAAGAAATTTGCATTGTTCAAGTTCTGAGAAATATGAAAGTTAAAAATCTTGAACTTACATTTTAGAATTCTTTATTTAATATCATTTAATATTTACACATTAGGAAAAAATGTTGCCAATGTTTTCTTTTAAGAGTGCACAGCTGTAAAACTATTAGTCTCCTTCACAGTAGGATTATTGTGAGCAGCAGAAATCCAGCTGACTTACACAAAACTATTCTGTATTCTATGTTAACAAATACTGAAATTGCACTGCATCTCCTGGGTGGAAGATCATTACATTTCAGTGTTATCTTTCATTTTTTAATCTTCTTTATCTAGGAATATGTGATGAATCAACTGTTCATTTAGTCTGTATTATTGAAGTAAAAAGAATAACAGGATGCTATGACCTCAATACGTCTGCCATTTATTCGTCCATATTTGTTACCCAAGCCAGTGGTAGATCTGTTTTCCATTGGGGTCTGTTTTTACACAGTTACTTTTATCAATTTCACAGCTGGGCTGGCTGAGGAACAAGGATGTCAAAACTTGCAGGGTCTACGGCTCAGTTGGGATTGTAATTTGCGCTGAGCAACTGGTTCCTCAGGGGTCTGCACTAAATGTTAGATAATGGGCAAGCAGATATTTTGAGATGCCTGGATATATTTATGGATTGTAACAGAAGACTCTGTTACTAATTACTTGCTACTATTTTACATTAAGTTCCTTTGTGTCTCATCTGACTTCACTCCTAAGGAGCTGTAATTTGTGAGTATATGTATTGTTCATTGTGACTAAGATTCTTGTCAGAACTTCAATGTATTCAAGACCAAGTAAAAATTAAATAATTATCCTAGTAAAACACATAATTTAATAGAAGATATTAAAATCCTACATAAACCATCCTTAGGGGAATAATCAGAACAACTTCTTTTCTCAGAATGTTAATTACCATTTGATGTCTGAGAAACTTCTCAAAAATTCAAAGTACAAACATTCATACTGTTCCTTAATCGATATTTATTGTTTGAAAACATGCAATTGTTGCACATCTTTCAATAAAAAAATATCCATTTATGAAGTGACTACATAAGAGATCAAAATAGAATGATACAATGTATTTCTACCATAATCTGAATAATCCATAAATAAGAAGAAGTGTTAAGTTGCTAAGGTCATATTTCTCTACACAAGAAAAAAAAGATTTGCCTGGACCATTGTGTCCTGTTGTGTATTTCATACAATGAAAGTTTTTAAAACTGTCATTCCTATACGTTTCTACAGTATGAAAGTTCTAAAGCTAGAACTCTTAAAATATGTATGTAAAGACTATTGCAAAGATGTTTTATTCCCCAAGAGGACTTAAATTCTGTAATTCCACTGAGTCTGCAATTCAATTATACATCTAAAGCATGCAAAGCTGTTTGTTCTGTTTTAAACCAGCTACTTGGTCATATTGCTTAGTGTCCTAATTGTATCAGTCTAAAAAATAGCAAATAATTATTCTCTATTTACTCTTGGCATGCAGTACATGATTTTACAGATTTCTATCACATCTTTTCTTGAAAGTACTATTCTATATTTTTAACAATATAAATGACAGGAGAAATGAAAACCTTTTTTTTTAATTATTAATAAATTTAGCAGGGTTTTTTTGTACTCACACAAACAAACTTCCCCAACAATTTTGGGGAAAAAAAATACTAAAGGTATATCTTTCATCAGTAGCAGAAATGCCCTTTTTCTCCTTTAAGTGACTAACAAGTCACGATTCATTTAACTATTGTGGAATGACCACAATGGAAAAATTTTTACGACACACTATTTGGCACTCGGGCCAGCATTCAGTTTTTGTGAAGTCTCTTAATTTTTGAATTCGTACAAAGTCACTTCTCAAATCTCTTTTGACCTGCCATGCTGAGACTGAGTTTATCTTCCTTCATGTTCCTCCTTCTCTTTTGCACATATATAGCAAAACAGTATTTACTTACATAGTCAAAAATTATTTCATCAGAGTTCACCCAGTCCGTATTGTGAAACTGCTTCCTGTGCACTCCAGTGTGGTCAATTCATATTTCCCTATACTGCAATGATATGTGTAGTGAACAGGAGAAATTGTTCCCAATATATCTTTTACTTGACTCCAAAGCAGCCAAGAAACATCAAAAAAACCTGTTCAGTCTTTGATTGGAGTTATTCAGAGATCTATTTCTTAGTTTATGAGATTCAAAACAGTAGAGTCCAGAAAATCTACTAAGTAACATAGCTTGAGAAAAGAGATTAACAGCAAAACAAACACCCTTGGTAAAGGCACTTAATTTTTATTCAGCTCCTGAATGCCATGTTTCAAATCATTAATCCATAGTATGATGACAGCAGTATCTTTTAGCAAAATGATTGCAAGAATTTAACACAGACCAAAAAAACCTTTTCTCTTGGCAAAACTTTGACAAAAGGAAAATTATACAAATAATTAAATAATTGCACACGTAAAAGCTGTTGAAAGCAGTTTCTTATAATTGAAAATAACAGACAAAAATTTGCACAGGATTTATAAAATCAATTCACTACCTGGAATTGACATAGCATGGTATGTCTTTCATGCGCAGACACAATAAACAGACCATTAAAAATAGAATAATTATGTGCTTATTTGTACTTTTATTGATTTACTTTGTCACTCATACTACCTGGACGAAGGCTAAGTTCTAGCTTCTTTACTCTGTTATGTCAGAGTAGATAACAAAACTATACAAATAAATGAAAGACAGCAAAAATCTCACCATCTACAGAATACATATTTGTAGGGTTAACATATGCAGGTATTCTTTTCAAGAATGCAAAGGCAGTGGAAAGATTAAAAAAAAAAAGGTTTATTTCAGATGCCAGGACCACTTTTTTATGATGGTGCATGCATCGGGCCTCGGGGCAAAAGGCCAAGTTCCTCCTCCTCCAAGGCTTTCTGTATCTTCTCTCTCTCCTTTCCCACTCTCTCTGGCCCAAGGAGGTCTTGAACGTGTCTGCAAACATGGTATCTCTCTGCTTACCAGAGAGCAAGGCTGAGAACTTCTCTTGCTATTTTGGGGGGGGGGGGGAGAGGAGAAAAGCTTTGAAACTGCCTTTGAAAAAGAGCCACCACCTCAGGCAGAAAGCCTTCCTAGCGAAATGAGTTCTAACTTCCCATTACAAATTCTTCTGAAAGTGTATCTGTTCCTACAATATTTTTTGTCCCAAAAAAATTTTGCAGTATTGTAGTTGGAAATATAGAATCTTTCCTACACGTTTGTGATAAATTCAGATTTTTTTTAAATCACATGGAGGGAGGAGTTGTGGGGAGGGTTTGGTTTGGTTTTTATTTACTTTAGCATTTACAGTGGATAATTCTTTCTTTTCTTGGGAACTGTCTTTGTCTGAAATAGAACTTAAAATTCATATAGGTCCTTTTATTATTAATAGCATTAGATGAAACAGCACATAAGAAAAAAAGGACTGCTGTTCAGTCAGAGACTGGCACAGAAATAAACACATCAAAAGATAGCTTTATTTGAGTTCATCTTCCAAGTTATTTGCTCTGTTGGAGTTATACACAGAAAAGAGGGGTCTGTTGTCTCATAAGTCACTGATGATATGCCAGTAAGATCAATGATATGCTGCATTAATATTGCAGTATTAATCAATTTGCTAGCTTGAAGTATTTTTCAGAGTAAAATGAGTAAGCTTGTTGTATCTGACACACAAATCAAGTGTATGTTAAAGCTGCTGAAAAAAGAAAGTCAGTACTTCTGAAAAGAGTTTTGGAATTTGCTGTAGACATCTCATGAAAATTGTTTAATATAATAGCCAGAATGGCTATTACAAATGGTTGAATTCTCTACAGTTCTGTAATGAGTATATTATTATCCATCAGAAACCCACTGTGCAATCATTTTGATTGAATTTAGTCACATTTTAAAATGTGGATCTGAATACAGAGGTTGTATAAGTCATTTCAATTCATCCTTTGCATGATATGAGTTTTGAAAGGGTAAAAATTGGATATTTACGTAAGAATGAATGTCTTCCTAGTCAGGCCAGGAATAGTGGTATCCTTGCTGATGTTCAGCTATCTGTCCTTAAATTTCTGATGCTTCACTAAATTGCTTATTTCTGTAGGAAAAAAAAAAAATAGACCAGCAAGGCAGTTAGCAACTTAAACCCCAAGAATAGTTGAAGGAACTATCCTTGACATTTTGTTCTTTACATTCAGTTTACCTTTCCATGATCACTTTCTGAAAGCACTCAGTTGTTCAGAGTTCACTGAGTATACTTTTCGCTTGATTGCTTGAGTATTTGCTAAAAGTAAATTTTAAACTGAACATCTGATTATCAAATTTGAAGTTTGCCTTCATGCTGGGTTGGTTAGTTACCATGAGTCATACGATCTCTGGATTTTGATTGCCTGGCATACATTGCTAACACCTATTATAATCAAACACAGTTGGAAATTCAAACTGAAATGTTTAAGTTAGTCAAATACACATGCTAGTGCACCAAAGTTAGAGCACAAACTGATTGTAATATTCATAATTCACAATTAAAATGACACACCAAGAATTATTTGCTAAAGGAATTACTGAATCACTCTGAATAATGAATAAATCTAAGAAATTAATCACTCTCGGAGAGAGAAAGGTGAAATTCATCAAATTATTTTTTCTGAATTACTTTTGATTTTCAGTAATAAAACATCATGATAATGATATATTTAAATTAAATAAAGGGTAAGGAATTGGCTATACACTATGAAGATAATACTCTGAATACTCTAAATTGCAAGAGCAGAAGGCAGAGACTGACAGCAGAACTACATAAAATCATAAACATTCTAGTAATTATCTACCTTGTAGCTACTTTTTAGTGGGGAATGGAAGACATTTTCTGGTCTTGTATATTTCCCTGAAATTTTAATCTGATGAGTAATTGGTTAAAAATGCATGCATTATGGACTTTTACTTGCGACCCTATAGTGAGTGTGTAAATATTCCTTCCCCAGAATTGTTTTTTATGGCACACAAACTAAAAGCATGGTAAATACTGTTACTAACTACTTGTATCATGTAATACACTATGTTACAGCCCTTTAGTACCTACAAGAGAGCTGGAGAGGGACTGTTTACAAGGGCATGTGGTGACAGGACAAGGGGTAATGGCTTTAAACTGAGAGTAGATTTAGATTAGAGGGGGCCTGATGAGATTCTTACAAGAATGCTCAAAGAGCTACTAATGTCATCTCAAAACCTTTCCTGATGATTTTTGAGTAGTTTTGGGAACCTGGAGGGGTCCTGGTTTTCACAAAGGCAAAGAAGGAGGACCCTGAAAACTACAAGCCTGTCAGTCTCACTTCAGTGCCTGGTAAAACTATGGAGAAGATTATTCTGGGAAGTATTGAAAAACACCTGAAAGACAATGCTGTCATCGATCACAGCCAGCACAACATAAGAGGAAAGGCCTGCTTATCGAAACCAGTGTCCTTCTACGACAAGGTAACCCACCTTGATCCAGCACACAGCTGGATAAACACATCATGTGGTGGGTGAGCAATTGGCTCATGCATCGAGCACAGAGGGTGATACTGAATGGAGTAACATCACATTAGTGACCTACGGAGTTCCACAGGGTTCCATCTTGGGCCCTGTGCTCTTCAACATCTTCATAAGTGACTTGGATGCCGGACTGGAAGGGAGAGTGAGCAAATTTGCAGATGACACAGCACTGGGAGGAGCTGTTGACTCCCTTGAAGGCAGGGAGGCCCAGCAGAGTGGACTGGGCAATCACCAACCATAGGAAGTTCAAAAAGGGAAACTGCCGGATTCTGCATCTGGGATGGGGTAACCTCAGATGTTCATACAGACTGGGGAATGAGATGCTGGAAAGCAGTGCCATGGAAAGGAACCTGTGGGTCCTGGTCAATGGCAAGTTGAATGTGAGTCAGCAATGCCCTGGCAGCCAGGAGGGCCAACTGTGTCCTGGGGGGCATCAGGCAAAGCATCATCAGCTGGTCGAGGGAGGGGATTGTCCTGCTCTGCTCTGCAATGGGGTGGCCTCACCTTGAATATTGTGTGCAGTTTTGGGCACCACAATATAATAAATATATTAAGCTATTATATTAGAGAGTGTCCAAAGGAGGACAACGAAGATAGTGAAGGGCCTTGATGGGAAGCCATGTGAGGAGTGGCTGAGGTCATTTGTTCTGTTCAGCCTGGAGAAGAGGTCCCTCTCAGGGGAGACCTCATTGCAGTCTACAACTGTCTCATGAGGAGAAGAGGAGGGCCAAGCACTGATCTCTTCTCTGTAATGACCAGTGACAGGACCCAAGGGAGTGTCCTAAAGTTGTGTCAGAGAAGATTTAGGTTGGATACTAGAAAAAGGTTCCTCACCCAGAGGATGGTTGGGCACTGGAACAGGCTCCCCAGGAAAGTTGTCACAGCACAAAACCTAAGAGAGTTCAAGAGCCTTTTGAACAACACTCTTGGGCACATGGAATGACTCTCAGGGAGGGTTCTGTGCAGGGACAGGAGTTGGACTCAATGATCCTTGTTGGAACCTTCCAACTTGGCATATTCTGTGATTCTGTAAAGAAATTCTTTGCTGGAGGGTGATGAGGCACTGGAACAGGTTGCCCAAACAAGTTCTGGATGCTCCATCTCTGGAAGTGTTCAAGGCCAGGTTGGCTAGGGCTCTGAGCAATCTGGTCTAGTGAAAGTCCCTGTCCTTGACAGGGATGTTTTAAGCACGTGATCCTCAAAGTCCCTTCCAACCCAAACTGTTCTATGATTCATACCATGCAAATATGTTTTAAAAAGTACCTAGTGGAGGGTAAGAGATCAGTTATGCATTGCATCATCCTTAATAAACTTTTCTGTCAAACAGGTTACCCTAAATTCATTCACTCCACTCCATAATAGTCACCTACAAAACACTACTGAACTAAAAAACTCTAAATCTGCCATTGCCATCTTAAATAGAACTTTTATGATGGAACATCCAAACAACGGGTAACTTGGCCAGAATCCATAGAGACCTGTTACTCTGTCAAGTTTATGGATAGAGCCAGAAGGAAAAAAAAATTCAGAGCGTGAATCAACTAATTTTTAGCTGACAATTTGATGGTTAATCAAAAACATAATACTTTAAAGCAACCTATGCCCATTCAACTGAGGCTACACAGATGACAACTTCCTCATCAATAAAAATGATGAACATCATCCTGTAGAGTTATTTATCAACAATTCCAGGACATCATCTTTGCTATAAAGTATGAAAGATATGGGAATATTTTCTAGGATATTAGGTTTTATGGAGCAGCACCAGCACATTTGCAAGTACTTGATATGAAAATGGTATTCCTTCAGACACGTCAGGGAACATTTTCAACACAACACATTGAGATTTAGCTGTCTGATTCTCATTAATGCTAATAGGAGTTACATGGCTGCATCCCAGTGGACTTAAATAAGCTGTTGCCCCTTCCAGTTCACATCCACATACCACGTGCCTGTGCAGTGCATTCTGACTATTGGACTAGTTCATCACAGATGATACAATACTAGGAGCTTGCGTTGCATTTAGTGACTGAATTGAGGTAGAGATCTCATGAAATGAAACTTTTAAAAAGTAATTGAGAAACATAAGCCAAGGATAACACAATGTAAGAGAGATATCCCCAGGAAATGTGGATTGTTGTACTTTAAAGAAAAGTCATTATTTGAGGCAGTGATTATAAGCAGTATCTTGAGCACTGTGTGCAGCAGTAGGTTAGGGCTAGGGTGACCTACCCTAATGCTGTGCCACTTTGGATAAATCGTTTCACTTTCTCTGCTCTGGTTTCAGTAGTAGTGAAACAGGAATAGTTAATCTCACCTCTTCATCATACTGCTCATAGGAAAACTCTACAAAATAAGTATTACTTATCCCTAACTCAGCTGAGTGTTTTTGTTTCCTGAGGTGGTAGCCTAAGAGAAAAAAAATCAGATATATTTAATGACAAATATACAAAATCATTGGAATCGAATTACTTTCAAATGAAATTCAGACACAGTGAACACAGAGTTAGGTTTTAAAAGATAGTCCTATTCAGACTACAAAATACATGCCTTTAGCACAATATAAAAAAATTTAAATTTTTAACACAGTACAAAATTAATTTCTTTAGTCATAATTGCAAATATTCCTAATCAAACTGTTCATAAAGAGATGAAACACTGAAAAAAAGCTTAACCTGGGGGAAAAATATTGCAAAACCTAAAAAGTAGAAAATTTAGAAGAAACGGTAAGTATATACAGTTCAAGGTCTTGAACATACAGATTACATAATGGAATTTTATGTAGGTTAGCATTGTTATTTGAAGACTAAGTACAAATAAACTTTAGAGGAATATCTGTTCTTTATGTTGCAACTTCAGACTGTTTCACAAAGCTACAGCTTCCATTACTTGCTATCCATTGTTTTGATTAAGAAACTGTTGTCAGTTCTGTTGGGAACTCAGACTTTAAGCTGCAGAGTATTCTAACTCCTGTTGTCTGTAATAAGTGCTGAACACTACGCATAGCCTGAGTCTTGAAAACTAATTGTTAATTTTTCAGTGTCCTTTATTTATGTCAGGGAAACTATATATTAAGCAACAACTCAGAATTACATTTAGAGTTTCATATAAAGTCCCTTTGTAATAAGTAGTCATTATTAAGACATAGGTCTAACAAACAAACAAACCAACCAATCATAATCAATCAAATGAATAATTCTGTAAAATACTTTGTTGTCCCTTCCCCCATTTTCATAGAATACATGGGAAATTTTGTATCGTTTAGCTTACATTAATTTCAAATTAGTTGTAGCAAACTGTAAAAATAGAAGCATTACCCAGTTTCTTGAAACATGATGAGGAAAACGATACACATATAAATACTAAGCTTATTAAATCTTGTAGAAAGTAGGTGAACTTGAAGAGCAACACAATGATCAAACAGTGGAAGCCAGGTATAGTTTTGATTAGTGAATTGAATAGAACATTGCCCCAAAATTGCTATAAATCTGCTATAGAAAAACATCAGTTGACCAATCAGATTTCATTATTCCTCCTTAGCTAAACTACTTCACCTTCTCATCTAACTTGCACAGATTTTTAACTATATCTGAGACTGCATGGATAACCATCACTATTGCTTACATGGGAAATTTACAATAATGAGACAACTATACCCAAATTATTCACAGCAAGCCATATGATTTCCAAAGTTGTTTTTTTGCCAACAAATTGGATAGATTCAGAAATGTAATTTTGTATATGATGTGGTGTTGCCAATTCTTAGAGGAACAGAACTAGAGTTGTGTAGATTTATGATATAGATAGAAGGTCTTCAAAGTATGAAGCATTACAAAGTGAGCTTGGAATAAAATGTAAACTTTGAGCACTAGATACTGTTGCAGAATCCTAAATGTAGTGCTTAGGGTCTGGATGCAATTTGTGAGTCAAGTTATCTGGTCAGACAGGACCTATCAACATCTTTTTTCTTGAGTATGGAACTGTCTAGCCTAGCTACTAGGGACACACTTGAAAGAAACATGTTGGTCTCATGTACATAACATGCATTGGATGATTTTTTTTCCATCTGCTGAATTGCAGTCCAGAGTTCACTGAGAAACCTAAGCAGCTATGAACTATTTTTTTGGGGGGAACAGAAGAATTTATTCATATTCAACTGAGAAACCTTCTCCTTCTCATATATCCCTGACTTCCCCACACATGCCACTTCTTCATTAGTTCAAAGGCAAGAGTTATTTTTAGGCAAAGCAGCTGTAGTATTTCTTTTTTCCTGTCTTTTACTTGCATTCTACTTGTATTCATTGCATCTTGTACTTATTGCCACAATACTCATCAGCTGAAGCCTTCAATGTTCATGTGAGTAAAACAATAACTAATTTTCTGATCAAACTTGGGCTTAATTTGAACTAAAACTACTCAGCTCAGCAATGTCATCTTAGGACTAAACGATTCTCGATTCTTACAAAAAAAGAACATTAAACTCCTACAGAACCATCAATTTGAAAAATAGCACTGAAGTACACCTTATATTCAGTTACCTACATTCCACTTTCTATGTTATTTTTAACCTGGTATTATTTATCAGGGTAAGGTCTTATTAGGATAGTTAGGATATGCTTAACCTTTCCTATTTCGACTTGAAAACTCATTACAAGGAAATGTAATTTGTTTTGATACACTTGATATTTACTATCAAGTTTGGCTCACCATGTCCATCCTTTAATTGCATGTGGAATGCATATGCTTTATGAAGCAAATGAAAAACCTTGAAAAGGTGTTATCTTTACGGTAATATACCCATCACTGCTTCCTTGATACAGTAAAATGTGTTAAAATAAATTTTGCAATTTTTTAAATATATATGCAGACCTCGTACTGTCCTGCTAACCCAAAACCCAAAGAAGATTATCTGGAAAAAAACTCCAAATTAAGATGCAAAATCATATGTTGCTTAACCATGTACTCACATTTTTAGACCTAAACTGTGAATTCTCAAAAGGATAGATAAAAAGAGTATCAAAATACCTTGTTCTATTGTATTTGAATTAAAACTGTGAATACCAGTTGCATAACAGAGTATGCTGGGAAATAGCAAAGTATTTTGTCCCTGAGTCTGTATAGATCATGCTCTGATGTCTGTATAGCACTTTCCCGCCTCATCTCCACCCAGTTTAAAGATCTGATTACATTTTGAAGTAATGTCTTCATTTAAGGTCAAGAAAAAATCTTTAACATGTTAATCAAAGTGAATACTTATTGTCATATCTCAATTCTGACATTTAAAAGAAACTTCATGCAAATGAGATATGTGACTGAATTACTAGGCAAGGCTATCAAATACTGAATACAGAAACAGAATGAAACTCACTGTATTGACTGAAGTCCTTCAGGTACGTCCTCTAAAGTGCAAATTAGACTTAGATTTGTGAACTTTGAAGTTTAGGAACCCTTGGATGTATGTTCCTTAGTGCATACTGATGTCTACACTAAATAAAAATTAAAAGTATATGATGAAACAAAATTTCCTGCTGTTGTGTTTCCTGTGCTTGTAGACTCAGAACTGAAAAGCTGGCAAGTTGAACAAAGTTGCCTGATAACCCCAGAGATTACTTTATAAAACAAAAAAACCAGCATTATTTTTGATAGGTTTCTTTTTAATATTTGGCTTTACTACTTTCCTCTGATCCAATTTTATTAAAAAGTAATATATTCTTTAATTCACAGGCCACTTCTTTCTATTATTGCAATAAATATTTTATCAAATATGAAAGCTAACCTCATTTCAGAAATGAATACGTACTGAAAATGTAAAATTATTTGTATTAATCAAAAAAGGGCAACATTAGGGAAGGGGTATAGTGCTGTACATTGATTAAATAATTTTACATTGTTGAAGAATACACACAGAGCAGGTAGTTTGGTGTGGGCCACAGACTGAGCCCTGGAAGAGCCAGAGTCAAGAGACCATGAACTGGTATCAACCCTTTGCATAACGAAGGGCACAGGGACTTGTAGCCGGACACTAAGAAGCACAGTTGGAGCTGAGGACCCCAGACTTGTGCCCCTTTAGACTGTAAGGGTACAAAAGCCCAGGGTTTCCTTTATTTGTGGTCCCTCCTCAGAGGCACCCAGAGCAAGCTGTTACTTTATTATTGCACCATAATTAATTTTAAGGATCAAGATGTTTGAGAGTGCTATGGGAAACTTGGGGTCCAGCTGGTAAAGAAACCTTGTCTGTATGAACGTGATGTGTGTAGTGAGTCAAGGGCACCCATCATTTCACTGAAGCCACCTCCTGTGAAGGGCTTCAGTCCTAGTTCAGGTTGTGTGGGTGTGACTGCTAGGGTGGCTACTGAATGATCAGAGAGGAAAGTTTCCTTAGCAACATAATTGTCTCACATTTAACTCTAAGAAATTTGATAGGACATTCTAAATATATGGAGATTCATTTTGATCCCATACAAATTTTTCATTTGTGTGGATCCAATCTGATGTATCTTTATAGATCCAATCAATCAATAGACAAAGGGAGAGTAGTGATTCCTGCCTTTCTTGACTCCAATAATGCTTTTGATATTGTCTCCCATAGATAACCATACTGAAACTTAAAAAGTATGGTCTGGGTGAGTAGAAAATGAGGTGGATTAAAAACTGACTAAATGACTGGCCCAGAAGGTAGCAGTATAAAACCTAGTTGGATGCCAATAAGGGCCTCAAGGGTCAATATTCGATCTGATCGTGTTCAACACCTTTGTTAAAGATGGGGTAGGATGTACCCTCAGCAAGTTCACAAAAGACACAAAACTGGGAGGAGCAGCTGCTACTCGAGAGGGTTGTGTTGCCGTCCAAAGCAACCTTGCGAGTTTGTTGAAATGATTTGATGGGAACCCCTTGAATTTCAAGGAGAAATGCCAAGTCCTGCATCTCAGGAGGAGTAACCTCATGTACCACGTGGTCCAACCACATGGAAAGCAGCTGTGCAGAAAAGAACTTGGAGCTCCTGATGGACACAAAGTTGAAAATCAGCCAACAATGAACCCTTGCAGATGAGAGGGTTTATGGTACCCTGGGCTGCATTAGAAGGAATGTTGTCATTCCTACTAAAAGGAAGGAATAGGACAAGGAATAGATGATCCTTTCCTGCAACTCAGTACTGGTGAACCAACATCTGGACCTGGAACTACTATACAGGCTCCAGAGAAAAGCCACTAAAATGATTAAGAGATTGGAGTATCATTCAGATTATGAGAAGCTGAAAGAGCTGGGACTGTTTGGTCTAGAGAGGAGAAGGCTTCGGTGTTTCTCACCAGTGTATATCAATACTTGAAGGGAGGTTGTAAAGAGGATGAATGCAGGCTATGGACAGAAAAAGAGGCTATGGACATAATGCAGGTTCCATCTGAACATCAGGAAACGTTCTTTCACTGTGCATATGATTTGGTCCTGAAACAGGTTGCCTGGAAATGTTGTAGAATCTCCCTTCTTGGAGATATTCAAAAGCCATATAGATGTGGTACTGGACAACCTGCTCTGGGTGGCCCCATTTGAATAGGGAGTTGGACTAGGTGACCTCCAGAGGTTCCTTCAAACCTCATCCATTCTGTGAGTCTATGTGATTCTGTAATTCTGATCCTGTAATTCTGGTTTATACCACAACAAGTAAAAGTAGAAGTAATTAAGAATGTTCTTACAATGAACCACAAGTAAAACATATTAAGGTTTGACACTTGGTCAGTGAATTTGGTGTCAAAGTTACATGCAGATTTGGTTCCAGATCAGGAAACCTTCAACATGCTAAACCTTCATTTTGCAAGTCCTAGGTGAATTTTTAACATTCTGGACTTAACGTAAAAGGGCAGCAGTGACACTGCATTTGTTCTTCGAGAAGACTGACCAAATTTCTGCTGTAAAAAGTTTGCAAACTTTTGTATCTTCAGCAGAATTATCAATGATAATAATCCCATATCCTCTTTTTCTGTCAGCTAATCTTGCGGAGTGCAAAGACCTCCTGATAAATGTTCTTGTCTCTCACAGGTAGGTATCAGTGGTGGCTGATAGCACACAACAGCTCACAGATATACTCAATAGCAAATACAGCCATCAGCAGAAGTATTTCCCAGGTATTGCTTCCAAGACAATTTCAGAGAGAACAGATAATATAAACCAAATAGATACATATTCTTATTTAGGTACCTACTGGAAGACTTTCATAAATTAAAAATCCTTTATACTCCTAATCGCTCAGGCCAATAGACTCTATCTACCTTCCTTTGGAGCATACAGCCTTCTCTTCGGTGTTGCATATGGGCCCAAGAACTACCCTGAAGACTCCTACATAAAGCAGTTTATTAACTAAGTTCAAGTATTTTTCAGTTGTTAGTTACCTCTAATTAATTACATAAATTTTTAATTTGTTCTGAGTGTCCTATTAATGATTAATAATGAATGTCACTCTTTTCCTTAATTAAATTATGCTTAATATACTTCTATGTCAATTGTTGTTAACTGTGACCATATTATTAATAGTCAATTAATTACAGATGGGTGTTTGGCAATATTTCATCTTATTTACAAATACTAGAAAATATCCAATAAAATTAGTGTCAGTTGCTTAAAAGCATTTGCTTTTTTTTTTTTTTCTTTTTCCTTAAGATATCATAGCTGTTAAATAGAAGTCTTTTACTTCTTCAGGAATACAAAATATTATTTATTAACAATGCAGTTGTGATGGTTGGAATTAGACCTAACACACAAAGAGAAGTTAACAGAAGCTCTGACCCTGTAGGGCTAACAGTGTTCTGACTTCAAAGCTAACTCTTTCTTCAATATACACTCACATACATTCTACGCAATGGAGATTGTGAATATACACTGGATTTCAGCCTAAGCAAGTTATCCACATCTAATAGTTGTTGTTGAACCAAAGGAATTTACTTGTGATAAGATTTAGAAAAAAAAAAGAACTCTTGCAAATTACAGAACCTCCTTACAAGTAGATTTACACCTAAATCTTGACACAAATGTATTAGCATGAGTAGGATAAGAGGCAGTTAACAAAGAAGTTTTTGGAAAATATTGCACTGAACACATAATAAATAGCAAAGTCATCAAAAGCCAAATTCCAGTACAATTAATAATAGATCTTTCTAGTAAAGCAAGCAAAAATATTTTTTATTACATTGAAAGATCTAAAGCACTCTATTTTATTCCACTGTTACAAAGTCTAGGAGCAAAAATTTTATTATGGTCCTAATTTTAAAACCAGAAAGATTTGTATGAGGCAAAAAATAGAGGTCATCACTAAAAAAAAAGAAAAATAGAGAACGTTTCCAGGAGTCACTAATCTTTTCCTTTCTTTGGATGAATCTTATTTGCTGATCTGTAAATTTACAATACAAAAATACTTCCCATAAATTTATATATTAATTTAAAAATAACTAGCAAATTCCAAGTTTGATTATCTTTTTTTCCATTCTTTTCAGCCAAAAGTCTTTAACAACAGACAGCCATTAGAGAAATGATGGAGGAAGTTAATTTAGAAGACAGAATTACTGGCAGAGGCAGACTGAGTCTTAAAGGCATTATTACACAGATGGCTGAACATCACACTAGTATAGACATGTTCTCACCAATTCTGCAAATTGATAAACATGTTCATCATATATAGATGATTGAAATCTGGGCCAATACCCCTATTTCACTCAATATCTAGAATGACATAAAATCCTGGTTCTAATTAAATATCTGAAGTATTCAATCACTACCACTCTTTTCCTTTTGACTGCCAAAAGCCTCACGTAACCTTAGACATAAGGATTTACAGTTATAAAAACTTTTTTTTACATCGTCATTCTGTGATAATTCTATGTCTACAAAACTGAAATATCTAATGGCATTATCTGAATGGTTGGGGATATCTAGTTTTGGTTGGGAGAGAGTGAATTTTCTTCATAGTAGCCAGCACAGTATTATGTTTGGATTTGAGGTGAAAGCAGTAGTGATAAAGCAGGGTGTTTTAGCTCTTGCTGAGCAGTGCTTACAGAGTGTTAAGGCCTTTTCTGCTTCTTGCACCACCCCACCAGCTGAGGATGAACAAGAAATTGGGAATAGATATTGCTGGGACAGCTGACCCCCACTGACCAAAGGGATTTTCCAAACCATATGGCATCATGCTCAGTAATAAAAGCAGAGGGGGGAAAGGAGAAGAGGCGCAGGGAGGGAGTGGGGGAAGAAACATGACATGACATGACACAGAACATTTAGAGTTATGGCATTTGTCTTCTCGAGTTATTATTTTCCTGGAGATGGATAAACATTTGCCTGGAAATAGTGAATGAATTCCTTATTTTGCTATGCTTGCACATAGCAAAGGCATGTGTGTATGGCCAGTCTTTGCGAGCGAAGATTTGGGAAAGGTCTTTACCCTTCGAGCCTGCACGGTGGATTTTTTAGGTGAGACACAGTGTGCGCTGAACTGAGCCCACCCTTTTAATCCTAAGGTTCATCTGCCGGGGCCAAGTGACCTTGGACAGTGGCAGCGAGGTCCTCAGGACGTAGGTTTGTTTAGAGTGACCTTCTCTTAGATGGATGGCCTTACAGGGTTGACGAGTTCCGTCTGCCCAGGGGAGTTTCCCTGACTGGGAATCGAACCCAGGCCGCAGTGGTGAGAGTGCCACATCCTAACCACTAGACCACCAGGGGGCCCCAGCAAAGGCATATGTGGTTTTCATTTTACCCACTAAACTGTCTTTATCTCACCCCACAAGTTTTTCACCCTTTCTATTTTCTCCCCCATCCCACTGTCAGGGAATGAGTGAGTGATGGTGGTGCTTAGTTGCTGGCTGGGCTTAAACGAGAACACCAGAATAATTCTGAATCTGTGGGTTATATATGCTTACATTTTTTTGTATACAAATGGTAATAAGATGACATATTGGTGTAGTCAGAAGTATTGATACCTTTCAAACTAGCAGTAGGAAGGTTGGCTTTGGATCTACCAAACAGCAAAATCTTCATTTGATGTTGCTTAAATGAAGTAGAATAAGTCTGTAAGAAAGCAAACAATAATGAGACAAATCATAAATAGTTAAACTGTATTATCCATGTACACAGCTAGTTGTGAAAACAACATATTGGGATATTTTATAGTTTCAATTTTTATAGTTAGATATAGAATCCATATTTTTAATATGTAAATGACAGCTTCAGATAAACAATGGATAAATCAAAAATTATCTTATCTGTTTGATGTATACAAGAAAGGTGAAGTAAATGGCTTACCAAAATGACCTAGCTGCAGTTGCACTGGTTTTTAGTGTCTATTAAAATAATTGTTTAAAAAAATGTGAAATACCTTGGGAGTCAAACGTTACTCAGGAAGGTAAGATTTGGTAGAAAGAGCGTCATATAGAAAGTAAGTTTCTTACTTTCATATTTTTTCCTCTCTGCAAAACAAAGTATTTCATCTGAGTAGCCCATCCGATATAAATACTTGCACCATATATTACAGCAACCTTGCTGCCTCAGGAACCAAATAGCCCTGTCTTAATTGCTACAAGAGACATGTGATATTCACCTCAAACATATTTCAAGATAATTAATTAGGGGAACTTAGAACTTGTTTCACTGTTTCGTAGAATCATCACAGAATCATAAAAAAGATTTGGATTGGAAGGGACCTTAAAGATCATCTAGTTCCAAATGCCCCTGCCATGGTTGGGGACACCTTCAACCAGATCAGGTTGACCAGAGCTCCATCCAACCTTGAATACTTCCAGGGCTGGATATCCACAACTTCTCTGGGCAACCTGTTCCAGTGACTCACCACTGTCACAGTAAAGAATTTCTTCCTAATATCTAATCTAAACCTATCTTCTTACATTTTGAATCCATTCCCCCTTGTCCTATCACTACATGTTCTTATAAGAAATCCCTCTCCATTTTCTTGTAGGCCTCCTTCTGGTGCTGGAAGGCCACAATTAAGCCACCCCAAAGCCTCCTCTTTTCCAGGCTGAACAAACCCAGCCTTTCCTCATAGGAGAGGTGCTCCATCCCTCTAATCATCCTGGTGGTCCTCCCTTGGATTCAGTCCAACAGATCAATGTCCTTCTTATGTTGGGGACCCCAGAGCTGGATGCAACACGCCGGGTGGGGTATCACCAGAGCAGAGTACAGGGGCAGAATCACCTCCCCTGACCTGCTAGACACACTGCTTTTGATGTAGCCCAGGATTCAACTGGTTTTCTGGGCTGTAAGCACACATTGCTGGCTCATGTCCAGCTTCTCAACCACCAGCACCCTCAAGTCCTTCTCATCAGGACTGCTCTTGATCTCTCCCTAGTCTGTGTTGATACCGAGGTTGTCACGACCCCAGTGCAGTACCTTTCACTTGGCCTTTTTAGACCTCATGATGTTCCTATGGGCTTACTTCTCAAGTTTGTCCAGGTCCCTCCAGTTGACATCCTGTCCTTCAGGATTGCCAACCACACCACTGTAAACAGAAAGAATAACAGTTTCAGTCTAAAATATTTTTTTTAGTACTAAGTAGCAGCTGCCCTTCATGATTAAAAAAAAAAAAAAAGGCAAAAATGAGAGACTTCATTAGATTTAATTAGTTGTGCACCGTTGCTACTGTGATGTCATAATACAATTTTTGACAATTTATACTATGACATGTCAGCGGAAGCATACTATCAGCTACATCAAATGCACTGCACAGAAAAATAAAGAAAAAATAGCGTAACAAAATCTATTAAATTTTTTAAACAGAGTATTCTAGAAAGAAAAATGGAGGATTTATAGATAAATTCTTTCTGCACAGGTTTCAAAAAAAAGTGTAGATTTTTAAATCTTGAAGATTTTAATGAAAAGAGAATTTTTCATTGCAAAAATCCTTAACTTTCTGACACAAAAAAATCGAACTTCTCCATTGAGAACCACTTTAAGGTTGACTCTGCAATCGACAGAGTACGTGTTGTTTTACACATAAGGTAACATGCATTAATTAACTGATGTAGTATTACAACTACCAGATGGGATACATAAAACAGTGCCAACAACACTTCAGCAGTTCTTATTTAATACATTCACCTTTAGGAAAGTCATGAACATTCAAGGATAATGTCATTACCTTTTCCTTTTATGTCTTCAAATGCCCTGCTTTGGTACTGATGTTATACTGTGAGAATGATGTTATTCAGGACATTGCCTTCATTTGTTCAATCTAGTTGGTAAATTATGCCTGCAGTATAAAAATATTGGTTATGGAGAGCAAAAATACACATTTTCATATGATACCTTTATTTTTCTTTCTAAGAAAATTACCTTCCTCTTAATTTCAAACATAAATGTTGGTATAAACTTTAAAGCAGAAGGAAGACTGAACCGTGAATCCTTAATAGATGTCTGTGCTTAGTCTAGTGCCCCTTGAAGAAGTTTCTGGTATTTTTGAAACAAAAAATGCCCTGTTTTTACCGGCAGGTATTGCTGCATTACAGATGGTCAAGGACATGTGTGGGCAAGACAGAATGAAGTGAATTAACAGAAATGGACTAAAAGCTGAAAATAGCTACTTTTCTCAAAAGCTTTAGATAACAAGTAAGCTCCATGGATGATTTCCATACATGTTTATCATATTAAAATATTTATTAAAATGTTTCATGCAAACATTTGAATTTTAGAAAAGCAGAACTCTGAAAAAAAGGCTGTAAAAACCTTGCAGACTAGGATCTTACTCATTGACTACTGGGAAAATGAAATATATAAAATAAAACCTGGGAGTGGAGATCAGACTTCTCCCTTCCCAACTGTTACCCATAGACTAAATGCATCGTCCTGGGCATCATGTTCCAGCCCCAGTTGGTAAATTGACAGAGTGGGATGAATGTAGTGCTCCTATCCTTGCTTTTTGCTGACTGGGAAACTATGGTAGCATCACTAATCTCCTGCATCCAAACTACAGAACAGGCTACTTGAATTACCACTGACATGTTGCAAACAATCTTGTTATCAACAAAAAGAGCACATTGTATATGAAAGTCCTTGTACTCTAATCAAATAATTCTTTTAGTTCCCTTGCTACAACGCTAGTGTTGATACTTTAAATTACAAAGTGTTAAATGATACAAACAAAAACTATCTAGTGCCTACCCTTTCCTCAGGTGATCTCTTCTCCCCCTCCATTGTCCCACTGGGTTTTTTAAGGTAAATGACCAGTCTAGGGGAAAAGGGTGTATAGCTAATCAACATCCTGATTCCATAAGATTATTTTATGAAAGATGGAACAATTTTTATTTCTCCCACGTAGAGTGTTTTCTGCATGTAGATATCTTTGTTTCAGGAACCTACTCAGGTCGAGGCTTGAGCTACGCATCTATAACCAAACAACTAAGATACCAAGACACCCAGAAGACTAATTTCAAACAAGGATGAATACATTTTCAACATACTCAGCAATAGTCCACTTTTTACTCTTAAATCTTGTTTTAGGCAAATTTGCTTCTGTTGGATCTACTCACAAATAGGTTCCTGTCCAAGATATTCGATTCTGTAGAAACGTGTTTACCTCATCCTGAAATTGAATCACAGATTATAATCAAATGTAAAGATTTTCCCAGAATGATAAAGCTTTTTTTTTTAATTAATATCAATTTTTACTGCATTCTTTTCCATGGATTACTGCAATTTCTTCACAACTATCATTGTTCTACAAAAACTGTATATTTTACTCTAATGTTCCTAACATGACAAAACAATGCTGGTTTAAAGTTTTATGTGCTTTAGAAATTTATTTTTATTATTAAGAAATGACACAGAATTGTATACATATGATAAACTAGTTCTATTAAGTTGGCCCTGCACGCTTACTTTTTTTAAAAAAGGTAAGGAAATGAATATTTGAAATTATCAGTATAGTTTACAAATGTTCATTAAAAATGCTTAGCTTTTTATAAATCAGCTTTTTGACCAATTCACTTTGTTTTTTTATATATGGGCAAATTATTTCAATGTAAGAATTGTATGAGTTTAAGAATCAGTATTCCATTTGGCTGAAAACCTTCTTGAAATACCATTTAGAAACTTTAGTTTAAGCAGAATCTAATGAATGACATCATTTATGTTGAGTTAAATAACTGCTTTATGTATAGATTTACCCTTTTAATGCTCATCCATTAATGAGGATAAAATAGGAGAGCACTGAAAAAATAAACGGAGGGGAAAGAGATAGTATTTATCCTTCTTAATGGTAAAGAATGTGTGTATTTTAAAGTATAAACTTTAACTATAAACACTGTACAGTATAGTGTTAATTTAGATTAATGATTTTAGATCATCTTCAGCAAAACTATAAAGTAAAGCAGGTGATTAAGACATTTATTTAAGGCATATTTTATGTCTTTTTCTTAATGAAAAGGAATACATAATTGACTTAGAATGGAAGGCAATACAGATCAATAGATATCATATATGTAATGAAAGTCCTAGTTCAATTTTCTGATGTAATCTGAATCCTTATTTTAAAGGTCTGAGGTCTCAAATCATTACTGCTAACCAGAATGTGCAGAACTTTTCCCACTTCTGGCTAAAATTTACTTCTATTTGTAAAGGTTAGACTTCCAAGCACTCCTCTATATGATGGCAGAATTTGGCAAGTTTTTCACAATTTCACTGACTTTTATGTGAGAAATAGATCTGTATTTTATACATGCACTGAAGGAATAGAGCTTCAGATGGACAAAATTAATAGAGTTTACAATATAAAGGTATAAACAACAAAGTTTGTGTCCCCTATGCTATTAGCAGTGAATACTTCATTATCTAAAAATTTAATTCACATTCAAAGTGATCACTTCTCAGAATTTATTTTAATACTAGCTTCTTGTAGGGTTTTCTGTATTCTGGTTGCTAACTTCCTTTCCAATATGTGTATTTGATTCCTTCTAAATGGTGTTATATCTAAAAAATAGACATCTCCTTCAGACACGAGAGATACAACAGTTTTTTCATTTTATAGATGCAAGAATGATGCACAAGGAACTTAACTTAATGATGTACGGGGAAATTATCTAAAGACAAATGGAAATATTTGCCTGACACATGGAAAGCATTTCTCAGGTTTCATGAGCATCCTGTTACCAAGGTAAAATGGTTTCCAAAAATACAGTTGCCTTAAGACCTAAACATCAGTCCATGCAAAATGTAAGCTTTAGGACTATATATCACATCATTCACGAAGCTCAGATCCATAAGGATACAGCTCTTTAAAACTGAATTTGAAGTTTATAACAGGGACCAGTCCCCAAACATATCTAGTCTGTAAGAACTTCCATGTTTTAAATGTAGCAAATGACACGTTTGCTTCAGCAAAAGTGTCTATTTGCCAGATCAGATCTATCTCAAGAGCAAGATCCCAGAATCAGACCTTCCTCTCCCAAAGCAGGAGGGAAAGCCTGATCCAAGGGACAGTCAGTGAGTCATGGCCCTACACAAGGCACAGCACCTTCCAAGACACCTTCTCTCAGAAGGGTGTCCCAAGGGAGTTAATTTTTTTCTAAGTCTATTCACTTCTTGCCCACAAAATACCCTCAGTTCTTTCTTTACTGCCCGATGAAATTGCATTTATTTGTTTGAGATATTTTTTTGTTTGCTGAATGATTTAATTTCAGCAGAATGGACTAATAATAATTGCCCGACACCACAGGTGGCACCACAAGGGTGATCAGGGGCTGCAGGGAGGGTGAGAGGCACAGATCTGGCTGCAGCACAGGGCCCCCTTGTACGCCCAAACTGGAGGAAATCACAATCCTGTAATCTTGACTGAGTACCTTCATAGCATCAACGCACAGGACACTGGGCCAGGCTCTGCACTTTGCTGCTGCACAGTTCTACTACTCAAGCAGCCTAATTAAAATCCGATTCCTTATGAGAACTTTGTAATACTTTGCAGGTTGCCTTCTGCACTGTGGTCTCTGTGGACTCCTGGCATTTGTACTACTGCACAGCCAAACCTACAAGAAATAGGGAAGTCTAATTCTGAGGTTCTCAAATGTCTTTGTAAGCAATAGCGTGGGATTAATTTCTCAATTGTGTTGGTTGAAAACTAGTTAGTTCCCTTTCCTAATGGCTGCACAAGCACGCACTTGCTCTTAATAGGAATATTTTAGGAATTCAGTTCTGCAAGGTAAACTAGCAGCACTTGAGAAAGCTTTTTGCCTCAGAAATGCCCAAGTCTTGGGACTGTTCAGGCAGAGTAGCTGGACAGTTCATCAGGGGCAGCAGGAGGGGTGCTGCTTTCTGGAGTGGTTTGTGACGAGGCAGACAGGCTGTCACCTCAGTCACAGACATGGTTCCACAACTGGAGGCAGGCAGTCAGGGCACCCAGATGGCAGCAGAGGGGTCAGCAAGCATTGGGAAAGACAGAAAAAAACCATGTCTGAGACTAATGCAGGAAATCAACCTGCCCAAGGACAGAGCTAGGGGAAGACAGGCCAGAGATGTGGTGGGGACAGGGACTGGAGGGCCCGGCTGGCCTAAGCTGGCATCCTGGGCGATGGAACAGACCCTGAGGGAGGCTGACCCATGCCAGGAAGGGCCATTACTGCACTGAGGACCCGGAGGAAGGGAAAGGTCTCACATATATGGTCCTAATGGAGAATTTGAAGATACCATGTCAAAGCATTGTGGACCCCATTTGCTCAGCTGACAGGATGTCTCTCCTGGTATATGTCTTTTTGACATAGATAATATTGTCAGTCAGACAATACAGCTTCCTTTCTTTTTTGTCACTAAAAGATCGCTTGCTGAAATAGGTACTTACCTTACTTGCAAAAAAAAATCTTAATTATTTTGAAAGAAATTTTCCGTAAAAGTACATTAATATATTTCAAAATAGATTCTTAACTTATACGGTATTTTTAGTTATCTAAATGCAGTTTAACAAGGTGTATTGGTGCATCCCCACACCTCTTCATGCCCGCTCTACAATCCCAGGACCTCCTGATAAGACTTGACCAAACCAGTTGAGAGGTACAGTGTCCCTTGACTGCACCAGGAGCTCTTGCATTGTAAAAATGGGAGCAATTCTGACTGTAACATGAATATTAACTGCCTGACCAACGTGGGGAACAAAGAATAAGTAGTTATCCTTGTTAGCCTTGGAAAATTATTTTCCTGAATCATTGCCAGAGTGAAACGGTATCATTGTTACAAGACCTTCTGAAAAAAATGAATCTTTGTTGAGTGAAACAGTACCATTGTTACTGGACTTTTGAATAATTTTAGTAATTATCAACTTGGGTTACAGCCAGGATGAAAACTGACTGATGATTGAAGGCAGTCATCTTGCAATGCTATAAACAGTGGTCCTAGATGAGATCCTCTGTGCTCTCCTGAACTGCAGTGGGCTGTGCCAACACCTCCCTCTGAGTGGGACATTTCTCAGAGCTCACTAACAAGTTTGCAATACTTGAAAGATCATTGCTGTCAAAGAGGCCTAGGCTGATACTCACACACACACACTCTACTTCAGGGGCAACTCCCACCAGAGATTCGGTGGGAGTATTTCACTGAACCCAAAGGGAATTTTTGGTGAGTCCCTTTATAGACATGGTTATAGATGTATACATCTCTTTGCCTGTGTGCCTGTGCATGAATTGTTTATGGTGTGAATGTTGTTATTTTGAATCTGTAATTAAGTCACAGTAACAAGTGTAGAAAATCCTATTGAATCAGTTTGGTATTGATAGAAAACCAGTGTATTCTACAATGGTGTGGAAAGGGTTAAACTCTGGTTCTCAATTACCCCACACTTACGTTTTGAAAATAAATGTAGAGCCTGCATTATAGATTGCTTCTAAGAGTTAGACAAAAACTATCATTACTGAGAGAGCTGTCTAAAGGGCTGTCTCAAGCTCTGTTGACTCTCAATATATATGTTGCAGACTTACCTGATCCGTAGCTTTCACTGAGACTCCTAAAGCAAGCAGAATTTACATTTGCTACTGAACTTAAACTGCTATCCTTATATTTTCCCCGTACTGCAAATACCAAGAAAAGAATAGAAGTTTTCAAAGCAGAATTTGAGGAAGTAAGACAAGTTTCCTGTTAACTAGTCAGGCAGATCTTTAAATACCATTTTCATTAGGGAATGTTTTAAATTAACAAAACTGAATTCATTGAAACTCAGAACATTATCATGTCTTCACATTCCTACTTAAAAATGATAAGTGGCTAATTGTATTTTTTTTTGACAAGCAAAACCTTCAAACATATGTGTTAAAAGAAATTTATAATGAGTTTAAAAAATTAGTTACTCCAATTGGAAAAGTATTATTGCTAGTTATTCAAATGCAATTTTTCTTAATCGCTATATTTATACTGTAACTTCCACCATTAAAACAGCGATCCAGATTTACAAACATTCTTTTATGTGTTTGGCATATATATGATTTTTGTCATCCCTTGCCTCTGTCCTTAAGCTATGCAATGCTTCCCTCTTTGTTATGGCTGGAATCAAACAGTTGACTCAATTTTAACCTAAGCCATCCTACCTATCTGCAGAAAACATATAGATGATGAAGATTCTCCTTATATTAAAGTTTAAATTTTGACCCTGGTTTAACAACTCAACAAAAAACCAAACCAAAAAGCCCAGTGCACCAGAGTAGGAACTATGATTCTATCTATAAGCAATTGATGCTTTTCCTAAATTCCTTGTCTTCATCTTTCTTACTAGCTTCATATGTGTATGCTGATAGGCTACCTAAGATTGTCTGATAAACACTCTGGTCCCTATTCTGTTACTTTGACATGTAAAAGTACTACCTTACTAGTAACCAGGAAAAATGTATGTGAGACAATACAAAAGTTATAAAAATGAAAATATTATTGCATACAAAATCTGTAATAAAATTGATTGTCACATGTAAATTTTTATCTTCACATCTGAACTACTGTGTCATATGTGGAATTCTCTGTCCAGTTCTGGACTCCTGAGTACGAGAAATGGAGTTACTGGAGAGAGTCCAGCAAAAGTCCACTAACATAAGCAAGGGACTGGAGCATGTCTCATAATCAGAGGTAAATAATATATCATAATGCTCTCACACTTCAACATTATGTGATGACATGATAAGTGTCTCTTATTACATTTCTATCTGAACACTAACAAAAAAACTAATTATAATTGCCATTAGGTTAAAAATCTAACATTAAATTATTGCTACAAGAGAGAAATTATTAAAAACAATATGCAACCTTTTGTATACTTTTAACACAATATGGAGGATAGCAAGATGGTACCAATGTATTTTGGCCCTAAACTATTTAGAAAATCTTGCATGAACATGCATTTCATGAATCACGTAGTATTGATATTAGCGAAATATGCTATTATACATGTTATTGTTGATTTTCTTAATGCTTCAGAGTCAAACAATTGGTAGGGTGAAATATGAATCATGTTAAATAATAGTAATCAGAGGTGCAGAAATAATTGTATATTTTACTAAAAGTGCATCATTTTTATTGTATATTTGAGATTTAGAAGTTTTTTAATTCCCATTCTGTAGCAATTGTTTTTCATGTGCAGTATGTGTTTGTACTGATAACTGCCCATGAAAATGTTCCTTGTCATGTTATAGTCTTTATCCTGTGGCTAATTGTGTAGGTACATCAGTGTGAAAAAGCTTATGAAAACAGATGACTCTTTATCTGTATAAATATTTTAACTGCTTTTAAAGAGGACAATTAACTTGCATATATTTAAGAAAAATAGAAACATACAGAAACAAAGATAATTAACATTCTTCATTAAAGGAATAAAGAACCTTATAAGTCTTGAAAAGTCTGCATTTCATTTACTTTTTTAAGTTTTTTTAGCAAAATTCAGACTTAGAGGGGCTGTGACTGCTTTTTTAAATACGTCATTGGATAACCACTTAGGAGGAAAAAGAGCTATAGAAGACAAAGCATACTGTTGACATGAAAATAAATGTGTAAGCAGTAACTAAGAATAAATTTGTGCTAGAAATAAGGGGAAAAAATCTGTAGTCATCAAGGAAGTGATTCTCTGGAACATTCCACGAACAAGAGATGGTGACCCAGCAGAATACTCCTTTTCCTCAGTCTTCAGTTTTCACATGCTTAAAGCATTGTGAACTGTGGTCTCACAGCCCTCTGAAACAGCTGTGGCTTCTTGCTACATTAGCTAAATGTCACTTTAAAGAGTACAGAGGAATACAAAGGGAAAAGAATTCATGCTGTATAAAAGGAAAATATATTTTTAGAATAGCACTAAAGCTGAAAACTTCATTTTTATGGATTTCCAACTACAGTTTTTCAAGTTTTTTAATTATTTTGCCAGTTTGTCAAAGGTAATGCTGTCCTTGAGGATTTGCCCTGCAGTTTTATAGCTGCTAGCTTTTCTTATTTACAACTGTGTTAAGCAGGTCACCTGATAGTAGCATAAATGGGTATGAAGCAGTGGTGATATTTAGTCATTCCTAATAAGAATGCCAGCTAGGAGATATGTGTTCCAAGGGGCCAAGAGATAAATTACGTTATGGAACAGAGCATGGAAACCCCAAGCTATCAATTAAATTCTCGCCGTTTCAGTGGAAAGAATTGTGGATTATCAACTAGATTAATTATTCTGAAATGCTAATTTTGAAATATCTGGTAGACTATTAGGTGTTGTCAGTGTTACAGATGTATTTACTGGGACAAGGAATATGTTTGTGGGAAAGAGAAGTTTATCCTCCACACTAGCACCGGCTTTTGACAGGACTGCATAGCTGCTTATGCATATGTATCAGTAGCTGACACACCTGTCTCCTCTTTATAAACAAGCATTACTTTTGTTGTAATCACCACTATTTATCTTTGGTTGTTTGGTTGCATATTTCTACATAAGAGGACACATGGGTTCCAACAGGGTACTGAGAAAAAAAACCACAGGAGACTGCCTGGGCTAAGGCAGTTACATTGTACAGGCACTGCAACATCTCAGTCACTCCCTCCATCTAGGAAGGCACTCCCAAAGGTCAGGAATGGAGTTATGGAGCCACTTGATGCAAAGCTGCAACATCTCTCAACTCTTCACCTAATTCAAAGGCTGTATGAAAGCACCTTTTTGTTCCACCCACATACATTTCTGTCAAGAAATCTCAAAAGCATGTTAGCATCACTAGTTTGTTCTAATGAACAATATCTGCAGATTTCCTTCCCTGGGGTCATTGTCTTAAAGAGAACAGTTTCCCCACCAACCACCATCTACTTGTATTTTTAGATCTAGAAATGTGCAATAAGCACTGTAGTTGCATTTCTTAACTTAATTGGCACTCTTTCAAGTGCAATTATATCTAAAAGATTGGCCTTTAATCTTGCTCCACTGCTATTTAAAATGCCTGATTTTTTTTTTAAATACACTGACCATATTCACTCATTTTAAATATCACTCTGACTGCTCTATACAACAAAAATCACTGTGTTTGAGAGGTTCGTTCAGTAAATGGTTTTAACATTTTGAGTAATAAAAAGTAGATATTTTCCCTGTAAAAATGTAAATTGTTTGGTTCTTTCTCCTAATTAGCATGAAGTCAAGGAAAATAAAGAACTGAAAATATACTTTGTCCTTTATCTAGCCCACTTCTGAAAATAGATATTTTCTCTATGTTCAACTAAATTTAATTTACTCAAGAAAGATTGCTTATTTTGGAGAACACAGTTCCTGAGAAGATTGCTCCTGTTTTTTTCCAATTGAGGGCAAAAAAGGTAAAATATGGCAACAATTCATGGTCTGGTAGTTGCTGGCAGTCTCTGTACCTTGACCAGATTATGTATAAATACATTATTTCTGTGTTTCTTGAGTCATATTTGCATCAGACTTTGTTGTCTTTAAAAGGCAGAAGAAGGAATCTTTCAGTCCTAAGTTTCAAGGTTTTTATTTTCTAGCCTAAAGAATGTATTTTATCTAAACAAATAATTTAAACTGAAAGGAAATAGTTTTTATGAGTTCCGTTATTTTTAAAAAAAGCCTAAATTGAAAGAAAAGGGAATTTTTACACACCCATAACATGATTTCAACTTTTTTTTTATTTAGGAGAAAGTCTTATTTGGTTTTATTCATGAAAATACAGACAATGAAAATATTTCTGAAATTTAATACAAGAAAATCTCTTTAACAGTTCAAAATAATTTTTATGACTAATACTCAGCTATGGCTACAGAAAGCCAAAAGCCAATAATTCTGCAAAGTGTAAACTGAAATATTTACCTCGTTAGCATGTTAATTCCTCAGCATATTAGAATTTTTCAACCTATTACAGCATATTACAAGACTCCATAAAACTTCAATAAAGAGTTTCATAAGGAAGAAAATAATAAAACAAAGATGAGTGACCTCCTTAAACAGCATGCAGATACCTCTCTGCTTTGCAGGGTAGAGACAGATGTGTATACCAACAACTGAGAAGAAAACTGAAAGTTCTTCTGACATAGACAGGTGTATGTCTGTGGAGGTGGTATGGTAAGTATAATTTAACATTATCAGATCTTCAGAAACCAAAAAATAATTTGTCTATTATCAACAAAGTTTTTGCAGTTTGGTTATTTAACCTTCAATCCATTTTCTCTTTTCAAAGATGCTTTATTCTTGCATTTTTGTGATACTTTGCCCAGTGCAGAATCATCGCGATGGATGTGTTGCTTTTAAGAGAGGGTGGGGGGAGGGTAAATGATAATTTTAATGGACAGTACACATGACACAAGGGGTCAGCAATGGAAGTTTGATTTTGTACAGGTTATTCTGCATGATCCAGCAAGTACTAAGAAATTAAAATTTAAAATCAAATGAAGTAATTTAAGGGAGGATAAAGAAAATATTATTTGAAAAAGCAGGAGTATATGAGAATGAAAAGAAAAAGATTCTTAATTTGATAAATGCTATTTATCAAGTGTTTTGAGAATAGCAGCATCCTTCTAACATACTAAATTTGCCTTCTAAATAATGTGTACTATGATGAGCAAGAGGTGTGGAATGACTGGTTTTATTCCATGTGCCACCATTCTGTTTCTTCTTAAATCAAATTGTTTAGGGATATAATGAAACCGTCCTAATGGAGTACCACAATTTAAAACCAAAATTTCACTTTGCAGTTCCATTTCACACACAATATTTGCTATGAAATTCTTAAACTCTTCTTGTAATCTTATTTAATCCTCTTTCTGTGTTGCTTAAAGGAATTTATCTCAAGGCACTCTAATCTGTTTCAAAGAATCTACTGTTTCAGAGACTTTGACAGGGAAGTGGGAAAACTTCAGAAATCATTAGAATCATGGACCCTATCTGTTCATCTACCTAAGAGCTGGCAATACATGATTTTTCTGTGATTAAGCTTGTTCTCAGGAAATTTGTATCTTGAAAATCCATAGTCTTTCTTGAAAGCACTGATCACACTGGATTCTATAATTTATTCACATTTAACCTTGTAACAGATATATAGAAACTTTTCCTCATAATCATTCCAAATGTAAAGTCATATAATCCTACTAGTACATTGTCCTTGTTCCAGCCAGGACAGGGTTAATTTTTGCTGTAGCCAGGAGGGGGCATGGATAGGACCCAAAGGTTATTCTATACCACCTCATATCATTGCCAGGGGCAGGGGGGGAAGGGAGTCTCTTCCTGGGAGAAGGGATTCCTTCTGTGTCAGGGAGGAGTCGGGTAGTGTTGTTTCCAGGAGAATCATTCACCTCTTTCTTGTATCTTCTGTCATTAGTATTGTTACTGTTTGTTTTCTTATCTCATTGTTATTTCCGGTAAATTGTTCTTTTCTCAACCCATGATCTTTTGTACCTCCAGTTCTCCTCTCCAGCCACCAAGGGATAAGGAGGAGAGTGAGCAAGTGACTCATGGTTTCAGTAGGAGCACTGAATTGGAGAATACCTTTGCTACCCTATAACAGATATTTTTATGATCGAAGAATGAAAGAGTCAAGAGGATAGGCTGGCTGACTAGCAGATATCTCAATACCTCCAGCTAAGGTTGATATAGTTGTTCTTGAATAGTTTCCCAGAAAGTATCAAAAAGGTCTTGTTTTAGAAAGTCAACTAATCTAACACAATTCCAATCTTCTTAATTGTCTTTCATCCTTTAATTTTCTTGTTGACATGCCAGCAAGAACAGACCTCACATCCTAGATGACATGATTCAAGTAGTATGACATAATGTCTTCAAGGATTTAGATTGTCTTAGACTTCATAAACAGTTCAAATTGTCAATAGTTAACTGTTTCAGAGAAAACAGAAAACCTTTTATTTATATGTAGTAGAAAAAGTAAGATGCAAAGTGTAATATTTTTAGCTTCTTTTAAAAACAAACAAACTAAACACATCAACTGAATACATCAACTGTGATAACAAAAATGGTTAAATTATTATAGTGTGAAAAAGCCTACCAAGAATCAAAATAACTAGACAATGTTGTCAGCCTGGGGCATTTTTTTTGAGTTTTCCAATATTTGACACATTTCATAAATGCTCAAGTTCTGGAATCATGCACTCGTAAGAGTCTGTAGTTTTAAACTTCCTTATTTACTGTAAAATTAAGCTCTGAAGTTCTTATTATCATGAAAACAAGTTTGAAAAAAAGGACCATGAAGGATAAAAAAATAAGAATTTCTTTGAAAACAGGGGAAATAAAAACATCAAAACTTTTCTATCCTTTTGAGTGCCATGAAAAGTAATGTATTTTCAAGAACATAGGGAGTTGCCTTACTATAGTAAGCACCAACTCAGTGATGTTAAGGAAACTGCCAGGAGCCACTCTTGCACCACTTAAACTGGGACTGAGGTCCCTTCACAGCTATACCCCTCACACTCATACAGTCAGACCAGGTTTCATTTTCAGCTTAACCCCAGGTTTCCCATAGTAGAGTCTCAGACACCAGATCCTTAAAATAATTTAATTTTGGTGCAATAACCAAATAACAAAATATCAGCTCGAGTTGGTGCCTCTGAGGAGGGATGAAGAACAAAGGAACCCTTGGGTTTTTTACCCTCACAGTCTAAGGGGGCAAAAGTCTGGAGTCACTGCCTCCTACCATGTGTCTCAGTGCCCAGTCCCCTGGCCAGTGCCACAGGTCCCTGTGACCTTTTTTATGCAAAGAATAGGCAGTTCACAGCCTCTTGCCTTGGGCTGGGGCTCCTGCCTCCCAGAGCTCAACCTGGAGCTTGCACTGCATCTGCACACCAAGCTGCCTGCACTGGATGTATTCTACAACAATGTGAATACCGGTAAACTTCTCGCCAAGTACCTCTTAAAGGCAGATAGGCTTGAAGTTCTGTTGAGCTTTTAGGAAAGGAGTCTGTCCAAAATATGTGGATCTTCAAACTATCTCCCACCTCACCGCAGAGATTCCTAGCCCCATACTTAGCTTCCCTCTTTTTCTCTATTCGGTGGCTAAGTTCAGCAGACACAGGCAAAACTCAGAAGTTGAGGCTCTGTACAGTTTTTCACTAATTCTTCTCTATATCATGAAACTCCTGAATGTAACTGCAGGTAATGAGGTGTTCTAGAATACTGAGGAGATGCCAAAGTTCACTGTACTGAAGCTAGAAGAAAAAAATAATGGTTTACTGCAGTAGGATCAAAAGTGATTTCTCCCTGCTTTGCAACCATGAAGTAAGAAAAACGATGCTTCACATAATATGTGATCACTCCAAAAATTATATTTTACTGGATAGTGATGATGTTGATGATGATAAAATGTCCTCAAAGAAGAAGTTTTGTTTCATATTATTTAGATAGTACTGCAGTTTGTCGTAGAATAATACATTTGCTTCTAATTAAAATATGTGATCAGCTTGGAAACTGAGCACTTTAAATCTAATGGTGTATTTGAGAACAAGAGAAGGCTTTACTGAATATTTTTATTGTTGAAGTATTCAACCTGTCATATTTAAAAACATTCAGACTCTGGAGAACATTTTACATATGCAATAACTGCTGTCATTGCTTCTGTTACTATTCAATTGTGTCTTATCAAAAATCTTACATAATATGTAGTTAAACTGCCAGTCCAAAGGTTACCCATAAAGAAATACAAGAGGATTTGCATAATAATTACTCATCAATTCAACAGAAGAAATAATGAGTCTTTTAAAAAACTGAAAATTTTAATAAGGTTATAAATCCAAGTTTGCTAACATTATTCTTAATGTGTTTTCTTCCAAGGCTCCTCTAAATTCTTTTAGAAGTCTGCAGTGTATTCTTAAAAAATAAACCACCCGACCATAATAATTTCAATCTTGGAAGATTCCTTTACTTAATAATGATAATAATCCACGTTTCTGTATTATTTCCCTCTATGATTAATTACATGTTTCACAGGCATTATTAAATTAAATCTACTAATACCCTGAGAGAAGAGTAAATACCATTATTTCAACTACAACATACAAAAGAGAAGTTAGGTATGGAAAGGTTAAATAACTTGACTAGCACAATGTGTGTAAGAACAAATATTAAAAAATTCAGAGAAATTTCCACCCCTAGAATTATGAGATGTGTTTAAAATCATATGGTTTATACTTCTCAATGGCATTTTTCATTTGCTTTTGCTTCCCTGGATTTTGGACTTCAGTCGTTTTTCCAATAGTTCTTTTTAATGGTTCATCTCTACAGTCATGGAATCTAGAGACTTTTTTTATTTAAAAAAGACAGAAAAAGAAATAGATAAAATTCTTATGTAAAAACTCATCCCCAGGGGTTTTTTTGTGTGTGTAATTAAAAGGCTCTGGGCTGAATTTTAGGTTCCAGTTTTATAAAATCTTAAGCTATGTCTCCTGACTTTTACTCTTGGCTTAATGGAACATTTTTCTTCTTCAAATTTTTATTTATATTGTACTTGTCACCATACCAGATTAAGGCAAAATAAATTCCACAACAATTCACGAAAAGTTGTGATTTCTATTTTAAGATTAAGAGCAGTTGGTTCATTATAATAAAATTTTTCCATGTTAACTGCATAGTCCAGGAATTGATTAAATTATTTTTACAACAAAAGTAACACTTCTGACACATTCAGTGCATAATCCGTAAGTAAAGAAGAAGATAAAAAACGTTCTTTCTGAAGCTGTAGATGCTTTGTGAGACTTCTGTTTAAATACCCCTTAATGGATTTTTTTTCAGAATTTTCTCTAATTAAATTCAATTTTCTCTTCTACAGTGTCAATAAAACACATGTAAATTCAGCAGGTTCATGATAACTCCTTTGGCAGAATTGCTCAGCTTGATGGTGTTCTTTAGCCTCAGTATTCCCGTCAGCCCTTCTATCGTAAGTTTATTTGAAACGAGGAGCAGATAGCTTAATATTGTTTCACTCCAGCAGAAGTTTGAATGGAAACTACATATTAGTAAAAATGTCTTCATATAGCAAAAATAAATTGTCCTTTTACCGTGATACTTCTATTTTATATTCGAGAGAAAAGCCAAAAAGGATAAGGAATGACTTCTTCAATGATCATAAAGATCAAATATGAACTTTAACATATAACTAAAAACATATCTAAAGGACTGTGCTCTTTGATTTAGACCTGGGCTTAGTGTTGTCATAAATATAAGGTCAGTCTTTTTTTCAGTGTCTGAACCAGACACTAATTTTATCTTTATGAACTGTATACTCCATTTGTGTACTGCACAGGGCTAAACCTCATTTTTCTCTGTTTCCTAAATAATTGATACAGAGCCATTATCCCAACAGAACCCTTCTACAAAAGGGTTTTCCAATTCAGCCACTCTACAAGCAATTTGACTTGCACTTCCAAATAATGAGGTAATTTGTAATCCATTGGGGCCATTTTCCCATTTAAAATAAAATTATTCAAAAGCAATATCATTCAGATGAAAACAGCAGCATTTGATGGTAAAAAATAAAAATAATCTCTATATCATAATGATAATCTCTTGAAAGCCATATTTTTAACTTGATTTGGCTTGGAAAAACATGCTGCATATAACAGCAGTACAAAAAAGAGTTCGACTTCCATAATCAGTATTTGAAGAGTTTTTTTTTACTTAGGGATTTCATCATTATCTTCTAGGGTTTAGGGGTGAATTCTCTTAGCATTTCAGGAACATTCTGCAGCTGGGTGATATTCTGAAGCCATTTATTTGCTTTTTTGGATGTATTTCTCAGTGAGAGTGAAGCTTTTTATTTCTTTTGGGTTGTTTGTTTTTTTTTTCTTTAGTAGGAACTATGTGGTAGTGAATAGTTGTTGGTCAGAGCATGGTGCTAATAACGTTGTGGTCACAGGCTTGTTCCCTGTATGAGCCATTCACCTAGGAGCTGGAGTTGATGAACCTTGTGGGTCCCTTCCAATTCAGAATATTCTGTGATTCTTTCCAATTTAATAGAAAAAAAAGAGACTGTCAACAGGCAACCTTTCAGATAAATAGGGAAAAAACACACTTGACTGACTGACATATGCAGCATCCTGTTATGATCTTTTGGTCATGCATATCCTCCTCTGCATCATTCCATACTCTGTTCTTACATTTTGCTTGCAGTTGCAGAATTGTATACTTCCTCCAAATTTGTTGATTTACCAAAAGGAGTACTAAATTATCATTATGCTTCTATTTTAGAAACAATTCTAGTTTCTCTGCGCAGTCCTCAAATAGGCCTTTGTGTAATACTGTAATATCACCAAAGAACTTGCAAATCACCTTCTACACAGGCATGCTTATGTAAGCCCAAAATGTCTTTCCAAGATATACAGAGATACATCCTGCATAATGACCTCAGACAACAGGATTAAGCAGTTTAACCTCTATGAGTGATACCATAAGGGAAATTTTAAAACTGCAAAATTTAAGTGCCTTTAAATGTCCCTAAACCATGTGCTTACTATCCATACTGATAAGAATTCAAACAAGGATTTAGCTTGTAGCCATATACACATATATTTGTTTTTCTCATTTATGTTAAAGGTTCCGCAGTAAAAATTAATGTGTGGAAGGGTAATACATGCAACAGCATCAATAACAATAATTCTGATATTCTGCTAAAGGCCAAACCACTGTCAAAATGGGATTTCATATTATGCTTTCGTCTTCTTTCAGATAAAAAACTATCCATTTAATTTCTGTAGCACATTTATTGTCATTTGTTACAGCTCTGCTGCAAGTGCTACTGATGCTGTTTAAGCATTATCTCTTACAAGAGTAACCTCGTCAGCTAAAATGGGATATGTGTGCATATGCTGATAAACTATTTTATTGTAATTTAACTATGATTAATTTCATCCAGTATAAAAGGAAAAGAGAGAAAATAGGACAATCTTACAGGTGCATCAAGAGACTGAACTAGATTTGTCAAAAGCTTATATCTTTCTAAGTGCTTCTACTTAGAAAAAAAAAGCTTTATATATAGCCCTATTTTCTCTAGGGAGGGTAATATTTACTAAAAACTATCAATGTTTTATCATGGAGTTATGCACAGATGATTCAATCAAATAAACAACATTGTACAAATATACAGGGAAGACGTATTAAAAACTCATATAACTTAAAATCTGAAAAAGCCTAGAAATAGACAGAGGCTGCAGAACAGACAGTTTAGTTAAGCAAAAGATCGGAGATATAATGAATACAATTGCAATGTAATTAATAATTTTCTATTGCATTTGTTTTCTTCTTTGCATAATGTATTAATTTCTTTTGTTGATTCTGATCAAGACTGATGGGAAAAAATTGGTAATGGTAATTGCAGATGGGCATGGCAATAGCAGATATTGTGAAAAGAGGGAGGACAGAACAAAGTCAGTCGGCCGGAACCAGTCTTTTGGTGTATTTGAGTGCATTTGCAGTTTATGTGCACAGTAAATTTTTCTACTCCTGTTACCATTTCTCCTCAGTGTTGCTAGAAAAACTCAAATTCCTTGATATTCTGCTTTTTTAAGGTGGGTAGCCAAAGACAAAATCTGCTCCCAGTTTACCAGCTTTTACATTTCCCACAGTCTTTGTGCACAGACAAATAAAGTTACCTGTCAAAATGTATAGATAGCAAGGAAATATTTTTCATAAGTATGTACTATCATTATAGAAGAAATCTGATATATTTAAGACCTCACATAAACCACAGAGGAGTTTTGACATGGTTTTTGTAGAAAATGAAATTATTTCTTATTTTCACCTACTGCTGACATTAAGAGAAACAACCTTTATCCTCTTCAGTGTAATCAATATAAAAATATTGCTAAACCTCTTTTTCTATGACCTACAGCAGATGCTCTTCACTCTGCAAACTTAACTAAGCTTCTCTCTAGTACCAGAAAGCCAAAAGACAGTGATATATATATATATGACTTATAGGTGTGCAGCATTTTACTTCTTTTAAAATATTCTTAGTTTCACAGTGATATCTCTAGCAGCCAATTCCATCACAGAAAACAAAATATGCCAGGCAATCAAAGATCACATTTCATTAACTATAGAAATTAACTATAGAAATTAAGATAGGTTAATTAAAATGTCTGCTTTCACATGTTGACTTTTATGTAGTGGACATCTGTGAATCAAGAGACCAAATTATGCAAGAATAATATCACAGGAGTGTTAGAATAACACTCTTCATTAAAGATATTTCTGAATTATTCTTCTATAGCTTAACAGCATTTCTCTGTCATGCAGAGAAAATAGTTTGCTCAGTTGAAAACTAATCCACAAGCAAGAAAACTGTGGCTGTCCTGTCATCTTCTACCATGGCATTTTCAGAATATCTATCATGTTCACAAAAAACTTGTATTTATTGACAAGAGTGATCTTTTCCAAGACATGGAAGATGTCCTGCACATCTCTATGACATCTGTTAACACCCTCTGTCAATATGGACAATATAATTTGCATATTAATATCCTACGTCATGGCTGTATCATTACCTGTCTGAAATACCTACAAAGGTAAGACTAACTTTCAGATTTTCAATCCAAACATATACTCAAATCAATAGTCATTCAAAATTAACTCATAAATCTTCCATCAGCAAAACAATATTTTCTTTAAACAAAGAACCACAGCTGTGAATATGAATTCATAGTGTGGCAGTATTGTCATAAGTTCCCTAAATATTTCCATATACTTGAGTACCAAAATTATTGTGTTTGTAAGACATATAGATGATATTTTCATGATCTGAACTTAAAATACATAATTTCTCAATCCAGCAGAAATTCTGTAATTTTAATTCCCCTATGAAACTGTCTCTGGAACCCTCTTAAAATAATGTGACCTTTCAAACTATCCCAAGCCATATCAAAATGGGAATGTAAAAACTTATACAGAGAGCAAAATCTCAGAATAACAGACAAAAGGCAAGATGAACCATATCAGGAAAAAGAGCACTGCATACAGAACACATAAAGCAGCATTGACTCTAAAGTAGCCTTTGTGACTGTGAAATCTTATTTTGAATCACCCTGAAAAGTTCTTTCAAAATGTCAGCTGGAAACTTAGCAGTAAGAAAGCAATTTAGAAAGAATGTTAGGAATTATCAATAAATTAATACAGAACAAGCCAGAAGATATTCTCCTACTTTATGGCAGTATAAGAGAATTTGAAAATGTCTAAACAAGCAGGACTGATATTATCAGAATGGACATTAAAGAATATTTTTGACTTAACTATAAACTCACACAGACCTCTCACTGACTACTTGGAGTTTGTAGGAGCTTATTGTTTAATCTTTTTCCATAGTCAGTCACAGTTGGCGACTGTCAGAGGTGGAATATCAGTTCATAGGAAGTTTTGATCTATTCTCATGTTTTACCTTCCTTCTTCATTGTTAATCAGTATTTCAAATTGGAGGGTAAAACTCCATATTAAAGTTTTATTTCATATTAAAATGACAGAATGGCTATTGTTTGTTTATATAGACGATAAGAATAAAAGAATTCTCATGACGTGCAAGCTTGAAATTCTATCCTTTAGAAATAATTAAAAATTAATTTGGAGAGTTTTATCAAATATATATAATATATATATATATTTGTTTCAGAATCTTACATTTCATTCTCATAAACCCTTAAACCTTATTGCAAAAGAAAGATTAGAAAAAATATGAAAGGTAACTCAATTCTTTCTTATAAAAATACTTTTTTTATACAGTCATCTCTAAGAAATAGGATCAGTTGTATCTAATATTCTTCTAAGTATACATTGCTGTGTAGCTATAAAAAACATTAAAATGTACTCAGTTTTTCTGATGGTTTAGTTTCTGAACGTTAAGGCAGAACAGCACAACACACATTTACTAATCTAAAACTTCTCAGTTGAACTTACCAAAATAGCTGGTTTACAGTTGCCACCATAATACCCCAAAAACAGCAACAAAATCCACAGTTGAAAACTTTTCAGTTTTGCTTAGCTGGTTTGTTAGATATTCCTTGATAAGAACTTACCATGAATATTTTACAAAGTATTTCGGGAGATGGTTTTCAATTTGAGTACAGTAATTTTCAGTTTGTATAATTTCTGTCACTCAGGTTTGACATGTAGGAAGGAACTAGAATTTCTTCTGTAGTAATAGGCTGTCATATATAATAGCTGATATTTGATTTTGGTGTGTTAAAAATTCATGTCACAATATGAAATGGCCCTTGTACACAGATATGACTTACTGGTCCTGCTCAACCTCAGCTTGGGCTTCCCCCTCATCCTCTGTTCTCCGACAATGTGCCAAGTACCCCATTTCATCTCGGCTTGGGGATGGCTGCCTCTGGTCCTGCCTCCTCAGTGGACCTCAGTTCTACATTACAGGTACTTCTACTGGACGTTCCTATCAGAAACCTTGTCTTCAGCCCTATTTTTGGCCTCACACTCTTTTGCTCCTGGCTGGGCTCCTTGGATGTCCCCTGGATCTAATCCCCCACTTGCTGTATCAGGGTCTGGGTCAGCCTTGACTTCCAAACCATTTTCCTTAGAGAACAGCCAACCCTCACAGCTCCCTGGCGCTGTCACAAGACTGTCAAAGAACTTGAAGGCATATGTTCCCAGAATTCATTTTCTGCATGTTGACACCAGGTATTGAAGAATGAATTAACCTAGTCTAAGAAGTATTTGTATTTATATTTTCAGATTTGTTCTAGTTCAGCTTATAAAACTAATCTTGGATTTATGAACTTCTCTCTTGATCTTACTTGGAAAAAATGCATCCCTATCAAATAAAGGGCCACCAGATTAGCAGCAGATTTATGTTCACCTTTATGTGTTTATTTTCAGTGCAGATTATGCACTAATCATATGTACTTAATAGTGCATGATATACATGCACTGAAAATATATAATCTTATATTCAAATATTAAACTATCTGAAATCCTTGAGGAAAATGTTAAGCGTGTAAATAAATATTTAGAATGTTTCTTTGTGGAACATGATTTACCTAGAAAACCATATTCCAGAAAATCCTAATGACAGCATTTTCTCTGTTTTATCTAGAAAATTACTTCTAAATTCCTATTGCATTTTTTATTCTCTCCTGAAGTAATTTCTCCCAAGATTCTTTTAAGTCTGCTTTAGGTTTACCAAGCTCTACAAATTCCCCACCTTCTCTGCAGTCGATACTTGCCCTTATAATTCTATACTTTACAATAAGAAATATAAAATTTATTTTTTGCAGATGGCAAATGCAGTCAGACTTTTAAAAAGACAAGTTGAGAGCAGGGAGATTGAAAAATAGTTCTGCCATGTTGTTTAGGGAGCTCATGCCATTCCCCAAAACACAGCATATCTGCATATTTTCCAAGTCAAATGTAAGCAAAGCAGCTTTTACGGTGTCTTTCATATGATTCAGTTTGTAGTCTCTCCTGCTAGGCGGGTAAGCCAGTTTCGCCTTTACCTGGTCTAATCCAAAGCAACAGCAGAATATTTTAATTTACCATCTTCATTACACATACCCTGATTTTAATCCATTGTTCATTTTACTAGTCTTTTTTGTGTATATACCACACTTATCTCCATTAATATACCCAGAAAAATTTCCTGTGCTTACAAAACATAAATTGGGCAAATTTGTTTCCATCCTTCAGATAATGTCAAGAACCCAATTAACCCTCCTTGAAAAAAGGAGAGAGAAAAATATATCTGAACATTAAGTATTATTTGAATTTGTTTCTGATTGGACAGACTAGTCTCATTATTTCAACAGGAAGGCTTTGTTTAATTGCACATATAACCAACTTCACTAGCAGCTACTGTAGAACTGCTAAAAAAATCTGTATTTTAATTTCACATTTTTACAGGTATTCCACAAATTCTCTCTATAGAAGACTTATCCAGATTGCACCTTTTTTCAAAGCTTTTTCCTTTCAACCTCCTTGCCACTTGTTTTCCTAATGATCAGTCAGATGTCAAATAATCTACTGCCACGTTCTGAAAAAAAAATAATTAATTAAGCTAGACAAATTTTTGTTTGAATCATACTGGGAACATACTGGGAAATATTTATTGATAATAACAAATTTAATTATCTCCTCCTCAAATAGAACAATAGAATAATTTGTTAAAAATAGTAGCATACTAATTATGATTGAAAAAAAGAAACACCAACAGACAGCTGTAATATAAATATACTTTTAAAATTAAGCAATGTTCATGAGGTTAGAGTTACTGGAAAGTGAAAAGTGGAAAACAGGTTACTTTCACACATAAAGAAAATAACTAAATGAATGCAATGTCTACGTATGACCTACCACATACCCTTCTCACTGCCTGCTGCCACAACTAATGACTTGGAAGGACTAAGATTGCACTATGTAGCAGAAAAAGAGATCTTAATCTGTTTCTCCATGTCTTTCCTAAGAGAATTTATATGTATTTCTGCAGATGTTTTTAAAATACAATAAGAATATTAGATATACACTTTATAATCAACAAAGCTTATGTTAAAAAAAAAGAAATTATGGGTACAAAAAGGAAATACAGAAAGATTTTTCACAGAGTACCAGAGGAATGCCTGGAGTGTAAAAGAGTCTGGGAAAAAGACACAAGTCTGGTATATTTGGCTAAAGAGTGAATAAGGAAAGAGAGACAGATGTTGCCTTTCTTCTTCTGTAAGATCTTTGACATCATTCTCCACAAAATCCTTCTCTCTAAATTGGAGGCAGACAGATTTGAAGGGTGGACTGTTCAGTGGCTGAGGAATTGGTTGGATGGTTGCATTCAGAGGGTAGTGGTCAACAGCTTGATGTCCGGATGGAGATCAGTAACAAGTTGTGTGCCTTGAGTTCGTATTGGGACAAATACTGTTTAATATCTTCATCAATGAGATATACAGTGGAATTGAGTGCACCATCAGCAAGCTTACAGGTAACACTAAGCTGAGTGGTTTGGTTGACATGTCGAGGGACCTGGACTTGACAAGTGGGCCCATGTAAACATCACAAAGTTCAACAATGCCAAGAGCAAGGTTTTTTACCTGGCTTGGGGCAACTCCTGATATCAATACAGGCTTGGGTGAAGGGATAGAGAGCAGCCCTGTAGGGGATTCTGGCAGATAAAAAGTTGGACATGAGCAGGCAGTGTGTGCTCACAGCCCAGAAAGCCAACCATATCCTGGGCTGCATCAAAAGAAGCGTGGCCAACAGGTCAAGGGAAGTGATTCTGCCCCTCTACTCTGCCCTGGTGAGACCGCATCTGGAGTACTGAGTCCAAATCTGGAGCATCCAACAGAAGAAGGACGTGGACATGTTGGAGCAGATCCAGAGTAGGGTCATCAAAAGATGGCAAGAGGGCAGGAGGATTTCTCCTATGAAGACAGTCTAACAGAGCTGGGGCTGTTCAGCCTAGAAAAGAGAAGGCTCTGGGGACACTTGATCGCAGCATTTTAATACTTAAAAGGAGCTAATATAAATGAGGGAGAAAAACTTTTTACCAGTGTCTGTTGAAATAGGACATAGGGTAATGGGTCAATTTAGATTAGATATAAGAAAGAAGTTTTTTAAGATGAGGGTGGTGAAACACTGAAACAGGCTGCCCAGAGAGGTGTTAGATGCCTCATCCCTGGAAACATTCCAGGCCAGTTTGGACAGGGTTCTGAGCAGCCTGGTCTGGTTGAAGATGTCCCCGCTCATTGCAGAGGCACTGGACTAGATGGCTTTAAAAGTCCTTTCTAACCCTAACCATTATATCATTCTATATGTTAAAGATCCCAAATGAATTGACATCAGTATGATAGGTGCTGTTTGTTGAAACATACCCAGCATCTACCATGTCTAGCAGCATTCACATTTAAGTATGCCTGAGTGCATAAGAAGCTGCTCTCATTTGCAGAAATGAGTAGAAGAATTTAAAATTCTTTAAAGTCCTGGCTTTTTCTGTTTGTAAAAATGTATTTATTATTTATCAGTGACTCATACCTCATGAGTAGTAACCGCTTCAGTTTGATTAAACTATTAACTATGCCCTTAAAATTGAAAGTTTCATGGATTTGAATATTCCTATGCTGTACCTCAAGCTTTAAAATTTGCTTAAACCACAGGAGTACAAAATCCCACAGATCAAGGACAAACAATTGTTTTCAAAATTATTTGTCTATTTGATATAAATTTCTGATTTTATGTACAATACTTCAACTTGGAAAAAAATAGTCACTTTCCTTAAAATTAAATTCACTTTCTTAGAGAACTGAGATGAAGAACTGGTGACATTTCAGAGGAAAATGTATTTGCTGCTCTCAGTTCAATGTCTTTTGAAAGGTTTTTTGGTGTAATTTCTTATCTTATTTTCCCTTACAATACACTACACCAAACAAACAGGGGGTTTTGGTAGAGAGTCATCAGAGGAATCCCACTCGAATTGTGCAGGGACATATGCTGTTCAGTATATTAATAAATTATCTAGGGAAGATGATGAATTGCAGTGTAAGTTTGCTGAAGGTACTAAATTAGTCCAGGTAGTGAAAAGGAAACCTGAGTGAAATACTGCAGAGCATTTCATGCTATTGAGTGACCCTGTTGGAAATCTGAAGTTGGTAAGTGATGGGCGTGTGGAGGAAGCTGAGACCCCAATTCTGCATCTGCAACATCATAGGATTGTTCTGGTTGGAAGGTACCTCAGGAGCCGCATAGTTCAATCTCTTACTCAGAGCAAGGTCTGCTGTGAGATCAGAGGTCAACTATGAGATCAGTTACTCAGAGTCACCGCCAAGATCATCCAATCATTTTTCTTGCCTGTTAGATATTCAAGACAGGATTCAGTGTTTTTCTCCTCTTGGGATTCCAGGAGTGTGCTTCTTTTATCAAACAATGTTGTGTTATTCAAAATAATATATTTGTTCTGTTGTCAAAAGGCTCTGACACAACAGTGTTTAAAGGAGGTACACTGCAACTTTTCCAATCTTATACAGGATGTGTAGAATTTCATGCCACTATTTTCACATTCCTATTTTGAAATGAGATTTTTTGTCTTCTTTTTTATAAAATTTTGTCATTTATTCAATAGCATCAATCACGTTTGCTACTGGTTTAATTCTACAAAATACTGTTTAGTAGTCCAAGCATTTCTTTTGAAAGCACACTTGAACCCAGTATGCATGGTACCTAAATTCCTGCTAAGTATCAAATATTAAGGTATTTTTAGGAAATCTTACCAGTTGAAATATCTTTAACTTAAGATTCATAAAAATGGAAAAACTGTAAGGAGCTTTTATATGATGCAAAGTGAAACTTCATTGTTTCTGCTTTCACCAAATATATTGTCATTTCCAGCATCTTCAAAGCAATCTATGTCAGTTAATGCCATTGATAACCAGTTTTATTAAAAATACATAAAAATAAAGGTCACACTAGACTTTATATGAAAATAAGTGACTGATGTATGTCAAATAAAACAAATACTTCGAAAATGTTGACTAAATGTTGCTTGGCAACAGAATGCTTGACTAATGCTGGGGTGTCTATGAGATTTATGCAAACAGTGCTACGTATAAGCAGGAGGGAAAATACGGTAGGAAGATATGAACATCTCAATAATCCTTATTTAAATGTCCCATATCTATCTGTTGCCACTGGAAAACCCTGAATAATTGTGAAGACACAGTAGCTTTAAAATCAGTCTATCTGCATTGAGATATGGCTGCATTTATGGCAGGTATTAATAAGGGTGGACATTTTAAGAATTTTATTTTAGATTTTGGATTAATTTCATAATTTAGCTTACAAAAATAACTCAACCCACAAATATTTGTTCCACCCCGGTGCAGTACAGATAACTTATTTCTTTTCCAAATAATGTAAAGAAAATGTAAAATCCCATATTTCTGTCCAGCATTTAATGTAAGATACATTTTTAGAGTATACACCCACAACTTACATTTAATTTCTTGTCAGAGACTAAGAAATTAGGTCATTTGAACTGTTTGAATATTTGCATTAATCTGAGAACCTGCAGGATCACTAATAACTGATATGAATACTGGGTGAAGTTTCTATTATAGGTCCAAACCCAAACCAAAACATTTTTAATGGACATTTTAATTAATTTTAAATTGCCTTAGCTCAGAGAGCAGAAAGACTTCAGTACACATTTTTGTAAGACATTTAATCTACCTAGCCTTCTAGAATTTAAGATAAAATTTTGGCCCTAGGGTACTAGGGTATCTGTCTGTGTAGAACTGCTAAAATTAGAATAGTTCTCCTAAAATGTATAATCTATCTCTATAATAGTGAGTTTGTGTATTTCTAGCTGACTATCTTGAAATAACTAAATATGATCCAATTTAAAAAGCCAAGAATATTTCCCTCCTTAGAATATTTTAATTTGTTTCTTTTGCAATGAGATTGTGTGTGACTTTAGAGTACTGCTCTTCTATGGAGTTGTAAAATATATCAAAAGATAATGTGTTCCCACAGATGGTAAAAATATGCTTTGTATACCATGACATACATTTCAGGTGGGTTGTACCTGTACACTGTCACTGTTAATGGAGTAATGATTGGTATCAGAAGTTATCGCTTTGACTTTGTGTAAGGACATTTGTTTTGCACTTCATCATATTTCTTCAATATTTCTTGTTTTCTGTATGTTTTAATTAGGCAGGAAAAAAAGCATTTAAACACATTTCTGCAGAACTTAGCCATTCAGGGCTGAAATGGAAAAGCCATTCTCATCTAACGCTACATCATAAAATCTTCTAGAGTGATACATACCTTAGGTACAATATTACAGTACCTAGACACAGCAAGATCACTAAAAGGCGAAATTTTGATTTAAACTCTGAACTTTCTTCCTGTTATAGGCTTATATTAGCCAGTGTACAGTATTACTTTGATGTATTGTCGGTATTTTTGATGCTTCAGTTGTTAAGCGACCATATGTAAGTGCATGTATATACAGCAGAACCATCCAGTCACAGATTACACACATCAGTCATTCCAATAGCTTCACTTCCAACATCAGTAGGGAAATGAAACCATCACAGGGAAAAGCAATAATCTGAAGTTGCAGCAAATTTTTTGCTCCAAATACAGAACTTTTTTGTCATGTGCACTAACTTCTTCTTTCAAAGGAGGAGAAACATTTTTTCTAGGTGTGTTATCCTCCTTCCTCCTTGGTTCATTTTTCAGACATTTCTAGCCCTACACAAAGAGCATCTGCTTAAAAGTATAATGGAGTTTTCTATCTGCTGATGCACACAGATATATCTAGGATTTAACAAGCTACTCTTCTAGGTATTAATATGCACACTGGCATGATAAGACACCCAGAGTCTCCACTGGCCAGGCAGGCACTAGCCTGGAAGGGAAGAGTCAGCTTCCACTGCCCCTGAAAAAGATCCTTTTTCACTGACTCTGTTTATTCCTTCAGGGAAAACCATTTCATGCTGATGTTCTTCCTCTTGAAACCTTGAGCTACTAATGATACAGTCCCAACAATCCTACTCCATCCGCAGTTTTGCCTTTCTTATCTTGCATACCTCCATTCCAGGTCTTCACAGGCAGCTGCACCCTGTAGAGAGTGAGGAGGCTGTTGCAGAAGGGATCACAGAGAGAGACGGGTACAGGTGAAATTCAGTTCATGACCAAAGACAGCAGCAAAAGCAGGGCTGACCCCAAAAAGCTGTTAAAACTGCACAGATTTCCTAAGTGCCTCTACTTTCATACCATTCAAATCCTCAAAACAGTCACTACTGTACAGCACTCCCCACTTTGCTATCAACTACCATTGCACACACACTGAATCTCTTTCAAATTCAGGGAAACAGCTTACCCACAGGCCCAAACCCTGGATTTTAGCATAGCTGATCTCTTCTGTATTCTATTATTTCTGTTTCAAATAGTGCCATGTGCACTGCAGCACCAGGGATTAAAGTCTGTGTGGGAAAATAGTTTCACTCCTTTCCCTTCAGACGATAGACAGAAAATATTTTTGTTCTCTACCCTCCATATGGCAAAGACAGTTAGTTTGAAAGAAGTGACATCTTTCATCTTTTCACCTCTTTTGCCTCTAATAAGAGGCAGGGACAGGAACAAATGGAAATTCTTATTTTTTTGGCTGAGTTGACAGTCATCTGCAAGATAACTACATATCTAGAGTCTCTGCAAGCAGCATAAACACATCACTGTATTTCTAATTAAAAATATTCTAGCTCGCAGTTTAATATCTTTTAGTTAGTTCTACAGTACCCACTCTTGAAAACTTATTTAAGTCTGACCATGAGGAGCTTAGTAGAGGGGAGGTGAATGGATCACATTTCCAAAATAAGTTTAAAACAGTTGAAAACAATCACATTAATTCCATTAGGTAATTTCCATGCTGATTCTGTGTAGCTGATACAAGTGAAAAACGTACACTACGTCCCAAATACACTTGCTTGTCTGAGTTTGAGAGTCAGAATGCAGTCCAGAGACCGAGGGAACTTCATGCAGTTATCTTGTAGTTAAATTATCCTCACTAGATGGGAAGCAATTTTACCTATTTGCAGAAGTATCTAAGATCACAAACGAACTACAACAACAGACACATTAATTTTCCATACCAGTTTTAGCAAATGCAGACATTTCAGACGAAAGCAATTGTACAGACAGTACTTTCTCAGAGGAAGACAGCAACTTCAGTCTCATGTTTAGCTCTTTTTATAGGCAATCAAATAATTATAGTATTACACTGTATTTTATGTGCATCCAGTTAGGGTTGATTTAGACATGAATAAGCATTTATTGACTAAATCAATAGTCTTATCCATGTAACAGAGCACACAAAATAGTTAGAAAAATAAAATATGTTGTTACATTAACCACTTGCAAAGAATGGTCAGGCTAAGCTTTGAACTAACATTGCCTCATTAGGTTATATTCTGATTAAGAAATATAAAGGAACGAAAGGAAGTAATTTTAAAAAAAACCTCGTCTTTCATTTCCTTTCCACACTTTAGATTAATTAGAATTTACCACTAAAAAAGCCAGGCAGTACAATTAAGTTTTACAGCAACCATATTAAACTTTTAAAAAATTGAGCTTTGACTTCCCCATAAATCCCAGGGGCACCTACAATTAAATTAGGCTTTGTCATCTGAAATAACAGAATGAGATACATAATATGCCACACACTCCCCGGTACAGAAACCCAGCTAATCAAAAGAGTGACCTAGCATATTGCTATTTCAAAAATACAGCAGCAGTACAGCACTACTCATATATCTGAAAACAGCTCTCTACAGAGAATATACACATGTAAAAGCTATTTCATGTACTTTCTCCTTGATATCAGCACTGAGCTAGAGCAGAATCAACAACATATGACAAATAAGTTATAGAATGGATTTTATGTCATCCCCTTCCAGTTGTGGCATGTCCATGAAATGGCCAAGTTCCTTTCACATGTACTAGGTGCTAAATAGAATGTAAATAATTTCCCTCCTCTGATGTTCTATTTTGAACTCTTTGTCAAATGCCTGCTTTGTATTTTTAGTTGACAGCTCTGCTCTTCATGAAGACAACTATTATAATATCACTGTATTTCACAGACAATAATCCAAATTAACAACTCATTAACAGAATTATTTTAACAAGATAAGCGATTTGGCTCAGCTATTTTTCTGAGAGGTCATTTGATTAAACGCTGGGTCATTGATGAGACCAGATGAGACAAGACTGTTTCCTTGACACTCTGAAATAAATTTGTAAGGGTGCTGAAGTGTATCTTGGCCTCTACAGCAAAAAAATCAGTAAGAATTTCCATTTAGAATTCACTGGAAAATTCATTAAGCCAAAATGATGAGCCCAAGGCAGCCAATAGAAAGCACTCTAAGTTCATGCCAAATCCCACTCCCTTCTGGGAATTAGATGACTTCATCTAGTGATACAAATCATTGCAATTTCCTCCATATAGAAAGCAAGAAAAAATCAGATATTTCTTTCAAAATACGACCACAAAGATATTGTGGGTATAGTACAGCCCCAAACAACTATTATCACTTCCAAACATGAAAGCTAGAGCCACTTCTTTGTCTGACGAGGAGTTATACACCTCACAGGAGAGTAACCTACCTTTCAGGTTAAATTATTTAGAACTAAAGATTTTTGAGATGAATACTCTCCTGTTATTCAAATAATATTCTGTTGATTGAGCTATTCAGTCAGTATTAACTTCAGCACAGAGCAGTGTGAATGTATATCATATTAGGCATGATACACCTGTGCTGACCTGCTCATCTCAAGCAACTTGGAGGTACATCTCAGTATGCCCTGAAACAAAATTATAAGCTTCTGGACAAATGTACACATGTTGTAAAGTGATTTCTGCAGTGAATTCTACAAACCTTAAACTAAGCAACACTTCTGGATTAGAAAAAAATAGACAGGCCTTAGGAGAGCAATCTGCATCTTGAACAATCTCTAAGAAAACAGTCAGGTATTCTCAGCACTATTTTGGTACTATTTAAGTACTTACATTCTTATCTGGTTAGCTAGTTGGTTTGTTCTCTTCATTTTGGTTGTTGTTTTATTTTGAGAGGGGGAGCGGATAAGTGTTGTTTGTTTGCTGATTTTTTTTTTAATTACTGTATTACCTGTATTCTTGTGACATTAGGCATGGAATGTTGTTGAGGTTTGGAAATTGTAAATTCTATATCTAGTTTATTGTATACTATATTGTTTTATGTGTATTATGCTTTATTTCTTATGTATGTGAATCTTGTATTCTCATTGGTCAGTTTTTGGTGCAGTACTATATATGTTTTTGTTTTCCTTGTATGGTTCTTATTTGAATGCTCTGCCTAAACTCCACCTTATGTTCCAGCACCTTCCCTACCCTGCATTATATAAGGCAACAGCCATTTTGCGTGAGAGCTTTTTTCTGTTCTTTTTGCCCTTATCCTCCACTTGTTCGGTCCACTTCCCTTGAAGCAATAAAACCTGCTTCACCCCAAAAGGTTGTGGGCTTGGCTTCTTTCATCCCCCAAATCCCCACAGAATGTTTCTATCAAATCAAGTGGATCATTTCCAGACTTTCAGCACTGTGCAATTGCACAAGTCCAGAACTCATGTCCACAACCCCTACTTCTTTCTCTTTCCAGGTAATTTTCTTTTGTCTCCAGGTTATCAGAAAATAAGCGCTCAAATCCTGTATTCCTTGAACATCAGTTTGTTATGCATGCTTCAGAAACAATTATTTCTTGGACTTGGTTTTGCTGCTAATGCAAAATAAATAATACCAGGGCACAGCAGTAAGTTAGTTGCCTAAGAACTGTTAATGTAGATTTCCAAAAAAGTTCTTACAAAAAGATGTTTGCTTACACTTTGGATGCTAAGTATTCTAAAAATACTGTTACAAGGAAACTTTTCCAGAGCTGACAGTGGGTAAGTGAAGTGATAGCAAAGCATAGCAGAGATTCAATGCATTTTGTTCCTCGCAGCAACATTACAGTCCAGACCTATGCAGATACCTGACTCTCATGTGTGAAAATATTTGTCCACTTCTGTAATTTTGAGCACAGTTTGACCTAGGCAGTTCTCATTCTAACATAACATCAGCAGAAAACACTGATAACTGGTGTTATGTGCATTAAAATGCAAAGAAAAAAATGTAGTGTAATTTTTACAAAAAAAAAGAAGTATATATATATATCTGTTTTCATTCATTTTAGTATGTATACTTGATACTTCACAAATTATGGATTGTTTTAAACAGTTCATATGTATCTCTCCTGAAATTATGTTCGTCCTATGGCATCTGACACATCTCTCATGCTTTGCAGTAGCTGTTTTCATTTCTGTAGTCTCTGCAATGGATGGAAATGTACAATCAGCAATATAGCATCTTCAAAAGAACCATAAACAGGCACTTAGAAACTCAATGAAAGATTATACCACTTTCTAGTGGACAGAATGCTTAAATCCATTAGTGCCACAGGTTGATTAAATCTTCCTACATCGCATTTCAAATGCACTGCAATCAGTATAGGTAGTCTCTTGTAGCTCAAGACATCTTTACATTTCTAAGATCCTAAAGATTTGTAAAAAAATTTCTGAGACAGACTGTAAGTGAAATGACTTACTGTGCTATAGTGATGCTGAACTCAGTTTTGTAGGAATAAAAGTGATTAAAACATCTCCAATCAGGTGGGTTTTGTACAGAACATAACTGTGAAGTAAATCTCAATTTTACACTTCAGAGGGCTTTTCTGAACTATAGCAGGAAAGTAAAGGACTACGTGAACCAACTAGCTGGAACTGAGAAAGGAATAAGCTACATTCATTTTCAGTCAGGTCCCTGTTGTAGCAACATCTTGTTTAATATTTCACCCAAATGATAATATCAGCAAGACGACATTGAAAAGGATGACTTTGGTCCCTAGTGTAACATCCATCTAGATCCATCTAGCCAGCACATTTCAAAACCATTTCTGATTATTTGGTTGCTCAGTTTATTTCCACACCTATAACATCACACAGATGCTACACCAGTGTCAGAGAAATTACTGAATGTTTTCAGCAGTATCTCCAGGTTCATCACATGCTTACACTGAACGTTATTTATCACGAGGTCCTGACTGAAACAAAAAAGGCAGATCACATCTGTACACACTGAACAGCAAAGGTAGAAAGTTTGGTACTAAGAAAAACAATTTTTTCATTCAATATTTGAATTTTTATGTGGACTAGAAATGTTTAGTATCTCCACTGTCTCTGCCTCCTGCCTTTTTGCAAGCACCAGTGAAGGATCAGACATAGCAGGACACTGCTCAAAACAGAAATAGACTAAATTCACTCACTGTTGTTGCCAGACTGACTTGCATTTCATTATCAGTCTTCCACCACTGTTCCACTAGTTTTGATATCTTCCCAGTAAGGTTACTGGAAAATACTGTGTGCAGGTTTTTCATTCACTATGTTCTTTAATCTTATGTTGAGATGGACTGGATGTTGTGTTGGTTAAAATGCCACTGCTTGATTCACATAAATGCATTTGTTATACTTTTGCTTTTTGTAAGTAGAAGCTTAATACTTGCCAAGCATACTGGGTCTGGCTGGGATGGAGTTCATTTTTCTTATAGTAGTCCATATTGCACTTTTTATTTTAAATTTGTGACTGCAACAGCATTGATAATACCCCAGTGTCTTAGCCATTTCGATGCTAATATTGATGCTCATGCAGCATCAAGACCACCTGTTTCTCACTCTGCCCTCACAGAGAGTAAATTGGTGGTGGGGAAGAGGTTGAGTGGGGACAGAGTTGGGAGATCTGGGCTAAATTGACCAAATTGATATTCCATAATGTGTCATCTAGCAATTAAATGGGGGGAGTGAATAAGCAGTTTCTGGGTGCTTGTCTGCTGATTGGGATCAAACTCTTAATCTTTGCACTATATTACATATCCCTGTATTTCAGCAGAGATGTTTACTAGGATGATCTTCTCCTTGGATTACATTATACCCTACCCAAAACTCTGAAATTCTCAACTGTGTAGTGGTAGACATATCACTTTACACATTAAAACCAGAAATGAAAAAGGAAATATACAGGTAGGTGAAATACACATGGATTAGATACCTAATACTGTCAAAGTGAAATCCTACCATCCTTAAAGTTAATGACAACATTCAAATGGAGTCGAATGAAGCCAATATTTCAGCTATGAAATTTCCCATTATTCCTATAATTCTATTCAAATATTATTAGAAGCAGGCAAATAGGGGGGAAATGTCATGTGTACAGATGCTAATTCCTGTGTCCTGGAAAAGTGAGAACAAGTAATTGTCTTGATTTCCAAGACACATAGTAGCCTTGGCAATATTAGGATTTAGTAATATATTGCCTGACATACGAAAGGAGACAGAAAAGTATCTAATTAAGGCATCAGTAGTCAAAGCAGAACAAGCATCAAAATAGGACATTTTAATGTTGTATTTAAGTAGTATTGTGTACGTGTTGTGTGTAAGGAGGTCTTGGTAGCAGCTGAGAATGCTGGAAAGTATTTTTTTGGTTGTGGAAGTAGGGCTTCATTCAGCCTGCCTGTTTTCCCCAAGCTTTTTCTGGGTTTATAACTGGAGGTGCACAAATTACTGTGCTGCAAAGGTAGTGATAGTTTCAGGGCAAGGTTTCTTTAGTTTATTATTTATAGTTTGCACTGTGGCCCAGGAGAGAGAAGGAAAAAGAGAACTTGCATATTAAAATCAATACAAATAATAATAGTCTCTTACAAGACAAGCCTCAGGGGCTGAATATCTCTGGGTTCCTTTTTTTTACATAAATTATCTCAATGGATTATTGTTTCAATGTTTTGTGCTGTCAGTCACAGTCAACTACCAGCTCTCTTTTTGGTCCCATGGAAATCTCACAAAATTACACAGCAGCAGGTAGCCCATGGTGGCTTTTCCGAATGTCTTTAGCAGAACAGTATTACAATAGAAGCAGTAATCCATGCTGTTCATGGGCTCATTTTCAGACACACACCCTGTCAGTCAATACTGAGGTGGCCAAATGTGTTTCCACATTATACCTAAACTTTCTCATTGCAGAGCAACTTGGGGCTGAGGCTCAATTATTTGTCTTGTTTTATTTTCGCTTATTTTAAGCAAAGAAAACATACTGGAAACCAAATAATATTCATTTGGGCCACAAGAACATTCATAGCTGATAACTTTACTGTCAGTGTAATAGGAATGTGCATTAGGATTCTGCAAGATTCTGAATACATTGATATTAGGTAAACCAAAAACACCCAGGTATCTCAGTATTTTTAAATGTGTGTATATATTTGTGCCTATATTTTTCCAGCCTTTTTTTCCTGGGCAACCCACTTGCTTCTGTTATTTTACTTACTATTGTACTATGGACTGAGGAGAAATGACAATTTGTCATAATTCTTTTGGCATCATCATAATAGGTTTTTTCTTATTAATTATCTTTATATATCTACATAAATATTCAGTGGAAATACATTCAAATTATTTTTAAATGTTTGTAACTTTTGTAATTGTATAATTATATTTAGAGGGTACAAAATATTGCATAAAGCAAATTATATCTCCTTTTAAAAAATAGATTACCATAATCCTGTTTACTGAATAATTCAGTGCTTATGGAGAACATACTACAGTCTCTGTATTTTTGTATTTTTATTTTACTAACACAATAACATTATTTTGCAACCAGAGGCATATCTTCATTGAATACCTTTTGATCTTTTTGTTGCCTTTCATACTGAGATAATTTAGAAACATAGGAGAGAAATTAATTAAGATGTCTGAATTTTCTGGATCTTAGAAAGCTGTTGAGCAGTTGACATTTTGATTCATTTTTGACAAGTAAAAGGTTCTTTCTCTTCAGGGATCTTTTTGTGGTAACTATTCAGCTAATTGCAGAAGTCGTGGGTCAAATGCAATAGCAACAGTCTTATAAAACTACCACAAAAGAAATGGACAGAAAGCAGAGTTTTTGACCAACATGAGAAAGGTTGCTGAAATACAATGATAAAAACCAGTCTTACTGTATCACCAACTTGTGTGTACTCACACAATATTAATTCTTTAAGACCACATCAGCTGGAGAAGTGCAGGAGTTTACTGCCAGAAGCTACACAGTGAAACTAAAAAGTAGGGAATAAACCAGCATATCAAAGACAATTTGGTACTTTTGCCTAGCTCCTCAAAGCTATTTTAATTCCAATGGAAATTGCAAGCAGTACTTTAAAAACAAAAACAAAAGTCTTAAAATAACAGAGGTCCTGAATGTGTTTCAAGCATAAAGGGTAGGAAAACAGGAGTTCTAGCCCTTAATGTTACAGCGTTTAAAGATCAGTATTTTCCTTTCTTTCTTAAGCAGGCCTCACTTAGTGCTAGGAAGAAGAAAAGAAAAAAAAGAACCTTCTTATCATTTGTATGTGACAGACTGTGCTGATTGATGTTTACCTCCAGTGTCTGCTTTGGCAGAAGTGTACATGACTTTTGAAATACATGATGCTTTTTCTGTCTACATTATTATGATAACTCTTTATGCAAAATTTATTTTTCCTTGGTATTTAACGCCTGTTCCATTTACTAAATTGTTTTCTCATGTAGACTCTTCTATGCTACATTTAGGAGTCATATCAGACTTTCTACATTGTTTATTTTAATAACAATTACTAACGTTATCACAAACCTTTTCTCTGCACCACAGATTGTATTTTATGATTATATATTATGTCAAATTATTGATACTAACATGTTTGTTCGCATTTATGAGAAATCTAATTTGTGATGCTCTGTACAATATTATGGAAGTTGTATGTGTAAACCAGTCAAAGGTAAATGCTGTTTTTCTCTGACTTAATGCTAATTTTAAAAGCAGGAAAAATATCATTAATTCTCACAGAGATGTTTTTAGTCAAGCTCAAACTAATGACTGTTTCTCTAACTTAATTGAAGTGCAAGTTAATTGCCTTTCTTTTCATTTAAAACCCCTAGTTACATTTTTACCATAATAAATAAATATTTTTTTTCAACACTTCTTTAGTCTTTACACAAAAAGTGATACTAATTTATCTTGTCTGAAGACCAGGATGCAGAATGCCAAAATATTTTCTATTACAATAATATTGTTTTTATTTTTTGTCCTTACTTTAATTTTGTAATTTTTTTTTATAGCCTTACCAGTAAGTTAGTATAATTATGTCTTCTCATTGTCATCACATTTTCTAAATCTGTAATACCTCAAACTTTTTCAGATGGGAATTTAGGAGTGAGAAAGGCACAAGAACAGAACAACCCCACTTACTGAGAAGTCCTTTCCAAGGATGGTACAGCTGAAGTGGTTAATTTATCACATGCACACACATACACAGATATGATCCATACAAAGATGCACTCCCACTAGTCAAAGCCTCCACTCTATGTCTGGCACCATGGATGTTGGGAATATCTGTAGATGTACCTCAGACCACTCAGAGCTATTTGTTTTCATTATCTATTGTTTCCAACTTAGATGACTGGCAGGAGTTTCCAATGGCCCTGTTGGTCATATCACCCCAGGACAGTTCCTTGGATTCTTCCCATATTTAAAGCCAATTAGCTGTTGTTACTTAGGTTGGTATCACCTTCTGGATTCCTGCCTGAAATGAGTTATAGGGAAATAGTTGTCAAAAGTTCATCTGTCCTTCATTTTTTCCCCCCTGTGCATAACTAAGCACTAGAAATGAGCAGAAGTAGTTGAGAGCTTTTTTTTTTTGGACAATCCTCTCCCATGACCACCGTATGTGGTTTGTTTTCCCAGAGCATACCAAAATCACTTTATGAGTGAAGAGGTGGTCAGATGTATTCAAGATATCACTCATCTGTCAGAAATTTTAGCTGGACTTTGTCCTGTGGAAAGCCTCTTGCCTAACCAGGAAGCAATATGAATAATTCGAACTATTGGCCTTGGGATTTAACAATTTTGCTGAGAATTTATGTAGAAATTTCTTTTTGTTTCAATTTTGCACGTGTCAATCTGCATTATATTTATATAGAATATAATTAAATTCTTCATTATATTTATATATAAATATAAATAAATATTTACTTAGATGTCTGGACCTAGGCCAGTTCATATTTTATATACCTACAAAAGAAATAGTTATAACAAAGAATCATCATTAAGCAACTTTTAATCTCAAATATTTTGCAATATAACCCCATATGGCATGACCATTCTCTCTGGTGGTCGGATTACTGGGTGCCAGCTTGCAACTGTTACTTTACATCTTCACCCAGCACTGCCACAGGTGAAAAAAACAGCTGCTTAGAAGATGATTTCAGAGGAGCTCACTTGTGCAGACTCTTTTCCACATTTTGACTGATATTATAGGACCCATAAATGTCTTTGCATATAGTGCTTTCGGAAAACTTCATAAAAGAGTTTGGTGAAATAAACACTTGAAGAAAAGTACAAAGATCAGTGTTTACAGAGCCATAGTGCTGTCTACTCTTTTATATGGATCTGAGTCATGGGTCATCTACCACCATCAGCTGTGACTCTTAGAACGCTTCCATCAACACTGCTTCTGTACAATCCTAAACGTCCACTGGTCAGATTATGTGACCAATACATCTGTTCTAGAACAAGCAGCAGTCACAAGTATTGAGGCCATGTTGCTGAGAACACAGCTGCGCTGGGCAGGACATGTCTCAAGGATGAAGGACCACCGCCTCCCTAAGATCTTGCTTTATGGTGAACTTGCCACTGGCTGCCGCAACAGAGGAGCCCCAAAGAGAAGATACAAGGACTCCCTGAAACAACATCTCAGCCTTGACCATATTGATCAACATAACTGGTCTACTCTGGCCTCCAATCAGGAGGTCTGGAGACACACTATCTTTAACGCTGCTGCTTACTTTGAGAAAGCACGCAGCTTCACTCTTGAGGAGAAAAGACACAGAAAGAATCGTGTCTTGCAGAATATACCACCTAAGGAGTCTTTCTGCTGTACCTTTTGCAACTGGACTTGTCTATCTCATATTGGCCTTTTTAGCCACCAGTGCACTTGTAACAAATGTGGGTAGAGCCCTTCCCAAATCTTCATTCGTGAAGCCTAGCCATGATAGGACTCATGCAGCATGGTTTCCAGGGGAGGTGTCACCCATAGACACTAACCATACATATCTACTAGGCACATACTCTTCTTACATGTCACTCTAACAGTTATAATACATTTTATATTCAACTCTGATTAGCAGACAGATGGTTTTTCCTTGCAAGGACTCAATGAGTAGTCAGACGTGACTTGCTAAATGTATGAAGTAAAATGGAAATGGCTACCATGCCAATTACACTGACTGATAGCATCAGGCTTTTCTGAGTTCTTGGCTATTTAGGATGAAATACTTTATGTGTGGGCTTCTCCATTAGCCTGTGCACAGTGGCCTGCTGGCAGCTGGGGGTTCTGGGCTTGGGGTCCATGAAGGCGACACACATAGTCAGGGCTGCTGTGTTACACTTAATGATGATGTTTGCACTGAGCAATATGGGGGGGGGGGAATGCTGTTGCAGACAGAATGGAAGCTACAGACAATGCTTACCAGGTTGACCCTCCTATTGAGTCAAAATGTTCAGCAAGGATTCCCTTGCTTCCCAAACTCCTTCTTAGAAAGGAATCTAGCTGTGGCTGGGCCCAATCCTAGTCCATGGTTTATGTCTAAATGATTATATAGGTATAATTGAGTTTTTATATGACTTTGTCCTGTGGGACAAAAAATATACATGCTGTGTAGTAAATAATTCTAATTAAAGTATTTTAGTCTAATCATCAGCACCATCAATTTAAACAAATAGTTTATTTTATTCATATAAATATATTTGGTTTGTCATCCTTAATTTTATATTATTATATATATTACATATAAATAGTGCACTATATTAGTAGTTATAAATATCAGAATTATTTATTACACAGTATAGATAGTTATAACTATTAGTATAGTGCACTGTTTATTAAATCAATAATTTCAAACCCATTTTAATAATTATTAAGATTGATGTTACTCACCCATACCAATGATTGTGGGCAAATCACTTTTATTCAGCCTTGAGGAGTAACCTTGAGGGGCGTCCCCACTCAAGGGAGGAATCTCCATATACACGCCTACAAGTGTGCTAGAAGTCTCTGCCATTAAAAAGTGGGACTGGTCTTTTCTAGTATAAAGTGCCTGACTGTAAGTCATATGTTTCTAGGCTGGCTGTGTCTGCTCAGCAGCCTTTAGGTTGGCAGCTTTAGATAAGCTATCAGTATGATCACTTGTTGATTCCTTTATCAGGAACTTTGTCTGCCACAACCTCACCAGTGCCAGTTTCTGTCAAGAAACATTGGTTTTTACATCCTGAAATTTTTAACTTTGGGATTGTTGAGTCAGCCGGTCTCAGCATTCTTCAACACCAAAGCAGTATGACCCTCCTTCTCTATCATTCATTGATAACTTTTGCAAATAGGGTAAAGCTGGCTGAAGTGCTCAACAAGACATTTTCAATCATCTACCAGCAGTCCTGGCTAACTGTGGAGGTCCCAGGTGACTGGAAGCTGGCAAATGTAATGCACATCTACAAGAAGGGTTGGAAGGAAGATTCGGGGAACTACAGGCTTGTCAGCCTGACTTCAGTGCCAGGAAAGGTCATTGTTAGAGCTATCATGTGGCACACACAAGACAACCAAGGGATCAGGCCCAGCCATGGTTTATGAAAGGCGGGTCCTGCATGACCAACCTGATCTCCTTCCATGACAAAGTGACCCACTTAGTGGATGAGGGAAAGGATGTAGACTACTGGGACTTTAGTAAAGCCTTTGACACCATTTCCCACAGCATTCCCCTGGAGAAACTGGCTGTTGCTGTCTTGAATGGGTGCGCCGTTCACCGGGTAAAAAAACGGCTGGATGGTCAGGCCCAGAGAGTGACGGTGAATGGAGTCAAATCCAACTGGCAACTGGTCACTCGTGTTGTTCCCCAGACCTTAGTGCTGGGGCCTGCTACCTGTTCAAGATAAGAGGTAGTAAGATTTTAGAAGGGAAAAGAATTTTTTAAAAACTAGCCAAATAACAATCAAATTTGCTTATAAACCACACTAAGGAACATAATATAAAAATTATATTAGACAAATCAAATATGTACTAAAATATGTCATTTTTCGAATGTAACATTAGTCAGGATTTTATGGATAGAACTCCCAACTTTTATTAAATGTTTCAAGTACTCTTACGGCAAGAGGTCATTTTGAGTTCAGCTGGATAATCAAGTAGAAATCATCTTTAAGACTTCTCTTGTCATAAGGGTATGCAGGCATAGTAACTCAGAAATGCTATTTTCTCATTCAAATTTATTTCATTTCCTGAAACACTGTTCTTCTCTTAATTGTTTTCCTTCTGTTTTCTTACATTCTATAAGCATCAGTTCGTATTTCCTATAGTCAGTTTCCCATTCACAGAACAAAAGCTGTTGTCCATACTCTATCCATTGTGCCACTTCTGCCTATTACTTAGATAAGCTAAATGAAGATAAATTGTCCCCATTTCAGAATGGCATGAGATGTAAGAGCTTACCTTCTTTTTTTTGTAACTTAACTTCTGATAATTTATTTTTAATAAAATTCTGTAAACATCCTACAAATTACAAATGTGACCAATAAATGTTTACAGACATTTTAGGAGAAAAGATGAACTTTCCTTTATGAGTGTGAAACTTTAGGAGAGTACTTGTAACCTCTATTGGTCAGGGACAACAAAGTGATCTATCTCAGAGCACTGATAAAGGATAATTCTCAATGGCATTTTACTAAAAAAGTTAGCATGTTAAAAGTTTATGGCAAGTAAGATGGTTTAGCATACCAGGATACCTTTTATCCTTAATACATTCATGGAGGCTACTTGAAGGGCACCTTCAGTGCATAGGTCTGTATATGTAATACAGCTTTTTATTGCTGACAGAGTCTAGAACCCTGTGAGTATTTTTACAGTACATTATTTTTTAGAACCAATAAATTACTCATCTGAACTATCCAAGTATAAACATGATTACTTTTTTTCAGGCTTGACTATGATACTATTACAATGAATTATGGATTTTAGTGGTTATTTGGTTTCGATGTAGTGCGATAAATCATGATCATTTATGATTGGTTCTGAACTTCATACAGGCTTTTTCATATAGTCTGTCTTGGTTCCTCAGACTCATACTTTCAAAGATGCTAGACAATTTCAAAATAGCATTAGACTGATTTAAAATTCTTTTAATAATTTTAAACGTATTTTCAGACCTCCTTTCTATTCCATATATGATTCTAAAAAACCCCACAAATAAAGAAAACTCAAAATTCCTAAGTTTTTGTTAAAGGACAGGAGACAGTGATATTTAAAAAAAATAAAAATGTTTTAAAAATTGTCGATATGCTCCAGTTACACAAACTAAATTGGCAGCTATTAGCAGAAGATTCATCTAAGATCCCCTGGAATTAAAAAATCCAACCAAATAAAAAAAAGGCAAGATATCTTTAGGCCATATGTGAGTGTAGCTATACTCCATATCACAAACATACCCTAAAGGAAAAAAAAAAATAAAAGAAATCTTCTTAATCTTACCTTCTTTATATGCAGTCTGTCGTCTTTTCCTATATCCTTTGTGTTATCCAGAAATGGTATCACTGCATTAGGAGTTGAGCCAGTCCCTTAGTGGAACTAAGACTTTACCCTAGCTCTCATTTACTGTGAACAATTATTCTCCCGTTCTTCTATCTAACACCGAATTTATTTTTTCTTTTTTTGTTTTTTTTTTTTTCTCCTGACCTTATATATTATTTTTGTCTGGCAGAATGTATCATTCTTTGCTCCAATTTTTTCTTCCTAATTTCTCTACCTTCTCCTGTATTATACTGTGTTTTGTTATGTATTACTAATGGGTTAGGCTCTTCCTCCTCCAGAACACTGAAGTCAGACTTAAGGCATATATCTGGTCACTACATTAGATGAAAGAAGAATTTTATTTTTTTTTTAATGTCAGTGTAGCATTAAGTATTCATAATAAAAGGAATATAAAACATTAAATAAGTCTTTTGAGAACTAAAATAAAATAATTGCTTTCTCACACCCCCAGATTGATCAAATTCTTGTAAGTATTTCAAGTATGTATGACACATAGGACATAGAAGGAGTGAGTTCAGTCCCTAGGGAAGCGTTTCTGCAGGCACAAAACAAAATATTTTCTCCTTGTCTCTCATCTTAGAATTTGCAATAAAAATAATTTTTTTTTCAGCACCAGTAGTATCCATCTCAGGTGTTTTGATGCCCTTATTCTCAGAGAGTATTGAGTGACATAGTCACCATGACAATCTTGTTGCATGCATCTGTGTTCAACACAGTTAAGTGCACTGAATACAGATTAGCAGTTTCTGAGTTACAGTTTACCCCTGCTTTACTTCTACTTTACATTAGCATAAGCTATCCATGGAAACACACTGCCTTCAAGTTCTGCAAAGTGGAATTCTTTAAATAAGAAAAAGATGGGCCTTTTCTCAGTTTTCTTCATGACTCAGCATTCTCCTGGAGAAACTATGGCTTGAACAGGTGCACTGTTTTCTGGATAAATAACTGGCTGGATGGCTGGTGCCAGAGAGTGGTGGTTAATGGAATTACATCCAACTGGTTGCTGGTCATGAGTGATGTTCCTCAGGGCTCAGTATTGGGGCCAGCCCTGTTCAATGTCTTTATCAACAACCTAGAAGATAGGACCTCAGACACTTCACAGATGACACCAAATTGAGCGGGACTGCTGGAGGATAGGAAGGCTCCGTAGAGGGATCTGGACAGGCTGAATCAACTGGTGGAGGCCAACTGTATGATGTTCAACAAGGCCAAGCACTCAGTCCTGCACTTGGGTCACAACACTACAGACTTGGGGATGAATGGCTGGTAAGTGGCCCAGATTACTTTCTACCTGGAGCCTATTTTCTGGCAGCACAGGAAAAGTACTGGCAAAATTAAGCATATACTCTATTCTAATGCTTTCCACTGCTGACTATTTAGCACAAAACCACCAAGAAAACAAAACATACTGGAAGGAAAACTCATCCAAGCAGACTCCTCCCTCTCAGCAGAAAGACAGTCAACATGATCATTGCCTCCAACCTGCAACCAATGCCTTACTGCACTGTTGCATTAAACCATCTGGTTGCAGGGAATAATCTCTGCTGGGAGATAGCAGAGGCTGTGAGCTTCTGCATCCTAGTGAGCCAGGTGTTTAGTCCTTCCCAGCTGGAATATGAAACTCGCCAGAGACACAGCTGCTACCTATCAGACACAGGCTAAGAAACCAAGTCAAACACAGTGGGAGTGGATGAATCTACTGTAATTATTGGCAAACTATTCAGCCCTTCACCTGTGTAGGCTTGAAGTCTGTCAGTCGTTCAACACCCTTAGGTTCAAGCCTGGGGAATTTAATGTTTCTTTTTAAAGTCCTAAGTGCCTGAACAATTACTGAACAGTTTGATTGTCATTTAGGTTATTCTATAATATTTTCTCTTAGAGAAACTCCAAAATCTTATTTTGCTAGCTTGAGTAGAACCAAGATGGACCATTCTTTAACTGATAGCCCTTCGCAGCATGTTTCTTAATATGACCAATTCTGTCTCTATTTATTTTAACAGTCTGCTGGATTCAATTCTGCATTGTCAGGCAGATATACCAAGTAGATGACTAGAAATGTTTGCGATACTTATAAAGCATAATAAGAACTTTTCTTATTTTCTTCATGATGTCATCAGGCTTATTGCAATTTCTTGACAGGTTTGTAAAGAATTAAGTTCCAGAAAATCTGAATCTAGGAAGGTACTTGGCCTCCAAATTTAATTTAAAAATTCCTGTAAAATAGTTTTGCTCCTGTTTTTTCATCCGTAAACAACAAACACTGCAACACTTTCCCCAAAGTAGCACTTAAACATGTGACTTACTTTGGCTCATGATTTTATCAGATTAAATATTTAAAGCTGACAATAAGCTACTGTCAATAATTTCTTAGAAAGCGGAGATTTTATATTACGGTTTGTATTACCAGGACCTCCAATTCCCAGCCTGAGCCTTCCTGATGTGTGGTGCCAAATACACAGCATCTGTACCTCTGACAGTCTCCAACAAATACTACCATCAAAAATTGCTTGCAGCTCACATCTGAGATCCAGTATGAGTTAGGAAAAGAACTGAAAGAGAGTTTTTTAGCATTCTGTTGGCACTTGCAAAATATAAAACCTCTAAATCATTACATTCCCTTTGGAAGAAAACATGTAGATTATTTCAGTTTTCAGTGGCTATGGCAATACCTCAAAGGAGAGTTTAGAATTAGAAGAGCTCTCACTTCATGCAGAGCCAAAAGATGTTTGCTATCTCCTAAATAAATACAGATAATCAGATTTGTATAGTATGTACCTTTTGAATGTTGTTCTGAATTTGTTCTTGTTTGCTAGCAGGTAGCCTAAGGAACGCAAGTGTGCCAAGTCTACTTCATCTCCAGAGGCTGGATGCTTTTACCAGCCTTCTTTTTCTCTATCAGACTGGAAATTAAAAAAAAAAAATCAACATCTTAATCCCACATGAGGGCATGGAATACACCATGATCGAATAGTTACGGCAAACATGGAAACAAATGAAATAATCCATGACTAAATCAGTTACTGGGTCAGCATATCTTAGGGCCAATAGGGGCCCTCTCTGGTACTACAGACTCACATTAAGAGCCAAGGTCAAGATTTTATCTCCTTTATGTGCCTGCAAAAACTAATACATGTGGGAAAGGCTGGTTTTCCTCCCCTTAAAAAAGAGTTGCTCTTGCTTTTGGAAAAATGTCAGAACCTGAAAGTACACCTAAGCAGAGAAACATAAACATGAGCCAGAACAGCTGCAGCCTTGCCTCCTAAGGATCTATCACATGTCAGTTTAACCCTGTAATGTATGGCCAGCTCTTCAACGAGCCAGGCTGATTTCAGAAATGTGTATACATTCCCCATTGTGCCTGATGTGGAAGCTTAATTTTTTCAGACTGCTGCCTGAAGCTCATTTTGTTTGTGGTAAAAAGACTATATCAAACACATCCTGAAAATAAGGTGAAAAATATGCAATGTGATACAGATAATAAAATCCACTATTTTGTGTTGCTTTTATGTATCTATAAAAGGCAAGTGATACTATTTGCATTATATATGTATATATATATGTATATATATATGTGTTTATATATATAATGAATGAAAATGAATATATATGTATACATATATTATATATGTATAAAAAGTTTATAACTGAAGCAAGCACTAAACAATATTCCAGAAATGTAGATATAGTAAAAAAACTTTATTAAAACTTGAGAAGGAGTTCAAAAGAAGTTTGAAAACTCAGACATTGCAGAACACATTAATCCCAGTTGTCAAAGTCACAGCCACGAGTTTCCTGGCAAAATCTTTCCAACTCACTAGTCAACACCTGTCACTACAGACAAACAGCTTCTTGATGATAAATTTTGAAGTGCTAAAGCTAAGAATAAATATACTATGCTCTTTTCAAACCATTACGGCTGAGAGGTTCTTGCTCAGTTTATACTCATCAGCTCTCCTAGTGGCTTCCATGGAAATTAGCTCAAGTAGGGTAAGTAAAGACCAGGTAACAATTTCAGAATAATTAGCATCTTTCAATACTGAATGGCAATGATAAATTACGAACAAAAGGACATGCTCCTTGTCCCTAAGTCCTTCAGTGACTCATGAAGTAGAAAATGTTTTGCAAGTGAGCAGAGAACAGGTGCAAGCAAAGGAAGCAATATGAAAGAATTACTGCATTAGAAAGTTAGGGGAACATTGCAGCTTCCCAGCAGCATAGTAAGTGAAGTTATTACTTCTGCTACCAATAGCATGCTCTATCAGAACAAGATTCTGCCTTCACGCTATTCTTCATAAGTAGAAAACTTCTCAAGAATTTTGGTTCTATAGTTATACCAATGATGACCCAAATCCTAGAGATGCTGGAGACACTGAATTCTCAGGGATCAAGTTATATTCTTCCCTAGGAATTTAGTACCTGTAACATTTTTCACCCATGTTCATGCAGGAAAAAGCAGTCATGGCCCCCACATTTGTAGCTATTTTCCTTCAGGAAAAACATTTTTAAGCCCCCTCATGGAATAAGTAAGAATATAAGATAGTACATTAACTCATTTACCAGATTTCTTTTAACTTCTCCTTTACTTCCACACCAGGAATTCATTGTGTGCTACTAACCACACATTTTAGCTGACAGCTGTTATATTTAGTAAAAATTCCTTGTGATTTATTATTCATATCCTCAGAGATAAATTCCAATGAAGCTCAAGGATTCATCTGAATGGCTTCTGAAATGACATTTCATAGTACAGGAGTGTGTTGAACGTGTTCAGATAAATCAGATTCTATATATGCTCTTAAAACACTTCTAAGATATTCTTTTACCATTAAGATGCATATTATGCAAGACTGTCATCCAACATTATCTTCAGAGGAAAAGTTAGACGCCAAAGTATGACAGATCAACCTGATTATCTGCAAAAGTTGACTAAAAACCCATGGAAGACTAGCAAGATGTTCTAGAACCCAAAGACAAGATGCAGCCTTATCAATCAGAATTAGTGAGTGATGGGGAAGAAAGCAATTCCTATGAAACAAAACAAGCTCTCTATATTCAGAGTTGACACTGTGAAGTGGTGTGAAAAAATTAATGTAATTTTTTTGCTTGCTTTGTCTTTTTCATGGTTTTTCTATCTACGAAATGTTTATCTCTCACCAGTAATTTCTGTGGATGGGATCTATAAGAGTATCATGTATGTACAAAATGGTATCTCATGTTTCTGTCAATGGAAGCCTGCAGAGAAGTATAATTCTGTTCATGTTCCCATGTTTATCATGCTTAAAGGATAGGAATTTTAAAATCTCTGTAAAGGACTTCAGATATTTTTTAACATTCATAGGCCTCAGGTTTATAATATATGCAATAATTTCTTCAGTACCCAGAATAATCTCTGTGTGTGCTCTTCAAACATGCATGTTTGACCTCACTTATAAATATAAAAGCTTTATCTTCTGTCATCATAAATATGGACAAGCATATGACTCAGTTCAATCTTTGAACAAATGTTCTATTATTACTTCCTGCATCTGTGGATGAATCATGGCCCTTGCTCTTCCTTTGCATTGGACAATGAAGACTGGGAATAGCAGTCAGTGTAGTTAATGGTGTAAGAATAAAGAAAAACAACTTTTGCAGAATTGTGGTTTTGAAATTTTCTGAATTGTCACCTTGAATATGGCAACAAAAAATGAACAATGCATGCAATGGCAGCCTGGAGGCTGCAGCATAAGAAATCACAGCATGCATTTTATGCAGATTTCTGTACTTAGGCAGCTTTAGTAGTATCACCAGATACTTACATATAAAAAAAAATAACAATGATAAATTATGTAATATTTGTCTTTTTAATGTTATTGGCATGACACAACTGTAAGCCTCAAGAAAAAAAAATTATTCTTTAGCTACTTATTTCACTAACTTCCTGCTTGAAATTATTTGTATTTTAGAAATTACTCTGTAATTATTCCAATTTGAAAATTTTATGGGCAGAGTGTGTTTGGTCCACTCAAACTTCTTCTGAAGTCTATGGCAGACTATTTTTAGCACTCTATAAACCCAGTCTTTATCAAGCTGTTACTGAATGGTAACTGCCTGAGGAGTATTTGTTTATGTAATTGTACATGCCTATCTACAATTGTATTTCTGTTATAAGCACAAGTCAGCAGAACAATTAAAATGTTTCTAAATACATCACCGAGAATTGTGTTCTTCTTTTATTGGAAATCTATTCCATGTAATTTCTTTAGTGCTATTCACTCCCTGCTTCCTCTTAGATACCTCCATGTCCTGTGCCTGCGGTGCATGAAAAGTATTTTAATTTAGTTTAAAATGTTGACTGTTGGCTGATAATCTCACTTCCCAGAAATATGGTCTAAAGAAGCATTTTTGGGTGAATATATATACTGTCAAGACCAGTTCTACACTGCTTCAGATCCCATCTTTCAGATTAAAAAAAAAATAAAATCTCTGATTCACATGGATTCATGAATAAACCACTTTTGAATTACTTTGGAAATCATTCTGTTTAAAATCAATTGAAAGTTAAGTGTACAGAGCAATGGTGTTAAACCCAGCTCTCCAAGACCAATATATTACCATTAATCAGCACTAGATCATATGCCCCAGAGGATGGAACATGTTTCAAGTGGAGTAAGGTCTGTCAAGCAATGATGAAATTGTAGATAGATAATAATAAGTGAGTATTTTGGGACAATCCCTCCCATTTATATTGTTAAAAGGGAAAAGGTGCAATAGCATCCTGCAGTAGCTGTGGGGTCTCACAATACCTTCATTATGAGAAAAGTGGGCTTTTTTCACCAATCATCTCTAATGTCACTAGTGACAATTCATTGTCTATGTCTAGACAACTCAATTATGAATCTACCTTAATTGCACTGGTCATAATAAGATCAATTGATAATCATAGACTAGTCATAATTACTTCTAAAGAATTTTCCTTTTAATTCAAAATTCATTAAACTGACATAGATGGGAACTTTGTGTAAAGTACTTTTGCTTAATAATGAAACCAAATCCTTCGATTTTGAGAAAGACTGTCTCTTTTTCCAACAGTTTATTTCAGAAATGATGGGTTTGCTTATACTGAACATGTTGTTATCAAGAAGAAGTTAGAAGCAATGTGGTGGATATTCAGAACCTCAAATAGACATTTACAGAAAAAACACTTGTGTTTTTGCCAGAAAAAAAAAGTATTTGAGAGAGAAGAATGTAAAACAACAATTAAAAAAAATCTAGATTCTTTTTGGCCACAGTCTATGTTTAAACAATATCCCTGACCTAAGGACAATCATTAAAGGCACATAGTTAAGAACATTTTTGTTATTATATTATGTTACATTAGATGCTTATCGTGCCCTGTAGAGTAGCATTTATGTTTTTAAGCTTGAGACAAAAGCATAATTTTTAAACTAAAGAAGGCATCTATAGACATCTCTTTTGCTGGCAGAGGTATATTTCTTAATGGAAGTGTCTGATCATGTAAATAGCTGTAGCAGTGAAAAAACTGCTGCAAAGACAGCTACTAGCCAAACAAACAATTCAGCAATCAAAACATCTAAACATGTTGAATTGAAACTCTGATGATTTCTGGAACTAGATGGGAAAATGTAGAGACAGATTATGTCTGTTTAGGAATTAAATTGCCTGAAAAAGTTCTGGAAGCTCTCTAATGAGTGAGAGTGGTGTATTCTCTTTGATTTAATTCAAGCAAGTAGAAGTAGCTATCTGTAAGTATTTATAGAGAATATTATTACTATTTCCTCTGGAGGTAGACTGAAAGTACAAGGATCAATTCTGTATTGATGTCTAGTACCTACTCTTTCTTTCAATGGCAGTATAATTATCTGCTTCTGTTGAGAATATTTCTTTTAATCTTATTATGAAACTCAGTCTAAGCATGAGATTATAAACCCGGTTGCATCTGATTTAGGAAATTAAAATGTCTTTCATAAAGTCACAGAAGGAAAAGTTTAAGCTTAGACAGAAGCCTTCAGAGGGATTAAATTTTAGGCAGGTAAATGTCTTTTCCTGTTCCCAAGAAGTTCTGGAGGTAAAAAAATCCTCTAAAATTCAGACTGAAAAGATGAAGAAATATTTCATTAAGAAGAGTAAAATTAAAGACCCCTTCTCATAAAGCACTCTTTTAATTAATTTGAGTCTCAGTGTAAAAATTCTGGACCGTTACCACAAAATCAACAATAAACTGTAAATCTTAAAACATTAACTTGTATCTCAGTTCTTTTCTTTAAAAATGTATTGGATTTACTTTGAACTTATATTTAAGTTACTATTAAGAGAAGTAAAAAATAATGGTAACTGGGAAATGAGAATGGATTGAAGAATGAAAAGTCCCAGTCAATTGATTGTGCAGATAGTGATTTATAATTTATCTTTTCCAGACTGGTAATTCTCTCTCTTTTCTGGAAAACACGGTTGCCTGACTGAGACCCTTTGTTCATAGAATCACAGAATGGTTGAGTCTGGGAGGGACCTTTGGAGGTCATCTTGTTCAATCCCCTTGCTCAAGCCATCCAGAAGCAGTTGTCCAGGACCATATCTAGATGCTTTTACAGTATCTCCAAGGATGAAGACTCTACAGCCTCTCAACCCAGTGCCAGTGTTCTGTCATCCTCACAATAAAAAGTGTTTCTTGAAGTTCAGGCAGATCCTTTAGTCTGTGCCCATTGCCTTTGACCCTGTAACTGAGCATCACTGAAAAGAGCCTGGCTCTGTCTACTGTAAACCTTCCCTTCCAGTATTTATAATAGTGTTGGGCATGTATGCCAGAGGAGCAACACCAGAGCCAGTACACCAGTGGTCTCATCACCTGCCTGACCAGCACAGCAAATCTTGAGTTGCCTGGTGATGCTGAAGCCAGGTGACTTCACAACTGGATCTGAAAATGTTTTATTAGTGGAAAAGTCACAAAGGCACTTTCAGAGTCTACTACATGAATCTGAAAAAAATTTAGAAATATACTGATGGAAGCAGTCAAGGAGACAAATCCTTTAAACTGGAAAGGTTTAAGCATCTTTGGTTTACTATGGCAAGGAAGAAAAGTTTTTCTTCCATATTATTGGGAAAGGTGGAAAAAACAATTAGAAGCAATGAAAATTTGACAGGAATTAGGATCATCAAATCCAGCCACTGTTCCTTTTTGCAACCATGTAATATAATTATTTCAGAAAATTACTTCTTTTTTTGCTTAAACCTCCTATGCTTCTTACCTGTAGAAGTTAGTTATAGAAGGATTTACAACTTATTTATCATTATCTTTAACTATTGCTGCATAGAAAGAAACTCCTTATAGATTTCCTTAACTTAAAGAGTTGTCCCATCTTTAATCACTCCTACACTTTATTTGTGAATCTAGTTGCCTTCTGTTAGACCCTTCATATAAGATAAATTTTCTATTTCTCTTATCAACCTAGCAACATCTATTGCAATTTTAACTCATCTTTCTTGATCATCAGTGATCAAAGTTTATACTTGATATTGAAATTAACAGAAAAAGATGTGCCTGAAACTGGAATGTTTGGACAAGAAATTCTGAATTAAGCTTTTCATATACATATAAGAAAAGATCAATTATTCTGAAAAAAATGCTGAGACACCAGCTCTACAGAAAAAGGATTACATTATTATTTGTTCTCCCTTCAGCTATGGACAGCATATGGAAAAACTGTGACTAGGACTTAAGCAATTAGTGAGAGGTAAATTAGATGGAAGAAGAATATCAAAGCAAGATCATGGCTGTAATAAAACCAGCTTCCGTAGTGCATAAATGCATCACATGATCATAAAAATGGTGAATACATTGGCACATGGTGGCACAAAATCTGTCAATAGCTCTTAACAAGCTCAGCACAGGTGCTGTTAAGTTGCATATTGTTACAGTAAAAAAAAAAAAAGAAAGATAGTTAAAACTATTTAACTTTTTGACATTCAAGCTGTTAAAGATGATTAAATATAATGTAGCAATAGCTATAGGGCACGTAGAGATCATAAAAAGATGAAAGAGACATGGCATGATAACCCAACAGTGCATCAGCAGTAATGGCAGAACAGTAATAGTCTACACATTCTTCATACAGCTCTCTTGCTGCTCAAAATCCTCTCTGTCATGGACTAGATTAATGAAACTGAGAAGAACTTTATAAAGGTAGCACTTTGCTGCTAAAAACTGTTAACTATCTAATCATTCTCTGACACTAATGCTACCTTTTTACATTGTAAATTCTTTCCTAGAAGAATTCTTCATTTTCTGTGTACCTAGAGACCTTGATTATTATAAATTACTTGTGCTCTATACCTGGTAATTTTGTTTAATCTAAGGTACTTATTCTTCTGTAAGTTTACACGGAAAAAAATCCCACACAAACCAAAATCAGAAGAAAGCCACACAAAGGAAAAGATACACAGGACTAGATTCTGATGGCTTTTACTCTTCCAGCCAGAAAGTTGCAGCCTATTTCTGTGAAATGACTTCAGTTTTCTGAATAACTATCTCTCTCTCAGAAGTTAAATGAAAGCAATATGTCCCCATTGGATTACTTGAAAATAGTCCCCATCACTTTTTCAAAACCTTTTGTAGAAATAATTTTTTTATGAAAGTTCATGAAATTCATGGCATACACGAATTTCATAGATTTCTCAAAAATTAATCATATAATCTTTAAACATAATTAATTCTAATATGCCACTATGGTAAACAAGTAACATTCATAAATCTCTTAAATGTCCTTTAATACTTGCTCAAAATCCGTATAGGTTCATGGACTCTGACATGAGCAGTTCTTTTGACAAGAGTGGAATTACTAGTACAAAGGCACTCAAGAATCCAAGTTTTGCAGTACTGGCCATAAATTCTTGTAATACTAAATCTCGCTAAATACAGAAGGCATTTAAGGGATTGATCTCAAGAATAAAAATAGAGAATCAGAATTGTCTTCTGTGAAGAACTGAATGTCAGCATTTTGTTTTCACTTAATTCTCTCCTAGAGTCAGCATCTATTCCACCATGTTTTTTTATGGATGTCATAATCTGATAGAAGATTCTTCATTTCATGCACTCTGTCCAACCTTCTCTACCCCAGTATTTGACTTTCCTATAAAAGCCTTATTTACATACATTTTTTCTTAGGGAAGCATGTATGTTTGTTCCTTGTGAGAACTCAGCTGCATTGTACATTACTGCCAACTTCAGCTAGAGATGCAGGAATTATTGTGATTCTGAGAGATGGACTGTTGAAGCCCTGAAAGGAACATGGTCTTCCATTAATTTGTCTGTGAGTCCTTCCATAATATAATCCTTTTTTCAGCACCTAATGGCACTTTCTATGAAAATGCTGTATTTTGTCAGGAAAGTGTAAGGATTTTCTTAACTAAGTTATGAATGAAACCTATCCTTCCAAACATTACCACTTTTATATTAAGTTCACAAGCTTTTTTTTTTTTTCTGAGAAGATACAAAAGAAGCCAATTATTTAGTCTGAATTAATATAATCTAAAGGTATTCAGTACTTCGGAATCATTTGTTGATCTGTACTATCTTTATAACAGAATAACCCCGTCTTTCAAAATGAATGCTTACTGAAAGTCTGTGCTATGGCAACATCTCTCTCTCTCCTCCCCTCTCTCCCTCTGCCCTCCCCATCTCTTTGCATGTATATTACAATTACTGCTAATCCAGGCTTTATTCTGAGTGAAAGTTTTTAAAGAATAGAGGGCAAACTGTGAAAAAAGTACATTCTTGTATCATTTTTCCAGTACTGATCAGTAAAACCAGGTTAGCAATTCACAGAGATCCTGCCTTCCTTCCAGAGATAACTATTTAAAATCAGTTGGAAACAAAGTTATGCTTTTCAGCTGAGACTGGAACCTGAACTTCTGGAGTTATCACTATTTTATGTCAATCCATTTTTGCCGTCTATATTTCATGTAATAAATTTTATTGTAAAATAAACTTCCAAATGAACTTTTGCTTTAGAAAAATTCATATCTGAGCTTGCCAAGGTAAAGGTTGCCAGCTGCAGAACATAGGGGCTGTCCAGAATTGAAAAATAACTATATTTATAATATCTTTTTCATGTTTCACAGGTCATAATGCCACTCTCTTTTGCCTACAGCTCCAAAGTTACCACTTTACTTACAGTTTCCTTTTCAGATTTACATTTTTATTAACTTTAAGGTGAAAACCTGTCATTTATTGTGTTTTCTAGAAATAATTGAAGTAGTAGATTGACCAACTAAAAGATAAACAGAGGCCTATTTGGACTGCTGCCACCAGTGAATTCTCCGCTTGTTTTGTTTAGAGAGAAAGAATGGTTTTTTTGTGTCACAGTAGCCGTGCATGTGGTCACCTGAGGTGCTGACTAACTCTTACCATGCAAGAAGAAAACTACATTCTTATTACACATTTGGGGTGTGAGGGGTGTGTGGGTGGGTCAGGGGTTTAGGAGAAATAAATTGCCATGAAATGTGAAGAGCCTGAAGAATATGTGTTGCAGCTTCATTTGACAAGGGACATTTGTCAAGCTGTCAGTTGTACCGATTAACCAAACAACCACACAGTGTCACTTTTTACCTTTCCTTTTAGTAGAAATCATTATTTTAAGTAGCATTTTTAACCAACGCTCGCTGTTAAAGAGTTCACATTGAAGAAGATAAAAAAAACCCCACCCAACCCAGAAATCATTCAAGGTCTGTTTGCATGTATTTCTTGATGTTATTTTTCTTCAGAATTAAGAACTGTGCCAGTTTGCCCCAGTTGCGGCAAGCACGCTCAGTCTTGCATACTGCACAGTTTATATATGAGATACAGAAACACATAGAAAGGTGGTGTTTTCAAAATGGAAAACAGATAACACAGAGCATATTTATAGTATTCCATTATGATTCTTATTGCCTCTTCCTTTTGGTGCCCCATCAGCTGTCACTCCACAGAGAATATAGGTAGGCACTATATTTTCAAATTGCCCATTTGTTATCAGGCTTAATGTCAAGATAAATAGAGCCTGATCAAGGAATGTTATAATTCAACTGCTCAATAAATTAAATTTTTTCCCATTAGATTTCAACAGATTTATGCAAAAAATAGTCCTTTATTACATTACTAGAGCTGATGTCACTTACCTCAGTGTTTAAAACTGTTGAAAAATTACAATTGCAATGAGCCAGCAGCTACCTAGAAGTTGCCTTCTAACAGCCAGCTAACATACATCAATGCCTGTACTAACTAGTCATCCCATAAACCACACCGAGTACCCCTTCTAAAAATTTCTAATACCTATTTTTAGAGACATAGCAATGACAGACAATATAGGTCGTTTCAGAATGCAAGTCTGAAGTTATTTTGACAGTGTTTTAATTTGTTGACCTCAAAACCAGTGGATGTTTCTGAACTAAAGTCAGCATTTCTTTTCATTCTGGCCTTGCTTCTGTACTTACACACAAGAACATTTCCTGCAGGCTGGCATATCTGCACTGATACAAATTTTATAAATCTGTCTAGTGGGTCATCACAGTTGTGACAGCTATAATGTGCAACCATCCTTTAGTAACCATGCATCCCTCCAGCAATTGCAGCAGTAATGGGAACAATAAACAGAAAGAGTCGCTTTCACAGAATCCCAAAAAGTTTTGACTTCTAGTGTAATTAAATGCCTTAAAAACAGGAAGACTTCTGTAAAACAGAAGCTCCAGGTCAGGAGCATGCAACTAGTGTACTAGTGTTCATTTTAAATGGAGTTAGCTGCCTAAAGTATTTTCCAAGCATTCGGGAAAATTTCAGTTTGTTACTGTTGTGAGCAATGTTGGTTTATGAAGAGTCACTCTTGAGAGACACATCAGGTCTGTTGATTAGAGAAATGAGAATTAACACAACTCTTAGCAGCTCTAACTTATCCCATCTCAAACTTATGCAAAGTTGTAAGAATATATTCTCATCTAGCACACTACAGAAGAAATCAATCATATAATTACTTAAAAGGTTATAGCTTTAAGGGGTTTCTCAGCCTCAAGGCCCCTTTATGTCAGAGGCAACAGAATGCCTTCTAGTAAATATTTTACTAGTACACTACGTGCAGTTTTATTTTTTGTCATGAACAAAGTACAATCCTAATTTCTCAAAAGGAATCATAATTCTCTTGTTTACATTTCTGTCACTCAAAGAAAAAAAGTTTTACCTCTCTGCTCTATTTCGTGTTAAGAACAAATTATAATAAATACAATTCCCCACTGATTTTTCTTTCACTTTTTCCTCAATTCTTTCTTGCTTAAAATGCCTGTCACTACTTTTAACAGTTCCTTGTATCTCCAACAAGACTGGCCTTAGGCTGTAGCTTGACAGAGACACCCAGGATACCTTCATCGCTTCATAGGTGGCAGCTGTCACCTTCCTAATGCTCCTTTTCCTGGAAAAAGTATGTAGCTACTCGGACATCCTCTAGGTGTTGTATAGACGCATACAGCCAGGCATACAGCTATATGCCTGTTGTAAAGGCATATAGCCAGTAACATCGTACTGTTACATGATCCATCATTTCTACTGTTTAGAAATAACGTCAAGAGTTGGTCCTTCAGCTATACCAACTTTGTTACTTAGATTTCTGGTACTTTTTATAAAAATATTGAGTTTTAACTACGCAATCATTAACACAGGATAATATATAAAAAGGGTGCAAAATATAGTATTTAAAAGTAAATGGAAAACGCCACATATCAATACTACCTCATATTCCTCATAGCCATCCTTACATGTACCTATACATTCTTGTAAAGACTTACTATGTTATCAAACTTTACAAAAAAAGTGCAAGGACTTCTTGAAGACAATTCAGTCTATCCACCTAATCAAGCATTAAGAATTGAAAAAAACCCCATCCTAAATCATGGCAATTTGTCTGAGACTATTATCAATAATGTTCCATCAGTATTCTAAGAAAGAAATCTCTCCAAAAAAAAAATTTTGGACAAAATAACCATCTTAAATCAGTTCTCTAGAACAAAGTAAGGGAGGTATTTTGAAAAAGAATATAGTCATACTTATATTTTTTCCCACTACTCATGCAACAATCAAATTTGGCAACAGTAGCAGTTGGTTGTCCTTAAAACAGTGTTACATAAGAAATCTCTATTTGTTCGCTCTGCACATATGCAATTAATTATGGGGATTTTAAACAGTATAAATCTTTGTGATACACTTCAAATTTAAAAACATGACAGTGTTAAGGACCCTTTGACTCTGTTCAGAGCTGTTTTGTGGAAGAAGGTTCCTATTATTTAAAAATTTAATACAACCAGTGAACTGCTTATGTTTTAAGGCCAGAGAAATCTCTCTTTTTTATTGCAGAAGTTTATATTTGTCCTAAAGGCAACTCTTTTATTGACAAAGAGATGGTCTAAGCTCTTTGAGATCCCTTCCACCTCCTAAGGGTCTACCAACCAACCAAATGGTTGGTTTTTGCCCATGTTTGACCTGTGAAACAAAAATCCTTGCTGTTTCAATTTAACTTTGAGCTCAACATTCTAATCACTTCCTCTTATTTTAAATGAAAACTGAAGCTGAAGCCCAGTTCTCTGAGTTCTTCTGAGATGTGACTGGCTACAAAGGCTTCTGTCTCCACTCCAGTTCCTCTATATTCAGGCTCGAAATACAGTCACTACTGTTTCTTCATTAAGTAACACTGAGATATTATTTAAGAGTCAATAAAATCCACAATGAAAATCCATATTTGTCCATCTGTGTATTTGGTAAGCACAATGACAAACTTGTCGATTTGATACCATGGGACAAGAGTAAAATCAAAGACAGTGGGATGTTTGTACACAGCAGATTATACTAATTACCTTGCAGGGACAAATTTAAAATCTAAGTATTAACTCTTGTTAATCCCAGGTGGGAAAGATAAAACCTTTCTATAAAGAAGTAAGAATAAGTAGGTTCCACAGAGAAGCACTGGATTTTAACACTTTTTATATGTTTACAGATCTGTATCCTTAAAGGACTACATACCCCCATGTAACTGAAATAATTGCTCAATGAAATAATTCTATAAGTAATGGCTTTCAACAGACACCTGGTACTTCTGTGGATGTCATTCTGGTGCCATTCTGATACCATAGATATAATGTGTTGCCACAACATCATCCCCTCAGTTTTAATAAAAGCCTTAGAAAATAACCCCATTGTACAGCTTCAGGGTCCTTTCCCCCCCCATTAATGAGTTGTATACTACATATAGGCTAAAAAAACCCTCATTACAAAAAACATAGGACACTATGACCTGAGCTACCATGTATTCTCAATTCCATCATGCTAATGAGATTTTAAACACAAATGAGCAGACACGATAGCAGGCACGATCTCTGGACCAGATCCTTGGCCTTTGGCTGTATGGAAGAGTTATTAAAATCACAGCAGTTTAGAGCATCTCAAGCTTTGGCTCATTGCCATTTTCAGAGTCAGGAGATGAAAAGTAATGCCTTACGGCTTCTGTCTTCTTTCTCCAGATCCCATGTCTGCCAAAGACTCGGATCATCTTAATTTACAATCTTGTTTGTGTTATCTTCTTCCTTTAAGCTTTTAATTGGCTTTGGCCTTGTGAAACCTTGCAAAACTCTTTAAAATCTCTTGTATGAGCCCTCTTTTCAGGTGTTTGGAAAAAAGAAAAGAAGTTTAGATTGGTAGGATTGTGCAGTGGATTAAACAACTGAATGTGTCTTTCTTTGTAGCAATACCTGTAGAATGGAAAAAAAGAAATAGAACAACGAGGGCAGGAAGAAGGAATATTACTAAGTTAAGTGATCAATAGAAAAGACAACAACAAAGTTATTGGTCTAAGAATGAGGAATTTTATGTGTTGTATTTATGGACTTGCAGTATTATGTATCTATATACTCCTCATTTACTCTACACCTTTCAGCTGACCTTGCTTGACCTATGGCTTTCACTTCTCATGCCATCTGTATAATATCTTTAATTAGATACACTGAGGTCAAAGATGCAGGCTTTTAAAGGATTAGACACTTAGTTGCATTAGGTAAGATGCACTTTATCTGAAGAGACATAAGCTTCATATTTTACTGAACAAGTGAAAATCAACTGACAGAAGGAAGAAAACTTCCCAAAAGGCAAGTTATTTCATAATTGTTCACTAAGGAATTCTTTTGCCTTTTAGAAAGGATGATGCTATATTGCATCGCAGATAAAATACCAGACTCCACGGATCTGTCTTAAGTGTTTTATCCTGTATTCCAAACACGAACGAGGACTACTTTAACTAACACTAACTTATTTCAGTACTTGATCTCTCAAAACTTTATGACTCTTCCTTTTTTCTGCACTACATCTAATTAAGGGTGTAAGATCCATTGCCTGAAGCCTATTACTATTTCATTGCCTAACAATATTACACTGGTAGTAATAATTAAAAGGATAATCATGATATTAAAGTCCATAGATGGTAATTCTACTCATAAACACATGTGAGTTTTTAAATACATTTACCAAAATAAAATGTATTAATAGTAATTCTAGTGCATTTAAAGTGGGATTAATATACATGTTAATTATGTTAGTCATGTTAATTTCTGAAAAAATTGTAAAGGTCACTTCATTTTTCTCTTTTCACCTCCTCCTAAAAACTTCGTTTTGCCAGCATGCTGTCAGTTGCCATGTAGTTGCTTACTACACTGTTCAGATTTTATTGTGCTTGCCTTTCTGGTTTTTTCAGCTAATATGTTTGGAATGCATTGATATTAAAAACATATGAAAAAAGATCAGTTTACGGATCTGTAATCTGTACCAATCAGGATCTCAGTACAGATTTTTTATCCCAAATTTCAGGTACATTGCCATGAAAATAATAATGAAGTGATATGTTACTGCAATCTACCTTTGAACTGAGAAGCCAGATTGCATACAAAAGAGAAAATGCTACATTTCTTGTCTTCAGCAATGGGAAATATATATATTCTGGTGAGTAAGCAAACATTGGTTACCTGGACTATCCAATTTCTCTTTATTTTGAAAAGTTCTGAACTTGGGAAAGAAAAATATTTTAGTGGAAATGCATGCTGCTTTCCAGGAAAAGATGTAAGAGGCTACATCATCCTTAAAAGACCAACTTTCCAAAATTTATGTGGAAATACGCTCCCTGCTAATCCATTAAATTGGTTTCATCATGCTTTTTATGATACCACATTAAATTCAGGAGCAGGGTTAGTGCCCAGAAAGGTTCAGGGATGAAGCAAGTCTCTATAGTGAGTTTTATTCAAGGGTACGCAACCAAGTTGCATCTTGTATTCAAGATAGGAGACTAACCTTACCTTTCACAGGCCTAAGAAGAAAGAGGGAGCATAACCCAGTGGGAAGCAGCTGTAGCATACCTGAGCTTTCAAAAGACTGAGGCTTTAAAAATAACAGATATAAATTAATATATATATATGAACACAGCCTTTTCAGTTTAATAAAGAAGATTGTAAATGTGTTATTTCATTGTATATTAATAATTCCACTTCCAACCTGCACCATCCTTGAGGTAAAAAATCCTGCATTCAGATTTAACAGACAGTCTCCAAGGACAAGGATACTAGACCCAATATTGCATGCAATTTATTTGGCCTGAAGAAACACACCTTCTACACAAAGATAAGATTTCATTGTTAGTTTTCTTAAAATCTTAATATACATTCATAATCCAAATTGTCCAACTTATATGGCTCATTACCAATAATACAGATAAAACAAATGTACAAAAACTTTCTAATGTTTCTTCCCCTTTTTCGGATGTTAATGCTTCCTATGCTACCTGAGTACTGAAATGGAGGGAAGAAAAGGGCATGTGTCGCGGATGGGGTCATGCACTTCACTCGGAAGAGAGAAGCAACAATATACCTTATTGATACAAAACAGTGAGTTAACAAAGTTCAACAGTAACTGGGACAACAGCTTAACAAGATTCCATGGCAAGGTACACTTGATTATTTACTGCGCAGGGAATAGGTCAGACAAAACCGTCAAGGAGACCCTCCCATTGAGACCTGAGGTTCAGAAAGGACCTCCTTGCATACTAAATCCCTTCTCAGAGGAGAGTTTGGGTGCAGCTGCATTCACACTCACTCCCAGACTTGGTCAACTGTTTACATCTAAAAGATTTTATGTGCACAATCAATTCTTTATATTACTTAGCTAAGATTTTAAAGTTAACATGCTATGAATCACCAAGAACTTGCTGTTGCAAGAGAGATCTCAGCCTCGAGGGGTAACCTTGACAGGTAGGCCTGCTCAAGGTGAGATCCTGGTGTGCAGCCTACTGCCATGCCGGATTGCTCAGCAGGCCCTGGGCTGTCCACTGTTTATGGAGTAAGATGACTGACTTACAGTCATATTTGAATACAGCAAGACATCTGGGCCACCATTCCAGACAGCTCTTGGCTACCATATTGCCATCTGCCCCCCAAAGTTAAGAGTAAGCTGGATACAGCCACCACAAACACCCCTCATGGTTATGGCATAAACTGGGATGGGGGCGGGGTGCTACCTAACAAGGCTGACCTTATTACACTCAGCCCCCAGGAACCCTTCCCTTTGGAGTAGCCTGGCTATGCTGCTCCCTGGCAGGTACGTGCAAGAAAAATTCACAAGATTGCATAGTCTGAAGTGTGTGGGCAACTCCTTCATGAGGAAGTTGTGGATTCCTCTCCCAGCCTGAGCTTAACCTAAAATCTGCAAACTTCAACTGAAGAAGGAATAAAACTTAGGTTCCCTTGCTATGCAACTGTACTTCCTACTGGCTAACAAGCAAGTTCATCATTTCCCCCCCTCTCTTCTGTATCCCAGTAAATCTTTAATTATTCTCTGTAAAGTAAAATGGTTTCAGCTAGCAAGGTTAAGGGAGTCCTACAACTTCGTTATTATACGAGTTAGACTTGGCATACAAGATAGGATTGGTAAATTCAGAACCCTTTAGTCAGGTATAAGAGAGTAAAAATGAATTATCTAACTACCTTTAGCTAAAACGAGAAGGAATTTCTTCTATGTCTCGGGATTAGTCTATTAGATATTCTTTAAAATATCTATTGGAGTTTGCAGGAAGGAAGCCCAAAGCTCTACTTCTACTTATTATATTCCTAGCAAAATGTATTTTAATAAAGTCTGACAATGTTTCAGGCTTATGTAGTCATAGGTATGCATAGGGACAAAACTTCACTTGTAAGGCAATTTTATCATTAAAAAAAATACACAACAGTGAGCTTATGGCATCTCCAGGGTCAGATATTAACTGTAAAAGGACTTGTAGATATTTCATATGTGGGTTTACACATTTCTAGAGGAAGACAGAAATTAATTAATGCCCTGATACACTTCACAAAATTGCACTGAATGGCTGCTGAGATTTAAGAGAGATCTCCAGAAAGCAAATTTTTACCTTCAGAACTATTTCAGGTCTTATGAATTTTCTTACCAATACCAACCAATGAAAAAGTATTAAGTGATGTTCCTCAAATCAAAAGTTTAAACTAAAATATTCAAATGTATACCAGAACATTAACTATTATGAGAATTCTTTTATTTCTTTTCCACTGTCTTGAAACTTTTCCATGCATTTGTGTTATTCCATAGAGATACTAGGACAAAAAGGTACTTTTGAAAAAAGTAACTAAAATTTTAGAAAAGTGGCAAAACTAACAATGCAAGACTTATGATGCAAAAACCCAGTGAACTGGAGATGTAAAACTATGTTCGTAAAAACTAATCACATTTCTAAAATGTGGGATGTAAAAGTAGTTTATGCATTTTTGATGACTAAGATATAAGGTAATATTACTGAAATTGCAAGGTCTTATTTTAAATACTTAGAATTTTATTATTGAAGTTGAGGCTTTGTCAATTAAGCATACTTAGTACTATTAAAACTGCTAGTTACATTATGCAGTAAAGCTTCCCATCCAACTTGCTCCTGCCGAAAGACTTCTGGTCGTGCAGGTCATATGCTTCATGCAGCACAAACCAGATGCTTCTGTTCACAGTGGGAAAAAGAGGTTTTAAGAAACTGAAGTTATCTTTAGAAAAGAAAAATAGAAGGATGTCTCTCTCTCCCTATGCTCTTTACATGCCATGGGAACTCTACAACTCTTGGATAGGTTCAGATGAGTTTTGTCTTTGCATAATAGTATATTATTCCTGCTTCTCTTCCTTTCCCTGCAGCCTATGATCCTTCATATCCAGACCAACAAGAGTATGGGCTTTTCTCTACCTAGTATTGCCACGTTTCTAAAAAGAAGAGGAATGGCGCTGAGCAGGAAGGTGCATTGAGTTTTGCAGAACACTGGCTTGCTTCAAGTGCAGAAGGTAAGGCTTGAGGTGTGAGGAGATTACATACAATCAATCCCAAATTAAGGCCATAAGGCTACTAAGCAGTGAGCTAGAGGAAAGACTGGCACGCTGAATGAAAGAGGGGATTAAGCTTCTCAGTAAAAGCGAATTGCTACTTTGTGTTGAATAGTTAAATAATAGAAGAGTGGGAAAGAAGACAAGAAAAAGGTCAGCCCAGAGTTCAAAGATCATCCAGAGCAAGGGTCTCTCTTTCTCTCTACTGATAGAAATACATTGTCTCTGGTAAGTAGAGACTTCAGGCTTCTACCAGTCATGAATACAGTCAAAATTGGGAAACAAAAGTTGACTTTTCTCACAGGGGAACAATGAAAAGCTCTGTCAGAGACAGGTTTCCCATCTTCTAAAGAACTGACTTCCCCAGAAGAATAAATAAATGGAGACTAGTAATTGAAAAGAACTTATCAGATTCCCAGGCAAATACTTCTCCTCCCTTCCTCCTCAATACCATGCAATATCCTAGAGGTTCCCTGTGAAAAAGAGAGCTGCCTGTCCCTTACACTTCTCCCAGCAAACAATTTTTATGCACTGTAGAATATTTTTCTGATTATTCTTCTGCTGTTCACAGTGATAATAACACAGTAAACAGAGAACAGGTTTCTATTAGCAACTTCACACACACAGACATATCTTTTTGTGTCAGGATGCAGCCACCCTTCAAATACAGTGTTAAGCAAACCAACCCAAATTTCAGGGGAGTCTGATACCTGTAAGTATCAGGAGTTCTGTTTCAGACTTCATACAAATCCAAAGCTTTTAATATGTCTTTGCATGTTAGTCTATCAAGGGACTTAGTTTACAGTACTTTCAAGAATGATTTGCATCTACCAAGTCAATACTATTTTCTTCAGTTGCAGCAGTTGTCTTGAAGATCCCCTACCCAACTAGCAATGAGATCTGCATATTCAGTGTGCCTGAAATAGTGAAATAATCTCTATCAGACTACAGTTCTACTCCCCTAACTAATAGGTTAACCAATTTTGTGTAACCAACCTTTTGGAGTCCCATGGTGATCAGTTCTGCTCTATTGATGCTACAGATGATGCTCCATTTTATTTATGGAAGCTCATTGAAGAAAACTAAGTTGCACAGGTGTAAATAGGAAATGTTTACAGACAGGGCTTTTAGGGTCACTTTGAAATTGTGACAAGACTGAGGAGGTAAAAAAGGAGCAACTCATAGTTCACTATTTTTCAAGTAAGATTTGATAGAGGGTCTTCAATAAATGCTATATATGCATATTAAAAAACACAAGGACATCGTACAGTTGTTTTTAAATTCAGTTTTATAAAAGAAATTATTTTTAAGATTCCTACCAAGCAACACTCTTCACATGCTCTTTCTGAACAGTGAGTTAAATCCACACTCATGAGTGAGTTAAATGCACTGGGCTACACTGGTGTAAAACTCAGAGTATTATAGTTAACTGTTTAAAAATTGGCACTGTGTGCACTTGTTTAGTTGTGATATGTTTCTTTGTAAATATGTGTATACACACATAAAAAATAATTATTAAAATAAAAATGAGATAGGATCCATTTATTATAGACTGTGTGACTAAGAAAAAAAAGAAGCTAATCCTACTTTAGTATTTATTAAAAATTGTACCTTTTAATTTCTCTCTTGCACTTTACAAAATGACATAATTCTATCTAGAAAAAAAGACAACAAACTGATTTGTGTTTGTTAACTGAAGTAGCCAAAATATATAAAAAACTGAGATCACTGCTGTTCAAAGGACATTAGGATAATCAAAATGAACTTAAAATCAGGATTTTTTGCTGATAAAATTCTGGATTTTTTTCTTTAAACCATCTGTCTGTCTCTGAATTGGTCTGTACTGTCAAGTTATTAGGGTGGATCTGTAAGTCATTCTACTCTTTAATGAAATCTTGCAGTTAGGAACACAGAGAATCCAATTATCTCTCACCAAACAAATACGTTGTTAAATCCAGAAAAAAACAATTGTGATTAAAAAAATAGAAACTCTGAAGAGTCAAGTCACAATAGTTATGCAGTGTCAAGAGTATCTTTTTTGGTTGATCCTGTGTTTGGTCCCATTCCACATGTGCCATGCAATAAGGTTTTATGTTCACACACTGGTTGTTCTGATCTGCCACGATGATTACGAGACCTGGATCCCAGCTAGGAACATGGTACCATGACATAGCCCTATGTGTAAGCACATTCGTGGGGTTTTTTTTCCCTACAGGATAACTGTTTTAGTCATTGCAAAGGGCTGACATTTTTTCCTACCCTTCTCTTCTTGATAATTTCCTATTTCTTGATAATTTCCTAGGTCCCTTATAAACTCCCGTATTGGGTTTTCATAGCAAGGTTTTTGTAGTGGGGAGGCTTCAGCAAGAAACCTCTAGAAGCTTCCCTGGTGTCTGATGGAGACAATGCCAGACAGCTCCAAGACGGACATGACACTAGCCAAGGCTGAGCCCATCAGCAACACTGGCAGCACCTCTCTTTTAAGAAGGGGGAAAAAGAAAATTGCAGCAGAGCAGCAGCCAGAGAGAAGAGTGAGAATATTGGTGCCAGCAACAGCACCAATGTGCAGACACCAAGGTCAGTGCAGCAGGAGGGGGAGGAGGTGTTCAAGGTCAGATTGGATGGGGCTCTGGTTTTACGTTAGCCCTGTATAGGTGGTTTTGACTGTGACATTTTCAAGTGCAACAGGAACAGTCTTTTAGTTGATATTTGTACTGCATCATTTTATGGGCATCCTGTATGTCAAATTCTAAATAACTTAGCTGGTCTAGTGGAAGGTGTCCATCTCCATGGCAGGAGGGTTGGAATTAGATGGTCTTCAAGGTCCCCTTTCAGCCCAAACCATTAAAAAAAATAAATTAGAACTAATGTTTAATTTTCACCAGACAACCATTGACCTTCCACAATATCTGATCTTCAGAATTAAAAAAACCTTCATAACTGATTACATATGCCTTCAACAATAGAAAAAAATAGCTAATAAAAAAGCATATATTGAAAACTTCTTCTCTGAGCAATATTCTCAAATTCCTACTGATGGGATAAAAAGCTACCTTAATTACTCTATTAGTCACTTTTTTTTCACATTTCCACTTTTTGTTGTAGTAATTTTCACTTTCACAGATACTAGAACAAAGCAAGAAAAAAGAAATACAAAATCAAATTATATTTTTTTGCATTGATTAGAAGTCTAATCAATAATGAAATATTATGTAGCAGGGATTGTGATATTTATCAGTACATTGCACATCAACTACTGAAGTGAGGTTTCACTGGTTGTATTGGAAACAGTCCTCAGAAGTCAACAGCAAAACTTCTGTTTATTTTGATAGAAGCAGAGCTGATCCCATGCTCAGTGACTTGCATCAGAAAATTATCAAGATTGTACCACAACACTGCTACCTTGTGGCATGACATAAAGCAAAATCATTATTGCTTTCGTGACATGCCTCTCCCTTCACTAACAGGGTTGCCATACGTGTCACGTCATCTTACACTTGAAGGTACGATTCCCTTTCCATTGTAAGCCTTTACGTCATAATTAGTGGAAAGCTATACCCATTTTACTCATGTTTACTCCAAAGTTTTAGAAGATGATGCCAAATCACTTTTCCCTTACAGTTCCAATTCATAATGTTTGTAAAGATGCTAATTATCTCACAAAATTTTGTAATGCTGATGTTAGGAAAATGGATAAAATTTTCCATTAATGACCTGAACAAGTTTGGAACTAGTTTGTAAATCACAGATAAAAATACCCTTCCCTACTCCACTATATGTATGTCTCATTAGTTTATGGATCTAAAGCCCTCCAGGGATTGTCACTCACAAATCCATCTAATGTTTATGAGCTCTAAATTTTGCATTTGGACCTCCAATTTATGGAAAATCATATAGATAGAAAACTCCCTAATGCCTACAAAGTTCTAGGTTTTAATAGAGAGGGCAGAAATAGTATAAGAATAATGTTTAATATAAGCATGATGCTTCTCACATTAGTGGTAAGCTAAATGTAACACGTAGGAGGAAAGACATTCACTATATTTCAGATAACTGTAATAGTATTCCTCCCAGAACTGTTGGCTTGTAATGATACAGAGTTTAGTATGGTTGTGTGTTAATGCCATCCAGTTCCTGTTGAAGACGTTTCTTTAATGGAACATTGTCAACACAACCAGGTGAGGATCAGCTATTTTCTAAATTGGTAGCTCTAAACTTTGGGGACCAATGGGGCACTGCCATTTCCCCAAATTTTTACAGGCCACCACATATAAGCAATAAGTTTCTTTTAATTGCAAGCCCTATACAAACAGGCCTACCATAAATATACAATAATGGCAAAAGTTAAGCACATATTACTCCAAAATTCAAACCTACATAGAAGACTGAAAATGCTGTGCATTTATTACTATTCTATCATCTGAAACTTCTATTAAACATACAAAAAATTAACCATTCTTTCAGTTTTCCACAGCATAACACATGGTGCAGTTGATAGATCCTAACACATGTAAAGAACTACCCTCTTTTTTACTGATACTGATACTATTGGGCATATAGTCCCTCAAAACAATATTGAGGTATCTATGAAGTAAAATATAAAATTGATTTTTTCATCCAAAAAAGAGAGCTATATTCTAACAGAATGCATGAGGCTACAATGTAAAGTTTGGGAAACTGAACTGGAAATGGAATTTTCCCAAGAGAATAGATTTAGGAATGGATAAGAAGATAAGGGATAGGTATTTAGCAAGACCTTGTAAAGGATGATTGTCAGCAGCAGTGTCTTAAAATAGTGAATGTGACATAAAAATTCCCAGTAGACACTCCAATTCTGAAATTTGGGTAAACTAATAATGCAGTTTAAACTTAAATCCACCTGTCCTGGCCAGAGGAGTTTAGAGAGAAAATAATGTCTCTACCTCATGATTATTTGGGCATTAACTGTATATGAGATGCTTTTTCCTATCAAATAAAACATTCAAACTAAATGGGAGGACCTCATAGAAACTATTTATCTGAGTGGTTTTTACTAGAAAGGTGATATGTGTCTTAGGTCTCCTTTATGTTTAAGATCATAATGTCTGTTATACTCCCTTTACTCATAAAGATACAACTGAGTAGATATTTCCTGGATGATTAAAGTCCTTCTTTTTATTTTTCTTTTTTTTTTTTTTTAACAGAGATTGAATTTTTACAGGGATTATTTCATTCACGCAGAAATTATATGACTGGTAAACTGCAATATATCACTTGTATTCTCAGTTCAGCTCTGTGAACCAGAAGATAGATGCTTATGTTATTGTTCCGCCTGCTCTGTGTTAAGATGAATTCAAATATAGTATTACTGCCCTGATAAATATATTCTGAGTTGTATAACATGCATAATATACACATCTATATCATAATTCTTTGAACTAATACTGATGCTAGTGGATTAGGTGTTTTATAAAAGTAGTATTTGTAATAAAACTTGCTGACACTAGCAACCTTACAGCAGATGGGGTTTTACAAAGAGCACATAATGATGATTCATTGCAGTAAGTACAGGTGGATCCCTTAGATCTTCTTTCAGTTTAGTTTGTTCTTTGATTTATACAGTGATTATCTAGCTACATAATTATTTGAAAAAGCAAGGAAAAGTGATGTCAACCATCTGCTAACGTACCAGTAGATACAAGGAAGCTTTATCTTTCGGAAGGAGATTCTTTTCTGTAATGCCACTTCCTGATGTGAAATTAAATACCTGTAGTTTTCACCTGATATGTTGTCTATTGTTAAGCAAGAATGTGATCACTGACTGAGAAAATACATTCAAAAAATGTGGGGAAGAGTGAGACGGTTTAATGATTAACATACTGAACTGAGTTTCAAAACCTGGGACTGCTATTCACAAACTTCCTACATATCCCTAAGCATGCCTCCCTCTCTGTCTCAGTTGCTCTGACATAGAAATAAGGCCCATACTGCCCATACTTCTGTTGCCTTATGCACCAGAAATACTGTGGAGAAAAAAAACCTCCTAAATAATTGATAGATAGGTTAACCTTCAATAAATTATACTTTGCCGTGTTGATCCTACTCTATCTCCTTATATAAATAAGTAAATCAGTTCCCTCTAATAAACTGCAATTACTTACCTAGAGGGTAACACTAGGAGGAGTTTTGAAAGTGTTATTACGAGTTTATACACTCTTTGCATTTTTGTATTCAGACTCCCTGTTCTTGAGACCTGCTTTTAAGTTTTGAAGCAATGGAAAGTTTTCTGTTGAGCCTCAGTTCCATCAGTTCTGCTACAGACACTCTTCCAGCCTTCTCCTAATCCCCAGCTGGCCTGCAGGAATAAAAATAAAATTGAAAGCAAGCACAAAGAAGGTGAGCCCAGGGAACATATGATATAAACTATGCAGACCTGAGTTTTGACTACCTGAGTGTTGATCAATTTTCAGTTCAATCACACTAGCGGTTTCCCAAAGCATCTTCTGCCCCCAAAATATCTGAAGTCACCTATAAAAACAAACTATAACCGGAGGAACATCTGAAGCATATGTTGTTTTTCTGAGAGAAGTGGAAGATTAAATATGGGGGTTTTGCAGACGCTTGTTTCACTTCAACAGATTCGTGCACTGTCTTTGGTGGAGTAGCATTCATGGTGTCTGTTTCTAGAGGGAAAGTATTAACAAACATTTTTTTTTCCAGATTAAGCACCTCTAAATTCTTTCCCTACTTATCTTTTACAAGAAATTTTAAAAACAGGTTTGAATTTATTAAATGGATCTTGAAGATCGAGCTTATTTCATGAGTATGAATACCATTTTTTCAGATTTTATATACAAGGCAATAATCAACTGAAATGAAAAGGATTTAACTCATTGCTAGCTTACTAACACTGATGTCACTGGATCTAGCTCCCAAATTACTACAGTGGAACACTTTTCTGTTTCTGATTGACACCCTGTATTTCACTCTTTTATCTCAATGTAGAAGTATATTGGTGAATAAAATGATAAGTCAATCACAGATGAGAGATTTTATCTGAAGACGGAAGGAATGTTCATGACTTTACAGTTAGAGTAATGTGTAAGAAGAAATACATCTATCTGGAAGAGTTTTACCTAAATTTGCTCAAAATCTTGACAGACTTCATTCATATAAGACTATTCAGGTTACCCTTTTAAATCTAACTTTGTTTTTAAGAAATATATTTTATCGTTTGTTTAAAATGTGTTATATGTTTAAGAAATAATGTCCTATTAATAACCAGCATACTGCTCAGGTCAACAGAACCATATGTTTGAGGCCTATAGACAACAGATGGGGCAACTGGAGCTAAAGTTAGATCAAGTTTGAGGGTTTACCATGTTAATTTCAAATCTGCCGAAACTCAGACGTAAAAATAATTAAATATTTTTACAATAATTAAATATCTTCTACTGCTATTATAAAACACTTGAAGTTCTACTGAAACCCTCTAATGGAAGCCCTCATCAAGAAGCAAGTTTGAGAAAGTATATTAAAATTTCTGTCTATACCAACAATTACTTTCCAAGTATTCTAACTACAACTGGTAGTGTTCTTAGGTAGCATTTCTTATTTTGAAGCACATTTTTTCCTCCTGGCTGATAAACAAGCATCATGATAACATGCTTCTGCTACCAAAGATTTTACCGTAAAAATTATGCCGATATCCCTACTTCCTTTAATCCTTGACCTCATAATATATCCTTTTATTACAGTATAATGAGCCCACTTAAGCTGGAAGTATTGCCAGCTTTCCCAGGTTTAATAATAAAAGATTTGCACATAATATCTACATCCCTAAGTTATTTAGAATTTGATGTACAGGATGCTCATAAAATGATGCAGTACAAATATCAACTAAAAGACTGTTCCTGTTGTACTTGAAAATTTCACAATCAAAACCACGTATACAGGGCTAACATAAAACCAGAGCTCAAAATGGGATTCCAGCATATGGCTAAATCATCATGATAATACCATATTAAAATATTTATATGTTTATTTTTGCATTAATCCATTTCAGGAAGAAAATAAGAAGTTAAGCTGAGGAGGGAGGAGAATAAATGATGAAGTTGAAGGATGAAACTGAAGTAAATTATCTGTATGGAGGGGAACTGAAGGCAATGGATGAAAGCAGCATCAGCTGGCACAGGGCACAAAAAATCTAGTTAAAGCTGTTGAGAACTCTGAGTGAATCCTTCATAGAATTCTCAGGGCTATTGCCTCCAGCTGACAGTCCTGTTTCTGCTCAGAAGACTAAGTATCAACTGTCTCTAAAGCCTCTCCTTTATATCTCTGGATCCATAAACAGTGTGGTCAAGTGGAAAAAACAGAGTCCTGGAATACAAAGATCAGCACTAAGTTACTGGTCATTGACTGCATAAAGACTTGGACACAGTCAATTTTCTCTCTCACATCTGGTAGGTAAGTTCGAAGGAGAAAACCTGGTACTCTGATTCACTCAGGAAAATGAAATAGAGTTAAATCTTATTACTATATATAAACAGGCAAAAGTAAAGGCAAAAGAGTGCCAAAATTAAAAGGGTAAGACTAATGCAAAAAAGCTTCTTAGTGTTCCACATTAGAAAAAAAAAAATATTTACCAAGTCTCATTAATTTGTACAGTAATCTTCCAGGCTCAGCTTCAGAATTCCTCTTCCTCATGGACTGAATGTTAGGTCACATGGGACTGACAAATATAGAGCTCTGCTGCCAGAACACCAAACATCCAAATCACTAAAATCCTGAGTCTGACTTAAGCAATAATTGGAATTCAAAAAAAAAATTAAAAATATGTAAATTAGTTATTTATGTGGAATGGGGTTTATCTTCCTTATTTATTAAGCAAATATCTCACTTCCCTACAGAAATCCACACTAAGTTCATTTGTTGATTGATTTTTTAGGTTCATGGTAAGCACAAGGTCACAGGGAACTCAGTGCAAGGATAGAATTTCTTCTAGGAACACAAGGCATCTTCAACATAGAGTTTTAAGTCATTATTTATAAAAACCGTGTACCCCTGTTGTCATTAAAATGTGCATAAATTAATTCCTCTTTACTGATGAAGAAATTTTTTGAATAGCAGTTCAATGGAGACAATCTACATCCTGGAACATTATTTGCATCAGTTCCCTACACAGGAATGACCCTGCATTTGTGTTTACAGAATGCCTGCATTACACATAAGTCCATGCACTCTAGTGCCCAAATCTCAGCTGTCCACCCTCAGGCACAGTCCAAACTGAGTGAATGGGCAGTGTTTCTTACAGACCAAAGCCAAAATCTTGATGTTTCAAATTCTCCAGGGGGATGCAGAACAACGCATTTGTGCCCCTTAAAACTACTAAGACACCTATAATATTGCTTACAGATTATGTCTATTATACTGCTTTAATCACAACTGTCTGAAATTGTTTTGCCTAACCTGAGCTGTCATTCTACTAAGTCTAATTTACAAAACATTTCAAAAAAATGTATCTATAGGCAACCAGTAAAAAAAGGGATTCATCCATAAATGCACGGCATCATCTTTGTAACGAGACTGCTACTGCAAATAGCAGTAGCAAAACAATTGTTAATGATTCCAAGTCTGCATCACACACAGTGATTGTATATTTAAAGTAATATCTTGTAAAGTACTATTTTGTTTTTTGGTGTGGACTTCCATTAGGACTTAAAGAACACAGTTAATTGTCTCAAAACACTGTAAAAGAAGGAAATTTGCATAAAATAAGCCACCACAACAGGAACTTTAGATAAGAGCAGATGGCAACAACAGGAACCAGGCCTAGTAAGGCAGATCTGAGTAACCTATCTGGACAACCATTCCCACTGTGGAAAACTGTGAGAAAGGAAAGCATTAATTCCAGACCTAAATAAAGGAAAAGGTTTGAAATTAGAACACCAGACAAAATATCACTGTGCAAGCTGTGGGAAAGAAAACAACAGGTTACACCCATGCCATCCCAAGTTGTGAGAACATCTGCAATGCCCTGTGAGTATTGAGGACTTCAACTATATAAAACTGGTACTCCAGAAGCACGACTTTGGGACCCTCATCACCGAGACCAGAAGAAGAGGGGACACTGTTGGAATCCATGTGGTGGTATCATCTTTATCTTTTTACCTAATCTCTCTCTCTCATTCTCTCTCTCTCCCCTGTTCTCTCTCTGTCTTCATATTTCTATCTCTCTCTCTCTCTACATCATATTTACTGTTAAATAACATCTGTACTATTGACTTAGGCATATGGTCTCACTTGCACCTTAATTCGGGCAGAGGCATCTTTTAATAATCAGATCCTAACAACACTGTATTTTCCAATAAGGCATTTCTATGGGGTAAGCCCATGATAGTCCAGCTGCACACTAATATTTGTACATTCTACCTTTTACCTTAGAAAAAGATCACAGAATCATAGTATGGCTTGGGTTGGAAGGCATCTCAAAGATCATCTAGTTCCAAATCCCCTGTCATATGCAAGGACACCTTCCATGACACCAGGTTACTCAAAGCCTTATCCAACCTGGACAATGAACTATATATAAGTGAACTATACATATATATATCTCCAAGATATCAAATGAAGATAAGCATAGGGTATATCACATTTGATCATCAAATAGTAAAGATGTAAATTTCTTAAATAATAAAAATGTGCATAACTGTTTTTTATCAATTGCTGTTTTGTTTCCAGTCTCTGAGAATGTAAAATTTCATTCAAATGAAAATTATCATGATTTCATTCATAAAAATGAATCTGTGAAAATATACTGTACACTGTACTGAATTTAGCTTTTATTCATATAATAAAACCTAGAGAAACTACTTAAAGATTTTGCTTTCAGAGAAATATCTCTGTGGCAATAAGCTTAAAAAACTCCTTGTTCAGACTGCTTTGACTATTTTTAGCAGCAGACCTTTGTATTTACTAGTAAGACAATTTCCATTAGAGCTGATGACAGCTAAACACAGAATAAAAGCTTTACATTTAAGTATTTCAAGGTGTAATAGCACCTTCTTTAAAACTGCTTTGGTATTTGGAAGTGACAAAAATGCTCTCATTTCCTGGTCTCCTGTGCTTCATAGTAAGAGACTGATATACATTCTTACTTGCTGCTTTTGACATTTCATGTGTACTGAGCACAATCCATCCTTGCAGAGGATTACAGGAGTTTTTATGTCCCTTTCAAACACTGAGTTTTGTGTTCTACTGAGTAGCAATTGCAGCACTCTCACTCTATTCAGCTAATAGAGACGTGTTTTCTTGCTGTACGTAACAGCTGAGCTTAGAAACTGAATTATGAAATTTCAGTTTATGAGGAGATATGTTACAATTTCTGGCAGAAAAGTCAGCAGTATCAAAAAGATACCATGCTATTTTAAAAAAAAAATTATGTGTGTGGTACATAAAAGTCCATTAGAACATTTGATTTTTCCTTTTTCCCCTTTTGACAGATACAATTTTCATTGAGAAAATGATCCCACAAAGAAAAGAGATGGAGATGAATCCAGTGATTCAAGAATGTTTAGGAAATGACTTGTGCAATGGGAGTAATTCATATAAATAGGTCCTTAAGGAAAAATCCTTAAAAACATCCATATGTTTCGAAAGACATTATTAAGACCTATTACAAACAAAGTTGGAACCTTAGGAATTTTTTTAAGGTTACAGCTTATGTTCTTGTGAAGAGAACTCTCACTCATTTCTAGTCACTTCTGATCTTTATTGCCATATGTTTAGTGTCCATTCTCATCTAGACTATATGAGCAGGGGAATTTCTTTCCATAGTGGATAGAACCTTATCTCTACAGAAGGGAACATTAGTGCACTTGAGCTTTGTACTTTCCTTTCCCCAACTTAATTTGTAACCTTAGTCCCAGTTCAGTTAAACTGTAAGGCATCCTAGATCAATCCCCTTATGAATACAGATGCACCATCTTACATATTTCAAAGCATTCAATAGCTGAGGTACAGAAGTGGGAAATATAGTATATATTTGCATGGAACCTATCCTTCAGGAGGATTCTAACTTCCACAAAGACCAATAAAAGTGAAGAATTTAAGTATGTTGTTTGCCTCAGGTCCAAAAAGTTAAATCACGACTTCAGTGAAATCTTAGGGAATTTTGCCAAAAATCTACTCCAAGTAAAAGAAAAGCACTAGACTATCCACTAAAAGATAACTTCCACATGCTGCAAATGCCTTACCTGCTGAAATCATGCTATATCAGCATTTTTTTAATGTCTGTTTTTAAGGAAAACATGACAGCAGGTTTAAGTTATACAGCTGAAAAATGAGTGGACATGCAGGCGTTTTTTTAGCACACTATGATTTTAAACTTTTATTCTTATTTAGTTCTGACTCTTTCAAGGAAGTACAAGATTACACTAACTGTAAAGTAGAAAGAATGTAAACCACTATTTTTTAAAAAACCAAACAAAACAGGGAAGACAGACATCTGTCAGGAATGAATTTCGTATGACTGCCCTTGATTTGGTGGAGAATGAGAGAAGACTTGACTGAATAGCCACTTGATGTCCCTATTTGTATTTGTCTACAGTCATTGTATTTGTCTATGATTTCTATGAAAAATAAAACAGTGACGCAAACTTTAAGAAACTGTTTGTAGTCATAATAATACTTCTTTACATCTGAAAAGCAGCTGTTCTAGTATTTAAATTACCATCATAAGGCCCATTTTTTCAAGAAAATGTAATAAAAACATCATCAAAAGTCACCTATAACACAAAGGTTTTCCCTGGGAAAACCTGTTTCCATTACTTAAGATACATTACTCTTGAGTGTGTGTATATGAAGGTGTTTATATTCACTGAATAAGAAATCTTTTCTAATTCTGTGGCTGAAATACCTTGCAAATACATTAACTCTGTTTTCTTGCATATTTGCACACAAATATAGGACAAACTTTGAATTTCTTATAAAGGTACATTCTTCTAATTTCCAGAGAGACAGAGTAAGCCACCCAAGCAGAGACTGTGGGCAACAGTTGCATAATTTATTATATGTCATCAAGGGACACATAATAATGTAATAATAATGTAGGGAAGAATAAAGTAATATGTAGAATATAATATAATATAACGCAATATAAGTGATATAATATACCTATTATATCTTGAAATATTTTTAATGATTATTTACTTATAACAACTTACTCACTGGAACATTCTATTCTATTTAAAAAAGAAGGCAATAATGTGATTAATCCCATTATGTAAGGAGTTTCCTTATCCAAACCCACAATTAAATGGCCAATAGTAGTCTTGTTGGACTGAAAGATCTTGTTTGAAAAATACTGCTAATATTTGTCAGATTCAGAGGTCCTTATCTAGTAGTGAGGGATATTTAGGTGTGGAAGTTAATACCAACTTTTTAGCCACTGCATTACTGAAGCTAGACAATCTAGAGGTTGACATAAAATTCCAGTAAGTGCTCAGAAGCTTTCAATCTGTGACCTCATTAAACTCAGGATCTTAGGAAATTGTCTGAGCTCATAGTAACAAAGTCTGTCTCTATTCACAGGAAATGAAGGAGAAAAATCTCACCAGCTCTGTCGCATATGCCAACAACTTTTAATGCAGGTTAAACTGTAAGCAAATCAGTTCTCTGCCTGATTTAAAGCTTTTAATTTCTTTCAGAATTCACACTAGCCTGAGGGGATTTCACAAAAAGGCAAATTAGAAATCAGTGCCTTATCAAGCATAGAAGACAGGAAGGAGAAAGAGGGAAGGAGGAAAAGAGAAAGGGGAAGGAAAAAATGTTACCAACTAGCTCTGTGAATTTTACATTAGATGAACAATGTCTAGTATACAAATGCTTTGGGGAAATACTTTTATCAATGCATTTTTAAGGCCTATTAGCATAATTTATTTTTTCACACATTATTACATGGATCAGGATTGCTTGTTTTATATGATTTATTTGTAGTACCGAGTATAAGTTGAGACAAAATATTTGATCATAAAGTTGAAAATTGTCTGAAAATATAAGCAGAGAACAAAGTAATATACAGCCTAAGTTCCCATTTCCCCACTTTACAGTCATCTTTCTATCAATATAGTTCTTAAATGGAAAGTAATATTTTGCTTTAACTATTGATGTAAATCAAGTAGTAGGTCAGAGTAAAAAAAACCTCTATATTTCTTTTATTACTAAAATACACAAACACAATTACGTATGAACTATGAAAAAAATGCTTACCAAAATACCTAAAAGATGTACCTTAAAGCAGCAACCTATAAGGAAAAATTCTAGGGAAGACTAAACATGTCTTCAGCATGTTTTGTGTTCCAGGATTTTCCAGAGCGTATTGGAAATGTATCCAATAGCTATTTTATAGTTGTTATAACTGTGTGGTATTTTAATAGATAGACCCAACAATGTGGAGGTCAATACAAAATGAAAAAAGAATATAGAATTAATTTGTCAAACTAGTTGAAAACTGATCAATGAACAACAAAAAGAATAGTCCTGGATTTTTCAAACAAGAGTTTTCTGCATTATCCTGCAAACTTTTGGGAAACTTGTTGAGATATAAAACAATAAGGTGCCTCAAGATTCCTCTGCCATGGCACGTAAAATTTCAAATCTTCTATTGATTCTTCTTCTGTGACTCTGAAACACGTGTGTCTCTGACTAGGAACAAATGCAGATCACTAAATAAAATTTTGTTCTCACTACTCTTTAAGACCATAAAAAATTGAAAGGCAGAGGTCTCTTGGCAGGTATTTACATCACACTGTGAACAACATTAATAATTTTTCATAGTTAAACATGCATTTACAAAATAATTGCCTAATTTTATTACACAGAATATAACTTTTGGTACCTTACAAAAATATAAAAAGCTCAGTGAGGTTTACTATTTTACAAATATCAGCTTTCACCTCCAAGATCCTTTTGTAGTAAAAGAAAATAGAAAAAAAAAGCTGCAAAACCAACGTTACGCTTTGAAAAGTCTTTTTCTTCACATAAATTGAATTGGAAATCTTCTGAACCGTTTGGTGAAATAGCACCAGGGACAACAAACATCTTAATTTCTGAGTAAATGAGAGACATACCAAAAATATTACCAAAGATTAAATAATGTGACTAGAAACATGAACTTGAAAGTATGTTCTTTGACAATGATGCATTTTCAGGTCTAATTTACAAAATATTTTTTTATTATATTAAGATTCTTACTGATTGAAATTAGATACTGCAGAGTACAGTATTGTAGCTAAAGTGATACACTTTATTTTAATGTTTAAATTAATGGAGCTCTGTTTTTGTAAGGAAAAATGAGCTTCGTTCAGTTATGTGGTATTTCAGGCTAAACTTCAGAAGTACTGATTAAGTAATTGCACTGAAAAAGAACCCATGTTCTGCTTCTGACTCCAAATGACATTTTCTTCCTAAAATGAGAGAAAGTTTTTCCAAGAACCTAAATGTCTTCTAAGGATTTTTTCCTTAGAGGTCACTTGAAAAGTTTTTGACCTTGAAAAGTAACAAAGGCAAAATTTTTCTTATTAAAAAAAAAATAAAATTGTGCTTGCTGGTACCTTAGCTATCAGCATTTTTCTTGTGTCATGTTACATGGCTCTCATGGAAATTCTAATCCATCCAGTACAATGTCACGTACAAATCACATATAATCTATTATTTTCTACCAAAGGGTGTTTTGATTCTACTGAATGATGGCGGTTGTCTTTTAAACGTGTAGTATCTTTCTGGATATATTTTACCACAAAGTGTAGGCAGTGATTACAGATAAGCTTAAAAATAACACATAAAGGACATGGCAAAATACCACTAAACATTAAATTATGTTGTATGATTTTGAGGATAATGGGGAAAGCTGAAAGCCATAGTTACGTTTATGTTTTCTGTAAGCAATAGAAAGTCACACAGCCTCACTGGAGATTCAGAATAAAAGTGTCATAATGGGGAGAAAGGAGCACAGAAAACAACTTAGAAAAGCACAACAATCTAGATAACAATCATAGTAAAGTCAGACAACTGTGAACCCCAGTTTCAGATGTTAGAATAGCTGAAAGCAACTATTGTTGCTTCTATAATAAAGGCACTTCCATATACAGAGTCTTGATGCTTAATGGCAATTATTAGGATGGTAGATGGAGGAAGAGAAAGAGCAAAAAGTTATCAGTCCTTCAGCTATCTGCCCTTTAACAAGCCAGTGGTTCTTCAGTGTGTTGACAATCAGAATGGCATTGCAGGGACATATTTCAACACAACAGGGTAGTCTCCACAAGAAGAAAAGTAATCAGGAACTGATTTGACTCAATAGACCAAATCCTTCCCTCATGTTACTTCAAACCACTCATATTTTCAGAACAATCTGATACACTAGACGTGCATGTTATCTCTGTCAAGTGAAGGTGGTCTACCTGCAGAAAGAATTTTCAAAGGCTTATCTCAAAAATAATGAAGTACAAACCTCATACGAAAAGAGCAGTTTTGTTTTACGAGGACAGAATTTTAGATTATTTCCTCTTCCTAGTTGAAAAGAAATAAACCAATTTCAGTCTTCTGTAAGATGAAGGATGGGGAGGGAGGTGACATGGCTGATTGGTTTCCAAATGGTGTAATGAAGGTAATATGACTTTTCTGAAGTCAGACCAGAATCCTATTTAATCACACTAGGCACTAACTAGGAACTAAATACTTCTGAACTTGTAATTTGTATTTTTTTCCTGATAAATTAAATGCAAAGGTCTAACCATTGCATAACCAAAAATAACGGGAAAGTTTGAAATACCTGAACAAAAGAAGCTTTGCAGATACTAAATATAAGTTACACTGTTTTATTTATGATGGACTGAACACACGCTTACATGTGAGCATATACCTTAGTGTCAGCTGAAATAAAGACATTATGAAGTGTTGTATATTTACTGGAAGTTAACCCAAGTGCTAAAATTCTGTGTGAGAAGCAATCAATCCACATACTGGCAGACACTGCTAATTCTTTGTAATATATCAAAAATCCTTCAGTTTTATTTACAAAACCTAAACAATGAGAAGAAGAGCCAATGTAGTCAACAAAGTAGCACATTTAAAGGATATTGAATATATGGACCAAATCATAAAGGTGGTCCTAGATATTTCCCATGACAGGGAAGGAAAGGTTTCTTTTAGATACACAGATAAAATACTTCAGATTCTTTAGAATTATCCCATATTTTTTAATATTGAAAATATATATGTCCTTTATTCATTTGTTTATGTATTTAAAGTATATCTCTCCTTTGTGTGTACAAGCATACATGTATATGTAAATATATATAGCTTTGGATGTGTACATATATGAATGTGTATGCATATATGTCTATCAATTTTATTATATATTCCTGTACATATCTTATTTTTGAACCATCTGGGTTTTAACGGGTTTTTGCTTACTGTTTCTTCTTATCCTTAAGTTACTGATATTGTTTCCTAATTTTAAAACTAGTTTAATCTAATAACTTTTGAATGGCAGTGGCTGGAGAATTTGAGAACAGAATAATTTTTCCTTATGAGTCATCTACTCACAGAGAATACAGAACACAGGCAAAAACATTACATTAGATAAAATATATATGAAGTGCAGTTTTTTAATGATGGATCAAAGTATATTTCAAATCGCTGACCAGTATAAGCATATTGTTCTGAACAGTAATTATTTAATACAACATTCAGCCAAACACTGAAAAATCCTAGCACATTCATAATCACTGCCATATAGGAAATAACTCATAAAACAGACTGTGACTATAAATAATATGAACATATAAAAAATCTTGCCATTCTTCATATTTGTACACATGAAAGCTTCTAATATATTTATTATAAAAATTATTCTGCATACAGTGTACACATCATGTGAAGAAATATATTCAAGCTATTTACAGAAATCAGAGCAATTTAGGCCACTGTGATTTTCCAAGGAAAATGTCTTCATTTCAATATATATATATGAATAGCAGATTGCAAAACTGAATAACTTAGTCAAGTATTAATACCCAGAGACAGTTTCAGAGCTCTCAAAATGTGCTGATGACTTTTAATGCACTCCATCCACAAGGCAGCTTTATTTTTCAACTTAAATAATTTGTTGAAGTTATAAGTTGTTTATAAAAAGACTCTTTATTATACAATCTATCATGAAAAGACCCTTTATAATACAATATACTTTAAAGAAAATAATAACTTTTCAATCATTTTCCAGACAGTTATGAGGAGATTTACAAGAAGGATAAATAGATGTGCAAAATATTTTTCTTCTCTCTTGAACTTTTCTTGTAAAGTTCTAAACTCAAAAGATTTGAATGACAGTACACAAATTCTGACCTTTAACATTTCCCAAAAATCTGAAAACAATATAGAGTAGTCAACTTCTTGAAAAGTATTGCCTATGCAGCCTTTTAATTTACATCTTCAATCTGTGCTTATTATATTCTTACAAAAAAAAAAAAAAAAAAGAATGATGACTACACAAATGTGATAAAAAAAGGAAGATCTTACTCCCTTCTTGACCGAAAAACAAGTGAGTGATAAGAGCATGAAAATATCTCTTCCCAGCCCTTTGCCACATGTGATCAGCTGGAAGACAGGAGGGCTCTTCAGAGGGACCTGGACAGGCTGGAGAGTTGGGCTGATTCCAACGGGATGAGGTTCAACAAGGCCAAGTGCCGGGTCCTGCACTTTGGCCACAACAACCCCCTGCAGTGCTACAGGCTGGGGACAGAGTGGCTGGAGAGCAGCCAGGCAGAAAGGGACCTGGGAGTTTGGATTGACAGGAAGCTGAACAGGAGCCAGCAGTGTGCCCAGGTGGCCAAGAAGGCCAATGGCTTCCTGGCCTGAATCAGGAACAGTGTGGCCAACAGGTCCAGGGAAGTGATTCTTCCCCTGTACTCAGCACTGGTGAGGCCACACCTGGAGTACTGTGTCCAGTTCTGGGCCCCTCAGTTCAGGAAGGATATTGAGGTGCTGGAGCAGGTCCAGAGAAGAGCAACGAGGCTGGTGAAGGGACTCAAGCACAAGTCCTATGAGGAGAGGCTGAGGGAGCTGGGGTTGTTTAGTCTGGAGAAGAGGAGGCTCAGGGGAGACCTCCTCACTCTCTACAACTCCCTGAAAGGAGGTTGTAGCCAGGTGGGGGTTGGTCTCTTCTCCCAGGCAGCTATCAGTAAGACAAGAGGGCATGGTCTTTAGCTCTGCCAGGGGAGGTTTAGGTTGGATATTAGGAAGAAATTCTTTACAGAGAGGGTAATCAGGCACTGGAATGGGCTGCCCAGGGAAGTGGTGGATTCTCTGTCCCTGGGGGTTTTTAAGATGAGGCTGGATGTGGCACTTAGTGCCATGGTCAAGTAACCACGGCAGCAGTGGATCAAGGGTTGGATCTGATGATCTCAGAGGTCCCTTCCAACCCGGCTGATTCTATGATTCTATGATTCTATGATCATGCTCAGGGATTTTAGCTGGAGTTGACAAGTCACCTTTTACTGTCTCTATCTCATTTCAAGACCTCTCTTGAGGTAGACCAGCTTTGAAGCCTCTTTATTTCCTCAAGGTGTGGTAGTCCAGGCTTGAAAACCCTGTCAAATATTAAGCTTGCCAACCCTTGCCTGATAGATATAATGTTATGATGAAATCCTAAAATAAATGTTTCATCTTTCTGTATTGATTTAAAAGTAGTACTAAGTTTAATTTTAATTCAATTTTCAGAATCTAGCTTACTAGTATGAGCAAATATATTTCATGTTCCTTCCCAAAGTCATCCTCAATTATTTGTTTTGGATCTTTACTCATTAAGAACTAGTAAGTGAAAATTACATTTGACAGACTGGTTTGTGGTTTTTATAGTAATTGTTAATTAATTCTGTCCGTTATGAATTATTTCCCACCTCTTACTATAAACATTTCCTGTGTTTTCATCTCTTGGAACCATAGCTGAACTACTCATCCTCCATGGTTTGCAACTGCTCATTTAGTTGCAGGGATTTGATCTCATTTCAGAATGAGTGAAACCTTTGGAAATGGAGACTAATGAAAAGGGAATAACAACAGAAATCAAAAGAAGACTAATGAAAAGAGAATAACAAAAACAAAAATATAACACTCATCTTTACACGGGAATGTTCTGTTTTAAGATCACTGTTGTCTGTATAGGAAAGAGAAAGATCACTAGCGCCAAAGGTCACAGAAAGCTCACTTAAGATGCTGGACAAATATCAATATATTTTTTTCCTACTGTCATGCTTTCCCCTAGATCCTGTGAGAAACAGCAGATTAGATTAAGTGGATTCATGCTTTCACATTACATATATTTTTATGTTATGTTTCTACCACCACCCATTCCCAAATCTTTGTGTGAGGAAATGCCTATGAGCTAAAATCTCTAAGTATTCCTGCATAGCAAGTAATGAGTGAACACAGTAAAACTGCAAAAATAGTTAAAACCTGGGCAATTAACAGCATTCAGCAAATTTTCTCTATGATTTTTAAACAGTTTTATCTCCTCCTTTGAATTCAAGTTATTGCAGTACAAATTAAATAATGCTGTAATGTTCAGGCTGATGGAAGAGGAGCATTAGCCATGGAAGAAGTAGTGGAAATTATACCTACTTCAAATTATTAAAGATGTTAATTTAATAAGCTAGAAAACGGAATTTTGGTATTTCAAGGAGTTTTATCTTTTTATTAGATAAAATTTTTGTTATTAGACTCTGGGTGGAATTTCTGTAGCTTTTGTTTTGATATTAAAGTTATTAAACTTGCCTTTTCTATTCTCATTACCAGAATATTTTATGGGTAAATCCACTTAAGGAACCTATTGTGCTTTCTGATCAAAGTGGAAAACAAAGCTAGGTTATAATTAGCAATTTAATTTTTAATGAGCTGATTGAGGCCCAAGGTCATAACAAAGGGCACAAAACAACTGAAAAAAAAATTCAAACAACAATAAAATTTCTAGCACAGAACACTAATGATAGCACCCTACACATGACCTGGGCAAAATAATATTTGGCAGAGTACATCTAACAGCTATCCCAGTTGTATTTTTTATTTTCTTTCAGAACTCTGACTAAGTCTAAGTAAGGTGTAACATATTAAATAATACAGAAGCACATAAAAATGCATGAGACTTGCTAACTGAAAAGAACGTAGCAAGGATGTTTACTGAATTTAAATTTCCCAAGCTCAAGTTTAAAAGTTGCAGCTATAAGATGAACATTTAACTCTCTAATATCTTTTGTAGTTAACTACAGAAGGTAGTTAACTACTATCACGCACTATAATTCTTCCAGAATCCTGCATGTAACTTCCACTGAAGTTCTCAGAATTTGGCCTTTCAGTCTTCAGAAAAAATAAATCATAGGTAAGTAGAATCTTTACATAAACGTGGTGTCCTTGCTTTCTTTGCAGTTTGTAAATTTAATCATGAAACTTTATTATTTTTGAATACAGACTTGTTTAAGATCTTACTTAGCATATGCTTTGATTTTTACTGGTGGACTTTCATACAGTTTTCTCTAGCAGTAGAAATATTTATGCCACTAAGCCCTCTAGCAAGCACTTTATGTCCAAGACGTACATCATTTTATCCTGACAAAACTGCTTTATATATTGCAAGTAATGTCCTTATGAAACACACTCCATCTCATTAAAGGAATATAACATTTAAAATTAAATTAAATATACCTTTACACCTAGCAGACTATAAGCAACAGAGGAGATGCTAATGAGTTCTGCAAGTTCTACAGGTAGTCCATGGATCAAGTCCAGCCCACAGGATGCTTTCATCTGCTTTAGTGGCTTTTTTCTAGGGAAGAGAAGTAACTATTTGAGCAGCTAATTGCTGCTGGCACAGCCAAGCACTTCATTGTGGTACTGTCACTGCCTCTACTCTCCCAACAAGAGGGCAGAGGAAAAAAGCAAAGACAACAGACAAAACTGCCCCCATTGAAAGAGAAGGAGAAAAAGTAACCCTACAGAGCTCCAAAATAATTCTTTCTAAGTGGCAGTAGCGTGAAACACGGAAGAAGGCATGTGCTCATGCTGGTGTCACCTGGTGGAACCACGAGCTGCAATTTTTATGAAAGTGAAAGAGTCTAAAGACAAAGAGTGAAGTCCAGTGGTTGCTATGCTGACTCTGCTTAGAAAGTTTACAAACTGCCTCAAAAAAGTTTTTCTTAATAAAATGTTCCTCCCTCACTTTCTTCCCATTACTAAAAACATACACCAAATCAGTTTAATCAAGAGTTGGACAACACACCAAATATAAAAACTGGCAAGATACTGGTAAAGTATTATTGGAAAAGTATGTAATGTATTTCCTCTATCTTCAGGTTAGGATTGGAGGAGGGCAGGTGGACAACTGTACTAAGTGCTAAAGAGGCTTCCTATGGACCACAGCATACAATTTGAGAACTGCTGACTTTCGTGGTCATATATCAGTCATTTAAACACATACTAATATGAAAAACATAAAAAGGAATGTCATTTTATGTCCCATTTGTATATTATGTTACTCATTTCAGGTATGTTGCAGAAGTGTAATCCCACTTGATAGGTATGCAAGATCTAAGCACGGTCCTGATTTCTCCTGGTAATAAGAACAGCTTGTTATAACAACTGTATATTCTGAATTTCACCAAACAATGTTTTGCTATTTCTTTACCTGGTGCTTTTCCTCTGGTTTCCTCTAAAAAAAACTTAGTGATCAGTGCCTCTGAAATTTTGTTTACATAATTTCTTAATTCCATTAAAAATGACAAAGAAAGAAAGGAAAAGAAAACTGAGAAGAAGAAGGAGAAAAAGGAGAGAAAAAAAAAGGAATGTAAAAGGAGAGAGGGAAGAAGAAAGGGAGATTGATTCTCAGTGAGGATGTTCTGTTTGCAGAAAGAATTTAAAAGAACAAGGAGGGGGGAATGGAAATGATAAAAAATATGAGTAGGTTAACAGAGGACTGAGAACTCTGGAGATAATACCAAGTTAACCTATGCCTTTAATTTGTTGTTTCAATAGAAACAATACTGTACAAAAAGGTGTTAGGATATAATTTAAATATGATGTGCATAGGCAGATTATCCATTACTCGCACAGTGCAAGTTTCTGTACTGTATTTTATCTATATATTGTTGTCATAGTGTGTTACTCTACTCTATCTGGGAGGGACATCATCAGTAACTCACCAGAAATACAGCAACAGGATTGAACGACTGCTTCAACTTCCTTCTTTTGAAGGTGCACAGAGATGGACAAATTGCTTCACACCCTTTTGGGGAAAAATTACACAGATCAGACAACTCTGATATAAACCATAAATGCATTTGTATTTGTCAAACTGATGCTAAAAAAGCTTTACAACAGCTTTACACTTGCTTTAAAAAAACTTTTAAAAATTCATTATTAATCACTTAGTTTTGAACTGTTTATTATTTCATTCAACATATATGTATGATACATATTTTTACCTAAGTTGTGCCAGATATACTCTGATTATTTTGTTTGTTTGTTTCAGCCTGAATTAAAATTACATTTTATTTTGTATTTGGAGATTTCATAAGAAGAACCCTCTTTCTGGTTTTGTTCAGATAGTTATGTAATTGTGATAAAAAAACCCCAGACCTCAATTTAAAAAAACCTCAATTTAAAAACCAGTACACTGCTTGCTTCTATTTTCCCCTCCAATTCCTCTAACTTATCCTGAGCTCTTGTCAATTTTCAGAAACTACACCTCTGCCTTCAAGCATTGCCATGAATTTTGGATTGTCAGCTGAAAACTCAAACAGAAAACCAGCAGTTGCAGGTAATAAGATTTGATAGTGGCACGAATTACATATAGAACAGAGGCCCAAGACTGTACTGGACATGACAGAAGTAAGTGTTCATTAACACAGAATGTAGTCACAAAATGGTATAAACACACTTTAAATTAACATAAAAACAATATAATTCCTGAAAGCACTCTGGAGTAGCACTGAATCTAGAGAAATCAATACCATTCACTAGACAAAAGATCTCAAAACTCAACCTCCATTTGTCAATATCAGCCTACTCAATGCAGTTTCTGTACCTGTATTATATACTTCTTGCATAGGTAAGAGAGTGACAGCACACACATCTTTTCACCTGTTATAGCATGTAAGCTCAACAAACTTAATACAATACTTTGTCAGTATGAAGTGTAGAATAAAAAATCCTTAGTCACAGTTCTGAGAATGACAGAAATTTGTCATAGACTGAAATTTATAGTCTCCTGTGCTCAAAATGCAAAGACGACATGTCAAATTTTTCAGTCAAAAATGTTTTTTTTACAAAGTCTTGACATCGAAACAGCACACTCTGTGACTTTGTACAATACAGGCCTGGAAAAGAGATGGCAGTAAATTACATTTGAAAAAGCAGCATGAACACCACGTGGTATTCTCACATTATATGAAAGCAGGAGGCAATTTCACAGCAATTCAAAGATACCAACAATATCTATTAAAAAAAATCATGATGCAAATTGTGAACATTATTCTGGCATTTCTCTTCTCTGATGCTACGAAAACCCTAGCATACCTAAACTGAGCAACTCAAGTTCTGTTTCATGTAATCTGTCATCCCAAAACTTCCATGTGGACTTATTAGGAAAGTAACACTATACACATGATCCTCTTCAAATAGTATCAGTGCAAGTTACAGTCTTTGCTTGCTGACCACCGACCTAGTTAAAGCTTTTGACAATGTGAATTCTAAGGGACTCTTGAAGCTTTTGCAGACCCATGAATGCCCCGCAAATTTTCTTTCTGACTTATCTAAGCCTCTGTAATAAGATGATGGTTAGATAGGTGGAAATGGCAAGATCTCTTTAATATCATAAATAGTTTCCATAGTCCTTTACATCTCCTTTGTGTTGTGCAGAAGGAAGCCACTGGCAGAGCTATGTTTGTTCAGTTTCTTACTGATGCAAGTTGTTCACTCAGCAGACACATATGGCTGATTTCTTCATCAGTGAGCTTCTTTTTGCTGATGACTGAGTTGGTAGCTCACTCAATCAATAGTATTCAATTTAGTATTGATGACTTTCCTTGTGCATATTATCCCTTTAATTTTTCTGTGAAGGTAAAAGACAATGGAAGTACCAAACCAACCAACAGTGACACAAGCACAGGCACTCACATTTTTGCACTTAGCAAAACTATGGCACGCTTTTTTTTGACATCATTCAGATACAGACACACTGTAAAACTGCTGTCACATTGCTAATTTTAACTCTTAATTTGAAATATTAGCATACTAACCAGGCAGCATCAAGGCCAGTCCCCAAACATGCACTGGACACTTATTCTCAGAACACTTCAGCGTGTTTGTGAGACATAGAAAATTTGTTCTTTCCATATGGGAAATTCAGTTCTATAGGCAATGCCTCTAGTATGCCTGAAAAACTGAATGACTACATCCTCCTAACAGTCCAATCCTTAAATAACAACAAATATTCAAACTCACTGATCCCAAACTCACTGATCCCAAAAACTTGCCTATAAAATTATTAGACAATATGGCCCAACTCGCAGATAGTTATGATTATAATTTGGTGCCTTCTTCCAAGATAGTTGAGGCAAACTGCACTATCCATTGCAATATGATAGGGGTATACTATGCAAATCCGAGCATAAGGTAGTAGCAGCAGATTCAGTATATTGTGGTTAATTCTAGTTAAATTATGATGCCTTTCTGAAGTTTCATAGTGGAGTTTTTTGCATCGCAAAGCCATCGCTTCCCTTTTCCTTAAATGGAAATGAATTAATTTTTCTGCACTTCCTGGGCTGACCAGAGCAAGAGAAGATATTTGTGGTCTTTCAGCCAGCCTGGAGTAAAGACCAGGAGTTCTTCTTAAGGAAAAGAGCTGCACAGAAACCTGGACTGTGTCCTACTCCTGCAAATACTCTCTTCTGCTATGACATGGATTCAACTTACAGACTAAGAAGTGACATTTATTTTGGAACTTCTGGGATAGCCCAATGGCTCCTAGAGACCATCAGCCAGATGCCCAATCATATGTGAAAGAAGCTTCAAGTCATACAAAATGCAACACAACATTCAGTAATTTTCTTGCAGCTTTTCTCTCTACACAGATCAACTCCTAAGTTACAAACCTTTCTGCTAATGACAATAGAACTAATGAGCTTTGCTACACCATATGTCTATCAGCTAGGTTGTAACTACCTCCTCTGTCTCCTGGTATTAGTGGCTACAAAGCAAGAAGAAACATAATAATCTTTTAAAAGATTAAAGATTTCATTTCCTCCAGATTAACTCAGCTAAAATCCACACACATTCTTCTGAGGCCTGTGAGAAAACTTCCACAGTCTAAATGAATAAACTGACTGTTTTCTAAGATTAGATCGCTGATACCTCAGGATAAATCATTTTTATCCAAGTTTATTTCCTGACTCTTTTCTGAGCGTTACAATAATATCAATGTCTAATGGCTCTTCTTTTTTTTTTTTCAATTTTAAATAAGTTGCCTTTTATTGTATGAGTTGTCACATCAGCTTGGTGACTGACTGAAAACATAAATTTTCCTTGCATGGAATCAAAGTTTGTGCGGTAGTAATTTTAATTATAATTTGACTCATTATTTTCAGTGGAATTAAGCCATTTAGGAAAGCACTATTTCTTTATACGGAAATTTCAGGTGCCTGAAAATTCTTGAACACAAAGACATAGATATATTGAAATTCTGAATATAACTATTGCTACATTTAGTATTGTCTATCTCATCCATGCCAATTTGTTCAGACTTCCAGATCCAGTACTTGATGGATACTTCTTAAGAGTCATCATGTTGTCTTTGAGTACTTTTACATTACATAAAATAAAATACTCTAAGTGACAGAATTTATATCTTTTACAGCTTTCAAAAGTTAGAGAGACTAGAGCTTTCATTTCACAAAGAGTCAATGTAAGCAGGTAAGGAGTACGTAAGGAGCAGGGCTGCACTCTGCAGAACAGAAGCATTACTCATGCAAAACCATGCAGGAAATCAATAGAAAATCCAGAAATAGAATTCTTAGCTGTTAGTTTCATGTGAGTGTTAAACATATTTTTGCAGTACTTCAAATAAAATATAATTATTGCATTCTTTACCTTGTATTGACTTGTGTTGAGCAGTTAAATAAGTGGATTATAAAAACATGCCAACTGATGAAAAAACTATTTATAAAACATTTTCCTCCTATAAAGCAACTTACTTTCTAAATTACATGGTGAACAGAAACAAATTCTTTAAGCTGCAGATTACGATACTTTTTTTTGGTTTTAGGAAAGCATTTTGCACCTTATTAGTGCAATTCTGTTAAAGTCTCTTTAAAGATTGTTAAAGACTATGTATAGAAATATTTCTTAGAATTGGTTAGAATTATTTAAAATTGTTTGCAATAATACATATTTATATATTTCCTACTTTGAAAAATAAGATGTTATTCTGACTGTAAGTGTATAGAGAAAATGCTTTCTGAATCTGAAGATATGCTTCAGGAAAAATAAGTGGAGTTTGTTAAGTATAAATTATCTTCCGAGGATGTAGACTCTTCTTTTTTCTGTACTACAGAGCATCATGCAGACAAAAAAAGACTGTAAAATATTTACCAAAAAGAAAAAGAAGATATCTAAGGGCATGTTTTAAACAAACCTTTGGAAACAGCTTTCGTTTTCCAATTCTGCTGTAATCAAACTATTCCACCATTTTTTCAGAAGCAAATTTTAATATTTTCTCTACTGTTTCTGAATGTATTCCCACTTGGAAACAGGGAAGAAAAGGCAAGGGAAAGATAATTCCTTTCTATGACACCATTTCATAAACAGAAATTAAAATCAGCAAATTTCATAATTCTTCCCTTTGAACTCAGACACACAGTTGGTGAGACCGAGAGATTCATGCAGATTTTCTTTCATATGTCATTTATATGTCTTCTTTAGAATTTTGTCCTCTGGCAATCTTTTTGGGGTTGTTGGAAAATTTTTCTTTTTCTAAAATATTCACTTTTTTTCTTACTATTCTTGCAGTCCAGAGGCAATATTTCATTGAAGGAAGAACCAGATGAAAAAAGAAAATAAGAAATCAGGAAGGAATCCATTCCATTCCAAAAGCAAGAGGGTTTTGTCCTCTTTAACTTTAGTGAAGACAGCATCATTACATTGGAACATGCAACACACACCTCTTTCTGGAGGACCTCCAGCTAGATTATCTGAAAATTTTTGAAAATTAATTTAAATTAATGACTGTGTGAGTAAAGAAAACTCAGGTTCAATACGTAGTGTTTGGGAATGTTCTATCACTGCCTACAAACATTCAGGCAAAAATATCCTTCTGATTCTTTGATGTTTTCCAGTAACGAAAGAAGGAAATTAAACCATCAGTGCAAGGAGTTTTAAAGCAGAGACTTGACTTTCCACTTAGGGGAAAAAAAACCCAACCAATGAACCCCACCACATTAAAAAAATCCTCTTAAAACAGAAAAATAGAATCTAATAAAGTTTCTTATAATATGCAAAGTGATAACATCAGAAATTAGATAAGCAATTAAATAAAAACGATCCTTCACACTGTGTTGTAAAGATCTAAAATGATCAGGGAGTCTAAAAATATTTGACTCAAAAGTTATGTGCTTTTAAACTACACACGTATATAGTAAGTACTGCATTTTGATAACCTTTCAAATCTAAGCATAGTTGTCTATTTTTTCTATTTTTTCTTCAAAAATTACTCTATAAACTCTTCAATATTCTGTATGTGTTCCAGAATTTAAACTATGAAAATGTCTTCATTTTTTTCCCCAATTTCATCAAACTAAGTCAAAAGAATTTTTTTTCCTTTTAGTCATTAAGAAAAAAACAATGGTTCAACAAAACAGAAGTGGAAAAAACAAGATATCAATAAAACGTTAACAAAAAGTGATGTCTTCCTAAAGACTTCATATGCAGATCTGTAGCTCCACCTAGAGCAGGAGTAAAAAGCAGAGAAGGGAGGTTAAAGTGCCTTATCACCTGTAAGTACTGGTTTTAAATCAACATTCTTGTTCTCAATATGTGATAGATTGTATAATGTTCCCTGTTCTGTGAAAGAAGAAAGAAATACTCTGACAAGCATAAATTCCAGTGGGAAAAAGAAATGTTTCCCAGAAATCCTAAGTATGATTTCTAAATTCTTAGATTTTCTTAATGATAAAATTATTTGATATATTTTGTAAGTACAGCAAAATTGGATCTAAAATTGTAATTAAAAGTAAATTAAAAAGGTTTTATTCAATAGCACTTTATCTATTGATTTGATTTTTTATATGACTTTGACCTTTAGCCACTTTTAAAATGGAAAATATAATATGTAAAATATATACATTTGTTTTGACATAAAGATAAATTATCTTATTTCTGTAATCTATCTCAGCCTTGGACAGACAGGGGGAAATTCCTGAGAGGCAGACACTGGGTCTTTGAGGCAACTTGCTACATTTTGAAAGTCAGAACACAAATAACCTTGATATGAGAAACAATAATGGTCTTTTCCAATTTATTAAATTACATCTATTTTCTACTCACATAGCTTCACTGGTCTGGGTTAAGCTCGAAGTGGCTCTTCCCTCAAATTCTCATTTCTTAAGCACATTCAGTCAGCTAGTGACAGCTTTATCTCTTCTTTACAAAAAACACAAGAGTTGGGTATCAATATATAGATTTAATATAAACCTCTTTTCGGGTATCTTGGAGGTGTTAAAAATGTATTTTGAATTAGAAAATAGACGGCTTCAATCAACATGAGACAGGTTTTGAAAGGACTCACACTTCTTTATTACCTTCTTAAAAAACAAAATGAAGAGGAAATTAAAAAAAAAAAAAAGCATGAGATATGCAGAAAAGCGGTTAGTTGAAGGATCAGCATGTAGGACAATGACTAACAACTACCAAATGTGGTAGTTTGAAAATGATTATACATGCAATGTTTTAAAAAAAATAATTGCTAAGCCAGCTTGTTTCATTACACTCTGCATGATCACTGGCAATAGTACATTGGTTTTAGTGTTTGTTTTTTAATACATTTAAGAATCAGTTTAACAATGTGCCATACAGTACACAGCACTGGAATAGTCCCATTGTCTCAGAGCACATCTGAGCTTTTCAATTTTAATTTTTTTTTCCTCTTGCTCATGACAGATTTTTTCAGTCTGCGACACAGTAGAAAGGTGGAAAGGACAAAAGGGGATAAAAGCAATTAACTTACTGAAATAAAATAATCAACTTAATACCAAGCAGCAAGGGGTTTCTTATGTAGCTACAGCATTACCAGTACCCGAGTGAGGAACTTCTAAGCTATCTGTTGCCACTCTGCCAAAACACTGATTGTATTAAAGATGTATCCCAGATGCTTCGCGCTCCACTGATGCAAAGCAGTCATATGGAACAGTGTGCAGCAATAGGGACAGGCACATGAAATGAGATCTCTGAGAGTTTGTATATAAATTCCTGATCTGATAATTGTACCAGCTGTAGAACAACTACAGTCATTGTAATTAGTCCTAAATCTGAACCAGCTCTTTTATTTCCATTACTACGACAATTCCTTTATAATCTTTCTCATTGCATTGTATATAGGTATTACCACAGAGCCAGATCCTGTATAACAACACAAATCAACAGAAGTACCAGTACACCAAAACCTTTAACTGGTTGATCTCAATAGCTTGTAAGAACATTTATAGGGAAAAATCCAACAACGTTGTGGATGACATACACATGACACTTCTGCAATTTAAATATTACATATTTCTATGGTGGGTTTTGTAGGGACACTGGGAAACCTAAACTGGATGTGGAGACATTCAGTTGTGTATTTGCATGTTAATACACTTTTATCCAACATGACTGATTTCAATAACAATACTATGGCACTGGATCCAGTTTGTGTACATTTTAGTGAATTTTCTGCTTTGAATTCAATTAAAGCTCTTTGCAAGAAGAGGAATCAAAAAATCACAAGCAATATAAATATGCATAAACATTTCTACATACATAAAAATATAAACATACATTTTAGAAGACCTTAAATAATCCTTATATAAAAAGATCTTACTATATGTGTACAATCATTCCAGAAGAAAAATTCTAATATGTAGCTTGACAATGTAATTTGCATAAACAAGTTATGAATTGCAAAAGGCAGTGCAATTAATTTATGCACAAATAATATATATAAATATTGTCATTTTCTTGCCCTTTTCTGTGATTACAGAATGCATGCCTTGGTCTAAAAATATTTTAAGCCATTTACTAATTCAATTCAGTATAATCTATTATATATATATTTTTCCCTGATTCTAAAGAAACTCTCATGTTCTATACATTTTTTGAGATCTACAAGGCATAATCTTTAAGTATTTTGATATTTTCTAAAATTAACATGATTATTAGCAGAATTTCCACTTTCCTCTGCACTTTACTAGAATGTTCTTTAATCCCTATTTTTCTGTACATTAAGTACTTCCTACAGATAGAGAACAGCTCAGTGGAAAACACATATGTGTAGAGGATATAAAGAGAATGATGAAGAGGAGATGAAACAGAAATTATGTCTACCCAAAAATTAAGGAAAATATTACTGACTTACAGGTGTTATTCCCTACAGACTTCCCTTAAATTCAATTTGCTATTGAAATAGCAAATATCACATGAATTTTTATGCTACTGGCAGACATTTTTCATTTTTGTTTTTTGACGTCTTCCAAAAAAGCTTTAAAATGTCAGTCCACATGATCTATGAACAAATGTGGAAGGACCAGATTTGCACACACGCTCTTAAGGTACCTCATATTAGCATAATGATTCTATATGAATAATATTACTTTCTTAATGCAACTAAAGATGAATTTACCAGACTTTTACTCTTCTTCCTATTAAAAAATCCCAAAGTGGAGCTGAATTAACAAAGTGGGTGGAATTTGAAACAAAAATTCAACTGTTGTCTCCTGGAAAAGTCATATTAAGAAAGATGCTTCCCAGCCAGATTCCCCTTCATCCCCAGGACAAAGTAAGTTTAGAAAATTATTGAATTTTTGGTAAGAATACCTAAGTACTATAAATCAATGAATAAATATACTGATCCATATGTTATAAGCATAAATATACTATTTGCTTCTGTCAGTGACAGATACAATCTTTCTTTTGTATTATTCAATTCTTTTTCCCTAGAAAGAAGTGTAATTTCTGGAACGTTAAAATGTAAGATGTAAATTAGGAGGACTCCAATGCAAACCATGAAAAAACCATATAACCAAATACATACACAATTCTTGAAAGGGTAAATAAAGGACAAAGGAAAGTCAAGAAAGGAACGATGGTATGGCTGGATTTTAAAATACAACATGGCAAAAAAAAACAGGTAAAGGCTTTATTTTGTCATTTTTCTCCACAGGATGGAATAAGTCATGTACAAAGTTTCTGAAAATTAGAAGGAAGAAAATACTGGAACAAACAGATAATTTGAAAAGCTGTACTTCATTAGGCCTAGATACAGTTATTCATGAATTCTGCTGGAGCCTTGGAGTCATCTGGCTGAACTATGAGTTTTAATGCAGTAGTTGACAGAAAATGAAAAAGGCTGCTGGGTAGCAAATCTACTTATCCTATGTTAGCTACAACTCAATATCATGGATAATTGCAGTCAAAAATTATTGCTTTTTAAAAAGGGGATGATATAGGAAAATAGTAAAAATCAGTTACTAATTTCTGCCTAATTTGTACACTGAAAGTGCAACAGGAATCTCTTTTGCTAAGGAGAACTAAAATATATAATTAACATTATATGATATTAAAATTATATAAAAATATAATTAGTTTTTGTTTTCAAAAGTTCTCAATAGTAAAACCTGGGACTGTTCATGAGACAAGAGGTAGAGTTTTATCATTGATTAAGCTATGGTTAATTGGAAAGAGACAGAAATGAGAAAGTCCTCAGTTTTCATTATCTCTAGTGGTTAGCAGGTTAATGCATTATTTACTATATGTTTATTCCTTTAAAGGGTCAAGCAGACACTGAAATTTGCAGAGAACATAGACTTATATGGGCTGTAATATCAAGGTCATAAGTGAGTGAAGAAAACAAATGAAATTCAGTGTTAAAAGATGAACTAATATATACCAGGGGCAATATTTTAAGCAATGCACAAACAATGGATGGTTACAATAATCTATAGTAACTGAGCTAAAAATAAACTCCAGTGTTACTTTTCTGGCTAGCAGCATGTAAAGTTTTGCAAAGTCCCTCCCCCCCAACTCTGCCCCCCAACCAAAAAAAGAACAAACTTCTCAATAGAAGTAGCGTTATATACACACACATATACATGTATCAATACTGGCTGGGAGATGAACAGATCAAGAGCAGCCCTGCTGAGCTGGACTTGGGGATGCTGGTGGATGAGACGTTCAACATGAGCCATCAGTGTGCATTTGCAGTTCAGAAAGCCAATTGTATCCTGGGCTGCATCAAACGAAGTGTGGCCAGCAGGTCAAAGGAGGGGATTCTGCCCCTTTACTCTGCTCTCATGAGACCCCACTTGGAGTACTGTGTCCAGCTCTGAGGTCCCCAAAACAGGAAGGACACTGACCTGTTGGAACGAGTCCAGAGGAGGGCCACCAGGATGATTAGAGGGATGGAGCACCTCTCTTATAAGGAAAGGCTGAGAGAACCAGGTTTGTTCAGCCTAGAAAAGAGGTGGCTTTGGGAAGACCTAATTGTGACCTCCCAGTACCTGAAGGGAGCCTGCATGAAAGATGGAGAGGGACTTTTTACAAGAGCATGTATTGACAGGAAAAAGACAAGGGGGAATGGATTCAAACTGAAAGAGCATCGGTTTAGATTAGATATAAGGAAAAAAGTCTTTACTGTGAGGGCAGTGAAGCGCTTAAAGAGGTTGCCCAGAAAAGTTGTGGATGCCCCATCCCTGGAAGTGTTCAAGACCAGGTCAGATGGAGCTCTGAGCAAACTGGTCTAGTGAAAGTTGTCCATGGCCATGGCAGGAGGTTGGAACTAGATGATCTTTAAGGTCCCTTCCAACCCAAACCACTCTGATTCTATATGCATTCTTACAATTGCTTCAAAGCAATTCTTTTCATTACTGATTATTCCATCTTAAAAAAGATAGAGCACTAACAGAAGGGATTGGAACTGAAGATTTCACACTGAAACATTTTTTTAAGGCGAGGTGGTAAAGATTCTTAGCACAAGGGCATACAATGAAACCATAGAGAATGACAGATGTCATAGAGGCAGAGCAGCATTTCCTAATATAATCATGTGACTTTAACCTTTTAAGTTTAATTTCCAAGTGTCCAAGGAATTTGAAATGCAATATTTAAGACCGTTAATTTGCTTAGGTCCTCAGGCAAATTATATATAAGAAATCAGATTTTTTTCCTAGAATGAACATAGAAAGGCTCACTGACATTGAAAGGCAACAAAATTAAAACATAAAGAGACATTTATAAAAATATATCTACATTTACACACATGTCTAAATAAAATGCATAATTGACTTATGTAACAGTGCATTCAAATTTCATGGTAGAAGAGTAGAAATACACAAAGAAGAACAGGATAAAATCAGTAAGATGTAACTATGAATAATGATATTTCTCACAGTTACCGTAAGAGAGGAAAAACGTTGCATGTCAGCCTTCTAATCTACTTAGTGGTGAGTTTGCAGAAGCAAACTGAATCCTCTACAAAGTAATATGGGCAGAAACTCGGTAGATGACAAAAACATGTACGTTCAGGGAAAGAGAAAAGGCACCTTCTTTTTTCCTGAGCAAAACAGCTTGTTTTCCCTTAGAAGTAACTATCAGAAATTCCTTCTTCCAACTGACACACTATTTTACATGAAACAAATCAGTCATAAAAGGTGTAACGTGGGTCCATCACTAGATAACATTAAATGTGTCAAGGATTCCTTTTTTGTAGCAAGACCGCAGATTGCTAAGTCTCATGGAAAACATAACTGGAAAAATAATGTTTAAAGCTTGAAAACAGACTGATTATGTCTGATTAGAAAATGAAATACAAAAATCCTGAGCACTGCAAGTTTGCCATGGGGGTTGGACATCAGACCTTAATTATTTCAGTCAAAAAGACTGTCTGGGTAGAAATCTGGGGTTTTTTTGCTGGTTGTCTCAGACTGACTAGGACAGTTTGGTGATACAAAGAACAGAAATTTAGAAAATGCAGGGCAAAGATACCTTGATGGGAACAATAAAGAAATACAAATGACACAAAGCAAACCATGATTTTACACATGGCTACTGGGCATCCTTGGCTGTTCATTAATGAGGGTGAGGTATCAGCAGAATAAATAATATCCTTTATGGGGAACTTACTCTGCAACCACCTACTATAATATTTCTTGCCGATGGAAAATGGGAGTGAAAAAACATCTTACGATGATGATCTAATATTGTATTTTTTTTACTTTCACATTATTAAATGTGAAATTATAATCCTCTAATACAAGTCCTTGCTCTAAAATTCAAAAATGTAATAAAGTACCTCTCAATGTAAAACTTTAACATATCTATAAAATAATTTAGTATCTATTCTAATACAATATTAGAATATTTAGTACCTATTTTAATTTAATATTAGACTATATGGGCATAACTTTGATCAGTTTTATACATATGAAAGGTTTTAGAATCTTCTAAAATCTTTAAAAAATATTTAAGGGAATATTAGAAGGTGAAAGGCGAGCATGACTAGTGTTAGATATATCAGTACAGGAAAAATGTGTTACATGCAAATTTGGTGCTAAATAATGTGAGTTAACACATTGTTCCACCAACCTGACTCATACAGACTTATTCTAAAGCAATTAAAATTGTGTATTTAAAAATCACATTGAACAGAGATTCAAGGACAGAAAAAATTAGGTATATCATAGGCCCTTGTATTTGCCTGAGACTTACGTTTAAATGTTTTATTTGATTAAAGCATCTGCACCTGATTAGACAGATCTGGAGTTTATTTGAGTGCCTGAAGGAGTGCAGAATTTATCACTGTTTCTGGGAGTTTGTTCTTATAGTCGATCTCATAATGAAAAATACATACTATATTCGCACTCTAAAGAGTTTCAGTGGCAATCTCCAAAAAGTCTTTCTCCATTGCAAAGAAAATTAGACATTTTCTCCAGTTTCCAAGTACTTAGGGCTCTTTTCTGTAAATTTTCTACTTTTCGGCTTCATTTTATTGTCTAGGCATAAAGAGCTGACACAGCATTCTTTAATCAGTTTTATCTATACTATACATGTGAACAATTTAATCTCTATTCTCCTAGCCACTACTTATTTCTACATATAACAAATAAAGAGAAATGCCGCGTGGTGTTGTGTGTATATAATAGTCACTTAGCTACCTAGTTTATGACCTTTTAATTATTTTCAGAATAAATATTTTCAAGGGTAAAATCCCAATTTTGAAAGCCTCACTTATATATCTAATTTCTAAGCATACAACTATCTAGGCAGCTGTACAAAAGCACTTACTTTTATCAGACAAACTTTTAACATTTTCAGAAAAAGAACTCACATTTGTTTGACAAGACTTTATCGTCCAAAAACCTTCTTTGAGTTCCAACAGTAATTCTCTGTATTCAAAGCTTTTGAACTGTTATGTATAGAAACCCACCTCACCATTCTATTAACTTCTCCTTTACAACACGGGTCACGTTGCTTGGGTCATTTTTTATTTTTTTTTAGCTTTAATATTACATTCACTGCTTCCAGGAGTTTCTAGAGTACTCCAAGTTTCCCCTAAAATGAATAGAGCATATATCTACTTCTGAATTCAGTTCATCTGAATCAGCTGCTTTCAAATATTCGTCGTAAAAATACTGCTTAATGCCTTCCTTAGAAACTAATTGCTTGGAAAATACTTCACCATCGTTATGAAGTATGAGTGCACTTTCCTACTTCTTTTCAGAAACAGTAGTGAAATAGATATTGAACACTTTTTTTTTCTGTCATTAGTACCAATTTAGTTTTCTTATCATTTTAATGGTGTCATTTATACGCATGTAAGGAGATACTCCTTTTTTAATCCCCTAATATAATGCAATATATATTCTATTGTCCTTAGCTAAGCCAGTGATTGTTCCTTAGTCTCACATCCACTATACATCATAGCTTTTAGTTCATATCAAATTATATTTTCCTTCGCACTTTTTACACTGTGATATTATATACGTGTTTTTTCCTAACTGATGTCCTCATACTGTCACTCAATATATTCGATTTTTAGAAGTTCCTTTTCTCAATCACGGTACAGTGGCTATTTGTTTGGTACTAAGCTTCCTCTTCTTTAATTTACCTTTCAGTCACAATATCATATCTACTTACACTTTAATCTCCAAAGAACATAATTCAGAACATGTTTAACTTTGAGAAATTAGCCTCTTTCAAGAATCAGTTCTCCACATTAATGCTAAGGACCTTCCACTGTTTACCAACAGTATGAGCAATTTAAAAACACTGGTCCCTAGGTAACTGTAAACTTCCATTACAATGATTAATTCATCTTTATCTAGCCCAATTAAGTCTAAAGTGAAACAAGTGCAGATAGAGTATCTAGCTATACATCTCCTAAACTGAATTCCCCAATAGCAATAGCAATTCCATTTTTCTTAAGAATGGAAAAAGGGAATTAAAAATAAAATAAAATTAAAGAAATAATATATTTTGGGTTTAGAAGAGTAAATATTCTAACCATCTTTTTCCCCCACAGCTAAACAAATTGTCTAAATGTCAAATTTCTAGTAAAAAAAAAAAAAGAGCACGTGCATAAATGTTTGAAGACTAGGCAGTCCATGAGCAAGGAAGGGGTTACTAGGATTTGAAAAAGAAAGTGGTTTTGAATACCACTATTATAAATGTTATAGAATGTAGTTCCTTTATGTGGCAACCCGTTTTTTTAAAACTTCACTATATATATGGGTCCTGTATTTATATACAATTTTGCAAACAGTTCATTTTAGCAGCTGTTTGGCTGCATACACTGGAGCCATACAGAACCACAAGTATGAAAAACATATTAGTTTCAGATTCAACAGTGCTGAATTAAAAAAAGTGTGTCATTTCATTCCTCAATGAAAAGCCAATAGGTACAATAATTTCAGAAAGCTAACCAAAATAAACTAAAATGAAAATTATAACATCAATTTGAAAGTGGTAGAAACCCAAACATTTTCTTTTCTATTTATAAATGCCAAATATCTATCATTGTATCAAAAGTTATGAAACATACTACTTTAGACAAGTAATTTTAATAGCTAAGATCTCTTTCAGACACCTCTGTTATATATGAGCTTTCATCTTTAAATTTTGCTTGTTAAGGTAAGTTCTTACTATTACAGTGACGGATTATTTCCATTGCAAATTCTTGATTTCATAAGTTCATAATCCTGTGAAGCCTTGAAATTGAATTTTTCTAAAAGAGGGTGTTTTTTTTCTAAAGCATGTATATTATTAAAAAGCACTCAATAAGAACATTAAAATGAAATATCATCATTTATTCCAGTATAAGTTGTAGAAGAGGTTCCAAAACAATGTAAGAGCTGATAGACTGGACAAAATCAAAGACAACTCTCACATAACACCCCTCCTTGTCAAAAAGCTGTTTGCCATGCAAGGTGAAATCTAAGCATAGTATAGCATACAGCAATTATTTACTTGAAAACTTTCTCAGCATCTGGTACTACATGGGTAAAACCAGAGCTCGAATCAAAGATGTTGTCTATGTTCTTATACCCTTCACGGAATTTCTTCCTTAAAACATTTAAGCACAGTTAAACTGTCAGCATTCACCATGTCCTATTGTATTGTTTCAATTAACCTAGAAATTACAACAAATATCCTTTGCTTTTGGTTATTTCCCTATTCCAGAGAATTAGAAATATCTTCATCTTCTCTTGGATGTTTACATCAATTAATCTTTTGAGGTACCCTGTTTAATAGGGGTATACCTATATATAGGGAGTGAGACCCCCCATATATCTTTGTCAATGACATGGACAGCAGTATTCAGCATACCCTCAGCAAGTTCGATGGCAACACCAAGTTGTGTGGTGCAGTTAACACGCTGGAGAGAAGGAATGTCCAGGGACCTGGACAGGTTTGAGAGGTGGGTCTGTGCAAAGCTTATGAAGTTCAACAAGACCAAGTGCAAGGTCCTGCATGTGGGTCAGGGTAATCCCAAGCACAAATACACACTGAGCAGAGAATGAGTTGAGAACAGTTCTGGGGAGAAGGACTTGGAGGTGTTGGATGAGAAGCTTAACATGAGCCGGCAATGTGTGCTTGCAGCCCAGAAAGCCAAATGTGTCCTGGGCTGCATCAAAAGAAGTGTGGCCGGCAGGTTGAGGCAATTCTGCCCCTCTACTCCACTCTCATGAGACCCCACCTGGAACACCGCCTCCAACTCTCTAGGGTCCCAAACATAAGAAAGACATGGATGCTTTGGACTGAAGGCCACCAAGATGATTAGAGGAATGAAGCACCTCTCCTATTAGGACAGGCTGAGAGAGTTGGGGTTGTTCAGCCTGGACAAGAGAAGGTTCCAAGGAGACCTTATAGCAGCTTTCCAGTACCTAAACAGGACCTGCAAGAGAGATGGATAGGGACTTGTTACAAGAGTATATAGTTTTAGGACAAGAGGGAATAAATAGTTTTAAACTGAAAGAGGGTTATATAATATGTCTTCATATTAGACAATATGAAGAAATTCTTTACTCAGAGTGTGATGAGACCTAGAACAGGTTACCCTGGATGTGGTTGCCCCTTCCCTGGAGATGTTCAAAACCAGGTTGGATGGGACTTTGATCAACTCAGTCTAGTGGAAGATCCATGGCAGGGGGTGCAGGGGGGAGGGGGGTGGAACTAGACGGTCTTTAAGGTGCCTTCCAATCTAAATCATTCCATGATTCTCTTATACCTCTATGATATTTCCCACTGCTCAGGATCAGCAGAACACTTATAATCCAACTCACATCAGTTTCAACTTCAGGAATTTAGCCATGTTTTGCAGCAGTAGGCCACCCACCAACATGCTCATAAACTCATCAGTTTGGAAGCTTTTTGGTTCAGCTCTACAGCTCTGACCTGGGCAGCACTATTCCCTGAACAAATCCCAGAGAATCATGACAATTACAATGTATCGTTGCAGTGAACGGTATTCAAGCATCCTCAAAATACACAAAAAAGTACTCTTTTCAGCTCCCTTTATGACATACATAAAAATGGTCCATATGAGATCCCTATCTTTCATAGAACAGGATCATAGAATACCTCAGGTTAGAAGGGATCCATCAGGATAATCAAGTCCAAATCCCTGTTCCTTGCAGTAATACCTAAAACTAAACCATATGACTGAGAACATTATCAAGATGTTCCTTAAACTCTGACAGGCTTGGTGCTGTGACCACTTCCCAGGGGAGCTTGTTCCATATCATACTCTCAGTGGTAAACCTTTTCCTCATGTCCGACCTGAACTTCCCCTGACAGCTTCAGTCCATTTCCTTGTGTTGTACTGGTTCATGTCTCTATCAATAGAGAGATCAGCACATGCCTCTCCACTGCCTCCCTTTAGGAAGTTGTAGACTGTGATGAGGTCAGAAGATGAAGATCATCACAGTTACCAGAACAGAATTAGATTTTAAACAATTCCCACTACCAAAGGCAGCCCTCTTTCTTTTTTATCTAGAACCCATTGACCTCATGTGTGGTTATATTTTTCCTTAGAAGAAATCATTTTCCCGCTACCAAACAGAGGTGGTCAGACCCAGAACCTACTATAGAAACATATTCATATCAACTCAACTTAAAGGTTTAATTCACAGGGAAGCAAAATCTCTTTTTTCAACAGAACAGCTTGAGAGTATCAACATTTCCTTAAAAGGTTACAGATTTTCTTTCTTTTGTCCAGTCTTTATGTTTTTTCTCTCTTCCATATCTGTTTATTGACATGCATTCCCTTTAAAATATGAAATCTTAGCACACTTCTGATCAGTTTTATATATTCATCTTTGTTTATATAAACTGGAGAACAGTCCAAAGACTCAATTCTCTAGTAGCCCTTGGATAGGCTAAGGTAAATGCCACACATTGCTTATTGCATCTGAAAAAGGGAGAATTCCTAGCTTTTCTTGACTTTGAATTGCTCATAGTAGTAAAATATTCCAAATCCTGGCTAGCTGAAAAACCTATTCCTTAAATCTGTATAAGACCATAATAGTTAGGTAAGATTTCATAATATATTAAATGTTATCCATCCATAAATTTAACATGCAGTGATGTAGAATTCTTGAGTCTTTATAACATATGCTAGCATATGATTTTTTTTGCACAACTTTAAAGGTAAAACTGTCCGATATATTCTTGCTAGTTTACTCACAGCTTTGTCTGACATATTTATAAATTGTGATCAAAAGCATTTCAGCTACCTAAAGAGAAATTGAAAAAGGAGGGGAAACTTGCTTGTTCAGATATGGAGGAAAAATCTGTCTTTTTTTAAAAAAAGCCTTCTGCACAGATAAAGTGGCCAAGGGCAAAAAACAATGTTTGTTTTGGAGAAACTCCTTATAGACGAGCTGTCTCTCTTGATATTTAAATAGAACTTGCCCACATTTGACTGATTTTAAACTATTAACACATACCTTTGATTTTCTGCTGAGATCATTAAATGGATTTCTGAAGTACAACATACTGCACGGGATGCGTATCAGGAGCTACATGGAATGTTAGCAGCTCTTTAAGCCCTCAGAAGTATGATTTTAAGAGTACAGACAAAAACCAGTATATGAGAATAAAGCAAGCTATTTTTAAGGTTGTATCAGTATTGGTGGGTGGCAGTGGGGACTGTTTTTATTCATTTTAATTTTTTTTAGCAGTCTCAATCTGAAGCCCTTTAAAACACCAAAATGCCAAGTCTGAGATCACAGGGATTTAAATTATGAAAGAAGCCAAATGAAGGTAAGTAAAAAACACAAGATGAAATTTTAGAAAACATAGCTTTGCTTTCTCTTTTTCCTTTTTGTTTTTATTCCTTTCTTATGCCTGGTTTTCTTAACTTAAGCTATTTATTCCTAGCCATCTTACATATTTCTCAGCTATGACTCTACAACACAGAATAATATTCTGCTTGCATAACTCTAGTGAACAGTCAATATACTAAGTAGCCACTAAATTCATTATTAGCTTGACTTAGTCAAATCAAAGTCCTATGGAGCTGTATCCAGTGACCTAACAAATTAATTTTGACGGAAGTAGATCTAATGTGCTAGTATATGATCAATCTTGTTATGGGCTTTACACAGTGCTTCCTTTTCTTAGAATGCATACAAAAATAAAAGTCTTGGTTTACTCATAATGAAATTGCTTCTTAAGATTTTAAGAAACAGCTGAAATTGCAAATAGTGTATTACAGTATAAGTGTCAAACCAAATTTAACTGAAATCATTCAGTGTCTTCTCACTGACGTTTACAAGTATTTGTTATAGGCCCATCATTAGTAAAGTAGTTTCTTCATTAATCTCCTATATTTTGAAAATAGTAGTTTATTCCAGTGGAAGACACTCTCTGCTCTTCTGAACAAATACTTGCTGAACACAGAGTTTACAAATTAAAATAACAGTCAGACTGTCAACTTTTTAATATTGTTCACTAAACACTACCTAAAGTTGGTGGCATTCTTTCAGGCAGGCAACACATCTGTCATTTGCATTTCATTGACCTTGAAGCTTACTGGTTAGAGATGAAACTTCACCTATTCAAAGCAAGCTCTTTAAAATATTCAAACAGATTTTTTTAAAGTGCTTTTCACTTTTTAATTTCCTACTGTTCCTCTTCCACTGAGAAAGCACTGTCTGAACCCAAAGGGATTTCCACATCTAGCTTTCATGCTTTTCGTTGCTACATGGCAGTGACCGCTAGATTGGCAAACAGAATAATTGCCTTTTAGAAATTTCTTTAAGGATGTTAAGAGCATGAACTTCATTCTTTTTAAGTAGCTTCTTCAATAAAAGCTTCAAAACAAAGTCAACTATTGATCTAATTCTTTGAATAAAAAGTTCTCCCCATTTGACAATAGGATTTACTACTGAAGACAAAATGTACATTAATCTTTATTGTCTTCAGTTGAAAAAGGTAGAATTACAGAGTTGCAGCACAAGAAAGATTTGTAATGTCTGTTTGAAATGACGAATCTACATAAATTCATTGACTGACTTAGAATAAAAGCACTCTTTACATCTCTATGTCTTGTCACCTGAATAGAGGTATAATTTAAGCTTTATTTCCTAGTAATACTATTGAAGAACTGTTTAATCTCTACCCACATTTTTTATTTCCTTGTTTGTCTATTGTTGTGATGTATTTTTTTTCCCTAGAAGTAAAAAAGAACATCCAGAATGTCTGTTTACTGCCAGGGGAGCAGGGTGGAAATTTTATCCAGCAAAAACCAACCAACCAAATAACACACACGCACACTGTCCCCCCCCCCCCCCAAAACATTTGGCAGAGTTTGTACCAACTTCGCAGATTTTAAACTTCTGTCTTCTACCACTGGGATATCTAATTTGAACTCTAATTTCTAAAGGCAGAGAGATGGGAGAGAAGACAAGAATGTCAATATTGTGTCTGTCACGTGTGTGTACAGCGTTATAAAAACAGCCGCCGTGGGACAGAAACATTTTTTTTCCATTGCCAGCTGCAAGGAGAAGCCGAGCTAGGACGGATACTGCAGGTGCAGTGAAGGGAATCCTTCATGCAGTCATACCTCCGCAGCTTTTAACTAACGTTTCCTTTCCTTACGATAATCGTAGTGGTGTACTTGGCCCTCAGGAATGGACAGGTGAGACCTACCGTGCTGCTCGAGTTGCATGTGGATTTAGGAGACGGGGAAATAAAAATGCAACAAAAACCAGCAAACAAAGGTTCAGCATCCGATAAGACAGAGGTGAAATAAAGCTTGCTCTGCACTGATCACGCATAAGCTACAGCAAAATGTAAAAGCGATGCATACCAAGTACACTGCGGCTACAGAGCCTGGGGTCTCCTTGAAAGCAAGCTCCGTGCAACGTTACCTGAGGCACACGTACGTGAACACACAGAGAAACATTTACACACACACTCGAGCCTTCCCGTACGCGCACACCGCGAGCGCGGCATCCCCTCCCGTGCCCTCGCTCCCGCCCGGCGCTGCCGCTCCCGCACCACGGTGAAACCCGCTCCGCCGCTCCGCGGCCGCCGGGGGGTCCCCATGGGCGAGGCCGCAAAACAACGCCGCGGGGTACCCCGGGCTCCTCGCGGCAGCCGCCCGGTACGCGCCGGCCACCCTCCTTCCCGGCTCCGGTCACCAATCACCCCCCTGCCCGGCCGCCCTGTCCCTGCGGTGACCGGCGGCAAGGCGGGGATCACGCTCTCGCCTCCGCTCTCCGATGCGGGGGACGGGGCGTGCGGGGGGGCGTGCGGGCAAGCAGTCCTCGTCTCGCTATTCGCCGCAGTTGGTGCGGCGGCTGCCCCAGCTCCGCCCTCCGCTCCGCCTCCCCGCAGCAGCCGCCCGCCCTCGCTCCGGCACCGGGCGCTGCCGGCGGCCGCAGGGAGTTGCTGCTGCGACTGTTGCGGCGCGCTAGGGGACCGCGGCTGTCTGACGGCGGCGTGCGGGAGGGCAGGAAGGCAGGGGGGGGGGAGGGAGGGGAAGTGGAAGGGAAAGGGGTGTGTGGACGGGGAGGGGGGGGGAGGGAGAAATCAAATAAATAAAATACCTCCGCGCCAATAAGAGGAATGGGCAGCGGCTGCCGAGCAGTCTGGGATCTGATGGGAGAGGTCCTTCCTGGGCTGTATTTGTTTGTTTGTGACTGGAGCTGCAAAGTTCAGAGCCAAACGTGTTGCTTTCCGGCGGCGGCGACCTCCCCGCTTCACCTGCTCCCTTAGACGCGCTTGCCAGGCCCCACACGGGTCGGCCCCCGCCGCTCTGCGGGCCCTCAGCCCGGCCTCCTGCCGCCGCTGGGGCCGACGGACGGGAAAAAGAGCGCGGGGCTGTGTCTCTCTCCTTTCCCTCCACGGCTGCCGGAGGGACAGCGGACAGGTGAGTGCTTCTTTCCCGCACTTCTGCCCGGCCGGGCGCGGAGGATGCCTCCGCTCCGTAGTCACCTGTCACCGCAGGAGCCGCTCATTCATCAAACTTTGCCTCCTGTCGGCTCCCGCACTCCCTGTCTCGTCTTTTGCAGGAGGGCGACCGCTCGGGGTTAATTGGTTTTGCGCAGAGGGAAGTCGGGGAGGGGGAGAAGGGGGGTCCCACTCTGCGGAGCGCAGCTCAGCCCTTGGCAGGAGAGGGGGCTTGTCCGAACCGCGGGTCTCTGCCGCCGCACGGGGCCGCGCCGGAGCCCCAACGCGAGTTCGCGGAGCGGGGGCGGTGCGGCCGCCCGGCGGAGCGAAGTTCTTTTTGCCCTGCAGGGAACCCGCGGGGCCCGTGCAACAGGCACCGTCCTGCGGAGGCAAAGCGGAGGGCGCCTCGCCCGCCGGCGGAGGGCGACTGGCGGCGCCGCGCAGACCTGTGCCCTTTTAGGTAATTTCGCTTTGTTTCCAGGTCCTCCAAGGGTTTGCCTTGCGGGGAGCCTGTGCCCGGCGGCGGCTTGCGAGAGCCCGGCAGCAGCCCCCAGAGGCACGTCTCCTCCTAGGAGGGAGAGAAACTTGCTGATCCGGAGGAGGGACGGATACGGCGCTTTCCCTTCGTTGCGCGGAAGGTGCGCGCTGGGGCGCCGGGCGGCTTTGACCGCCCGCGGTGGCGGCGCCCCCGGGGAAGGAGGAAGCGAGCGGGGCGCTGCGGGGCGCGGGCGCCCGGCAGGTGGAGCCGTGGGGAGCGGCGGCGGTGATTTATTTCGGCTTTAAGCAGCCTTGCGAGCAGAGCCCCGTAGGCGCGGTGCGAAGTGGCCCGGTGCCCCTGAGCCCACACCTCGGCGGCCGGAATGGGTCCGGGATGGGTGGATGCGGCGGGCAGTGCGCGGAGAGAGCCGGGCGGTGCGCGCCTTCCTGCGGCGGCTACAGCTGGAGACGGTGTCCTACGTCGTTAACGTTACCACTGGTCACACGCGTATTTTATCGACCATTGATCGTCTTTCTGTTTGTCACTGTGTGCTGGAAATGATGAGATTCTAGGCGTAGTCTGTCTTAATTAGCACAGAATGTATAAAAGCGTAATTGCTAAAATTATTCAATAGTGGTTAACAATTAAAAGATTATCCCAGTACTCAGCAGCTAGCAAAGAGCAGACTGCACTAATTGGATAGTTAATGACATTTAAATAGGCAGGCTTTCTTAAAATAGTAAGCTCAACTCTTCCAGGGAATTGAATAGAGTGTTAGAATATTTAATAATTGCATTACAATGATGGTAACACTTCTGAAAGGTCTGTGGTTTGAGTTGTTAGTTGGGCAGCAGGACTGGGACAGCCTTTGCCCACTTTTAGAGCACTGGTTAAGGGAAGACTGTATTTTCCTCAATTTTCCTTTTATAGGTAAATATAGCTAAATGCTGCAGAAATTTCTGTGAAACCAAAGTGGAGACAATATTTTGCATATTGTCCAGCGAAATGTTCTTCCATCTTCTACTGATATTATTTGACTGAATTGATAATTGAACTTGAGTTTTATGCTACTAACCACCTAATATTTGAATTTAATGTCTCTTTATGCCACTTAAACTGATTGAAAATATTTACTGTTTAATATTGTGGAGACAGGATATCAGGTGGTGTAACTACACTCCTCTTGTCATCCTTCAATAACTAAACAGCTAAGGTAGTTGGGTTTTTTTGTAGTAATAACTTTCTAGTGTAAACAGTGTACTTCAGTAACGAAATGATAAATAAATCAGCTTTTGTAGAGTTAAACTTTATTTTCAAAACTCTTGGTTCTCCACATTCCTCATGTTTCTTACCTAACTTGAAAATGTTCTATGAGAAACTAATGCAGTAACTTCATAAACTTGTTGTATTTTGTTGTAAAAGTTTTCTTAGTGTAATAAAGTTGGCATAACAAGAGGCAACACAATGTAATCTTCTGCTTGTGGTATATTTTTCCAGAGACAAAATGTTTCCCACTATTTTAATCAAAGACATACTTAAGGAAAATGCCAGAAATTGAATTAAATAAGAGATTACCTTCACAAATTAAATAGAATATTCTATTTTAAGAACTACTGCATATAATAACATATAATTAAAATTGCAAAGAATGTATGGGCTTTTAGATACATATGCTTTATGCAATCTTAAGTTTTGTCACCATCATAGTTTTGTACTCCTTTGAGGGATAAATGAAACGCTGGTCTAAATACTAAAAGAGCTTGGAGTGTGTGTCTCCCAGGTTGATGAAAATGGTGAGCTTCACAAAAGTTATATTTGCAACTGTGAAACTAGTCTGTTTTCTTCTTGTATTGGATGCTGTAGTTGTCCCTAGGAAATCCTTTTGTGTTGTATCCCAACTTTGCTCTTTTCACTATTATAGATACATTTGTCAGACACTTCCTTTATCCTTGCATGCCAAAGTATTCAAATATTTCTTACGAGCATTGCTGCTGACTTCTGAAGTGAATTCCATTCTATGCTGTCCAAATGAGGGTTTCTAAAAATTCAGAATAATAGAACTTTTGGATTTTTCCTCAGTTTCTGTAAAAATGTTAGCATTAAATGGTATTTAATGTTAACACTGCACTTCCTCCAGAACAAAAGTATGACTTTCCACACAGCTGATAAATAGGTAGCTGAATGTATTATCAGAGATTTACAAAACACTGATGTCTTGACATCTGGATTTGTTGTGTGTCTTTAATAAAACATGGACTGTGAGAAAATGCTGTAGAGGGTTGTGGCATTTTTGGGGAGGAAAAAAACTCAACTCTGAAATAGAAGGAATATTAAAAATGTTTTTCATGACATACTGGATTGTATAAAGCTGGCTAGGGAAGGTTGTATTTGTATATTTTCCACATTACATTGTATATTGTATTAAAATGATACCGGCGCAAGTTTTACAAGAGAATTAACTTGGAAAATCCTTCTAATGAAACACAGATACCTTTCTTCTATAACATCTAGATACTTTCCCCCCCAGTCTTTCCTAGTTCTCTATCGGTAAATCTGTGCAAGAAAGTTCCCCAGCATTATTAAGTGTATTCTTCTGTATTGCTTCCAATTTGTAGCGCTTGAAGTCTTTCTTTCACCCTAACATTTGTTATACTGTCGTTAAACTTACTGTCCTTGCTAGGTTGAAAGTACCTTTCTGCTCTTCTGGCACTTCCAAAAAACACATATCAGTGTTTTACACGCAGTCTCTAGAAATGCTGTATTTACTAAACTGACAGGTCAATATGGAAAACTCAATAACTTTAATCTTAGAAAATGCAATTTTAATACGGGGGGGAAAGGAAAGAGGTTCTTAAATCCTGTATAATTACCATACTCACTTTGCTTGTTAAATGAGGAAATGTCAAATTCTAGGCACATGTTTTTGTCATAATAGTAAAGTCATAACAGTAAAATACCCTGTGGTTGACTTTGAAGCTACAGCCTACATTACAACTCATACCAGGTAAAACAGATATTTAAGAAACAGAAGCAAAATATTTATTAATGCCTTGAGGTGAACAGGCTATGTAATTTAGTATATGAGAATATTTATAGTGTAGCTAATAATAATTATTGTCTGTGATAAATGCTGGAATAAGAGTTTTGGGAGACAATACTTTTGGATTTTGTTTTTTTTAAAAATATGTTGGCGTAGGTGTGATCTATTTTTTTACATTATAACAGTGTTTTACTGTATTAAAGATAGCAATCAAAGTTAAAACTAATACATTCTATAGGCTTAGCAGAGTCATGGTTTGCAAATTATCAAAATGACTAAAGCGTTAAATTACACTTTTATTTGTGCAATAAAGATAATTTCATACAAGACTTGACTTGCAGCTCTGTTAAGTCATGGATATGTTCTTCTGCATTTGCATTCTGTCATTCAGGTCTGTAAAGAAAACAAGTTTTACACATGGACCTTTTAATTCTGGACTATGAATTAGGAATTAAAGGATAGATAGTGTAAGACTAGGGTTTTTTGAGGACTAATATTTTGTCAGACAGAGAAGACTGTTCTTGGTTTAGCACACACATGCACTGTTATGTATCTTAATATGTGCCTAAGTATATGCTTTCTGTGAGAAAAGCAGTCTTTTATTTAATTAATCTTAGTGGGAGAACCTGTTTGCTTTACTAACTACATTAGGGATTTAATTTATCTAGTGCCTTGTACCCCTTTTACCTTGTACCCCATCTATTACAAAGACCAAATTTGCAAAGATTTAAAGCAGGGGAAGTGTTTTCTTTACTGTAGTGTCTAGAAAGATCAGCATGGAATATCTGCAAATATTTTTCATCTAGAAATATGAATTGAGTCAAAGATTATGGTATTTTGTTAATTCAAATTGTATTTCTGAAGTATTGCATGAAATGTAGTCTGCCTGTGTGCTCTGCTAAAATCTAGGATGCTTGAGAATGTCTCTTCTAGTAGCTGCTAAATGTTCCAGTGTTAATTAAGCAGTAATGTATGTGGAATCAAATGTTATGACACTGTAATGGTCTCCTGTTGAATAAAAGTTCCATGGCTAAGCAAACACACTTTCAGCAAACAAGCGTATTTCAACATTGTCTGTTCAATAGGAAGTGTTTCTGCAAAAGTCTTAAATAATACCCCTTGGAGAAATCTGTTCATCATGTTTGTATTGTATCAGTCTAATGAGAGAAGCATCACTTTCCCTTAATTAGTTGAATGTAGGGACAGTTTACAAAAATCAGGAGGGTCACACACATGGTGGTTCTCTATTCCAAGTCCTTGTCCATACTAACACCCAAGACTTTTGCCAGCTGAAGCTTTTACCTCCTCCAAGGGTAAAAGAAAGCCAGAACGTTGAGCTGTGTTCCGGGATATGCCATCATGTCTGTTTGACAGTGCAAAGCTGCAGCGGGCAGACTTGCAGCCATCTCACTGTATGTGATCTGGACACATGGAATAGTTGAAGTAGAAGCATTTTGAACACAAAATGGGAAGCAGTCAGGTTGCTCTTCCCTTCTGATTGACACCTATGCATTAACAGTTCTTCTGTGTATTCAGGAATCATTCCATCTTTAAAGCAGTTTTAAAAATCAAATTGATTTAATCTCGGAAGAAATAGCGACATTCTTGCTGAAGTACTCTATCCGCACCACTCTCTACTTTTTATTGTAAACCTGTTCTTCCTTAGGATGGGGTAACATTGAGATGTTCAAAAGAACATCAGCTATTTCCAAAGGCAGAGAGCAGGGCACGATTGGGAGAAGGCAGCCACCCAGCAAGGATTTATCTACTTTCAGAGCAAGTGAGGTGAGGCAGAATGAAGCATGTGGTAATTGACAGTGGACACTGTCCCTAGGTCGTAGTAGGTGTGAAACTTGTTGAAGTTTGAACTGAAACACCACCAACTCAACTCTGAGAGGCATTATCTTGGCATATATCATACCTTTATGATAGACTGACCATTATCTGTATGATTTCAGATGAAAGCATTTGAACTGTTAGCAAAATTACCTGAAATTGCACTGATTGCAGTGACAACCATCTAATGTCATGAGTGATAAAGTCCATTCAAGCCTTGTTCCTGCAGACTCTACATACATGTTTAATCTGATGGCAAGGCCTGCTTCTATTTTTAGGGCTGCAACTTGATATAACAAGAGATATGAAGCATAATCTTAACAGAAGCAAAGTCTGTTTAATACTTTTTGGTAATTTTTAAAATATTTTTAACTTAAGGGGATAAAATACACAGATGAGAATTGAAAGGTACTAACTGATGGTCTAAGGGGAAATCAAGCTTTGAAGAAAAGAGCGATACTCAATAGAGATTCATAGTTTTTTATTTCAGCAAATCTGCTGCTAATTTAGGGTGCTGGCACAGGATAGTCTGTGAATTAGGTACCATGGGTAGGAAGGTACTGTCTGTTCACTTAAAAGATACTGCTAATTTAATTGGATTTTCAGTTGACTTTCAGACTAAACTGCGAATGTATTCATAGTCCATTGCAGTAGGAAGTAAAATATGTTCATTTGCAGCTGCAAGACTAATTAATTTTACTTCACTTTGCAAAAGATTTACTGTGGCTTATGTGGTCCTGGGAAAAGGAATTGTAGATTGTTGTAAAGTACTCTAGAATGAAGATTTTATTTTTTTCTTAAATAAAGACTGACTAGTTAGGGCTTACTTCAGCAATAGCTAGGATTATGTACACCAAGGCTAGAATAAGGATTAGGTTTTACCACCTTTCCTTAGACTCACTAGTAAATACTTATAATTTAGGAAGTATTTGCTCAGATATGCTTTCTGATTTGTAATGCAAAAAATGAGGAAGAAACTACAGAAGGAAAATAAGACAAGATTGCATTGACTGATTGGCAAACTAGCAACAGCTGTTACAACAATCAAGGGGGGTGACAAGTAGTTCTTTAGTAGGAACTGGAGGAGGGAGGATTGGATTTAACATGAAGAAAAAAGAGGAGTGATGAAAAGAGAAAACAGTTAAAGAAGGTTTTAAAATACCACCTAGTCAGAAGTTCTTGGGACAAAGAAGTTGGTCAACAAGGGGGAAAAAATGTTTGGATTTTTTTTTTATTTTTAAATTTAAAAAAACCCCACTGTTTTTTTGATAAGACGTAAGTTGGGTATGAAGTTCGTCTCTTGAAGGACCTTGTGATATGCTCTAGAGTTCATGAAGTAAATGTATCTCAAACAGTACAAGGCTTCTTTGGGTTTAAGACAGGCAGGGGAGAATCACTCATATACCTTATGCTGTATGGGCTTGTATTCTTGGAGAACAGGAAGAGCTTTTAGTAATTTCTAAAATTTTCTGCACTTGTTTCCTTTTTATAGACTTTCATTCTACTGTCTTTTTCTCTTTGTTTTCTTTACTTCTGTGATTCAAGAGCATGAGGATCTGAAGATAAAATTGACCTGAACTGAAAACTCCCTGAACCAATAGAATTGACTGTTGCTGTGATCACACTCAATTTCACACTGCTGCCAGTGTCATGTAGAGTAATATTGTGAAGGATTCTGTCAATTTTTGTTTCAGGTGCTAGTTGTCATAATGGTGAAAAGTTATAAGGAAAGTCTCTATCTTCAGAATGGGAAACTTTAATAGTGAAAGAAAATCCGGTATTTTTTCTGAAGCTTTTTTTTTTTCATTATAAAACTTTCACATAGAATCTTTTCATTTCTTGACTGACTATCTGCAGTTGATTTTCAAAAACTGTACATGACAGTTGAAACCTTGGTTCTATACATACTTTTCTTGATGGAAAAGTTAAATTGTTCAAACTCTTTGGCTGTTCATTTCTACTCTGTAACAGTCTTCTCAGTTGAATTAATGAGAGGACTATATACTATACAATCTAAACTGAGTATCTCTGTGGTGCAAAAAAAGAAAAAAAGAACCACATGGAATTACTTCATTACCTCCAGATAGTTTTGCTGGTGCAAATGATGGCAGAGTAAGGATGGAGGTGGGATCTGCTTTAGCCACCTTTATCATCAGAAGAAAGATTTGTAGAACATCTACCTCATGCCTGGTATCATCTATACTCTGTAATCAGAAGTCTTTTATCTGCTGTGTTCTTCTATAACAGCTAGAAACCTAGCTAGAGAGAAGGACAGGACTCTTATGCTAGAGGGCATGTGCATTTAATGACTACAAACTCTGTTTTATCCTTTGATGGACATGAAATTCCACTGTCTTGTATGCATTTACATATGCAACACATGATAAAACATCTAACAATATTTGTTGCTATTTGGAACTTTAGAAAATGTAGTTAAACTTCAAGCTTACCAATTTTTCCATTGCCTTTTTTTTTTCTTTCACTCATCCATGCACCATTCTGCCATCTATTTGTTATGGGGAATTTTATGGCTTTCAGATCACTGAGGATCCTATTTGCTATTTATGTATTAATAACTCTTGGTATAGCGTAAGTAGTGTGCAGCTAGCTATTGTAGGTTTTTGCTACAGAAATTCTCTCTTGCTCCTTTTCTTTACTACAATGGCTTTCTCCACCCATCCAGCAAGTCTTCCCTCTTGGTCTTCTATTTTGGTCTCTTCTGTTTCTCAGGTGTGACTGTATTTCTGCTATTACTGTATCTATCTGCGTTTACAACTTGTAATTGAATTCAATGTGGTCAGCCCTGAGTGCTATATCCTGAGCTTTGTGAGTGGCTATACTTTTCTGGGCCTTTGTCTGACTGCCTCATTGCTCTTTACTTCCCCACAGAAATACTCTTAAGTTGATATTTCAGAAGACAAATCTGAGTCTCACACAATCTTTTTTGAGAATAACCTGTAAGTCTGAAAAAAGATTCATTGTGAAACCTATGTGGCAGCCCTTCTTTCTTATGTTTCTCAAAGAAGGAGTAAACCTTCTTTGGAGATACAGAAACTAGATAGTATTTTTAAGATTAAATACAGTCTATTGACCAAAATTGTTTCTTCATTAGTATACAAATTATGATCTATTTAAGAGTTGTGCTCAGCAGTTACACTTGCTAAGAATAACACAAAAAGCATATTGCTCAGGTTTTTTTCCCTGAAAGCCAGTTTGAAGCCAGTGGAAGAAAAGTGTTAGCTGCATGAAAAGCTTGTCAGCTTACCCAGGAAAAAGATGCACACTGGGTACATAGGAATAAGACTATTTCATCACTGTCTTGGTAATTCATCTCAATCTTACTTTTGGGAGGCCACTTCTAAGTTTAATGTCAATTTACATTTCGGTGAATACCTTGTTTCTATTTTTTCACTGCAGTGTAGGTCTCCTTACTTATTACATGACAGTATTTTGAAATGCCTATCATGTTTATAAAGTATCTACAGTGACAAAACATACTCAGTAAAATGTAAGCTGTAGAAAACAATATTGCACACTGAACCTCCAGTAGTTTCATTTCTAGTAAAACAAAAAAACCTCCTCAAGTTATCCTGGATTTTCCTAACACTCTAAGATGATGAATGAATGTCTTTGTCTTTCATGTTAAAGTTTGCCAAGTCTGCACACTGAGGGGACTCAGAAGAGAAATTTAAATCTCAGTAGGAAATCTTTTTGTTTAAAAGCCCTCAATAAACGCAGTAGATGGGGAGAAACTGTTAATGGGGGGAAAACATATGTCATAAGCAAGGTATTTCAGGAATTAGGCATTCAAACCGTTAGCATGAACTTCATTTTTACAAAACAGAAGCTTTCATCTTTGTGCTATCCTCAGTGAAATACCAAAGCTGTCTGGCTAATTCTTTATTAACTGTCTTCTAACTGTTCAAAGGGGGGGTTATGCAACGTAATATGCAGAATTAATATATTGTATGATGCCTGTAATTCCTCAAAATGAATAATCAGTCTTTTTCCATTATAATAATTTTTACAAGAAAGTAAAAACATACTGTGACACTGAAAAGTAAAAATTGTATGTACTTTGCTTTCTGTGATACTGCTACTGCAGTTTACTCTCTTTTCCTCAGAACTCTGACAAAAGCTACCAGATACTGCATGTTGCAGATATTACAGCTATAGGTCCTCCATATTTAATATTTTATTGTCACTGCTGTGAAAATGTCTAAACACAAGTAGGTTTTAATGAGAAATTAATTGATGACAAGGGCTTACAGGATTTGAAGGTTGAGTGTGTACAACACATACTTTGACTAGAACTGCTGATAAAAAACTGTGTTGAAAATATCCTTTTCTTCACATTTGACATAATGATCAAATGCTTTGTTCTTTTCAGTTTCCTTCTCAGGACTTCATGAAACCAGCTGTAGTTAAAAGAAATGCCACATTTATTCCAGATATGTAATCCTTCTCTTCTAGTAGTATCTTATCATTAAACCAAATCAAACTCAACAAATGAAAAAACCCATTTGCTTTTTTTTTTAAAAAAAGTTGTTATCTATATGTACATATTTTATTAGCGCATTGAACCAGAAATCCACTATGAAAATGCTCAATGTTAAACTGCATTGGACTGGAAGCTAAATTTTTAGTTTTCTTCTTGACCAGTAATTTCATTATTTTAATCTTGGAAACTTTTTTTTCCCCACATTTTTTTGAAGGTATTAAAATGTAAATAAAAAAAAAGATTTAAAGATGTTCTTTAAGTGGAATTCGTTTGTTCTGTAAGTGGATTTAAATTCAAAACTTTTGTAAAATTTCAAGGTGACAGTTTCTAGATCCAATTATGTGACTGTCTGGTTTTCTATCTATCCTCTATATTTTAATTTCTTGTAATGCAGCTGGTAAAAATTTCAATCAAATAAGTTATAATTCTTTTGAATGGGTGAAGGATATGATTTTTTGTATGTTTACTTGAAATAATTTATTTCTCATTTATTTTAACAGTTAACTTGTAAGAAATTAGTGTACTCATTTTTTTATTACTTCAGTGAATTTTGCATCTTCACCAACATTAAATCTTCATGCTTTAAAGTAGCTTGTGAGAAAAGTGCTGTCAGGGAATTTCAGATTCAACTAATTTTATTTCCAGTGCACTCTTTTTTGGAGGGGAAGTTAACTTTTGGACAGAATGTGAAAACCTATGGAAAGAATTTTATCCTTACTTAATTTTCTTTCCATTTTTTGATGATTTGATATAGAAAAGGCCAGTGGAAGCCTCATTCCCTTTTACTGTGCATTAAAAGAGCTAAATGTAACCTTTGTCACTGAGTTCAGGAGAGCTCTTATACAAAGTAATTTTCTACTAAATCAAAAGCTTCTGGTAGTCAATAATCGCTTTATGTAATGGACATATATATTACCTTGTAGCTCAATTATCATATAAAGATGCTTTATTGTGAAGAATTTTCCTGGTTTGGCCAGTTATTTGGTTGAAATCCAGCAATGCGGTGCATCAATTTCTTGGTATCTGGGTTGTCAGGTAATGACTGGCTCTTTAGTCCTCTCAATCTGTCATTGATACTTTCTCAATGACATAATGGTAAAATTGTTACTATGCAGGTTTGGGAAGCTAATTTAATCTGATTTACAATCTGAATAGTTTTGTCTCTTGTTTACTAGGTACCCTTTAATTGCTTTATAATGTCACTTTTAATACTGATTTACAAGATACTTTGCTTTCTGTCTCACTTTGCTCTCTTTATTCAATACTGTGCCGAAGCCAGTGTGCAGATGAGCTGAAGACTCTCTTTCTTAATAAATGTATATTTGTCAATAGCTACCTTTATTTTGTATTGTCTGAATTTTTCTGGATACACCAAGTATGCTCAGGCATGCATTTTAATTCAGTGAAATTAAGCAGTCTGATCTAGTCTGCCTAGTTAGAGCATTTCAGCTCTCTGTGCTTTGTGGAAAAATTGTCTGTCTTTTGAGGTATGGTCAGAAGACTAACTGCTCCTTGAGAGGCCACAGTAAGCTGGTGAATAGAAAATGTCAAGTGTACAACATTTTGTCTGAAATCCCACATCTCTTTAGGGTTTGGAAGACTGATTCAGGGCTGTACATTAGAAGTATCTCTTCATTCAGTAGCCAGAAATCTAGTGTTCTTTTTATAGGGGTAGACACCTACGTGAGAGGTGCTTATTCTCTTTAAAAGGACAGTAACAGTGATTGCAGGTGCCTCATAGTGCTTAGGGTTGCACAGACAGTGGGAACACCAATCTCAGTCTGCCATCTTCAATCAATAACTCCTGTGTCCTACAGAAATAACAGGTTAGTTTATTATGGTGCAAAAAGTAATTTTGAGAGGGAAATAACCGAAGAGCATTGCTCTGGGATGCCGTGAATATGAGAGGAAGCCTTGGATGCACCAATGAATTGCTTTTGCTTTTTTTCCATTACATATTTATTGGGTCAACAGATAAATCCTGCGAGCAGGAACTAGAATCCAGGTTTCAACCCAGGGAAGTTTTAAATCTGTTGATTGCTAAGGTTGTAGACATACAGGCATTCAATGTCAGAACTGGATATAAAAGATCTGGCATTTAGGCACTGTTAGTGAATGTCAACTGTTGTACTTGAAGAATGATAGCTTTAGAAATAAGTGACGTATATAAGCCATTTTCTATTATCACAATGTTCTTACGCGCTCTACAACAACAGAATGTATTTTTTTATTTAATGTGTCAGAGAATGTTACAGTTATAATTTTGGCTAGCAGAGAACTTTGACAGGGAACTTGAAGGGAATTCTGGGGTTCAAACAACCATGTAGATCAAACAACTATATCTTACCAGGAAAAACATCATAGAAGGGTTTCTGTACTGTTTTATTGTCAAATGATAATGTTTAGCAAACTGCTAATAAAAAGGAAGAAAATTAAGACTATTGGGAGCCTGTATAGTGGCAGTCCTACCAAAAAGCTCTAAGTAATACACACAAGTAATTTAAAAAGATACTGAAAAGAAGCTGTGAATCTAAACTCCATGGTGGTAATGTGTGTCCCCCATACTCACATAGTGAGTAGTAAATTCCTTCTGTATTTCTAAAATGGTATGTGGGGGTGAAAATATATCTCCAGTCAGTTCTCAGTCATGGCACATACAGTGGAGTATCTTACCCACTTTGATATGATCATTTACTCTATTACATCTGTGTGTGCTTAAGCTTCAAATATAAAGCAAGATAATTTTTTCCTAATTACCAAAACACGAAGGAGGTTCAGTTTATAAGCCATAACAAAAAAGCTAAGTATTGTTTATTTCTCTTTATAATAGTAAAGAACTATGCTTTTAAGATGAATGAGTATAGTCTTCATAAAATTCATCTCCCTTACTATGGATGAATGCATGTAAAGTAAAATGATGACTTGCTTTTTGTAGGGAGTAGGTGTTAAAGGCTTCTAAGGCATCATTATCCTATAACCAGAGTAATAAGTATACATAAGGATAGTGGTAAACAATTTTAAAGAATCAAGTTTGGAAGTCTAAAAAAGGGTTTCCTCTTAGTGTTTCAGATTAAGCCCTTTTCTTACATGAACATTACTCTTTGCAGAAAGGTTTAGTTAAGTGGAGGCAAAAATATCCTGCAATGCAGGGAGCCTTAAAATGGCACACTGGAAGTGTGCCAGCCGGTTTAGTAGAGGTAATATCTACGTTTCACAAATTGTAAGTAAGAACTAAAGAGATACTGATTATTGCCAATATAAGGATCAACTATGAAGTGTCCTGGATATCAATGAGACAAAAGCTCCCTGCTGTTCTTTGTCTGAAGGGTGGCTTTTTCAGTAGCATTTCAAAAGTGGTCCCAGGGTACTTCTTCCTCTTTCACAAGTTAGCTTGGAAATCTAATAAGCAGGGACCGTTTTGATACATTATGGGAGGAAAACATTGAGTCTGTTTTAGAGCAGAATCGAAGTAACAAACCTACAATTATGGGAAATTCTGATATATATTTTTAGGTGCTTACTTTGGAATAGCCAGAGTCTGTGTGAATAAAAAATCAACTGTTATATTATTAGGTTTATCTTTGACATAAATTTGTTCATAGTATGGCAGTATTTTTAGTGAATAACACTGAGGGTGTGAGGATCTAGAGCAAGCAAGTTTGTTGTTTCACTTGCATATGGCAATTATTTTACAATATCTGTTGCATGTCTATCATTCAAATGCCTAAATTTAATAATATATTGCTACACAGAAATACTGTGTGTCACTGCTGATAACAATTATGTAATTGACATTTTGCACTTGAAATACGTAAAGTTATGCTACTGGAAATCATACTCTCCTAAACATGGGTAAATTTTTTCTGAAAAGTTAGTATATGTTAGATCAGGATTATGACATGGCATTTAAGCCTCAACCTGTTTTTTCACTTTGTCTGAGTATCCTAACAGCATTTTTTGTGGATTTCCAAGTTACTGGCAAAATCTACAACAGTTTCGGTTTGTGCATATAATTTTACTGTTTGAATGCAAGCCGCTAAAACTACCTCTGTAAATTGGTATATTGCAAATACTTGTTCCATCTAGCATGATGTCTGTCATCATTTTGAGATGTTACTCAGTACAGAGATCTAAAGTTTACTGGATCTTAAGGAAGTTGCAGGCTGGGGGCAAACGAAGAAAGGACTGCACTTTTACTTGTTACCTTTTATTGTTCTAGAACAGTATATCTACATTACATTTTGTGCATCAGTGGTGAGTTTGAGTGAATACTGTAGAACTTCAAGACAAATTTGTACTACAAGTGTGCCCCAACTTGCCAATAGAGGTGTACTAGAGCAGCACACTGTCCTTAGGGAGCAGGTGATGTTAAAAAGTTGTGAATACTGAAAAATAGAAGAAAAACCTTGCTAGATACCACTGGCTCCACTAGCTCTCAAAGATTTTTTTTGGTGGGGGGAGTTTGCTATAAATTTACTACTTGGGGAGTTTTCCAAAAATGTACTAGTTCTGACTCAGGCATATAGAATGAGACAAGGCTGGAGCATGCCATTGTTTCAACAGACCTGAAAATGTAACATTTTTCAGAAAGTTGCTAGATTAGTTTTTTTTTCCCCAACCTAGACAATAGATTCAAGATCCCAACAAAGGGGAGCTAGACAGTCTTCTGATACCTAAAAGGTAATTATAAGGAAAATGCAGGCTCTGTCCTCATGACAATGTAAAGTGATAGGACAAGGCAACAGGCCCTGGTGCTTCAGGAAAAATTCTTTTTGGATGCAAGACCATGAGAACAAACTTGGAAATAGATTGCCCAGATTGGTGGGATCCCCTTCACTGAAAATAAAATTCAAGCCTCAGCTCTGAGCTTGACAGGACTCTAGATAACCTAAAGTCCTGTGTTCTATAAAAAGTTGGACCAGATGATCCCCAGAGGCGCCTTCCAACACCATCTTGTCTAGTTCAAGAGTATAGTCTTACTAAAGCCTAAGGTGTTCCTTCCATATTTCTGCGTAAAGGGAATTAGGAATTTGCCTTCTTTCTCTAAAAAGACAAAATACTAAAGAGTGGTTGATTTTCTAGAGCATTGTTTTGTTTACTGTTCAGTAATTCACATTCAGTATCCTATAGTATACACACTGTCATTATTTGGATACTCTTTATTTATGAGTATATAGAGGGCTGGGGCAAAAGGAGACAACCTTGATCAGATAAAGTACCAGGTGCAGAACAGGAAGTGGAAACAGAACATAGGCTTATAATCAGGTATTTTCTTATCCATAGAGGAAACTGTATATATTTATTTTATCTTGTAGGTGGAAGAGTTAAGCAACTGCATGTTGCGTGTTAGACTCAGTGTACATAATTTTGGTTCAGGACTGATGGGTAACTCTCAGTTTATAAGGAATGTATTTTGTGTAGCTGTAAAGACTAGTGTTTACACTGTGGAATACTTTTAAGGAAGGAATAAGGTCCTCAAGAAGATTGATGTGTATTGACACTGTGACGCAGGAAAAACATGGGTTTTGGTGGGGGACAGGGTTTGTTCTGAGTAGCTCTGAGGTGTGCTTTTGTGAGTGGATTGTCTGGTTTTTAAGGGAGTTTTATTTGGATTTATTAATTTGTTTTTGTGAAAAAGTATGTGAGGGTGTTCAAAGGTGAAAGCACTGCAGAGACTGCCAGGATTATATATTGTGCTGTCTGTCTAGGATGGTGCATGCTATGCTCTGTGTGGTGTGTATCAACATTGTTGGTCTACAGTGGGCTTCAGAAAAATCTTGGAAATGGTGCCTAGATTTCCTCTTAGAAGCAGATGAAATTACTAGATTACCTTCAAACAAACTCTGTGTGAATATGAAGGTCATTCTTCTCCAGCACATCATCAAATTTTTACTTTGGAATCCTAAATTTCAAATGTACTAAAACTGTTATAGATTTATGTTGTATACTTTGAGAATAAACCTGGACTAACCTTTGAGGTCCAAGCAATGTGCAGCTACTTGTGCACACCTGAAGAATCAAAGTAGGCCTGATGAGCTGTTTGTCTTTTTTTTTTTTTTTTTTGGAAAAGGAATAGTATGTGTCTCCTCAAGGAATTCAAGATGAATGCACCAATGAAACAAACAAAAAGTGGCTTTGAAATTCTCTAGAATTATCCAGAATCTTCTATAGAGGAGTACATTTATCTTTTGGGTATTCAGATGATAAGCCAATTTTCTTTTATGTGGTCTTTATTTCTTTTGATGAGTGGTTCTTCTGAATTGGGAAACAGGCTTTTCATTGTTTTCAGACTCTGGAAAATTAGTGAAAGTGTGATTTATGCAAGTTTCTGGAATGCTTGTCACAGTTTAGGAATGGCACTCCCAAATTTACTACTCCCACTAAAAACAAAAACACAAACTGTTCCACTCCCCTCTCAGTGGGAGACAGGAAAGGCAGAGTTTATGGGCTGAGATAAGAACAATTTACTGGAAACAGCAATGAGATAAGAAAACGAATAGTAACAGCAACAATACTAATAACAACAGTGTACAAAAGAGAGGGTGATTTACATGCAAAATTCTCACCGACAGGACAATGCAAAACAATGGCAGACAGACCCTCTGTGTGCCACCTTTCTCCCCATGGCAAGCCACACTTCTTCTTCTTGGAAGTGAGAATCCCTTACTTCTGCCCCCCAGTGGTGATGTGAGGTTTACAGAATGACAACCTACTGCAAATTAGCCCTGTCCTTGGCCGACACCAGGACAATAGGTTAACTTTGGATGTAATTATGCATGATAGTGTCTAGATGTATTATATGAGGAAGTATGGCCCTTTAATTTCTTTCCTCTGAAATTATTACTAAGTGATTGACTGAAGTTATTCATGCATCTGCTCTTTATTTCTTATGTAAATATTCTAGGTCATCTTATATTAAGAAAGCCTTAAATATTTACTAGCCATGTAAATCTTACTGCCTAGTATAGCAGTTTCAGGTGGTCTAGTAAAAAAAATTAGTTATGACTCAACTATGTAATGGTACTCCAACTATCCAAAGATTCTGTAATGCTTGCATATACGCATTGTATATGCATGTTTGTGTGTGTATGTAATTATTCCTAAAATATTTCAATAATTTCTGCAAGCAGTGAAAACTTGTAAAGTTCTGCCATACGCTTCTACCAGCCTGTTCATAAATTCTACCACTGAGACCTTTTAGTCAGTAACAAGTTATATACTTCATGATCTTATAATCAGTGGGCACCAACTGATCCTTGCATAAAGCCAATTTGAGTGATTCCTATGAAAAACTATCTGTATGTACTTCTATCAGAAGTCAGTTTTCTTCTGCTGCCTCCTGCAATTTATTGGCACAAATCTGTAAAGCAGAGTGGAGTGATCCAATGTCTTCTGCCTAATACCATGCACCTGGGCTGGCCAAGTTTAGGAGGAAGATACTATAATTTCTTTCTGACAGAAACATCCTGAGGGTGCACACTTAATCCATTGCAGTGAGAAACTGGAATGACTGTTTCCTGAGATATTGTAATCAGTATGGACTGCATTAATGTCTCTCAATTGCTCCTTTTCTGTGTCTTCAGGAACCCAGATGTCATATTTTTGTCAGAGCTGCGTATTAGGGTCATTGGAAGAAAGTATGAAGAAGATAGGTTGCTCATGCAGTCCTGATTGACTTAGCAATTAAAAAGAAAAAAACTATTTTTAAACAACAGAGGTAATTGCTCAGCTGTGCTGGGATCCAAATTAATATCTCAGCTAGTTATTAAAAGGTAGGCAGTTTAGCAGCATTGTTATAGCTTGTAGAGGAAGGTGGTTTATAGGAAGAGTTGCTTATTTTGGGTAAAATACCAAAAAAGTTAATTATGCATGAAAAGTATTTTTTTAAAAACAAATAAGCCTGAAGCCCCAGAGAAGAGTTTGAAAATGTCCTTCTGAAGATATAAATTTTACGTTTCTCAAGAAGGAAGTATCATACAAAACGAGAAAGGGATTTGACACAATTAAGCATGAACATGCATTGATTTATTTAGAGATGAAAATTAATTGAAATTTTGTTTAAACCATACTGTTTGGAATACAAAATAAGAACACAGCTTGGCAAAGGTACACGTGACTTGCGTCAGTAATTTTGTTGATTTTAGTTGAAATTCTGAAAGGCTAATCTGCTTGATTATCTTTTCCTTTAAAATGTAGAGATTAGGAGAACTGCAGTTTTCTTTTTTTTTTGTAGATGGTTGTTGTCCCTTTTACTTTTTTAAGCAAACAGGAGGAATTCTATAAATACATCAGGAGCACGCTTCACTGGCAGGCAGATCTTAAGGGCTACTTACAACTTGATTGAAACACTGCATTCTATGAAGGGTAACATAGTTATTCTCTATTTATAACATCTCAGGGCTTGAAATGAAAAATATAGTGAGCTTCTGCACAGTTCTGTATTTAAATATGAGGAAGTTACATAAATAATTTCAAGGAAAAAGTTAGCAACAATACGGAAGAAAACACTAAATAAATCAGTGAATATAACAGTTCATGAGAACTGCGGACTTGATGCTTCCGGATAACTGTCTCTGGAATTATCGCTTGATCAGTCAGCCATGTAGAACTCTCGTTAGGACTCAGTGTCTGCAGTTTGTCCCACTGAATATAGCGGTGGCTTCTCGCATCATAGATAAAAGCACAATGTGAATAATTATAGAATAGTCAGACACTTGTCCCAAAGCTGTTTGATTATTACCTTACTCTTACATGAGGAAGTTCTCTGATAACTCTAAAACTTATAGTCCATTTAAACTGTTCAGATGTCTGGTAGCCTACACTGAAAAAAATCAGTTGAAACTTTGGCATGTGCTAACAGTGCTTATGTTTGGCTAACTCAGAAATTGCCAAAGATATGTCTGTAGTGACGTGGTATATCAGTTTAGTCATTAATAGCAGACCTTTTTTTGTTATTCCCACAGCTAATGTCGTGTGCCAGGATTTCAGGAAAAATGAACAAGTGTATGGGCAAAATTCTAGTCCCACTTAAGTCCACAGGAGAATTCATAACTTCCTTGAAGCTGGACTAATTTAGTAGTTGTTTTTCTCATATTTATTGTGCTCCCACAAATTATTATTAAAATAAGAAGATAGAAAATGCCATACAGTTACATAATGGACTTGATATGGAGCAAGGCTGGACTGTTTTGATCTATATATATTCAAGTTACAGCAGACTACTTAACTGTAGGATGTTTGATTGTGGTAAACTAAGAGACAGTCACAGTGAATAATATGCTGCTATCTTCTAGATTAACTATTTTCACAGAATCATAGAATATGCTGAGTTGGAAGGGACCCACAAGGAACATCAAGTCCAACTGCTGGCCCTGCACAGGACCATCCCCAAGAGTCACACCATGTGCCTGAGAGCATTGCCCAAACTCTGTCAGGCTTGATGCTGTGACCAGTTCACTGAGAAGCCTGTTCCATTTCCCAACCAATCTCTGGGTGAAGAACCTTTCTCTAATATCCAACCTAAACCTTCTCTGACTCAATTTCAGGCCATTCCCTCGGGTCCTGTCACAGGTCACTACAGAGAAGAGATCAGTGCCTACCTGTCCTCTTCACCTCATGAGGAAGCTGTAGACTGCATTGAGGTCTCCCCTCAATCTTCTCTTCTCCAGGCTGAACAGACCAAGTGACCTCAGCCGCTCCTCATACGGCTTCCCCTCAAAGTCCTTCACCATCTTCATTGCCCTCCTTTGGACACTCTCTAAAAGCTTAATATCTTTCTTATATTGTGGTGCCCAAAACTGCACACAATATTCAAGGTGAGGCTGCCCCAATGTAGAGCAGAGCGGGACAATCCCCTCCCTCACACAAGGTGATGCTTTGCCTGATGGCCCCTCGGACACAGTTGGCCCTCCTGGCTGCCAGGGCACCGCTGACTCAGATTCAACTTGCCATCGACCAGGACCCCCATGTCCCTTTCCCAGCACTGCTTTCCAGCATTTCATTCCCCAGTCTGTACATACATCCACGGTTGCCCATCCTATGTGCAGAAAATGGCACTTCCTTCCTCTTCCTTTACCAGTGTTGGCTTGCTCAAAAAAATGAAAATGAAGTTAGGAAAAACAGAGGAAATACTGTCTGTTCATTAAATAATGATGATCCAGACATCTTGGATTATTTTTCATGCATTCAGGCAAAAAGATCAATCAGCAGTTGCCAGTTTTTGCTACCATGGTGTTTCTTTTCCCCTCCAGATTATTTTCTGCTGAAAACACAAATGCATATTGTGTTACTGTTTTCTTTGTAGGAAGAAATAAAGTGTCTGGGATGCCTTTATAAGTTTCCTGGGAACTTGGGAAAACATTTTTTTTATAGAAGAGTGTTTGCCTATTTTTCATTTATTTATTTTTTTAACAAGGTAACTGAGTAGGAAGAAGAATACCAGTTTATCCATTAAAGAAGAGATGACACTTATGACAAATGATGGATATTTTTGTATAATAAAAGGGTTTAGGAAGCCTACTGAAGTTTTCGAATTTTTTTTTTTTCACTCCATGCAGGAGTAAAACTTTTCTCCTTCAAGGAGAAAGACAGGTGACAAATTTGATCAGTCTTTTGTAGATCTTTGTTCTGCAGAAAAGAATGGGAGATGCCTAATGTTTTCAGTTTTTTGATCCAAAGAGAGATGTTTGAGTTGTGAATTGACATCACTCTTGCAAGTATTCATCGTAGAACTGTCTGATAAAAAAAAAAATCAAGATTCAAATCCTATGAAAGGTCAGTGCTATCTAAAAAAAGAAAACTGAAGAATGCAAAAATATGTAATAGAAGAAACAACTGGAAAAGCTAAATGTTTTTCAAAAGGCTACTCTAGAAAGCAAAATACTTAATCCTCAATCAACTGAGAGTAAGGTCTGTTTGCTGCTTCTAGGCAAAGCCAGACTTGATGAGCAGATGGCATACTAATCATTATGTACCAATCCCACTTTTTTCCTTTGCCCTCCCGATTTGTTCACCTTTCCAACACCTCATTTTGCCACCCACCTCCATTGTTTTACTAAATTCAGGAAATAGGAAGGAAAGGTGGAACTTAATTATGACTAGAGATTCTGGTTACAACAGTCATTCATCCAAAAAAACGTATCAAATACCCTTTTCCCCCACTCAAAATGTCGGGTGATGAACAAATACATTTTTGGTTTTTTTCTTGTTTACTATCTTGCAAATCTTTTATGTTTAAGGCTTAAACCAAAATGACAGAGAAGAAAAGTTCCTCCTATTCATCTTTCTAATATCAAGGATGGGATTCTTTTCAGATGTGAATAAAGCACTTTAAACTCATAAATATAGCTATATTTAATTAATCGTTACAGGATTAGAGAAGGGTCAAGTGTGATGTTTTGGGGTGGTAAAGGAAATTTCAGCAGTAATGAAACCTCTTCATGTTGTCTAGATTAAACGTTGATATAATATTTAGTATATGGTCCTGCTAGGACAACTTTTGTTTGGTTTTTTTTTCTTAGCTCTGAAGTCTGAATTACTTTTGGGCAGCTTTGTTTTTATACCTGTTTTGTCTTGAATGTATTGTCTATAATTTTGATATATTTCTTAGTGGTTGAGATTCTTTGCCTATTAATTTTACACAAACAAACTTTGCTTAGTATTCACTCTATAATACAAGAAAATGTTGCTAAAAAAATAGTAATCTTGTCTCTAGAGAATTTTTTAAAAATACATGCTATATAGTTTTGGAAGCTTTGTTCTTCTGCCTTTGGGAGTAAATTGGAAAGTTCAGTGTGGTGGTTTCACAGCTCCCAAAAATCCAATTTTTAATCTCCCCCACAATTTACCTCAATGTGAAAGAGTAGTTCTCAGACAGGCACAACTCAGCATGGGGGCATTATATCAAAATTTATTACTAGCAGAATAAAAAGTGTAGAAACTAAAAAGCAAATAAATACACAGTATTAATACAATCTCTACCACCCCTGGGGTCCTCCCACATCAATCTAGAAGAAGAACCTTCAGGATGATAGTTAAAATCTCTCTCTCATTGGGGTATCAAGGAAGGGGTCTCCTTCACCCCTACCAGCTGTTTGGCCTCTGCTGAGGTCTCCTGAGCTGCAAGGGAACACTTGCTCCATCAGGTCTGCATCACGAGTTACAGGGGGTCAGCTTCTGAGTCCTTTCTCCCTGTTTCATGAAGGTACCTCCCAGAGAGTAAGATGTCCACTCTTCCTCTCCAGGCTGCAGGGTTTCTGGGTTTTTGCTCAGTCTTTTATACCCCAAATAGTTTTCACCAAAAGTCCTTACCCAGAAAAAGCCTGCTTGGTTTGGCTTCTCTCTGTCTCAGATGCAGCTTCATCTCGACCTCACGTGGTAGGGGGATCATTCCCCCCTCTGCATTCCTCATCTGGTTTTTGGCTGCCCCTGCCCAAACCTTGAGTAGAGCACCTCCGAGCCCCTTGTCCTGTCTCCATGTTGCCCGGTCTCAGCTCCAGGTCGCTCCCTCCCCTGCCATCGTGGGGGACGTGGAAGCGAGACTGCTTGAAGTTTTCCTCTCCTCTGCCTGGAATTCTTCCAGCTCTGCTTCACGATCGCAGCTGCTTCTCCCGCTCTGGGCCACCCCTCTGCCCATCTCTGGCTCGGCTCCGATGCCATGCCTGCATGCCGGGGGGGGGCTGGCTCCAACCCCCTGGCTGGCCTCTCAAGCCCATGCCACTGCCTCTCCAGGACAGTGGCGGGGGGGAAACCCCCTAGCCTTTGGCCACAGCACCTGGTCCAGTTTTAATATTGTTCCAGACCCCCTGCAGCCCAGCTGGGGGAAAAGAGGGCCTGGGCCCCTGCAAGGGGCCTGCCTCTCTCTCTCCTCTCTCTCACCTCAGGGCTCTGAATTCTCTCTCAGCCAACAACTTCCTCCTGGCTGGTGTAATATGCTAATTTCACGGGGGCGAAATGCAGCTTCGATTGGCCCTGCGTTGGAAACTCACCTGGGATCAACCACGTCCAGCCCCTGGGGGATGGGGGGCGAGTGAAACCACCAAATTCAGCCAGCAGAGCTTACTTTCTCGGAGGACATAGCAGGCATTGATAATGTACTGTAAACTGTAATTCTGTAGTGACATCAGACTGCAGACTGACAGCAGTCTCTTGGGTGCAAGTGCCAAGGTTGTAATGCTTTCTCAGACTGATGTCTTTAGAAGGTGTGTTTGATTTCGAAGGGCATTTTATTTTTGTTTAAAGACGAAAGCAATTTTGAATTCTCTGCTGCATAGTTATGACTATATAGTTAACAGTGAATAAAATTACTACTCTCTTATAAGAGATTTGCGGTTTGAATTTAGTTAAGTCCATCTTCATTTCAATGTAATTACTGCACAAATTGGGTTTTCGTAAATAGACTAGGCTGCCTATTTTCCATTAATATGAATTGAGACAGAAATTATAAAATTTTGAGTTAAAACATTCTCTCTTTTTTAGGATTTTTAAAATATGCTTAAACTATTCTAGGCAGGCTTTATTAAGAATTGAAAGACAAGTGAAAATTTCAGTTACTGTTTCATTATTATCTTAAATATTCTCCAAATGCAAGGGGTCTTGTAGGTGGGAAACACAAGGAAACATTTCTTTAGTCACAAATACTGTTGTTTGTTTTAATACATATCTGTTAATAACTAATGTATTTCATAAATACTTTAATAAATAATTGTATTTGCAACTTAAAAAATTCCAGTGACTAATGTGTGATTGGATACATAGACACTACATGATCAAGTCTGGGTGTCTGAGAAACCAAGGCACTTGATTGCCTTTTTTTACAGTAGCTGAGACAAAGCAAAAAAAAATCAGTTTTACATAAACTTTCCAGGTATTTCTTTGATCTTTATTGTCATAGGTCATGTTAGCTCATTACAACAGCATTCCGTGTTTACAAGATGTTTGTTTTTTGGGGGGGGGGAACTCAACACCTAGATTTATCTTGTTATTTTTTCTTAAATTATATTCTTCTTTATTAGGCACATAATTTTTCATCATACTTGTTTTGCAATGTGACAGCATGGCTAGTGATTCTGTATCAGTAGCATCAAGCTTTATACCAGGACTTGAGCAGTTTGGCTTTATTTTAATTCAGTATTTGTTAAGATGTTTTAGAAAACTTTATTAAGAAAATATCTGCATATTCTGTTTGCTTTGGAATCTTTCTTTTCTTTATCTGTTTGTCTCTGTGAAGTGAAAACACTTCAAAGAGAATTGATGGAATGCAATAATCTCAATTCTCCGTAACCTTTCTCAACTATTTTTTGACATTCAGCATCAAGCTAGAGACAAAACTTCTGTGTATCCTACTGATATCTTCACTTCCACATAAAGGAATAACCTGTGTCAGACCTATGCATCCTCCTGGCTTTTTGCTATTTCTCTTTGGGGTTTTGTTCTTGTTGTTGGATGGGGGTCTTTTTGGTTTTGGTTTTTTTTTTATTATTGTTAACTAAACTGAAGAGAAACAGTGTGTACTGACATGATTTGTCCAAAGCCTGGTCATAAATTAATATTTATAATATTTACTGTCATTTTCACATGGCAACTGCTCAAAAAATGAACAGGAAAGCATAAGAAGAAAGAAGATGAAGTGAAAAAATGAAACATTTATTGAATAAGCATTTGTTAGAAGAAATCAGAATGTGGTCTAGTAAGTACTGGTTGCAATGTAAAATCTGAGGGTGAGAAATCTATTTTCTGATATTTAAAACATTTGTTCTGATCTTTCAGAACCAGATAGTCAATTAGTGTTATTTTTTTCTTTATTCTACCCTAGAAATGAAGAGTTTCATGTTACAGTTATATTGAGCTTCTCTGTTGCTTTGTGTGTGAAAATCTTAAATAGAGCTTATAGGGACACCAGTCTGCTCCTTATGTAAAATGTTTAATTTCATTTTAAGATAGAGATATTTCTAGAATCAGAGAAGAAATCAAAAAATCTCTTCACTCTCTAGATTTAATGTGTTATTCCTTTTCATCTTAACAGATGATTTTTCTTGACACACAGTTAAACAGAGATGTATAGCATCTCCTCAGCAAGAAGAAAACAGTGGAGTCTTAATTTAAAGATGAAAACACTGGGAGAAATTGTATGTTCAAGACATTTAAGTTGACTGATTTTTTCACATTACAAATTGTTTTGATGTGCTAGGAAAAGTTTGAAGTTAACCAGTGACCAACTAATTTTTAATTACTTATTATTAAATTAAGATGTGTAATTTTTTGTTTTCATTACTAAATTTATGGCTCTGTTATAAGAATAGAAAATCCTGCTCAGGACTCTTATCTTTAAGCTGGTTGATGGTAGTTTCTTTGACTGATCTGCAGTCTATCCCTTAAAATTGTCTTATTTTCAATTAAAATGCCATTCTTACCTTGGACATAATGAAGAAAACATTGAAATCTGTGTGAAGTTCTGACTGGGCTTCTTTGCAGATGTGAGTGGTTACACTACTGGAGTTAACTAGCATTTCTATAGAGCCAGGTACGTAGTCCTGGAAGCTGTAAGAGTGTGTATATCCACACTGGTGGAAAATATTGCACCCTGTCAGAATTTTCTGCATCTTTGGTTCCAATCAAGTGTCCCTATTTTTTGTTTTGTAACTCCAAATAATGAATTAAAGGCATAAGTTTCAATTGTAATGAAATCATGAAAAGTAAAAGGAAAGGATGGTATTTCTGAGCAACAGTATATGTAATAAATTATTTCTGTAATCTAGATCCATGGACTAACAAGCAAGTTCCCTTTTGCATGTCCTAATTCTTCATGTATTCTCCTGTTCTGCAGTTACAAAGAAGTTGGAATATTTTTTCCTTCCATTCACGAAGGTCTGTTTTCTTCAGGCATCCATGTTGATATACAGCCATCCTATAGTTAAATGCATCACCTGAGCAGTGTTCCATAGTCTTAGATTTTCAGAGATGGAGAAGTCCTTCTTCTGCTTCAGTTTTCATTTATTTCACTGACCTGCAGCCTTTATCTCTGAAAGTTTATTAGTAATTTCCAGGAGATTTGCACTGCAGCATAATAAATATATGAAAATACAATCATCTTCATATAATTGTTGAACATGGTGATTTTTTTTTCCCTTCAGTTACTATGTTTAGAACTCTATTTTTGCTCTCAGTATATTTAACATGTTTTCCAAAGATAGGGGAAAAGATGTAATGGTGCCTGACTATTTGAAACCAAAAAAAAAAATATTATTTCTGAGTTGTAATTATGGACTTCAGAATTTTTTGAAGGAAGGAGTGACATCCAAACCGGAATCAAAAGCTTAACACTTTTAATGGTAGAAAGCTTTGAAACAGAAACCTATACCAGAGAAGATATAGGGAATGCTCATGAAAAGTAGGGAAATTATCTGTAAGGTTTATGGGAATCATGTTTCTTGGTTTAAAAACTGGTATATTTGCTAAGTTTCCACATGGTAAGGTTTATGGAACACTGAGGCAGCTTTCAGGATATTAAGCACAGTCATAATGTGTAAATCACTGTCACATCTGGGGAAAGAAGGTTTTTTTTCATACAGGTAAATGAAAGATCAGTTAAAATTTGTTGTATCATTTCATGAAAGAGTAATCTGTCAAGTCAATATGTGCTGCTTGTTGTGTAACTTTACATTAATTAGGATGATAAAGTAAAAACATAAAGTAAAAATATCTTTGCATTTTGCCAGTGATTATTAATCACATTACATTTTTAGTTTAACGTGTTTGTGTACAGATGCATAATATAATATAAACTCCATGCAATTATATCCATATAGGTAGCTTGAAAATCACTGTAGTTTTTAACAAGAAATGTGCTTGAAACTTCATTTGAAGAAAAAGTTTGCAGAAGAGTTTGAGAAACTCTGATGGAAAAGCCACAAAGACTGGTAGAATTTCCAGTCTTTTCCTATTTGCAAGCTTTACGTGGGGCTACAAGTAAGACTTGGAAGAAAGTCTGAGATTTGTAATATTTCGAAACTCATCTAAATAGTTTCCAGTTTTCTAGTAGTGAATCAAGTTTCTAGAAACTAATTTTTCTGTCATCTTTTAATGAAAACTTGAAATGTTCATAGGAACTAGTTCAGACAGGTGCAAGCCCATTTGTAAAGGCTCTTAGGTTGTTGGCTGTGAACCTGGCATAGGCCCAAAGCTGTATAGCTACATCAGTTGGAATTTGTGCCTACTTTAAGGAGAACTTTAAATGGGAAAAATGGAACAGTTTTTGTTAGCTTGTGGGAATTCAAATGGAAAGGACAGCCTGGAAGGCAGGAATAACTAGCCAATGCAAGGTGTGACTTACCTTATCAGTAAACAGAAATGTGGGTTGATTATGAAAATGAATTTTCTTAGTTGCACTGGAGAATTTGGTGGGGACATTGAAGGGATAACCACAATCAAATAGAGAACAACAAAGAGCAGATTAGAGAGTTTTAGGAGACTTGAAAAAGGACTACATTTCCAGTAAAAGTCTGTCAGTATATTTGAAGTAATCTAATACTACAGACATACTGAGATTGAGTAATGGATTTTTTAAGAGTTCATAATAAATAGATCACTGAAGATGGTGAATAGAATATTTTCAATAAAATGCATGGGACAGAAGTCAAATCAGAAGTAGCTGAGGACCAGAATAAAGAAGTCCTCTCTGTAGTAACTATAAAACTTAATAATGTTAGATAGGAGACGTAGATGGATTATTAATATGTGAGATAACTAGGATTATGATTGCTTTTATTTTTTTAAAAAAGACGATTTAAACTTTTTGTGAAAAGTGAGAAGAATAAAAGTGGTAGCTAATTAAGGAAGAGACATAAGGTTTTTTCATACAAATGACTGTAACAGTGTTTCTAATTTTGACTGGGATCTTTGAAATGGGATATGTCTCATCTCAAGATGAGCAGTCACCATCTGAAGTCTGTTAATGGGAGTATTCCTCTCAGCAAACATCCTCATGGAGATTTTTTAAGCTGAGTTAAGGGATTTGATGCAAAGGTAGTTTTTTAATAAGAGAACTTACAGAAATTTCAAATACATGCTGTAATTTATTATTTAATATTTGCCAGCAGTTAGCATTAATGGAGGAAACCTGATATTCACCACTTAATTTCCCTGTCAAAGTTACATTGTAGTACTTCATCTTCAAAATGGACAACAACACTCTGCTAGTGTTGCTGTACATGAACACTGTCTCTTTACACTTCTGAAAATAAGTAAATAGAGTGTAACCGACTGAAGCTCAAGACACTTTCTTCAGAAGTCTGTGTTAGATTTTATATTTTTTTTTCTATTTTTGGATACTGGATTTGGAAGGATGAAGTGAATTCCAGAATGGAATGATAATTGTGATTGAATCTCAAATTATCACGTGTTCAAAAGGCTGATTTTGAATAGAAAATGGTTTCTTAAGACTTTAATTGAGCCCTCCTCTGCTGAAGTTCAGAAACCAGTTCTATCACTAGTTACTTTTATTATTTGTTTATAAATTTAAGATATTTTTGACACAGTTAATATATAGGAAGTATAAGAATATAATTTACATAGTATATTTGCATTAGTACTTGTCGTCATATTTTAAATAATATATGATATTGCACAAAGCAAGAGAAAAGGTGCACTGTAAAAAATATAAACAGCCTGAAATGCACAAATTGAGCTGAAAGATGTTTGATTAAATGCTTCAGGGAATTTTCATTTTCTCTGCATGCTTCTTTAAAAATCCATTTTTTCCCTGGCAGTTACATATAAATAAAAAGGCCCTTTTAGCCAGTATCTGTACCTCTTCTCCCCGAGTCTTTTGGCTTTGGCAAGTAAAAAAATGCATTTGAACCTGGGTGTTTGTAACACTGGGGCCAATGGAACCTGAAGAATTGGAGATAATGAATCAGTAAATATACCATGTAACAAAACTGTTATCATGCCAGTATTTTCACTGCCTTATGCTTTCTCTCTGGCAAGTGGCCACCGTCATACTCAGTCCATGTCCATTACTTTTATTATTCCCTATTATGTATCTCTAGAGGTATTAATGTGACATCTCAATACTGGATAAATAATGAGACCCATAGTAATCCCTTATGATCTTTTGGAATAAAACTTCAGTGTGTATCAGTTAACATTTTAAAATCTTAGAGTATAAAGATCTTTGCTCACTGTGGCATTTTGCAGAGATGCCATAATCCAGCCCATTCAGCACAGAATCAAATATGTAATAGTGTTTGCACTGTTAGAGCATTGTTAACCAATTTCAGTAGCACATCCTGCTTGCACTGACACACTTGCACATAACTTCCAGGTAAAGGAACACACTTGTACTGTTTCAGGCTATATAACATAGGTCTCATCCCTTTATTTTCATGTGTAACATATTTGTTTTTAGAGAGTATGTAACACAGCCGTAAGTGCACAGAGATTTATATATGATAACAACCAATTTTTGATTATGTGCTTTCTCTGTAAGTGAATGTCAGCTTTGTGCCAGTCTGGGGCAGATAATTCTACAGATCCTTCAGAGGAGAACTAGAAGAATTTAAGTAAAGATTGAGATGGAGGAAAAGAGAGTAAAGTTCAGCTTTGCCATGTTCTGAAGTACAAAAATGAAGTCTAGCTGTGCTACATTTCTGTCCAGATCAATTATTCACTACTGTAAGTTGCTTACATGTTGTGACTCATATTTGGTCTATATCTCTCCCTACCCTCCTTTCCCACTATGCCTAAGAACTGGTAAAAATGGAAAGTGATGTTATTTTTGAGCACAGAAATATGCTTTAAAAAAATAGAAAAATGTCATTCTGATATATCCTGATGTACTTCGACACAGTAGGGTGAAGAGTGATTTTTTTTAAACTAGAACTTCTGAATTTTGTAGAACTGTATATTCTTCAAGAATGATATTTCTTGAAGGGGTAGTAACTTGAATTTTTTCTCAAGTAAATTATGAGGACTGAGTCAGGTGATATTTTATAATTTACAATGTCTTCCCATATAATTTAAGTAGGGTTGTTTTGTAGGGGGGGGAAGGAGGGAGGAGAGAAAAGTTTTTAAAAGACTAATGATTCTTGAAATGACAGTTATTGACTGTGTAATAGTGATCCAAATTTGTTAAGGTAATTTCCTTCTATCAGAGCTAAAATTTGAAATGCATTTTTGAGGTATGACACTTACTGTTCTTAATACACAACTGTGGTGCACTTACATAGCAAAATATGCATTCACCTCTATATAAGGCCATAATGGAATGATGCACCCAATAAAATAAATTAATTTTGTAAATTTCTGGAAGCCACTGGGGTCCATTACAGTTCAAAAATGTTTAAAATTAGTATTGCATACTAATGTTCAATCAATAAAACAGTGTAGTGAAGCACCTGCTGTACTGTATTTAAGAATCTATTTCTATTGAATGGAGGATTCTGAATTTTCTAAAAATTTTTATGCTTTTTCAGATTTATTGAAATGCTTTGTGTTGCATTTTTGCACAGTAAGGGAAGTTTTTCAGACTGGGACTATTGAAACAAGCAGTTCCTGAAATACAGACTCATAGAATGGTTTGTGTTGGAAGGGACCTTTAAAGGTCATCTAGTCCAACTCCCCCTGCAATGATCAGGGACTTCTTCAAATGCATCAGGCCGCTCAGAGCCCTGTTCAACCTGACCTAGAATGTTTCCAGGGATGGACCATCTATCACCTTTCTGGGCAACCCATTCCAGTGTTTCACAGTCCTCATCATAAAAAATTTCTTGGCTGAAAATATGTCCACAAAGAATTTAAAACTTTCTGATCTGTTTATTTTAGTAGGTGGAATTATTCCAGAGCCTGTGTAATTGCACTGAAACCTTCCTAACCTTTTGCATGTTAAGGTTTTATAATAGCTAAACATAATGATTAAGACAGGACAGTGACCTGGAAATGAGGCAAGGGGACACACACTGCGGTAGGAGATGAAACACAAAGGTCTTTCTTCACCTTCTCACGTTTAATATTACTGCAGTTGCCAAGGTTTTAGTACAGTTCTGTAACACTGATAACTATCAAACTGCAGACTCCAAACCCATTTAATCTGAAAACTCCATCTCCATTCCTATGCAATAAAATCCATAGGAGAGAGGAACACTTAGCAGTCAGATTCTTGCCTTAACCTTATAGTGTTACTAATGTGGCAAAAGCTAATAGCTGCTACACAAGTTATATTTCATATGTCTCAGAAATCTAGCTGAAATTTTACGCCGCTCAGAAATATACTACTCAGTAGCAAAAGTATACTTCTTACTGTTGTTCAAAACAAAAGAAAAAATCCAACACAATAGAAGTTTACCAGTGTGATCTTGAAGCCTACCAAGACATCAATCTTCAGCAAAACTGGCACTTTAGGTAATACAAAATTAAGTGAAAAACCCCAGAATACTCATTCTGCTGTCTATGAAGGAGACTTAATGCACCCAAAACACATCTCTATAAAACACATCTCTATTTGTCTTTAGCCTTTGCAGAATAAAAGCAACGTATAAATGATGTATTGTCAAATTACAGGCTGCTAAATTTCAAAACTATTATGTTGTGTACTGCGTACAATCTTTCACTTCTATACATTTAGCATCATCCAAAGTTATTTATTTCTTTATTATTTGACTGGTGATAATCCTAAGGGCAAGCTATGTCTCACTAATGATATGTACTTTACAATCTTAAAAGGAGGTGAGAATACTTTGGTATTCTTCAATCACAATGGAATCTATCCTGTGATAAGACTCTTAGGAATGTGGTGTGGGAGTTGACCCAACTTAAACAGTCAGGTCTGTTCAGGGTTTCTGATGCAATCTCCATTAAGTTGCTTGAGCAAGTCTTTCAGTGTGCACTTACAAGCACATCATATTTTCTGTTTGTAAATAATTCCCATGGTATTATATAAGCCTGAATTCCAAGAATTTGAACTTGAAACATTCTAGTTCTTCATGTTTCTGACTTCCATAGATCTGAATCTAGATTAATTTTTTTTGAAGTTAACTAAACTCTTAGAGAACTTATTATCATTGGAAGAGCTTAATACAGCACAGAGAAATGCAAGCCTGTGTTTTGTGATTTTATTTTTTGAGAAGTGGTGGTGGTAGTGAAGAGTTGTTATATTTGGAGTACTAGCATGTAGATTTTTGTCCACTGCTGTGTACTTATGTTGAATGTGTTTCATGCTTACAAATACTGTCGACCAAATAGAAGCCAGAAAAGCCCACATGAACTAATAATAAAAGAGTATGTAGGATATTTTGATCATCCAAGACCTCTAAGAAAATTAGTAAATGTCAATGAAAAGACTAATATTAATTCCAGTAGATTTATGGTATTTGGAATAAATAGTTTTCAAAAGCCTATTTTTTGGTAAACAGTTTCTGTGGCTTTCTATCTCATAATATAATTCCTGGATATTTTGCTAATAGTCTACATAGAGTAATTATCTCCTTGGCTTTTGTTTAATACTTGTGAGAATTTATATTTTAAATTCTTTATTTTCTTCACAGTATTTTTATAGGTTACTTTCTTACCTTCAATAAAACACAGTTATGCATTCAGCCTAAATGTTTATTCAAACAGATCCACATAATTATGTGAGAGCAAACAGCTGCATTTTGGTTTTTTCTGACCCTTTGGTTTTATCAAATATAAACTTTCTGTTACATTTAATTAAGTGTTGATTTTAGTATAGAAAAATATTAATTTTTTTTTATTTTAGAATGCCCGAATGTTAAGTATAATTAATATTAAAAAGTGTTCCCTGAATTTTTTAAGAGCCAGACTAACATTGACAGCTTCTGTTATTATTTCTTCTTGCCAAAAAAATAAAGAAATTCAGTTTATCCAATGTATAGGATACATAAATACCTATGCATTGCTATATATTTACTGAAACTTTATGTTGCAGTATACTGTCTGCTATATACCATGTTGAAAAAAACCCACCCAAACCTATAAAATGTGATTATCATTTACTGATAAAATTACAAGTTTATCTGTTTCATTTCAGTTCTAGTGGTAGAAACATCTCAAATAATGAGATAGGGAAATAATTAGTTGGAAAAGAAGTATTTTGGACAGAATATGTAAAACTCCATAATGATTTTTAGGCCTAGGGGAGTGATGAGGAGTCCAGGAAAGTACATCAGTAAAACGAAAAACTGTTAGGGCATGAAAAGCAATTAGGAACTTGGATACAAATGTTGAGGCCTAGAGAAGAACATTTGTCTTTCATGGTGGATTAAAATGGCATCAGCCATTCACATACTTCCATGTTGTGTTTGTGAATGTGGAAACAAATGTCACAAACAAAATATACTGTGTTACTGAAATTAAATATTTAGGGTTGTTAGAAATAATAACAATAAACACTATAATATAAAATGTGAGGTTTCTTATAGTTGTTTTTGAGTGCCTTCTAATTTTTTTTTTGTATCTATATTGCAAGAGTATACTCTGCTATATTTAATCTGCAGGTGAAACAAAACTTTCTTTTATGTTATTTATAAAATATCACTGATCATGAATTAAAATTAAATGTGTTTTCTCAGTTTGCTTCGGTTTTTTGGGTTTTTTTTTGGTTGGTTGGCTTTTTGAAGGTTTTCTGTGACTGATTTTGAAGTGCTTTATAAGTATCAGTGTGTAAATTGTGGGCATCTGTGCCTGCCAATTGGCGTACTTTGCAGAGTTTATCCAACTTCTTAAAAGAACTAGAAAATTATTTTTTAAATTAATGAAATCTGCTTAGAGCTGTGTCCTACCATTGAAAAGAAGGCATAGAATATTAATAAATATCATTAAGTTGCTTTGAATTATATGCTTTAGGTTGTATTCTTAAATATTCCATCTTGTTCTGAGGGATTGTGTGAACAAATAAAACACATTTCAAAACACATTTCCTGATTCAGTGGTAAGTGACCATAACGGTCCAGTTGAAAGAATTCAAGTAAAGGTTTTGCTGTATTTCTGAGTTCCAATGACCAAGAGTCAAGGAAAGATTGCTACCAGTAAAAAATTACAGCTTTGTAAACTGATTTGCAGTGCAGAACTCTTACAGACTGCTTCCTGAAAATTTGGTCTGTGTTACTTCAACTTGAAACACCAAAATCGATAATCAGTTTTAGAAACCAAGATCATGCTTACCATGGCAATGCTTAGCTAAGGCAGTGAGACTTTTGCTGCAATGTTTCTCAATGATTTTGTGACCTAAAGTAAAGAACATGTGAAAAAAATAGGAGGCATTAGAAATACTGTAGTACTGTTGGAGCTGTTGTCAGGATGCCGAGTTCTCCTCCGGGGTCTACACCATCCTCACATTCCTTGAGGTCCAGGACCAGACTGTGACCAGCTCCAACATGAGTCCAGCTGCCCGTGAGCTGGCACAGCTGGTTTTCATTAGGCAGTGTGAAACAGCTGTGTTCTAAGACAGAGCTGTGAGCTCAGACCCTTGCTCTTTTCCTAAGATGTATTGAAGGACTGTACCTAGGCCTTTACTTTGCTTTACTGATCCTAACGTCACCTTGCTGACTTGATGTTAGATATGCCTCATCAGGGTGGACTTGTCTAGTGATCACAGGGTTGTGATTTTTACCCCGAATCCTTCCAATTTCGGATTATGATATGCAAATGTCTATTTAATAAATATTTTCTTACCTACAGTTCTGCCCCTCATTAATGGATATGCAAATAGTTGGTTTCTATAAAAATTTAATTTGGCCTTCTGTCTTTACTGCAAAGCATTATGATTGTGCATGATAGCCCCTTTTTTTTTTTTTTGTAATACTAAAAGACTAATGCTAGTGTCAAGGCTAGTGTCAAAAAAAAAAAACCCAAACAAAAAACCAACCAAAAACCCACAACCCTGGCATGTGCAACATACGAGTTGCACTTTAGTTTCAATTCACTTGTGCTTTTCATGTTATTAAAGGAATAAATAAATTGTAAAATGCTGTCTGGAGCTTAAGCACTATCATACACTTTCTTCATATAGCCACAGACAGGTAGCAACCACAGGTCCTTAATATCTTTTTTCCTTCCATGCAATTGTTCTCTCTTATGCTGCAGGATAAAGGATGGATAATTTATGTGGTTCTCTTCCCTTATATACAGTAACTTGAGAACAGAGAGAGTCCATTTCATGTGGATACCTTTTTCTTTTCTTCCTTTTTTTTTTTTTTTCGAGTGTTACAGCTACTTTCAGCTATGTCAGGGTCTCTGCCAAAGTTGCTACAGAGGAACAAGGCTTTGAAATGCTCTAAGAATTCTGGTACTGCTTTTAATAAATGAAAATAGCTATCAGTAATGCATTAGTGCATTATAGGACTTTCAAATCACTGCACCCAGACTGTGATGAATCACAGTATGAAGTGAGGATAAATGTGCTGAAAAACACAGTGAGAGTCTGTTTGCTCCTGCCATGTTAACTTCAACTGAAAATAGTGTTTCAGAAACATGGAAGCTCTTACATTAATTTTTAGGATACACTATTGAAAAGGGTTTGTAAGTCACCTAATCTAAGGCTTCATTGTAATGAGCAATCCTGTCCTCTGACACTGTTCATAAATTGATCAAATTCCCTTTATAGCTTTAGTTCTGAAACCTTTGTACTATGTACAGATGTCTAAAGTATATTTCCAGCTATAGACTGTATGTACTATGTACCTTTGTGGTCACAATATGGCAATGAGACTACTAGGAATTACATTAGGTTGTGATAGCAGTACAGAAGAGGATGTTTCCCTCTTTGTACTGGAATCCCATTACCTTTCAAGTTCATGGGAAAATCCATAGAAACAGAATTGTGATATATTTTCTCCTTCATTCTCAATCATTCATCAGAAGGTATTTGATTGATGCTGATTTGCACATACTGAAAAAAGTTCTCATATGGACATCACACTTTATTTTTGACACTTGTGAAAAGAAATTGCTCGCAGAACACACAGTGTGTAAACCTTTACGTGGACCTGATTTTTCTGATATCAGAAGCCTGGTTAAATACTTAAAGTAATTAAGTGCCATGACTGATAAATGACCAGTAGCATTACGTCATCTATTGATAGTGCATACTACGGTACAGAAACATATTCTTATTGATTTCACTATGTGGTGTTGGTGACCAGATTCTAAAAAAATAATTGTTATATCCACAAAAGCTAAGAAAAATTACAGATTCACAGTGAAATGCATTTCCTACATCCTTGAGTATAAATAGTCATCTTCTTATATCTCTCATCGTTTAATAGAGGAAAACCATTTACTGAATTTGCCAAAGTAATATATTAAAAGCAACCACACTGCATTTTGGTTGGAATACTGTCTCAATAATAATGTGGAGAGATCTGTATTAGCACTAAGACTATGTCCATGAAACAAAATGTTCCACAGTAAGCATATACAACTGATTTGAACTTGTAGCTTAACTTGAACAATTTTTTGTTTGGGTACCAATTCTTTCTTAACACAAGAAATTAATATAATGTAATGTTCTCTGGGTGACATGAAAACCAGTTCTGTTGTTCTTGGCTTAATCATTATTTGTTATACAAAAAGCAGTGAGAAGAAAGGAAAATAAAATTACTGGACCAAAGGAAAAAAAAAAAAGAAAAAAAAGGCAGCTGAAAAGCAATTAAGGATATAAGCTCTTCGTAAGGAATATGAATGTTGTAGATTACCTTGGGTTATACCACTCCATAAAACTAATTTTCATCTCCCTATCTGTAATGATTTCAGGGGGAAAAATTCTGAAAAGATTCCTCAGTAATTTCTTTACTCTGAAGAATATTAAAATCTTTCAGATGGAGTAGTACACCATTTTTTCCCAAACCATGCATTCATTACTTTTCCATCAGAAAAGTTAGACAACTAGTGTGCAAAATATTCTTTCCTACTTAACCTTCCAACAGTAGCACATACTGTAGAAACTACTTGGTGATGTCAAAGCAAAAGCACTTTGATGTAAAGAGTATCCAATTTATCATCTCCTTTTTCATTTTGCAAGATCTCCTGCCACCCTAAAAAAAATTTGCCTCATTCAAAAAGATTTGGTAATACTAGAAATATGAAATCTCATAGTAACTCATTTTCTGTGTTAATGCAAATCACATCTCTTTCCAGGATATTTATGGTGCCTTTCTTAGCTCAACATTGGTCTGAACAAAAGTATGTGATCTATTTTAGGTGCTGAAAGAGGGACTGAGGAGAGAGAGATTTATTGCAGGTTCAAAGGTAGAAGCCCAGGAAATTACTTCAGAATAGATGAAATACCTATTAAGTAGAGCCAGTTCTCTTGCTTCAAACATCAATTAGAGATTTAATGTTTTCCCTAGAGACTGAAGTAGTTTTGTTTTGGGTGCATTGATCTACTGCAACTGTATACAATTAACTAATACTTGATGAGTAAACAGTCAATGTGTAGGTAACTTTTATCATTTATTTCTTCAGCAAGTAAATAGAAAACACAGGTAAACATGACCTGTTAATTGAATGTTTAGATTAGTAAAAATAACATGATAATTAACACAGGGTAACTTTTATGTTTTAATGTTTAATATTTAGATTTCCATTTTTTTTCCTAATTTAGTCAGAGAGAAATAATATGTTGGAACAAAATTAAATACACCAAAAATGTTGACAAAGAAGTCATTAAATGGATGTTGAACAATTACAGTAAATTTTCCTAATGTTATAATTTTAAATATTATGATTGCCCCAGAATGTTAAGCTTCATTACACAAAATTGTATTTTTTACTATGTATGAGTCTTTTGTTTTTCAGCATAAAAATAAAAGTCACACAGCTATCATTCAGCACTTTAAAATCAGATGAAAAATATATGTGTCAGGCAGTTAAATCTCTTTAGCCACTTATGACTGTAACTAAGAATTTTCTGTGTTTTAGAGTTTGATAAGAAAGATTTGTGTTAGACATTGGATTTTTTCTTTAAAAATATTTTGTCACTAGTAATATTATTTTTTTTAAAATTTGTTTTATATTTGTTTTTATATAAGTGAAGTTCTCTGATAAAATATATGTATGAATATGTGTACTGTCTTTCAACAAATATTTTTTTTTAAATAAGAGGCAAATTACTGGCTAACTAGTCTGGCCTCTTTGTTGCATATTGCTAAGAAAAAAGCTTCTAGCAGATATCTGAGGTTCTTATCTATATATTCATGTAGGTTTAGTCAGCTGATATATGTAGCTGCTGATCCTAAATATGGAAATTATTGTATATAGATAAAAAACATAAGATACAAGAAACATGCCTCATATTCCTGATAAATGTCTTCAGGTGTTTCTTAAATGTTAAGTAAGAGTTTATTATTATGAAGGACTAATTTTGGAAATACAATGAAATAAGAACATAATTTCATTAAAAACTAATTTAGTTTTAAATAAAATAATTTCAGTCTGAAATGTTCATCATGCTATGACTTTACCATTTTTTTAATGTGGATTAATTTACTGTACAACTTCTAATATGAATGCTCTACATTGACAAGAAGACTTAGACTTAAATTTTCATGTGAAGGAGTTGGTGTTTGAAGGTTTTTTCCACAGCTCCTCCGAACAATCTATTCTATTTTCACTTACAAGTGGAGTGTTAAGTAGTGGTTTTCTTCAACCAATATTTTAATATTTCTGTCCTGCATAAACGAATTTGCTAACATGAGGAAGAGGAGAATTAGGGCACTGTACTGTTCAAGCAAATTGTTTATAGTAATGCTATTTGTCTTGGTATAAAAAATGCTTAAAGGACTTTAAAGTAATTTTCAAACAAATCTATTTTATATTTCCTTCAGTGCTCATCTTTGTAGTATTAAGGACTGGAAAAATAAACTGTCTCACTCTGTGGGAGTTATTCATTCAGCTTATTGAAGTCTTTATTTCTGTCTCACTGCTTTGTCTTTAACTGGAGACAATACAGAGGGGAAATATATTTGAAACGTAGTTAAGCAATCGGTTTAAATTTGTTTAAAATAAGATTCAACTGTAATAATTTATAGCTCTTACAGATCACCTTTTGTTATTTTTGCATGGGTACTGTTAACAGCCTTGTCACAGAAGACTGTCACTGTGGTTACTAGTCATGGACAGAGATTTGTATTATACTATGCCATGCTGTACTGATGGCTCTGAAAACCAAGGGATTAAAATCTAGAATTTTTCACATGAAAATATCCTATATGCCCTCAGTATTTATCTCAATTATGTTTCTTCACTTCAAAATCTCCTTTCATATACAGTGTTTTATCCTTGACTCACACCATGGTGGGTTTAGATTGGATATTAGGAAAAATTTCTTTACTGAAATGGTGACAAAGCACTGGAACAGGCTACCCAGGGATGTTGTTGAATCACCATCCCTGAAGGTATTTAAAAGACATGTAGACATGGCAGTTAGGGACATGGTTTAGCGGTGGACCTGATAGTGTTGGCTTAACAGTTGAACTCAATGACCTTAAGGGTCTTTTCAAGCCTTAATGATTCTGCGAAAAATACTACTCCCAGTATTTTAATAAGGATACAGCACAAATATTTATACACAAACACAGTGCACCTTGGTTCTTGGAGAAATGATATTCTGTGAGATAAGAGATGGAAAGATATGTGTGTGTGTTACTCATCTATTGTAGTTGCACATTTCAGAGGAACAAGGAAAGGTCTAATGTGATTTGACAGAGAAACCTGCATAGTAATAGCATTTTTTTTTTCTCTTTGAAACATTAATATTTTGCTTTTAAAAGACTATACTTAGCAGAGAGAAGATGTAATTTGACAGCCTGAAGTATCAATGAGCTTGAATGCTTTCTGAGAAGTACTGGAAGTAGCAGTCTAAGGAAGTACTCTGAACTGCCTGAAATCTCACTTTCTGGGTCATTAATTACTCTATTAGCAGATGGAGATCTGAAATGAGCATTTTTAATTTTTTTTTTTAATATGAAGTCCTCATCTATATCAAATGTAAATATGATTTTGTAATATGTGTGTGTGTACCTGTATATATAAAATATGTGTATATGTTGGAAATTAGTCCTTTTGTGACCCAAATCATAGGAAAGACATCAGAGATGCTTGAGACAATGAATGCAGAGAGCATCTAATGCCAGTATCAGAGGTTATGCCCTTCTCTCCTTTACTCTGTTCTGAGTGATTAAGTGCCAGGTTCTCAAGTACTCTTACATGACTGAATAGTGGCAGAGAAAATACAGCCTTACTTCTTGTATTTCAAAACCTCATTGTGGTGAAAGAAAACTCCAGTATATTTACTCAAGAAACCTCATGAGCAGAAACAAAGTTATTTCAGGTCCACAAGCAGAAGAATCCATTTTAGTAAATAGTATGTATATACTGGCAAAACATAGATCTGGCCTTATGTTCTTCTGGTAATGTAGATTAATAGGATAGTTAGACATAACTTTAAAAAAATTATTAATCTACAATGTACAGATTTATGATTTTTTCCCATCATTTTACACTATCAAGGAGTAAGGCAAGGAACAACTGAATCGCGTTTTGCTGCTTAATAACATGCGTGGACTGATGGTTGCTTATGTCTCATGATAAGTGAGAGTTACATGGTACATATTATTTGGATATCTTCTGGCTATTTTTGCTATAAAGTTGCCTCAAATGTTTTGATGTCAAAACCAGTTAGAGCTTCATGGTTGTCTTTTTTATATTTTTAAGACTGAATATTTTTATTATACACATTAATGTCAAATTCTGTTGCTGAATATTCTTTGCCTCTAAACTACCTGCAAGGTCTACAGACTGAATAATTAAACGTCCACTCTCTCCTTTCTGGACTCTTTTTAACTCTGGGGTATTTTAGTGGAGGTGATCAATATTGTGTAGCCAGTTCCAGAGAGGATTGTGTCCATGATCTCTGAGTGTGACATGATGACATTTCCTATGTCATTTTTCATGCCATTCTTCATGCATTCCAATATGCTCATTGCTTTCTTAATCGTATTCAAATACAGGAAAATTAACAGAAAAATCTATATTATTTCTTACCTTTCTAGTCAGTTAATTTAGTTAATTTTTGAGGTGTGTTAGTAGTCCAAATTTTCCCTCCATTACTTTTCAATTGACTTTGCATCAGCGTCTCTGATTTTGTCACAAAATATACTGAAATAACATGATCAATTTGGAGGAAATTTCAAAATACAGCATATTGATTTCTCTGTGTGCTGTGAAGCTGTATGTCAAACATTTTAAATAATTTTAAGGGAAACCAATATCCTAGGGAAGAAAAGCAAAAGGTGAAGAATTTTTTTTTTAGAAAAGTACTCTTTGGGTGCTGCCAACTACATACTTGTCTCTCATATTTTATGATGAAATCCATTTAAATTTTTAACTTTTAGAGTAAATAACATCCCTATTTAAAAAGATTTATTCTTTCTTAGAATTAAGAACCCATTTTTAGATCACTGTTGCTAAATTAACATGGTACTAAACGTTCAGTGTTGCTTTTTACGTAGATTACTGTTATAGTTTCAGTCTAGGCCTGGCAGGTTGATTACAATTACCTACCTAAACACATAGCTGTTTCATCATTTGGAAATAATCACAGCTATCCAACTCCACATATGTGGACCAATATATGACATGTTTTAAGATGCTAGACACTTGCTATCCATGTTAATAAATAGAGTTTGCTACATTTATGTCTATTGGACTATTTATTTTTCCTCTGGCAATGAAGGTTCAGATTTTTTGATACTAAGTCTTTCTCTTTTTTCACCTCCAAAGAATTCAAAGTTAGCTGGCCTTCAAAAAGGGAGTACTTTTTGAAAACAGTTTCAGCTTAAGTATTTCTACAAACTGTATTCTCGCAGACTTCCTTTTTACAAGCTGAATGATACTCTAATGTAGAATTAATTGAACCTGGATACATGAAAACATAAAAAGAATAAAAATACCGATAGAACTCTTAGTTATTTCAGAATGTTATTTGTAGATGAATTCAGTTTTATTGCAGTTCTATTTTCTTAGCAGTATTTATGTACATGTATTATTCCTCAGATTAATATGAAGTCAAGATATGAATACAAAATTGTGAGCTGATGACTCAACAAGTGATAGCTTTTTAGAATAGAATGTAATACCTTGAGCAAAGATAGGGAATTTCTCATAGTCTAAACATTAATTGCCATAATATATTTATTTTTAATTTTAGGTTGATTGTACTTACACAATCTTTTTTTTTTTTTGTGGCTGTATATAGCCCAGTGTTTGTATGTTCCCTGCAGAATCCTGATTAAGCAAGTATATTTTAAAAGCAAAAACTGCCTGTCCTTAAAGAAGACTCTACCTGTCATTGAGACAACCAGTGTTGCAGCTAATGTAAAAGCTTCACAGGGATAGATTATAAAAAGAACAAAGATTCTTGTGATGACAGATCAGTCCACTAATATATCACACCTGAAACTAATGATTAACTCCATACTTTACTGGATAATTTTAATGAATTTTAGCATAGCTTCAAGACATAACACATGCAGTCGTTTTCAGATTTCTCATTTTTATAGCCATCAGCAGACTATATCTTAAGGGCATTCTGAAAAGGAATGATAAAGTAGTTATAAAGGCAGCTAAAATACATTTCCTTACCCACATACTGTGGTGTATATAATTCTGGAGTCTAAAGAATGTAAAAAGCATAAAGCAGAATGAAAGCCCATGATAGTAATGCCCTATGTGATACAAGAACATGTACAATAAGAAGGAGTGTTGCACAGATACATCAGTTTGGTTATATAATGTAATTTAGCTTTGTCGGGGTTTATTAGCTTAAACAGGTTGTTTTGAATATTAAAACATGAATAAACTTAAACCTGGATATTTTTTCTTCCAGTTGTGGAGCTAACATGGGTGTTCAAAGCAAATGCAGGTGATACCCACATTCCACTGACCAGCGTTTCTTTAGTTTTTCTCTTCACACCATAATATCTGCTGATCAGAATACTTTAGATTTTAATCATCTGACCTTTCTGCTTATCACAACACAGTTTCAACTTTGAGCACAATCACTTTGTGGTGGTTGTGGGTTTTGGTGTTTGTTTTATTGTTATTGTTGTTGTTGGGGTTTTTCTCTCTGTTCTGTTTTATTTTGTTTTGTGTTCCAAACATGTTTTGCCAAAGCTGTGAGTGTGTACTCTGAGCTATGAAAGCAAATACCTAGAATGAACAGTCATCTAAAAATCACTGAAACACTGGTCTGGTTCTCCAAAATTATTTATGTCACTAATTTTTAAAACGGATAAAATCTGGTACTAGGTGCATTTGAAGCAATGTTATTTCTCACTCAGGAACATCAGATATATTCTGTTTCTTCTTCATTCTCTTGATTCAGTTTATACAAGGGAGAAAAAGAAGTTTAGTCAAAACTAACACAGCAGTCTTTTGGCTTTGTTTTAATAAAATCTTTCATATGGCAGTAAAAAGAAGCTATATCAATGGAGAAGTATAACAATAATTAGAAGAAAATCTATTAGATTCTTATTGATGTATTCTTTGAAGGAGAATAGTCAAATCAGTGGGAAACAGTTCACATAAGCTCATGTTATGAATGATAAAGTGTGACTGAATGAATCAATGCTGTATTTTAAATAGAGCTAGGACAGAGGATTTTACATTCAGATAGCTGTGGGCCCACCTATTTATGTTATTTAAATGGTGGAAAGCTTCTAACTCAATTATTTCCTGTCTTCTCCTCTAATCTTACTAACCCTCAGTTTCATTCTCTAAAAGCTGAAGTGGTATTGAACCATTCTACCTTGTTTTAATGTACTGGTCCATAAAATCTCACATTTTGAAGTTAAGCTCTGTCAAACATTAGCTAGCATTGACAACCAGCCTTGTCTTGATTCCATTCTAAGTTGAGCAATGTGTAGGAAAATTCCCTTTAGTTGTGTGACTTATGTCCATCATGGGAATAGCCATCATCAGGTTCTTACAGTTCTTTCAAAGATGGAAAGGAAAGAAGCAGAACTCTCCTCATACTCTTATTAAAAATGCATGAATATAAATTTGGTAGGAGCTGGAAATGGAACATGGAATCACTGTTCTCTTCCCAGCTGAGATCAACAGGTTCAGGGATATGTTAAGACTTACGCAGTCATTCCACAGCATGAGAAGGATGTTATTCTTTTATCCTGTTCTCATTGTTAAAAAGGAACCCAAAAAACAGAATATCTTCATGAACTGGATTCAGAAGCCAACCATTGCTGCCAGAGAGAAGTTGAGAACAGGCCTTCTACAGGCCTTCATGAGACTACTGTCTTCGAAAAAATCAATTTTTCTTCTAAATTTACAACTTTGACTTCAGTGTAGAACTGAAGTTACATCGAAGTGTAGGAAAAGTTAGGAAAACAATTGATTTTCTGAATTAGAATATAATCCGTATATTGCACATTACATTTATTAAAATTGCAAATAAGTTTAGTGATTGTCATTTACTTGGTATTAACCTTGTGTTGATATAGAAAATCTGAAAAATTAATTGAGAGGGATCAGTAAGGGGACGCTGGAGATAGAGGAGGCAAGTGGACAAATGTTGGGTAAAATAGTTTGGGAAAACATGAATGAAGACAGATGCTCTGTGAACACTTCGAGTTATTTATGAAAGGTTATTTCCTTACAGTATTGCAAAATTGGCTTAAGCTTTTTCCTGTATGTACACTAACTCTGCTAGGTGATATTTGATCTTTCATTTGGATTTTTTTCAAATACATGAATCCCAATAGTTTGCGCAGAATGCATATTTTGGTTATTTTTTTTTTCTGAACAGTGGGCTCCAGTTTGTATCAGACATTTTTTACCTCTGATTTTCTGATTCTTATTCTAAGAACTGCTAGTTACTTTTTTTAACTACCTAAGTATTTGTATAAGCTCATCATTCAGCTGTAAAATTCTATTTGTTCTGATCCAAGACTTTCCCCATTGTTAAAACATCTTGGTCAAAACATGCCAGTAAATGAACAGCAGATGGGAAGGTACAATGACGTCTAGCCACACTGTCCAAACTTGAGGCATCTATTTAAAAGTCCTAAACTTAAATGTCTTTTAAAGTCATCCTCTCTTCCTTTCATGATGTAGGGAATTTAGAGTCTCAATTTACACTCATTCGTAGGTTACTAATGGTGTTAATACATACTTTATAATACAAATACACTTCCTATCTCATCTGTGTTTAACTACTCATTTAGAAATTTTAGGCTAACTTCAATTTTTGATGCACTCCCTTTTTGTTGTATATAACAATATATATATATATATATATATTTACTTTCTAAAGGCAGTTATTTTCATTCTGTATGGATGCAGTTCATCAGTGAAATAATTAACCCACTTTTTTACCAGGAGTTGATTTGCATACCTGCTAGATTTCACTACTTGCAGCAGCAGTTATCATCGTTAGACTCGAAACCCTGGTTTTGGTGTGTATGTGTGTGTATATATGTGCATATATATTTATATATCCCATTGCAAAGGTCACACTCCTGCCATATATAATAAATTGTTCATAAAGAACTACATGACTTTAGCATATTATCCTTAAAAATGCCTTGTTTGTAGCTGTCTGTGCATGCCGTAACTGCACATTCACTAAAATGCTATTGCATAGCTTACAATAGCACTTTTTGTAAAAATGTATTTTTTACACAGGTTGAATTTTGGCTAACCAGCCCTCTCATAATCAATTACAAATAAACTAATGTTATTCGTTTATAAAGCCAACATTTGTCTGAGTCTTATTACTAAGTTTTAACTAAGGATATGAAGTCAACCAGGTTAAGCTGTCTGTGAAGTGCAGGTGATCTGTGAGTTCAGAGGGCCAGGAAAAAATCCTGCTGTATGTCTTCTCTGATGGACAACTGAAAGCAAACAGGGAATAAAAAGCCCAGGGTGTCCTTTATTGGGTGGAGGGTCCCTCGTCAGAGGCACCGACCCGAGCTGTTTCTGTATAACTGCGCCATAAATAAATTACTTTATGGAACGAGACATCTGAGACTCTGCTGTGGGAAACTTGGAGTTGCACCCATAGGGAAACCTGGTCTGACTGCGCGAGTGTGGGGTGTGTGGGAGTCCAGCGGGGCTCAGTGGAGGGGCTCTGGTCCCAGCAGTGAAAGTCTCTGATGCTGGGAGTGTGACTGTCAGTCTCGTGAGACTGGGAAGTTTTCTTAACAGCAAGAAGCATACTTTTTGTCCTTGCTTCAAGCTTCACACTGATTATATTCATGACAGAAGCCTTTTCACAGCCTTCTGTCATTGTATTGCATGATACTTTTAAATAAAATAGAACATATACATTTAGGTCAGAAAATATAGTTCTGATCATCTAGGTAACACAGACTATAGTGTTTTTCTGAGTCTGTTTATACTAAGGTGTTGGTATTTACATTTGAACATTTAGGAAAATATTAAGTTATAGAATCATAGAATATCTCAAGTTGAAAGGGACTCATAAGGATCAACGAGTCCAACTCCCCATCTTGATCTAAATATTGATCTAAAAATTGCTAATAGTGGATATTTTGCCGGGTAGCTTTGTATGCAACTGCCACTGTCTCTATCACTGTTCTCATTTCTTCTTATCTTGGATGTCATCCTCCCCATCTTAACTGATTCTGTGCATGTAATTTTTTTTGGTAATCTTTATTTTTGGATACTTCTTTATTCTTCTATCTCTTCAACACGCTTCTAAATTGTCTTTTAAAATCACCAGTTTGCTTGTTTGATAAAGATGCCACATACATTTATTTTCCTTCCAAATAGTATATAACAAAAAATTGAATAATAGTTATTTTTCTAACTTGAAAAAAATCATCCAGCAAGCAACTTCACATTCCTGTTGTCTAAAGGGACACTAACTATGGATCAAAATGGGTATATTCAACTCATGGAAAAATATAATTACTGTCCTTAAGGTAATTTATTACCAAACTACATTTGTGACATCAGTCATTATGAGTTCTAATGCATGTAACTGGCAAATGTATTTGCTTCACATACTTTATTCTAATTGACATCTATCATATTCCTACTGACAGCCTTTCAGCCCAGATGAATGCTCTTTGCCAAGACTATTACTACTTTGCTGAGGTAGTCATACGTGGACACATTATAGTGAAAATACAGAGTAAAAATTCACTATGCTTTTTTACTGCTCAGGTGTCTAGGTTCACTAGTTCTGAATAGTGAGGCTTTGACATGCATCAAGTAGATTCTTGACAGTTTGATGATATGTCACTTCTGAGGGTTTGTACAGTACACCACAAGAGGACCATAGAAATACCAAAAGGTTACTATGTGCTTTGAAACACTGAATATAATTCATGCAATATAAAACTTTATAAATTAAATCACTGAAGAAAAATGTTTTACCTAAACTATCATTAGACATTTTCTCTCATGTAATAAGATTATATTTTGTCATCAGTATTCTTGAAAGAGGACAATGAAAGTTAATTTTATGAGTTAATGAAGGCCATGAGGGACTTTCTAAAGCCATTAAATAGTCAACGTACCTACTACAGTGACATCTTGTCAAATCATAAATAGTAGCCCATCACTCTTGGTGAACTAAATCATGATGTACTGTTGCTCGTGTGTAAAGGTCTTGGGTAACAAAGATAAAATAACTGTAGCTTTAGTGAGATCAGGATGTTTATATTTGGTATCTTGGCTATAATTAATTCACCCAAAAATCTTCAGAGGAAAAGAAAAGGTAGTGAAACACAGCATTATTGTATTGAAGTGATTGCACAGTTCAGATAAAAGTAGTATATTGAAAGTGTAAATTACATTCAGTTGACACAATATAGTGAACATTAAAACATGAAAGCTACACAGTAACCCACTTTTTATAGACATTTGGACCTAAAAAAGCTCTTTTTTGTCATTTGCAGTACTTCTTTTTTTCCCTATATACTAAGGTATATTTTCTCCTTCTGCCAGAGCTCCTTGAAATTTCTTGAATGCTAAAGACTACACATGATAAAAAGTAGTCAAAATTGTAAAGTTAGATTAAAGTAAAGTCTTATTTCACAATTTGAAAGTGCTATTAGTTTCAAGTGTATTTTAAGTTGCTGTTTTCCATGTTCTCCTTTGCAACTTGCAATAATCAATAACTTAATTTTTAAAAAACAAAATTTTGTTTCACTTTAATACACCTTCTAGGTTCAGTACCTAAAAGCCAGCTGAGAACACTGTACTTGAAATATGTTGTCCTCAGTAGATGGACTATTCTGGATTCATTCAGTCATATCTGGATTTTATTAAAAAACTGCAAGGGAAAGAAATGACTAGAAACTTTCCTCCTCTTTTTCATAAAAGATTAATTTAGAGAAGCATAATTAGTTACAAAAGGGAGTGTTTTGTAAGTGTTTTCAAGTAAGTATTGTTCAGATTTTTGTGGGTGTCAGGTAAGAAACCTTTTTCATGCTTATAATAAGATATTGATTAAATTACTGTAGCTTTAATTAACTCTCCTCCTAGGCAGCATTAATTGCATCATAAAATAATTGAATCATTAAGGTTGGAAAAGATCATGAGCTCTTTATGGTTTCATAGCAACTTACAACATATATACTGTTTAAAGACTAACCTGTATATTTTCATAGTATCCACGTGTTAGGTATGTGGGCTTCCAGAGGCTACATAGCACATATTAAGAATATAAAACGTGGCACAATCTTTTTCTTTCGGCAGTTTCAGGGTTAAATTTTTTTAACTTCTTGCTATCAAAGCCTTATTTTCAGAAAGTGTGACATTTAGATATGCAGCAGTAAAGACTTATTATTAGATTCTTCATAAATAAAGTGTTTCATATTTTCAAGCAGCAAGCTTGTACACTACTTTTTACCTTAAGACAACTATTTTTTTCAGGTTCATGCTTCTTCACAGCCATTTTCTGATAGATCTTGTTGGAAGTGAGCTTCATATTTTTAAAAGTCATTGGACATAATTTTTCTCCAGATGCTGTTTTTTATAACGGACACTGTATAAGAGAGCTGTATTTATGCTTGTAGAAAATGAAATAATCTTTCGTATTTTAAAAGGCAAAAAATGATAGCAACAATAAATATGCTAATCTAATTTCTATAAAACTCTGAAAATGGGTTACACTGTAAATGGTACCTCTGTAACCGAATGAAATGCATCTGAAGGTTACCTTAATTATATACTTGGCAATTAATTGAAACATTTATGAGAGGTCATCAAAGTAGGTATTTCTAAGAAATCTAAGCATTTTTTTTTTTTTTTAGCTTTTTGCTAGGCAATATATAGCAACCATTCTCAAACTTTATATAACACAGTTTCTCATACTTGGCATCTGCTTTTCGTACAACACCCTGCGTGTGTCCATTTCAGATAGCAATACCAATTGGAAAAGGAATTTAGCTTTCCATATATTTAAAATATATAATAACCATATTATATAGTTTATTTTTTAACATCTTTCAAATTTTCAAAAACTGTTTCAGTAAACCCTTGCTGTAATTTGAGATTTTATCACAGAGTTGTTCTTTAGGTCACAAAGTACATCAAGAGGCCATCTAGTCCAATATTCAACTCAAAGCAGGTATAATGCCATCAGGATGGCTAGGCTGTGTCTAATCTTGAACAACCCCAGAATGGATTCCACTACCTCTCTGGGCAACCTATTGCTGTGTTTAACCACCATCATGGTAATTCCACACACCAGCTCCTTCCTTGAGCATCTAATTGAAATTTCTTATGTTTCCATTTCTATCTGTTAGCTCTTACTCTATCACTGTACACCTCTGATGGGAGTCTGAAGGCATCTTCTCTGTGTCTTCCAGTGAAGCTGTTGTACATAGTAGAACGGTCTCCTCTTAGCTTTCCCTTGTCCATGCTGAACAGACCCACTTTTCTCACCCTCTCCTTGTACACCATGCTTTCTAGTACCACGATTGTCTTGTTGGCCTTTTGCTGGAGTCATTCAGTATTTGAAATCCTTCACGTACTAGGTAGCCCAGAACTAGGCGTAGTACTCCAGTTGAGTCTTTAAAGTGCCAAGTATAGGGAAAGGATCACTTTTTTGGATATGCATTACCTACAGTCTTAATAATACATTCTAGGATACAGTCAATCAGGTTTGCTGAGAGTGCTGTCATCCAGGTTGTTAATGAAGACATTAAACTACTGGCTGCCAGCTGGACTTTGCACCACTGATCAAAACTCTCTGAGTCTTGGCAGTAAAACTGATTTTCCATTCACCTTATAATCTACTTGTCCAGCCCTTTTCTCATCAGTTTTGTGATAAAAGAGACTGTGCCAAAGGCCTGGCTAAAATGAAGATGCACAGCATCCACTGCCTTTTCCATGTCCACAGCTGTCAGTCACCTCACCACAGAGAGCACTGAAGTTGGTCAGGCGTGATCTCCTCAGGCAAGAAATGACTTCTACAACTATCTGATCCACAACTTTTCCAGGGACAGAGTTAAGGCTGACTAGCCTATATTTCTTTGGATCTTGCTTTTTGATTGTCTTCAAGAGGAGCATGACAGCAGCTGCCTTCAAGTCATCACAAACATTTCAAAAAGGACAGGCAGCAGTCTCTCAGAGACACCTGCCAGTTCCATGAGCATCTCTGGGAATGCCTTGCACCAGGGCCATGAACTTGAATATGTCCGAGTGGGTTAAATGATCCCCTCCTCCTCCATCTTCTGCAGTGCTTCTTCATGTTCACAGACTCTCTTAGGAGGTCTAGGGACTTAGGAGGTTCAAGGAGAAGCCTTACCAGTGGAAAAATGGCATGGAATACCACAACTCTTTGCACATCGCTTGTCACTATGCCTGCTGCCCCACAGAGCCATGGCAATGACCTCCCAGTGCTGCCTCCTTGCCATGGGTGTGCAGTGCCTCTGATACCCCGCTTATGCTCCTGCCAGCTGCTGCCTGCAGGCCTGACGGTGGGTCTGCAGTTACTCCTGGCGAGGCGCAGAGCTTATATGCCCTGTCCTGCCCTGCTCTGTCTTGTCCCATCCCGTCCTACCTCACCTCACCTCACCTCCCTTTTTCACTGAAAGGCTTTTAGGAGATCGCAAAGTTTTCTATTTTTGTTTTGTCATGGAAAATGAAATAATAAAGTGTTTAAAAAAGCCCCACCTTGGAAAGGGAAAAGAGTGTATGAGGGTGTGTTTAGTGTTGGTATTTTTTTATTATATTTTTTTTATTTATTTGATTTATTTATCTATGAGCTTTGTGAGGGATGTTGAGTAGAAACCCAGGCATGTGCTGCTGGAAGATAAGAAAAATGAGGCAAAAAAGGAGACTGGAATGAAGAGATAATGTTCCGACACTATTTTGATAGATATTCCTTATCGGGGATGCTATTATCATGGAAGTAGTAGAATTACAGGGCTGAACTGCTTTTCTTAGGGTCATTTTATATGTTAAGGGTGGGATATTACTAAGCAGAGAAGCCAGAGAAAGTCTTATGAAAAAAATTAATCTAGTGCTTAAAATGAGATACAGATGTTAACAGTCTTCTCACCAGGGATAGATGATATTTCTCACTGCTTTCATATGCCAAAGAGAAAACTATCCTTAAACAAGGCCTTGTTTAAGCAGTGCATTTGTTTTAGGCTTATCTTCCTGTGTTAAAGTTTTCTTAGTCAGCGTACTATATTTTTTTGCTGATAATTCTGTAGAAGTATACAATACATACTAAGGTTTGTGGAAAGTTGTAGTCCCTAATTTTGATCCTACTATTAAAGAAAACAAATTAAGCTTATACAGACTACATTTTCTTTTTTGAACATACAGAGAAAATAAAAGAATCCATTCTGTTCATGAAAATTAGTGCAAAGTAAACAGGTAAAGATGCTTTTAAAAGAAATCTTAATTGAAAGATCAGAGGAACTAATCGGACAAATCCACATACGATTCTACAAAGCCTTAAAAGTTAAACATAATGAGTTAATTACATGTCTCATGTTCTGTTAGCCTCTTTGTGTGAGATATTTAATCTATAGAAAGCAGTGGAAAATTCAGGGGCCAGTATTGGAATCTAGGATGAGTTATGTAACAATGCAATGATTTAAGTAATTATAAGAGATTAATTACACACAAAGTCATGCCTTGTCTTAGAAAAATAAATACAAATTATCTAACTGTAAGGTTAGCTCAGGTAGAAACAAAGAACTGACTGTCATTCAGGTCTTGATTTTGTGCAAAGACTATTATCTGTATGATTAATAAAGCCTGAAAATATGCGTGCGTATTTTCTTCATAGAAGAAATACATTTACTCTTTCCCACAGTAAATGGTGGGGGGAGGAGTGTGATTCTGTAAAAATAAACAAATGCTTACATGATGTATAGTCACATCATATTTGAGAACTTAAAGATGATGAAATTTCAAAAGTTCAGAAAGGGGCTGACAGTAAGACCTGAAGAAATAGCCAAAGAATTGTAGGCAGTTCTCTTAACTGAATTTCCATGAGGGACCTAAAATAGTCAAACTGTTCTTTCTAAATATCTATAAGAGATGGTGAGATTAAACAGATAGAATATATTTGTAGGGGAAAAGTAAGTCCTATCTCTTTAAAAATTGCTGCAAGCCTTAAGGCTTAGAAGAGATATGACATAACTTTAGTAAACTGCAGTTTTGATAATCTTGGCATTCTTTTCAGCAAGCTACAGAACTATGGTCTAGATAAGATTAGTCTAAAGTTAGTATAGAAGTTTTTTGTATTAAAAAGATTTAATATTTTATTCTCAGTCACTCTTTCCCTCGGTAAATGGTGGGGGGGAAGAGTGTGAATCTGTAAAAGTCTGTACTGGTTGTAATATTATTCAATAGCATTTTTGATAGTTTTGGAAATAGAGTAGATGCTGATCTTGCTGAAGAAGACAGGACGGAGGTTTAAAATAATCACAATAAATTGCAGAAACAATAGTAAATAATGGACATACAGCTTGGTGAGAACAAACACAGGCACTAAATAGGAAAAATTAACTACACAAGTACAAGATGGGGAATTCCCTCTAAGGCTTCAGGGAAGAATATGGGTACAGTATATTTACCCTGCCATCCTGTTACATGTGTAGCTGGCTCCATATTTTTTTTCTTACACAAATGTTTTCATAGCAGAGCTCCAGAAGTGTTAAAATGCCTGGCAGACATCTTTTGGCAAATCTTTAGAAAAATCATGCCTCTATCACCCTTTATTAATGTGAAGTATAACATACTAATTTCTAACTGTTTACTGGGTTGGTAGTCTGTATCAAAGGCACAAGGGATAGAATATATGAAACTGCTGAAACAAGACTAGCTAGATCTCTACAGATAGGAGCATAATGTGTAAGTATTCAGTGAAACAACTTGCAGGCTCAAGTTGTCAAAGTCTCCTAAAAGGACAAACAATATAATATACCTGGTTATTGATAGTTCATTAAATGAAATTAAATATTAGAAGCAACAAAAAAAAGACTTACAGCCAGGTTTATTCAACCTAAGAAATGGGAATAATGAGTATAGGAATATTATAAATTTTTTGAGAAAGGAGACCAGCATAAACTGTTAGCTATCTATGACAAGAACTAGCAGGGTTTAATGTGCAGCAAAGTCTAGATGTAAAAGATAAGAAAAAGGTCCAAGAAAAGTAAGAATGGTTAACTCCTGGAGTGGATTTTTTTTTTTTTATTTGGAGGGTTGTCCAGCTTTGACTTCAGTTATACAAAGAGGGATTGAACTGGCCCTTGTCACTACCGGTTTAGATGTGAAGATACAGCTGAACCCTGCCCTCTATAAGAAATATCAAGACATATAAACAAGCCCTCTTCCACCTTTTGTAGAATTCTGCCAAGCATCTAAATAGGAATTGAAGAAATAGAAGCTGCTTCTTCTGTTTCTGTTGAAAAACAAAAATTATGAATTAACTTTACTGTTAAAATAAACATGACTGCTTATTTCATGTACTCTATATACTACAGTTGCTGAATGGAAACCTGGTTGTGCTGTTTTGGAAGGCTGGACCAGTTCCCACTGTGGTCATTATGATTCTCCTCTCAGGCTACCAGATGGCTGTTTAGGTGTAATGATAACAGCTGTTTGATTCTACTTGCCAGCCTTGAGATTGAAGAACTCTGAAATCACTTGGGTACTACAGGATTAAATGAAGACAAAATTTAAACTTTTGTCTACTATAATTGCATATTGATGAATAGTAGTATTGACTGTGCAGCAAATTATTCCTCAACATATTCTTATTTTTTAATTTCTTATCATTTGGTTTATGTTATTTTCTGTATTTTGTTGTACTTACTCTGTACTGGTTATTTCCTAGGTGTATCTACAGAAAGACAGAAAATTAATCACAGAAACAGAACACACTCTGGATTTTCCTCTGCTGTACAGACTACACGGATTGAAGTATTAAATCCTTTTGCAACACCACCTTCCTGTAAGTAGGTTTAATCTATGTGAAACATATTGTATGAAATTTTGTTAGATTTCTGTGTAATTCACTACTCTATGAGGAAAATGGCTAATTTAGTATTCTACCAGAGAAGCATTGACGTATATTTATATGCACATATAAGAAAGAACAGTGTGAAGGCTTAAAGCATATTCTGATGTTCCTCCATTGTCTTTTCTGAAATCAGATCAAGAAAGGAAACTCACGAATCACAGGCACTATCAGCCAGTTTTCAGAAGTGGTGACTCTGTACACTGTAGGAGATGTAACAATGAGGCAAGAAAAGCAAAAAATAGAGTTATAATATGAAGGTGTTATAGGGGTAGCTGTATTTTGTTCTTACCAACTTCTCTCTATGTCACTAAGGTGAACAAATAATAGTCTGTCCTAGCTAGAGATATAAAACAGAGATGAACAATAACAGAAATAGCATAAACATTGTCTGTGGCTGCTCCTGGTTATGTGCCTCACAGTTAATATAAAGGGACATAGATAGTTCTGAGAAGGTCAGTGTCTAAGAATATGTTGTGATTAGTAAATATTATTTCAATTTGAATATTATTTTAAATTGGATTTTATCACACTACTACAATCTGAGATATAAATTTCCTTACTGTTATGGGAATTAATGGATATTTTGAATTCATAAAGTATCCAGGTTTATAAAGTAAGGTTTTTTATTTGCAACAGGTATTTGGTTTTTTGGATTCAGAGTTATAAATTTCGCATACAGAGTAACACCCTGAAAGTATCATGATCTATTAACTAAAAAAAAAAAAAGAGAATGTTTTATTGGTTTATTTGATACGCTCTCATTTTATGTGGTTAAAATGTGTAGACGTGAGAATTCTCCTAAATGATTAAAACACATGGTGTTCATTAGGGGATGATATACCTATATTCTTTAGAAGTTTGAGTCCTTGAAACTCAGATGTTGATGTTGACTGGAATATTCAGTACAAAGGAACTAAAATATGGGTCCAAAATTCTGAAGTGAAAATTTTTATTGTATTGAGCATTTAACTTGCCAAGGTCAAACATAGCTGTGTAATTTCTGCACTTTATTTTCTGTCAAATCATAATATATTTGCATCTACTGAAACAGCTCTTTAATATGTACTAATATTTTAAGTTGTTTTGTTTGATTTTTCACTTAAAGTTGACCTTTTTCTGCAGGGATTTAGGGAATCTAGTTTGCCATCTATTGCTTAAATCTCTGTACATCTCTACAGAGATGGATAACCTCTATGGCTATAGAATGGATAGCCTTTTTAGCCTAGATTCATGATTTGAAAATAGGAAATCATGCCTATGAGATAAAGCAGTGTAAGGTTATGTTAGTGCTCATTTGTTTATATCTGCACTCGTTACATTTGAACCTTCTGCAAGGGCTGGCATTGTGAAAGATGGAAAGGTCTCAAATAAGTTTTTAAAACTTATAGAAAATAAAGGCTGAGCAGAGGGGAGGGAGTTGTGTACTGACTGACTGACTGTAGTGTAAACCTAAGCTATATTATAGCTATATTATAGCTATCTCTGTTATGGGACAAACTTCCATCATAGCTCAGCACTTTCTTACATACTAAAAACACTCAACTGCAAGTTGTAGTTTTGTCAGAAACAAAGTATCATATTTTCTCATACTGCTTGAAAATTCTTACTTCCAATGGCTACAATGAGCAGTTTGTAAGTCTTTTCAGCTTGGATAGTCAAAACCTAATGCCCCAGAGGAATGTTAATATATCTATAAATGCATGGAGATGCAGCTCCGTAATAATGCTTGAGTGCAGTCAAGTGAATGAAGTGTTTGCTTCTTGTTCTCAGCTTTCTGTTTGGTGTTTTAGATATGTTTGTAATACTTCAGTGTGCTTTTAATGGCAGAGCTGTTTTTCAGTGGTAAGCATTTGTGTATGAAATAATTGAAGTTCGTACAATAAACCACGGTTCAATTTACTTGAAAATGTAAATCAGCTCATTTATGAGTCACTTGTGCATGACTGGTAGTCATGACAAGTTAAGAAGTATACAGTAATTGACATATAATAATATTGAAACAGATTGTCCAATACATTTATTTCTTGACAAAAACTGATCAGTTTTAATTTGTCAAATTCTATACTGCTTTCTCATGGAAGTGAAAGTATATTTATTAAAACAGCAGTGACTGTGAAGTCTGGTGTGTTAAAATTTGGTAATTTCGTTTGTCAAAGAAGCAAAGCATGAGATTAACTCGAGTAATTGTTAAATTTAAAGTGCAAGGTAGGGGGAACACAAAAAAGGCTTTATGATGAGTTTTTGTCAATCTGTATAATTTTTCAGTTAAGCAGTCATAAATCAAGGAATATTGTATTTTTTTGAGGCTCATTAAAGAGACATTATACATTAGGATAGTGAGGCAGTCAGCATAATGAAATGATGAATGCCTATAACTATCTGTATGTAAATGATGTGAGACAGATTTGCTGGTGCTACAGAGGAGAATGGCAATCTATTTGACAGTTCCCTGTAGGTGCTACTTCTGGATACAACTGACAGATGTTAAATGTAAACCTCTTCAACAGAAAACACTTATTAGCACTCAGTGGGGAAAAAAATGGCAATATAGAATAAGACAAATAGCAGATATTGCCATTTAAATAACTTTGTTCATGCAGGGCTTTATTGCCAATGTGTTAAAGTCTGGAAGGCTGGGATTTTGTTTGGTTTTTATTGAAAAAAAGTAGGCAGGTAAGAGAACATTTTTGAATTTAGAAAGTTGCATTTTGAAACATTTAAGAAAATTCTCTCAGTATTATATCTTGATGGGAATTGTATATATGTGCCCTTTTATCAACACACTTCTTTTGAAACGTTATTTGGTAAATATTTCTTGAATCATTATTATCCGTGATAAATGCCAATACTGTGTATGTTTGCTAACTTTACCAAATTGGTTGGTAATAGTAAATACTTTTTAGGACATTTTATGATTTTATTTCTAGACTATTTGTCTCAGTCCTAGCCTGAGATGCCACTCTTGGAAGTATAAAATATTAATCTGTGTGAGATTAACATTTTGATAATAATACAACTTTTCAAAAGAGATCAGCATTAAATTAGTTCAGGAGACTATCAAAACCACTTGATTTATTTCTTACTTATCCTACTTTGTAATAGATTAGGTTAGGGATTTATATTTCTTTAGAATATGAATCTAGGCACATAAATTGATTTTTCAAATTGTCAAAGCTTACTTTAAAGGTTTTTCTTTTTTGAGATACCCTGCTCTTAATGAAATTTTTTTCTATCTACCAGCCAAGCTGCTGCTTGAAAGGGTAGAGATTAAGCCAACACTAAGAGTGATGCAATGTCTACATGACATAGACACCATATGGACTTATGTCTTTTAATATTATGAAACCTGTGACACTGTGTGTGCTTTTTCTTTGTTATCTTTCGTCAGTTGTTTAACACTACCTTGTGTTGCTTGCACTAATTCTCTTTGGAATTCAGTGTTTCACTGCACCACTACAGATTTGTGATCCTCTTTCATGGTGTTGAATTATCAGCCACATATGCACTGTGTCTGACTTAGTGGACATATTTATTGTTCCCTGGGTGTTATGCTTGCTAATTCGTTTCTTTATTGCTTTGCCTTGAATTAGGGAATACTCACCCTCTCTTCCCTGAATTCTTAAAGGAATAGCTAAAGTTCATTCCCTTGTACTTTTTGGTCTTAGTTCCCATTGTCACAATTCAAATCTAGATTTTTTTTTATGTAGATCCTGATGTATGTTCATGTAGAACAGCTGAGTTTCAAGAGTGTAGAATGTGAATGTCATCTCAGTGGGGAAAAAAGAGTAAATACATTTTATGAGAGAATTTAAGTGATAATCCAAGACTGTAACAGACTTCTCACATAGCCAGATTTTGGAAGAAAGGAGGAGTTCATAAGTCTGGTAAATGTACTCTGATCCTATTAACCTACCCTCATTAAATGATGAAGTTTGAAAACTATTGCTTGATTTTATCTCCTTTTCTTAGCAACACAGTAGAGTTGCAAAGAAGAGGTTCGAATTAGATAGAAGAGCTTTCTATGCATTTTCTGGCTTAAGATTTTCTCCCTTTCCTTAGCTTCCTTTCCCTCTGTTCCCAACTCTGCTATAATTCCTCTTATGTTAGATGCCGCAAGTATTTTCAAAACCATCTTGCCTATCTAATTGAGATAAACTCTGAAATGTTTTGAAAAAAGTGAAGACATCTACCCTTTACATGACAGAGAACAAAATTAGGCCATGTGCTATATCTTAAAAACAAATAAACAAACAAAAAGTCAGCAGCATGTATTCTATAGAAACCTCCTACAATGTGTCTGGTTTGAACATTTTATACTCCAAAATAGAAGAACCAAACGAGCCTTTTTTCATTTTATCATTTAGAACTTCCACGATGCCAAACAGATCAGAGATTACTGCATCTGAAATTAAGTTCTGTCTGTTCCTCTGAGGTTGGTCCTATATGACCATGTATGTTCTTTTGTGATGCTCTGTAAGTCACTAGAAATGAGTCTTTTACTGGCGTTTCTGATGACTGCACTTATTTGATGAGTCAAGGCTTATAAGTTTTTCACTGGTTTTAAGAATACGCTTAATATGGATATATAACTATATAGTCTATATAAATATAGTGTCTAAGTATACACTAAGTAAACACAGTATATGTATTCTTGTAAATATAGCCTAAATATGCACTATATAAATAAATATTTAATACATTTTTATTTTTAGGAAAACAACTACAGGTTAATAATTTACAATATAATGTAATTGCTTCCAGTAGTTTAAAAAAATTGCTTTGAAATGTCTCACCAAACTTTTTAAACTAATAATAAAGCATACTGAAACATAAATGTTTCATTTTCTCATTAGTTCTGTTTAGTGTAAATAATAAATTTAGTACAATGACATCTATGTAAACTGGTGAAGAATGATGCATTTTTTAAAAAATATGTCAAATCACCAAGGAAAATCCATCCTAATGAAAACTAAGTTGAAAATACATGTATATATCATGTTGAGAGTTTTATTGCACTGTCATTACATTTTAAAATCAGTTTACTTCTCACATGTACTGGACTACTTGAATAATTTTTTACTAAACTTAACATTAGATATTACTAGCATTAGTTCTTTATATATCAGTTAAATCAGATTGGTAGTCTACAAACAGAATTATAATTTCAAGTCTAATGCCTTTGTCAATTATATTTATCTGAATTTATGACTTTATTAATTGTAAAAGAATTGAAATCTCTTGGATATTGTTTCTTTTTTACTCAAATAAATAACTTTGCTGAATGTAATAAGGAAGTGCTATCATGCTCATCCAATTATTTCATCTATTTTCTTTTTAGAACTGAATTATATGTTGAAATGATATTGAATGACAGTTGTATGAGCTGAGATCTGCTGTGTAAGTGTGCTAGGAGAGTACGTAATTAAAATATAAACCTGTGATACAATAATGTTTCATTAATATCTATTTCAAGTCATCAGTTAAAACAGTTGTATTTTTTGATTGATTCTAGTGGTAATATTTTTACATAAGTAATATTTTGTGTTAACCAAACTTCTTGCAAACAAAATGCTTGTGAACTTGTCAAACATAAAAATCAAAGAAATCTTATGAGTCCAGTCCAGGAAGCTTGGCTTCTCTTCAGCTTTTACATAAAACATTTGGAATTTTACTTGTAAAATGGCATTCTGACTGCACCAAACACTCAATCTTCACAAGTGGTGTCAAAATTAAGAATATTAGTGCTCATTTGGGAAAATTATGAGGGAAGGGAAAGCATATGTTTAGGCAACCTGTTACATTGGATAACTTTTGTTTATTTAGTTGTTTGTATTAAATATTGCTACAGTCCACAAATACAAATCTATGTATGTATAAGCTCACACATAGTGTCTTTGTTGTGGTTTTAAAATCTAGCTTTTATGTTAGACTTAAAAAAGCCACAAATATGTACTCAGCAAAAGATCCCAGTCACACAGTGCTATCCAGCTGAAGTGGGGTCTCAAATCTACACATCAGTCTAGAAGCTTCTAGTTCTTGAATAGAAAACTGAAAACTGTTCTTCAGTCCTTCCAACATAAAAGCATAGTTTTATGGTAACAATGAAACGAGACGCACAAGGATTGGTTGCTTCATTGATGCTTTCAAAATTTGATAGCCCAGCAGCAGAAGCCACTGTAAGTTATCGTTGTCTCACGTTTGTCAGCCTGTACTTTGTCTTTTTAATAATGAGACACAGTTTTAGAACATCATTGCCAAGAGATGAAATTTAAGGCAAGACTATGGAAAATATGCATATGGAAACGAGTGACAGTTTTATCTTAAGACTTTTCAAGGTTTCAAGAATAGAGTATATATTTAAGCAGTCTCAAAGGATTCCTTTGTTTTTCTGCTATGAGACGTAGAAGAATTTTTACCATAAAAATTAAGTAGAAAGACATAAAGATTTATGGCTCGTATTGAAAATGCTGTGGACTCAGCAATTGAATTGCAGCATATTCTAGGGTCCCTCTTTAGCCATTGTAGAATTTTGACATTCATAACTGAGACTGAAGGTGAAGTTGTGGGGAAGCAAAGAACTAAAATTGTAACTAAATACAAGAAACAGTAAAAAAGAATAAACAATGATGAGAGTATGGCTTTGGACACCAGTGAAAATAATGAGATGAAAGGAAGCTTGAAAGGGAGAAAGATAATGAGAACTTTTTTTCCCATCTTAATTTTAGGCACTGCCATAACTTGAGACAAACTGTTTGACATTGCAAAGCAGAAGCAATTATCTGTTTTACTGAAGTGATTTTCACCTGAGAGGGATGGAAATTAGAAAATGAAAAGATGAAAAAAAACTTGTGTATGAATACTGTACTAGCAAATATATATTTAAAGTCTAGTAAATCTGGATGAGAGGCATCATATGGTAGGAATAGCAGCAAAGTGACCATAAATATTAGTTCTCTAAAATGTCTTCAAATATAATTAAATATATATTTTACATCCTTTTATATGTATCTCTATAGGCATCCAGTTTTGTACTTCTGTATGCACACATCATTGGTAACTGAGCTTCATTACCTACCTTCATTTTCTGGCGAACTTTTTCTGCCTAAACTTTAGTAAAGTTTTTCACTTCACAATTGCATTTTATCATTGTATTTGAGCAATAAGCCTGTAACAGGCCCACTGCAGTGTGCTTCCACAGTAGCCTGAAATACCTCACGTTTTCCCCCTCTTGTCATCTGCACCAGACCAAGCTAGATTTAATAAATACATAGTCTTTTAGTTTTTTGAAATTAGTTTGGGAGATAGACAAGGACAGAAAAAAAGAACTTGGATTAAAATAAAAAATAGAACATTTTAATTTCTCATATGAATAAAATTAGCCTTTTTCTATTTGTTACAAAATGAAAGAGTTTGCATAAACTCTTTAAGGAAAAGTAGTGTTAGATTCACAAGAGTCTGAAGTGGGTGTTTTACCTGATCTCTCTGATGGCCATTTTATTTCTAGTAAATATATTTCTGTAGTAATTGACTGAAGAAAACAGGCTCCACTTCTATGTCTGATTGGATTTCATTCTGCATTTTTAGCAAGAGTAACTGTGACACTGCACTTTTTTCTGCTTTTCCTATTAGTCTGTCTTTATCTCATCCTATGAGTTTTCTAGCTTTAACCCTTCTGATTCTCTCCCAGATCCTGCTGGAGGGGGAGCGAGTGGATGCATGTGCCTTGGGTGCTGGCTGGGGTTAAACCACGAGAGAAGGGAAAAGGCAGTTAACATGACTACCATTTTCATAACTCACTTAGGAGCAAACTTATTTTTTAGCAAAGTTGGAAGGATATATTGTGTCAAAGAGGCAAGATCATAACAAGGAATAACTTAAAGTCTATAGAGTAAACAAACATACAAAAGCTGTTAGGATAACCAGATTTTACGGGTATTAAGGTGGAGAAGGTTATTTTTTTTTGGTGTGCTCTATGTTAAACACTAATATAAACATGACTTTCATACTGTGTGTATGCATGTCTCTATATTTCTATAGATTTCAAATTAACTTCTGCATCTTGAAATTTATTTTGAGAGTAGGAAATAACACGATCATGCAAGAAAATATTGAGGTAGTGAGTTGTTTTACTATTAACACAAAAAATAAAACCAAGAATAGTTCAACCACACAGAAATACAGAAATAATTCTGTATTTGTTTTAATTTCTTGACGATAAAATTAAAAATTTTGCAGTTAGATTATTCAGAATATCACCTTAAATAAAAAAATCTTTGTTACTTTTTTCTTTGTAAGTGCCTGTCATCTTCATGAAAGACTTAGCTTCAGTCCTACAAACATGTAGGGATGTGGAAAGTGAATATTTCTGATTTTGTTTTGGATTGTAGCTGTTTTTTGTAAACTGCTTTGATGTCTCTGACACTGCATCTTTTCAAGCAGTATATTTCATTTGATAGCAGCAAGATGGAGGCTGTCAGCTTATGTTAATGATAAGGTTTTTAATACAGAAGCTGAGCAATCCTTTTGCATAGTTCTGTATGTCTCATTAAATGAATAATTATTATATTCATGTGACTTTCTGGTGGTCTCAGTAAGGATAAACACATGCTCACCCACATATATATATGTATATATACGCTCACTGAGATATGACAGTATGGACATGAACACGTACATATACACACCATTTCAGTTACATTTTTCATTTAGAAGATGAAGAGGACATAAATACAAAAATAATGTTACATATCCAGCTAATAATGTCATTACTGGTGGAACAATATTATTCTTGTACTCGTTTGGTGGGGTTGTTTTAATTTTACTGCGTTTTTTGCCAAATCTAATTAAAATCTAATTCATTAGGACCTGTTCACTTGAAAATGTAAATCGAGCTGACTTATATGTACCTGATTATGTAACAGTTTCCTAGAATTCAATAGGACTCTTCTCTTGAATGAGAGAATAATAGAGCTGTACAACGTAAATCACATATTGGCTCATTAAGAGAAATACTACTACAACTAGTCACTACATTTGCCTTAGCACATCTATAAAGACTTTATAAATTGTGTTAAATTACAATGGTGTGTTTTGAGAGTCCGATCTATGTCGCTTTTATTGCTTTCTCTTGACCGTAATACTTGAAAAACTGATCTTGGAGTCCCCGCCAAAATTAACTGTTTATAGACAGTAGTTTCTTGGTTCTTCGAAACTACTTATTTTCTGCTCTCTTTGTCCTGCACTTTGAATTTTTGATATTTTCCAAGTTTTGAAGGATTTAAATTTCTCAAGTATTAAGTTATTAAAATGCCTCCAAATGCTACATGTTTTAAATTGTAACAGTAAACTTCAAACAAATGCAGAATGGTTATCAAATTTATTTAAATATAAAAAATTCACTGCAGTTGGCACTGCAAAATTCTTCAGCTAGTGCTGTCCTACTAGAGTGTAGTACCTAGTTTTCTTTTCTGCTTGATGATTGTATGGGCAGGAAAAAGGGCCAAATTAATTACTAAGATTCCCTCCAGGCCAATTTTCTATGGTTCATTTTTCATGTTCTTTTCAGGCAAGAATATAACTATTAAGTTTTAGATTTTTGCAGCTAACTTTCTGATTATAAAAATAGTTGAATGTAATATAGATAGATAAAGCATTTGCATTTTAGTAGGGAATAAATGCTGTTCTAGTGACATTTACTTTATATGATATTTATTATTATACATAGTGTATTAGTCAAATCAAAAATAACAAGTACTTTAAGGTCCTATTGAGACCTCTTAGAAACAGGAGTTTTTGTCTTAATGATTTGGAAATGTTGGTAAACCAAAGAGTAATAGCATTAGAATGTTTGTAAGGGATAAGCAGGTGGTGAGATGGTACTGTCAGTAATCATTTTGCTGGTTTAGTAATCATATTCAAACACCACTTACTCAAACATTTTCAAAAATTTTGTTCACTTTGAGATTTAATTGTGGGGTTCTTTTAATAAGAACAAGTGTTATCTATTCAATTGTCAGTTTTAATTATTAGTCTGGGAATATAGATTCAAGTTTGAAAAGTACAAAATTGTAAGAACTATATATAATTTTGACGTACATGTGGATTTCTACTCTTTTAATGTATTTGAGAGATTTCACATTTTTTCTTCCTCATATTTTGTCAAAATCAATCAAACACAATGTTGTGCGCACTCAGAACCATACAGAAAATTTACAGAATACATCTGAAAACCCAGCTTATCTGATTGTAACCCTTACAAAATTTCAGGAAAAAGTGGTGATTATCAACTATTTACAGTGATTCCTTTTTGCATAAATTAACTCTGTGCTAAAATATGGTCAAGTAATACATAGATTGTATAATTAATTTTCATAACATAGCAATCCGTCAAAAATCCCACAATGTGTGTGGAATAAACATTAAAAAAATTATTCAACAGGTAGGATATTTTAGTATACAAAACCAAAAGTGTGTTAATAGTAGTTGTTGACCTATTGATTTTTGTTTACTTGCAAATCATAAGACTAAAATCAAATTGTGTTTACCAGGTATATATTTTTACTTTTTTATGAACTGAAAGTTCAAGTTTGTTTTCTTCTTTGAGCTCTTCAAATATTTACTTTCTATTTTTTTCCTAAAATTGAATTTAATTTGAAAGAAGTGTTTATATAAAAAACTCTAGATATATTCCTTTAAATTTTAAAAATAAATAATTAATTATTAAAAATAAGATTTCACATACTTAGAGACTGAGGTACTAAATGAATCAGATTAGAATTTCATAATATAAAATAAAATTTTTCATTATCCTTCTATAACCTTGATGACCCAGTGGGCTGCAATATCTTATGCTCTCTAACCTGACAGAATTAAAATCTGGAATCTATTCTTTGGAGAGATTTGAAAGGATCTCAAGAAGTAAGCAGGAAAAAAAATTAAATGCTTAGTGTAGTCTGAGAAGTTTGTCCTTTTCAAAAACTTTCCTTACAAGTACCTATCTGAAAAATTTGCATTTTTATATTTTTGCAAGTAACATGCATTAAAATATTTGTTCAGGATATTTTTCATTGCCGTGATATTGGAATTCAGTTTGGTAGAACAGCCAGTAGTTGGAAGAGGCAGTATTTAAAATCATTCCTATCTACTGCTATTTCATAAAAAATAATCCAGATATTTCTAATTTCAAAAGTAGAATCGCCATGATAGTTTTGGACCTGTATATTGATATTTACCTACCACCAGCAGGAAAAGTTGTTAAACTTTTGTTCAACTTTTTTGTTTAACTTTTTTGTTTATAAACTTTCCTGCAACTGATACATCAAGTTCTGGGGCCCATCCATGATGGCTCCCAGTACAGCAAACAAACTGCATTACTCTCCCTGAAAAATTCAACAGACCTCCTAAAACCCTGCTGTGTTACCTGATTACTCGGGCTCCATTTTCAAGTTGAAACATATGCCTCTGTCTCTCTTTAGGGAAGTTCTTCCAGCCAATGGAGTCTTATGATCTCGAAGTGTGCCTGAAGAGGAAATGCAGATTTAATGACAAGCAATTCCATCTTCAGGCTTTTCTTCATTATCTGTCACTTTCTTATCACTTCATATTAAATGATGACAGTTTAGGTGCACTGCTGTTACTCTGTTTTTGAAGGAGTTTCTTGGAGAGCATGTTTGATATTTGAATAATCAAAGAAAAATGCTGCAACCCCTTTTTTCTAAGAATCTGTGTGACTTTCATGTGAGATGACCCAGTCTTCGATACTATGTTTGATCAAGATACGTAATTCTTTTGAACTTTTGAGATGAAAAAAGGGATTTTTTAAAAATTTATTATGTATTTATCTAATATCTTTAGTAAACGTTGGTTAGACTTGTTTACAAGCTGATAGTAGAGAAATAAAATATGAGATGTTTATAAATTTTTTTATATTATTTGTGGTTAATTAAATGAAGCAAAAGAGCCTTAGTGCCTTAAAACTAGTCTTCTTATTCTGTGTATGCCATTTTAATCATGGAAAGTGAATTATAATTACATACAAATTGTATGTGCATAGGCAGTTTGTATAACTGGATGTGTCTGCCTGTTTTTCACAGGCAGGATTAGAAGTACAATTTTAAAGTCTAGACGCTGCTTCTTAGAAAGCAGAACCATAGTTGACCTCACTGTGTGTAACTAATTAGGAGATTAGCTGGTAAAGGATCTTTCAGATATGGTGGCTACCTACATTCGTCTTCCCTTTACCTCACTTGCTTGATCAGAAGTCTTGAACTCTCATCTTGTCTCTGAAGAAGTTGTGTATATATTTCTTCTTTTTCTTACAACTGTAAGTTTTAGAGTATATAAAGTTTTTTCATGTATATTTTACTGGGACAATGCATCTTTTTATTTCCTACCACTATGATTCTGTAATCTGTAAACAAAATATAACTAAGTGTAAGCTAATGTAGCCTAATCACATCATCATGCTATTGAATAAGTGGCACATATGACTAAGATAGAACCAGATGTTACTCCATTTGGAATGTATTTGGAATAATAATTCTTGTAATATGGAAGCTTAAGGAATGCAAAGAAAAATTCCTATTGCTGACCATCAACCCTTACATGAGAGGTACAAGGATCATATTAACTAGAGAAAATGTCAGATTCTTCTCCATACTTCTTGGGTTATTTCTGCATCCTGCTGACACAGCATTCATACATCTTGATGTGTTAAATATCAATTTAATTTTTCTTCTTTCAGTACCTATCAGTACTTATCTATTAAAGGATTTTTTAAAAATAAAATAAATAAAGTACATAAATATACAGATATCTTGAAAAAGAGCAACACCCTTCTGATCACACTAACATGCTTAACTGTTAAAGGAACAGAATATTAACTGTTAAAGGAACAGAAATGAGAATTCACAACTGTTATAAGTTTTGGGCTGTGTAGCTAGCATGTATTTAGTATTTGGTGTTCGTTCATGAGGGCTTGTAGTTTTCACTGAAAATATGTCACTGTATAAAGCAACAGTTCTGTTACAGGATTAAATAAACAGTTTTTTGCTATCAAGTTAACTGAACTGTCTTACAAATGAATGCAAAATTTAATAGTAGACTGGTATCAGAATAATTATGACAGTTTCTTTTATCCTAGTAAGTTTCCATAGTAATTGAAAATTATCTTGTGCTCGATGTGGCCCACTTGCACAGAACAGTTATGGTGTGAGTAAAAGAGCTATGTGAATAATTTTAATTTAAGCAGGTAAAACTTTCAGGTTTTTTCCGTCATAGTGTCATGTATACTACACCTTATATATTGATTTGTAGATACATTGATCTATATATTCAAATACAGTTAGATATATTTAATTTTTGAATTGTAGTTCCAATTATGTAAGCTTTCCAACATTTCCTTTTATTAGTATTTTAAATAGCCCCATAGCTGTCTCTATGACTTACAGCTGTTGTAGGGAATTCCTTCCCTTTATACTTAAACTTCTTTATAACTAGTATGGATGCATTTCCCATAAAAAATAAAATAGGAGGATTAATGTCTTTTGTATGTTAATGCTTAGTTCTTTTTTTGGTAATTATTTCCTTCATATATTCTAGTATCTATACTCAGAGCCATGCTTTGGGGCCCATATGCCATAAAAATTTCAGTGCATCTTTTGTAGACAGAGGGAAGTTTGCTGGCAGTTTTTGTGTTCTGGTTATACGCTTGCTGCCAATACTATTTGCCTTTGAACATGGCAGTTTGCAGTGTTGGTTATAGTATGACCAAGAGTTATGAGGTCTGAATAGTAACCACTCTCACTGACCATGTAGTTGTATAATTTCATTCTTGAGAAGAATGTACAGTCTCCTTGATGTTTAGAGGCAGGGTGGGATTTTATGTATCAGGGTTCAGCATGTAGCAGTTACTCTTCACCTGGTTAGGCAACACCACCTCTCTTGAGATTCAGACTGCAATTCAATCCCTACTTTATCAGTTAAACAATGTGTTTCAAATGTACCCTTAGTTTTCCCAGTGAGCTATATCCAGAAGATATTGCAGAGTCCAGAAGACTCGAGTACAAATCCTATGAGGAGAGACTGAGGGAGCTGGGGTTGTTCAACCTGAAGAAGAGGAGGCTGAGGGGAGACCTCATCACTCTCCACAACTCCCTGAAAGGAGGTTGTAGCCGGGTGGACATCAGTCTCTTCTCCCAGGCAACCAGCAGTAGGACAAAAGGGAATGGTCTTAAACTGTGCCAGGGGACATTTAGGTGGGATATTAGGAAGAAATTTTTTATGAAGGGAGTAATCAGACATTGGAATGGGCTGGCCAGGGAAGTGGTGGATTTACCATCCCTGGAGGATTTTAAGATGAGACTGGATGAGGCACTTAGTGCTATGGTCCACACCATGCAAGTTTTGGATTAAGGGTTGGACTTGATGATCTCAGAGGTCTTTTCCAACATGGTTGATTCTACGATTCTATATCTGGGTTAATTTTAAGAAATTAAATTCAAGGAAGTTTAAATGTAGCTGAGGTGTCTCCATACTACTTATGGAGTATATATATGTGCATATGCTGTTTTGCTGAAATAATTATAGAATAGAAGGGTTAACAATGCTTTTTTATTGTAGTGCCATAAAAGTTGTTCAGAGATAATAGTCTGCAAAATTTAATAAATGCAGTTTGGAGCAGAAAATATTATGGATACCCTAAATGTGTGTATTCTATACTTTGGTAGGATAACAATGCTGCATGACGAACACTGCAGAATATTAAACTAACTCTTACTTAGACTGTATATATTTTTATACATATATATCTCATTATTCTGTATTTGATATTTCCAATAAAAACAGTTTTCTAGTATATTTAAATGTCTAAATAGTAATACAAAAGCATCCAGGACACAGTCATAAGTGCCCCCAAAAAACAGTAAGCATGAAAAGAAAGGTCCTGAGGCCATTCACAGATTAGTACATGATTATAGAGCTGTGCTGTTACGAATACAGATTATATTTTAAAAAATTATATACAAAAACCCCCTGAAATTTACGTAATTGTCCAGATTTTTTCAAGTAAATCAATAATTCCTTTTGCATTTTTTTTACCAGAAGTACATTGTATTTTGTGATGATTAATGAAGTCCAGCTTTAAAAGTAATTTTTAAGAATAGAAAAATTCTCTACCTCCAAGGATAAAGAGTAAATAATAATAATAATAATATGAGATAATCCCAAACTCAACCAGCTAATAATCTGTTGTCATAAACTTCTAAAATAAGTATCCATCATCCTCAAGTATTAATGTAAACTAATCTATTTGAAATATCAGTGGGTATTTGTATTTGGTCTTAATTTTCTGCAGTTTGGTATATCTCACAATATTTTAATAGTGTTCTAGGGTATTTTCATTTGGTCTGAGTAAAGTAGTTAAATCGTCGTATCTCTTTATGTCATTCTATGTTTTTTCCTAAATACTTAGTTCTAGGCTTTCTTTAGTCACATAGAAGTATGATACATTTAGGTGTCATCTTTCTCAATTTTAAGTGCTTCTTTGCAGAGAATGGGTTGAGGTTGTAAGAGACCTCTAGAGGTCTTCCAGTTCAACACCCCTGTTCAAGCAGAGCTCCATAGAGCCCATTGCCCAGGGCTGTGGCCAGATGACTTCTGAATATCTCCAAAGATGGAGATTCCACAGCCTCTCTAGGCAACCTGTGCCCATGCAGTGTTTACTGTTGTTCAGAGGGACTCCCCTGTGTTTCATTTTGTGCCTGTTGCCTCTCATCCTGTCACTGAGCACCACTGAGCAGAGAGTGGCTCTGTCCTCATTGCACCCTCCCTTCAGGCATTTATATATGTTGAGGCTCCTGATTTTTCTTTTGCATTATACAATGCTGTGTATTCTAGAATATACTGACAAAGTCATGGTCTCAAAGAACGTGGGAAAGCTGTACCTGTCTTTAATACTGAATTGTTCTCAGTATTGTTACAAATGCTTTGTTGGCTGTTTTGCATGTTTCAGATGATTTTGTTCATGATGTTAAAATTGTATAGTTTATGCTCAAATAATCAATGACAGCTATTAATTTACTAAGTATAATTAGTTATATCAGACTTTTAAATCACTCCTATAATGTTGACAAACTTACTAAGGCTCTCTTGTTTTCAAATACTTGCTAAAATATATAAGAAAGGCATTTGAATTTAAAATAAGTTTGGCTAATAATTAATTTCCAAATATATTTTAAAACTATCAAGGCAATTTAATTTTCTCCTAGCAATTCATTTAAGTTTAGTCCATGAATCAGGTGTTATTTGTGGTTCTGTTGTTTTGTTTTTTCATTATCTTATTATCACAGAGGTTCAAGAATTTAGATGCTTCAGAGACTGCTTAAAATTCTAATCTTGCTGAAGTCCTTTCAGATGTTTGTCAAGGTCAAAATTCCATCCAAGCAAAGGTTATTGATCAGGCCTGTATGCTTAATAAAATACCATATGACAATGAAGTAACTGGCATCATAACAAATTGCACTTGATTACCCAGTTTTGATGACCATCCCCAATTTACAGCTGAGTGGAAAAGCAGCGATCAGCAGGAGAGAAAGGGGTAGCCTGAACTTGTCAGCTTTGAGTATATCAAAAAGGTTACATTTTTCTGTTTTTATAATCTTTCAAATAATATGTAACTCTGGGATTTTAGCCTAGTTTTTAGGGAAACAGGGTTTAACAAGCACTTTTCCCATTCCATCTAATAATTTCTGAACCTATTCAACAATATGCCACAGTGAAATGGAAGTCTTAAAATTACAGAATCACAGAATGTGCCGAGTTGGAAGGGGCTCACAAGGATCATTGGAGTCCAACCCTTAGCCCTGCACAGGACCATTCCCAAGAGTCACACCATGTGCCTGAGACTATCATCCAAATGCTTCTTGAACTCTGTCAGGCTTGGTGCTGTGACCACCTCCCTGGGGAACCTGTTCCAGTGCCCAAACTCCCTCTAAGTGAAGAACCTCTTTCTAATATCCAACTTAAACCTCCCCTGACTCAACTTCAGGCCATTCCCTTGGGTCTTGTCACTGGTCATCAGAGAGAAGAGATCAGTGCCTGTCCTTCCTCTTCCTCTGTAAATTTCTTGTCATTGACGGTTTAGTCATTAAAAAATGGAGGTATAAGTTTGCTGATTTGTTAGTGTCAGTGAATATTGCTACTGAGTTAAAGAACAGGTTTTAGGATATGTGAATAATAGGTGAATGCTTTGTTTTTGACCCAATATTGAATTGTTGTCAAGATACAATAATACAGTCATGATCTTTTGTAGTCATGGTGACTTGTATATGTCAGTCTGTCATGTCACATCACAAGGTGTTTTTTTTTTAAACTGATATGGTTCTTTTTCCTTTTTTTCTTTCCCAGAAGAGTTGTGAGTAGTTTTAGAAACACATTCAACACAGGTTTTCTTGTTCATTTATTCATGCAAGTATGTTTCCATGGAGACAACGCTGGGGTTCATTTCCGCTGCAGTGCTAGACAGTCATTTATCTGTAGATCAACAACACAAATCAACTTTTCTGCATGTTGTGACAGCCCTAAGGCGATTAGTTCTCAGGCTATACTTAAAGTTTTTTTCCATGTTTGCATTTTCACATACAGGCATAGTATGCTTCCTCTTGAAGAAAAGCATAAAATCACCATTTACATCTTATTCATTTAGACATATGATTTGGATGCAGTTACACATAGATCAATGTTAAGGAATGGTGGAGTACATCAGATGAATAATCCTGATCCCATGTTGGCACAGAGACCCGAGGGTGTACTGTTTTCTTTCCACTCCTTGATCCTTTGCTGACATCACAGCAAAAAGAAAACCACAGCACTCTCAGCAGGTGCCATGCTGTGGACCAAGATTGCGAAGTTTGCTTCAGACAGAACTTGGCCTGTGGCTGTAAGTACATGGCTTAAGATTTTCATCACAGATGACTCATGGCCCTCAGGCAAAGTGGTGGAAAAGTGACCCACAGTGCTTAGTCTTCTCAAGAACATATTGACCACATCCAGTTGCACCATAGTTTATGATGTTTTATAGTGTGCTTCTGAGAATAGCTATTATTTGATATAAGCCATGTGGAGGTTGTTCAAGGATATAAAGCTTGCAGAAGCAGTATTGGTGCACTATACGGAATGTTAGAAATGGGCGACTACAGATCTGTGCAGTAAAATGATCTGACAGACACCTTCATATAGCTTAGATTGGGATCATAAGATTCCTGTGTGTTCAATATAGTTCTGTAAACACCATGGACAGATTTATGCCCCATTTTATGAGTACATTTGAATATAGCTACAACATATGGACTAAGAAATTTTTATAACTATTGTACCTTAATAGTTAAGTATATATAAATTAATAGAACTGTAGCTGTAGTTTTAATTGAACTGGAAAGAAAACATATTTCAGTAAAATTAAATATAAACATCAAAAGACCAAATACAGAATTGTAAAAGTTCAAGGAACTGAATGTTTCTTTTTTCTTGCAAATTAGTTGAAATTCAGCAGAGAATAAAAAGTGTTCTCTAGCAAAAGCCAGGAAGATAGCCAGAGCAATAACTCTCAGACTTTCCTAAGAAGCATTGAGTCAAAAAAACCCAAAACATTATTTCTAGACTTACTAAGAAATATTTTGCAAAATGAAGATATTTACAAAAGCAAATGTAGTGTAAATGACACATCACAAAAAGAAAATGAAAGCATTAATAAGGTGAATGCTGTTTATGCGATTGTTTCTTACCAGTATATTGAAAGGTGGTGTTCTATAACAACTCTTTGATGCTCAGATTTTAGTGAAATTCCTGTATACTACCCAGGAACAGGTAAAGGATTGAGGTTTTTTCACTTACGGGTTAGATAGGTTAGATATTAGAAAAAAGGTTCTTCACCCACAGGGTGGTTGGGCACTGGAACAGGCTCCTCAGGGAAGTGGTCACAGCACCAAGCCTGACAGAGATCAAGGACTGTTTGGATGATAGTCTCAGGCACATGGTGTGACTCTTGGGAATGGTCCTGTACAGGGCCAGGAGTTGGACTCAATGATCCTTGTGAGTCCCTTCCAACTCCATATATTCTGTAATTCTGTGATTTAAATTGCTTCATAGTAACAGTATTAGTAGTCTGATTCCTTGAGGCACTGATGTAAAACATAACCAGTATAACCTGGCTTACTCATGTAAAATTGACCATATGTCATCATAATAGATGTCACATTTTCCTTATAGTCTTTGGGAAATTGTTTTGAAGAAAGTAGAGATATTTGTATTGCTTAGTTTGTAAGATTTAAATGACTATTTGGTATAGAATACAAACTGTTTTTAATCCAGTTTCAGATATTTGCTGTTTCTCTTAAAGCGTAATAATTAAATTCCATGCTTGATGGTTACAGATTTTCACTTCCTTTTCTTACTAATTTTCTCCAGACTGACAATAATCTTAGCACTTGTTGAAATGTGACATGAAATGTATTTTGGTACAAAATTAGAGAAACAAAACTTATTATTTAACAATACATTTGAGTTTTGCATTATATTACTAATTTTACTGTAAAAAGTAATTGGAGAGTCCTGACCTATAGATAAGGTGATTTCTGCTGAAAGAATCCTGCTGAAAAGGATGGTCCTTCTTCTGTCATTAAAGCCTGAGAGTGTGAGATTATTATGTTATTCTAGACCAGTCTAGATGACAAAAAATCAGGCCACAGTTTGCGTAACACTGTGTTCCTGAGCCATAACTGGGAAAGATAGTTGTGTAACATTAAATTGAAAATATATTTGAGTCAAGACTGAATAATAATTTTTCAAACTCACATGTGTGATCTTAACAGAACTAAAAGAGTTTACTCCAAGAGTTCTAAATAATTCTACAGCTTGACTAGGAGGCACTTACAACCTTTATTTTTTAGCTTTTATTGGAAAAAAAATGTGATGGCATAAGGGAAGAGTACTTCATAATTCCATATATATTTAAAATAAAAAGAATTTTGGGAATTGATATATGACACTGGAAGGCTGTACATCCAATGGATTCTAATTTGTCAGATTCTAAACATTTAGATTCCTACATTCAGTTTTGTGGAAGAAAGCAATGTTATAACAGATATATTGCGTATTGGAATATATCAAATCAGGTAAAATATTAAGGCCAAGTTAACAAGACAATTGGTATGCAGTTAATACTTGTGGGAATTTTCTATCTTGGTATTCTTTTTCATGAGGTTTTTTATGAAAGTAAATAATCAAGCATTTTTTCATATTTATGGGGTTAGACTACTAGATTACTGAAGTGTCTTAAAGGTAAATACAGCAGTATAGATACATAGACTGGTATATGAGATTAAAGTAGCTGATGTGAGTGTTGTAAATGCTATGGTGGGTGACTAGGAGAAGGGTCTAGCAGTAGACACCGTATTGCTGTCTTTTCCTTTTCCTTTCCTTTTTCACATGAGCCAAAGGAGCAAGGTAAGATTTCACTGTCCCTAAGCCATACTGAGAATCTCTTCACTATTAATGCCATCTTACAATTTTTTATACGTTTAAAAAAAAACACCACCTCAAAACACATTTTGTTTCTTAAAAAAATATTTTTAGCTACAAGATATTTCAGCAAGATTTCTTTATATATTGTCCTCAAGAGTTTTCCAGTTCTTGATGAATATACTTACTAAAATATTTGTACTGATATTTACTGATTTTTTGAATTTAGAAAGCTCCTGTTTTGTATTTTTTCTTTTTTTTTTTTCAGTTGGAAAGAATAAACCAATTTTTTTCCTAATTAAGTACTTATGGTGGGGAGAGGGAGACACTTAACAGTGAAGGCTTAGACATAGTACTGTCAAGAATTTTGGAATATAGTTTTAAGATACTACAATGTGAGCAATGTACTGCAAGACTAGAACAGATGGAATTCCTTATACACATTTGGGATATTTCTTCAAGAATACTGAACACTGAGTAGAAGATCAAATGCATCTCCAAGTGTCTCATTACAATTTTTAAACATATGTCTCATTTATTCTGGTTGTTTTGAATGAATGGATGTGTAAGTTTTCTAAACAATTCCCTGCAGCGAGATTTCATGGATGTGCTGTTGCAACTGGAGAAAGTGAGATGAAATTCCAAATTTGCTTGCTGTGTGTAATTTTTTCATCACAAAACTGAATCCAAACTTTGAAGACAATTCCTAGTGAGAATTCGTCCTGAAATTTCTTGCAGATGTCAAAGAGGTGGAAGCTAGATAACTGAGGGAGAAGAGAGTGAAAAATGAGTGATAAAGCTTTTTTATATCTGAGATATTGTGGTATCAGAATAGATGTTGCACCTGTGGCAACAAAGTGAAATTATAAACTCACATGTCATTGAAAAACAGTTACTGAATCATATTGAAAGTCACTGACTTTCATTTGCTTTATGAATTTCGGAAATGAATATGTATCACACAGGTACATATTGTATCAAAATGTTAAACCAGGAAAAAATGGTGGGGTTTAGTGACTATTTTTGAAAAATTATTAATGTAGGTTTTTGGGAAGGTAGGGTAAGGTAGTGTTTTGAGTTTGGAGGCAAACTCTTCAGTTTTCTAAGAGATGGTAAATTATTATTAACTAGGTGTCATAATTCCTGAGAACTGTTACCTGTTTTTATGTCTATCATTAATCTGCATGACTGCTGCTAACTTGGCAATAGCCAGGGCTTTGACAATAACAGAAAAGAGTATTTTGCTATATCAATGATGTTGTTGGTTGGCAGTATGGAACAGCAATCACTGTTGAGCGTTGAGCTCCATGGGAAGTTTCCTACATGAGGAAAATCCCTGACTAGGAAGCCAAGCCAGCCTCAGAATTGCCTTGCAAAGTCAGGATGGTTTGAAAACACCTAAAGCATGAGATTTAATTTTGCCTTTTGTTATGAGGATGCCTAAGCCACAAATTAGTGGTGCTACAATGTTAGTGATGGCCATGCATGTGTTGCCAATATGAGTGTATAAAATGGGATCGACTGGTTAACCCAACAACAGGTTCCAATCACATTTCTGCTGTATCTTGTAGCATACTGAAAAGAGTGGTTGGTCTGATACTTTGCATCAAGCCTTCTCCTCTCTGTGTCAGAAAATGTCTCTGTGGAAAGGGTACTAATTCTATTCACTCTAATTGTGAAAGGGAAGACAAATTATCCAATTACTAAGCACACTCTTCCAGGCAATACAAAGTTACATGCTGATTGATCTAACTATGTAGGGAGAAATACTTTTTTTTTTCTTTACTTCAAGAGATCTCATGAAGATAAGTGGAGAAGTGAGCTAAATGAGTAAGAGAGTACAAGTTGGGTATTGGGTGTGTAGATAACATGGGTGTTTCGCTAGAGAAAGTTTCAAATCTACCAAATAAAAGTCCTAAACATTTTCACTTTAGCCATACTTCTCTGTGGTCACATTTCTTCTGTTTGTTAATCTGTAATTCCATACTCAAATCCTCTTGGCCAAAGCCATGTTTATCAGTATTGCTTTGGTCAATGCTCCTCAATAAAATCACAAATTCAGATACCATTTTCTTACCACTTCTGCAGTTAAAGATTTGAAGGGTTTTCCTCTCTTTTGGGTGTTTTGTTAGAAAATGATTGAATCCAAGACTAAACCACAGACTTGAAAATCTAGCAATAAAATAATAATGAAAAGAAAGTTACCTGCCATATGCTCAACTAGAGAGTATACTTTCAGTTTCAGTATAGTACTAAAAAGAAAGCAACTCTTTTGAAAAGCAATTTTTAAGCAGCTTTCTTCTCATGTGTCTTGAGTAAATTTTTTTGAATCATGAACGTAGCTTTTGATATACAGAAGGAATGGAAATATATTGCATAAAAGTATATTAATGCCTATTACTATCATAGTTTCAGGATCACTCTCTATTTTTTTTGAAAGTTCGTGTTGACTGTGAAAGGTTCCCAGTGAGTGGAAAAAGGCAGATGTCATTCCTATCCTCATGAAGGGTGAGAAGTATTGGAGAGCCACAGGATGGTTAGCCTCACTTTGGTTCAAAGAAAGATCATGTAGAATTCCCAGGATGATCAGAAATTCTCCTCCGCATCAGAACATGACTCTAAGCAACCAGTAAAGATTCATCAAGGGCAAAGGCTTCACCAACATGATTGAATTTTGTGATTAGACGATTGACTCAGTGGATGAGGAGGGACCAATAGATGTCATTTTTCTTGACTTAAACAGGGCTTTTGACATGATATCCCCTAGCTGTGGTATCCTTTTAGGCAAGTGGAAAAGAGATGGAATGGTTGTATAAACTACACAAGCTGTTGGTGCAAGGTGTGGGGCCCTAGTGGCACTGCTCAGAGCTGTCTTCTGCATCCGTTGTTATTTAACAACTTCATTAACAATGAGAAAGATGGTATGGACTGCAACCAGAATAGTGATGACAGATGACACCAGCCTGTGGGGAACTGCCATTCTAAGCAATCTCATTAAGCTGGAGTAACGAGCTGCTAGAGACATTGTGAAGTACGATAAGGAAAATTAGAAATTGGTTACGTGGAATTAATTAATTTTATGCAATGGCACAGCCTGGGGTTGGACTGACAGGTGTGCAGAAACAGACCTGAGTATCCTGGTGGACAACTGGTGGAGTCAGCAGTACACCTTTTTAGTTATATCAGTCTGCTTTGGGAGACTGTGGCCAAAAGATCAAGGGAAGCAATTTTTCTCATTGATTTTGCACTTGTGAGGCTGCATTTGGAGGAGTGTGTTCAGGTTAGGTCTCCTAAATGCCAAAAGGTGGGTCCTAATGTACTCAGATCAACCAGTGGTAGTTATATGGCACAGCTTATATAATTTATTATATAAGCTAGTAAGTAAAGTATGGAGTGTAACAATGTGACAGATAGGTTTCTGATAGTCTCTTTGTATTCTCCAACAAATACCTGACAGACACATGTACCTACGGTATGCAAGTAGGAGTACAGTTTGGGGACTGTACTGAAATTAGGATATATTTTTATGCAATTTTATCAGTGCACGTTGTGGTAAATGCAAGACTACTTATCCATCTTTAGAAATGTTTATGATGAGATCACAAAGTTTGATGGCTGTAGGCAGTTATTCCAAGTGTGTGATTTTTGTTCAGGATCCAGTACTCAGTCTTATGTACTGCTTTTTCTTTGGATGGGAAAGCATTCTGAAGAAGGCATAGGTGCTAGATCCTGCAGTTACATAGCACCTGAAATGATGGAATAGACTTCGGGAGAGCTGCTTACCATGCCAAAACAAAAAGAGTCTGCTGTCTGAATACATACTTAAATCCAGTGTGGATTGGTCAAGCCTGTTGGGTTACATCAAATCCATAACTATGTTATTTCATAATGCCTTGTGGAGGTATCATGTGTAGCATTGGAAATAAATCAGGTTTTTGGAAGTGCCTGGAATTATGGAATGCAAAGGACTCTGCCATTGCTAGGGGACGTCAGCTCAAGAAATGGAGAGGAATGCCACAAGCAAGCAGAGGATATGGTCAGGAGATCTGTTGTGTTAGCTTTCTCTTGGGCTAGTACTATTGAACTCAGCCCAGAGGCCTAAAGCTGTACAGAACACAAGAATTCAGACTCAAGATGTGTCCATACTAACACAGAAGTTTGCACTATGTCTGAAACTCATGTTACAAGTGTAGTGCTCTATATTTTAATACTAGAACCTCTTCTTTTATTACAATTTTGTTTCTTTTATAAGTACTACTGAGTGTTGTCAGACATCACAAATGTTTTTAATGTTTGCAAAGAAACCAGACTTTTAATTTTTCAGAATTTCTAATTTCTTTTTTTTTGTTATTAAATCATAGCTTATTTTCATTATTTGTTCACTTTTAACAATTATGATAGTGTGAAGATGGACTATACAATTTTCTGTGTAGCTTGTTATTTCTATTCTCTCCTCAAAGATACTTCTGCTTATAGTACTTTCTTAGAATATATTTCAAAATATACATATGGTTTTCATGTTGTAAAGAACAAGGGAGTAAACTATTTATTATGAAAAAGACATTGTGGGAAACAGTCCAGAACAGGAAGAACACCCTCTAGGCACTACACTCTGAATACATATTAGAAAAAATAAAGAAAATGTAGCAAAGAGAAAAACTGTCATGCAAAATATTACTTGTCATAGTAATGATTATAATATTAGTTATAATTTTCAGAATGCTATTTCAATCCAGTTTGCGATAATGATGACCTTCTTTGGAATGATTTGATGATGAAGCAGCATTTTTTAGTATGTATATATGCACTAGGATATGTCACAGGAACCTTAAATGCTTATCCATGCTGACTGAGATATTTAATCTGGGGATACTGTCTTTCTCTGCTATTATTAGTGAGGTTTCCTGTGATGTTACCACTTCGTTATCATTTCATCTTATTTCTACTTTCAGTCACTGAGAGTTGACCTCTTTCCTTATGCAGCATCAGCACATCCTTTATATGACCTCTGGAAAAAGAGTTTGCAGCTCAGCCAGCTAAACAAGTGGGAACTGCAAAGAGCAAATAATATTATATCACTCCTTAAACCTATGGATTTTATTATACTTCCTTTGGCTTGCTCCCTTGGATGTAGTTACCAGTAAATTCAAGAAGGATTTGGACAAATTAGCTGCAAGTATTTTCAAGTGCACAATATATAATTTTAAGTATTGACTTTTCTATGATAACATAATATAGCACAAATATTTTACAGTTTTGTCTTAGCATTCAGAAAGAACACAAATATTTTTATGCATGATTATTAAAATTTGTATTTCATGGCTAGGCTTCGCGAACGAAGATTTGGGAAGGGCTCTACCCACGTTTGACACAAGCACATTGGTGGCTAAAAAGGCCAATACGAGACAGGCACGTCCGATTGCAAAAGGCACAGCAGAAAGACTCCTTAGATGGTATATTCAGCAAGGCACGATTCTTTCTGCATTGTCTTTTCTCCTCAAGAGAGATCCTGCGTGCTTTCTCAAAAGCATCAGCAGCGTTATAGATGGTGTGTCTCCAGACCTCCCGATTGGAGGCCAGAGTAGACCGGTTATGTTGATGTGCTGGTTTAAAAGTTAACCAGCAGGGGGAATGAACTCAACTCAAAAGAGAGATTATAAGTCAGAATAACAATTTATTAAAATAATACAGTAAGTACAATAATACAAACAAACAATTGGTCTCAACCCACAAAAACCCAAATGTATAACCCAGTGCCCTGGGGCCTGAACAAAGTGGTGTTCCTTGGGCCCTGTTTGAGTCCAAAGTAAAGGGAGAGGGGAAGAACCTGCTGGTGGGAGAGCTGCTGCAGTCTGGCCAGAACTGGTGATCGCAGTCCAGTGGTGGTCTAAGTCTGGTTGAGAGCGATGAGATGCAGCCGTCCTCTGGATCCCACGAGTGGGTTCAAAAATGTTCCAAAACTCCAAGATTATATATCCTCCAGTTCAGGCAGGAATGCTTGGTACTCCCCTCAGGGCGGGGAGTTCACAAAGGGTGTGAGGACAGAAACATCCTCCTATCTCACAGGCCTCTTAACACCTAGTTTATAGCCTGAGGAGTCAGGCTCTATGGGCAGAAGGTGCGAATAGTCTATTGACAACAATAGTCTAGTTTCTGGGAAATGACATGGAAGGCTATAGAATACAGTTTTGGGTTACACCCACCATGATGAACTGATCTCAGCTGTCCTAACTAGGACAGTTGATCAATATGGCCAAGGCTGAGATGTTGTTTCAGGGAGTCCTTGTATCTTCTCTTTGGGGCTCGTCTCATGCGGCAGCCGGTGGTAAATTCATCATAAAGCAAGATCTTAGGGAGGCAGTGGTCCTTCATCCTTGAGGCGTGTCCTGCCTAACACAGCTGTGTTCTCAGCAACACTGCCTCAATACTTGTGATTGTTGCTTGTTCTAGAAAAAATTTGTATTTATAAAACAAAATTATACATGAAATTCATGTGGAGTGGTCATTTTTATGCCTTGTACATTAGGTGTATTTATTTTCCTGTATGAAAGGTGTTATACAAATTTAGCATTATGCAAAGCGCTAAACTGCCATGTAAGAGAAGAAAATGGTGCCCTTGTTATCTAGTAAAATTACCTTTCTGAACTTTTACACAGTTGAGAGCTCTGGCTCCACTGCCATAAAGAATTGTATAGATAAAAGTTTTGTGCCATAAACCTGTCATATTCCAGTGAATAATTCCTATTATATTCTGTTTAGTGCTATGTTAGATTTTTGTTTGTAATTCTGAGTTTGTACAAAATTATGTATCCTGTTTCACTTGTAAAGAAAAATACCTAGGCTGATGTTTCTATAACACTTTAGCGTTTCTAAAGATTTGTTCCTTGTTTAAGTGTTGAATTCCTAAAGCAAAATAAATAGTGGAAATTATTGAAGAAAGAGATAGAGAACAGACCACAAGTCTGTGACAAACAATAACAACAGCAAATTTACTAGACTGCAAGGCTTCAAGTACTTGTTTTGATCTGTTAAACCTTTTCCTCAACTAAGTAGTTTAGAGGAGTAGTTTTGAGCATTGGTGCCTAACACTGCACTGCATATGTAGGCAATGAAATAGTTATTCACACCCTTCTGGGAGGTTTCAGATCGAAGGAAATAAGTAAAAAGCATCCTTGTGACTTCTGCAGTAACAGTCACTGAAGTAAATACTGCTCAAGAGAGGATTAATGATCCTGTGACACCTTTAATGCTGAAAGTAATTTAAAGAGTAAAAAAATACATAGAAACCTTAATTGTTTAGTGAAAATTGTTACTACTTAGAAAAGAAAAAAGAACCACACCCTGTAATGAATGATGATGGCCTCAGTTGGGTGCAAACAGTGGTGTGCTAAAGTCTGTCACTTTCATCAATCTATGAGGCAATTCATTTCCAACAGCATTAACTGTAGTGTGTGTAAAGCATAACAAGTACTGAAAACTTTTCCAATGTATTATGAGATTCAATTTACTCCAACACAGCGGGGCCTTGAATAAGACAGAAGTCACTCAAGTGTCATCAGGTTAACTGATAGGTAAGAGAAAAGCCAGTGCAGAAGGCTGCACATGTAGGTGTAAGAAAAACAAACTGTAGAAGTAACAATGAAGGCTCACAGCACAAACCCACAAAACGTGTATCCCTGGGTGGTGTCTGACAAAGCTGCATCCAGAATAGAGGATTTTATCTAGCCACCATTGTTACTGATCTGCATAAATTGTTTTGTGTACACGTGTACTTCATACATTGATACAAATCTTTAGTTATATTTTGAGAATCTGTATAGTTATTAATTATGGGGATTCTTTTAAATTCATCTTGTGACACTTTCAGACTGGACTTCATGTTTTTAATGTAAGTAACTTAAAATTATGTATTTATTTGACACTGAAATTGAATAAGAAAAAAGTGTACTGAAATGGAAAATATCCCTATTATATAAGGTCATAATTTTCTTTCATAATTTAAATAGAATTCTAGTTGTATATTCATGTAATTATACTAAGAAATTTGATAAAGGAAAGCAAGGCTAAAAATGCTAAGTGCGTAATAGATGATCATCTTGTAATACAGAAGAGTTTTAAAAGTGGGAGTAGAAGAAAACTCAGTTGTGATTTTGATAGACTTTAAGTGCAACTTCCTTTTAGCTTTTCTGTGCTTAGTGCCTAAGTTCGTCATAGACATTGCATCTCAGAGACTGATAATTCAATGCAAAGTTTGCATTTTACTCTCCCAGTGGAGTTGACCTTCACTGACTGTTTGTATTGCACTTGCATTGTTCATATCATAGTGTCAGCAGACTCCTTTGACTGAAATACTGAACTTAATTCAATTGTGGTAATCTAAAATCTTATATAATCATTTTCCTCTACTGAATATTATCCAGGTTAAATCAATATTAATTGCAAATAAAACATTCAGAATCCAACTATATAACACATACATTTATATGTAGGATATTAAAATTCCCAAAAATTACTTTAGTCTCAAGATCGGGTGGAGATTTTCCATCATAAACACAACTTCAATTTTTTTTTTCTTAAATATCAGTAATGTTTCACATTCAAATTTTTACCTAACCAAACACTATGAAGAATTTGATTTGATTATCCAGGGCTTAATCCAAATTGCATTGTGTTAACACATTTCATTAATAATGGAGTTGGTTGAGGAATTTATAGCTAAATTAGACAAATGATGCCTTAGAGTCTTTTTCCACACGAAAAGTGTATTTTCAGAATAGAAAATGTAAAAAAAGTTATCATATAATAAATTGAAAATTTTAACAATATATGCAGTGTAATCTAGGTCAGCATCCTTAGCCAATGAGATCAAATATCAAATTACACTTCAGAGACCTGCTAAATGAAAACAAACAAACAGCTAACCCCTAGCCCAGGCTAAATTATTTTCACATATGTTGCTGTAAATTGAATCTTTGTACATAGGCTTTAGGTATAAGGGGAGGCTAAGATGGTTGATGTATCACATTTTCAAGTTTTTTGTATATGACATAATTGTTTAAGGAACAAAGTTAACTGCTAACGTCAAGTTGATTAGTAGAGGATAAATTTCACATTTAATTATAAAAATGATAGTATGCTATGATATAATATAAAAATCAGATACTAACTGTGATCTTACTGTGGATTTCTTTATAGTGATAGTAATAAAAATAAAATCCACATTATCTGCAAATACAAAATAGATAACAAGATGAAGATATATAATAAAAATGCATGCATTTTTTGTTTCCTTTTGTAAGTTTTTAGGGAAGCTGTTTGGTCATAGGGTTTTTATTTAGTTGAATAAAAATGACATTTTAAAAGCACAGTCAATTTAATATCCCTAACATACTTTCTTAAATTAAAAATGTGCCTATATTTTTTGTTTACTTACTTAAGCTACAGAGGACATCATGATGCTCTTTTTGTCATATATATGTTTTGCATTTTTTGCAGCAACAGAAGTGGAAGCTGCAGACTTACCTTTCTAGCTGTGGATATTCAGGGTTCTCCCTCTACTTTGTGCATTTATTTCATTTCCAGATGCTAATTCAGTGGTTTCCTTCTGTAATTTTATAGAAACATATCTTGTGGCTGAAAGCTTGTATTCAATTAGCTTTAGAACTACTATTCTCATGAGTATAGCTGAATATATAATATAATTAGCTATTTTTTTCTGATAAAGTAACTTCTGCTATTATTACACAGTACTGAAGCAGTGCTCAAAATTATAGGTATATTGGGGTTTAGGCTGCTAAGCGTATCTGATGATTTAACTACAAATCTCTTCTACAAAATCTTATTTTTATTTCTCCTATGGGAAAAAACCCACAGTATGTATTCAGTTCTAGATGATAAGCAATTCAGCCTTCTACTGTGATCTTTTCTTTTCTAGAAGTTGACCATTGTGCAGTGATGACTCATATTTTTTCCTAAGTAGTTACAGGATATGCTTTATCTCGCTTTCAAAGGACATCAAATGGAAATTTGATGCATTATGTAAATGCAAAGGATGTGTAAAGTCTAATATGACTATTGGAGCATGAATATATGATTCTACCACCTTGAAAATTAAATTCACTTTCTCTGTCAGTGCTCAGATTCTAGGAAACCACAAATCTACTATTTTACATGCTCTTTGCTTAGATAGTTTCCATTAGTTCTTTTATATTTTGTTTGTTTTCAGTTTTATCCAAGCATTGTCTGCTTCTAAATTTTAGGAAGAAAACTAATACTACCTAAAGAATACTGTGGTTTTTCATCATTTTTTTTACTGTTAATTCCTTATTTCACCTAAACTTAGAATATTGTACAATCAACACTGAAGTGTTCTAAGTACAGCAATGTGCTGATTTCTTAGTTGTTCTCAGTTCCTCAGGAGAGATGAATGAAAATACAACTTTGGGTTTGTTTTCTTGGATTGGAGTACTTTTTTGGTACAAAGATCAGTTCTAAAAGGAATTTGAAATTTACTGTTTCCTCTGCAGTTCACCTTCTCTTTTGACAGTTGCGTGTTCGCTTGGTCTTTTCATTTTCAAACATTCATGATAAAGCTGAAATTATATAGTTTATCTCTTGATACCCAATCAACATATTTTCCTATGGTAAAAGAATTCCAGGCAAAAAAAAATAAAGTAAAAGAGAATTTTTCATAAACTGCAGTTAAAGCTATTGGTATATATCTATAGGTTAAGGGAATTTACACTAAAGAGAAAATGCTCCCCTATCTTTATGTCTAAGAAGCTCGTCGTGCCCAGTGAAACTACTGCAATTTTTCTGTTGAAAAAGAATAATTGATTTTGTGCATAACCTTTTCTTGGACTAGATCTTGTTCTACAGAGGATTTTGATGCCACAAAGCATAGGACATGCATAGGAAAAGTATGCTTTAAGGACAACTCAGTATATGCACTATGTTATGCTTTTGTTCTTGTATGTTATTATTAGTATGTAACACCTAAAAAACAGATTTTCATTAAATTTTCTTTTATTTTCGAAGTTAACCAGAATCAATATGAAAACAGACCTTTAAAGCTCTTAGGTGCCATGCATTTTTAAATTTTAATTTATGAGAAATAAAAGTAGCAAATAGCTTCATATTCAGCACTGCAGAACACGTGCTTTTCTTCTATCACCTGAATGCAGACACATAAGACTTCTGTATTAAAAATTATGCTACAGAGCTACACAAAATTTGCTGACTTGAAAGCTTGCATGGAAGGCAGAACAGTAATTAAATCCATTATCCTCTGGAGAAAGTTAAGAGGTAAGATGTGCGTAATCCTTCTATTGTATATGGAATGGAGAAACATGGGCTTAAAGGAGATTAGAGAGTGAATGATGGGTAAATGGAATAACTAAAAGCAACAAGTACTATATTATAACTGATAGTTTCTGTGCAAAAATTTCCATACATTTGCATTTTCAATTTGAACTTGAAATTTTTACTTACAAGAACATTGGATTTTTAAGCATTTAGGTAGAGGAAGCTTTTAAAATTATATATTTATTCTTCTTCTATGTAGAAAGGATTCTTTTCACTCTTGCAATTTTTACCATGTTTATATATCTGTTACTTCATCATTATATTAATGTTATTATTTTTCTATCTTTATGATGAAAATTAATTAAAAATAAAAATATTAACCTTTAGCACTTAGTTTTATTAAGTATTTCTCCCCTTCATGGAATGGATGTCCTCCTTATCATAATTTTTGGTGCAAATACAGTAGGTGTTATTTTATATTGTATAAAAAGTCAAAGTACTACTTCTAAATTTTTCTCCTTGAAGATGGTATCCAATTGCAGAGTTAGATGCACCATAATTTATATGATTTAATATTTACCTGTGTAACATAATTGCATAAAGTAGTTTCTTTACTAATTTCATACAGATTTTTTCCACTCTTCAACTAATATTAATTTTCAGTATTATCACTGCTTTGCATAGCAGAAATATATAAAGAAATTTAGTCTCTCAGAAAAAAAATAAAAAAACACCAACGACAAAAAAACAAACCAAACCAACACAACAAGTACCAAAAAAACCCCAAAAACCAACCAAACAAAAACAACTAAAAAACCCCCAACAAATAAAACCCAAAGCCCAACCTGCAAGCAGACAACTTCTCCTATTATTGATGTCAGTTTTTTCTTTTCCAATAAGCTTGTTAATAGTCTTTGGAAAAGCAAGCTTGCTTCCAAACTAAAGATTATGTACATCGTTTGACTTAATCTAATTTGCTGCTCTTTTCATGCCAGAGTCTATTGGCATTGTATTCCTTATATTCTTTGCCCAAACACTGCATAATTCATTTATTCTGCTTGTTGTTACATTGGGGTTGATTTCAGTTGTTCTTGGGAACAGGGATCTACACTGAACACAGTCAGTTAAACAGGTTTAGGTATCCAGACCTCTAAAATACCCTTGATTCTCAGTAGTTTAGCTCAATACACATACCTGAATACACACAGAGACAGCAACAAAGGAATTTATGTTCTTGTGTTACTCCTGATATCTCTATTATAAACCCAGAGAACAGATTATCTAGTTACACCATTTACTGTAATGCAAAACGTGACATGAACGCAAGTAACAGCATGACTGTGACTGTAAAGAATGTTTTTTCAGAAGAGGATAGAGGAAAGTATTTTTTCCCTTAAGCGACTGATGTTCTTAGAAGGTGGTAACAAAAAGCAGCATTCTGGGTTGCAGCTGAGATAGAGAGCATCCAGAAGGCAATAAAAGACAGCTTTGTGTTGCAAGGTTGTTAATAAGGGAGGGAGCCAAAGTCAGGATTGTAGCAGAGACCAGGTAGAAGTATGAACAGAATAAATCAACTGTCATAGTTAGCTGTTATAGGAGTCAGTGAATGCAATGAATATTTTCTAACCACAGTTTTCTTAATTTGTGTTCATTTTGAAATTATCTAAAACCTGCTCTTTTGAGAACTTTTAGAAAGGCTTGTTATTGTACATGTAAATAAACACCACTACATAAATAGTTGAATGTAGGTTTATTTCATGGCAAAAAACTGTATGTCATTGCATATTTTTAACCTCATTTGAAGAATGAGGTAGAGATTTGTGTTTTTTAGTCAGAGCAAAGCTGAATTTAATGAATTTTAGAGTGACACTGAAAAATAATTCTGAAACTCATTTTATTTACCCTGGACCTGCTGTCTGGCATTTGCGTAACAGCTGGTCAACCTTAAAGTTTAAAAATATGTACACATTAATTTTTCAGTTTTCTGATGATATCTACTTAATTCATGTTAAAAAGGAAGATTTTGTAAAGGTTATGAGTTGATTAAAGGTACAAGATTTTTCATTTTAATTTTGAAATACAATCTATATTTTGGTATGTTTGCAGTTTATCTTTCTTACGATACTTTAAGTATATAATAGGATTAGAATGGCAAATTTGGAAGAAAAACGTGTAAAGGAATAATCTTTTATTCCTTTTTGATCCTACATTTTCTATTATTTAAATGAATTTAATTAATTCAGTAGTTTTGTACTTTGGTCAATACATGTTTCTGTATACAAAAATATATAATTGCAAGAGTCTTCATAACTTTGGATTTGAAAAATCAAGACTTCTGGTCAAATACTGCTGCAAAAATATAATCCCATATCAAAGTATTTTAAATTATGTAAGTCTACTTGCTGTAGGCATATAGGAATCTAACTGAATTATGTTTCTGTTGAAATAAGTCTGAATTCTAATGTGAAAAGAAAATCAGATGTTTAACAATTTTTCATATAAAAATTTGACATATTGTCAATATAGATAGTGTATGTGAAAAGTAAGGATTTGAAAGAAACAATAGTACGTAAATACAACTGTCTGTGAAAAAGAATAGAATTGTATATTTTCTGCTGTAGATTTTGGTTAACTTAAGTATTCATGAGGCGCAATAGTTTCAAAAAAAATCAAACTTAATTAAATGATGTATTTTCACCACTTACAAAAGGTTTATTAAAGGTTTATTTGCTCATGCAAATTAAAGTGTTAGAGTAAAAATCCACATGAAACTTGGCACTAACAATTAAAAAAAAATTGGAAGATTTCTCGCCTCACTGCAGTATTTTGCCATGTTTAAACTGCTCAGCTTGTCTTTTAGAATCTTTAATGAAACCAGGGAGGAGGCTATTTATTTGCATAATAGAACATAATATGCTGTGGTGAGGTTTTAATTATTTATAGGCAGTCTAAAATATTTAAAATGGCATCACTAAGGAGCGTGAAATGTTGGGTAATGCCTTCATTTCAGGTTTCCTGACGATTCCTTAACGGGTCAAGCATTTTATTTGTACTTAGCATATAAACATAGTAGCTTTAGAAACATGAGGAAAACAAATTTGTTCCAGTATGACTGCAACCTGAGCAATTCAAAACTAGCAAAGGTCATTGGGAGCAATCAAAGGTAAAGAACATGCCAGAGAGGGGCAGCCAGAAAGAAAAAGATTGATCAGATGTGCAAAAGAGATCTAACACATAGTTCTACGCAAGTACATCTGTATCATTATGTGTTTACCTCTCCACCTGTCTATATAATTTTATACAGTATTTGCCTTTATTTCCCCATTGTTTAGAAACATTGTATTGTAATGCATATAGCAAAGATTTTTTTTTTTAAATAACAAGTTCTGTATTGTTCGTATTTGTACCTTGTTGTAAATCATTCCAAATTACTAATGTATTTTGGGGGATTTCACTCTCATTATACAGAAAACCACCTGCTGTTGGAGTCTTCATTATGAAGTGTTGAAAGCAAGGACAAGAGGGAGGAATAGGAGCTCTTGCTTTCAGAGAAATAAAATGATAGAGTAGATTCTCTTTGTGGTTTGAACATTCATGCAGATATATATCTACACTATCAGAGGAAATATAAAAAATTTTTCAAAAGTAACTGGGCACATTTCTCCATCAGAGAGATCTGCAGAGGGACATGAAGCCAGACTAGGGAGAAAAACAGAATGGCTCAGAAATGTTTTGGAGAATTCTGTCCTTGATGATCATGCCATGAGTTATAGTTGGCTTGCCCTTCTATCCTGGTTAGAACTCTCTGTATGATAGCTTTTCCCTCAAGCATGTTGGTTACCCCCCTAGTTTGGTGTTATCCGCAAGCTTTTTTCTTGACACTTACGTCAAAATAACTTTCTAAGAGTCCATTTGCACCATTTTTGAGTCTGTCATCTGCTGAAGGAAGATGAGTTACTTCTATAATTTCAAGGAAATTTTGCTGTCTCTCTTCAGCCACAAATTCCTAGGTTGCCAAGGGAAATTGTGGATGCCCTGTCTGTGGAAGTGTTCAAGGCCACCTTGACAGGGCTTTGAGCATCCTGATCTAGTGAAAGATATCCATGCCCATGGCAGGGGGATTGGAAGTGATCTTCAAAAGTCCCTTCCAACCCAAACCATTACATATGTCTGATTCTGACTCTTCTCTTTGGTGACTTTCTTGGAAAAACATATGAATAATTCTATTAATTTTCATCATAAAGCTATAGAATCCCATCTTAATCTCAAACTTTTTAGAAGAATTTTGAGCCTTTAATTTTCTTTTTAATATACTCTTCTTTCATAGCCAGAGTTTAGAATCACAGTGACCACAGATGTGCACCAAAAGTCAAATTTGGCACTCTTGATTTCATGTTTTTTTCTCTATAGTGTAGCAAATTTTTTTCTAGAAAGATCTAAGATGACAATAATTTCTGTAATCATTTTGGCATATAGGTAAATTCCTTAGTTATTTACCATTTTTTATGATTTGTTTTTATTATGATTAGTTAGCTCAGAGCAGCTTGCCAGTTGTGGCAGATCATGGACAAAATACCTGCAATAGAAAATTAGTTATTTTACAGAGACAAAAAAAACTGTTTGTTGTAGCCAGGCAACTGACCTCAGTTTCCCAACTCCAGATCCTGTCCAGCAGTCAAGAAATGTTTCAAGGTCAATTTCATTTTTAGCTCAATGCCAGAAATTGTTTTGGCTAATTAGTTACACAAATTTGAGAAAAGAAAATGTATATCAGGCCATCGAATTTATTGCTATGCATTTTTATTCTCCTTAACACCTCCATAGTGACATATACCCCAAGGGACATTTTTATCTCTAGTCATAAATAAGAAAGTTGTGATTACCCTATTAAAAGAAGAGAATTTTTAACTGAAACTCTGAAAACTGCTTTCTAATTTAGTGGTTTACAATGAATGTGATTATTCCACCAGACTTCTACCAAAACTGTTGTTGCTGTGTTTCCTGGCAGGGAAGCTTCTCTGCTGTGTCTGTCTTCTTAAAGTGTTCTTTGGTTTGGAAACCACCCTTTTTCCCATTCTGAAGAAACTGGCAAATTTGGCATTAGTAAAAAAAAGAAAACAAACCATAACACAGTGGACATTCAAAAAAAAAAAAAGTTTGTGGGTAGAACAAGATACTTTTTATATAAAAAAGTCACAATTTCACTATTCCGTTTATTAAAAATTGCTATTGCTTTTTTTATCTGAAGCCACTATAAAAACTCTAGACAATACCAAATAGAATTTGAAATTTTACCTTATTATTGAAGCTATTATTTCTCTTAAGAACTGGTTTTATTTTCCATATTAATAATATTAATATGGAAATAATATTAATATTAATAATATTTTTTTTACTGCTATAGTTTATCAAAGTGTAAGATTTGCATCTTTCATAAAGGATATTAGTTCTGTGTTGTTCACTTTTTTTCAGTTATCACTCAAAAATATTGAGTAAATTAGACCAGTATTCTTGAATATATGTATTGTGAAAAGTTTTGAATAATTTACACTGTACAGGAATAACAGAGGTCTGTGCAGTTTATTTTGCATTGCAAAAGTTGAAAGTTGTTCCATATTTAAAAATGAGTGTGCTTACCCATACAGTTTAACTCTGTTGACATAATGTTAATAACTTGGAAAAAAATGACCAGAAAGGATACTTAAAAATACAAAAATTCTAATTTTAGTTTCCAAATTAGTTGACTTTACTTGACCAAAGATCCCTTGTCAAGATAATGAGAAATGGAGCAAGAATTTCAAATGTACTATCGTGCTATTTGCTTAACATTTAGGAAATCAGTCAGGATGCTAAACCGATATTCATTAGAATATTTGGTGTGAATGTAGTGAATGTTTGCCTGCCTGAATTATTATGCCAGCATCTCTCTTTTATATTCTTGATTTATCTGATTTTTATTTGTTCTTTACAGATTTACAGTTCTGTTATTACACAGTAAAGTGCCACCATCATAAATATCTGATTAGGTGAATGTAAATCAGACCTCTATGGAAATTACAGTTATCCTAACCCTTGGAGTATATGAGAAAACCAAGATCACAATGACATAAACTAATACTACACCTCGTTAGAAAAGCTTTAAAACACTAGAAATAGATAGCTATAAAGTTATAATTAAGATAAATGTTACCATTTTTCACTGTTTGATGAAATGGAAGACATTATGCAGCTTTTAACTTCATGGATTGATTTTCACAGGACTTTAAGTCCAGTGCATTTATATTACTTTTTTTTAGATACATAGTTCAATTCTTATACCAAAAATTCTCTCTCATTTTCATTCTATTATCACTATGATTGTTCAAAAGCACTATTTTTCTTTAAATTTGAGCCTTTGCAATTAGTTTCATTGTATTGTCCTTCCATTAAGATAGCTTCATTTATAGCAATTACTTCTCCTCAGTAAATTAAAAAATGACATTGCACTCCTTAAATTTTTCAATTTATTTCAAAGATAAATTGCTGTAGTTCCTTAAAACTTTGTCTGAAAAAAACCCTTCATTGAAATGCACTCAGATTTTTATACAAGGCTCAAAAGTCTTGTATTAAAACTGTTTTTGTTCTGATCACATTGTAAGGTTGAAAAGCTTTGGCAAGTGTAGGATTTCTGTTTTATCTGAGCAAAACCATTAAAAAATCTGTTCTGTGTGAAAGTCCAGAAAGAGGGATGAACTACCAAATTGTTTTGTTTTGATGAATCATAATTTGCAGCATGTGAGAGGATTATAGATTAAAGGCTTTCTCTATTTCTCAGGAACTATTTCTGTCACTTGGTGAGGAAACAACATATAGAAACAAAAGCCAAGATAGTATTCTTTGTTTTCATATCCTTACTGAGCATTGCACAGGGGCATAGAAATATCCAGCATGAACTAATATTGTTTTTTGTAAGCAAACTGCCTATTGTATTATATATGAGCCAATTTGAAGAGTTTCTAGTAGTTCTAGTAGTCCCTTCGCTATCTTCACTACTTATATCAGTTGTGTAATCTGGGAATTATGGGAGTTTTACTAATTTTTAAGTTTTATGTTTATGCAAATTTGAAATTGTCTCTTCCCCTTCAAGGAAGGAAAGCAGATAGTAGCTGTCACAGAAGATTCACTAACCTACACTGATCCCATAATCATATGGTGATAACATGATATATGATGAATATTATGATGATAATAATATGATCCCATAATAAAATGATAACACACTTGTAAAGTTTGCTGATTTTTGTCTGGGGTAGATTTAATTTTCTTCACAGTAGCTAGTATGGGGCTATGTTCTGGATTTGTGCTGAAAACAGCATCATAACACAGATGCTTTTGTTACCACTTGCACAGCATCAAGGCCCTTTCTTCTCACCTCACCACTAATGAGGAGTCTGGAGGTGCACAAGCAGTTACGAGGAGATACAACCAGGACAGCAGACCCCAACTGACCCAAGGGATATTCCATAACATATGGTGTCATGCATGATATATAAAGCTGGGGATAGAAGAAGGAAGACAAGAGAGACTGTTCGGAGTGATGGCATTTCCCTTCCAAAGTAACTGTTATGCATGATGGAGCCCAGCTTTCTTGGGGATGGCTGAACACCTGCCTGCCTGTGGGAAGTGGTGAATGAATTCCTTGTTTTGCTTTGCTTGTGCGTGGCTTTTGCTTTACCTGTTGAACTGTCTTTGTCTCAACCCACAAGCTCACTTCTACCCTTACAGTTCTCTCCACCATCTCACCAGCAGGGTGTGCTTGTTTGCCAGCGGGAGTTACACTGCCACCACAGTCCTTGCACCGAAGACTCCTGTGGTTTAATCTCAGCTGGCAATCAAGTACCACACAGACTAGCCCACTCCACCTTTTGCTGCCATAAAGGTGCAGTGGGGAGGAGAATCGTGAAGGAAAAGAAAAGAAAACTTATCAGTTTAATAATTGGAACAAAGTGAAATATAATAATAGTGATAATACTAAAACTAATAATAGTAGTAAGAAAAAGTACAGGGAGAGAGGGAAATAAAACTCAAGAAAAACAAGTGAAACACAGTGCAATTGCTCATCACCCACTGACCAAGGCCCAGTCCATCCCTGAGCTATGATCAGCTCCCTATCCATGTTACTCTTCCCATTTATATGACATTCTATAGTATGGAATATCCCTTTGTCCAGTTCGGGTCCACCATCCTGGTTATGTTCCTTCCCAGTTCTTGTGTGTGTCCTACCTGGCAGAGCATGAGACACTGAAAAATCCTTTATTTAAGGTAAGTACTACTTAGTAACAACCAAAATCAACATTATGCTCATACTAGACCCAAAACACAGCACTGTACCAGTGAAGAAAATGAACTCTATCCCATCCAAACCAGGACATAAAGCATCTATACCTTTCTCACACTTCCAGTATAATGTCACTATAATTGTCCAAATGTGGGGAACTATTTTACCATAATTGTCCAAACAGCTATCAAGCAATGTTCTTTCCCTAGGTAATTTAAAACAAGTTTCAGTATAGGGTTCTTTCAAAAAAATTTAGTTTCTTTCTATTCTCTAGTGATCATGTTTATTATAAAGGTCTAAAAATTTATACCTGATGGCATTATAACTATTTTGTATTACTGCTTTTTCCCTAATTCCTCAAATTTATTTTATCTAATACTTCTTTGATTGAATTTATCTCTTTCTTCAAAGGCTATTATAGTTCTTCTGTGCTTAAAGACCTTATATCAATAGCCACTGTTCCTCTAAAGATAGCTCTGTATCTTCATATTACAGGCAGATTTCCTCCTACAGCAATGCTTATCATCTGTAGTCTTTTAAACATTGAAAGGTTATAAAAGCAATAAAGAATGCCATGACGAAAGGAGATTACAGACACTCTTGGCAGAGTTACTGTTAGTAAGCTTTTTTGAAAGAAATATGATACCTAAAATAACTGTACCACCTGAATAAATCCTAGAAATTAGCTGTAAATAACACTAAGAAAAATACAGTTACCAATGTGATGCATTCAGAAATCATGAGTCCAGTCTAATTTATTTTAATCTTGAAATTTAGTGTATTATGTATAGGTATACTCTATATATATATATATATGTATTTGTGTGTGTGTGAAAGAGACAGAGTAGCTATAGCTTACGTAAATTTTAATTTGCTTTCTGCTTTTTAGAAAAAGAGATACACTCGAACAATGCTAGCAAGTATTTTTAAAGAAAAGCTAATTTTTATATCATTGTGCTCTAAGGTCTAGTCTTAGCACAAATATTGCTATGTTTAGCAGTAGTGCTAACAGTGTTACATGAATGAGAGGTTATTTTCTTAGCTCTGTGAAAATGAGAGTTTATTTGAATGTTCTCCAGAAAAATCTGCACTGTATATCATCATTCTAAAGAGTGGGGGAAACATCTTACCAATTTATAAACTTATTCTACTCCGGTGGCACACTGAATTACTAATTTAATTTTCCTGCAACAGGATGGTTTTATACATCTCAGAGAACTTACTATTCAGGGAAGGTGGCTTTTGGAGTTAGAGAAAGACTAGAATTCATTTCAGCCAGAGGCTAAATAGGTACTCCTGGCTCTAGAGTGTGCACATTGGATCTAGTCATTGACATATCTTGCAGCTGTCTTGTTGTATTCTCCTAGCAGCTAGCATGTTCTTCTCTGTATCAGATAAGCCCCTGTGGGCTATTTATAGAAAATGTGTAGGATCTTTCTGTTGCTGTGTCTTTCACGTGCCCTCCTGATTCTGGCAAGCTGCATCACGGATATAGACAGCTAACAGTGAGCAAATAAGGTAGATGAGCAGGCTGTTCATTCCCAGTGGGACTCACATGGCATGCTTTGCCTGTACTTTTGTGAGGTCCCTGCCCTTAATTCTTACCGTGTCTGAACCCGGCCCCTGATATAGACACTTAGTTCCTTTAATGCATCCTTGTAGTAAGTTGTGCTTACTCATGCTTCAGTGTTTTATAGGTATAGCTGTACATGCTGTTCTCCACTGATGAGGTGCGTAGTGTTAAGTTACCCACTTGGAAGACATAATTCTGCAACTTTAATGTCAGAGTCCGTTTGGATCTCTCAAATTTACGGGACAATATACTCTTATTTAAGCTTTATTTATGAGCTCATTAAGAAACACAGGAGCAAACAAGGGCTCAATTCCCTTTGCCCAGACTAGATACTCAGCGGTTCAGCTGCTGTTGGATCTCCTTCAAAACTTTTTTGAGTAAGTGGTGCTTTATACCTTTCAGCTTTCAAATTTGGTCTATTCCATTTCTGTAAGTTAATAGATTCTGAAGAAACTGCAAAACAATAAATATGCAAAGATGATGGCTGCAGGTGACAGCGATCTGCAGGTAATAATGGCTGCATAATGGCTTTTTAGCTCTTTCAGGCCACCTGTCCTGCCCACATGGTACTCTTAATTTGACCTAATGGCACTGCTTCCAGCATATGTCAGCACGAGCTGTGTTAGCCAAAATCTGAGCAGTGGCTGAGTGAACAGTCACTTGGCTGTAGTTCCTTTTTACTTATGTCAATGTAACAAAGAAATCCAGTGTCTTCAGCTCTTTGAAGTTAGGCATCTAGTGTCATTTCAGACACTCTGGAATACCAAAGGATCACACAGGCCTGGGAGAAGTGATGCAGTTAATGGGGAATTAATACATTTCTGTGATTGTCATTGTGAAATGATTTTACAGTAGAGTTTTAGCTAGTTTTTAGTTTTAGGTTCTTCCTTTTGAAAAAGTGCTTTTTATTTTCCTTTACCTTTGATTTCACTAACTAAAACACTTAAATATGAGCCTACCTTTAAACTACAGTTAACTACTGAAGAAAATTAATATACATTACAGAAACAATGCTAGATTTTGTTGCTAATGGTAGGAATCACAAAAACACTAGAGTGAGAATTCGATATGTTACTTTGTTATTATTCAATCCCTCCGCAAATCCTTTCAACTGTTTTTGAGTACCAGAACTTTACTCCTGTGTCTTAGACAATGTGCCCTAAGACACGTGATTTTGGAGCTTATACGCCGATGTGGTCCGTATTATAAGCCCAAGAGATATAGCTGTTTTATTAACCTAAATTTCTTTAAATCTTCTTTTAAAAAATATTTCTGTTTTTCTGATTTGGTAGTTTTATTTCATTGCAAATAAAAATATTTTGTCAAAATGATACTATACTGTGTCTTTTCAGTTAGTTAGATTGTTATGAAGTATAAAATATTTTTCCTACTGAAATGGAATTTGATTTAATTTTTAATCTCATAAAATTGCATTAAGTCAAAGTAGCTCACACGTGGATAAAAAGAATAAACAAATGAAAAGATCTTTATAATTAGCAGCACAGTTGAAATGATGGCATAAAAGCACAATTATGATTCACATAATCTCTGAAAAGTTTACCAAACATTAGAACTGCTGAATGCATGCAGATTAATGTAAAAGCAGAAGGTGTGTATATATATGTATATATGATTATAGAAAATAATTGCTAGGATCAGTGTAATTTAATGAAATGGCAAATAAAATATTAGAATTTTTATTCTATGCAGTTTTCACGTAGTTACATTAATAAATGTGTAAAGACGTGGATGACAATATTATGAGAAAGATCAAAGTATCTTCATGTATAAGGGATTAAGGTCTTTTTATTTTGCAGTTATTTAATTTGTGTTATTCTATAGCTTTTTAAACGTCCTCTGTTCTTAGTGTTAGCTAATAATGTTCTTGTACTATGCTTAGAAGATAATGATTTAAGGAATTTTATTGAGAGTTCACTGACTGCTTTGTCAGAGAACTGTGGCCGATGTGCTGTTCTGTTAGAGTTGTTTGGGAGTGCTCAGCTAAACAAATCATTAGTGGCTCTTAGTAGTTGTTTGAAATAAAGCTCCTTACCAGTTTAAGTATTAATATATAAGATCTTAATGTGATCATGGTTAAGAGAAAAGCAAGAAAATGTGTGTTTTGACAATAATTAAAAGAAAAGGCAGACATTTCTTTTTTATTACTTATTCATTGAAACACAGTTAAATACAAGCTTAATTTTAATCTGTACACTCATTTATAATTAACCTTTTTGTCATTTGTTAGTGGTAATAGGAATATATTTAATTTCCATGAAGTCCTGAGAAAATAATATTTTGCATTAAAACCCTGTCCTAATTTTCATTGTGAAACATGCGGGTAGTCCTTTCCAAGTCATAGTTATTAAAAATTCTTCAAAGAAGAAATACCAAATATTTTTTATTTGTGCAAAAATTGCTGTGTTAGATTAGGAAATATAAAGAGATACAGATATTTTGTATCTTTTTCAAGAATAGATATAGTATATGTGTTGGTTTTGAGTAAAGATCTATTTTTTTCAGTTACATCTTATTTTTAGACAGTGTAACTTACATGCATACAAAACCCAGCATCCATATTGATTGAACTGAACATTTATTCTGTCATGGCCTTAATAGTCCAGTCCCACAGGATCAGCCTGCACAGGATGAAGAGTCTCAGGAAATGGGACTCTGAAATAAATCCATTAGGTAGACCTTTGGATAGAATACTCAGTGTTTCATCCTCATTTTAGAACCTCAGTGAATCAGTGTCCTTAATTGCTGTTACCAATCTGAAAAACAAAAATGCTGTTCTTACTTAAGGCCAGATTTTGGTCCATTCTTGGTTTCTTCTGCAAAGACAGTTTTGACAATAATGCTAAAATTTATAAAACCAGAATGTAGGAAGACCACTGACAGCAATAAAATACAGTATGAAAAGCAATGAAAAGGCAGCATTATAAGTCATGAGCTGTGGCAAGAAAATTTGGTTTTCTGCTTTTTCCCTGCAGAATTCCACAATTATAGGCCATTTATCTCTGGAGAATGCAACAACTGTGCAAGAGAGAGATCTATCTCCATTCCAAAAGTTAGAAAATCATTTCCTTTAGACCTTGCAAGAGACCACTTCTCCTGCAAGTTTTTGAAAATTCATTTTCTATTAATAATGTTGACATTGTTAGTAATACTCATACTACTCATTTTAATTATTATTGTGAAGAAAATCAATATTTATTACTGATTGCCATTATGTGATTTGCTAGATACTTTCTTCTCTTTAAATATTGTAAGAAGTTATTGGAGTGACTAAGTGACAGCCATGACCATACGATTCACAGAGACTTCTAAAACCATTCATTCCTTATGTGGCAATATTGCACAGCTGGGTAACATGAAGCTTTGTTAATATTAGCATAATCTAAAACAGTTTTTTCCCAGGTTTACTAATGCTTATTCTGACAGTTAGAATGAACTACCTGCTTATGAAAGATGCCTTCAGAAATATTACTATCCTATGTATAAATAGTCTTATTAAAATAAATTTGACTAGGCTGAGAAATTGCTAGAATGAAACTTATGAATAGCCTTAGTTCAGCTTTTACTCCCCTGTGCATGTGCATTAGAGCAGTTTTTTAAAAGCAATCTATCTTTTTTTATTTTTTTTGCAGGTACACAATTTCATTTATATATAAAATTACAATGATTACTTCAGGAAAAAAGTATTCATACTCATTATTTTTGCTTTCTTTCATTGCTTACTCTGGGTCAACATGTCATATTTATTGTATAATATGTAAAGACTGCTCTGAATACAAAATGGTTAATTCCTTAATAGGAGAAGTGTGACTGTTGTCATGCAAGTGCTGAAATACTTCATGAACATTAATAACTCTGTAATAAACATAAACATTAATAAACACATTGCTTATGGGGCTAAGGGATAGTCTATTTTACAGGTAAAGAACAGAGAAACAGGGAAATTAAATGCAAAACCATCCTCCAAATTTAGTTAATGAATTTGAACTGTACAGAATTTGCTTTTTTACATTACTTAGCTTTGCATATGTTGGGTTTTTTCCGTTCATGGTGAAGCTTCTGTTGATTGTAGTTGCTCTCCTCTTGAATGGCAGTTTCTCAGCACTCAAAATCCCAACTATTAAGTGCACTGTATGTGCTCTGAACATGAGAAGTAATAAAAGAAATAATAGTAGTTATTAATTCTTCCCTAGTACAAACTGTGCCAGTGAAAAGATGACTGTAGAGCTCAGTGGTAATCATTTTCCCAATCATTGGCACCTATTGATAAAACCTATGTCACTGATCATTCATTTCTTCAGGTAGCTAATGCTGCGAAAGAGTTGAAATGTTTTTTTAAAAGATCTGGAAATGCTCCCCAGCATGGAGGGACCAGGACTTTATTATTTGTGACTTCTTTTCTTCAATACATTTGTGTCTGGCACATGACTGGGGCTAACATTAAGTGCTCTGATATCACATGCAAATAATCCAATTCTCAAAAGCCAGTAGTTCAATGCTGATACTTGAGGATTCTCTCAAAATTGAATACAGTTGGTAGTTATGACTATGTGCAATGGGGTTTCTATATTCTCCTGGTAAACACAGAAATTTTCTCATGAGTCCTGGGACAATTTGAGCAGCTCAGGTTTGATCTTGCCAGTCTTTTGAAACTGTCATAAAATGTTTTGGAAACTATCTCAGAAATCTTTCTGCGAGCAGGGTATTTTTTTTCTCCTATACCTTATGTTGTATCGCATCTACTAGAAAGGGATCACTAGACTTCAGCTTTCATTAAGCAAGAACTTTATCTGTGTATCAAATTTTGAGCTAAAAATATGACTTGAATTAGAAATATTGAACTACATTTTCTTTGTTTGATTAGAAATTAAACATTCCATTTTAACTATGAAAGTAAGATTGCATTAAAAATATGGTGATTTCTATGTTTTACACTGCTATGTAGATGACTTTATCACTGTCCCCTTAATTATAAAATTCCAGTAGAATGTACAATACATAATGATCTACCACAGGCAGGCAATGAATAATACCTATCTATTCTGAAATTCAAAACTTAAAAAAAAATAAAAATAATGTGCTATGTATATTTTAGCGTGTGTATAACGTGGGGGTTAGTCATTAGAGAACCACTGGGGCATTTAAACTTCATTTTCTTCTCTTCATTCATGCAACTTCTAAAGCACGTTATAAAAAATAGGATCTGCAGCCATTTTTATTATGATTATTTATTATTATTATGTGCTTTATTCCAGGTCAAGCTATTTTTTTTCTGACTCACATGGAGTAGTTACTCCAGATCTGTTCTGTTCTATTCTATTCCTAATCATTTGTAGTGCTATGATGAGGCATCAGCTGAGAACTAAAATATCAGACAATTGCTTAATACTGCTTAATTTTAAAAATGTTTATGGTGTTGTACAATTTTCTTAACTGCTGCATTGCTCTGAAAGTGTCTATTAATGCTAGTATTTATAAAGTATAGATATTTCAAGGAAAGGAATTGTATTCCTTATACATTTCTGGTTAGTCACCTTCAGTGCAGATACCTGAAAGAAGTTATGTGGTAGAAACCAAAGCAGATTTTTTACATCATAAGTAAATATTAATTTTCATGCTACTGCAATAGGCAAACAGAGCAAAAATGTGTGTATAGTTTTGAAATCGTAGATTTTGAAATACAAAGCCTATTCCAATGGGAAGCAGAAAATCCTTAGAACTGAATTGAATTCACACTTCCAGACAGGTGGATTATTTCAGATACGGTATGATAAGCATATAATTTATGGTGAACGAACCCAATAATAACAAAGAAAAAAAGGCACAAACAAAAATTACTGATTATTCCAAAGTGTCCAGAACTATTACAAGTATCCTTATTTGTGTATCATAAATATGTTTTTAATGTGCCAACTTCATTTAGGTTCACTTTTGTGTTAATGGTTTCTTGAAAAGTTACAGTATCAAGACATATTGTGCATTCATTATGTAAGTCATTTATTGTGCCATAGTTGTTATTTGCTGTGTAACATAATGCAAATCATTACAAAACTGGTGGATAATTTATGGGTAATTATTGGTCTTTGTGGTATAAATAGGTTATTAGAGGAAAAAAAAAACGTTAAGAGAACATCAGACCTTCAATTCAAGCACTCTGAAATTAGAAAATACTAAAACTGGAACTGTTTTAGCAACTGTTATTCAGCTTCTTTACATGTTTCTGTGCTAGGAAGCATCTATTTCTATAGAAAGTTCTTTATTTAGTGAAGAGTGGGGGTTGGGGAGAGACATGCAGACCACTGATGTCTAGTGAGAGCTGCCAGCCATAGCAATCTGAGGTCATCTCAACAGCTGAGGCTGTAGCTGAGCATTCAGTGCCGAAGAAAACAGACTATCTTGATTAACTCCAGCAGTTGCTAAAGATAATTTGTCAGAAACAGTGCCTCAGCTGTGAAGGTGTGAATTATTGAGGGGCAGAAATAAACATATATATTCACATGATTTTTTCAACATTTGTCTTTTAGCTCCTCTAGGAATGTAAAGTTTGAGGTTTTATGTAATGCAAACTTTACAAGATCTTGTCTTGAATAAAGAACAATTTGCAAACAGACCAGTTTAAGATGCCTATATCACAGAATCTGAATGGTTCGGAGAGTCCCTTGGGAAACAGTCCTTAATAACAAAGGGATGCAGGAAAACTGAACATACTTTAAGGAAATCTTAAAGGTATAGGAGCAGGCTGTCCCTATGTACCAAGAGGCAAGCCAGTGGGGAAGAAGACTGGCCTGGCTAAATGGGGAGCTTTTGCAGGAACTGAGGGAAAAAAAAGAATTTATGACCTTTGGAAGAAGGGGCAGGCAACTCAGGAAGAGTACAAGGGTGTTGTTGGGTCATATAGAGAGAAAATAAGAAAGTCTAAAGCTCAGCTACAACTCCAATCTGGCTACTGCTGTGAAAGATAATAAAAAATGTTTTTATAAGTACATTACCAACAAAAGGAGGTCCAGGGAAAATCTTCATCCTTTATTGGACACAGAGGGGAACACTGTCAACAAGGATGAGGAAAAGGCTGAGGTACTTAATGCCTCAGTCTTTAAGAGAAAGGCCTATTCTCTTAAACGGAATCTGCAGTCCGGGAGGAAGTAGTTAGTGACCTGTTGTGCCACTTCGATGCTCACAATTCTATGGGAAATTCAGATGGAATTCACCCAAGGGTACTGAGGGAGCTGGCTGAAGGGCTTACCAAGCCACTCTCCATCATTTGTCATCAGTTCTGGTAAATTGGGGAGGTGCCAGATAACTGGAGGTTAGCCAGCATGATGCCCATCTAGAAGAAGAGTTAGAAGGAGGATCCGTGGAACTACAGCTGATCTCAGTGCTGGGGAAGATAATGGAACAGATTGAGTGTGTACAGCATGTACAGGGCAACCAAGGGATCAGTGCCAGGTTTAGGAAAGGCAGGTCCTGCTTGACCAACCTGATCTCCTTTTATGACTAGGTGACCTTCCTAGTGAAGGAGTGCTGTGTATGTTGTCTACCTGGACTTCAGTAAAGCCTTTGACACTGTCTCCCACAGCATACTCCTGGAATAGTTGGCAGTCCATGGCTTTAACAAGTGCATTCTTCACTGAGTTAAAAACTGTCTGGATGGCCATGCCTAGTGGTGGTAAATGGAGCTACATCCAGTTGGAGCCCAGTCACTAGTGGGGTTCCCCAGGACTCAGTATTGGGCAAGTCCTATTTAATATCTTTTAGTGATGATATGAATGGGAGGATCGAATGCACCCTCAGCAAGTTTGTGGACAATAGTAAGTTGGGCAGGAGTTGATCTGCTGGAGGACAGCCAGGCTCTGCAGAGGGATCTGGACAGGCTGGATCAATTGGCTGAGGCCAACTGTATGAGGTTCAACAAGGCAAAATGCTGGGTCCTGCACTTGGGTCACAGCAAACCTATGCAGCACTACAGAGCAGGGAGTGGCTGGAAAGTGGCCAAGTGGAAAAGGACCTGAGGGTGCTGGCTGACAGCAGGCTGAACACGAGCCAGCAGTGTGCCCCAATGGCCAAGAAGGCCAGTGGCATACTGGCCTGTATCAATCATTTCAGGAGGAAATACTATGTGTCCTCATTTCAGGAAAGACATGTGAGATGTGTGTCCAGAGCAACCAAGCTGGTGAAGGATCCAGAGAGTAATTCATATAAGGAATCACTGAGGGAGCTGGGGTTGTTCAGCCTGGAGTAGAGGAGGCTCAGGGGAGACCTTATAGGTCTCCACAACTACCTGAAAGGAGGTTGTAGCCAGGTGGGGTCAGCCTATTCTCCCAGTCAGCTAGTGACAGGACAAGAGGAAATGGCCTCAACTGGCATCAGGGGTGGTTCAGGTTGGACATCAGGGAGAATTTCTTTACAGAGAGGGTGGTCAAGCATTGGAACAGGCTGCCCAGGGCAGTGGTAGAGTTCACCAACCCTGGAGGTGTTCAAGCAATGAATGGATATGGCTCTTAGTTCTGTGGTTTAGTTGTCATGGTGGTGTTTGTTGAAAAAGAAACACCTAGATGGACTAGATGATCTTGGACATCCTTTCCAATGTTAATGATTCTATGATTCTGCGATAGGATGAGGGGGAATGGCTTGAACTGAAAGAAGTTTAGAATTAGAAAGGTTTAGGTTAGATGTTAGGAAGAAATTCTAAATTGTCAGGATGGTCAGGCATTGGAACAGGTTGCTCAGAAAAGTGGATGCCCCGTCCCCGGAAGTGCTCAAGGCCAGGCTGGAGAGGCATTGAGCAACCTGGTCTAGTGGAAGGTGTCCTTGCCCATGGCAGGTAGGTTGGAACTAGATGATCTTTAAGGTCCCTTCCAGCCCAAACCATTCTATGATTCTTTGATTATATTATTAAGAATAGGAGAAAACATAAGACATAATATGATGAGTTACATTATGAAAAAAAGAGTTCCATTTTGAGCCATTAATTTAGGCTTCTAGGAGTTTACTAGGCATTCCTTTGTCTTTAGTGCATAGAATTAAGCTTTCTCTCATGTCAGCTGAGCTGCCTGTTTCTGTGTCAGATACCTAGACTGAACTTTGATTGAAACTTATATAACTTCTGTAGTTTCTGCATGACATTTTTATTCTGAAAAAAGTCTGAGGTATCTGAGCAAAATTTCTTCTCAGTTTTTCTTCTTCACACTAATCAGAACATTTATTTCTGAGATATGTGTGCACCTAGAGTGTACTCAAAGGGTATATGCCAGTCACACACCCTCAGTTTCTCTGCTTGCCATCTGTATCTCTGGAGATAGGCCTTCTGCCTGAAACCCTATACATACTACTTAAGCACGTATTTTTCTCAAAAGCCATCATACCTTTACCAATACTTGTCAGCTTCGACATTGGTTGAAACTCTGAGCAACTTGCCACGTCATGGAAGGCAAAAAGTTGCATACAAGATACTTATCAAGACAGCATATAAGTGGCCATAGTTTCTGCTGTAGCATGCAGACATGTACAGATAATGAGCTCTGGGTTGCAGTACATCTGACTCTAGAGCCAGTAGTTTGCAAACCACTTAGGCACTTTTGAAAATACTGCGCTTCTTGAAATCGTCTTCTATTTATTTATAAATGAATGTTTTCAAGAACATCTTGCATCCAGATGTCTGTTTGACATTGCTGTGAAAATAATATAGTTACAGATTATTTAGTCTGTCAAACTGCTTCTGGCTGTTTTAAATAAATTTATCATTTATTTTTGTAGAAGTCTCAATTTCTTTTTTTTTGTTTTGAGACATTATGTAAAGACAAATTTCTTAATGCTGAAACCGGCACATAGACATCTGTCCATCTATACACATATGTGTATAGATGTGTATACACGCACATATATGTGAAAATAAAAAGTGTTTACAATTAAACTGGGAAACCAATAAAATTAATTCTCAAGTTTCACACTGCTGTGGTATAGAACAAGATTTCATTTCAGGCTGATTGAATGTATATTTGCAACTTAAAATCAATGCTATTAAATTATTGCTATTTTTAATATTACTCAATTGGGAAGATAATGTGGACTTTATACAGTTTCTTTAACTTAAAATAATTTTAGACCTTAATACATTTCTAAAGGATGATGCCTTGAATATATATGTCTGTAGATTGCTATTGCTGGTCCATTTTAATATGCCTATGCTAGTACAAAGGTCTTAGGAGTTTTTGCTTTTGGATGTGACACAGAAAGATAACAACTTCCCTTTAAGATTGGTTTAATTGTAAGTTAAGCTGCTTGATAATACGTACAAATAAAATGTATTTATTATTTTATTTTCTTTCTAAGAAAGTTAAGGAAATCTACTGAGGTAGGTTAACATTTAAGTCATGAAATTGAAGACAGAACACACAGAGTTTCTGATGAAGTATTGTCTCAATTAGGTGGTTTCTCATTCCTGATTAACCAATGTCATTTCTGACTTTCACGTATTAAGCACAGTTACACCCACTGTTTATGTGCTGTGTATGGTGGATGAATGTTGTACTACCTTAGCAAGGACTATGAATTCTATAGAATGAAAGCTTTGGTCTTGGAAAATAAATGTAGTTATTTCTTCTATTTGATATGAATTTAGTTCTTCAAGAGATCTTCTAGGCTCATGCTTTTGGAAACATGGTCGTCCTGCAATAAAAGTTATGTTCTGTTTCACAGAAGGTGTATTTTGCCATCAAAGGGCCTAACTCAGTTACTTTTGAAAGTCTGTTGATGTGACTTTGTCGTGAATTCGTGACTTGCATCACTTCACTTTTCTGACACTTTTAACAGACCTTTGAATAGACATTTGTCAGAAAGTATTTATCTATGAAAATAATATAGTCTATGTCTACCTTTGACAAAATTTCTAATTGAAATTAGAAACAACATAATGATTATCTTTTTATACTTCAGAAAACCATTTTACATCCACATCAAGTTTCTTGAAGAAACTCCATGGGAATTCAAAGCACCTGAACCACAAACCAAAATAGAAACATTCAGTGAAAAAATTAGTTATTTATCCAGCTCTACTGAAGATTCTCCAGTTCCAAACTAGTAGCATTGAATAATTTAAGTCTCTGAATGTCTTTAACTTAGTGAAGAAGGCCATCATCAGCCAACTGCATAAACAAGAATATAAACGAAACGTGATTTATATCTGAATACCTTAGCATAAATTTATGACTCAGTTTTCTGAGTTTAGTACACTCCCTGTCACTGAGTCTTTTCTATGGTACTTGTAATGCTGGCCATTCTTCCTTTCAGAAGCAATGTTTGTTCTAAGAAATAAAATTAAAAAAAGTTATAGCAGTTTCAGGTAATGATTAATGAAAACTACATCTTACAGTTATAAAGAAACTTTTACACAAGGACAAGTAGGTTAAATAAATTCTGAGAAAAAGGAGATGGTTTTCTATGGTGCTAACATAATTTCATGCTCAAAACAAATGTTTACATTCAAGATCTACCAAAAGCCATTCCATTTAACTAAAATTCAACAGGATGTCAAGTAACTTTACAGTAATCAAGACCCACAAAGTAATTTACAACAAAATGCATTAGTCAACAGTATTTACTTAGGTCTCCTTTGTCATGTCAATCTCTGATGATATTTTTTAGTTTGAGTGGTCTTCTACTTGGTCTTTGTACATCTCTGTTAAGCTCCTCTGACTACTTTTCTTATGACCTGTTCTGTATGTATTTGAGTGCTTTTCACTTCCTTTTTGCACTAAATTGTAAGTCTTAAATTGCCTATGCTATCCACTAATCTGTTTCTGCAGAGACACCAGCACAGCCCACCCTTGACAGCAACAGATGTTAAGACAAGGATGTGGGTGTTGGAAGGTATGTGTGAAGGCGAACACCCGAAACTGTCTGAGGGAGTGTTTGCCTGAAGCTGATGATGTTAGAGAGTAAAACAAGGCTCAAAGTGCTTAAAGGGTAATCAGGGAACTATGAAGAGAATTCTGAAATAAAGGACTCAACTTTAAAAGAAATACATAAAAAGGAAGCCTGGAGCATGTCAAGAGATACCTTGCAGTGAAAACAGTGGCAGTTGAACCTCTTTTCTCCTGGAAGTCTTCCATCACAACACTATGAGATGTAACAGGTAGGGACTCACAGCTCAGGTGTGTGGCATGCTCACTCGCATGTGGATTAGCAACCCATAGGGAGAGACACAGCTTCAGTCAAAACTAGAGCACTTCTCTCTCTCATGCAAGGTTTGTCTGAATGGGGTAAACTGGGGGAGAGTGTTGTGCTTGTAACCCAGATGGTGTCTGTATTCCCATAATTCTGTGGGTGTGAGTGCCCTTAGAACTTTGTGGGATTGGATAGAGAACGGTTTTAGAAATTGAGGTGTTTATCAACATTTTGTAAATGTTTAATATTGTGCTTTATCTGTTTTATTGTTAATCATGAATATAAAATTCATTGATTCCTAGTTAATTATTTCTCATTAATAAATCAGAAAGATGCTTTGATCCTGATTTGAGCTATGAAAACAGTAGTTTTTACCTTCAAAAGTTACCAGTTTTTTGCATCCAAATTACATCCCAGAAGCAATTGCACAGTTTACATGACTCAAAGAAGTGAGCCTTACATGTGAAACCTAGAGGTTTTAGTTTAATTAGAGTCTTAGCAATCTAGACAGATAATTTTTAGCTCAGTTACAAAGATGTTATCACTTATAATACAAATTACTCAGTGTTTACAGCTTGTTCCTGATAATGCCAGTTAAAACTAACTATTTTTCAATATCTGTCCTGTATTTTTTGTTGTGCTCAGCCTTCTACTGCTTTTCTTTGTCCTGAGATTGGTGGCATGGAGAGGCAGGGAGAGGGAAGAGCATTACTAGTAGGAGTCATTAGCATTTTAGTTGTGATTGTTTCGGAAACTTGAATTGTTCTCTTAATACAAAGCCTGTGGCTGGTTACAAGTGATGGTGACACCATATTTAGTGATTTACAAGGCTACCTATTGTTGTGAAAGTGAACAGAGATCTAATATGGTTTTGTATGACTCTCTTCATCTTGTGATCACTTTGTAATAGTGAGGTGGAACTTCAGGAAGTACTGTTAATTTACACTATTTTTTTTACTCTGGGAGAATGTTTATCCGTGGGACATTTGTGTAACTAACATTTCTTTCTTTCTTTTTTCTTGTTGTCTAAGAGGTTTCTGATAGAGAGAGAATCAGCATTAATGGAGACCTAGTCAGATAACTTGATTGTAAACATTCTGTTTCAACAAGCAATGCTTCTGTTTTTAAATTACTTGTCCTGTAAATTGATATTATCCAATAGGGATCAAGTTTAAACCCTAAGTTTAATCATTCATCTTTTTCAGCCTTGACTAAAAAATTTTAATACTGTTTCCACAAAAATATTATCTTGAAACATAGAATAAAATTATGCTTTCTTGAAAAAAAAGAAAGTAAATGAATTAGAAGTTGTGATGTAGTCACATCATTAACATATCCAACGAAAGACACGTTTCTGTAGAGCAGCTACATAGCATTCTCCAAAAATGCTGTGTCTGGATAGTAAGAATAATAATTGCTAGCTATTTGATTCTTCTGAAGACATATGTAAGTACTATGTCAATATCAATCCATCTATGCAACTGTTCCTAGAGCATATATGTGCTACATAGAACTGTCTTTTTTCAAGCTGTTTTTGTTTCTATGTGATACCATGGTACATTTCAAGATTTACATTTGTTATAGAATTCTTTTTTTCATGTTATGTTGTCTTGTATGTTTCCTTCACTTAGTTGTAGACCATTCATTATTCTGCAATATTAAGTAAAATATAGGTATATTTTTTAAAATTGTTATTTCATCAGCTGAGCTTGTCTTTGTCAGAAAATAAAAATCTTCTAACATTTTCAAATAGGTATTATAGTTTCAGAGAGTTTGGGCAGTGTCAAAGTCTTCAGCAGCTCTCATGTTCTCCACCCCACTCATTCCTGTGCTCCTCTCTTGGACACCTAGTTTTACTTCAGCATCTGGTATTGGGGAATATTTTGGTTAATATTTAATGATAAATCTAAAGTGGACTGCACATCAAAGTTGAATTTTTATTGCAACAGCAGGTGGTTATGAAAAAAAGTGAGATGTATAAAAGAGAGAAAGGGGTTTGTATCTCTCTGAGCTATTAATAGCAATAGTCATGGTTTATCCTTGGCTGACAACTAAGCCCCACCCAGCCATTCTGTCCCTCACCAGAACCAAGTACAGAGGGGCAGTCACTGTCCTGGTCCTGCTGGCCACACTATTTTTGATACAGGCCAGGATGCCATTGGCTTTCTTGGCTACCTGGGCACACTGCTGGCTCATGTTCAGCCTGCAGTCAATCAGTACATCCAGGTCTTTCTCCGCTGGGCAGCTTTCTAGCCACTCTCCCCCCAGCCTGTAGCACTGCAGGGGGTTGTTGTGACCCAAGGACAGGACCCAGCACTTGACCTTGGCCCATTGTCCAGATCCCTCTGCAGAGCCTTCCTACCCCCAGCAGGTCAACACTCCCGCCCAACTTAGTGTCATCTGTGAACTCATTGAGTTCACTTGATTCTCTCATCCAGTTCATCGATAAAGATATGGAACAGGACTGGCCACAGTACTGAGCCCTGGGGAACACCACTTGTGATCAGACACCGATTGGATGTGGCGTCATTCACCACCACTCTCTGGGCCTGGCCATTCAGCCAGTTTTTAACACAGTGAGACTTTCCTTGAAGGGGAAATTTTCTGTGGGATCTCTACCATAGTTTTTCTCTATTTTGATTTTTGCCAAACACACTAGCAAATAGTGAAATTATATTTCAGGTCTTCTAATTGCTTTCAGAATAACAGTTCAGATGACTAAATTCACTAGGGAAAAATATTTCCTTGAGTCCTTCAGCAAGACTCATGTTATAGTTGAATCCTAAATCTTTTAGAGAGAAGACATTCCACTGTTTAGCGTTCTTTTTATTTCCTGCTTAAGAACTGCTGAACTAAATATTGCTCCAAGCACTAATAAAGCTGTAATAGAAAATGTGTTATGTATTTATTTATGAGAAGCATGTTAATTTGCAATCTGTATAACCTGGAAGTGCAGTTAATTCCTTTATTTCTAAAAAAATTAGGAAGCTAGTAACAATTGCCAGGACTGATAGGCAAATAAGTTAGCATAGAGTGAATGAGTGTAACAGGTAGATTACTCCTTTTATTTACTAAATATAGCAATTTAATTAACAAATTTTCCAAATCTAAGTCAATAATTTAATTAGATCCTCGTTTTATAACATAGCTAACAGTCTTCATCTATGTACCATTGGCACATCATACATTTACTCTGAGATGATGTCAGCAGTAGCTGAGGTAATTTTTTAAATAAAATATTGATTATTAATTTCATGTAGATATACAAATCATGTAGTTAAAACAATTTGAGAATAATTGTCTCGGCAGTTGGGTTTTCTAAACTTCACTTTAGAGCTGTTGTACATAAACTGTGGCATACGTAACTCTCATCTCACATTACATTTCTTTTCTGATTAGTCTATCCATGTTAAGCTATAATTATCCATCATACAGTGTCAGAGGAAATTTTGACATGGTGTTCAACACAGATAATAACAGAAATATTGTGGACAGAGATAGACACGTATTAGGTATCATTATTTCAGATATGATTGTAATGGGTTTGGGGATGTGTAAGTTGCTCAGCCTTCTTTGTCTTACCTTTCTCAACATTTAATTTCCTTTATTTTACTCTTACCCTCGAGCTTACATGAAGAGAAGCTGTCACTCTCAGGACTATGCCCAAATGAACATTTTCAAGTTCCCTTGTCTAGTACTTCAGGCAGAGAGAAGTCCATTCTGCTTGCGTGCTGAGCCATGAAACCAGATGGCTGCAATTAGCCTAGCAATGAAATGAAGTATGATATCAGGCTCTGCAATGTAACAACACTGTATGGTTTCCTTTGGCACAGCATATGAATGAATATACTGCAGAATACACTGCAAAACCTCTGAACATTCCCTTAACTGAACCGCGTAGTGTAAGGTACATAATCCCCCATATCATGCAGAACTCGAAAGTTCACTGAAGGGGGAAGGAAGGGGCCGTTCAGGACTCCATAATGGAAAACTTACCTAGATATTCTGGAAGCCCAACATGGTGAACTGAACCAAACTGAACAAAAAAGATGGACAAACTGTCGACATGCCCATAATGCATCTGCTTATGGGAAAGAAGTAATAGGTGAATAGTAAAGCAAATAAATTTCCTTTAAACCATCTACTGCAAGTCTCCCTACTTTGCTCCTTGTTCTTTATATTCAGGATTTTGAAAGAAATCCTGCATTGATACTCTCTACTGAAGGCAGTAATCTTTTAGAGCCTGAGTATTTTTAGAAACTATCCAAACATTTTGTATCACATTATGTGACTATGGGGTTTGGTTTGTGCTTTCAATTGGAAATGAAAAGGTTAACTTTATCCTTTACCAACTTTAATTAGTTTTATGATAAAAAAGATTTCTATCAGTAAGTAAATAAGAATAAACATTAATAATCAAATATATACCTCCTCTGTGCCCTCTTTTGGTAGGAAAAACTGCTATCCTGAAGGCAAGAATTCATTTAAAAAATGCATCTGTGTTTTAGGTTTTAATTATCGATCAGAAAAAAAATCTAATAAAAGCATCACACTCAAAACCCTTTGCTGGCTACAGTACTGATGTGTTTACTAAACAGCTTCTGTTAAACATCAGACAAATTTATTTTTTTTGGTGGAGGGTGCATTCAGGTGACTAATTATTTACCTCTCTAGTTCATGTTCTTATGACTACATAAAACATGAACCTTTTTGTTCTTGTTTTATATAAGAGATTAAATAATGCCACAGTTGATTACAGTTTATAAATTGACCACATGCCAATTATACTGAAGGTTTACAAAAGGTAATGAATAGCTCATTGACTGCATCTGTTTACTGTGCACTCTGTATCGATTTCTGGTTTGTTAGAACATTTCACGCATCAGCACTGGAACCACTAGGCCTACTGCTCTCAGAGGAAGCTGAGAGTGCTTTGGGTCAATACCTGAACCATACACCGTACATACTCTACTTAGTTCAAATTAACCACTATGGACCAATTTCAGTCCTAGGGTAAGTGGGTAGAACAGGACTTGTTTTTGATAGAGCTTTATAAACATACTAGTATATCTTTTTTAGAAATTAGTATCATATTTTTGTTAGAGTTTCTGAAAAATATGAAGTTTTTCTCCTGTATTCCTTACATTCCAGTATTTGGTAGGTCCTTCATGTCAATCAATAATTGATAATTTCAAGTTTACTTTTAGATTTCAGTGTTAAAATTTTGATGTACTGAAAGCTTCCTGGAGATTTACACTTTATACTTACTTATCCAGCTACTTAGCCTTGCCATACATGAACAGCAATAAGCATAGTATTCTAGGCAAAGTCTTTAAAAAAACATTGTATGGCTGCTCTGTAAAATGGTTTTCTGCTATGAGAGTATTTGTTAACTTTTATGATTAGTGTTGGGAAAAAAATTGAGCATTTATATAAGAATTGAGTAAGAACAGAGAGACCTCGACAAATTAGAGGACTGGGCAATCACCAACCATAAGAAGTTCAACAAGGGAAAGTGCTGGATTCTGCACCTGGGATGGGGCAACCCTGGATGTTTGTAGAGACTGGGGAATGAGAATCTGGAAAGCAGTGCCATGGAAAGGGACCTGGAGGCAAGTTGAATATGAGTCATTGTGTCCTGGCAGCCAGGAGGGCCAACCGTGTCCTGGGGGGCATCAGGCAAAGCATCGCCAGCGGGTCGAGGGAGGAGATTGTCCCACTCTGCTCTGACCTGGAGTGGCCTCACATTGAATATTGTGTGCAGTTTTGGGCACCACAATATAACCACAACAAAAGAAAGTGCCATTAGAGAGTGTCCAAAGGAGGGTAGTGAAGATGGTGATGAAGGGCCTTGAGGGGAAGCCGTATGAGGAGCAGCTGAGGTCACTGTTCTATTCAGTCTGGAGAAGAAGAGACTGACGGGAGACCTCATTGCAGTTACAACTTCCTCATGAGGGAAAGAGGTGGGACAGACACTGATCTCCTCTCTGGTGACCAGTGACAGAACCCAAGGGAATGGCCTGAAGTTGTGTCAGGGGAGGTTTAGGTTGGATACTAGAAAAAGGTTCCTCACCCAGAAGATGGTTGGGCACTGGAACAGGCTCCCCAGGGAAGTGGTCACAGCATTAAGCCTGACAGAGTTCAAGAAGCATTTGGACAATACTCTCAAGCATGTTTCTTCTATCTTAGTCCTTTATGTTTTATCTCAAACAGTGCTCAAAAATGCGGTCACTTGATGAATACTTTATTTAGAATGGAATTATTTTCTTTGTGATATCCCCTTCCACTTCCAGCCAGCATTAGTGAGTGATTTCCAGACTTGGAACTTTTATCTGCACCATGCATGGTAGTTTGTAACTTCCAACCAGGATGTCAAGTTTTTTACTTTAAAGATATTGTCCAGTAAAAGGTCTGATTGTAACTGAAAAAGCACATTACGACAACCAAGACATACAGGATCACAGTCACATGAACAATTGCTCTGAAAAAAACAATATTGTGAGCTATGTGTTTGGCTCCTCCACCCTCATGTGATGTGAATCATAGTGTGCTCCTGGAATTCCCCTCCTGCAGTTAACCAGAATACTCATCCTGCATTTGATTTATTACACTTACTGTTAAGTATAGGCACTAACAGTGAACTCAATATTCAGCTCTCATTAGTTTTGCACGTGCTACCTTGATGTTACTTACAGCATCTGCTAAGTGTATGCTAAACTACATCAACCTATTCATATAACTTTTAACAGAGATTAAAACTTTTTATACTCAAGTGCTCATACTTATTCTTCCACTCTTTATTAAAATCTCAGGTGCGCTGCAGGAGTAATTTCTTCTGTGTAATCTGGGTCTTTGTGACATTGATCACAGTCAGACGCTCATTTCACCTTTCATCCTACAGTCTTTCAACTGTCAAAATCTAGTTTTCTTTCTTACTAGGCAAGGCTTAATGTAGATAATGTATTTTATGCTACAGTGACAACTTTTCTCAGTTTTCTTCTTTTCCAATTTATTTGGTCAAATGTCAGTTGACGATTATATTATCTGAATAGCAGCATCTCACAAAGAGTACTCAGAATGAGTTTGTAATTTATGATGTGCTTCAAAAAAAAAATATTAGAAAATCCGCACCTAAAACATAATGGTATTCGAGTTAGAGATTTGGGTTATTATTTTAATGTTTTCTTAGATTCTGATTGAACTTTTTAATTAAGACTCACAAGATGGAATGCACAGAAAAACAGAATTCTGGAACATCTTCCAGGAATTGCAACTGAGGATCTTCTAGCTTTAAGGCATAATTTGGAGAACATATGTAACTATAACTTCTTTTTCTGCTTTTTTTGACACAAGTCCACTTGATTTACTTGTAGAGAATTTTTTGCCAGTTTTTTTTCTTTCTTACCATTTCTCACACACAGAATATCACACCCATGTTGTAGTGGGCAACATGTTCTACAGAAATAAAAACTGAGATAAAGAAAGGACAAATATGTCTACTCTGTTGTATAGGATTATGTAGGATGTGCTGGATGTACTGGCTATATGACAGACAAGTAAATAGACCAAAATACTTTGTCTTGATTTAACCACTCATAATTTCTATCTTGGCTTGTTACCATATCTGTATGCATTAAAGTTTTTTAAGTTGTCCCAACTTTCTCTCATTAGTCAGAGATTTTATTTCTTCTTTTAGATCTTCTACCTTCAGGATCTTATCTTTTTGTCTCTGCGTAGGTGAAGACTTAAATTTATAGATAGCAATTTGGGCAATACTACTGCCAGTTAATCAGAGAGATTTACATCTAGTTTCTGTCAGCTCCTCTTAACAGATAATTTTTAGAAGGTAAGAATTGCATGAAAGTGGGAAGAACATTGAGATAATTCCGCCCTAACTATCTGTTAGTATAAAAATGCCTCAGTCTGTCATTTCAAGAACAGTTCAGTTCAGATGTGGATATAGTTTTCCTTGTAGCTACTCCTTTGGAGAAATAGTTGTTTGTTACTCTAACTTTATTTTCATGCAGTGAAAATATACATTCGTCCCACATAATTTCTCTTAACAATAAATCCTCACATGAATTCTCTATATCACATGAGAGCAGAAGAAAGATTTTTTTAGAATGACATATATGAAAAAATATCACATGAAAAATCCAATCTCTTTTACTTCTTCAGTGAAATTTATGAGGGAATCCTTGAATATTGCAATTAAATTAGGTAATGCAATATATAAAAAAAAAATAAAAAATCATTTTGTATTTGATCATTCATTGGGTATTTCTCTTACAGTCAAGCCATTCTCATTTGCTGAAATGCCAGTTCTTAATGTATCTTATAATGTCTGCTAGAGGATGAAATTACTCACAAGAGAGGGCCCTCATAGAAGGATCAATGTTTTTACATTAATGTAAATTACCACTGATTAATAAATGCTGTAACCAATAAGGATTTAAATCCTAAATGTGTTCCTTTTTTGGAACCCAACCTTCCAGTCAATATTGCAAGTTAGTAAGATTAATTTGTCAAGTACAGAAAATAGTAATAATATAAACCTAATCAATAGTATTTTTTCTATAAAAAGAATTGTTATTTTGGAGCAGAAAGTAAAAGAGGAGTTAAGGAATATATTTAGTTTTTACAAAATAATGTATATAATAGTAGTTATCCATATCACTGGAATAAATAAGTAAGATCTAAAGAACTGTGGAATTTCATGTTTTAGTAAGAAATTAGCTTTTTGGGGAGCAAAAATATTTTGACTCCTAATAGCCCTTCCATTTTGTTTTTAGCTGTGTAAAAATAACTAGGAATAAGCAAACTAATCACTTTGAAATATGTGTTAATCCTTTCTGATAGTATAAAAACTGGGGAAGACATCAAACACATCAAAATACATGCATTTTACATTGTAATAGTACCTGAAAAGAAAGACACACTTATGTCTGTTTTCCTTAAACGGAGTATATCAATAATAATAAACTGAATAAACTTGAAGTATAGGTTTTCTTTGACTCATTAAGACTACAAACTACAGTGTAGGTTCCAAGTTTATACCTTTTGTACTGATAATTTCATCCTTTTAGGTCTTACTGTAAAAATATACTTTTACCCTACATTGATTTTTTTTTTTTTGGTCCATGTAGATAGGATCACTAAAAGCTGTAGTTCTCTAAGGGTTGAGCAGTAACCTATCAAAACTGAAAAGAAAAATCAGTGGACCAAGTCAGTAGAAAGAATGAAGTAATGTTATTTTCAAAACTGAAATGAATGCCTCTTAAATATGAAAAATATCAGTAGGTTTCATATGTAATTTTAACTAGAAGTCCAGAATCCTATAGTTAGAAGTGCTGAGCATTGATAATTTAAACTGCATAATTAAATATGCAAAATGCCTAATTTAGTGATGATCAGTCTTCCTTCCTTCCTTTCCTTCCTTTGATGGATGGTTTTACCTGTGATTTAATTTACAAGTAGAAACTTAAGCTGGCACTAGCCTTTGTTTTCAAATTAATCTCAAGACCTGAATTGACATGGTTTTACAGGCCATAACAAGATTTTCTCTTTAACTAACACATCTCTCACAAGTCAATAAATTAAGCAAATCTATATGGAGAACTAGAATGGGATGTCCAAAAAGTGGTGAAATCTCCATACTTGGAAATGTTCAAAAGCAGCCTTGCCATGGTGCTGGGCAACCTTCTTAGGTGGCCTTCACTGAACAGAGATGTTGGACAGTAATGACTTCCAGAGGTCACTGCCAATCTTAGTTATTCTGGGATTTTGTGATTAAATATTTGTATATGGTTAGCAGTATTTTTTTACCATCTGGGGGGCTGAATTTATACCCCCAGTATATTATAATTTACTTTCAGAATCCTCTGTCATTTTTTGAGCTCCTTCAGTATTTCACACTCTGTGCTTTGTTTCACTGCCCCTCCTCCAGTTCACAGTCATGGGGCTTTCCATACGGTATGAAGGGTTTTTTAGGAAAAAGCTGAGAATATCTGTCACTGGAGAAATTTGTGAGTGTTGCTGTACTGTTCCATTATTTGACTTCTGTAAACACCACGCCTCAACTGTGAGGTTGCAAGCAAATAAATAAGTTTTCACAGTGCTGATATTACTAGAAAAACATATATGATCCATATCCCAAATGGCTTAAAAGTTCCCAGGACTTAGCACAGGAACAGTGTAAAATAGAATTATTTAGAAAAAATATTTTAAAAGTAGTATTAGAAAACCTTTGATCTGTGGCAAATGTGCAATCTAAATCTGGTCCCTGAACTACTTATCTGTTTTCACAGCAAGCCCTTTGCATCAACTCCTGAACATTGAACATACATTTGTAAGTAAACGGACTTGATAATTTTTTAAACAACAGATCTCAATTTTTCCCTTACATGTGAAACTTTCCCAGATTGTACAAGTTTGTTTTGCACATGCGAGCCAATATTTAAAACCAAGAAGAGTTGACACACCTCTTCAGTCAAGAATGTGGGTTGGCTACTTGAAATCACTCCTCTGCTGGGAATATTTTATGCTATGAAAGAGTATAGCTGTTGCTACACAACAATACATCAATATTTATTCTAACTGTTATTATTTAATGCTTGTAGTGGGACTATTTAGAGGCATCTTCAGCAGCATAGAAGCATAAAGAATAGTTACAATTTGAGATTCTACTGTTACAGTTACAAATAAATATTTTTGAGACTCAGTGGAGGTACGCACCCAGTTTTCTGTAGATCTTTTCATAGTGTAAAGACCAATAAATATTCTTATTTTTGTTGTTAAATAAAATCTAAGGTATTAAGGGTCTGACCCCAGGGCAGCTGGAAACTTTGTGGTAGCTCTGGAAAAACAACAGAATACACAGCCTAGTGTAGACACCATACTAAGTTCTTATGAATGGTATGAAATTTTCCCACAGAGTTTGAGACAGTGGTGAGGCTTGAGTACTGGAGACTACATTCCATAAAGATTCTATGTTCTTTTCTACTTTCATGCTTTCAACTTTTATATGCATTAATGCATTTTAGTTTCACATGAAATAGTTTGAGCTCTCATTCGTCACTGTAATAAAAGAGTTATTATTATCATGTAGTAAAAGTCTAAAAGATGACTGACATACTTGTCTTAGAAATCGAAGCAAGCAAATCTAGTTTTATTAGGTTGTATTTGTTATCCTGGCAAGTCGTTGGGCTGGTAAGAGGGATGACAACAGTAAAATCCTGATTGAGCTCTCCTTACGTGCAACCCATTATTTCAGTGCATTGAAAGTGTCATTAGTAGTTTCTTGTATAATCTATGAAGGGTTTTCAGATACTATCAAATAAGTCTGTTCTGTCTTTTAAGGTAGTATATCGTTTTCTCCTGTTGTTCATACAGTTAATGAAGAAATCCATCCTTCCTATATTGAAAGTAATTTATCTTTTGTACACCCTAGTATAATCCATTTTGCTTATACCAGGCTAATGTCATTCAAGGTTCCAATCTTACTGGCACTGGGTCTCATCATAAATACTATACATATTTTATTTTTTTTTAATTTATTAATTTCTGAGATTTTTTTGCTAAGTTAAGGTCAGTATGTGCATCAGATCCAAAACATCTTCCTCTTCTCCTCAAAAGAAGAGGATAAAATTTACTGGCTTTTCACTGTATACTAAGTCACAGAGGAGGCGTAACAGCAATACAAAACACAGTACGTTTTTACTGAGAATGTAAATTTTGTATAACTTTACAACATAGAAATGTATCTTTCATTTAAGGCAGGCAATTAAATGGGCAGCAAATATTGAAGATGAAAAAGAAAATAACTAACATTATTTTGAATAGATACTGGAATTGTCAAGTTCTGTGATAAGTTGCTAGGGTTGTATTAATAAAATAGAGATTTAAGCTGGACTGCTAATTATATTGCTATGCATAATGGTATGCATTTATTCATACAGAACTAACCAACTGTGAGAATTTATTTTATTATTCACAAAAAATTAGATTCAAATTTCCAGAAGAAATGGTTGCTAAGTTCCATCATGTTACCAACAAACATACTAACAATGTGAAACTTTCAATTACTTATCATGGACATAAATCTGTTTCCAAAGACAAATGTTGAGGTCTTGGAATTACTAACAACTTTGTAAAAACATAAAAACATAGACTGTGTAAAACATGGAAGTCTTTGTGCCAAAGGGTATTAGGATATTTTGTCAGTCTCTGAACTACATATTAACCATAGTAGATATGAATTATTTCTGTAGGCCACTTTTTTGGAACAGTAATTAAAATACCTGTTAATAATTCTGTATTAACCAGTCAGTTACGTAAATCCATCCAGACATCTCCAGATCTCAGAATTAAATCTGAAAATGCTTTTCATTTTTTGTAGATTTAAAAAAATTTCTCCCCCTCAAATATGATTAGAACACATCTCTCGTGTGTCTCTGTTAAAGTACTTCTCTAATTACTATGCGCAAGGTAATAAACAAACCAACCATATGCTGCCAAATTAGTCAAATGCCAGAAAAAGCTAAATAAAAAAAGGGAGACAAACTTTTAATTACACTCTCTGAAAACCTTTGGCAGTAAGTAATATTCTTTACTTGGCATTCTGCTTCGGTGTGAAAGGGCAGAAAATATGACCAAGACAATATGTTAAATGGTAATAAGAGAACTTTCTAAGAAAGAAGAAAAATCTAAGAAATAAAAGCACCACACAATTAAGCTGCTATCAAATTAAATTCTAAAACTATTTAAATAAGAACTGACTCCAGAATTAAAAATTAGTAATCAAGAGAAAAATAAAAATATGGAAACTAGTTTTAAACAAAAGAATGACTTAGCCCAAATCATTCTGGAAAAAAAAGAGTTTAACTCATTAAGGTATTGGACTCTACAGAACCTGCAGCAGTGTTGGTACTTTAATTGAGAAAAAAAAAACAAACCAAAAATAAAACACTTTGAAACTATAATTTCTTTTCTTTTGTATGGCAATAGAGGATACTGCTACTCTAGAAATAATGTCAGTGAGGTGAAGAAATCTGACCTAAATCCACTACTTCCTTCCTACTGTACCCAATTCCACAGGAAAAAAATGTATTATATGCCTATTCCAAAATATCACTAGACCAGTAGTTATAGGTGACAAGAGCCAAACTTCACACAGATGGAAGAACTGAAGATTTCCCACAGTTGCCAGATATTCAGATGACTGTTGTGTTACAGAGAACAGTCTCTCACTTCCTCATCTTTTCTCACACTTCTGAGGAAGACTCAGCTAAATGTTTAAATCAAGCTTCAGTGGAACTAGTGATCTGCTTAACAGCCTACTCCTTTTAACTGTATTTATTTTTCTTTTAATTTAAATGTGCTCTAAATGACATTTAGAAATAAATGCATATATATTATATTGCATCATATTCTACATCTAGCGCAGAACTTTTCAGTGGATAACCCTGATGTTTAAATGAGTAAAGTTTAAATACTGCTTTGGCAATGAGAACAATGGGGAGAAAGAGCTCACATGATACTAATAGAAGCTAGCTCTGTGCAGACTTCTATTGGGAGTGCTTTCAAACTCATGTTCACTTACTCTGAACTATTCCCAGGAATTACTAGGAGAGTGGCTCTGACTGGTTCAGGGTTCCAGTGACTACAAACATTTACTGATGTACCCTATGTGTTCATGGTTATGAGTGTTGCTTGTTACTTCAAAGTTAGAATAAATATTACTCTCTTGATGTATTTACATAATGACATAAATCCTTTGACATAACAAAGCACAAAGAGAAACTGCAGGAAAAAATATCTTCTAACATAACAGGTTAATGCAGTTGCATATGTTATCTCAGAAGTATTTCTTTGTACAGATATGTAAGTGCCTATCAACACAATAATTAAAAGGGTAACACCTTTGAAAAATGCTCTTGTGTAGAAATAACATCAAATGTGAACTCTTAGTCCTTTAGAATATTTGGAGCCAAATTCTGGAAAATTTTATGAGTAGTCTTTAATATTGCTATTTCACCAAGGAAAGTCACTCCAACAGAAGTTTGCATAGTTTGATAGCTGGATTTTTTCTATGGAGCAAGCGTTATATCCAAAATCCTGTGGTTCTTATAACTGAATCATTCAGACAGATTCTCAGTGAGAGAAGTTAAGTCCTGATTCCATTAAGTTAATGGAAACAAAGACTTGGTAAAAGTAAAGTAACTCTCAAAATACTACCTAGGAAATGTAGCTTGGTTATTCTGCATAAGTGTAAGTTTAAACTCTCAAATAATTGAGAAACTGTAAACATCATGAGAAAAGTTAACACTTAAGACTGTGTTTTTAACATTATTTTACGGAACAAACAAATGCAATATAATCATTGTACTCCAAGAGATGCAAAAATGAATAATAGATTTGTTTCCTTGAATGCCCTTCAATGCTGCATTATTTGAAATGGAACAAAATTATTGCTCCTTCATTGCTGTCTAAAAACCATTAAGATTATAAACAATACTGCAGCTGACTGGACTGTTATCTTAATAGGGTATTCATCAAAGTCTTTGCAGATTCACAGTATAATGTTTCTCAAACTGAAACCAGAGTATTATTATGTAAAATTTTAATTTAATTCATGTTTTATAAGAACTATATTGAAAGCATAGAGTGTTACTTCGATTTTTTTAATTGCTTTGTCAGTGTGATGACTTGGAGACACATTATATGTGCACTATATTCTTTTCCTGTCTGTAATCTTCCCTACAGATGAAAATTATTGTGTATTTGTTCAACTAGGGGAAAATGTTTTATGTAATTATAATATCCACAAATTGATTGTTGCTATACATCCTGAATTCTCTCTATTAGAGTTCTTTTACCTACCACCTTAGATTTGCACTTAGCATTCATTTGGACTATAAGGAGATACCCTGAAATTATTTACCAGTTGCAGATGTGAAAAAGAAAGATAGTATTTTATTCCCTACGTGTTTGGGATATTGTAGTGGAGTTGAAGTACTTCATCTGTGATGTAGTTGTTACAATCCGGATTAAGTTATTAACTACCCAGAGCGGTTACATTTTTATTTAAGACTTTTTAAAAGCCTTTTGGTTCGTGTATTTATAGAGTTCAGTTTCCCTCCCAGGCAGGATATCTGGTCAGTGCCTTCCAGGCCAGAGTGAGGTGTGCTGTAGGCAGTCACAGACTGCAGGGGTGTAGCGTGGGTGGGCTACCAGGCAGGTCTGCCTTGGCTGACAGCCGGATGCAGAGCCTGCAGCTCTGCCATGGACCTGCAGGTCCAGGCCCAGCCCTTCCTCACGCACACACACACAGTCAGTGAGTTTATTCTGACCCATATCAATAATTCAGTGAGATTTGGATCCAGGATCTCACAGTAGTCAGTAGAGATGGATCAATCAAATTTATGGACAAAATTACCATGCTAGATATATGTGTGTGGTTCTTACTGATTTCCATTATAAGCTAGTGATCTGGATGAGCATGACACTTATGTACACAGAGAAGCCTACCCTGAACAGGGGGTTTTCATAATAATTTTAATTATAGTTGATTTTTTTTAATTATGATTTTTTGTTTTTAACAACACAAACCTTTCTGTATCAGGGCAGAATTTCCCCTTCAGCACAAGTGTTTCAGCAAAACTTTTCCACAGGCTGCATTTCAAAGTTATTTTTTTAACTAATAGATTTTTAATATCATCATAAGCTATTGTAAACAGAATAGATTTGACTCATACTGATTTATTTTGCATAAGATATTTCTGGACATCACGTAGTCGGTAGTCAGTAAGCAAAGAACATTGATATAGTTTAGGCCCACTTAAAACAGCTTTATTCATGTAATTTGGAACAGAATCAAATCTGGAAGTCTCATTTTTCACCTTCATGTGTATGCTTTCCTGCAGTTAGTAGTCTATTCTTACAGTGTGTTGCTTCTGTACAGCAGCTACATTTATCTATCATTTACCTTAAATTACAGTTTTAAATGCAGGTCATAAATAAAAAGTTTTGTTTTCATTCTTAGCCTTAGGAACAATCTTTATAAGAGTTATAACTGATACTGTTATAACATCTCTGCTCCTATGCTATGTGTATGCATCTATAGAGGAAAATACAATTTTTACTTCTTAAATTCTGTAATTCTGAGTGCTGTAGCTGTTATCATGTAATAGAGCTTTAGCAGCCTATGTTGTCATATGTAGATTAATTCTGTGCATATAGAGTCTGAGATTATACCTATTCAGATCTCTGGAACAGTTATTTTTTTAGATGATATGTGTATTTACTTTGATTTTTTAAAATTGGATTATTTAGAAAACCTGTTCCTAAATAATTACAGTCAATATCCACTGCATATATCTGCACATCATACTACATTGTAGTATTATCTCGAACACTGTTGCAGCTACAACTGTGGAACAGGATCATAAAACAGTAGAAATATTCTGCACTGATATGGACTATTCACTGGTTGAAACTATTTGACTAAACTCATTATGATAGTGTATTTTCTTAATATTTTAATATAAACCCAGAATTTTCAAGTTAACCAGCAACTTTCTGTTGCAATTAACAGTTCTCATATTTTTTGCAATACATATTTTTTGCAAACATATAAGCTTGAGACAAAAAAAAAACATCCCTATTCTAAAATTTCAAGTTGATTACTCTTACTCCTACCTAACCAAATCTTATGTGTCCCACTGTGCTCATATGACACTGTTGGAGTATGTTTTAATATGTATTATTAAAATACTAAAAAATTTAGCAGTTGCTCAAAAGTATGAAACAGCAATTTAGGACAGAAAGCAACTTAGTTTCAGTCATTTATAGTTATTCTTCGGTATAAAGTGAAATGCAAAGTAAATGCAGACACAAAAGAATGCTGATTATGGTCTTAAATTTAATACATGTAAAATCTTTTAAAGTCTATAAAAAAAAATTCACTACAGGTGTTTAGCAAAGGGAAGGGATGCTTTCAAGGGCGAAAGTAGATGTATCTATTTCAGGACAGCTGCTGTATCCATAGTTTTGGAATTTCTTATATTACACTCTTGAGATGAATATAGCTTTAAAAAATTCTTCAGACTTCTTGGAAAAAAATCAATAAAAAATGGGTTTTAAAAATCCTCCAGTGTAGTAAAGAATCACCTTTTCCCAAGAATTCATAGGTAGGGTATGACTCAGGCTCACGATTCCATGTGTGCAATTGTACATCAGAATCTATAGTTTATATGACATAGTAATATTAAGATTTTGCCTTTTTTTTTGTTTATTTTTTTCTTACTGTACCTGTGCCAGTGTAAAAGATTGGACTTGTTTAACAATGCTGAGATATTGGGGTTTTTTTGTCCTGAGGGAGGTGAGTTGTTATAAAATTGAGTTTTTAAATATGTAATATAGATTGAATTAATGACTATTTACTAACCAGAAATCACTTATATCACCTCAAAGCATGTACAACCATCTGATTATCAACTATGCTTAGGGGTACGTAGAGTGGATGAACGGAATTAAACCAGTTTCTGTGGAAGTGATTTTAAAGATAATTTTTTTTTCTCAAAGGGGATACATTTTAAATCTTATCAAAGATTAATATTAGCCAGGCAGATTAATTTTGATTTCTTTTCCTACCCATTAATGAAAGCAAGCTGGGTTACTTTTTCCTGTGATGCTTAAGGAAAGATTATTTTCTCTATACAAAATCACAAGAAAAAGTTTAAATTGAATTTTATCATTTAACTTTTTGTCATATTTTTATTCCAGAACATCACTGGAATTTAATTTCATATACTTTTTAAAGAATCTCTGTAAAAATGAGTGAATGGCAATAATTATACATTACAGAATATTCAATTATTATTTGTTTCAGTGTTATTATTAAATTGCAAAATAAACCGATGTCATTAGCAATTGTTTAATGCAGAAAAAGGCCAATGTGCTTCTCTTAATCCTGAAAAAAACATGTCAAGTGTCATGTTAAAAAATCATTCAGTAGCTTTTCTGACTTGTAATTTCAGATATAAATGATTTACTTGAAGCTGGGAAATATATGTATTATTCATCACCATTTTATCTCTCCACCTGTGTTAAGATGTATTTGAGATCAACCCTCATCAGGAGACTGAAATCAAAATTAATATGCTTATATTGATTTCTCTGTATTCTTTTTTCTTTTTAAGTCTATGTTACTGGGTTAAGCATAGGCTTATTTTTTTTCCCAGATAGTAAGAACAAGTGACTGCCTGATATGGATAGAATAGTAGACAAGTATTTTGAGTATAAAATCGATTTATTTTTTCTTAATTCTTTTGTAGTTCTGGTACCATATATTATTGTATGATTTTTGCATCAGGTCATGAGATCAGATTGGAGCACTTCAGTTTTCCTGTCATATCTTCTCTTACACAGTTTCTTCCTCATATTTTTTGGTAAATCTTTTATGTTTTAATTTTCAGCTTTTACAAAACAGGAATGTCACGGTCTTTCTCTTTTTGTCTAACGTGTTTTCTTATCAAAATGCCCTGATAATGGTTGTCACTTATTCCTATACACTGTAGTCTGGAACAGACTACATTATTAGGAGGATTCTGGAAGGCAAATAGTGTCTCTTGGAATGAGTCAGAGAGTGTCGTATATGTGCATATAGTCAATCCAAAAACTGCATTAACAAAAATATTAGTGGCTTCATTCCAGAGCCATGGGATGTCTAGCTGCAGCCTGCCTTTTAGTATAGAAGGACAGAGAAGGTAATGACAGGCTTTTTAAAATTTTTTTCCTAGCAGTTAGTGATGCTAGTTCTCAAACTGGGTTTTACAGCCCCTAATATCTTAAATCCTGGAGACCTGTAATTTCCAGGGTGACTTGGATGGTCTATTGCAAGGAAGCCCTAGGTATGTGAGATTAACACAAGTCCATTATAAATATTACGCTTGCATGGAAGAAAAAGTTTGAGGTTGTAAAACTGGAAAGAGAGTGCTGTGATAGAAAACCATAAATAAGAGGTTACAGACTTAAAATATAACTGACTTGTGGTCTTTCTGTCACTTGAGGAATAATTCTTAGACTAAAACATCCAGGGGTTAGACTGCCTCAAAGAGGACAAGTCCTAAACCAGCAAAAGAGATCTCTTTCATTCTAATTAGGCATAATGATCATCAGAATCTAAGCATATTTAATCTTTAAAGCTGTACCAAAGTACTTTGATCTTCCTTATGTTTGCAAAATTTAATTGTTGCCATAGATTAGACAAATGAAATATTGTTCTTGATTGCTTGTAAAACTGATCAAATGTACAGATCTTGTGTTATTTGTTAATAGAATTTTCTTCATATGATACTTAATTACTAACTTTTTTTTCATGTTGGACAGTATGACTAACACTGCAAGATTTTTTTTCTGGCTTGATTAAAATTAACCAATTCCATATCACTTAAAGAATTTGCTATGTTTTTGATGAGAAGATACATGAAAAGCAATGTTTTTGTCACTGAATTTATAGTAACTTTATAGTACCTTGAGGACAGAGCAAATAACTACACAAGTATTGGAAAAAGAACACACCCTGGACAGTTTAAAGGCTTTTGACAACTACAACCGTATTTTAATCTGTTTTTGTTTCCTTTTGCTTGTGATCTATATATTTTATGACCATAAGTCATAATAATTTTACAAAACAAAGTGATTTTTTTTCCCTTTTGGCAGAACAGAACATAGATATATTTTGTTCTGTGGCCTGTATTAGAAATATGATGTTTGTCCTTTCTAAACCAGGAGACAATAATTTCTATTGTGTACCCTCAACAACTTCTAAATTACTTCAACCGTGAAGGCCATTTAAGATCAGTATGAACTGATTTTGGTAACAAGACTACTTTTATTTTTTCTCTTTTCTGTCAGAGAAGTTAGACAAGCAGCAGCTATGCTAAATGAAAGGTAGAATTAATAATACTTTCCTCTCTATATGTTTGATTGTTTTGGACTTATGATAATTGTTCCTGTGCTTAAGCAATTCCCACAGAAGATGATTGTTGTCATATGCTTTAAATATCTTCTGTTGAATAGATATCTATTTTAAGCAGAATTGGACTGACAAAATATACCAGTTTTGAAGAGGAGACATCAAAGTTCCTTTACCATGGAACACTTAACAGTTAAACCTGTAAAAGTAGTTTTAAGTAAAAGCCAAAGAATGCACCCTCAAAGGTTTCTCATAGAAATTGGGCAAGGGTCTTGTTGATTTCCAGACATTATCCATCAGTAACACAGAGGTAAATTTGACATGGTAAATCATTTAGTGACTTCACCCAGAAGTATCTTCTGAACTGCACATTTGCAGTTCTGCTTTCTCAAGCTTCCTTTACACAGTGCACACTTTTGGCAACCATAGCAGGAGCTCTGTCTTCAGCTCAAACAGCATCTCCTTCTTCTCTACTAAAGATATGGCCAAATATCATAGTTCTGAAAATTGCACTGTATAACTGCTATTATTGAAGTACATCATTGTCATTAATGACACTTGTACTTGTGCAAATGATGTTTCAAAGCCCGTTTTGAGATTTGGAAGAAGATCTATCTGTCAATATTCCTCTACTGTGATGATTCTTTGGTGGCTTCTGCCAACTCTGGATCACACCTTCTTTTACATTTTTGAATCTGATCTTTTTTCTCAGTCATTCAAGAATGCTTAATAATCAAGTTCACTGCTGCTCTGTGGTAGGTATGATTTTTCTGAGAAGACTGGATGGAAAGGGTGTTTACTGCTAGCAGGTCTAATGTAAAGTATTATGGCTAAAGAGATTTGAGAGGTTATGGCAAAAGAGTTGAGCAATTTTTTTAGAGGTCAGAGTGTAAGAATTTCAAGTGCTTGTAAATGATAACTATGTGCTTTTCTAAAAAAAAATTATCATACAATAAAATTGTATCAGAAGAAGTAAGAAATTCTCCCTTAATATTAATTCTGTCCTGGCATTCTCTTCATATTCTTTCTCCTCGCTCATAAATACTGCATATCTTGTTTGTGTTCCAGACGAGAAACATAGCTGGCTATCAGTCAGAATAATTGTGTCATTTGACTATGACTGCCACTTTGCCTGGCTTGCTAGGTATTAGTTTTCTTACTTCTTTTTTTGACTATATTCAAGTCAGTATTTTCAATGTTTGCTTCTGATGATACATCTTATGTTGCAGTAGACAATGTGCCTTGATAGCATTCTGTGATTCATCTTTTGGCTTCACGTTTCTACTTTTTTTGGTAATTGTTTCTTATAGATTTGTGACAAAATATTTCTGTCCTAATTGTCTTCCTCTTTTGTTTCAAAATGCTTGTTAGGTACAAAGAATTCTTTGTTTAGAAAATAAACCTTCAGACGCAGACTTTTAAACCATATATTTACTTATATCATATTTAGTGAATGTCTTTGGAATCTCGTGTATAATTTTTTGCTTTTGACAGCCTTATATCCCATTCTTTTTTCAACTCTTTGTAAATGCTAAATATCAGAACGACATAACAGTTTATTGTCTGATCATTATGCTTTTAATTTGATGGGAGGGAAGTGCATAATTATCAATCTTTACCACAAGCCAATTATTATACTAGATTGCATGAGAGGTCAAGCTATGCAGTGCTAAGCAGTTGTTGTTCAGGACTGGATTTTACATGACTGATTGTGAAGCAAAATTTGATATTTAATACAGAATCTTGTCAAGTTGAGGAGAGACATTGCTCTTCTCATAAAAATTCATTCATTTTTAGCCTGCTTATAAGCTGTAGAAAATCATATGGACAGTTAGCCTCATTTCTTCCCTGAAAATGACATAAAATGAGGAAAAAATGCATCAAGTTGACCAGTTGTTCAATAGTAATAATAACAGTGTTACCATTTTGCCTCTTGTTGAATGAGTTCTTATGGCCTTATAGAGAGGCAAATATGAAATATACATCCCTTTATGAAGACTGTATAAGAGAAAAATATTTTCAGTACTTGTAGTGTGTATTGCCTTTATGTCCTGTGGATAAGTCCAATAGTACTAATACCTCCTTTTTAAAGTTTACTTTTAATAACAGACTAGAAAATGCACATATAACAATTCTCCAGTTGCATATTTGATAATCAAAAAAAGAGAAAAACAATAAAGGAAATGCTACACTGCAGATGTAATGCCACTCTTTCCACAAAGAAATTCCAGTAGTCAACAATAACACATCAGTAAGTTTTTGAAGAGGTTCCACTAAGGACAGCTTTTATAGAACATCATACCCCGGACACAAAGACTATAAAAACAATACTATGGAGTCTATTCCACTCTGCAAAAAAAGAGATATTCCTGATGCTGTAGTATTAGTGCTTACTAAATATTCCTGATACCTCTTTTTTTTTCTCCCCCCCAAGTATTTCTTAGTTTATCTTCTTTATTAGAATGTTAAAGAAATAGATAAATAAAGCATTAATGCATTAAGTAGCAATGCCAGGAGGACAAAATAAAAAATAAAAATAACCCCAACCAGTATAATATTGTAGCTGTATTTCATGATAGTGGGCTTAGTATGACTTCGAAGCATTCAAGATGTCTGTGTGAAGATTACACTGCAGTTATTAATTGATTTCCTTCACCACTTTACAATTACTTTCTGAAAGCAAATTCATTTGAAGCATATTTTTTATCTAGCAGTAGTTTATAGCAATTAAGTCTGCAAACTGGTTGCTTTGTATTGATTGTAAATATCTAGTTCACTCCAAGATCAGATTCGGTTATGAAGCTAGTCAGTGAGCTTCAGCAATGGCTCAATTATTTGTATTCCGTTCCACTTAAGAACATAATTGAGACATGATTGGAATAAATACTCAGTATCCCAATTTAGATATTTTCAGTAGAAATATAATATTAGGAATTAGGAAAAAATAATGTTATAAACATGCAGTTTATTTTATATGTAATCCTAAAAGAACACCTTGTAATACTGTTTCCACATTTTTGATATATTAGCTTTGAATTTTTTGAAATTTGTCAAGTTGAAATAAGATTTTAAATCATTTATTTCAATCTTGCTTCATGCATGATACGTGAATCAACATTTGGTTATTTTCCAGGAGAAAATAAGTGGAATTCTGTTGCTCCTATATGCCTCTGTGAGAGAATGACATTATTACATATTCCTGTCATATTCTGAGCTGCAGCTGCTACTTTCATATTCATGTTAAAAGATTGTCCTCTGTGTGTGTGTTATCTGAGAATTTCCTTTTTGTCACCTTCTTACCTGTCTTTGTATAGCCTTAATTTTTGAGGTGGATCTGAAGGGCAATAACTTAAGAAGACACATGAGAAAGAAAAGAAAATTAAGAGGGAAGTTGCAAATCATTGAACAGATACCAAGAAATATTTTGAGATTGTAAAAGAATGAAAGAAATGTGGAAAGATCAATGGACTGGAACAAGTAAAATGCAAAAATAAAATTAATGATAAAGGAACACAGGAAAGAAAGAAAACATTGTGCCTAAGCAGAATATATCAACAGCATTTTAAACTCTGGAGCACAGAAATGAAATCCAACTGATTTTCCTCAAATCATAACTTCTGTCACTGTAGAAATGGAAAGAAATTGGAAGGTTGTCAGTGAGTGAAATATGGAATCTACTACAGTTACACCTGCAACTTTATCAGCAGGTTAAGAACAATCAAGAAGACTTAAAATGAAAAGGTGGCATTTATTGAGTCTTCACATACTTTTACAAGTCTAAGCTAGGCAACTCTAATTTATTGGAATTAAACCTGAATTTGCTTTTCTATTCTCTTCTTCAAATAGAAACTCCAAAACCTGCTCAAATTCTTTTCTTTGTCCTTCAGATGTCAGAATTAGGTTTAGTCCTCGGCACAAACATGCAACTCTCCTTTTCCCTGTACATTCATTGGAAGAGTTTCCTTAACAGTTAATAATTTGGTACCTTTATTTATTTATTTACTGCCAGTTTTGATTTTTATTTCCACGCTGTTATGGAACTATATTGACATAATCACACATAATCCAGTACCTAGGCTGATGATATTTATAAATATTACAACAGGTAAAATACTTCGGAACAGATTGTTTTTTCATTAAAAGTTTGGTACTTCATATTACAAAGTAAACTTTCATCCTAGTATTTAATCACTGGGCTGAGGCAGACATTTTTCAAAGCTGTGTATCTGAAGTTTTTGAATGGCTTTTTTCTAGGGCCAGCTTTTCAGAGCTATTAAACATGCACAGTTGTAACAGATTCAAAATTAATTCTGAAAAATTATGTTATTAATTGCCAAATCTGAAAATGCCAAAAAAAATTACACAGACATACTGTTCCTTTAAATGCCGCAGTCATTTAAAATCATTGTATATGTTTAAATTTCAGAAATTCTACAAGGTTAAAACCATTGTTTGCTGTGATTCTGTGATTATTTAGTGATTCAGGAAATACTCTGGTTTGGTTTTGGTTTATAGCAAGAGGATGGTCAGTTTTGAGCTATTCTTTGAAGATTTGTCTTTCAGTAAACATTCTGCTCCACAGTTTATGCCCTAATAGTAGTAAATCACTTGTGGACTGGTCCTACCCACATTAACTGCATTGGTGCAGACTTGTTCTGTGGTTGTAATGTATACTGAGCTGATTTTAAGTTAGCTATGCCAAGCACAGTCCACTTCTGTTGCAAGTAATTTTCCTTATGTCCAGAATTGCCTTAATTTGACCTGGTACACTTTGATATTCAGCAGATGTTCTTTCAGATTTAATGTGATATACTGATAGCAGCAGTGGTTACATCTCCTGAGAAGAGAAACCTACTGATGTAGTCTGGAGTTACTATAGCCAGTTTCATGGAAAGATACAGAAAGGAGTACTCCCTACTTAAGTCTTATATTACCTGATCTTCTTACTATGAATGCAAGAAATCTTTTTACTCATCATTTTGTTCAGCTACGGTTTGTGAATAATTATAGGTCATTTGCTGTGGTCATTTGTATGAAGAGCTACTGAGAAGCTAGACTGAGGTTTGCTTTCTGAACATAGCAATAAAACCATCATACAAAGACATCAAAAGAAGAGACACTTGCTATCCAGCCATAGTTCACACCAGAGTTTCTCGCAAAATGTTGAAAACGAACCTAACAGGCCAGGACTGCAGCCCTGCAAATTTAGTACAAGATACAAATTGCATGAGGTCTTTGGCCTGTTACAACTGGCAATGGCAATAATACTTTTACTAGGACACAAGGTACTAAAGCACGTATTTTGGGTTTCAAAACAATCAAATATTATGTTCTACCTGGTGTGCATCTTTTATGGATGCAGAAGTTTGTAGCATTCAAGCTCAAATTTTAAAGTGCAGCCACAGCAAGTGGCATGGGAAGTTCTGTCAGAAGTGGAATGGAATTGAGAAAAGTGAATGTTTGCTCCATAATACATGGAAAAGACAAAATGCTGCTGAGGTTGATATGTGCTACAGCCACTGAAGATGTTGCAGTCAACAGCATGATATTGCAGTCAGCCATCAACAACACAGATTGTGACAGCATTTATTGCTATACAACAGGGTAGCCATACACTGTTGTGTGTTTGGACACTTCTATTATCTTTCAATTGTGTGGGTTTTTTTCTTGTTGTGAGCATCACGGAGATCCAACCAAGATGTTAAATCATCTCATCTCTGAGCACATCTAAGACCTTCAAAGATGCACCTGAGTAAGAAGGGAGCTTGTCAACCATCTTCGTTTTATAAACATCGACCTGACAGAGTGTACGAGGGAGACAGTGTGAAGTTTGGGTTGAGGTAAACATGTGGCTGACTGAAGGAGGTCAGTGGAGCCAGATGTGTGACGTAGGCTGTGTTCTTACTGTGTGTTTTGCTCTAGTCTATTCCTAGGCTTTATGCAAAAGGCTTTATTTTGTTCATGTTTTGTTTACTCCAGAGGAAATTCCTCATCAGAGTATATGTTTCTTGTTGTGACATTAGGATTCTGGTAGCAACCAGGAGACAGAGAAATTAGCTGCATGACACCTTAATCTAGCAATTTAGTCATTTACCCCACCTAGGAAAATTTGACAGCCACAAGTCTGTGGGCCCTGATGCAATGAGTCCTGAGAGAGCTGGTGGACACTATAGTGAGGCCACTCATGATCATCTTTGAAAAGTCATGGTGATCAGGAGAGGTGCCTGAGGACTGGAAGAAAGCAAATGTCACCCTAGTCTTCAAAAAGGGCAAGAAGGAGGACTCAGGGAACTACTGGCCAGTCAGCCTTACCTCAATCCCTGAACAGGTTATGGAGCACCTCATTCATCCCTATCCACATGGATGAGAAGAAGGTGATCAGTAGTCAGCATGGATTCACTAAAGGTAAATCATGCTTGACCAACCTGATTGACTTCTATGCTGAAACAACTACCTGAATAGATGAGAGGAGAGCAGTGGATATTGTCTACTTTGACTTCAGCAAGGCTTTTAACACTTTCTCTCACTACATCCTCATAGGCAAACTCAGGAGCTGTGGATTGGATGAGTGGACAGCGAGGTGAATTGAGAACTGTTTGAATGGCAGATCCCAGAGAATCATAATCAGTGGCAAAGGATCTAGTTGGAGGCCTTTTCAATACTGGGCTCAGTATTCTTTAACTTATTCATCAGTGACTTGGATGAAGGGGCAGAAGCCTCCTCAGCAAGTTCACTAAACACAAAGATGGGAGGATTGGACAGTATCCCAGATGCAGTGCAGCCCTTCAGGAGTACCTCAACAGGTTGGAGAAGTGGGCATTCTGAAACTGGCTAAAATTTGACAAAGGTTCTGCCCCTGGGAAGGAATAACCCCATGCCCCAGTACAGACTGGGGGACAACTTGCTAGAAAACAGCTCTGTGGAGGAGGATCTGGGGGTCCTGGTGGACAGCAATCTGTCTATGAGCTAGCAGAGTGCCCTTGTGCCCAAGAAGGCCAATGATATCCTGGAGTGCATTAGGAAGAACATTGCCAGCAGGTTGAGGGAGTTTATCTTACCCCTCTACTCAGCCCTAGTGAGCCTGCATTGGAGTGCTGTGCCCAATTCTGGGCTCCTCAGGACAAGAGAGGCATGGAGCTCCTGCAGTGGCTCCAACCTAGGGAGAAAAAAATGATTAAAAGACTGGATCATCTCTCTTACATGGGTAGAGTGAGAGAGTTGGGCATTTCAACCTCGAGAAGAGACGACTGAGAGGGGACCTCATCAACGTCTGTTAGTGTCTGAAGGGAAGATGTCACTTTTGTCTTGGTGGTGCCAAGCAATGGGACAAGAGGTAACAGGCAGAAACTTATGTACAGAAAGTTCCAAGTGAATATGAGGAAAAACTTCTTTACTGTTCATGTGACTGAGCATGGAACAGATTGCCCAGAGAAGTTTTGGAGTCTCCCTTGGAGATATTCAAGAACCCTCTGGACACAATCCTGTGCAACGTGCTCTCTCAGACGTCTGTGCTTGAACAGGGAGATTGAGCCAGATGACCCACTCTGGTCCCTTCCAGCTTTCCTATTCTTTGACTCTGATTCTGTGATTTAACTTCTGGCTACCTTTATGGTTACTGAATACATTCATTATCTAAACTTAGCAGCGGAAAAACAATAGTTTACAAAGCCTACTATGGATGTCCAGTTTACAGAGAAAGCACTTTAATATTACCTGAATATATACTATACACTTTTCTAAAAAAAAAATCTTAAAATTAGAGTTCTTGTAAATATGTTGCTGATGTATCATTGTTAAAGAGCTCTACAGGAGGTGATGATAAATGTCATTTCAGAATAAACATCAGTGATTGCTGTCCTAATCATTAAGAAAGAGACAAATATTTATCTATAAAAGTTTAATCACTGAAACTTGCATGCAGTATAACATTCTAAGTAAATGCCTGTCATAAATACATAATAACATCATAATTTAAAGACAGTATTAAACAGAACCAATTAGTACAGAAATGTCTACTGTCTCATTTTAAGATAGAGTTCTTCGTTGTATAACATTTAAAGTTTCTGTAACTTGACTCTCAAGTATAATACGTCATGACCATTCTCATTAAAACAAGCTTCTCTTATAGCACTTACAATGTTGGACTCCTACGGATAACATAATGAGGGTAGAATACATTTTGATTGAGTTACCACTAGGGAGAAATTTAATTTAATTAAACTGGTCTTCATTAAAGTATTACATTGAAGTAAAGTAATTATAAAAGCATGTACAATATTAGAGAAATCCTGCTGTTTAAAAGAGAGAGAAGGCTCATTTTAGAGTGATCATAATTTTAAAAAAAGCTTTGTTCCAATAATTATCTCAAAACTAAAGCGTTCATACCTTTAAAATCTAGTGATACATATATGTCACTTAAAGCTATTGCTATTCCATCTAATTGTAATTTCTGCCAATATACCTCTGAAAATAAACTTCTGGAGCATCATTCTGCTTTGTGCAAACAACTACTAAAAAGTCAACATAAAAATATGGATGTTGAATATATGTAGATTTTAAAAAATAGATAAAAACACAAGAAAATCTCAGATTTTCTCAGAAGTCTGAAGATTTTTTCTTCTTTATCTGTTGTAACAGTTTCTTCTTTTTGCACAGCTTAAATATAACTTCACAAAATTAAAGGCAGAATTGGTACTAGTGATCCTTTTGCTAACTGCATCATGTCAATTCAATTTCTGTTGCATATTTGACCTTCCTGCTAAGTCTAATAGGATGGAGCTGGAGATTTTATTATAGTCTCATCAAGTAGCAATCATTCAAAATAACACATTTTGTCCTTTTGCTGGATTCATTACCTTGAAACCCATTCCTTGTATTTTATATTCTAGATAACTCTCAAATTGCCTAAAGGATTTACTGCATTTCCTAAATAAGGTACTTCTAAAATATTTCCTGATTATGGATTTAGAGTCTGACCCTTCGTTGTCTTACAGTCTCTACAGTAATATGACAATTTCTGTGTGATTATGTGAAGACAGGCTGGGTATACAATGTTATCAAATCAGAATATGACCATAAGGTTTGGGCAGAGAAAACGTACCTGTATATAGTTGCTGAATTCTGACAGGAGGGAGAATGTTGCTGAGCTGATACCAGGGCTTCTCACAGTAACCACTACTTTATGTTTGAAATTTCTTATGTGAGATTAGTGATTACATCTTTGTTAGTAAAGTAAACAATTCCAAGGAATGTTCCTGGGCACTGGAAGTTTATTGCAAACACTGCCGAATTGTTGTGATGGACTCTAGAGTATTTTCCAAATAGGGCTCTTCACACGTACCCTTGCACTTGCTCCAGGTGCTGTACCACAGTCATAAGTGTCTGACCTCTGGTCCTGCCCCAAGGGCTGGCATTTGTTGTCACTCAGGTCTACCTGGTCACTGAGACCCAGTGCCTTGTGCTCCTGTTCTCATCTCGATATGGAGATGGGCCTTTGCTGGACAAATGACTGATGATGGGTCTAGGAGGAGCTCAGCAGGGCATTCTTTTGGCTCTAGCTTGTAATTAGCTCTCTGGGCTCCTTCGTGTGTGTGTAGATGAGCTTTTACAGATAACCTAGTTATATTTTTGAATTATAGATAGCTTTTGTTATGTAAATTGCTTTGGAGCAATATATATTTGCAGTATATATTGTGTTGAAGGGACACATAAATTAATATGGTCTTTTGAATGTGATGTATGGCAAAATAATTTGAATTTTACTTAAACATGTGATCTAATTTATCAATTTTCTTTGTTTTATTGTATCAATGGCTGATGACTTTACTAGATTCAAGATATAAAACATCATGTGAACTTTTCTACTGAATGTAGAAAATTACTTTCTGTACCCACAGCTATAGAGTAGGTTTTCACACAAGCTAAAAAATTCATGTTGCACTTCTGCCAGTGCTAGATTCAGAGTGGGAATTTGGTTAGGTCTGTAATAGGAATTCTTTCTTTTTGGTTAGTTATTAGATTAAGAGGAAAAAAATAGCATTATTGTATGTACAGAAATACATACAGAAACATTTATTCTGCATACGGCAAATTCTATCTAAACTTTCAGAACTTTTCCTTTCTTTATCCCTTCTTTTTTCTTTTCTTTCCTACAAGAGTTTCTGGCAGTTTTACTTCCAGTGCCTATTTCCAAATATCTCTGCCGGTGATTATTAGTTGTATTTATGCTGGCAAAGCTCAATTATATAGTTACAGATAGTACATAATGTGGAAGTCAGGATTAAAATCATTGATTGTAAAATCTAATAGAAACCTCTTATTGAAGTTGTTTAAGAACCTGCTGTGATCACATAGTTAGTGTATGAATTGTGTGAATGAAAAAAATGTTAACTCGAATGATACAATGTTCTAATACAGACCATAATAACATGGATGGTAATGTAAGTTCCTGTGAAGACAAGTACATTTGCAAGCTTTTCTGGACTGAGACACCTGAGGATCCTTGCCTTAGTACATTCTTCCTCATTTAGGGATTTCCAGCGTGTCATGTTTCTGTCTTCATTTGTAGGCATTCCTGAGAACTCTCACTCTCTTTACACCAAAAATTCCATATTTTCTTATTTTTCCCTGGTGCTTACAATATGTGTTATCTACATTCAAGCTAAACTCTACAGGGCATTTACTGAAACATGAGCTGGAAAGGATATGGCAGTATCATTTCACTAATAGATAAAAATATTGCTACCATCAGAGAACTGCCGATGCTTTGAATGGCTTCATTTAATGACCATTTTCAGAAGAGTATATTGCAGTTCCAGTGTAAGAAGCTTTATGTGCCTTGCTGCTGCTTGTGATTTGTTTTTTGGGTATTTTGTTGAAATCAAATAGGATTCTGCCTACAGATATGCACGTTTGTTGAAAGTTTAGGTCTCATTTCCTGTGAGCTTTTAAAATGATCAAATTTTAGTAAAAAAAGAACAGCTAGACATATCTGTTGATATGAATTCTGATGTAAAATTGATGAAAAATGTTTTAAATAAGTGATGCAAATTATTTCTGCCTGTGAGATGCGAAAACACATAAGATTTAAAAAACCACCCACTATCTATATGTATGGCCTTTTCCAGGACCCAACAGGTACCTGATATTCTACAAAAGTTTAATTAAAAATGTAGCATTATTACTACATTTAACATCTAATTTACCATTATCATTTACCTTTACAGATAGCTTATTTATGCTTTCATGTTCAGTTTTCATGTAAAGAACCTTGCGACAATTACTTTCCCTCACAGGATAATGGTGAAACAGTAGTAAAATGATCCTTCAGTTAGCTCAAATTACATGCCAGAAAAAAAAATATCAGGAAGTATGCGGAACACTACACTATCATTAGTACACCTTTATGGTTCTTAGTTGTTACATATGCAGTACCCTGTCTGTTCTCCAGGTAACACAGAGCCATGTCCCTTCTTTCTTCCCATTTCCAGAGTAGTAAGGGTCTTCCTGTGCTATACTGTTATCTATCACATAGCACATATGGGAATTGGTTAATCCTTATTTATAAGACTTCTGAAAATGTCTTAGAAAAAACCAACAAACTAAAGTACCAAAGCACAAAATAAGAACCAAAGCAATAGATACTAGAGAAGGTATTTCAATATTGCATGGATCTAGGATATAAAACCTATGCAAGAGAAGCAATTTGAAGTCTGAAATGAAGTCTGGTCTTGAGTATTTTAAACTACTGTTTCACCTGGTTTCAGGGTACTTACTCTTTGTCATTTTGCAAGAGACTTATGTCTGACAACCTCCTGTTTTATGGTTGGGTATGGTTTTTGTTTGGTTTGTTTTTTCTGAGTGACATCACATTTTTCTTTGGTTGCTTCAGTGAATGTTTGTTTTCTCTTCCTTGTTGATGCAATCTGCATTATGTGTGTCTCAGCTTGTTGCTTCAAATAACTTCTCAATGGACCCCCTGGTAACTTGCAGTCTCCTGTTTCTTATTGCCCTTCTTTTTATCACTTCACTTTTATTTTGGTGATCATTAACCCCTGCTTAGGCTATTTAGAGCATTAGTGATTCCCTGCTGATTTTATCACTTACTCCCTACAGATCTTTTCTTAAACTTGTGTTTTGCTCTTTATCCAATTTTGATACTAGATTTCTGTCTGTGGGACTCTATAAAACAAATTCGAAGTACCCTTCCCAGAAAAGTTCAGTCTATTTAGAAGAAAATTACTTTTCTTTGAATTTCAAACATTAAAAGTGCTTATATGAGACAAAAAGAATCCAATTAAAAGAATTGACTGACAGTTAATTTTTTACTTTATGACTATATTCTTCCTGTGATTCTTTTTTTGTAGTTTATTGTCAGTTACTTGTAAATTATATGGAGTAAACTAGTAAATAGCACTGTATCACTTCTCTGTTTCCCTTTCAAGACACATTAAGTATCTGTCCCTGCTTGCAAACCTCACTTAATCCCTTACAACATTAATACTCTGTTTAGTATTTTCAAAACTTTGCAGGGACACTCATGGTCTTATGGGAAAGTCAGAATAATACTGTGCCTAAGTCAGTAACCAGAAGTGAATTGTATATGTGTCACAAATATTTTAGCATAAATTATTAATAATATTATCATAATTATTTTTTATAATCAGTTTCAGTTACTCTTCATCAATATGTACACATTTCAGAAGTAGCTTCTTAGCTCCAACAAAGAATTGTTCAAACAAATTAAATAATGCCTGGAAAAATCTGTTATTTGAGCTACAGGAGGCCTTTTTTCCTCATGTTTTTACCAAGATTAAGCTTGCAGACAATATAGGTCCATCCAGCCAATTCCTTATCCACCAAGCAGTCTATACATCAAATCCATGTGTCTCCAGCTAGAGACAAGGATATTGTGAGGTACAGTGTCAAATGCTTTGCACAAGTCCAGACGAATGACATCAAAGTTGTTCTTTACCTTATCCACCAATCCTGTAACCTTGATATAGAAGGCCACCAAATTTGTCAGGCACAATTTGCCCATAGTGGAGCCATTTCTGTTGTCACCAATCACCTCCTTATTCTCCATGTGCTTATGTAGGGATTATGTATACTTCACTAGAGATTAGGGTAAACACTTGCAGTAGATACTTCCTTTCCAGAGGACAAAAGTCCTGTATTGAAGTGTGTAATAGCTTTTAACTATAGCTATATGGGCACATACACAGAAACACGTATATGCAAGAGCCCAACTTCAATTTCTGGTAAATTATTCTGAGAAATAACATATTTATATTTGATTGATGAAAAGATTTTCATAATTCCATCACAAATTGCTCTCTCCCTAGTACAGTCAGACACTCAGGAAAAAAAATTAACTGGAAACATAATTTAAATACATAAAGTCCACAGAAACACATATAGTGAATAGCAATGATCTGCTTGTCTTGCACAGGACACCATTCAATGAAACTTTATATTTACACAGAGTCATATGGCACTATACTGTCTTCTTTAAGATTCTAGTTAAAAAAGCAAATTAAGGAGTATTTTATTTCAGTATGTGATAACACATGCTAAATGAAAGCCTGCACTGTTTGTTACCAAAACATATAATATCTGCACTGTATAAGTGAAATCTCATAGGAAATAGTTTGAGAACGATGAACCTCAAGATTAAATCTGAAAATACTTTAAAAGACTTCATCTGACAATACATTTTTAATATGCTAGTAGTATGTAATGCTACCATATTTTTATTGTTGAAGTCAATAGAGTCAAGGTGTTTTGTTGACTGTATGAGTCTAGATTGTCAGATCAGGTTTAAATAAACAGCAAGTGATGGTTATAGAGTTCTGGTTATGGAGTTCTATCCTGTGGATTAATTTTGTATTGATGCCAATACCAAGTTCCTTTCCAATGTTAAGTATTACTGTAAGCTTCTTTCAGAGCAGAAATAAGTCCTTTGCTGCACATCATTGTAAATACTGAGAGTGAGAATGAAATCTCAAGTCAGTCAGGGGTCAGAACAGGTAATCATGCAGATGCACTACCCATGTTCCACATGCATTTGCAATGATGACCGTTTGGGTCAGAAAGTCTTCAGTGAATGTAAATGGAAGGGATATGGAAATACATTTAGAGATTTCAGTCTCCTACCTGTTGAGGATGCTCATAAAATATGAGCTAGGCAGTTTGCAGAGTTCCATAGCGTCAGTCTGGTGTGGTAGTCTGTCTAAAATTTCAGCTGGATTTTACTGATTGTTTGTCAGCCAATGTTCACAACAATGCTTCTGGATTCTATGATTATGACATGGAAGGGTGACAGTATTTTCTTCCTGAAAAAGAATAAATGAATGACACTGTCACTAGGGAAGGACAAACCTATGGAATGAAGAAAGCTCAGAGACTGAGAATAAATAGCCAGTTTGGGTTCTGTCGATACACAGCACATGAAATTGAGAAACAATTTTGTATGAATATCAAAGCCAATCCAACTGTTTTAGCAAACAATAATCTTGATTACTTCCTGCCTCTGTTTCTCAATCTGGAAAATAAAAACATCTCATCTTCTGTAAACCATGTATGTATTGATGACTAAACTGGCTTAAAACAGTGCTATTAAAACTGTCTCCTCAAATTAGTGACATAGATGCTATGAAAACTGTCTCAAGTTAGTGACATAGAATTTATTCTGTATTTTGAATTTAGTTTATAATAATGGGATTTATGAGTACCTATCAAAAGGAAACTATAGCATACATAATTCTTTTGAGGTTAGTATATCTTTGATAGACACACTTGCCACTATCTTCAATATTAGAAATGGTAACAAATATCAAATATTTTTTATTCAAGACAAGGTTTTTTGTAGAATCAGGTGGGATTTTATGTTTTTCTGTGCAAGAAAAATATTTTAAAACAATCAAAAAGATAAAATTGTTGTATTGGTTTATTTTGTAGATATCTTTAAAATATTAAAGAAATATTAAATCCAAGATTATGTTGGTCACATGGCTATTTAATTAAAGGTCAGCTAATACAATTATTATGTACATAGTAAGAAAAACTGAGTTGTCACATCAAGGAGGACTTACTTATATCTATGTGAAGTTATGACACCTAATGCTCCAGTAGAAGTTCTGAGTCTTAAACTATCATTGTTGTTGTTTTTTGGTAAATGTAGAAAGTGAAGAATAGGGAAATTACTCAGAGCTGGTAGAAACATAAATATTCTTGTCTACATGTGTTGCTACAATATGACCAACATTAGTAACTCAGGTCTAGATACAGCCACAGTACTAAAGCCTTGAGGCTAAGTATTTACTTGACATATAATCTAACAGTAGATCAATGCAGCCAGTTTGCATCCAACCCGAACGGATTATGTATGAAGTTGTGCTCAACTAAACAGATTTACTGTCAGTTTAGTGGATTTCTGCGGAGATACTCATACATCAATAGCAGTCCCTGTCTAAAACAAGTAAATGTCAATGTGTTTAAGGTAGTATTTTCAATCATCTAGTACTATCAGCTATTCCTGTTGTTACTTGTTATACTTCACTTTGATTTAAGTTTGTTTGAGAGTAGACTCTACACTTGAGTATACATATCCACAACACTGAGGAATCTCAGAATTCAGACCCACAAAATTACTCAGAGCTCAGTTTGATGAAACTAGCATATTTGTACCAGTGAAAAATACTCTTTTTCTTTCTGTAACTGAAATTGATTCTCCATCATATTGCATTGTTCTCCTTATTCCTCTCTGAACTTCTCCCGCATCCAAATTTTTATTGGATGTTAAAAGAGAATACATAATGGAGAACACTTCAAAGCATCAGAAGCCACAGCTAATGGCATTTCCAAAAGTCCAACACTTATGACTACTTGTTTAGTTAAAGTAGGGATTGAGATTTTATTTTTTTTCTTGAAGTTATGAAAATGGATATTAAAAGAGTAGCTTTAATATCGATGTCAGCCTGGACTGAGTGTGTTAACATAGTTACAGTGATAATTGTTGAGGTTTTACTTCCACAATAAATAATGAAAAATTTAGAGCGAATCCCATAAAATAAGTGAACTTAATATGGGGGTTACACCATTGCTGAAGATGAAGTTAGAATACTTACATAAGCTAATTAAGTCTGACTGGACATAAAACAAGTAAGAATATGAAAAGGGAGAATTACTTGTCTTCACCATATAGCTTAAATTTGTCAAAAGATGTGCCATAGGACTTATCAATTGCATTAATGCTATTGGTGCACCTTACATTGTAACTTTACTGTAGCAAACATGCTTAAATTTCTGTATGTTTCTATTTAAAATTAGCCACATAAGTATATAATTTATAATACTAATATTTGCATTAAAACATGCTGGTTGCATAGAACACATGTCACGTCATAAATAGAAAACAAATGTTAACAGAATTCTGATACAGAACATCATATAGAACAGAAACTGAACTTTAAATTGTACATCTAATGTGTCATGGCGTGGATAGTAATGATTTCAGAGTAGGAAAGGATTTTAATAGCTACCTGTTCCAGTATGGGTCCTGTAAACTTAAGCATTGGTTGCACAATGAATATTTTCTAATTTTGTAGTTTATATAGATTAGAAAGTTAGACTGAACAAATGTTCATAAAATGGTCTTTAATAGAAAAAAAAATTAGAACAACAAATGCTGTTGATTCACTTTCTTATACTGAAATACAGGAAAGAGTTAAAAACTTTGATCACAGATAAACTTCACTGTGTAGATATGACAACATAAAAACCATAGGATTATGTATTTAAGGAATATTGTGGATTAATTTGGAAATTACTATAATTGCAGAAATAAATTTATATTTAAATAAAAATAGGCAAGTTCTAATTTGTAAGAAATAGAAATAATATTCAATCTTTAAATTTGCTTTGTGTAAATTTTGCAGAACTGTTGACAAGATTGATAAGTTACATTTTAATCATTATTCTTTTGTCTTGTCTTAGAAAATATAGTTTTGTCAAATAATAACCACTCACTCTGGAATTGCCAATTTTCCCCATTAGCTGCAAAATAAAAACCTAAGATTCTTGCTCTGGTTTTTCAGAATAAGAATTTTGCTGTTTTCCCACATAAGTACAGAGTATGTTGCTGGAAGAAAAACAGAAGGTGAGGTGCAGGCAAGTGCCACTTCTCTCAAGGAAGACAGACCCAAGTCCTCTAGTATCAAGTAAAATCACAAAAATGAGAACTCTTTTTTTTCCCACTTGTAGAACAAATGGAAATAGAAACTTGCAGAACAAAAACATGATACAGAAAATGTTATTTTGTTAGAGTAAAAGCGGATGTTTACATAACCTTAAAGGAAGATCAAACTTAGGCACTTAAGAATTCCTTTGTCTGTGGAACAGAACATGCTGAGAAGCTTCTGGTCCTCTCATACTCAAGCTTCTACTTCTGTCAAGATATTTGCCTACATATCCTGAGATAGAACTCATCTCTTAACCAAACCAGAAACTTGTCTAGCTCAACAGTTAGGATTTTCCCTTTTTGTAATTGAACAGTATTTTTTTAAGCACCATCTACTTTCTCACATAGTCTCATTACTGTAGGAAAAGGCTCTACTCACTGAAGATGGTGCAAATGCCTCCTCAGGCCCAAGGTGAGTTGAAGATGCATACAGCCTACAACAGTGAAGTTCTTCTTAAAAAGCAATAGCCATTTGAAAACACCTGTTTTTTGAAGAGGGATATATCTCTGGCTCAAATAATGTAACTAGTAAAGAGGATATAAAAAAAAAAAGTATTAAATTATGTACTTTCGGAACTTGACTCAGATAGTACTCTGATGAATGCTGTAGAAATGTCTTCGAGTTTTATCTGAAAAATGTTGAAATATTGTATTTAATCTACATAATTTTCCATGATCAAAATTCTGTGGAACTGCATTGTTCTTTTAGGTATACGACTGTACAGTTATTTTCTAGATAAATGCTAAGTAGACAATACGCAGTTAAATGATTTTAATAGAATGTCTTTTCCTTCTCAGTTTTATATCTAGAAATGAAATAAACACAGGACACTTCAATATTTTACTTCACAGACATAAAGCATAAGCTTTAGATTTTTTCCTTTTCCTGTTTTTTGTTTTTATTTCATTCAAGTCACTCTGTCCAAAGATGTTTCTCATTCCTACAACTCGTAGATGGACAGAAATTATCTGACCCTAAAGCTTTTATAATGTATGGAATATAACTGATATCCAGTTTTAATGGTAGAAATTAGCAAAGGCAGATCTAACAGAAGATTCCAGCTTTTATTACAGACAGTACTACAGTATAGACAAATCCGCCACTACTAGTAGCATTAGTATTGTATAGTTAACACCATGTTAATCCTTCTACAGTTTTACGAAAAAAGTGTAATCCTACTTACTAGTTGAATATATCCTTTAAAACTCCTGCCAGGTCATTGCTTTGGTGAAAAAATCCCAAGTCATTTTTATCTAAACAACCCACTATAGTATAATATATATAGTAATAAGAATGTTTATTACAATTTATGACAAAGAAATATTATGTTTATCGTTAGATAACCTAAAAATCATTGCAAATTGTATAGATACCTCACAGCAACCTACTGATGTTATTACAAATCCATTTGGCTTGTAAGTCTTTCCTGTGGTTCTAAATACAGATCCGGTGTCTTTTTTATTAGGATATTTGGAGAAGTAATGAATGAGAATGAGACTTTACTGTAATACCTGTTATTTGCAGTGGTAGGTTGTGAACCTTTATGAACAAAAAAGAGGAAGTCAGTGGAAAACTGAAACAGTGTGGATTTGTAAGGAAGTAGACTAGGTATGATGGAACAAAAGTAGGTGTTGGATGGGAAAAGAGAAGTGCCATAAAAACTTCGCACACACCACATCACAATCACAGTTCCCAATGTAATCAGCTTGATCTCCCTTAAGCCTCAGTTGTTCTGGAGTCCTCTCTCCACTTCCCTAGTTCCCTTTCTTCCCTTTCTACATCTCTTAACCACTTCATTTGTCCTCAGCTACCCTTTTGAGGCTACTGTCAATCTAGGTTTCCTGATATCCATTCATGTCACTTCTATCAGGTGTCTCCCACTCCCTCCATTTAGTCCTATTAGATATCATTGCTTATCCTCATACACTGATTTTTGACTGCACAAGGTATGACCACAGAGATCAACTTTGAGGCATTTCTGGAACTGGCTGTCTTTGAAGTGCGATCTCAGAAAGGTTTTTAAAACACTGATCTAATTTTCCCTTATGACCTTCCAGATTCATTCTTCTATGCTGTTGTTCTGTTTTTTCTCTTAAACTGGCAGCTTATATACATGGAGTCATGTGGTCATAATTATGTGATTAGTCTGAAAATTAAGTTTAAACAACAACAAAGAAATTTTCTTGGGTAGATCAACCCCTCAGACACAGGCATGCAAGAGCCTACCATGGGAGCAGCTAGAAATTCACAATGAAAGAAAGAACACAAACTGTTTTAAACTCAGATACTATATTCATGATTTTAAAAAAATTAGTTTGATTCCAGTGTAGGCCCAGCAGTTTATTTTAGAATTGATGTTTCACTGTGAGAACCTATGCATAATAAAGTGAAGAATCTGCAATTCCCACAGGGCTTCAATCACAAGGATTTGGTAAATAAATTAAGCCTTCCTGTCATCTCTAAAAGAGCACACACAGGAGTGTAACATATTTAACACAGAGAAGTGTTTTTACTGTTTTTACTAAATTCTCTTCAGTCAAGGAAGCTTGTCAAGAGAGTGGTTGTACCACTACAAATGATATTTTTCCTAACTTGCTAGAGAAATTTTTCAAGTTGGCGAAAGTAATCTATTTTTGCTGTCTATTAAGTTCAACCAGGTTCAGAAAAATTCTTCTTCATCTAAGAGAATGCTCAAACCAATTTTAAAGACATAAAGGTTGCAGAATAAATACATTTGCATTACAGTGTAATCTATGGAAAATCAACAGAAAAGCTTGTGAGACCAGTTTGTTAATGTCATATCTTGGGAAATAAAACTGCATGTCAAAATGCAAGACTGAAAATAATTATATAAGTACTATCTAATTGGTGTCATAGTTCTACTAGCAATTGAAATGATGAAGGAAAACAGGTTTTTGACCAACTTGGCTACAGTTTTGCATTAGATCTGATATTTCTTTCCTGTTTAGAAAAAAGAATACTATATAGCTTGATGTGATCCAGAATTAATCTAAGCAGTTATATTCTCTATGCATGTATTGGGTTTGCATGACAAGGTTTTGGTAGTGGGGAGAAGGGGGCTTCAGAGGTGGCTTTTGAGAGAAGCTGCCAGAAGCTTCCCCTACGTTCTAAGGAGCCAATGCCAGCTGGCTCCAAAATGGACCCACTGCTGGCCAAGGCTGAGCCCATAAGTAACAGTAGGAAGGGAAAAAAGTTATTGATCCAGAGCAAATTGCAGCCAGTGGAGAGAGTAGTGAGAGAGAATATGTGAGAGCAAGAACTCTGCAGACACCAAGGTTAGTGCAAAAAGAATGGGACGAGCAGCTCCAGGTGCCAGAGCAGAGATTCCACTTCAACCTGTGGTGAAGACCGTGGTGAGGCAGCTGTGCCCCTGCAGCCCATAGGGGTCTGTGGTGAAGCAGAGATCCACCAGCAACCCTCAGAGGACCCCACACCAAAGAAGGCTGTGACCCCATGAGAAGCCAGCACTGGAGCAGGCTCATGCAGGACCTTTGGATCCATGGAGAGAGGAGCCCACGCTGGAGCAGGTTTGCTGGTGGGACTTGTGACCCCATAGAGGACCCACACTGGAGCAGTTCATGAAGAACTGTCTCCCATGGGAAGCATTCAGGTCAGAGAACTTCATGGAGAACTGTCTCCCATGGGAGGGATCCTACACTGTAGCAGGGGAAGAGAGTGAGGAGTCCTCTACCTGAGGAGGAAGGAGTGGCAGACAGTGTGTGATTAACTGACTGCAACCCCCATTCCCCATCCTCTTGTGCCACTGGCAGGGAGGAGTTGGAGAAAATTGACAGTCGAAGAGTCTGGGAAAAAGGGAGAGGTTGGAGGAAGGTGCTTTTAAGATTAGGGTTTATTTCTTAATATCCTACTCTGATTTGAATGGTAATAAATTAACTTTCTCGAGTCAGGTTTGCTCTGCCCATTTTGGTAATTGCTGGCTGATCTCTCTGTGTCCTTATCTTGATCCACAACCCTTTGTTATGTTTTCTCTCCCCTGTCCAGCTGAGGAGGGGAGTGACTAAGCAGCTTTGGTGGGCACCTGGCATCCAGTCAGTGTCAACAGTGTTATTATATTGTGTATACAGGTGATGAAAGCTAGACTGAAAACTAAGGCAGGAAATAAATATGTGTATTTTGCTGAAGAAACACATTTTGTGTTGCTGAATTTCATATTAAGATCCTTAATCTATCTGCTTTTTAAAGTAGTTGAAATATCCTTATATTACTGGAATTAAAATAATGTCATTTATAAGTTGAAAGTGCCTTTGTACTCAGAGTCTGTCAACAGCAATGCAGATTTGAGTTGAATATTGCTTTTTCCAGTTTGAAATTTTGCCCATAAATTCACTTTTTGCTTTTATTTCTCATTTTAAACTTTTAAGCTATTCAATCCATTCCTGATATCTATACTCTTATTTTCTGAATCTAGAAGGTTTTTTCCGAAATTGCACCTAAGTCTTTGAAGAATAATAGTTTTATACCTTCAGTTGCCACTCATCTTACACATTTTGTCTTCAATTTTTTTACTGAGAAATGACATCCAGTTATTTGGATGTTACTATCAGTAAAAATGTATTTGCCTTTCTATTTTTGTATATAATACAATGGGAGATTAGTATAATATTTTTGGAGGTTAGAAGAGAGATGCAGAAGTCTGTCCTATTTGTCTGACCAGTAGAGTAAGGGGCAGACTCCCTACTTTGCACAGGAACCATGGCAACTGTGTTATCCCACTGATACTGCTCCTGTAATGGGTAACTGAAGTTTTTATGAAACTTGAAAGGGCTAATGTAAAACTCAAGAGACATTAACCAAAGTGTTAAGAAAGATTTCAAATCATCACTGGCATAATGTGATACACTTTAGAGCTTGAAACAATTATTTGCTACCAAAAAATTTGGACATGTGTAGGATATAAGAAACTGATAATTGTGTTTACATGATTTATGTCCAGAAATATTGTTTGTGAGCAGAATTAGATTCTGTCTTGTGTGTAAGCTACTTTAATATCTCTGATAATGAAATTTGGAATACCTTAAATATGTCAGGATGATTCCTATCATACTCATATCCACTGCACTCTGTTACAGACATTATCAGACACTTTATCAGATCTATTAGTTCTAAATTGAAATATGAATCATCAGTTTTCATATAATCGTAGAATATATTGAGTTGAAAGTGACCCACAAGGATCATTGAAGACCAATTCCTGTCCCTGCACGAGACAGCCCCAAGAATCACACCATGTGCCTGAGAGCATTGTCCAAATGCTTCTTGAGCTCTGTCAGGCTTGGTGCTATGACCACTTCCCTGGGGAGCCTGTTCCAGTGCCCAGACACCCTCTGGGTGAAGATCCTTTTCTTAATATCTAACCTAAACCTCCCATGACACAGCTTCATACTGTTCCCTTGGGTCCTGTCACTGGTCACCAGAGGGAAGAGATCAGTACCTGCTCTTATGCTTCCTCTTGTGAGAAAGTTGTAGACTGCATTGAGGTTTCCCCTCAGTCTCCTGTTCTCCAGGCTGAACAAGCCAAGTGACCTCAGCCAGTCCTTGTATGGCTTCCCCTCTAGACCCTTCACCATCTTCATAGTCCTCCTTTGGATGGTCTCTAATAGCTTCATACCCTTCTTATGTTGTGGCATCCAAAACTGCACACAATACTTGAGTGAAGTGGGACAATCACCTCCTCCAACTTGCTGTCAACCAGGACCCTCAGGTCCCTGTTTCCATGGCACTGCTCTCCAGCCTCTCGTTCCCCAGTTTGTATGTACATCCTTACCCAGAGACTCTCAACTGTGCCATTGCCAACTGTCATCTCCATAAATTCCAGCCCTTCCATTACATTTAATACCACTCTCCGTCTCACCTGCCTGTCTCACCTATCCCTCCTGAAGGGCCTATAACCATCCAGCACAGTACTCGTATCACACACTCATCCCACCAGGTTTCACTTATGCCAGTGACGTCATATCTCTGGGCCAAAGCTTCAAGTTCCTCTTGTTTGTTCCTCATGCTGCCTGCGTTACTATAGAAACATTTCAGTCGTGGTTCTTGGTAGCCAACACCCCATGGAGCAGATTGAGATATCTCACTGCTTTGGTGTGCCATCCTATGGCTTATCACTGGCAAGCCTGGTTTTGTCCCTTCCCACTTCCAATCTGGTTTAAAGCACTTTCAAGGAGCCCTGATAATTCCTGATCTAAAATCCCTTTTCCTGTTAGAGACAGGTGGACCCTATTTGTTGCCAGCAGGCTGAAAGTTGTATAAACTGACCAATTATCAAAAAAACCAAAGTTCTGCTGGCAACACCAGCCTCAAAGCCAGATGTTCATCTGTTTTTTGCCCCATCATTCCCTGCAACTGGTAGGACAGAAGAGAATAAAACTTGTGTTCCAGATCCCTTGACCAGTTGACCCAAGGCCCTGAGGTCCTTCTTCATTGTTCACAGCCTTCTTGTTGGGACCTCATTGCTTCCTACCTGGAAAACTAGTTGAGGATAATAATCAGTGGGATGTCCCCAGCTGGGAAGTTTCTTCATGATGTCCCTTACCCAGGCCCCAGGAAGGCAACACACGTCCCTGTGTGTTGAGTCCAGTGAGCATATCTAGCCTCTCCAAGGGGAGTCACCAATAACTACTACCTTTCTTTTTTACTTAATTGAGGAGGTCGTAACCCTGGTTCCACCAGTAAATCTCTTCCTCAGAGTCTCCAGTACTTCTTAATCTTTCCACTTCACGTCTCAGCTCTGCCACTAGGCTGAGCAGATCATTGACCTGGTTACACTTCACACAGCTGTTGTCCCTGATGCCCTCTGAGAGCAGCACCAGGCTCTGGCACTCCCTACAGCTTGAGACCTGGACCACTGCATGCTTCCATGGGTGTTCCATCTGGCTGTCACATCCTTTATGGTGTGTGCAGAGGAAGAAACCATACCTGAGCTCTCTCGGCAAGGGTGATGACCACCAATGAGTGAAGTGGTAGCACCTCATTGCCCTTCCTGCTCTCCCTGCCAGCACGAGCTGCCGCCCCACACTCTTAGTCACTCACACTCCTTGGAGGCAGTCCTTGTAGGGCTTCCACGTAGGAAAGCTTGCCTTTCTCCCTTGGCACAATCCTCAGCTCCAGAGCACTTCTGTCCTTGAAGCTCACTGATACTTTTTATCAGATTGTCTTACCAAGACTGATGATTGTATATTGCCAATATCCGTCTTGTCATCTATTAATACTCTTATGAAGTCATCTCTGAGATCCCTTAATTTCTGTCTTTAATGTGTTTATTTCACTGTGAGTAGTTCAATAAATTATTGTCTTATGCGAACACAGTATAGTTCCTATTTTTTTGTCTTTGTGTAAAAATTTTTTTGTGTACAGTAGCAATATACTTTAAATTCTGTATGAGTTGTTGATGACAGTATGCACCCTGAAAAACTGGATACAAATACTACCAAAAGCATTCTCAAAAGCACCTGAATGTTCTAAATTTACATAAGATCTGTTCCTTGTCTCAGAAAATATGGACATATAGGTACTTTCGTTTATTGAAATTTAAATGACTGATGCCCACTGAGGGCTTTGTCTTTTCACTTTGATTTTTAGCTTTTTCTTAAGCATACTGCTTTCTTTACAGTAATTCATTCCTCCCTATGTGGTAAATATTTAACAAAGTGCAAAACTAACAAGTTGTGAGAACAAAATAAATGGATCATGTCCAAAGTCTTATGATATTAAACACTTTTTGCAAGTCCTTGCTGAGAATCATAGTTATGCATCAGTTTCAGGCCATTGATTCAAGATACAGTTGACAATTGTTAAGACCAAAAAAAAATGTACTTTGATTTTCAGTAATGGTCTTACATTGAATAGAGGTACATGTTTTAAGAAAAACAGTACAGGAAAGCAGACATTCTTATGGAGTTTTACACTTTCTCTTTGCTAGGTCTATTGGATTCTGCTTTTCTAAATGCTGTGTACAAACCAACAACACAGCAGACATATTATTGGAAAATATAAACTGGATGACTATTTTTCTCCACAGTCAATTCAGACATAATAGTAAGTCAAGGAAGTCCAAAGTCAAAATGCAAAAAACCACCTCACTAGCTCTGGACAAAGGTAACATTTTGTTTTTTTCACTCACAGTGAGATTGTGTTTAAAAATACACATCTGCAAAATTACTTGTCCTTTTTTGTTGTTCAAAATTTGATTTACTCATATTTTCTTATTTGAAATGTCTCATACATTGATTACAGGTATTTTCAGGGGGTTGGATTTGTCAAGGGGAGTTTTGGGTGGAGGACAAATTAATTGTCCATTAATAGTTCTCACTTAGTGCATAATAGTTCTCTTAAGATTTTTTAAAATGATCTTATAAACATTGATTGTTGTTGCAAATACACAAAAATGAAAAAGAATCATGACATGCACTGACATGCACTTTTATAATTTTTTCTGTTTATAAACCCTTGCTTTACTAGCATGAGAATGGGATTTGTAACTCTTTGCCCAGTTAGAGGTCAGGCATAGAGTTTCAGGGAAAAATAAAGAGGTTTTATGATCCTCTTCACTTTATACTTTTAGAGATGAACTGCTATAAAATTTCTGGCAGTAATATATAGAGATAAACTTTATAAAGAAAATTTATGATTGAGATAATCTTCTTACATGAGTATCTCCATTCATTCATCCATCATTGTTTATTATTTTTATCCCTTTGTTCTGTATAGCACAAGTGGAACTGCATATCTTTCTGTAAACTGCGACTTCAATGATTAAAATATTGCCTTTTGTTCAAGGAGTTTGTAATACTGCTGCTGAAAATAGGGGGTTTCTTACTGTTATGAATGACTTGGGTTTACACGGATGTATAAAATTCCAGATTTCTCCTAATAATGTGTAGACTTTTTTTTTAAATTGTTTCACGGATACTGTGTTTCTGAAAAATACAGCTCTTCTGAAGTTTATCTAGGGCACTTTTTTGATCAACTTTTTTATTCTGCAGTGCACAAAGCATGTTTTCAAGAGACTTGCAGGGCACAAATTGCAAGCAAACATTGAATTCCTGATTCAGCAATTCTTCAATGCAGTAGTTGTATCCATGAGTCTTTTTGTGGATCTGGTCTTACTTGTGCTGAAAATTCCACAATAAGTCCTGTAGTTAAGACCTTTGCATTTCAGAGCCTTGGTGTAATCTTTTTAGCTTTACCTCTTTGATTGACACTTGTGGTTTCTGCTCTTTAACACCAACATTGTCCTGGTGGGTACATACATATTCACACAGTAACGAAGCTAAGTTAATTTCCTTATAGGAAATTTAACTACAGCAGTGGGTGTTGCCCTGACAAAACCCCATGTTTATCTATGAGTTTTCTGAATTTAAATAAAATGAATAAACTTGATAGATTTTGTATTTTTTATGAATTCTAAAGATTGAGAGACATCAATTTAGAAAGATGTTTCAAATGTTTAATCTATACTTATTCTTCCTGAGCACTCTGTAGAGTTTTTAAAATACAGTGTTTTAAAATAAAAAGTTTTCTGTGAAGAGTTGAAATACGTATGCAGAAAGATGTTTGGTATCTAATGTTTTCCTAACTACTATTTATAGATGCAAATAAGTTAGATTCCAACTTGCAACTCAGTTTTGTGGCTATAAACAAGGGAAGCTATCTTTGTGTATTTATCTATCATATCACCATCAGACCCAAACTTTCCTTTTGAGTAATTTTCACAGAACAACTTTGGCTTTATAAATAGCAAAGATTCAATGTGCGTCAGCAGGAAAGTGATGACAGAAGTCTCATTTGCAGCAAGCATAGCCTTTACTTGGCAGCGTGCTGAAAGGAGGTGAAGGAAGTTGCTTCTTCATCTTCATAAAGGTCCATGTATTCCTTCAAAACTACTAAAACCAATAGCAAATTATTACAGGCATGTGTGAATGGCCAAAAAGTTTGATTAAAGTGAGAAACAGAGCTATTCTTGCACAAAGCAACATCCTCCTAATTTATTTAAAAATGGGATGAATAGACACAGAAGGCATTTTAAAAATACATTAGAGACTGATACTGTATGCAAATATATGTTGTCATTCAGATCAGTTTGCTGAAGTACCAATTAATAGTTTTCTTCTGACATGATATCTGAATGTTTTGTGACAGCTGAAGATATAAATTTGCAACACAGCCGTATACAAATTGCAGGTATCTGTGATGATTTTGCCCAAAGAAGGAATCACATAACAGGACATTTTTTCACAGTTAACCTGTGAGGCTGCTATTGTACTGAGTAGCTGAGAAGGAGTAGCAAAGCTGTCACTTGGAAAGGAAGCTTCTTTTGAACATCAGAGTGTTTCTGGGCATGGTAATTTGAATTCTGGCCTTAAATCAGTAAAGCACTTAGAGTAACTAAATTCAAATCTTATGTTTACAGTGAAGTATTTGTTGAGTTGGGGCTTAAGCAGGTGGCGCTACTCAGTCAGGATCATTTAGTGGGAAATGGCACAGTTTTGAACCTTGTTTTCATTCATGAAAACCTGTAACATTAAGTTCAATGCAGCTTCTCAGCTGGTGAAGCTGGCAGAGCACCATTAACTAGAGCTGTGACACAAGGCAAACTGGCAAAGGGTGTGCTGATATTTGACTTTGGAAACTGGCAAAATTCCATACTAAAAAAAAAAGTGCTGAATCTTGAAATCTCCTCATACTGAAACAACTTTCTCTGTTGTAAGGGGGAAAAATCGTTTTAAAAAGATAGAGAAATTTCTCTTAATAGTGTGCATAATATTTAAGTGTATGTCAATAGAAGAATTATTTTAATCACCATGGAGTTTTCCATTCAAAATACCATTAACCCTAATTAGTTGGGTTTGTGTCCTGGAATTAATGTTATTGCTACTACCTTTCTTTTCAAAGAATATGTGTTTGTAATAGTTACATATTTTTATATGTATATGTACTATATTCATGTCTCTCCACATATCCTTTTATAAATATATGTATACTGTGATTTTAAAGAGTCAGAGTTTATATATAACCTGCCCTCATGTGTAAAAAAATAAATGAAATTTTAAATATTCACCTTGACACAACAAAGAAGTGTGAAAAGATAATTTAATAATATAATAATAAAAATATAATTTAAAGAATAGCATGTGCTTCATTGAAAAGGATTAGGTTCTTTTTTATTATTATTTTATACAAATGTAAAGAACTGCTCTTGGGGTGTGCTGTTGCTCTTCCTGCACTTGTGCATTTTTTTATAATAATAATCTCTGCATATACTTAGTAACTTATCTGAAGAAGGAGCTTAAAAATATATTTCTTCATTTGAGGCTAATACAACATGGATCAAAATAGAGACATTTAGTATATTGACCTAATATTGAAATTTTGCAGGAGTGCTTTCCAAGTCAGTAATTGCAATCTCTTTGTGATGTATATGGCACTGTATTGATTCAGAGCCCATCACTTGTGTCTAGTCTGGCATCTGAGCCTGCTGATGATAACACTGACATCTGCAGCAGGTAAAAGGCATTAGAGAATATGTTGCTTCCTTCTGGTTTCTTGCTTCTTGATCATTAGTTTAGTTATGTGTGTTTCTACACTGTCTTGGGACACAAAGGAATGTTTCATTTGCAAAGCAGTTTGTGAAAATGTGCTTATTTATTCAGTCTGTTAGACTGAAGTGATGCTAAATATAAAAGTTTTTTTGTTTAAGATGTGCTGTGGAGAATGACTCTGGAATTGTACTTAATGCTTGAAATACAGCATTATAACAGAAAAAGTAAAATAGCAAAGTGATATTCTAAGGATTTTATGTATATCTAGTTCAGCTTTTCAATTAATTATATGAGGTGAAATATGCACATTTATTACTCTCTAAAAAAGCTCTTCATCATTTTTATTGCTTCCTTAGCACAATTAAATTAATGCCATCATTCTCACATGAATTTGTGTTTTAATTGTATACAATATATAGCATTATGATAGGGTGGTCACCATTTTCTTGGCAACAGATTCTACCTACTTATAGACAGGTAAAAGATTTCTATGTACACCATATATTGTATAACAGCAATGAAATAATTTTAAAGAAATTATCTTTTTGAATTTGTGCGAGTGAATACAAGAGAAAATATGTTTGTGACTAGGATCTACAATATTGTAGTGGAGGTTCTTAAAGGAAGTTGAAGAAAAAAATATTGAAGAATTACCACAGCACCTTTAAGAAGCATGCATTGTCACTCTTGTTTTTCAGTCCATTATCAAACACCTTCTGGTCAGATTTCACTAGGTTTTCTATGATACTTGATAAGTAGCCTTTCAATGTTTTTGAAAAATTTCTCTGCACAGTTTGTAACATAATCTGACCTGTACTGGTCTGTGCAAATTCTATTGTGTTGTTCTTAATTTTCCTGAATTTCACTTACTTTAGTCAGATCATTCAAATAAATTAGTAATTTAGGAAATATTTTAGAGAATAGGATCGTACTATAGCTACAGTTCTAATTATGGGCAAAGGTCTGCCCCAATATTAAATTCTACACAAGTTACAGAAGCTTATAAATAGATTTATGCATCTGTTGAAGTGTCTGTTGAAGTATGACATAAAAGTAAGTTTTGGATATTTTTCGGCATAGTTAGATTTTCAGACTAAAGTTGTCTTGTCATGACTAAGTAATAAGGTTTATTAATAAAATTCATTCAATTTATATATTTATATTCAGTATTTTGTATCAACTTAGTTCACAACCTTATGTGGAAAGAGATACTCCATACTAAAATGTGTACAGAAAATAATCATGCTATTCACCGAGTCAAGGAAACATTACTAGCTGAGTACAGTAAATGGCACCTAGCCTTCCACACTTCCTAGAAGATCACTATACACGGTTAGGTGCAGACCTACCTCTAGATGCCTAAGGAAGAAGTAAGGTTTGAGAAGACTACATGAACTTAACAGTCTCACAATTGAAGCATAAAGAAGTATATGAAAGAGTTGGCTATGAGAAACATACAGGAAGATAGGATCTTTGAGAGGGGGAGTCAGGAATTTAGCAGGTTGGTCAAATACTAGAGCAAAAGATACCTAATCCAAAAGTGTTTTAAAAGTGTGATCTTTCATCACTGTATGTAAACATTTGCTCTTCAACAAACACCTGAATTTGCATTTTTCTTTCATTTGGCTTATGTTAAAAATTTTGACAAGATCAGAGATTCTTTCCCAAAGATCAGAGATTAGGAGTGAAACTGTCTGGAAAGTGACATGAGAGCACACCTGAATGAGAGCCTGAGAGAAGGCTTACACTTCGTGGAATACTGAAACTTTCCCTAATACGTGGAGGATTTCTGCATCTTACTGCCACCTTTTTTTTTTTTTTTTTTTTTTTTAATTGCAGCATGACTAGTCTGGGAGTTATGATCACCCTGGGCTTTGTGCTTACATAAAATCTCCATGACAGCAGAGCTCCATAGTAGTGAAGGGATTGCAGGAAAACTCCCCTTATTCTGAAATGAAAGGTACTCTTCTGCTGGACTGCAAGTCTCTTCTTCCCAAGCTCTGTTTCCTAAAAATGATGCAGATTTTTTATTTCTATAATAAAAAGCACTGGTATTTCATGCTACTGTTACTGCATGGACCAGTCATACATGTATGTAGATAAAATGTATCAAAGTATCTTTTAATTTTATACTTTTTTGAGAAATGATAAATTAAATTGCTTTATTATGAATACAGTTTTGATTAAGACTCTAAGAAGAACATAATACTTTGCATGCACAGCATTTAAGTATAGTAAAAATTTCTTTTATCCTCTCATTCACAGAATTTAAATCATGACCTTAGAACTCATTAACTGCTATAAATAAACGTGTTAACATTACATACTTTTCTTTTGAGGATGAAACTACTTTCACCTGTTTAAGGACATAGACCTAAGGTCAGTAACGACATTCCTCCTAATGTAACTTGCAATCCTCTACTATCCAGTCTCAATGACTGTTGCTTGACATTATAATAGCATTGAAGCTTTTGTGAAAATTGCCTTTATTTTAGATTTTTACTGTTCTGACTTCTCCCTGTACTTTATAAAGTTAGACACATTATCTAAAAAACCTTACTACTGCAGTTAACTTCAGATAATGTCACAACACTGTTTTCTTCACTTATATTTAATATATCAGTGTATTTAAAACAGCCTTCACTAATTATTTCTATTCAAATATTAAAAAAAACAAACAGGTAGTAGTGTACCCTAAGACTAAGAATACAGTTCCTACTCTTTACAGTTTTCCCTTTTTTCTAAGTCTTCAGAAGAGTAATATTGTTTCAGCCATGTTAGATTCCCCTATTAGCTCCCCTCATCTTAGGTGGTGGAAAAAAGCAAAATATTTTCCCGTGAACTATCAGTGTCCTTGCCATTGTTTGATATTCCTCTCCTAAATCATGTTCTTTGGAAGGACTTTTGGAGCAAATAGGTTTTCTATCCTCCCTAAGAAGTCCACTAAACCTCTTATACTGGGAAGATTTTATGAGATTTCTCTTGACTCTTGATGGTTCCTCAGCTCAACATATGCAATTGATCATCTATCACCACCATTTCACCTGTGTCTGGAATAAAGCTGAAGTAAAGATAACTGAGGAGTCAAAGCGGGAGCCAAAAAAATTTTATCTCAGACATTCTCAATAGTCTTTTGTTAACCCTCTAACCTTTACCACACTAACCCTCTCTTCCCTCTCAGTCTTTTCAACCATCTGAATCTATCCTATTTCTTCAATCATCCTTTTAAAATACCTTCCTTCTTAAAATACTAATCTTATCAACAGCTTTCCTATGAAAAGATGGATTTTCTACAGAACGCTAAACATGTGTCTTTACTGGACTGACTTTATGTAGATACGGTTTTGCAAGCCAGCTTGTCCTGCAGTCTTAGTAACAAGTATTTGGAGGTATTATTAACCCACAGTCCACTTCACAAGGCAGTGTGGCTCATTTTCATATATGTTTTTTGATAAAAGCTCTGAAAAAGTACTCCATGTCTGATCCCGTAAAGTCAATCCCCTAGATAACGCAAAAATCTTGGCCACTAAAAAAAAATTAAAGATAGGAATATATAGGATTGTGCCTTTTTCATACTGTAGAAGACAACACGCTCATGCAATAATTCATGTTATACCAAAGCATTGAAGGATTTTAAAATATATAGTATTTAAAGAAGCATCATAATTTTGACTGGAGAGAGAAATTGCTTTGCTGGAAAACTTACTTCTGGGGTAAACATATATTGTAAAATATATTTTTTAAAAATTATTGCTAGCTTTAGTATCTAACATTCCAAATAGCATATCAGTTAAATTTTATTCATGACTGACACACATATTTCTCACATTTAGTTTAGCTGGAACATTAAATCAATATCATATCCTTGTATTTTACTGTTGTTGATATTCTGTATCTACCAAGTACAAAGATAATGCTTAAGCCTTGGTAAATCAGTACTGTATACCTGCTTTAGACAACAGTGTTTCCACTACAAGAACTAAACACAAAATATGTAAACAACAGTTGTATTTACTAAATGCATAATAGTTATATGAAAATAGAGTTTTATGTTTTATTATAATGTACTCAAAGTAATCAAAAAGAATGGATAATATTTTTAAAAGATGTCATACCCCAAAAATAGCAGTATCTACTCCTTTTGAAAGTATCAATTGTTGTTTCTGTTGCAGAATTTATAAAACACTTTTAAAGCTTCTAGTTTACTGAGAGGAGAAACTCCTAATAATTAACAGCTTTAGGAAAAAAAAATATAATCTGCCTTCATTTCTCACACCCTAAGACATAAAGGTGGCAAACTGAAACTTTTTTTTAATACTTTCTGTGAAACTGATGTTGCTCTGCCATAAGGCATTTCTTTATGATAGTGTGAAATTAAAACAAGAGGAGCACGTGGACTTAACTCTGAAAATTTTAATACATTTTGGAGTTGTATTGAGTTACTAAAGCAGTGTAAGTGACCTGTTCTTTCTCCGATCATTTTAGTGTAAGGCTGAGCTTTTACCTGGCCTCCCATCGTACCCCAGCTTATTAATAGTGCTCCAGAGCACTACATCTTATTTGTGGAAGGTGTATAAAACAAAAAAAAATTATGACAAACTTGTAAACATTCCCCTCTCATGTAAAACTTAAGTGAATATTAGCAAGGGGAGTCTTCTTCACTATCAACAGGTAGAAAACTGACAAAGTATTTCCAGCTTTCTTCAGAGTTTTCCCTTTCCTCCATTTGTAATTCTAGGTCATTAAGTAACTGGTTTCTGTGGGGAAAGTACTAGCAGTGAACACCTGCCAGAAGGACAATCCCAAATTACCTTGTTAGACTCTAATCTCTACATAAAATTAATTTAGGTCTTACAGACTTAATAAATCTCTCTTTCAAACCATCTGTTTGTTGCTCCCAAACAACTAGGGGTATGCCTGCACTGCAAAAATAGAGATCCCAAACTGTTTAACCTAGAAGAGCTTTAGTGAAGAAGGTTTAGACAAAGATATTTAGGGTTTTTTTCCTCAAAACCTGGTAGAGGAATTTATTGAAAACTTTGGCTGACTGATATAAGCCCTGAAACTAGTTGAAGAACATATTCAAATAATTCTTGTTTTACCTTTCTTCTACAGTGAGGATTAGTTTGTTTTTAGATACCACCATAATTTTCTTTTGCTGGGGAAACTTTATTATCTAATAGTCATTTCAATAATGTTCTACTAATTTTAATCCCCAGTGCTTTTCCAAACCTTTACCTTTACCAATTTCAAAATCACAGTGAATGACTTATGTTGTTTCCCTAAGACTAGTATTTCAGGAATCATGTTGCTTAACCCTGCTTTTGACAAGAATAGTGTACTGATTATTTTCTATGTATGTATACATATATATACTCATATACATTATATATGAGTATGTTTACAAATATTTACATACAGATGCACATATTTTAAATATAATTACATGTACAAAAATGTATGTTAACATTGTATATGTGTTATGTACACTTTTTTTAATTCTTTTCTTTGTTAAGGGCTCCTTTATCTAAGTGATCTGACATCTTTCTTTAACTATGGAAAGCAGAAAATGCAGCCACAACACATCCTGTCATAAATCTCATTTGAGTACTCAGTTCTCCTCTGTAGAAGAGAACAATACATAACTTGGAACTGAGCATCCTTAGGAACCCCTGACGTTTTTCCCGGGAGCCAGATTGCTGTATGACCTGACAATATTCAGAACACAGACTCAGCATTCTTTCTGTAGCCAGATGGATACATTTTTAATATTAAATTTCTTTGCCATTAATAAAACATAGTTAATAATTTTGCATTCTGTCATTGCTATTCTATAAAAACCACAAGCAAATATGTTTTATTCTGAATAGCTTGTGTACTAACTGCTATACCTTCTGAGTGCCATTGGTCTTTTTGCAGCATCTTATGCTCATTTTTTCCATCTGTGATTCAAGCTGCATGTGATTCCTTGAAGGCATACCAGTTTTTATTTATTTCTTCTGACCCTACCACTTATCTGTATCCTGACTATTTTTTATTATAGTAGATTAATATGTTAAGTCAAAAACAGTGCTAATACTGAACAACTGCTCTGATGCTTATATCCGTACACCTTTACAGACACAAATAGATTCATAATGGTTTACACAGCTGAGGTTTTGTTCTACTGCTTTGAAATCAGCTAATAATTAGCAAGAACTCATGTAGGAAATAATTCATAATTGTCAGGTTGGGAATAAAGCTGAAATGGAAGATTTTTCTTGCACTACTAGTTTGAAAATACCTGCATGTACTGTTCCACTATTTTCAAAGCTTTGTTCTAATACTTCTCTAATACGGAAAGGTGGAAGTTAATTGTAGCTAAAAGATTTACTGTTATTATTACAGCAAAAGCTGGCAAATGAAAAACTGTCATTAAAAGATGTCACTTCTCTTTATAAAAAGAGTCCCTATGTAATTAGTTTTTGAATTCTGTTAAAGACTGAGAGTACAAGTCAAAACTTGCCCTGCTTGCTCTGGCCTGGTAGTTTGTGACACCAGTTTTCTATGAAGCAGAATATTTTCAAACTCAATAATGTTTTCATCTATGACTTGTGGGGACTCAGTTAAAATATCTAAATATTTTAACAGAAATTAACTGAACATCTTTAATATGTTTTTAGATATGTTTTTGGCAAGATAAATTACTGCTTTCAGTACTTTTTACTGTGAAAATAAGTAATTTCATATTGACAAAAGGCTTATTTCATATCAGAAAAAAAGGGAAACACTGCATAAAAGTTGGGGGTTTTTTCCCTTCCAAAGTAGAGGTGACTGTTAGCATAAACACTTTACCTGCTGTTTTGGTTGTTTTGTAAACCTTTAAATAATATAAATTTCAGTGCATTTGAAATGAATGTTAAGAGTAAAAAGTAAAAACTACAATAAATAAAAATATTAAATGCAATCTTAAAGCAATTTCCTTTAATCTTAGTCCACTGGGATTGGACTTTCTTGGGAAAGATGTTTTTTCCTATGTCAGATGTGTATTAAATTATGAATATGAGCAAAATTTGGATCCTTGATCAGCATGCCTATTTGACATAGAAAACATCATACTGGACTCCATGACTGGACATATTAGTTATCAGCCTGTCCCTTTTGGAAAAGAAGCTTGTTTTTACAAAGGTTATCCAGTTGGATAAAACTGGAATTAAAATCAAGTTGAAAATGCTCTAAGACTCTTCATTTGATTTTGCCCTTCATCAACTTGTGAATCTTGTTTAGAAAACAACAACAAATTGGAGAATGATGTAAATGTTGAAACAGAAACTTTTGAATAGTAAATACATTGACAGTTGCAACAAAGTAGTACACATATGAGATGGATATAAATTAATTTTTTGCCAAAGAATTTTGAATAGGGAACACTTTGAGGAATATCAAACCTTTCATAGACAGTTGATAAAGCAAAGAAACACATTCTAGACATTTGAATTGCTTTTGAGCTGATATTTTGAGCCATGAAAAATTTATGTTTGATATCCTTGTGGACAAAGTATCTTTTAAATAAGAATTTCTAGTGTTCCAAAACATAGAAGAAAATGCTTGTTTAGTATACAGAACTGTTATTACCCAGGGCTTGTCTTAAAGTAATATTTGCTAGCTTTTCTCTGGGTGCTTGTGCATCGTTCATTGTTTACATTAACCATGTTTATATTTTATTTCTGTTTCACTTGCACTTTTTGATGGGTTGAAAATTTTTATTGTTATATAAGAGTTTCATTAGGAAATATCTGCAGGCTACAGAGTGATAGTCATAAATAAGAGGAGCGCTATCATTCTGACCTTATCAGACGGCTGTGGACAATTTTTCTTCCACCATCAGTACTTGATTCTTTTTATCTGATGTCTTTTATATTAAAATTCAGCATATCTACTGAAAAAGCAAAGCTGTCTTGAAATAAGAAATGTTAAACCAAATGAAAGTTTCCTTTTATTGTATACCATGTGTTTAAGGGTTAGCAAGATAATAATTGAGATACCCTGAGCTGCCTTATGGGTACTCTTGAAGATTTTTAAGTTACTGGTATGACTTTTTTGCTCTAGTAACCAACTAAAATATATGCAGGACAAATGAGTTCTTTTCACAGAGTTGTATGGTGGTGGCTCAACAGAGTGAAATGCATAAAACACTGTACAGCTCCTTGAATGGAAGGAAAACCGTATGGGAATGACTGTTAGCTGAGGTGTACAGTTGCAAGATCATATTCTGAAATTAGTGGTTTTGTTTTAATTGAATATTTGAAATAAGCATTCAAGAGTTGTGGAGGGGTTGTGGGTTGGTTTGTTTGTTTGGTTGGTTTGGTTTGTTTTAAAGAAATTAAACCCATGTAAACCCACGTAATCCAATTTAAAGCAAAAGTAGTAGTAGGTGAGTTTCTTTATGCTCATAATTCATTATTTTTTCCATTACATTCACCACAGTCAAAATATTTCTAAGTTCTGTTTGTAATTTTTTTTTCTAATTCATATTTCTGTATGAAATTAGTGCAAACAGTACATGCTTTGGAACCACCATGGATTCTACCCATTCTGGTAACAGTCTTGATAACAGATGCCTTTGTCAAGGACATAGATATTTTGGGTGCAATTGAATAAAAAGCATGAATGAATCTAAAACACATTCTGTGTGGCATTTCCTTTATGCAATGTACCTTTTTACCCCCTTCTCCGTGGTCATTAGAAGAAATTGCCATAGTCATTGCATAAACTATTACTAGAAAGAGGAAGAAAAATCTCATGTTGCTCTTGCTGCATTTTTTGATGCATAACTTTAGCCAAAAACTAAAAAGACTTGAGTTGAACATTTGAGTCCTTTCTATGGCTGAGGAAAATGTTGTGCACATGAGAAGCTTAAAAATGGATTTTATTGTCAGTTTAATGCCTCTGATTTCAGAAAGATCATGTTAGTATAAAACACTGGTATAAAACATTTCTTCAAAAAAATATTTTTAACCTTTGATTAGTTTTGGTAACATCATAAGGATTGTTTTGGTTGGTTTGTCATGACCTATCCAAAACATCATATAAAATATACACCATCTATACATTTAAATGTCCATTGAGATAAATCAAATTAAACTAAACTTCTGAAATATATAAATGAAACTAAACAAAAGTTTTAAAATTCAGCTTCGGTATTTTGGTGACTTAGCACGTGGCTTCCTAGGACAATACTAATATTGAAGTTCTTTAGCGTTGCAAAAACTACAGTGAGCATAATCTCTCAGAATACTGTGTATTCCATTCTTCATTTTTACAGTGAATGAATCTTAATTGGATTATGTGATGCATCAATATTACTCAGTGAAATGAAATTATTTTAATATCAAAATTGACTATCTTCTTTGGGGGAATTTTATTTTCAATGTAGTCTTCATCTGTTAGTTGTCTACCGTCAACACAAAATTAAGTAGAAAATCCCAAAATGTGATTTCACAAATGTAATATTCTAATAAATTTTACTAGAGTAGAAACTGTTATGTTTATATCTATCACAGTGAGTACAACAGTGTTTTGATGAAAGATATAAAAAGAGTGTAAACTTTATGTGTTATTAAACAAACTTGGAAATGTATCAATTGGGCAGTATCAATTAAAAAAAAACAACTGGAAATATAACAAACCAGGCTAATGTAGTACAAAAAGTAATGGAATGTGACACTTACAAAATAATTTTTGTTTCTCCTATACTAAAAAAAAAGAAGTAGTTGATTTTTTTGGTACTTTTCCTTGGTTTTGGCATGCTACCTGTATGAAGCATATGGTGGTGGTTTTTTTGCACTAACTGCTTCTAAGACTTTAATTTTGAGGTATTGTGAAAATCGTGTTGCTGTTCTATAACATTCCTGTAATTAGCCTAGAAGTACTTCAGTAATCCTTCCGTTTAGTTCAGGAGAGGTCTGCTTGTAAGTTTGTTCAGTCCTCACTCTGTCGTATACAACTGATTTTCTAAATGTCTTATTAGAAAATATTTAGTTGTACAAAACTGAAACATAGTAGGAGAAATATCTTGGTTCGAGAGCTAATAGAAGATGTTTTGCAACTGGATTAATATTTCTAAAAATTGTTTACGTAAAAGAGTTTTGAAAAGGGAATTCAGGAAACAGAGACTTTGTGCTCTGTTGCTGATGTAGTGCATATTTATATAATGTGTAGGAGCAAGTACTGGTAGAACATGCGAGTGCGAATGATGTATTTCATCCAGTAGTCCACACTGGACAGTTGATCCATGTTGTATAACTACATTCAAAATAGGATTGTTGGTAAAACGCATTAAAAAATGGACAAAACAGCTCAAGACTCTCACTTGTATTCATTTTGGTATTCAAGTGGTGATGTCAGGCCAGACACACTGAAGTTCATTTTTGAGTACAGATAATTCATTTCTTAAATAACTAATACCTATATTAGTAAGGAAGAAACTGTCAACCTTTTTTTACATATTTAATCTCCAAAATATATGTAGCTGTTCTATAATTTATTTTTCTGAGTAAAATTTTTCCTTTTATTATTATTATTATTACCTCAGTATACTATCAAGGAACAGAGTTTAGCATTCTAAATTAATTAGCTTACAGGAAGACAGTGTTTCAGTTATATATACAATGGCCAGAAAACATTCCTACAGCAACACGTAATAAGTCATAAGAAATATTATATTTATGTTAGTATATCATATATTATATTAAATTGATCTGGTTATCTTAAAACTGCTAGGGCTATATCAATGATGAATGAATATATGTTACAGCAATTACTCTAGTCTTCTCTAGGATGGTATTAACTTAAAAAATGAACAACGCCCCCCCCATACCTGTCCTTTATTAGCAAACAATTTTTCAATTTAAGGCTTTGAAATAAAATATTTAGGCATTTTCTCCAGCCAGCTTTCTCAGTGCCAGAACTTTAGTCTTTATAGTTTATTTCAACACTTCCTCAGGATTTTTTCCCATATTTCATGCGCTACATTATATATTTTCCTGTTTCAACAGCTTTTTTTATGAATGGCAGATTTTAATTTAGGTTAGAATAATTCAACTGCAGTACTGAAGATTTAAGTTCAAGACTTAACATTAGGCTAACTTTACATTAATATTTCTAATAATATTTCTGTCATTCGGAAATATATCAGGTCACCACTAACTGCTGCCAGATAGGCGTAAATTTTACATATTTTATATAAAATTCATGAAAAATTAAGTTAAGGGAAGGTCATTCTACTATGTTGAACTGTAATATTACACTTGATGTGCTGTGCAAACTCCAAACAAATAATGAGATTTTTCATAATAATTAATAAAACTTTTTTAAAAAGGATTAAAACTTACGGTACTGAGATTACATGCATATTTTTCATATCTTGTATCTGTGTACTTATTTCCAGATAACACAGAAGAACTACAGAAGAAATTAGGTGCACTTAATGCATCTGTTGCTGTGTTGTTAGTTCAGTCTGACACTACACAGACAACACAGTGTGAAACATAGCTCCAGTCATACATCTTCATCTCTTACCTCACTACCTTCCCTCTATGCCTTATAAATCTTATCATCTATCTGTGCTTTGCATCGGTTACTCCCCCAATGTTTCAATACTCCAGTTAGCTTGTAACCTAGTGAAGCTGAAGAGGAACATTCCTTAGGGATTTTATGTGTCACTGAGTTTCTCTGGGCAATGGTTCCCTTTTGGTATCTTTCTATAGTCATCTGCACTAGAGCTGTAAGGGGAGGAAGCAATAGTGCAGGCAGCTGGAGAGCAACTGGCACTATGGAAACTAACTACTAGTCACATCCCTGAAATCAGAGATTATGCTTCCCAGAGATTTGCGTTTCAAAGGGTCTGTGTTTGCAAAAACTAGTTAGATTTAAGCTTTTTAGAAAACCCCATCCCTGGAGAAAAACTTCATTTTTCATTCAGTTAATAGAATTAATGTGTCTTGTCCGGTTTATTCTTTTTGAGCATTTTTTATCACTACCTGATTCCACTGATTCAACCTGATCAACACTGAGAGTATGGAAATGCAACCTTATCATCAGGAGACAAAGGACATTCATATGGTATAAGCTGTAATTCTGGATCATCTGCTTAATGCTAGACAGCCTCAGGTGCAATACTACCTATTTTTATGTACTTTTTATGATTTTTGAAGAAAAACAAAAAATTATACTCTGAAGTAGCCATAGATATTTTCCATTGTAATTGCTTTTGGGGTAGTTTTCATCAATTCTGTAAGGTAATTAATACTTATGCATAGAGTAACTTCACAGAATGGAAAACAGCAATGAGCTTATGACTACAAATGTCGTTCTTAGAATAATAGACTACTCCTGTTATCAAATATGAATGAAATATTGAGACCATCATTGTTCACATCATCTACCTGCATAGCATTTCTCAAGCCAAACCTTATGATTAGGGAACTCATGTTGCTGATTGCAGCAATGTTCTTCCATGATGCTGTGGATGAGGAAGAGTAACACTATGGGCACTCCAATGGTGGCACACATCCATCTTTCTTAAAATGTCCTTTCAGAAAGAAGCACTCAAATCAATCAAACCAATGGATGTCTGGGTTTATTGGCTGGTGCTGTTTATTCAAATAATACATTAATTTCCTAATTTTTTTTCTGTTAATGACCAATTTAAGCTGAAAAGTGAAGCTTTACTGTTGTGAAGTTGTGATGTATTAAATTTGACCTTCAACTAAGAACTCACCAGCTACTCACTTCAGCAGTTTGGGGAAGAGAATTGAGAGGGAAAAAGTGAGAAAAATGTGTGGATCAAGATAAATGCAATTTAATAAGTGAAGAGGAAAAAACGATGGGAAGAAAAAAGGTGATGCAGACCAATGCCCATTTCTGTATTCTCTGCAAAGAGATAATACTCTGTTAATCAACATGGCGTGCTCCAGGAATTGTTCTTCTGAAATAAAATGTCAGTGCCAACTTTTTTGTCACATTTTAAGGTATTTATATAAACCTTGTCTCATAAAATAATAGGCATTTAATTCCCAACTCCAGTGAACTACAAGGTGTTTGTGATGGTCTTGTTGCTTCTGGCTTATGTGCTTAGACCAATCACTTCTAAATATCTAACCGGTACTAGATACAATATAGACTCCCATGCTGCCTTTGTTCTCTCCCTTAAATATGTTGCTGCTTAGTGAATTTAGTATTTAGGGTATCAGTAAATTTCCTTCAATGTATTAGGCAACTTTTTCTTTTCAGCTCCAGGGTAAGCTGAAAGCAAATGACTTTTAATATGGAGATCATATCTACTCGCTGGGAAGCATTAAAAATCTTTCCATTTCTGAAAAAGTTACAATAGGTGACCTCAATATTTTCTCAGTTTATGAATCAGAAGGCTCTGATTTTACAGTTCTATTTCTACATAATTTTTTTTTCTTAAAAGAGATCTTGCAATCTAAAAAGGTGAATTCATAATGAATTGTTTGTGGTGCTCTGGCTATCACCCTTTTATTTTAGCATGTGATGACTGTTGTGAAATAGATATGAAATAGAGGTTAGAGCTTTTCCACTTAGTCTACTTTGCCTTCCATAGCCTTTCAATCAGTGACAGAGAGCCACAAGAAAGAGCGTGAAATCACATTGAATCAAATAAGAGAAGCATTATTAGGATGAGAATAATTAGCTTTATACACTAGCTATATCTTGAGAAACTTATTAAAACTGATTTTCACTATCACACTAAATCTTTCGAGTGAAGAATTGCACTGTGCAAGAAAATTTCTTGATAGACTAGCCCACTGTACTGCCTCTTAAACCTCCTGAATCCAGAAGATTTAAGGAGATAACTTCATGAAGTCATTCCAGTAGCTCAAAATTTTAAGGATGTTAGATTGCCTATTTAAGGTTGAGTGCATTATAAAAAATGTTTTCAAAGCTACTTTACCAGGCAATTCAAGTTTCTCTTATATTTATTTAGAATCCTACACAGTAATTTGAAGACAACCAATTTAACCAGGTGGAAGCCAGCAATTTGATAATAACTCAGCAGTCATAGCGAAGGCAAAAGTCATAGCAGCCATGGCAAAGAATTTGTCCTTGTTATCTTGCCTCAAAATATATTGTAAGAATCATTTGCTGATCTCAGCATCTGTATAAAATAGTTAAGAGAGAAATTAAAGTTTTCTGATTTTTTCCAACATAAAGAACAGTATTAAAAACAAGCATGTGATATGTGTCTAGATGCAGAACAATAATTTAGGCTGTTATAGTTTGCAATGATAGAAGTCCTTTTGCTTGAATAATCTTAAATTTTATTTTAAGGAAGAAATTTCCACTGACAAATGCTGTAAAAAACAACCCATTTAGTTTTAACCGGGTTTTATATATATTTATGTGTGTGCGCATATATACATATATTTATTTATTTTTATTTATTCTTTTTGCCTTTAAACCTAATTTTTTCACCAGTTTACACTTGAAATAAATACTTTATTCTCACTAATTTCTTGTGTTGAATATCCTGTTAGTTGATTTCTGTAATTCCTAAGTGCAGGTATATGCTCCACCTTTTAAAAGATTGATTTTCTGTTCAAACTGGTCATCTACAGCCGTTGAAACAGATGATCATTTTTGAGTCCCAATATAAGCAATTGTGAGGGAATTACTATATTTGTAATGAGGATTCTTTTATATATAGGTTTGCTTAAAATTTGAAGTCTCCAAAATAGTTCTTGCCGGTATAGTGCCAAGATGTTTATTCGGGTTATTAACTTGTTTCTGAAACATTTATGATAAACAGTATCACCTGTTGTGAATTCTCACTGAATAAAAATGAGTTTCTGCACTTAAAAAAATACCTTCTTGTGAGACAGGAAGAATTTTAAAGATCATGAAGTTCTAGTTTGGGTTCTTTAGCTTTATTTGTTAGAAGGCACCAAGCATTTTCAGTGAGCTATAATTTTATTGGGCTTGCATGGTAAGTATTTGGTAGCAGGGGAGTCTCTAGGTGTGGCTTCTGTAAGAAGCTGCCAGAAACCTCTCCGTTGTTCAATGGAGCAAATGCCAACCAGCTCTGAGAAGGACCTGCTCCCGGCTGAGGCTGAGCCCATCAGCAATATTGGTAGCACCTCTGCAACAACAGAGTGAAGAAAGGGAAAAAAGACCTGCACAATTACATCTGTAGAAAGGAGTAAAAATATGTGCAAGCAACAGTTCTGCAGACAAGAAGTTCAGTGTAGAAGGAGGAGAAGGAGGTGCTCCAAGTACTGGAGCAGAGATTTCCCTGCAGCCTGTGGTGAAGACTATGGTGAGACAGACCATTCCCCTGCAGCAGGTATCCATCTGCAGCCCATGGATAACCCCATACCAGAGCAGTGGAGGCTATGACCCCATGGGAATCTCCTGGCAGAACCTGTGGATCCATGCAGAGAGGAGTTCACGCTGGAGCAGGCTTCTGGCAGGGCTTGTGACTCCCTGGGTGACCCACACTGGAGCAGTCAGTTCCTAAAAGACTGTACCCCATGGGAGGGACCTACACTGGAGCAGTTCCTGAAGGACTGAAGCCTGTGGGAAGAAATCACATTGGAGAAGTTTGTGGAGGACTGTCTCCCATGAGTGGGACCCTATGCTGGAGCAGGAGAAGAGTGTGAGGAGTCCTCCCTCTAGGGAGGAAGGAGTATCAGAGACAACACAGGATGAACTGACAGCAACCCGCATTCCCTGTCCATTTGTGCCCCTGAGGAGGGAGAAGTTAGAGAATTCGGGAGTGAAGTTTAGCCTGGGAAGAAAGGAGGTGTGGGAGAGAAGGTGCTTTTTAACATTTGGGTTTTATTTCTTACCCTATTCTGATTTTCTTGATAAAAAATTAAACCAATTTCCCCAAGTCAAGTAAGTTTTGCCCATGACAGTGCCTGCTGAGTTGTCTCTCCCTACTCTTATCTCAGTTCATGAGACTTTCATTATATTTTCTCTCCCCTGTTCAGCTGAGGAGGGGAGTGGTAGAGTTGCTTTGGTAGGCACCTGGTATCCAGTAGGGTCAACTCACCACATAATATTATTATATTATTTTAACAATATTGTTTAAAAAAATTTTATGTAAAAGTCCTTTTTTTCTATGAGGTAAATCATTAATCTTCCTGTTTTTCAGTCTTATCTTAACTTTTCACCAAGTCTTAAGAATGTAGTTTTAATTTTTACACACTCAATTTTGTTAATAAACTAACACCAGAATTAGCATATTAGAAGACTAATGCAAAAATTCTATACCCACATCAAGATAAGATTAAAAATATTTGCTAGATTAGGAACATCCATCAGTGATTTGTTTAAGAAAAAGATAAAGCATGAACAAAAGGCTAAAGTATGTACCTTGTAAAGCAGAAATCTTATTTTAGTAACTAGATATTTAACTAACCATCATTGCTCCAATGAATACTTCATCAAGTTATTACACTTTCACCAAAGCCATTGAAATTGTGACTCCATTTCCAAGATGATCACCAGCCATGAGATTACAATTGTGCTCTATAAATTCCTCTCTGATACAATAAGGGTTACACTAAAGTTGGTAAGCTTCTACATAAAGGGACCAAAGAACATTGTTTCAAAATCTGCTGAAACTAATGCTTGAAATGTTCAAAGAGAACTGGATTCCTGTCTGCCCCTTTCACAGTAAGCACTGAAGTTGGTTTCTTTGTAATGGATTTTCCAAATAGGTGGGATTTCAACGAATTTCATATATGTTTGGTCTGTACCCTAGCCTGAACTATTAAAAATCCAAATACAAGGCAGCTGGAGTCAGTGTTTTCACTGGCGTATCAAGCCATATCTCTCTGATTGTGACTGGAATATCCTGAGTTCTTTGTCCTGCCCATGTATTTAACCTGCTGGTCTAGGGAAATTATTTCCCCAATGCTTCCAGGAACACATTTTGTTCAATCTCCGAAGAAATTGTATCAACACCGTATCTTTTTCTCTGTCTTTAGAAAGATCCAAATAGGGTCTTCTTTCACACTACTGAAACTCTATGTTACTACTGAGGTTTGGGAATGAATAACTCTAAAGTCTACAATATCCCTAACATGTCTTCAGATCATTGGTTGAATGCTTGAAAACTATGAACTGAAACAGCTTGTGGCAATGAAGCTTAACTGAAAGCAGACATGCTCCTGTAGAGAAGCCCTGGAGGCTGTTTGTTTAAGACTGGTTTTGGTGTTACCTTTTGACAAAAGTTAAGCAGCTCTCTGCTAAACGTGTTGGCTATTACAGACCACATTGTTTAGGAATTTTATTCTTCCCTTGCTGCAGAAGAGAACCACCTAGCTGCCTAGCTCGGACATGAGCATTCTGCCAGAGGCACAATAGAAAGAGTACTATTCCTACACAATCAGTGAACAGGAATTTAACCCAAAGAGATTTAATCCAGAGATTTTTCAGCATGCTAAGCAACTGTAGAGAATTTTCCAGTGATTCATATGACTGATATTTTAATTAATTTTATGGATGTTTCTAGTTTTAAATACAGCAGATGATGTTTTAACTATACATTTAGCAAGAACACCGCTCACTTTATAAAGCGCTTTAATATTAGAAAAGTGTTAAAATAGCTATCGATAATGATGAAATTTTATGCATCCCTAATGAGTTAATTAAAATGTTTCAATTTTAATAAGAATTCTGCTGCTGTCAATGGGATGAAAGTATTTGGGCAGATTTTTAGCGTCTTACCTCAGTGCCCAGTGGACATAACAACAGAAATTAAGCACAAGTAATTAATACCAACAGAAAAAAAAATAATAGTTAAAAGCGATAATTGCCATCTGTTCTTGTCAGTATTATTAATGTGCACAGAATAGCCTTTATTACAAAATAGCTTACAACTGTAGTGTTGACAAAACTTGTTTCTTTAAAAGTAGCTGGACTTGCATTAAAGAAGGTAAGGTGGGCAAACAAATTCAAAATGTTAACACAGCCTAAGAGTATTGGTGTATCAGCCAATTTATAATTAGTTGCAGTCTGAAAGGAATACAGATCTCAGAGGAATAAAACTACAATAATTCTTGTGGATAAGATTGTGAACCATTCATGCGTTATGCTTTGATACCCTTTAACTCTTAGAATTAATCTGGCAATGTAAATTTGATTTCTTATTTTCTGAGGAAGATTTACGCCTTGTTTCAGTTTCCATAGCTACTAGTGTTCACTTAATGTATTTGCTATGCAAAAATAAGCCTTTTTTCAGTTTTGTAAGTTTAGTATACTCTATATGGCAGGACTTTTGAATAACTTTCTAGGCCTAGAAGGAACAAGTTAATGCTGTTTACTAAAATGATACTTTACAACTAGTTATTATCAGATATATAGTTATTATCGTAGTTTCGTGAGGCTCATTTGTGTTCTCATGTTATCACAAGATCCTACATTCTCCTGAATCGCTTTCAGGAGATATAGGTAAAAAAAATTGTTAGGTAAAAAAACCCTGGGATTTTACTCATTATTCTCCATAATACAGAGGGAGGATGTTCTGTGATCTGAGGCAGAACTCACAGCAGAGCAAACCAGTTGCGGTTGGCCAATGCTTGTAGCTCACAGAACATCTCTTGCCTCACCTTAGCAAACCAAAGGCTGTTCTGTGGATCACTGAAAAACAAGAGCTGGATTTTTTTTATTAGCACAGGATTCAACTTAGAGTTACTCCTAGTTTGTGGAGAAATTAAATATACGTCCCTATTGAGGGTGGTATTTAAGCAAACGTATAGCTTTAGGTAAATGTTTAAACTCAAGATTTTCCCATGCTGAAAAATGTTTGAAATACTTTCTGAACTGAGGCAATAGAAATTTGTCTCTTGAGACAGTGAGCTCTGCAACTTATCAAATTCAGAGAGAAGTTCAGGAGCTATAGACAATGAAATTTAGAGCCTTGATGCTAGCTCTGAACAAATAACAATATCGGCCTTTTTGCTAGCTTTGAACAATAATAATTTCTGTTTTAAATGTAAAGGAGTTTGATTTGTGGTTTTAATGTGTGTTACTTTACTTAATTCTGTATGCCCATTTTGTTATCCTGGTAATACATTACTGTAATTAATAAATAATAAAAATAATAAAAATAATAATAAATAATAATAAATTTGTTCAGTTGAATTTTATTTTAATGCCAACTCAAAAGAAATGCATTTAAACAATAAGATCTGTAAGAGATGACCAAGTGTGTCTTGAAATGAACTGATGTGCTTTGGTTTTCTCACAGTATATTTAAGCTTTTGTTCTTCAAATTGTTCATCATTGGAGATTACCATCCATGTGTATACATGGATAATATATGACACTTTTTTTCCTATAGTGATTTTCACACGACTGTTCAATTACTGTTTCTAAGGTGTAATTTGAGAAACATTAAGAAAATTGTGAGATGTTAGGTTTAATTAATCTGAAAAGAATTTCAGATTAAAAAATATTCAATTTAATACACAGAGGCTAATGATCACAGAAGCCAAATACTTCTAGAAGTATTTTATCTTTATATGTTTATTTCAGCCAAAGAGATAAAATGGCAATTTTAAGGAAGAAATAGTGACATTTCTGAGTTCAACATTCAAAATCAGTGGATATAAATATTTTGCTGATGCTAACAAAGAATTCCTTTTTTATTTGTCAGCTTGAAAGGCAACAGTAATCACTCACAGCAGTTTATAATTCTTAAAACTCTGGTCTTACCAAGAACTTACCTACAATAAAAGATCAGTTTATTCAACTGTTCTGTGCTTTGGATATCTCCTTGCACTGGAGAAAGAGGCTTTTCTTTGTTTGCATTACTGAAGTAGCAGCTTGGGTTGGTTGATGTGTCTTTGTTGTATCTCTCTTGTAATTCCTGTCTCACACAGTTTTTTGAAAGCATACAGTGCCTATCAGTTCTATTTATGATCTGTTTTTATTATTACTCAGTTGCCAGACATGGGTTTTCATGGATTTTGTCTGACAGGATTGGCTTCCAAATGGCTTCCAGATTGGCTTCTGAAGCACTTAAGGTGCTTTCTCTGAAGCCCTTCAAGACTGTTCCATTTTGGTATAGCTAAATTCACAGTAAAGTTTAATTTTTGTGGGAAATTTAACATCTTCATATAAAATGTGTGCATAAGAGTCAGGAAACAGCTGCTGTCAAAGATGTTTCTAGCACTCTTGTATTTGAATAGAGTTATTCAATTACATATCAAGTTCTAAATGATGCCTCCTCATCACAATTAACTGCTGGGAAACAAAGTACCAAGATGCAAATAATAATGCACTCATACACCTCAATACTCTTTAATATTTCATCTAACATAAGTGAATGAATTTATATTATTTTCAAGTATACAAGAGCCAAATGCAAACACTTGCTATGTCACTCTCAGGAGATTTGCTTACACTTTTTTTTTTGTCAGTACATTACTCAGGTAAATCATGGTTCTTATGTTATAAGAGTCTGGAATAAAAGAGCTTTATTTTTCAGGAATCATAAGATCATGTGTGATCTTCGACATCAATTAGAACGTAGAAGCATAATAAGAACATAATCCTGGTTTATGAACAGATACCAAGTGATGACAGAAGATGCTATCTTTTGTTTTTGTTAAGGACCTTCAACTCCTATTAAGTATAAAATCCCAAAAGCAATGTGGTAGTCTGCCTATAAAAGCTGACCATCCAGTCTTCATTAGTAAATGGTCATATACACTTAAAAAATTAATAAGAAAATAATAATTAAAAAAAACCAAAAAAACAACAAACAAACAAACAAACAAACAAACAAAAAAAACAAAACAAAACCAAAACCAAGAAGGGTGAGACAAAGAACAAATGCATTACTTTAACAGATCACAAAATAAATGCTAAGGGAACATTTCTGATTGTTACACATGGAGTAGATGTCAGTCTAGACTCACCTGTCTAACTGACCCTAATTATAATAGTATGTACATAGGTTGTCCTCTCCAGCATAGGATAACGATTAACCACACAATTATGTACTATAGCAGTACTATGATGCTATATTATTTTCTTAAAACATATGGCACTTCTAAGTAGCTAGACTTTTACAAGATCATAAATCCATGTACTATAACCAGCACAACTATGAAGTTATGTGAGTTTAAAGTATACACTGTCTTCCCAATATTCCAAATGTATGTTAAGGGAAATGCCCAGACTTGCGACTTGGGATTCCATTAAAAAGTTCTTTCCCTAGGAGCTTTGTACACATAGGTTTTACATTTAATGTTTTTTCTTTAAAGCACTTCTCTGCTTTTGTCTTGAAGACCAGGAGTATCACTAGACGATCTTGTGAGAGCATCTTGGTTTTGATGGTCTTACAAGGTTGTCTAATTTTTTCTTTAAAGAATTATGTCTGTGGATGAAGTTTTTATCACTGGGCCAAATTCAAAATAAAGAGAGAATTCTTCAGTGCTTAGCTTCTTAAAGAGTTACAAATGCTAGACTAGATTCACAAAATTTATTATACCATTTGTTATCAGACCATACTGTTTGTTTCTTATACTTAGCATAAGTACAAAAAGGAATGAACCAACTTGCTTTTCTAATCTTAGCAGTCCCTAGTTTTCTCCAGGAAGCTGTCTGGTTGCTGGATGCCACTGGTAAAAGTGAAGGAAAAATGGCCAAAATTTTTCTGTTTCCTAGAACATAAAAAATAATTGTGAATTTCTATTTGGTCTCTTTTCTCCTGATACGCTGAACTGATCAATGGGGAAAACAGCCAGGAAGAGTCATCTCTGAAGACCACAACAATTTTGTGTGTTGTCAACTTACACAGATGTTCATTTTACATCAATTTTCTGTGTTATTCAGGCAGCTTTCAAATTAATGTAGTCAAAAACATTAATGACCTTTAAAAAGCAAAACAAGTATTAGCAATGGAATATTAAATAGAGAAACCTTCTGTATTTGATATCAAGTTGTCTATCAAACTACAAGTATTTCTAAAATGGTGGGCACTGAGAGATATTAAATTCATTACCCAAATATTGAAAAACTATATGTGTGACGATATAAATTTCCTTCTCTTAATTTCTCTTAATTTCTCCCTACATGTAAATTCATATCCCCCAATTCTTAGCTGTATGCCCTGATACAAACATCTCTTGATCATAATTTCTTATGTGTAGTGTACGAAAATAGTTTGCAGGTGCTGGACTTAAAATTGCCACTTCAGCTACCATTCAAATGGACACAGGAATGCAATTTCATCAACACTATAAACCCTTATGCTTCCATTGTGTTTATGCAGCTGTCTCGAGGACCATATGTACATGTAATTATGTAGCTGTATTACACATAATTTTTCTTCCTATTTTAATTGTTTATTTCTTTGAGTGTGGCCATTTCTGTTGCAGTCAATTTTTTTTTTCTATACAATTCTCTATACAAACTAAGATCAAATACTATGACTTTCAGAGGGAGACATGGATGGAGGCAAGATATGATACTGAGTCAAGATTAGAATATCAGTTACAGAAAAAAATAGTAAAATGTAATGACCCATATGCTTAGGTTTTTTAACTAATATTTTCTTCATTGTCCTACATTTCTATCATACGAGTAGCAATTTCAAAGGTTTCAGAAGGATATAAGTAACATAATTACAACACTATTTTTATAGTGTAGTGCATGAGTCAAATTACAATGACAGTGAGCATCATCATACTTGACTTCCTGTGAGATTCATTCATCATCTCTAACATGTATTATCTAATTGCTTCAGTGTTTATGCATTTTGACTAGGTTATATTTATTATATCAGTAATGTGTAGATAGATGTTTTCCTGTAAGTCTGATCCTCAACATTTCTATACTACTTTACTGTGTACTATATTACTTTACTTATTATTCTTGTGTTGCAAGAATAAAAAACCCAAACCAAACTAAGCCAAAACCCACCTGTATTGGGTTGACCCTCACTGGATGCCAGGTATCCACTAAAGCTGCTCCCTCACTCCCCTCTGCAACTGGATAGAGGAGAGGAAAAAGAAACAGCGAAGGATTCATGAGTTGAGATAGAGCTGGGAGAGGTCACTTACTGATCACCATCATGGGCAGAACAGACTCACAGTGGGTATTGTACTTAAATTTATTACTAGCAGGATCAGAGCAAAAGAGTGAGAAATAAAATAATCTTAAAAACACCTTCCCCGCACCCCTCCTTCTTTCCAAGTTCCACCTCCTCCCCCACCCCAGCAGTGCAGGGAGGCAGGGAATGGGGGTTATGGTCAGTTGTTGTTTCTGCCACTGCTCAGGAAGAGGAGTCCTTCACCTGCTCCCGTGGAGTCCCTCCCATGAGAAATGGTCCTCCAGTGTGAGTCCATCCCACAGGAAGCAGTTCTTCACAAAACTGCTGTCCCATGGCTCACTTCTCCATGGGGTACAGTCCTTCCTGAATGAGCTGTACCAAGGTGGGTCCCCCACTGGGCCGTAAGTCCTACCTGGGAAAAACTTGCTCCAGCATGGCCTCCTCCCTCCACAGGCTGCAGGTGTCCAGCAGGACGCTGCTCCATCTTGAGCCTCCCACGGGGTCACAGCCTCTTTCAGATATCCACCTGCTCCAAGTTGGGCTCCTCCATGGGCTGCAGGTGGGTCACTGCACCTTGATAGTCCTCCATGGGCTGCAGGGGCACAGCTGCTCCAACATGGTCTGCACCACGGGCTGCAGAGGCCTCAACTCCAGTGCCTGGAGCACCTCCTGCCCCTCCTTTTGCACTGACCTTGGTGTCTACTCCTCCCTTCCCTGGCTGGAATTTTCCTCTGCACAAAAACTTTCTGTTCTTAAATGTGTTACCACAGAGGCATTACTATCACCCCCAATTGGCTCGGCCTTGGCCAGCAGCTGGAAGCACATCCTGGAGCCGGCTGGCATTGGCTCCACCAGACAGGGGAAGCTTCTGGCAGCTTCTAACAGAAGCCACCACTATAGCTTCCTCCACTACCGAAACCTAGCCACAGAAACCTACTACACAACCAAACAAAAAATCAAAACCAAACACAACCCCCCACCCATAATTATGTGCAGAAGGGTTATTTTTCATTGTGAAATGTTTCATTTTTCCTTACTGGAAATTTTTCGTAATGTTGGGGGACACAGGGAGTCAGGGCAGGGGCAAGGTGGGTGCCTTTTTTGTGTTTGCTTTGAGAGTGCAAAAAGAAAGGAATTGAATATTAGTTGTACCACTGCAAAGGCTATGATCATGTTTTGTTCTGAAATAATAGCTTCCCCACCCCCACCTGCCCCTCTCTAGAGCTGCAGTATACAGGAGTTTCTTCCTAGTTTCTTAGTTTTTCAATAATCTAGACAGGTTCAGAAAGGTTCCCTTAAGTTTGTATAATATTTACAAGTGCGCTTCTTGTGCTTCTCTAAGGGAAAACGGGGAATGCTTTGTATGTTATATTTATCATTCTTAAATTTTGTTTTCCATTTAATATGTAAACCATTTTCCAAGGGGAATTATCATTTAATTCTGTTGCTTTCCACTTGCTACTTCATTTCAGTCGTAAGTCATCAGTGCGTTTGGCAATTCTACAGCTAGTTTCTCTGTCTGGGTAATTTATGTAGATTAGAAGCAATGAAGATCTAAGAACTGACTCCCCTGTGGCCCTTTTCAACACTTTACTTTCTAATCACTTTACTTTAATCAGTTCTTTATCTGTTCCCATGTTTAACCTGAATCTTTCCTGCTTTTAGTTTAAGATGAAGACTATCATTTGAGACACTATCAAAGGCTTTATGTAAATCCAAATTATGGTGCTTGTACTCCTATTATCAATTTTATTTCTAATCTTCTCAAAAAAATAAAGGTGACTGGTTGTCAAGATCTAAATTTCTTTAAAATTTTTATGAAGGTAAACTGTATTTGTTTTAAACTATTGACAATTATTTAATTCTCATCATCTTTAAATGTGTTACAGGTCATAATAATATGTCCTATTACTATTAATTTTATTTTTAAAACATATTATAGAAGTAATCATGTTTAAAATAATGTCACATACGTTTTTCATTTATAACAGAAAATTGAAGACAGAAAAATTAAAAAATTTATGCAAAAGCAGACAAAAGCTTTAAATAAGAGCTAAAATTACATATATATTTTTTCAAACTTTTCAGTCTAGTGGTTAGCATGGGCTATATCAGAAAAGGATTTTCTGTTGGCAGCTGCTGAAACAGGTTGATACTGATTAGTTATGAGTCACTTAGATTTTCCTACTTAATTTCACGATAAGTAAAAAAGAACTAGTATTAATATTGATCAAAATTATAAAGGATTATTTGAGAAGCTAAAAATTTAATATAATGATTCTGGTTTTATTACTTTGATTACTAATAAAATTAAATACAAGAATAGATATGTGTTAGGGATTCAGGGTTGGTGGGTAAGTCAGGATATGTTGCCACTTTCCTAAATGATTCAAAGTTAAAGAGAATTTAAAATGCAATAAAATAAATACAAATTGATTCAGTACCTGAAGGGAGCCTATAAGAAAGAGAAGGACTTTTACAGGAGCATGTAGTGACAGGACTAGGAGGAATAGATTCAAAGAGAAAGAGAGTACATTTAGATTGGATATTTCCTGTGAGGGTGCTTAAGGCACTGGAACAGATTGCCCAGAGAAATTGTAGATGCCCCATCCTTGGAGGTGTTCAAGGCTAGGTTGGATGGAGCTCTGAGCAACCCGGTCTAGGGAAAGGTGTCCCTGCCCAAGGCTGGGGAATTGGAACTAGATGATTTTTATGGTCCTTTAGTGTTTTATTTGTCTGTCCCCATCCCAGGAAAGCCAAGACCCTTGTGCCCAACCAGTTTGTCAGTGTTCCGTTATGGGGACCACTCACTGAACAGTCCTGCTGGATCAGAGGGTAGTTCAACTGACTTGTTCTAAGAAACATGTCAACAGCATAAGGGAGACCCCTCAGCAGATCTTTCCACTTTATTCAAGAGTTTTATCCACTGCCAGCGGCTGCCAGTGCCCGTGAAAGACACACTGACAGTTTACAGAATAGCACTCTTCATTAATAAAATATTGTGACAGATTAAGATTTGAGGATTGCTAGTGATAGTATCTGACTGAAAAAACATATTCAAAGCAATACACAGACAAGCTCTAGTACCCAATAAAAGTATTCAGTGTGCATAGAGCACAGTTCTTACCCAAAGATGTACCCATGGGAGAGAAGACAGGTTCAGCCCATCCACTGATACCAGAAGTTATGATGGAGTCTTCTGTCACTTTTCCCCCATTATTGACTTACTTTTATACTATTTCTTTATGTTTAGGTGGAGCTTGAGTGACTTTAGTCATGGATACCTTTGGTACTGATTGGTGTAAAATTCCCTTGCTTAGCTTTTAAAGATACAGTCAAAAAAATATAGGGTGCATGCCCGGTGGGAGGTGGTTGTACTATGGAGGCTGGTAACTTGGGGATAGAGGTGTGCATTAATAATGTTACAGTTAGTATTTAATGAACTAAATTCATCTGAGGAGGGCTATTTCACCATAGTTGTTGGCTCAGCAACATCTCCTATCTCCCGTGATTGACAGGTGCTAGCAGTTTATCAGCTGCAAAGTACCATTGAGTTCCCCTCCCTGAAAGGATTTTTACAAAGTCTGGCCATGGTATCTCCACTCCATCATCCATTCCATCCACCGTAGCAGGTGCTTACTGTTGTATGGGAAATCATCATGGAGCTGCCAACCATGCTCTATCCAGGGATTAACAGCTATGATTTCTGTACCATTAAAGCTTCTGTTAGGATGTGAATATAACTTCTCAGTTTCCTCTAATTTTACCCCTAGCCATCTTTCCACAAACTACCATTAAACAAAACAGATTATCTTTCACCTATAGGGATGCCTGAGTTCCTGGATGTTTAGTGAGGTATGATAGAAAGTCTTCATTCTGAAATACATTAGAATACTTCACATTTCACAGTATTAAGAGTATTATTTGGGATATTATTTCCTGTTTTCCCATTGAAGACAAAAGGAAAGTTTCAGTTAGCATTTCAGTACTTTTAAAGTGATGAAAATAAATGAAAACCAACAGATGCACTGAAGTGAGACAGTAAATTTTATGTGCTCTTATCAGAGAGCTGCATTTATGAGACTACCACTCTACTGGGATATGCCTCCAAATGCCACAACCTAACAGGAAATAAGGCAAGATTTCTAAGAAGTAGAATATGTATTCTGTGATGATTGAAGTAATGAAAAGAATGGGAAGTAAGTTGATTTTCATCCTAGAGCTGTGGAAACAGATTTGTTTCTTTGTTTCCCAAGTCTGTAAGTTAAGGTAACTTATTTGATTCAGAAAATTCAATGAACTTTTGAAAATAGATCAGTAAATAGGAAATATGAACTATTAGTAATTTTTTTTAAGTCTTTGTGTGTTCCATACAACACTACCATATGCCAAGTTGTGTACAGTATTTATTTTTATGTATTTAGTGTCATAACACCTCTGAGACAGAAATCTGTTTTGCAAGACATTGTTCAATTGGAGAAATAAAAAGTGATCCTGACCCATTGAAACTTAAACTGGAAGTGCTAAACAAGAAAGGAACAAGATACAAGAAAATGGTGGACTACAAAATTCTCTGTAGGCATAGTTACTTGGATTCCAGATATTGTTGAAAATTCTGTAGCTACCACACAGAACAAGTATGCTTAGACTAATAAAGGTGTTTTGCCCATAAATGCAGAAATAAGTGGGAGGTCAGCATTTAGGAGCTACCCGAATCACATTGAGCATAATTTCTTTTAACCTTTTGGCAATTCTAAGAGCATATCGCGTTTCATGAACCCTGCAATTTCCTTGGTGAGGATCATAGAAATACACAGACGGGAACATAATTAAGATTAATCTATATATATTAAACTAACTAATGAATGGGGTTTACTTCGGATGTGCCTTCTGAGATATCTCTAATAATACCTTATCTTTGAACAGGTAAATATTCCATTACAACAGATTGGCAAAAGGAACTGCAAAAGACTTCAAAGGTAAGGACCTCCTTAAAAATAATACTTCAGATGATCATTCCTTCTGGTTTATGATTTAGAAGAGAAAATGGAGAATGTTAATTCTTTCTGACTATCTGGCTGATAACAGAGAATTACAGATGACATTAATTGACAGACTTTGACTTCCTATTTGTGAAGCTGTATATGTATAAAAGACAAATTTTCACTTTACTTTTGTTTGAAATGATAAGCTTAATTAATTTGATAACTGCAGAAAAAAAAGATTCATGTATGAAAATAAAATATTAAAAGCTTATAGCATTTTTACTGTATTTTTCTTTGCGCAAAATTAAAAGAATACGTCTCCTGTAGCAATAGTTGACTTTTAAACTGTTCTGTCCACCCTTATAGAAAATATTCTTGTCTCTCAAGGACACAGGTAACAGGAGACAAGGTTTCACTAAAATTGTTATTTTTAAGTCATCAAGTTAGAGATGATGACAAGGACATTGTGGTCTGCCTTAAACTTGGATTTAGTAACCAGAAAAAAAACAAGAGCAGTCATTTATTGTTCCAGTCGTCGTATCTGTGCCTACTTTACTTTAAAACACTGGGTACTTTGAGAGTCTGTCACATCATATATGCATATGCTTTAATGCATATACTGACAGGGATAGGAGACCCTGTATCAATTAATATTTAGCCATACTTTTCTACATTGCCTTAAAAAAACAAAGTCCCATAATTAGTTTGGCCTCCCAAAACATAGCTTATGAATTACTGATATTAATGGAGAAGAGGGAGAAATTCTGAGAAAAATTCCACAAGCTTTTGGGGATTGTGCCCGATGTCATCTGAGTACTGGACTCTTATGGGACAAAAACAAGTAGATGGAGTATCTAAGCTGAGAGGAAAAGTCAGAGGCTCATCTCAGAAGATGCTGTGTTCCCAGAAAGAAGTCTTAGGAATGCCTGAAATATTCAGCCGTTCGCTATTCTGGCTTTGGTATTCTTATTAATTTTTTATTGGTTTCTTTAGACTTTCTTTGAAAAAATCATTTAGAAATTATTTTTTTCTTCTTAATTGAAATCCCAGAGCCTTGTGAGACATGAGAAGCCATTCTCATTATGCCTCAGTGGGCTACCCAACCCCTCTTTGTATTCTTCCAATACACCTGCAATGCTTAGATTCATCAAAAACCTCCAAATTTTCAGTAGTCTATTATACTTTGGAAATAATGAAGGAAATAATATTGTAAAATGGCAGATTTTTTTGTGCATGAATATGTGTTGCCAAGTTTGTTCCATTTTTCACTTTTTCTTTTCAGGTTTTGTCTTTATATAGAAATATAATTGGTGTCATTTGTTACTTTCCCAAGTGCCTCAGATAGACTTGATCATACCATGATTTAAATAGTATTTCCTAAGTGAAAATATTTCAATAAAAGTAGGAAAAAAACCCTTAGCGATGAAAAATATGGAACAGTAAAAAAAAAAAAAAAGAGAAAGCATAGTTAAAAAAAAAAAAAAAAAGGACAAAGGAGGGAAAAGAGAGGGTTCCATAGTCCAAGGTCCTATCTGAGTGCTGCTGCAGGTGCCCAGGAGACTCATCACTGAAGGACATAAAGTATGAGGATGAGAAAATACAAATACATGTCACATTTCTGACAGGTACATCTAACTATGAAAAAAAAAAGCCCTATTCAGCATAGGAGGTTAAGGGAAGAATAAAACTAATGACATTACAATTCTCTTGAGAAGTCTTGTTTTGTTTATTAAATAAGCCACTCTAGTAAGATAAGTAAGAAAAACTGCTTAGTCTGGCAGTGTTAATTGATGCTGTCCTGGGAGTTTATTGTTATGTATTACTCTTTTTGTCCTTTCATGTAAAGATGTCAGCACATTGTATCTGACAGGATGTACTGTATATTATAAATTATTCTAATTGGGATAGAAAAATGGCCATCAATTCTCACTACTCTGTATATCTGTCATGACTTTAATTTGTACATAACATTAATTCCCAAGTATGGGGTTTATTTTAGGGTATACTTTTAGTGAATACTTTTTCTGTGAGTTTCCATTCTTTCAGATGAAAAGGAGTTTATTCCATCAAGTTTTGACACATATAGGTATATTTCCCCACACAAGTACAATGAACACATGTACACAACACGTACATGATAGGAAATGAGGACAAGAGATAAAAGGAATAGAGTCTTTTAAGGCTGACATGAGATGCTTAAAAGAGAGTTAAACACTATCCTGTGCTCAATCTGCTTTCTTGAGCACTACTAGTATTGAGAGCAGTGTTACAAACTAAAGACAGGGACAGAAAAGGGCAAGTATTACTTCATTCTCTTTTATATCATCTAATAAATGCGTGGAATGCAAGAATGGACAGACTATATCTTGTAAAGGTGGTTATAGCAATGTGGTTTTTTCCCCTAACTTCTAAAATTCTGGAGCATGTGAAGTTTTAGGGATATTTTAAAGCAAAATGAATAAATTTCATTGCAGTGAATTATTTCAGGGATGCTATTTTAATACTGAGAGCAATTATTTCCAAAGAAGATAACTCTCTATATTTCTGAATTCCATTACTATAGTGAGGCAGCTTGTAGCTATTTCAGTACATAAAACAGTTTTGAAGAGGTTTTTTCACCTTTCAAAAAACCCAAAAAAATCTAGTGGAGATTTTTGTTCTGAATTTCAGTAAAAAAATAAAAAATAAAAATAAGTATTATTTGCTGTAGCACAATTGAGCAATCAAATGTGTTCTGTTTTAGGTAAATCCTCTCTGTATTGAACATTTTGAATATTGCTCTTCCTAGTAAACTGTGACAGAAGTACCTTGAGGGCAGGTATGCTAAATATTTATTTATGACATGGCTTATGCCTAAATTTTTTTCTCCTTAAAGGCACATATTTTAAGTACTAGAGCATTTCAGTTACTTTTTATTTACTGCCTATGCATTAGGAAGAATTATGAATTCAAGCATGTATCATCCATTTTGTTTAAAACCTCATTTACCAAGCAGGTATGTTTCTAATAGGAGAAAAAGATGAAAAAGATAAAAACGATACGGTTCCCACCACTACCATTTCCAGCTATGTGACTAATTCTCTTTCTTTAAGACCGAAATAGCTGTAATAATGAAAAAGAGGTAGAGTCCAGAGAATCTCTTGACAGACATACATAGTGATTTTCAAATGACTGAAGTGATTTGGGAACCTAGTTTCAAGAAAAATCAATGTGACTTAGGAGATGATGTCATCTAGCAGACAAAATGACTTTGGGCAAGATACATGAACACACTTAGGCATTGCAAGACCTGATATTCAGAACCAGCTGTAGGCACCTACATTCCTTTTATAGTGCACAAAAAGGGTTAAGCGCCTCTGAATTCGATCCACAGTCAAGAATGGATGGAGCAGAGGTTTACCTATAGTTAGTCATCAGGAAATCCTAGAGTATAGTGAAAATGATAGTGAAGTGTCAGGATTTCTAATCCTTTAATGGTTTAGGATTAATGCTGCTTAGTGCTTCAGATTACTAAACCTTGTTCTTGTTTCTTTCTTTGGTATATAGAACTGAAGTTACCTTTTTAAAAATGTAATAGGTGATTTTTCCCTGAAGAGCACAATTAATATGCATTCTACTTACTGTACTCCAGAATCCGATAACTAACTGTATCCAGACCCTGACAAGTTTTATTAGTATTTCTCATGTTTTTAAAATATTACAAGAAACAATCCTTTTTTATATATTCCTTTGTAAGCAGAATATGATATATTACCAATAATGTTAGCAGAATCAAGTGTCCATGCAAATGTAAATTCTTACCTTCCATCTAGTGAGAGCCATACTCATGAGGAGAGAGTTATACCGGGCATCAATAATTTCTTCCTGTCCTGTTGAATTGAAATTCCAGGCACAGTAAACCAAAGAGAAAGAACTGTTGTAGGTTTAGCAGTTAAATTTGGAGAACAGAGTTAGAGTACAGGTCTATAGCCGTGAGTGTGGATTCAATATGCGTTTTAAGTGAAATATTTACTAAATTACATAAACTGTCACTGAACAAATGAGTGATACAGGACTTCCCTTGACCTGTCTTTGGACACTCAATCCTTTTTAAAAAATCTAGATTTACAAAAAATCAGTTATTTTCTATTTGTGCACTTAAATTGTTTTATCCTGAGTCATTCAGAGAGAAGAAATATTCAGATTTTATTTGCTTTTGTTTTATGAACTTGCACAGTCTAGCATTATACAGGCACTGAGAACTGTATAAAAATTTGTAAATGTTTTCTCATTCTTCATCTATGAAATAAGGCTTCTTAATATGAAAATTACTTCTTCTTTGAAATTTTATAAAATAAGAATAAATCCCAAATCTTTTGCTGTTTTTTCTGTTTGAGGAACTTTGGATTTTTTTTTTTTAATTATAAACAGCTGCTTCTGGCAGCTTAGTCTCATCATCTGGATTTACATAAATCCTCAGCTAAGGAACAGGAATTGACTACAGAAATTCTCCTGCTAACCTCACTTGTCCAATAGAAAGAAATGACAGGAATCTCTTCTGCCTTTTCATGTTGTCATTTGGCATGCTAGTTGAGAGATTAAAATTTAAATTTCTACAATGCATTCTGAAAAAACAGTCTCTGTCAGTAAGCAACAGCACATTACTGATCTTCTCTACTTGGGGTTTTGCTTGTTTAATCCCTCTCTCCCTGTCTCTGTCTCTAATTATTACCACCATCCCTCCTATCTTTGCGATTCAGGATGTGTGCTTTTTCGCATAGTCATGTCTGAGTCTTGTCATGTGCCTGCATTCCAGCAAGTGTTGTGGAGCAGACTGGTTTGGAAGCTGCTGCATATTTCAGAAAAAAAAGTGCATAAATCTCCTGGCCTTTTTGTCCTTTCTATACTGAAAAGTATTGTCAAGTTCTGGAACAAGCTGCTTAGGGAAGTGATTGAGTCACCATCCCTGAAGGTATGAAAGACATGTAGACATGACACTTTGGGACATGGTTTAATGGTCAGCTTGGCAATGTTAGGTTTGTTTGATGATCTGGTCTTTTCCAACCTAAATGATTCCATGATTCCTATTGAGTCCCATTGAAGCAGGAAACACAGCAGGAGAAAAAAAACTCTAGCCTCTCCAGAGGAATTGTACCCCAGCTGCTCTCCTTTGTAACCCCTTTCCATATCTTCTTTCCTCCCCAACTCAAGGTACAAGATTTCAATTTTATTTTTTCTTACAGAATCCCCTCCTTGGCTGTTCTTTATCTTTTACAGTGAGTGTTTCTCTTTGAAATGCTCTGCTGTCCTCAGTTACTGATGCATTTTGGAGCTTTGTGTTGTTTCACAGTTCAACCTTCTAGTACACCATTTTTAAGATGCCATATAGTAATTGCTAGCACATAAGACTTGAGAAAATGACTGTAATATGTTTCAAATTGTTATACAATTTGTGGACTGTAGCTGTCAGTAACCTAAGAATATACTCAATAATATACAGAAATAAATGACAAGCTATGCTTATTTTATGGCGCATAATTTAACAGTTTGACTGTGGACTCATTTAAAGGTATTACATTATTCTACCTGGAAAAGGAAAAGTACTCATATCAATATTGCCAAGTTCTGCAATCCAGTCAAAGTGATTTAAGGAGATAGAATAATATGCTCAACTGACAATGTTTGCTTCTGTCACTCTCAAAATGGAGATAATAATTGTTAATGACAAAGCAGCACTGTATGTAACTAGACAGTGATTAATAGCAATTGTAACTTACTTACCTGCATTTCAAAACCTATATATATATTCCAGTTTATTTCTTCAACTTCTTTTGCAGAAGTGCATTCTTGCTTGCAGCCCCAGTTAGGAATTGGTAAACTAGCCAAGAGGGGGTTAATATGCATGCCTGAGCTATTCTGTTTCATAGGGTTTTGATATTTGATTCCTATGCTATCTTATTCATTCCATCGTTTATTTCAATTGAGCAAAACAAATTGAAGCTGAAAACGAGTTTGGTTTTCCCTCTCTTCTTGTTAGTATCTGGAAGTCCTATTTTCAGACTCATCATCTATTTCAGAAACTGTGCATCTCTAGTTCACTCCTGGTTGTAAGAACAACTCGGAACTCTATGTAAACTGTCAAGAGTGTCTGTCAGGAAGAAATGGAGCCATAATGCATATCTAAACAGGAAATAAAAAGTAAAGCAAAGCAAAACTAAAGTCTTTCCACCTGAAGGTACTTGCTTATTTCAGACATAGGGAGAGATTTAAATCCTCAAAATATTGCTTAAATATGAGGCTTAGTCTAGCAATATCCTCTTGCCACCCCCCCCATCCCACAATTCTAATTCTGTAACTCACAAATGCAAAATGGTACTCGCAATCATTCTAGTTTCTGAAGTAGTCTTTCATAGCTCCTGGTATGCCAGACACATTGTTTTTAACCAATATTGCAGTTTGAGATTTGGTCATCAAAGTGTCTCTAAAATTTCACATTTCATTATAATTTACTTCTGCTAAGAACTGCTTTCTGTTGATGCATTGCATGGTGTTTCCTTCTAGTAATAGGAAATGCTATGTTGTACATAGCATCATAGTTGTTGCAATCATGGTATTTTAATGAGCTTATTTTCATCCTATAATCTTCATATTCTGCTAGCTTTCTATTGTTTTTATAAAATTCTGTTTTCACTGATATAATCTGATTATATCATATACATTACATGCAGAACTTATGATCACTTTCTTCCAGCAGCCTGTAAATAGTAAAAGCATGCTTCACCCCTGTTTTTTTGTGATTGGTTTTGTTCAGATTTTGCTTCATTTTTGTTCCAGTTAGGATCTTCCTCTTCAGCATTAAAAACATGAGCCTCTTACAGGTGACACATCTTTGTAGTTAGGACAGTTCTTCCCTCACTTCTGTACATTTGTGTACAACCTGATACTTCTTTTCTTATCAAATTTGTTTCTGACAACACCACAACCAATTGGTTGTCTCCCGAGACTAGACTGTGAGTTCTCCATCAGACTCCTGCACTTAACCTGCTGCAGTTTGTGTGAGGCTGAAGGAGCACACCCTCTATGCAAAGCAGAGAATTTATTATCTGTTCAAGTCTTAAAACTTTGTTCAAAGACTGTCTAAATTTTTTAAAATTAAGTAGTTAAATACTTAAACATTATTTAATAATATTTTAAATAATATTAAATTATATTTTAAATAAGACAAAATTTTAATATTTAAATATTGGAAGCTTTATTATTATTCTGTTTATGATGATGGGAATATTTGTATTTTGAATTAGATTTGTTTAAGACTAATAAACTCTTTCTTGTATCTACCTCTTTCCCTGGTGCCATATTCACCAGTCCAGGTCCACCCTCACTTTTAGAGGAAAGGGCTGTGATGAGTTATAACCATTCTAAGTCCTCCAACAGAAGAATGCTGATTTTCATAGTGGAGAGATTCCTTCCCTCAAGAAGTCATAATTTTTATTAATATGGTTTCTTCAGGGTCAGCTCAGGGGCATTATGCTTTTGTTAGCATGTTTTTACTCACTGTATGTACGTACTGCATTCTACATACTTGGGTTCTCGCTCTTTGTTCTACTTGTTACCCTTGAAACTGTTTTTCTTCTCTCACGGGGTTTTATTCCCTTAACAACTAGAAATTGACTGTGGTTGAGTTGTCTGTAGTCTTTTGGTTTCAATATATGCCTTTACTTCAAGGCATCTGCTATAATCCTATGTCTGTACTCCTCAAGCCAAGATTTTAATGAAGGGCCATAGACAGGTCTATGTAGAATAAGGTCTTGTTAGTACTATCTGTTAATTACGAAATATTCATAGCACTCAGCATCACACATCATAATTGTGAGAAGTGAAGCAAAGGCTAAATCAAAGTGGGTAGCAGCCACTGGGTGATTGATAATTTTGATCACAGCTAAACAAGCTCAAACAAGGGTATAGACAGGCCAGGACAAGTCCCAACAAAGCCTGATGAGGCTCCTGTGGTCAGCACTGCGCAAAGCCTGCAGCCAGTTTTCGGAGTGCTGTATTAGTGGGGCTACAAGACTGCACTTCCTTATTTCATGCTTTGGTTGATGGGTATTTATTGTATTGACAAGAAATTTGTGTGTGTGATTTTATTACATGTTATATGTATATATATATGTATATATATATGACCCTTTAGTTTAGACCCTGATTTTGACTTTCACTGACTTTTTTTAACATTTCTGAATTATGACTTCTTTGAAACATGCATCTCAGAAATGAAATTAAATAAAATCTGGTAATGCTTATTTGGAAAATTCATACCATCACAAGGCAAGTTCTGTGTTAACAAAGGCATAATCTTTCCAGTTAAAAGTACATAACAGTTTATTATGGAAGAAGTGCTGGAAGAGGGACATATCCTGGTTTTTGCACTATGGTAAATGAAGGATGAGATTTGGATTATGGAGAATTCATTTAAATAATTAAAAAAAACACCTGTGCTTAAGCCTAAATTCCTACATTTAGATATGTATGCCAGAATAACTGAACTTGCATTTACACAAGAAGTGAACAGGGTTTCATTTTCCTGACAATGTGAAAATCAGACTGAAAGTGTGAGGTAAAATGCATATTTTAAACAATCTTTTCCTTATTTCCTTTTAATCAAATGAAAATTTCATTATAAGAAGACAAATAACAAGAGAAATAATGTAACCTTAGGATAGATATTAATTTTTTGGAGTACCTCAATTGATTTTTGTTTTTGATCCATGCATTTCTTTCTTTATTCTTTTGGGCAAATGTCTAATATTAAAGTGAAATGTTTCAGCTCTCTGAAACTATGTTCTTAACTTAAAAGTTGATAAACAGACTTTTACATTTTGTATATCTCTAGTTTCTTTTTAATAATGGTTTCTCACACTCAGATTTCTTGGTAGGTTTTTTTTTTTCCTTTACTTTCTCACTTTCTGGTTAGTGTCTTTCATATCTGAAAAGTAAACTATCAATTTTTATTTTTCAATGTCATTAATGGGACTTCTGTTACAAGTAGAATTTGACATTTTAAACAATGCTTTTTGTTCTGAAAATGTTTCAAAATTATTTTTTGTGTATATGGGAAGTGGGTTGTTTTTTGACAGAGCTAAATGTCTTTTTAAATATCATAACTTTTCCATCATTCTCCTCAGTGGCCTTTTAACCATGTAGATGTAAGGCCACCATAATGTCCACCATAATTCAGGTGTGACATGTACCATGCTTTCATTATGGTATCACATCCAGATTTTCTACCAATTCACAGAATGAAAAAGTCACAGAACTGGTCAGGTTTGGAGGGATCTCATGAGATTGCCTACTCCAACCTCCCTTCTTAAAGCAGATTTGACTAGAGCAGGTTACTCAGATTCTTACCCCGCAAAGTTTTAGGTGTTTCCAAGGATGGAGACTTCACAACCTCTTTTGGCAACCTGTTCCATTATTTGATCAACTTTCTAGTACAAAAGATTTTTCTTATGTTTGAATGGAATTTCATGTGTTTCTGTTTTTGACCCTCGTCCCTAGGAGACAGTGTAGAAAGCCTTGCTAATATTAAGATATCCACTGCGCTCTCATTCTCCACTGACCCATTAATGTCATTATAGCAACCTATCATGCTGGTCAAGCATGATTTCTCCTTATGCATGCTAGCTTGGATTTATCACCTTCTTGTTTTAATGTGTTTGGATATGATTTTGAGGGTTATTTTTCTAACATCACCCTATGAACTGAGTTGAGGATGACTAGTCCATACTTTCCTGGATTCCACCATTTTGTCCTCTTAAAGACAGGAGGGATATTTACTTTCTCCCAGTCCTTGAGAACACCCTCCAATTTCTACAAAACCTCTCAAAGATTACCAAAATTGGCTTTACAGTGACATCAGCCAGCTCTCTTAGCACTGGTTGGAGCATACCATTATGTTTCATTGGCTTGTTGTTCCCAGTAGTTTTAAGTGTTCCCTTACATGATACTTGTCTACTAGGAGTGAGTCTTCATTATTCTAGACTTTCCCACTGGTCTCAGGAGAACTGAATTTCTGCAGAAGTTCCTTACTGGTAAATTTCAAGTGGAACACCTTGACCTTTTCCTTATCCTTTGTCAGCATCCTGACCCATTTAACAGTAGGTCCACATTTTCTTTAGTCTTTCTTTTGTTTCTGATACACCTGCAGAAGCTAAAATAGTTTCACTTCATTCCAGTTCCGGGTAGGTTTTTGCTTTGTTAAACCTATCCCTGCATGTTTGGACAGTGTTTCTACATTGCTACTGGTTCACCTGTCCCTTCTTCCCCATCTCGTATGCTCTTTCTGTGTTTGAATATATTCAGGAGTAACTGTTCATCTCTACAGACCTTCTTCCACTGTTGCTTGATTTTCTATTCAGCGTGATAAGCCATTCTTGAGCCTATAAAAGATGATACTTGAAACAGCCAGCTCTCCTGGACTCCTGGACTCTCCAGGCCTTCCTGGACTTCCTTTCCAGGACATTATTCCATGAGATTCTCCCAAGCAGGTCCTTGAACAGGCCGAAGGCACCTGGAGTCCTGGGTTGTGATCCTACTTTTTCCCTTGTTGCCTTCTCTCAGCATTCTGAACTCCACCATCTGATGGTCACTGCAGCCAAGACTTTACCTCACCTTCACATCTCTAACCAGTAATTCTGTTTGTAAGTATGAGGTCCAGCAGGTTCCCTGCAGTATGGATGCAGTATATGCATCCAAGCTGAAATACAGAATTCTGCATGTGCTAGAGGCCAAAATTCCAGATTCCAGTCTTGATTCTTAAAAGAGAATTTCTTTGGGTAAGACCTACTTAGACAGGATATAAGTACATGCCTTTTCTGGATATAAATAGTCCTGCAGATAAAAATGCATTTTGAGCATAGGTATGTAAACCAAAGCATAGACTTGAGAAAATGAGGAGATTTGAGTGCAACACATTAATATATAGATAGTTTTGGCTGTTAGAAATTAATATGTATATAAAGTGGCTATGTATCTAAAAAAATAAATATACATACACAATGATAAAATCAAGTGTGGTGATTTTGGAGTAAGCCAAAACCTTTTCCTGCGTCACCTTACAAGTGTATCATATTTTAAAATTATAAATAGTATTGTAAATTAAAGTTGTTCTTTTCTTATGGTAAAAGGCTGCCAAATTCTAAATATATTGTTTTACTCTGTCACTCCATCTCCAATAATTTTCTTCAAAATAACAAACAAACAAAGCCATAAGTTTCTCAGACACTAATAAAATACACAATGCTTGACACTACTCATGTTGGCTTTGCAGCAGCAATTAATTAACAAATGCTATTCCCATAGCTAGTCTGCTATGTTTGATCTTCATGTGCTAAGATATTTGACAAGATAGGTGCTACACCTTGTTTGAATTTTTTTTTTTAATCAAAAACATCAATTCTAATGTCAGTTGACTCAAAACACAAGGGTTGGGGAGAGTCTAATATCTGCTAAGTGGAAAAAGACAAAAAGAGTATTGGGAAAATGATTATTTTCAAGCTTCCAGTTAGATACTACAATCAATGAAGGCTTAAAAATAAACAAGAGAGCTTGTGAGACATCTGTGTCAAAATACACTAATGCTCCAAATTGGTATGGATTTTACTGTGAAAATTCATAAAGCTATTTCATACTCCAGCTACCCTAAATAAACTAGATGTACTCCTCCCCCTTTCCCCAACAGAAACTTAAATATTCACTGGTGTGAGAGAATATTAGCCTGGAATGAAAGGAGAATACATCCATATATTTTCTCAGTTTTCAAATTGATAATTTATTCATGCTCTAATCCTCAGAAATTAGGTGCTCAGATCATTGATTGGTTCAGAATAAGTACTATCGCTTTTTAAAGTAGAACTTTTTGACCAGTATTCAAGATAAACTAAACCACAAACATTTCAAGGAAATAGGTTTCTTATTTATATTTGAATTGCAATGTCTTCAAGAAAAAAAAATATTTAAAGGTTTTAGAAATGTTGCCATAATATTTTACAGTAGCAGCAAATAATGCTGATAGGTTATTACCCCTCAGTTTAACTGTAATTTTTGCACTTAATATGATGGGGAGGATAACAGCTGTTGTAAGTGATCTCTTTCATTAGCAGAATCCAAAAAAATAACCAAAAATTTTTAACTCAGAAATGGCCTGAAAAGCCAGACTATTCCCAGTGTTTCTAAAGCCCTGATTCATATTCTATCCATTGGTTTTATGCTAGAAAGTTGTGGATCTCCATTTCCTATGCAGAATTTACTGTTTAGAGTAGTAAGGCATATAGGAAGAAGTAGTATTGTTTGCTTCTGTGTGTAATTTCAGAATTTTATATGTAGACTGTGGGATTATTTTCAGTTGCCCTGAAGAAGTTGGGATGGTTGGTTGGTTGGTTTGGTTTTGGTTTAAACTCCAGTGCTTGGGCAACAACTTTAAGAGTAAGATTTATCAAAACTTTTTCCTGTGAGACATTTATTTATATCAATCTAGACACAAAATACATAGGCTTTTTCTTTTTAACTCACTAAAAGAGTTTTGATTATTGGTTATTTTACAGACCTATGTACAGCTTTCAAACCATTGTGGACATGATCAGAATAAAAAGGTCAGAGAAGTAATTCAAAACCATCTGATGCACAATGTCCAAAACATGTAATTTGTACACCATAATTCTTGTTCCTTAGCCACACAGGTAAGGAAACCAATCCCCTCTGTCCTTGCTCCATAAGACAGACCTCTGTTCTACAATTTTTGCAAGACACCCTAAAACAGATCTATGATAGAAATATCTTCCTGCAAAATGTAGATTAGTAAAAAAAAGTTGGGATTGATTCAAACAAAAAATACCAAGAGGGGTAATTGTGAGAGACTGAAATGATTTATGGCTTAAACATTGTTAAAATCACTGAAGCCCACTCCTGACCCAAATATACCTCCTGGATTTCATGGAATTGGATTGTAAGTTAAGCCTCATGATGGAAGCACACTTCCTTGCACAAGTGACCAAGCTATGATAACTTCCCTCTGGGGAAACACTGGGACAATTCACACATAGCCCAAAGATATTCATGTCTGCTGATGGACCATAATGATCTCAACTGTGCTGACCCAACAGGCAGCTGTAACATCTTAGAAAGTGTCAAAGATTCCTGAAATGTCCTGTGATCCATTGTAAAACTCCTCCCCGTGGGAGGTCCCGGGGATGTTCCCACCTACCTAAGCCCAGTAAAAGACCACACTTGGACTTCACTCACTACTTGTTTTTTTTCCCTCACTATATGGGACTTTCCTCACCACCCTGGGCTTCGTGGACTTCTTTGCTCACCTTCCCTCTCCACCCTGGACCTTGCTCACCAATGGACTTTTTCCCTCATCACACGAGACTTCCTTCGTCACCACTCTGGGCCTCCCCTGACAGATCCAGACTGCAACCATCACTTTGGCAAGACTGGGACTCTCACCACCAAGAAGACCACCAGAAGAGGATCAACAGGATGCTGTTGGAGTCCACAGTGATATTTTTTCTACTTAATCTGTCTCTCTGTCACTCTCTTTCTCTCCCCCTTTCTCTCTTTTTTCCTATTTCTTTCTATCTCTACCTCACATTTATCACTAAACGAAAATCCGTACCATTGACTTTGGCGTATGGTCTCGTTTGCACCTTAATTTGGGCAGAGGCATCTCTATAATAATTTTAAAGAACCTGATCTTAACAGTATTCTGTGTGCCCATACCCTAAGAAAAAAGAAATATTCTCGGAAGTGGAGCTCGCATTGAATTTTATGGTCAAGTCAGAGAAAGCCGATCTTTTAAGTAGTATTGTTCAACAAATTCACAATATGTTACACAGAACAGTGTATTGCCAAGACAGGCTGATGCCTGTTTTCCTAATGGAATGCCTTTACTATATTGATCCAGCCAAACAAATGAACTGAAGGTGAGTCTGCCAAACTGCCCATTTAACACTGCGCTCTTCTACATACTGAACAGGAAAATATCTAAGAGTGACCTAGACTTTTTGATTTTGAAATTTAAATGGATCTACAGGCTTGCCAACCTTTCAGTAGTTGTTTTGTTGTGAGGTAATACCATAGCTCAGGATGTCTCATATCTGTATGATCTTTCAAATGGGATATCAAGGTGAGTAAAAGCAGTTGGAACTGTGGGCATTCTGCACCTCTGAGTTTCGCTTTCTATTTAAATACTCATGAATTTGCTGAGTGACTAACTTATCTAAAACTGTTAAATGAGATTTAGAAAGTGCTTTGCATGGAACAGATCTAAATATCAGAGAATGGGGTACAAATTATTCCTATTTATTACCTGTTTTAATCTTGATTATTCACCAGCTAACCATTAGTTTGAGTAAATCACATTCCTAGTTTTGTATTTTTACTCACCAGACTTTCTTGCAGAAAGAGATTAATGTGTATGTAAAGAATTTAGCTTTGAAACTGTCACTAGTGTGCTAGTATGACAGGTAATGAGGCAATTTGGCAGAAAATCAGAAACTAATTGAGCTCAGCTCACATCAATGCAGCTTTTTCAGCTGGAGCTGTATCTTTTAAAATGAACAGTAGAATTACATGAGACAATATGACATGTACAATTTTAATTGGAAACTCTAATTTAAAATATTTAAAGCATGTTTAGAATAATTTGAGAATCTACAGACACATTCTTATCCAATTAATTAAGTCTCTTCAGTGAGTCGTATAATGACTTAGTGTCAAAAATATAAATTATGAAAGTCTTTACTCATATAAATATTCAAGCAACTTTTAAAAAGAAGGGATTTGGTATTTTTAGAAAGTGAATCTCACAACTGCACACTGCTATGTAAAATTAACATCGAACTTTGTAAGATAGCTATTAAAATCTGTAAGTACTGTTAAAATGCTGTTTATTTTACAAAGTGGATCTTGATTTGGTCACACAACAAAGGAAGGTTGTAAAGTGTCATTTCAAAGCATTTCAAAGATCATTAAATTATTTTCATAGCACTGATTTTTAAGTATTTATATTAATCTCTGGGGGTACTGTATGGTGTTACCAGAGCATTGCCACACATGGTGTTTTTCTGTTACACTAGGATGGCAACTGAGAATCTGTTATAATGGAAATTTTAAAGGCTAAATCCCTCCCATAAAAGGGAATACTAAAAAAATTATTTTGGGCAGGAACAGATTGTAAATCTACATCAAACTGTTGTTTGAGTCGTGTCCATTATGATTCACTTACGCTATTTTTATTTTCCATGTTCTTTCATTAATAACATTTCCTGCCCGTTCAAATTACAAATAACAACATGGATATACTTAGCATATGTAGCATATAGTATAATATTATGTTAAAACTCTGTTTCTATGGGTAGCAAAGCTGTTGGTGGATAGACTGAATTGATTCTTCCTCAAAGTCACCAGTAATGTCACTGTTAACACTGGGAGCAGAAACAGGACTTAATGACTTACAAGATAGCATCCTCTCCAGTGATTCACATTCTTTTATTCTCCTTTTTCTGTTTCTACCGTATATTTTAGAGGGGAAAAAAAAGATAATGTGTATTTTGTTCTACTGTGCAAGTAGTCTGAAGCAATAGGATTTCTTGTGAAGAGCAACCATGCTGCCTTAATAATAATTAAATGTTTCTTGGTAGTCTTCTGTATTTCATAATATTATCAGTTTTTAAACTATGCTCTTTCTTAATTCCTTTTGTAAAAATGTCTGGATTTCAAACAGGAACAGTTTTTTGCTGTTGTTTTGTTTTGGATGTTTTTGTTGTTGTTTAAAATGTAAATAAATACATTGCTTCCAAAGTAAAGGCATTTTAACAAATCAGATGTTATGCATTAATTAGCTTAATCCCTTATCAGTATTACTAGACTCACAATATTTAAATGCTTAACTTCATCTGCTTCCATCCTAACAAATATCTACTGAATATAAATTTTTCAGAATTATGTTGAATACTGGGTACTTATATAAAATATTATATGTCAAATTTATTCTTATAATTAACTCTGATGTAAAGAATAATCTTGCCTCACAGCCATACAATATTTTGAACCAGGAAAACTGAAAGTGACTTTTTAATCACAGTTTCTAAATAGAGTCAATTTACAATGAGATTCAATGGTAGTTGTCAGATATTAATAACATTTTTGTATACTTATTCATAATACCAGGCAAGTGCATCACTAAGTATGTCTAGGTTTGACATTACTGATTTTTTTCGCCACAAAGAAACACATTTTAGCAAATTCAGGATATATAAACACTTATTAACAGCACAGACAAATGCACTGCACTTGTTTTAATTAGCTTCCTTTGACAATTTTTCAATAACTGTTTACTGCTGATTGCTGCTATGAATATCAATACTTCCTTTCATGAACTGTCTCCAGCTAATTTCCGTGATTGACTGTGAGGACGTGAATGGCATGGACATTGGAACTCTACCTAAAAGCATTGACAACTTGAATGATTATCTTGCATCATTCATGGTAACTCTGTCAGGTTCTTTGAGAATAATTATGAAAGAAACACAGGTCATTACAGAATGATCTGTCCAAAATGGTTCCCTGGAAGCTGCTGGAGTTTACTTAGTCAATAATTTATCATGAAAAGAGTAATTCAAGATATGTTATTGAAAGACTAGACAATCCAGTACATTTTCAGAAACGTCATCTAACCTCCTCTTTAAAACTGTTTACATTATTAAAAAACAAACAAAATTATTACATTCTCCTTTGATTGCCATAATTGTCTCCAAATTGTCTTTTATCTTAAAAAGACATACAGTAATATATCAGATACTAAATATAATATTGTGGGATAAAATTCAGGCCTTATTCATATGGGATTATTTTTCCTGGTTCAGCATTTCAGTTATCACAATAAATTTATTCAGTTTTACAGTATTATTGGTAAGTGGATTTTTGTTCATTGATTCTAAGAAGTTAATTTTTCAGATTTAGAAAATTTTGACACATTGTGGATGCGGTATATGTTTTTTTTTTTTAATTTAAAGCTATTTTAAAATTAACAAAAATTTTAATAAGGAACTAATATTCTCAACTCTTTTGTCAACAAGACATATATAATGGTCACCATAACCTATATGGCTTATTTGCTGCTAAATATATAGATAAAAGAACTTGTTATTGTTGCACTGAGAACACCTACCCATTTCAACATTAAATCTTAAAAGTTCTGTATATTTCTTACTTTTAAAAATTGATTGTATTAAGGAGAAATATATTTTTTTAATCAATACTGCCATTAAAACTGCTTGCTAAATCCAGTGTACCAAACACAAAGTAACAAATAAGATTTGGTGAGCTGTTATTCTTAGAGGTGTAGTAATTCTGATATGATATCACAGTTTCAACTAGAGCATGTTAAATAGATAAGCCCAATCTTACCATAAATGCCTAAACACCTGTAGACTGGTACTGCAGTTTAATGATAGTTTGTAATCTGTAAGCACTAGCTTTTCAACACGTAATGTTACATTAGACACCATAAAGTGTGTCCAGTGAAAGATGATTTGTGCCAGCTAAAACTATAGCCTGAAGCAACTCAGTAAGTTATCACTTTAATCTAGTTATTGCAGTCTTGAAGCGTATGTTAGTAAGCTGAGGGTAAAAATGTCAAAAGCACAGTTGAGACTGATCTCTATCAGTTTCTAGGAACAACAGAAAACTGTCCCATATATTCCTTTTTTGAAGCTGGTCAACTGAAATTGAAGTCATATTGACTGTGGGTTATTATAAAAATATAGGTTAATTTTTAAATATCAGTTATTTATAGGAAATTATGCTTTTGTTTACTGAAAACTTCCATTATCAGAAATTTGAACAGAAAAAAAACTGTCATACAGAGTCCTGAAATTATAAAAAGTTTAATTTGCCACTGCCATCTCTTTATCAAATTAATGCCAGTGTACTGTATTAACAGATGGTAGAGCAATATATTACATTAAACAATACTTAACAGGAAAAAAAAAAGGTTAATTTCATCAAAGATAATAATTTCTTTGATTACTAATACCTGCACTAGACTGTAGCCTCCAGACTGTAGTTACAGATGGAATAATAGAGTGGTTGAGGTGGTACAGGACCTCTGGAGATCTTTTTGTTCAACTCCCCTGCTCAAATAGGGTCACCTAGAGCTGGTTGCCCAGGCCCAGGTACAGATGGCTTTTGCAAATTGCCAATTACAGTGACTGTGCCAGTGCTCAGTCACCCTCACAGTGCTTCGCTATGTTCAGGAAAAACCACTTGTGTTTCAGTTTGTGCCCCTTGTCACTGAACACCACTGAAAAGAGCCTGGCTCTTTACACCCTTTACATCTTCTTTACGCTCTCCCTTCAGATATTTGAACACATTGATGATATCCCCCCTGAGCCTTCTCTTCTCCAGGCTGAACAGCTTCAGCTCTCTTGGCCTTTCCTCAGAGCAGAGGTGCTCCCGTCTCTTAATCATCTTTGTGGCTTTTCACAAGGTTCTGTCCAGTACATCCAGGTTGCTCTTCTACTGAGGAGCCCAGAACTAGGCACAGTACTCCAAGTGTGGTCTCACCAGTGCTGTGTGGGACAGTAGACAATTGGTTAGCATAGTACTTGAAAACTTTTTCTTCACATTGATAGTGATACTACAAGTTCATGATATTAGAACTTCCTTCAGGCTCCAGTTGCTCTTATTTTTTAAGTTTCAATAATTGCCTAGAAACATGAAATTTGGTATGTCATCTTCCATCTGGGATTTCTTAATCTACTGTAAATTTCTATTACTTGTAGAAATTGTAGTCATGTAATGGGTGAAAGTAATAAAAGCAAGAAGATTCCAAAATACATAGCAGTAAATGGAAAGATTTGTTTTTGTTTCTTGGCAAGGTTTCTTGGCATCTTTAGCAAGGTTTTCTTCTACGTATTTCTGCTGTTAAAGTACCTAAATCTAATCCTTTTTCATATCACGTAAATGTAACCAGTACACACTCAACTGCAAAGTTGCTTTTTATATTTGATGTTTGAAGGATGTCATTACAGCACTGACAATTTATTTCTCTGATTATTCTATAGTTCTGTTTTTCCCAAGAGAAAAGTGTCAGCTATTTTCATGTGTCATCCTTTTTCCTACAGATCAAATAAATCTGTATAATCATCCCACATTTCCTCTCCTGATGACGAGGAGAAAATCTGAATCCTAATATGTGGACATCTTAGGTCCACATTAGAGGTAGACCTAAGTTGGAAGTTCAGCTTTAACCTTTGTCCAGTACTCAGACATTGAGTTAGGTGAGGACAGATTCTTTTTAGTTTTTTTTTTTTTTTTTTTAGAGACATATGAGGAAACATTTTGAGGATTAGAAAGACACAATTGAGAATTTACTGCTCTTTACTATTTTTAACATATGGGATCTTTGCAGATCTGACATGCTTTGACAATGGTCTGGAACTAAACTTCATTTCAGCATTTCAGTTGCAAAATTCAGAAAAAAAACAAGGATGCTGGTGATATAGTTTACACTAACCCCTTCTGTGATATACATGTCATTGCAAAAGCTTATTGCTACAAAATAATAGTAGGGAACATTTTTGATAGTGCATAAATAAATGAAATACACATATTTCAGAATTACACTCAATTTTAATTATTTTTTTTAGTTTGTAGTAGGAGAATTTAGTCGGGAAACACTTATGGGCAATAAGACATGAGGGAAATACATCCTTACCTTAATATGGGAAGGTTATATGAAGGTCATCTATGAATGAAAAAATAACACATACTGTAATGAACTGAAGTAGAAACTGACCACAGTTTTATTAACTGTAGCAAAACAAATTAAATAATTTATCATCTCCCTGCGATTCTAGTAACTAATTTTTGTGATTTGAGTTGATCTTAGTGTCACCTTGGCCCAATCTTTTTTTTATCACTACATCTACCTCCATGAAATCTCATCATGCCTGCTACTGCTCCACTGGGAATTTCCAATTCCAGTTAAAAACTAGATAAAACATCCCTAACATGGACCTTTTTTCTTCTTAAATAAGTTTCACAGCTAATTCTGCAAATAGGGTGTGAATAGCTTCATTTTACCACTTAAATTGTGGCATTAGAAGCAGTCGATGCTGGCATTGAACTACTGCACATATAGACTATGAAAAAATAGTCAAATACTCTTTTAAAGAAGTACAGCAGTTTCTCATTCATAGCTCTGAAGTAGACCACAAAATATTGTTGTTAAGTAAAGGCTGCAAAATATTAGGATGAAGATGAAAAACAATGTTTGTTCTTTTACATTGTGCTCTACATGATGATTATACTTTAAGTCCCACCTACTCTTTTTCATTTGTGGAAGTGAGGACTTTCATCCAATGTCTAGAATGACTTTACACCAGAGATAGTTCCATCAAACGAAGATGAAAAGTTTTTATTTTCAAGTTTTAAAGCTGGTCATCAAAAGTTAATAATTGTGGGTTGGAATTTTGGTTTATTAAGAACTTGATTACTTTCACAATAGTTTCAGTAGTATTTTTCATACTTCAATAACAGAAAAAAAAGTTGGAAGTCCAGGATAGCATAGCCCACGTTCAAATACAGAGATAACCTTATCCTCAAACTTCAGAAAGGGTCTTAGTCTATTAAAAATATTCATGTAAGTCTTTTGAGGAGTGTTTTCTTTCCTGTGTGTGGTATGATGTGATTTCAAAAGGGAGGTAGAATTTGAATCCGAAGCACAGAAATCACTATTTTACACAAGCAGGGTATTCCCTAAATTTTCTGTTGTACCTTGTTCACATTTATGAATAACTAAGTTCTCAAAGTAATTTTTGAATCTCTGAGGATATTCTCTTGGTCATTGTGTCTATTGACAGAATTTTCCTTTTTGATTTCACAACTGTGAAATTGTGTCCATAACAAAAACAGAACAAGGAATGCTTACTCTGTGAGAAGTGGTTTGGAGATTAGTGATAAATTCAATATAATTACTAATTTTTATGTATCTAGTGATAGAATGTTGTTAATATGCATACTGTTAAACAGATGGGATAGAATAAAATATTTAACTGTTCATCCTTTGTGGCATAGTGAGCATTAAAACTAATTAGTTGGATCATAAGAACATTCAAAATCATTTCATATGTGTTGATTATCATCTTCTGACAATTGTCTTATTCACTACCTTTTGCCTATCTTTTGTAGATTTCTAGCTTACATTTTTAAAGTCCAAGGCTCTCATAAATGACTATTTTTTATATAGACATATACTATTCATTAGATTCCCTACAGTATACAGAAATTAAAATAAACAAAAAAAAAAAAAGAAAGAAGCACTATGCTGTGAGGAGTGTTTACAATTCAATTTAGATAATAACTATGGCAGCCTGAGTCATATACATTTGAAAGATTCCACCCCTTCTCTCACTATGTCATGTAGAGAGCACTAGAATCCTAGTGTCAGTGGTTGGGCTCAAGGTACATTGTGAGACTTGGTGATGTGAAGAATGAGTTTCAGAAGCACCACATGAATTTGTGATTGGAAGAGTGCCAACAGCTGCTATGCAGAAACTAAAAGCCCCAAAGTAGCTGAAATACTTATCCAAATGAGTATCAGTCAAAGGCAGAGCAAGAGTGTTTACAACTGTAGCATGCACTCAGCCAAATTACGTTTGCAAATTAGTGTTTTGAAGCTACAGGCCTAAAAATAAAATAACTTAATGTGTTGAAATCGTTTATACTAAGGAAAAATGTATCTATGCCAGCAGCTTGTATATGAAGTTCCAACCTCTTTCAGCCCAATGCATTTTGAAATGGCCGAGATATTAAACTCACAAACAAGGTTGTCAGACAACAAATCAAGCTGCAAATTAACCTTCTAATCATATAATCTGGTTACAGCTGCCAAAGTACAACTGACAGTTGCTGTTTGCTGTCCAGCACAAAATGTCATATATTCTTTTTGATGAGTGTCAATGAGCTCATTAAGTGTATAGCAGCCCATGTCTTCCCTACTCCATTGCAATAGTTCTAAATTACTAGGGCCATTATCTGTACAAACAAATCTACTACTAGCAGAGTGCAAAACGGAACTTATATGCATATGCAACTCTTCTGCATTTATTGACTTGCAAGAAATAGGGATTCTTTTTTTTCAGCAGGTATACAAACTAGGTCTTTTTGAGGTCATTTAATGTCCTGGCTTTCATGACTGTTATAAAAGTAAATGTTTTCAGGTAACTACTTCAGTAAACTATCAAGAATTGTTAACTGGCTGGTGTGTTTACTTGTAGCATTATGCTTTGTAGTTATCCATAATTTTCTATCCAGTCCCTCTGATGTGAGTTAAATGAATTTTTCACAGAGTATTTTTCACTTGTTACAGACTGATTGTAAGACTTCATGCTTAGAATATTCAGAACATCTACTTGTGCTGTTTGGAGCTTTGAAACAGAGCAAGGAAGAAAAAATAAGGAAGGAAAACATTTGCTGTTATAACAACTGAAATGGAAGAATAGCACTAAAAAATCTTAACTTTTCATTTAATGAAAATAATGTTGTGGAGGGGAGTAGTTTGTGCTACCTGACTTGGAAAAAGGGTGAGGAAGACTGTGGTAAACTGTATCCTACTCACAAAAAGAATATTTTTGGGTGATGACATTGTAAATATGGGAAAACATTATTTTTTTGTACTGTATAGGAATAACATTGGATAATTAGTTCTGGGTAGACTGGGTAGAATTGTGAAAATTCAGTCTCTCACTAAACTTCTACCTCACTGAATTTCCCTTGCAATTTTACTGAATTTTGCTAATGGGAAAATTGTCAACAGAGGAATGTCTATTAATAGAAACTTGATTAGAAAAAAAATGAAATTGAGGAGCAGTTGAATTGTATGGTTTATCAAAACAAAAATGAGAAGACATTATAAATAGAAGACCATTAAGAAATATTCCCAGGATAAGTACCTTTCCAAATTATGAATTGTTTTATTCCCAAATGTTGTAAGAATAAATGAACACTTATAGACTAAATTCTTAGACTTCCTGTACCTAGTTTCAGCTTCAAATTGTTTGGTTTTGGGGTTTTGTTTTGTTTTTATTTAGGGAAAAGCTGTGAAACCCCAAAGTCAATGGTTTATGAAAATTGACAGAGTTGACAAAATTTTAGCTACTATAGCATAAACATTGACATTGTAGTAGTAGACAGAAGAACTAACTGTCAGAATAAGGAGATTTGGGAAGAATTTTATGGTACCAAATATAGAGTAGTAGTAGGAAAAAAAACATTCTCTGATATACGTAAATATTTACCTATTCTGTTTGCACCACCTTTCATTATAAATTTATATAAATATTTAATTTAAATGAAAAATAGTAGAACATACTCTATCTTCTCTAAAATATTAAGTGTTTCTTTTTTTCTGTCAATACTCATGAAGAATAAACATATTCTGTTGAGTTTTGTAATTACCTTCATTCCTACTTGGTCATACAGATCTTAGGACAGAACCTGTTAGTTTTAAAATAATTAAAGCATGAGTGAATGTATGGTTTGTTTTGTGGACAATTTTATAAAAATTATAAAAAAAAGAAAGCAGAAAAACAGTTGCTAATAAACTGAGCATTTGAGATCTCATGCATCCTTCATGCAGATGTACTTTAAGAAAAAACTTTGGAGAAAAGCTTCCAAGATCTAGAATATAAAATAGATCATGGAATCATTGAATTGTTAAGGTTGGAAAAGATTTTTAGGGATCATCAAATCCAACCATTAACCCAGCAGTGCCAAGTCCACCACTAAACCATATTCCCAAGTGCCACATCTACATGTCTTCTAATTATCTCCAGGGATGGTGATTTCAGCACTTCCCTGGGCAATTGTTCTAGTGCATGAACACCCTTTCACTGAGGACATTTTTGCCAATATCACGTCTAAACCTGTTCTGATGCTACTTGAGGCCCTTTCCTCTTGTTTCCGTTTTTAACCAGGAGAAGAAACTGACTCCCACCTCACTATAACCTCCTTTCAGGCAGCTGTAGAGAGTGATAAGGTCTCCCCTGAGCCTTTTCTCCAGCCTGAACAAGCCCAGCTCCCTCAGCCCCTCCCTGTAAGACTTGTTCTCTAGTCCTTTCACCAGCTCTGTTGCCCTTCTCTGGACACACTTCAGCACCTCAATGTCTCTCATGTAGTGTGGGGCCCAAAACTGAACACAATATTCAAACTATAGGGGGAGATAAGAAACTGTATGGGTAATATGGAAAGCATATAGCTAGTATCTAGTGGAGTAATAGAACAGAGATTATTGCAGTGAAATTCAAAAGAAATAGTAATATTAGGGCCCAGGAAGTGGCAGAAAAGGAGTTGTGCTTATGTGTGTAGCCTTAATGCAATCACCTGCTGCTTCAATTAACTCTAAACAAGAGATCATGGAATAAGGAAATGCATATTTGCCCTTGAAATTTACAACTCAAGCATATTTCTACCTAATTTCACTAGTGTTAACAATGATGTTGGGTTAGGATTTATTCTTAATATGCTGAATAAATATGCAATAACAGGTCTGCTAAAAACTCATGAAATTGTAAAAAGTTTTAAACTGCTAAAAACAGCAGCTTGATTCTGAAACATGTTAGTAGCTGGTTTTGTTTGCAAAGTGGTGTATAAAGAGTATTTTATGAAAGCTTGTGTGAAGTCTAGAGTTCCTTGTGAATCTATGTTCACGGGAAACATTCTCTCTACATTCACCCTCCCCTCAACAGGATTCTGAGGTTTTCCTTTTGATAGTAACATAGAAAGCTCAGTGAGCTCCTGTCTCCCTGCAGTTCTTTCCACAGCTCACTCGCTACTTTGATCTATTGTATTGCAGGACACTACATTGTTTAAAAAAGTCATTTTCATTTTTTAAGTATTTTTCTCTTCCCTCTTACAACACTAAAAGTACAATAAAAGCAATTCTTCATTGTTTTGAACTCTGAGTCTCAGTCATTAATTTAGTCCCTGGTTCTGCAAGATGCTCTGCATGAGCACAGGCATTTTGCCTGCATATAGACTTTACATGATCTTGGACATAAAGTAGTATTTGCTATGTTATTTTTTCTCTGGTTCCTGTGGAGACTTAATCAAGCCAGTCAGCCCAGGTTCTATTTTTAAATATATATATTTAACAAAGTATCATGCCAAAACAATTTGCTATCTTTCCTTCTTCTTCTAAAAAATAATACCACAACCGTAATTAAGAAGTTATGGGATCATATTATGCTTTTTCTCTTCTCTTCTTTTTTTAAAGAATCCTCAAACTATTAAGTCAACTCCCACAGATTAAAATTGTGGCATATTTTTAGTAAGTAAATCTATCTAAATCAATAAAAGTAAAATGAGATAAGAAAAGGATCTTCTGTATTCAAGGGGAATAATGGGTGTTTAATTGCATATGGTGTATGATGTCAATGATGAAAATTATGGCAATGTTTGGACTTGTTCAGTAAAGCTAGAATTTCTCTGAATAGCATGACATTCCCTTGACATAAAGCCATCCTTCAGCATAAGTAACAAAAGTTTTGTTTTGTCAGATGAGTACTTGGCATTTATGTAGCACTTCCTGAGTTCAAAATTAAAGATTAGGGGTCAGAAAGTATGTCTTAAGAGAAAGACATGAAAGAAAATCTTACTGTAGATAAGAGAAGATGAAAAGGTTGCAAAAAATAGTTTTCCAATATTCTGTAAGGAAGGTAGTAAGTTTTTGTTTATACTGGGCATGAGATGAGAAATAATGGTATAGAATTGAAATATGATTCTATTTATGTAATAGGAAAAACGTTTTTTGAGGACTAATAAGGTCCAAAATAGTTGAGAATCTCCACTATGGAATCTTCATATGAAAGTTCAGCTAAATATTCCTCTGAAATATTTTAAATTTAATATTTTAAAATATAACCAAATGGTGTGGTAATGAAAAAAAAAATCAAGGTATGTTGAGACAAATACAAACTTCAGTCCTCTTGCTTTAGTAACTTTTCAGTCTCAGTTAAAAATAAATGAAGTGGATAAAAGAAGGAATGGGCGAGATATGATTATCTCCTTTTGCCACAGAAAATATTCCAGATATTTATCATGCTGTTTCATATTACTTCTTTACATTACAATTTTTCCCATTCACAGTCGTGTTTGATGTCCTGACCTGGGTGTAAACACAGTTCTCAGTTCTCTTTATTAAGGAAGTCACCTTCCTGTCAGTCAGCTAGGTGTCCTGAATCTGGTGACACCATTTGATTGAGAGGGACTGTATCCTACCAACTTTGAAAATGTGCAGTTGATCTGACTAGAAAAATGATTGAGAACTACTTGTTTAAGAGCAGTGACACAAAGAGGAGTAAGATCCAATAAAATTTGCATTTTTCATGAAGAAGCAATGCAACAGCTAGAAAACAGTGCTTGTTGGCCTCTTTTATGTCTGAAATTCTATTAGAAACTTTGCAAGAAGGACTCAATTATCCTTAAAGAAAGGTAGAGTATTTTAAATTTACAATACCATAAATTATAGGCCCAAATGTAAAATATGGAAAAAATTTTTCTGCAATAGTTTGACTGGTATATTAATTTCTATAATCAGGATTTTTGTTATAGACTAGACTGTTCATTTGATGGAATTATAAATATAAAATTTTCTTGAAAACTCCTTGAAAGCTCATAGTCTACAATACTTGGGGGTTGGAGCTAGGTAATCTTTAAGATCCCTTCCAACCCAAACCATTCTATGCTTCCAGTAAGTAAACACTAAAAACTATTTGCAATGTTTATGTTCCTGTCTATTAAAATAGATGCTAACAGCAAAATTGGAATACTCTTTTCAATAACAATTTTTAAGTATGTGACCTTCACAGATCAGAATTACAAATTTCCTTATATTATGATCTCCTTTATCTTTTCATTACTGCTTGCAATACTGAGCACTGCATAAAAGGAATTGTGATTAAGTGATTTTTGTAGCCTTGACGTAATCAGGAAAGTGCCTGCTACTTTTGAACTATGTGTACTCTTATATTTGCCTTTTGTCTTCAAGACTGGTTTTGAGTGAAGTGTTCATTCCCATCTATACCATTCTTTTTCTTATTTTTATTGCTTTTTCATTACCTATATTTGTATTGTAATTCAATTTTTGATTGCATTAATGCTTGTGATGTAATAGCAGCCTTATTTTGACAGTAACAGCCTAGAAATAACAATGTACAAAATTGTTTCCTCAATGCAAAAGTGTTATTTTTGTCTGGTGCTCTTCTTACCAATATACAAAAAATAGTAGTAGAAAACCATTACATGTAGTCCTGAGAAAATGTCCGAGGAAATGAAAACTTATGCTGCATTCTACAAATATAATCTATAAAACTTCTTTTATTTCTAGTTCTTTATTTTAAACTCACTGCACACATTTTGCACTCCAGACAAGGAAAGCCTGACATCTTTTTCTTAGAACTTGTGTTTATTATAGATTGTCTTTTCTGGAGCAGAGTGAAATCAAATAAATTTCAAAAGTATACAAGCTCATATATTCTCAGATCGTAAGGTGAATGGTCCATGAAACTTAAAGAAGATATAAACATCTATACCATTATACATTTTTCTCCCCCAAATTACATTTTTTAAACAAACTATGCAGTATTTTCCATCGGAGGTTTATATTAAAGGTATTCTTAAACTAAAGTTCTCACGTGCTATTAGTCATGACAAAATTTCTTGAGTCTAGCCTAGCAATGGTCAAACCTCTGTTTTCTGGAGGGAAAGGAAAAGGAGGAAGGTCTGTTCTTAGAGCTATCAACCTGCTCTTCTCTTTGTCCTCCATCTTTTGTATTTCTCAGTAGGAATATGTACTTCAAGATAAAAGGAGATCTTTGTCTTTTTCCATGCCAGGGTTCAAAGGCAGGCCCTATAGACTTCTGATTCCCAAGCTGCCTGAAGATCTGGTAGCCATTTTCCACATTGCTTTCCTGACCTGAATATTGTTGGACAATCAAAACCCTCAAAAGTTCTGGACTCAAAAGTGCTTCTTTGAATACAAGTGAGGGATTAAAAAAAAAAAATGAAAGGAAGAAATTGGTGAGATAGAGCATATATTTCTAATTTAATTTCTGTTCTTCTAATCAATAAAAAGTCTATGACTATTTTTGTCACTGGACTTTACATTCAGCATTTTCAGTCAAATTCGCATTCTGTAATTTATGGCAGAATAAATTGTCCAAGAAATGGGTATATGCCCTCAAAAATTATTTTTAATTGTTTCAACTAAGTGAATGAGAAGGTCCTCAGCCTCTGTAGTAGGCCAACAAGGCTGATGTCCTGGTGGGAGTCTGTTATAGGATGCAGAGGTGGATGAATTATTCTACAAACAGCTGGCAAATGTCTCAAAATTGTCAGCCCTTGTCCTTGTGGGTGACTTTAACCTGCCAGATGTCTGCTGGGAACTCCACACAGCAGAGAAGAGGCAGTCTGGGAGGTTCTTGGAGCGTATGGAAGATAGCGTCCTGTTGCAGCTGATAAATGAACCTAGCAGGGGTGCAGCCCCACTAGACCTGCTGTTTACAAACAGAGAAGGGCTGGTGGGAGATGTGGTGGTCAGAGGCTGTCTGGGCTTCAGTGACAATGAAATGATAGAGTTTTCAATACTCAGTGAAACAAGGAGGGGCACCAACAAAACCTCTACCCTGGACTTTTGGAGGGCAGACTTTGGCCTGTTCAGGAGACTAGTTCTGAGACTACCTTGGGAAACAGCCCATGAAAACAAAGGGGTCCAGGAAGGATGGACATACTTCAAGAGAGAGATCTTGAAGGCGCAGGAGAAGGCTGTCCCAGTGTGCCAAAAACTGAGCCAGCAGGGTAGATGACCAGCCTGGCTGGGCACGGACCTTTTGCAGGAACTTAAGCTAAAAAAGAGAGTTTATCACCTTTGGAGAAAAGGGCAGGCAACTAATGAAGTGTTTAACAATGTCATTAGGTCACGTAGAAGGAAAATCAGAGAGGGAAAAGCACAATTTGAATGTAAACTGTTAAGGATAACAAAAAGTGGTTTTATAAATACATCAATAGCAAAAGGAGGGGCAAGGAAAGCCTCCAGTCTTTGTTGAACATAGTTGCCAAAGATGAGGATAAGGCTGAGGTTCTTAACACCTTCTTTGCCTCAGTTTTCAACAAGACAGGTTTCCCCAGGACAACTGGCCTACTGAGTTGGTAGACAAGGAGCCGAATAGCCCTCCTGTAATCCAGGAGGAAGCAGTTAGTGACCTTATGAGCCACTTGGATCCTCACAAGTCTACGGGACCACATGGGATTCATCCTAGGGTGATGAGGGAACAGGCAGAAGAACTTACCAAGCCACTCTCCATCATTTAACAACAGTTATGGCTCACAGGGAAGGTCCCAGATGATTGGAAGTTGGCAAATGGGACACCCATCCACAAGAAGGGCCAGAAGGAAGATCTGGAAAATTACAGGCCAGTCAGCCTGACCTCAATGCCTGGCAAGGTTATGGAGAAGATCATCTTGGGTGCTATCACACAGCACCTACAGGACAAATGGGGGGACAGACCCAGCCAGCATAGATTTAGGAGAGGCAGGTCCTGCTTGACCAACCCGAACTCTTTTTATGACCAGATGACCTGCCTGGTGGATGAGGGGAAGGCTATAGATATTGTCTACCTGGACTTCAGCAAGCCTTTGACACTGTCTCCCACAGCATACTCCTGAAAAAGCTGGCAGCCCATGGCTTGGACAGGTGCACTCTGTGCTGGGTTAGGAACTGGCTGGAGGACCGGGCCCAGAGAGTGGTGGTGAACGAGGCTGCATCCAGTTGGTGGCTGGTCACTGGTGGTGTCCCCCAGGGATCAGTGTTAGGCCCAGTCCTGTTTAATATCTTTATTGATGATCTGGATGAGGGGATTGAGTGTATCATTAGAAAACTTGAAGATGGTATCAAACTGGGGAGGGAGTGTCTATCTGCTGGAGAGCAAGAGGGCTCTGCAGAGGGACCTGGACAGGCTGGATACATGGACCGAATCCAACCGTATGAAGTTCAACAAGGCCAAGTGCTGGGTCCTGCACTTTGGGCACAACAACCCCCTGCAACGCTACAGACTGGGCACAGAGTGGCTGGAGAGCTGCATGGCAGAAAGAGACCTGGGGATTCTGATTTACAGGAAGCTGAACATGAGCCAGCAGTGTGCCCAGGTGGCCAAAAAGGCCAATGGCATCCTGACCTATATCAGGAACAGTGTGGCCAGCAGGACCAGGGCAGTGATCATGCCCCTGTCCTCAGCGCTGGCGAGGCCACACCTGGAATACTGTGTCCATTTCTGGGCCCCTCAATTCAGGAAGGACATTGAGGTGCTGGAGCATGTCCACAGTAGGGCAGTGAGGCTGGTGAAGGGACTCAAGCACAAGTCCTATGAGGAGAGGCTGAGGGAGCTGGGTTTGTTTAGCTTGGAGAAGAGGAGGCTTAGGGGAGACATTATTGCTTTCTACAACTACCTGAAAGGAGCTTCTAGCCAGGTAGGTATAGGTCTCTTCTCCCAGGCAACCAGCAATAGGACAAAAGGGCACAGTCTTAAGCTGCAGCAGGGGAGGTTTAGGTTAGACATTAGGAAGAAATTCTTTACAGAGAAGGTAATTGGGCATTGGAATGGGTTGCCCAAGGAGGTAGTGGATTCACCATCCCTGGAGGTGTTTAAGATCAGACTGGATGTGGCACTTAATGCCATGATCTAATAGACGAGGTGGAGTTAGGTCAAAGGTTGGACTTTATGATCTCAGAGGTCTTTTCCAACCTAGTTGATTCTGTGATTCTGTATCTCAAAGTTAGACAGCTGCTAGTGTTCTGCTTAGCATAATGGTTGATAATGATCTGTGATGATTATTTTGTAGAGTAAATAAGGATCTTTATAACGTCATTTAAGTAAAGCAACTTACTGAACAAAACTGAAATCCGAGTTCAATAATCTTTCCAATTAAGACTCTGAGTAGTGGCTGCATTCTTTTTTCTCAGATAAATTGATCTTGCATTTAAATTTCACCAGTATCAAAAAGTATTGTCTTACTAATTTTTTTTATTTTTTTGGTGCGCATATACAAATAAAAACAGTGCTGGCAAAATTGCAGTCACTATTTCATTTAGCATCTTATGAATATAGCTCTTTCTACAATTTGTCATGTATTTGAATAAGTAAAACGTAGTGTATTTTGTGAATAGTAAATTTGAGAAATTTGTAATATCTTATGGACAGTACCATTACTTCTGTGCTGTGATAGATGCACTGCCTTTGCTATCTCTTACTTTCAGTTTATCATATGATCACAAATTTTGAGGGAACAAGACAGAAAGTAAAGCTCAGAAAGAAGAAAAAATAAGGATGTGACATAAAGAGCCATAATTAGGAAGTATGCTTTTTATTGAAAGTGTTATTAAAAGAAAAAAAAGAAAAAGCTTTCAAAAACAGTATTAATAATCACTAGCATTACTGAAAGGCTGTTTAGCTTTCAGTTACGAAGATATACTTTATGAATATGAAAATAAAGTAACCATATCCAGTAATCCATTTCTGGTTAAATGTTTGTCAAGATCCCTAATTTCTTACACCAAAAAAAAAAAAAAAAAAAAAAAAAAAAAAAAAAAAAAAATTGAAGACTTTGAATTTACTTTTGAAACATATTTCTATTTTTAAGAGTATTTCTAAAAACCTGCTTGTACTTCTCCAAAATCTGCTATCAACATTTCAAAATCTCCAGAAACTACCCTTTCAGAAGAAAATTAGCTTTCCAAATTCTTTGTGCTTTTCAGTCAGCAGTAGCTAACATACCTACCTTAGAGTGCCTATTTTCTACTTACTAAATGTGCATATTTATCTGCAGAAACAAATTAATTCTTAACAATATGTAGCCAAAGTATGCAAGTAATTATTTATTAGGTGATCCAGTACTCAAACTAGTTTTGACTACAATGTTTGTTGTTTCTATGTCTATTCTGCTTATGCCTACCTAGGACTAAGGAGGCAGAACATTAGTGTTACATCATAAATAAATCTGAATGAGAATACCAGTTTTTATTGTTGACTTTATTAAATAAAGGAGTAATTAATATTGTGCAATACATTGTCTTGCACTATAATGTTGGTTTGCTTTACTATTCTGTGGACATTTGCAGCCACAATCAACCTGCAGATGTGCACAATTTTTTAATTGTTAGTTTTCATTTGGCCAATATTTTAACTATTGTAAGACAGATAAATGATGTTTTTTCTAGCTACTTACTTTCTAAGACAGACAATCATGTGCTAGCTTTTCATAATAAATAGTGGTTTTATTCCTAGATGAATAAAATCACATTTTTTTTTCTGCTATGGTTGGATAGGGATAGGTGGATAGGGAGACAACAGAGGAGAAGCAAACTTCCTTTTCCATATGCAAGAAACCAGTAATTTTTAATTCAATATCTATTCATAGTGTATGTCTATTCAGATCTTCATCTTTTTGTCCTAATAAGTCTGTGGGAAATCAGAATTAAAAAGAGAAACTATATATTAACAGAAATTGCACAACATCAAAAGCTGGACTTTATTTGCACTGTTTTTGCCAAAAACTTCATAGTAATAATAGTGGTTAAATAATTCACTAGAACCTGGCTCCATTTTCAGCTCTGCCAATGGACTTTGCATAATGAACGTTCATTTTTCTACAAAGTAAGAATTGCATAAATTGCTGAACATTATTTTTTAAATGTCTTATACAGATTTAAAACTCAAGTTCCAATTTTTATTTCCTCAGCAAATGCAAAGTTTCTTGTTATCACTCAGAAACCATACGTTCATAAATGTTGATTTTGTGGAATCACATTTCTAATCATTATCCCTTTTAATGCATCCATTGACTTATCCATCATGTCGTCATCATGGCTAGGCTTTGCAAACAAAGATTTGGGGAGGGCTCTACCCATGTTTGTTACAAGCGCGCTGGTGGCTAAAAAGGCCAATACAAAATAGGCACGTCCAGTTGCAAAAGGCACAGCAGAAAGACTCCTTAGGTGGTATATTCTGCAAGGCACGAGTCTTTCTGCGTTGTCTTTTCTCCTCCAGAGTGATCCTGCGTGCTTTCTCAAAAGCATCAGCTGCGTTATAGATGGCGTGTCTCCAGACCTCCCGATTGGAGGCCAGAGTAGACCAGTAATGATGATCAATATGACCAAGGCTGAGATGTTGTTTCAGGGAGTCCTTGTATCTTCTCTTTGGGCTCCTCTCATGCGTCAGCCGGTGGCAAGTTCACCATAAAGCAAGATCTTAGGGAGGTGGTGGTCCTTTATCCTGGAGATGTGTCCTGCCCAGCGCACCTGTGTTCTCAGCAACGTGGCCTCAATACTTGTAACTGCTGCTTGTTCTAGAACAGATGTATTAGTCACATAATCTGACCAGTGGATGTTTAGGATTGTATGGAGGCAGCTGATGGAAGCGTTCTAGTCGCAGGTGGTGGCGATAGGTGACCCATGATTCAGATCCATATAGAGAGTAGACAGCACAATGGCTCTATAAACACTGATCTTTGTACTTTTCTTCAAGTGTTTATTTCACCAAACTCTTTTATGAAGCTTTCCAAAAGCACTATATGCCTTTGCTAACCTGTTGTCTGTCTCTCTGTCAATCTTACTGTCCGAGGAGATGAGGCTACCTAGGTAATTAAACTGCTGGACTGATTTGAGCTCTGATTGGCCAATGGTGATATGGGGATGATGGAAGACTTCCTGAAGTGCCGGTTGATAGAGAACTTCTGTCTTCTTTAAGCTGACTTCCAGCCCAAAGAGCTCAGCAGCCTCTGCAAAGCAGGATGTTAAATGCTGCAGAGCTGCCTCTGCGTGGGCGACAAGGGCACCATCATGTAGAACACGAATAATTCAATTTATCTCAAAATTGCTTTATAACACTCAAAGTTCTCCAGGAGAACTATTGGGATTTTTATTGCTTTCATTTGCAAGTGTTTGTTTGGGTTTTTGTTGGGTTTGTTGGGGTTTTTTTCCAGATAACATATATTTAACATTTACTGACATGCCACACGAAGAAAATCTGCTTCAAAGTCTTGTGGAAGTGTGTATAAAACTTGGACACTTGAATTTAGGTTGAGAGGCACTTTGATAATTTCCAATGAGCAAATTGTAATGGCACAAAATTAAAGGTGAGGAAATAACTTGCTTTAAATGAAGCTACTGTTGTGATATCTGAACTTTCTCTTTTTAACTACTTTGAACAAAGTAAGTATTTTCTGTTCTTCTTCTGTTTAAAGAAGTTATATTAGTTTTCCTTTGAGTAGAACAGCATTCTCTTGAAGTAGATGTTAAGATGTCTGCTCGTTGGGGGTTTTATATCCTGTTATGTGACACATTTGAAGTAAATTCTGTCCTTCCTTACTGAAGGAGATAAACCCTAAGCTCTTTCCCCTTTTTCAAAAGTCTTCCCTCACAAAGAATCTCTTCCACTTGAGTGGTCAATGATTGCTGGATAGAAATAAGAATGCCACTACCCAGGAAGCATTAAGTAAAATTAAACCAAAAAAGGAAGAACAACTGTAAAATAACAGTAGGCAGAAAGAGAATGGGATTGAAGGTGTTCCTGTCCATCTGTCTTTTTGCAGATGTACTACAAGGTTGTCCTTGCTAATAGAGAATAGCAGGCAGTATATAGTCTGCACGTCGTACAAAAGCCGTAGGTGAGACATAAGATCTGAATTTAGTTGTAATGGAACCACTACCAAAGCAACAACTCAAACACGTCAGGCTTCACATCCTGTAAGTGAAGAGCTGATTATATTTTCTTGCAAACACTTACTAAAAGAAAAATCTAACAGGAGGAATACACATGGAAATAATAATCGATTTTTGAACTGCAACCATCGTGCATTGCTTTTTTCTCTAGAAAGGATTTTTTCATTCATCTACAGGGAATTCCCGGAGAATTTTCACTCATGCATTAAGATTTTCCAGGTAGCAGCATCAAGTTTGATATAACTTTTTTTGTTGTTAGCTAACCTCACTTTGTCAGACAGCTGAATCTTTATCATCAGCTCAGTTAATTCAACATGTACTTCCTGGTTGTACAGGAAGTTTGAGGCAAGACATGTATCTTATTCCTTAACCAGCTAAATTTATTCCAAATGGCTATACAAACTAATTTTCTGGTGGCAGATAGGACTTATGTTGGTGGTGTATGCGCACCAGGAGCCCACACCTGTAGTTGGTACTCAACTCCTGTAAGCCATTCTGTGTGACTTGTTTTTGGTTGTACGTGCTGCTTTGGTTCTGTGGCTCCAAAACGTGTAACAGCCTCTCTTCAGAAAAGTACAACTCAGAATAATCATGTTTTAGACCACTTCGCTTTGCTGTCTATGAAGATGTTCTGGACTCTTTCTTTTAGGCTTTCAACTTATAACTCATATATTGCTCTTCTAAAGCTTCTCTCTTCTATGATCATGATAAACTTTCTTACCTATCTCTAGAATCTGGTTTTCAGGGAGAATGTTTTTGAAGACTGCATTGTTGTCATGAGAGCTAATTTAAAGCCATTGTCACAAAACTGAAGAGTAACTCCCTTAAGAAATTGTTCTTGATGTTTTTTCCCGCTTCTCATTGATTTCTTTTTCTTGGTCAAATATGCCAAAAGACTGTTTTTGCACTATCTGTTATCTATATTATGTTTTCATGCTGTACTCCAGTGTTTTACTTCTCAAATATCACTTCATGATCATATGTTTCACACACAGCTCTGTGATAACAGTTGCTCTCAGTAGCTTTGTACTTGTGTTTTCTACATTTTATTGTCACTTTTAATCTTATGGTGACACTTATGGTAAGATCACCATAAGATCACTTATGGTGATCTTATGGTAACATTACTGCCTTATCCAAGAGCAGAGTAGAGAAGTGACAAGAAAGTCAGACAATCTTAGCAATACCTATATGCTGTCTGGCATCCAGGCTAACCTACCCTTTGACATTGTGGAAGCAAGCTGGATTAGCAAATTGAAAGATAAGGTATCTATTTCCATTACATGGTAGTCTTTCAAATTACATTTTTGAATGCAAGAAGTTATTTATTAGTTAAACTATGGATATAATCTATTATTAAATATTGATTTATATTTTTCTTGCAGTCTCTGATTATCACAGTTAGTAAATTGTGGAATTTTTTTTAAGATTGGCTTACAGCTATTGACAGGTGCCTTGTGTATGTTCTCAATATATACTTATATGCAGAAAAGGTGACAGTGAAGAAGATTTATGTAATGTTATAACACCTCATTACTTTTAGAGCCAGTTTTATTGTTCTGGTAAAGATGCATTAACAGATGAAGACATTGCAAAATAAGCATTTGTCAGAAATGATCAAACAACAACATGCAATGGAATCAGCATTTTATTTGCCTATCCAAACCAATCTGCTGTCCATTTATTTATATGTATAAGCAGGTCTATATGTTATATGTTAACTATATGTTATAGTTAGAACTGACCATGAGGTATAAAAAGTATTGTGTATTAAGGAATTCAGACAAAAAAAACCTCCTGTTGCATTTTGTATGTACTGCCCTTTCTGTGGAATCTAGGTGCATATAGAGGATTGGAAAGCACAGTATAGAAGTTAATTTTAGCTCCACTGATGACTTGGCTTTTTTCCATGTGATTCATTTGCAGGCTGAGGTCAGAGTCACACTCATGCACAACTCTAATCTTGCCATGGTTGAGACCATAGCCTGTGACATAAGAGTGAATGGGGTTGGTGGCAATGAAATCAAGTTAATAGACTGCTCAAGTTTAATCTCTAGTATTTAATGGCTAGGTAGTCCAACTGCTTTCGTACCAAACACTGAACTGAGCATAATATCTTATTTTTCATAAAAGCGTAATGTGTTTGCCCAAATGCATTTTCCAGAGGGGTGTCCAGTCTTGTTTCGAGTACATGAAGAGGCAGAGAATCCATTATTTTTCAGTACTTTGATCCAAAAGTGAAATATTCTTTATTTTGAAGTTCATGCCTTACAGTCAGCTTTTAACTATCAATAGCCAGATACCTTGGTTAGAATTATTTCTGCTCAGGCCTAGAAAGCTTTACTATTATAAGCACAGAGCCAGATAATCACAGTTGTGTTGCCTCTTGAGCCAACTGGTATCTTTGAATGTCATTCAGTATCTTTGAATTTCATGGAAAGAACTGGAATTAGTGATCCATAGCAACACATCAGCAGTTCCTGGAGAAATCATGTGGGCTCCTGTCTGACATGAAGAGTCCAACCTTGTGTCTCCAGAAGACATCACCCCTGCATCTGTTCCTCCTCTTTCAGTGAAGTCAGAATGGGACAGCATTCAGATTACAACCTAAAAAGTGTTCCCTCAAAAGCCTATGGAAGTGTACCACTGGCACTGGCTCTTTCAGAAAATATTTTTTTTCTGATCACACTGTGCTTTCTGTGCGGTGTTGTCTCAGTGATCAAGACTGCATTACCAGGGCTTATGTTTCCAAGACAATTTTACCTTAAATAGGTTAAAATGCTCTTTGACATGCAGGCAATTTTTAGTTGCTTATGAAAGAAAAACTCATCCATGTTTTTTAATAATCTGAATGAGTTAGCCCTTTAATATTTCCTTTCTCTCTGTCTAAGGCATTTTTTTCCATCCTTCAATTGCTCTTGTGGTTCTTTTTCCTATTTGACTAGATACAAGATACTAATATTGTTATGCATACAGTATTGCACTGTTAGTGTCACAAGTTTTACCACTGACTAAGTCTAAGCATATCCTTTTTTATATATTTTTTTAAAAATACACCTTTTTGATGCAGTTTTATGTACACTTATTTGCCTTAAACTGAATCAAAAAATTACTACTTTCCAGGACACAGGGTCTTATACTTAATATGAATTCTGTATGTTCATTGCTAATAATTTCTAGTTCATCATTTATTTTCATCATTCATTATTTCCTTTCTAGTCTGCTTTAAACATCGTATTTTATAACAAGTTATTGATGAAAAATGCACATAGCATTGCCTAGATCTGGTAGTTTAATTAAGATTTAATCCCACAAAACATGGCTGAAAATATTGCTCTTGATGATGACAACTCTGATTTGACATCTGTCAGTTCTGAATTCATTCCATGCTTATATTGCTCAGTGTTGGTTTGTTTTCATGATTGATATTAGTATGGTCTATCCCAACAAAGAACTATTGCATATAAATATCTGGCTTCATCAAAAAGATCTGAGATTAAAAAAAAATCAGTTTATAATTATCTAATTAGGGATTATCTGTAGGAAACCTCCTACAGACCGTGTTCAGATTGTTTATTATGCCAATATCATTTATAAAATACCAGTTAGATAACCAAGAGACTGGGTGTGATTTGCTGCTTTTATGTTTTCATTTGTATTGCTTTTAAAAAAATCAACATAACTTTAAAGAAAGAAAATAGAATTCAGATGTTGGAGGTTCATCTGATGTGCTTACTGGTGTTTTTCTTTTTTTTACAGTATGCAGTGTACCATTATTTTTCCAAAACACAGAGTTCAAAGAAGGTGAACTGTGATGTTATTTCCATAAAAATGTGTACAAAATGAAATTGAAATCCAAATGCATATTTTTGCTAGAAATGCTTACACATTCATCCATTCTGTGCAGAAGCTTTACCTTCTGAGCTATGTCACAAACAAAAAGCAACTTCTTTGTGGAGGGCTTCATAATCAATATTCAGGTAACAGTACCACATAAAAGAATTTGGCAAATGGTTTCAGCTAATGAGAAAATTGTGATCTGCTTGTATATATTGTGAATATAGAAAAATTGGCTCAATTTGCTCAATAAATTATTCATTGGAAGTTACTCATTCATCACTAACAAAAATACTGTCTTCAAATGTTTCATCTCTTTGGTGTTCCATATGCAGAGAAAACTGATTTTACAATCTCTGTCATTCGTTTAGCTCTTCTAGAGAAAGACTTATTCTCACAGCAAAAGGAAGCCTCTGTTCTTCCATTTCACAAATAAAGCAAAATTATTTCAAGTATAATATACCCCAGTTTTCTGGGGGAAAAATTCTGGTGATGAATCTATCAATACAAGACTAGAAAACAGGAAAGTATTTAGTACCATACAGCAAACACTGATGTGAGTATGTTGTCTCTTCCCAGTCTTTTAGATTTTTTGTTCTCATTTAATAACTCTTTGAAAATATAGTTAGCTCTAGGAAAAAGATTTTGGAGTAGTTAACATGTCTTCTTTACTGTGTGAATTTTCACAACATGGCATTGAACAATAGTGGAAGAAAGGTAGCAGGGAGAATTAGCAAATAAAAGACTGTCACTGTCATCACAGCCAGTTGAATGCTTGGAGCGGCATGTCAGAAACGATGATTTAACTGGCATCAGAAGAGAACTTCCAGGATTGTGAAGTCTGGAACTTCTCCAAAGAGATCAAATAGGACTGGAAAAGTAGTTGACAGGAGCTGATTCACATTATGTATGCTGCAGCTTCCTGATGACTTACTAAGTTGAGGAAAATAAAAAAAGGCAAGTAGAATAAACCAGGGATAAATAAACTCGTACTTGGAGCAGTTTATTTTTCCAAGTGGGGAGATGGAACAGCTACAGGAAGTTGGTAGGGTGGACAAGAAGTCCAGGAAAACAGACAGTGTTGACATATTTTCTTCTGTGCATTCAGAAAGTATCCTAGAACATTTTCTTAAAAATTTAAGACAGAATTTAAGACAAAAGGTTTTCAGGAATCCTTGTGTAACTAATGCCTGAACTGCAGAGCTATACTATGTGAAAATAGAGAAATGATGAATATTGAACAAATGAATACCTGATATATTTTCATGCTGTCATTATGAAGCTTCCTGTGTTAATTTTGTTATGTCAAATATCTAATAAATCAGTGACAATTTTATGTGTATCACAATAAAAGAGGACATTTATTTCTTTGAAATATACCATATTTCTAACTAAGATGATGTTTAAATAAGACAATCAATGCATTCATGCATATCTTAAGTTTAACTTGCTATAATAAAATATCCAAGTAATTTCCTAGTGCATTCAACTTTTGAGTATACTAATGTTAACCTGTACCACTATCTGCTTCTCTAAGTCAAGACAGTTGCATCATACAATTTTTTTTGCTTATTTGGATATTCTATTAAATACAAGAACTGAAAAAAAAAAAAAAGGCCTACTTTGGTGAGCATGGTACTCTTATAGGTTTTTTACATTTTGGATATGTGGTGGTGGTCCTTTAAGACCTTGACACCATCAGGAATTTAAAGACTTCACAAGGTATGTAAGCAGTTTGAAAATTAAAAATGTCTTCAGTTTTAGCTCATTCCTTCCCATTAACTGTTTAGAAAGATCGTACTTACTGAGTGCCCTACCAGTTCTTATTTGGACCTCAAAAATAGTAAAATAAATTCACCTTCATAGTGGGACAGTTACTTGAAGTAAACAGGTCTCAGATTCCATATGACTTCGATAGCAGTTTGCATATGAAATAGCCAGAAACAAGTAAGGGATATAAATGGTAGAGAATCAGAAGCAAAGCCATTGCTTTCTTGTGTCCAACACTTAATATTTTTGCTTTATAGAAAAGTTTTAAACTCTTTAAAAACAGAACTAAAAAAAAGTTTAAATTTTTAACTTTCATGCATTTATTTTTTTCATAAGAGCAGAAAAGATGCATCCTTTTATACATTATTTTTGGCTCTGAAGGTCAGAGTGAGGCAGTTAGGCTGAAATAAAAAGCAATAAGTTAGCTAGTAATAACTTTCAGGAACCAATCTATTATAACAGAACAAAATGCAGTGGTTATGAGATATTGAAGGTAGTAAATGAAAGGCTTCATTTGAAGTCTCACGAAAGTGTATTTCCAATGTCAGAACCTCAAAATTTAGAGGATATTCCTGGTCCACAGAAGGAGAGTAAGATGGTTCTGATTCCGAGATTCCAAAATTGTCATAGAGCATAAATCATACTTGAATATGACTAGTGAGGGAAGAGCTTGATATGCCAACTGATCATCTATCACTGTTAAAGAAAGTACTGTAAAGGACAAGTTTACTTAGGGTGGCTTCTCCTCTCTTCTCTCATCTGTCTAGATATTGTTATGCTAAAGCTTTACTAATATAAGATTTACATGAAAAGAGAAGCTAAAATTAAAGTATAACTAAGCTCATAAAGACTAATGCTTTCTGATATAATTTTTGTAATATCTGATAAAATTTGATCTATTGTTCATATAAAATGTGTATTAATTTATCCTCACATTGACTACTTGGGAAATATTACTTCTTTTGCTAAATATCTATTACTATTTTGATAGGTAATGTTGAATTTATTTAGACGATCAAATGATAATTATTTAGTCATAATGTTCTGCAGTTTTTTGAAAAATAATAAGGACTAGAAAGACAGACATTACATGTCAAATATCTTATTTTGGTTAGCTTTCAAAATCTAAAATATATGTAGCAATTAAATATTTAAGAGTGGCCAGCTTTGGAAATATTGAAAACACAGCTGCACAAAGCCCTGAGCATTTTGCTTTATCTGACTATACTTTGAGCAAGGATGCTGGTCTACGCAATTTCCAGATTCAGCCTTTCCAGTCTCAATTATTCCATGATCTTCTGATTTTATATTTTAGTTTAACACTCAAACACTTGTTTGTTTTTACAGATTTACCTAAATTTTGAAACAATTTTCAAATATAGTTTGGTTTCTCTGATAACAGACTTTTTAAATAAGCAAAAAAACCAGCTGTAAAGCACCTCTTCCCCTTCCAGAAATCTGGTTACAGCAAGGTCCCCAGATTTAGAATCAAATCAATACAATTATAATAATTAAAGTTAGAGCAATAGTGTGGTAATACAAATACACACAAAATGCATGCTTACAATTGTACCAACTGAGGCACGGACTCAGGTTGTATAGGGTTTGGGAAAGGGGCATGCATGCTTAGTACTTTTCCATTCCATTTGTAGCCAGGTTTCAGGGGCAGGGATACACAAAGGGCACTTCATCAAACAGGTAAGCAAGCAGTTTTCCACTCCGGTTACAACCACTGATGGAGCAAAACAAAACCATAAAGAGAGCTATCACACACGGTTTACAAGTCTGTTTGTCTTGCTTATCACAGATGGTGCAAGATTTCAATCAGTGAGTTCTTCCTTGCTTTTGCTTAAATCCCATGACTTCTTGCTGAAATCTCTTCCCATTTCTACAGTGTCATGAAGAATTTGCATTCCCACATACAAAATTCTGACTGAAACAAAGTCTGTTCTTAATAGCTATTTCTACCTAAAGTATGACATACTGGTATTACTCTTAGTTATTACAGATGAAAAGAAATATTTTGCACGTCTGTGATTTTCCCGTTTTCTTCAATTATTTCAAATATTTGTTTTTGCTGTACTTCTAGAAGTTCTTTCAGAATAACACTAGGAATGTAAATCATGTTAACGTAATATTAAATGACTATTAGTATATATTCACAGAAAAGCAATGGTCCTGTGCTGTGTTTTAAAGTATGTAACTACAAACAGTTTCAATCAGCAGAAAGCAACTGGGGAAAAGTACATTAGGAGCCTGAATAAAAAAGCTGTTTGCAATCAGTTACAGCTGAGTGCAACAAAAATTACTTTCTAGGGATCAAAGGAAATTAATGATTGACCAGTGTAACCAGAACATCCCGCAGCATGTTGAATATTTAATACCATGCTACTTCTGCCCCAAACAATCTGAGGTTTGGCATATATCCACCAATATAGCTCATTGCTAATTAATTTGCTATGTCATTTTGCATAAAATTAGTAATTAATACTAGTCACTGTGCACTATAGTGAACTTTTTTCAGTTAAAGATTCAATCTCAGTAGTTTCAAAAGTTTGATGAAATGGTAATTTTTTATTATTCTTAGAAAAGAACTTGCACATTGAACAAGGTATTGCGGTTAGAAGGAAGGATATATCAAAGTTTATAGACCAAATATATTTGAGGTTGTTCAAGGTCAATGAATTTTTCCCTTCACTTGCTTGAAATCATGAGTAATAGAATATGAATAACTGGTACTCCAGCTGAAATGAACTACAGTGATGTGTAACACTGTATTTAGCAGTCTTTTAAACTGTTTAACAGGTCCAAAGAGAACCTGTATTCTCCACCATTTTAGAGGGCACATTCAGCCACAGGCTTTGCAAACTGATTAGAAGAATTTCCAGTAATTATTACTCCAGATGCAGAAATAGTGTGTTCTTTGAAGAAGCACTTAGAGTAACCATTGTAAGCAGTGGTCTTGAATAATTAAAAAAAAAAAAAAAAGCTTTTTTTGTTTTAAAACTTGATGGTGTTTGCTTCATGAAAAAAAAAAATATTGTTATATGGAAGAAGTCATCGGTTTGGGTCACTTTCCTAATCTGTTTATCCCCAAACAGAAGTTTATAACTGCACTAAAATACAATATATTCTGAGCAATTGCGCAATACCAAACCAAATACCAATAGGAACTGAAATCCTATAATTAAAAAGCTCAGAAAGTCATTCAGTGGTAGCATTACTCTGTGAAAGTCCGCAATGAGCAGGATCAGCCCTGTAGCAGAAAAGTCAGAGACTGGCACATCACTAGTAATTAAATTAATAGGACTGATCCCAAGGCTACGTTTCTTCATCTTCTGTCTCTCATATTGCCTCATTTTTTCTCTGATACTCTTTTCATGTTTTTAATTCCTAATTAACACTTGTTAACACATTTTCTTCGCCCTCCCCTCCAACCCCTGCTCTTGGCTTCTTTGGCTTTTAATTCTTTCATATAGTTTTGTTTTCATTCCTCTTCATGTGTGTGGTTTCCCTGTCAGTTTATCCCTCCATTCATTATTTTTGGTCCTTCTATTATCTAGCTGCCTTCACTATTACCTTCTCCATTTGCTTTGTTCTTCCTTTCATTCCTTGTGCCATATGTCTAATCTCTCCTTGCTCAAGTGTATTGTTTTTCTGTCAGAAAAGGCTCCTCCAGCACTTCTAGTAGTGCTTCCTCATTCCTTGTGAATCATTTGAGCAGTGTTAATCAAAGAAATGTTTTTTTTGCTATTCTACAAAACTTTTTTGGGTCTTTTTCAAAAATATATACTTCAGTCTGCTCTAAGCACATATTTTAGGATTGTAGTTGCAGTAAAATGTCGTGACAGCAGCTTAAACAATAACAATAATACCATATAAAGTTTGAATGTTATAACATACAGTGAGTCAAAATCTCTTAGTGTAATTTAGGATGTTTTTAGTAACTAGTAACCCACATGTATATTCATCTGCACTGAATTTAGAGGGGATGATACAGTGTAGTATAGTGATGTGCTAGTTTTACTACACTAAACACGTTACGAGGCAAACTCCCAATCTAAATTATTTATTAGAGGTGGAATTGCTTTTTCTTCCAATGTTATCCCTTGAAGGCAGGCAGTGACGACCAAAATATTTGAAAACTGGTCTTCTTACACAGAATAGACTTTCAGGACAAGTTTATAGTCTCTGAGCATGTAGCGCCTGTCTTTGGATCATTTCTTGAAAAAAACGACTAAGAAGACTCAGTCTTCTAGGGACCCTGTACACTCGGTGCAGGTAGCTCAGTGTGCAGCTGCAGGGTCAACTGCAAGTTGAGCTCTGGCTGGGAAGAGCCTGAGACAGGAGGCCATGAACTGCCGACTCTTGGCATAACAGAGGGCCCGGGGACCTGTGGCACCAGCCAGGGGATTGAGCACTCAGAGACACGGCAGAAGGCAAGGACTCGGGAGGAAGAGCAAGACTTTGGCGCGTTTGGACTGTGAGGGGATAAAAAGCCCAGGGTGTCCTTTGTTCAGGGTCCCTCCTCAGGGGAGCTGTTTCTGTGTTACTGCACCGTGAGTAAATTGCTCTACGGAACGAGACATTTGAGACTCTGCTATGGGAAACCTGGGGTCGAACCTACAGGGAAACCAGGTCTGACTATGCGAGTGTGGGGTGTGTGGGGAGTCCAGTGGGGCTCAGTGGAGGGGCTCTGGTCCCAGCAGTGAACGTCTCTGGCACTGGGAGTGTGACTGGCAGAGTCTCATGAATGGACACACTGGGAAGTTTCCTTAACACTCCCCTTATCAAGGTAAAAGTGCTAGTAGGTCTTGTCTACTAGAAATAATGATGGCAGCAGGAATTTTTTTCCTGAGAAATCAGCATTTGTATATCAGAAAATGTTCCAGGTGCTGGCTTTGATCCTCACTGGGTGAGAAGTTTTTCAGTAGGCAGAATGCCCTGGTTTAAAAGCCATGGGATAACAGAACTTCTTTTTGAGGTTTGGTTTCAAACAGAAATACTTTTAAGGGAAGTAAATTGTAGTGGTCTCATATCAGAATTTGGACAGCAAGCAAACATTTATTATTTCTTTCTTTACACTGTTGTCAGAACATTTTGCATAGGAATATGGTGTTGTGAAGTGTAGTGTTATACAACAAATGGCAAAGGAATTTCTGTTAGAACTTGTTATAAGCCTTCTGGTTTGGGAATATAAAGGAAGAAAGATGACCTGTCTTTATGAGTCAGAGGATACCAATGACCAGTCATGGAAAAAAGAAATGCAATCACTGCATGAGTTGAGAAGGTATATCCACTACCAGCAGAGAGAAAAGAAATCTGCGCATTGAGGAAAAATTTTTTTCTTTTTTTAAGGAAAATATTTTCAGTTGGAAATCACAAGTAACTGCCTAATCTGTGAGAAGAAGGTTTAGAATTGCTTTCCATGAAGGTAGGGTAGCTAGAAATAAAGATGAACACAGGACTTTGCTTTATAAACTCTTGTTCCTTCTTATCATAGACAATAAGCTAGTGATCCCAGTGTGGATCTACACAGTGGAACTAGTATGCAGGTGACCAGTTAATAAGAATTATTCATGTTTCCATTCTCATTATTCCCTTTTATTCACATTTTACCTTAATTCTTACAGTTCACATTTGGAGAAGGTCTTGACTCTCCGTTTGCTTCAAGGCCCTAATACCATGATATAATATCAATGGACATACATTCCCTCCAAACTTGATAGAACACTCTACCACTAGGATGAGGTTTGTAAGAAACAGGTTTTTTTGTCTTGCTGCATCACTGAATGCTTTGCAATGTTGCCTCTTAGTTCCTGAAAGTGTGGGAAAAGAAAAAAAAACAAAGAACAAATTCTCATATCTCTGTACTGCAAGTCCACTCTACCACAGCTTGAATTGCCAGAACATGGTGCTATTTTGTGGGGTTTTTTAGAGGAGACCTTTTTTTAACCTTGGGTGATTAATTATGTCATAGTACATTATGAGAGTGCTCTATTCCTGACAAAGCTACTTTTTCACTGAGGCATTTTACAAGCCTTATTTGATGTAAAGCATGATTTAGATACCATGGCAATGTAACTCCTGGGGAAAAAAATGCTTTCTGTAGCCTAAAAGTGAGTTTACAAAAATTTATTGAGAAAGAAACTTTTAAGTAAACTTTCCAAGTGAATCAATGCAGTTATGGATTTATGCTGAGCTAACAGTTTGCAATTTGGGATTAATTTAAATACTAGAACTAGTAGTAGTAGTGACTTTTCTTTTATCCAAAGGAATAAACTGAATCAAATCCCCTAACATAGATGCCACATACACTTGTTAATGAAAGATATTAAAAAAATTACCATATTAATTATTCAAACACAAGTGACTGAGAGAATTATTTAGGTTGGAAAAGACCTTTGACACCATCAAATCCAACTGTTAACCTAGCACTGCCAAGCCCACCACTAAAACCATGTCCCTAACTTCCACATTTACACATCTTTTAATTACCTTCAGGGATGGTGACTCAACCACTTCTTTGAGCAGCCTGTTCCAATGCTTGATAACCCTTTCAGTTGAAGAAACTTTTCCTAATGTCCAGTCTAAACTTTACCTGATACAACTTGAGGCCATTTCCTCTTACCCTATGGCTTGTTACTTGGGAGAAGAGGCTAAATCCCACCCCGCTACAACCTCCTTTCAGTTAGTTGTAGAGAGTGAGAAGGTTCACTAAACCTCCTTTTCCTTCAGGTTAACAACCTCAGTACCTTCAACTGCTTCTCATAAAACACATGCTCCAGACTTTCACTAGCTTTGTCACCCTTCTCTAGACACACTCCTGCACCTCGATGTCTTTCTTTTAGTGAGGGGCCCAAAACTGAACACAAGATTCAAGTTGCGGCCTCACCAGTGCTGAGTACGGGAGTCAATCACTTCTCTAGTCCTACTGGCCACACTATTTCTGATACAGGCCAGGATGCCATTGGCCTTCTTGACCCCCTGGGCACATTGCTGGCTCATGTTCAACCTGCTGTTGACCAGCACCCCCCAGTCCTTTTCTGCCAGGCAGCTTTCCAGACTGTCTTTCCCCAGCCTGTAGCACTGCATGGGATTGTTGTGACCCAAGTGCAGGACTCAGGACTTGGTCTTATTGAACCTCAGACAGTTGGCCCTGGTCTATTGATCCAGCCTGTTCAGATCCCTCTGCAGAGCCTTCCTACCGTCCAGCAGGTCAATGCTCCCACTCAGCTTAGTGTTATCCACAAACTGAGAGTGCACTCGATCCCCTTGTCCTGGTTGTTGGTAAGGAGATTAGTCAGGCCCCAGTGCTGAGCCCTGGGAAACACCACTCATGACCAGCCACCAGCTGGATATAACTCCTTTCAGTGCCACTCTCAAGGTCCAAACATCCAGCCAGATTTTTAGCCAACAGAGTGTACAGCCATCCAAGCAATAAGCAGCCAGTTTCTGTGGGAGCATGATGTGGGAGACAGTGTCAAAGGCTTTAGTAAGTCCAGGTAGACAACATCCACAGCTGGCTGGACCTAATCCCCTGGTTGTCCTGTATGTGCTGAATGATGGCACTTAAGGTAATCTGCTCCATGAACTTCCCTCGCAGTGAAGTCAGGATGACAGGCCTGTAGTTTCCCAGATGCTCCTGCATTCCTTTTTATAGATATATATTTAAATATGTGGAATAGTGAAGACAGAAAAAAATTTGGTAGAAAAAGAACATTTATTTTCTTAAATGTGTAAGTAAGAATTTCCCCATAAAATATTGAAGAATCATTTATAAAATAACCATTTTATTCCATAGGGTAACCATTCTTCAGAAAAAGATTAATAATTTAAATCATAATTTAACTGGTCCTGAGAAACACTGTTATATTCCTCACCAGTCATTACAGGCATTTTTTTAATTTTCTAAGTTCTAGAATGTTTGATAGGAATGGCTCAAGATTAGACCAGCTCTCATGGCTATGAATCTTATATACACTACTTTGCCATTTCTTCTGTTACTGACATACTAAGCTCTGTTACTATAAAACTTTCATAGCATTTTTCTGATTTTGGAGTAAGTTATTTGGTGTCTGTCACAATGCATTTTCAGATACCAAAATACAATTTAAATTAATCAATGAAGACTCTAACTTTAAAGTCCTTTTACATACTTTAAGCTTTTTGTTTCATTGTTTTTTTGTTTGCTAAAGAAAATTATTGTCTTAGAAAAGAAGTGGAATATGTCCATTCAGGAAGAGCTCTGTATTTCGTTCCTAAGAGCAATTGAAATCAAAAAGAGGAAGCCATGACAGGAAATTAACTCTGATACCAAAAGATTTTCTAATATCTAGTATGTATCTGTCCTGTAGTGAAATACTGTAATGTTTACGTAGACATAGATGCAAATTCTCCATGGTCTAGACAAATAAATTATGATTAGACAAGTAGATTTTCTTTTAAAATGTATTTACTGTTATCCTCATTTAAATGCATCTAATGTTTTTAAAATACCTCTTTGGCTCATGTTCATTAGTTCAAAACTTTTCTTAGCCTTCCAGGTATTCTATGTCCAACATATTTACATGCTTCATTTATACTGCAGAATAATTTGGAAGCAACTATTAACACAGTTGAAGAGAGAAAACAGGTCATTTTTTGCAGCTCATATTTATAAAGGGGATCATTCTTTTAGGTTTATATTGCATTGCCAGTATCAACAGTAAAGAATCCATGATTCTCCCAAAAGTAATGATATTATATAAAGGCAACAAATGTTTTTAGGAAGACTGTTTATTTTCCTTTCTTTCTTGTTTCTGAGTCTCTAGGGTATATTCAGTTCATATTTTCAATATTTTTCTTCACAAACACAACCATTTTTATTTACTTATATTTTTTAAAAAATGAGGGTGACAGCTACATCAAGGAGACGTATTTGTGAGAAAGCAAGGCATTATTAGTCTTCTGGAATAATCTGAAAGTTTGCCACAGTGTTATAGCTTGCCATAATCAAGTATCAAACAAAGAAGAAACTACAAATAATGTCATTGAAATTTATGGCTTTGGCCTCATCTATTAACTCTGGCAAAAGGTTTGGAGTTCTTTGCCTTGGACAGTGGAAGTAATAGATGATAAAATGTTTCTGACCTCACTGCATCTGCTACTTCGACCAAGAAATTGGTATTCAGAGGAATTGCCTAATAGGGAAAACATACTTTGGCTCCTAATTTTGCTAACACTTTGTACCAAGGTGAATTTATGCTGATACTTTTGGTCTGTGTTTGGCCCCAGCCACCTGCAGTAGTTTATATTCTGCCTGCCAAATTCACTGATAAAACAGTGAATTCGTCCTTGGAGGGAGAACTTCTGTATAAACTGTTTTAATTGGTATTCTGTGATTGGCTAATGGTCCTCCAAGGTCGCTTGAAGGCAAGATTGAGGAGGAGGAGGATGATGAAGGACACCCCCAGATTCATTTGGAAAAGACCCCCCTGAGTGCAGTACACAGGCACAGGGAAAGCCACGTGTGCGCAGAAGAGATGCACTTACATAACCAAGGGGATGGGACTGAGGGCCTCTGGCTGGGCAGTGCTGGCCACACCTGGGAGGTTGTGGTCACTCAATTAATTGTATAAAAAGCAGATAGTGCTTTCTTGGGGGGGAGCTGACTTCACACCAAGGACAACGTTGCCTTTGGCGGGGACGCCTGCCAGTTTGTGAACTTACTGACTCTCCAAGGATGCAGCTTCTGCTCTGGGTAATTATAGGCATGCTCGGTCGGTAAGATAACTTTATGGGCAACAGCTGGGTGACTGGGGAGGTCGTGCTAGGGGCTTATTTCTCTCCTCCTTCCTCCCTTTTGGGTTTGTTCATTTTGTTGGCCACCTCTTAGTAATAAATATTGGATTTGTTAAGCTTTTAACGGTGTCTTGGTTTTCAAGCTTCAGTATGTCTCGAACTCCTTCCTAATACACACTTTAATAAATATTTTTTTCTAGTAAATTTTGAGTGTAAGATAATTTTTAGGCACTAATTGAGTATCTGTCTCCATCCATAGCCAACATATAGCCTCACTGAATGTGCAATATGAAACTTGAAATACATAAACACATTATACACACAAATATGTTATTTATTTTATAACAAAAACATTAATCGGTTTACTCAGAGCATAGTCACAGATACTGGAAGTTTCACTCATGACTATTCTTCATTAAAGCAATACAGATCAATTTATATGCTTTTATTTCAGGGAGGAAGTCACATCAAAATGAAGGCACCAAAGAATAAAATAGGATTCATTAATATGGGCTCAACATAGAGGTCAAAAAACCAAAATAAAATCATACACTGCACTGGTCTGTAGAGACAGCAATAGAGAAATTACAATAGAAGCATAATACATACATTATCAAGATGTTTAAATGTTGTATATCTGTGTCTGTGCATATCTTTAAAGGTATACTTCTCTACATATGAATTTCTTTAAACCTTCTTAAAAGTCTGGCGGTTTTATGACCTGGTAACAGGAAGGAAAGGAATATCTTGCCCTTAATAGTCCTCAGCACTGACACAAAGTGCCATGATGGCGGAAAACAGTCTCCAAGTCACTTATAGATCTTCTCTAGCGGCCTTGGCATATGGAGAGGGTAGACACTTCACCTTCACCTACCCCTGTGTGTTTATTAGTACAGTTCAGAAGCATGGTTTCCAAGACAACTACCTTGGAAAGTGTGTTGTACTGAAAATTTTAATCTGAGTCTAAAATGGAGAGCTAAAGGAAGATTCTAACCTTTGAATCATTCTTTCACCTCTGCTTTGAGAACAGGCTTGAATATGTTGCCCTTTGCTTTTCTTTACTCCAAAACAGTGTTTGCAGATTAAAGCAATATTAACTAATCTAAACCCCTAATTTCCCTTTCTTATAGAAGGAAAAGAGAAAATAAGTGCCCAGTATTTAATTTTTTTTACTCTATATACAGTGCTCAAAGTGGAAGAAAAATTGGGGAAAAAAGGCCCTGTAAATAACTACAGCTAAACAGAAGCAAGATCTTGGTGAGCTCAGTGGGAACACTAAGATAGGGAGTCCTGCCTCACATTTACCATTTAGTTCTGAAACCTTCCTTCACCTGAGAGACAGCAGTTTCCTCTTATAATTGCAAGATTTCACTTATAAACTCAGCGATATCTTGCTACTATGACAGGGAAGACCTCTCAGCTTCCACATCTTTCTGAGTAATAGGAGTTGGACAACCCTGGGAGATCAATCTTTCCTGAATGGCATGACCTCCAGGCTCCCCATGAGCTCAGAACTCAGGCAGATCTTGTATTCTGCAATATTTTGCACTGACAATGGCAGCTGGATCACAGGTCAAGAAGGAAGGTTTCTTCCTCTTTTTTTCTTTTTTTTTCTTGCCTCCTGTCTGCTATGTTAGCAAGAATCAGTTGACTAATTTGTAGTAGCTACTCTCACTTCTGCAACAACTTTCAAAGCTGTCCATGGTGCTTAGAGAAGTTGAATGCAAGCAGAAATGGAGGAGTTCAGAGGGAGACAGCACCTCTATTTTTGATGGAACCAGTTTCATGGTAGAAACCGGTATGTAGAACATAGGGAAAAGGTACAGAATAAGCAAGTGATGCCCCAGTTTTAATTGTGTATATGCGTATGATAGAGTTCTTATTTTCCTTAGCATGTCAGTCATCCAAAATTTAAATCTGAATTATGGCATTAATCTCTGGAGGCTAAATTTGTATAAAAGTGACAGTAAATGTTTAACAGACAGTTCTGGGTTTTGATAATACCAAATTTGTGACCACTCCCATTCTTTGCATTATTCAGCTGCAAATCCACCATAAAACCCCCTGAGGATTGTCTGTCTTACACCAAGGTTTCAGTATTTGATCAAGAATTTAATTTCTGCAAGGTACCAAATTTACTTCTCCTTGGTTAACAAAGTTCTTCAATATGTGCTAAAACCGATGCATGCATTTAGTGCTTTTGGCTCTAATGAGTGTGTTTCAATAACTTAAATCCAGTATACTATTACCAGACAGCAATAAAGGGACATGTTGCAAACATACCTTCTGTCTAACTGAAGACTCATTAACATGGTTACAGTGCAATGAAAACATCACAGCATAAGCAATATTCAAACCCAGATGTGTGCAGAGCTAGAAGCATTAGCAGCTGGAACGCATCTCTCTAAATCTATTGACTTTAAAATATTTTTATAAGACTAATTATTAAAAGATGCTTGATAAATTGATACAGAAATAACTATTGTCCCTGTTTTAATCTGAAGTGACACAATATTTCTTTAAAGTTTTGTAGGTTATTATCTTTATTAAGTATATATTACATCACTGCAAGATAAATTCCTTTTCCTATTTATTTACTCTTTTTGAAGTCAGGCACCCTAATTGAGAAATCATTAATAATTAAGCATTCTCTGTGCATTTTGAGTTCTTATATCACAAGAAATAAATGGATTCAGTGGTAAATAACTTGTGCAATATCCTTAGATTTTTTTTTGTTGTAAACATAGAACTTGAATACTGAGTCTTACTGCATGATTTAAATAAATGGATTAAAGTGATGTAATAGTATTCTCTAATGGTGAAATAACTAAAAACATGCCTAACTTGTTTCCTTTTAGATTTCATGTGCTTGAAATCAGGCATTTTGCATGATTTTATGTGAGACTTTTTTCTTTGTAGTTGTTAAGCATGAGCTAGCAAAAGAAGAAAAAAACTGTATTCCTGTCTTGATTTCATGTAGGGTTCCTTGTGGCAAAAGTAGGATGCTGAATGAGAAGGAGAAAATCTGGTAGCCCACTAGCTATGACCATGCTGTACTATCCTTAAAGACATGTAGAAAAGCCTCCCCCTTTGTGCGCCACAACCAAGAAAGTCTTTCAGCTACCTAGGAGGAATTTCAATTTCTTCTAGATTTACAAAAAGCAAAGCTTTTTTGTAAAGAGCTTTTCAGTGTTTTCTTAATATAAATAGTCTCAATTTTTTTTCAGAATAATGTGTGTAAAACACAGAGAGGATTTTGAATTGTATTTTTAGTGAGTCATGGTAGAGCTGTAATCTCTTAAGTAGAAAGAATACATTATGGAAGAGGATATGGGCAAGAACAAGATCTAACCGGAATGTGAGGACATTTCAAGAATCTGTAAGAAAGGTTTAATGTGTGGATATTGATATTGACAGTGGGTAAAAGCATGTTCAAAGCTGAGAATTAGGGGTCCTGAAAGTATATTGACAATTTATTGAGAAGAAAGAAATATATTCTTTTTTTTCTTAATTCCTTTATGCTTGCTAAAGGAAACTAGAAATGAAAACATTCCTTCAAAATAATTGTTGTTATTTAAAACTCATGTTTTATTTTGAAACAAAAAACTCACATTGTATTCTTGACTTTCCCAGTGTTCATTTCGTCTTTTTGATACTTTACTTAAAGTATATTTCATTTTTCCATGTATTATGTGCAGCAACAAAATTATCTAAATCAACTCAAGACATTGCACAGAATATCTAATTGCTTGTCTTGGTTTAGGAAGTATCTTTCAAAATGTAGGTCTCTGTAATAATTTTTTTTCATTATGTTTATCTGTTTTTGAACAAGTCTGCTTTCAACTGAAATCAATACAGATATACAATACTTCTTTAAATTATTAAAGGTATTTGGTTATTATTATTCATAGAAACAAGCCTCCAGATTTCTTGCTGATTGTGACCTTCACTTATTTTTTCCTTCCTCAAACATATAGCATTTTAATACAGAAGTACAAGTTTATAACTTGCTTCATCTAAAATTCTGGATTGCTTTACACAATTAATAAGGTATTTTTAATTTCTTTTTCTATTTTCTGATAATTTGAGGTGTTTTCAAATCCATTGCACTTCTATGAATCTTTTCTTTAATGGCTACCTACTTAGTTGTTTAAAGGACTAAATTTTTCTCCCCAGGATTTATGATTCATGTTTATTTTGTCAGGTTGTATTTTACTGCTTGCTCCACAGCAATTGTCATAAATAACGGGGCTAATGACATTAAGTCATGTTAGAGAGTGTTATTTGTTGAAATATCCTAATTTCTCCAGTGCAGATATCCAACTGTCCTAATTTAAAAAAAGAAAACAAAACAAAATGAAACAAAACAAAGCCAAACTGTTAGAACTAAAGCCAACAGTCTTCTAGAGTTAGATGTCATAAATAACAGAAAGAGAAGGAAATTCTTTGCTTGTATCTGAAGGTTTTTCGGTATGACAGTGATCTAAATTTGTCATGGAATGCTTTTCATAGTTGCCCTGTAACTTGTGTGTGTTTGTACTTTTAATGAAAACGAGATTTTTAGCTTTTAAGATCAGTCTACTGATGTAGATAAGCTACCCTTAACAGGATTTTTATCAATGTATCAGTAAATAGTTAATAATTGTATATATTTGAACAGATTACAACATATATTGAATTAATTATTGATGGAAAATATAATTCACATTCTGATTTAAATTTTCTTTGTTTTCTGTGGAATTTTATATCAGAAGAAAAATAATATATATATTACTTAGCCAGGATGTCACAGGCTAAAACTCTAAACAAAACCTTGTGGAATCCCACTGCCTTCAAACAATGTAACTACTATTTGTAAAGTCCTTAGAATTAAGAATTTGTATCTTAGGTATATGTCAGGCCTCCTATAAGCCTATGACATTTGGAAGAAGTGTCTTAAAGAAGGTTGTAATGACTGCTAAAATAAAACCTGAGAGTAATGCACGAATAGATTGCTACTGTGAAAGCATTTAAAGGTTTAGGACTCCTTTTGATAAAACCACCAGAGAGGAGTATGTAGAATATTACTCTCTTCTCACCTTTAATTGCATTATTTAATTTGAACATTTTCTCCATTGAAGGAAGTGCAAATAATATAACCTTTTGATTTATTATGCAAAGTCCTTTACAAACAAAGTATAGAAACTATGTGAGTTAAGCTTGCTTTATTGAATTCAATAACCAGCCATCTGCAATGAAGTTCATGGTAGAAAGGAAAATTGAAATTTAACTAAACCAATAATGTGTTAGGACATTGTCAAATGGAGGTGTTGCAGAAGTCCTCACAGGGATACAAATGCAAAAATAATCATTTCCAGTGGAAAACCAAAGAAGTCTGTCTTACAGAATGAACTATCTAGAAATACTAGAAGACGGTTCTGCTGAGGAATTCTTAAACTCTTATTTTTCTACATCATTAGTATTACTTTCTCTACACCAATTTTTTCTATAATTTTATTGAATAATGCAAACTACTTTTAACAGGAAATATTCATTGTGGAAGTATGTAAAATATTGTTAAGGAGAACCACATAGCAAAAGAAAATGTATCCTTCCTACATGCTTATAAAATTATTTATATCTTTTATCTTGTTGATAATAGACTTAAGCTGGGGATATTTTTTAATTGGTTCCAATTATTTCAGAAAAACAGTAATGGCATCTGTTAAGCCAGAGGAAACATACAAATTAGCTTGACTGCACATTGTGTTTTTCAGATTTCCTCATATATGAACCTCATTCCATTAACAATACTTGGACACAGGAAATGAAGTACAATAATAGGGCATGGAGGGAATGATGAAATATACCTTACCTGTGCAAATGTAAAAGTTCCTCTGTAACAAAGTCTATGAAAACACTTGACATATGCATAAGCAAATTAATGTTGTTTATAATTGAGAACATAGCTTACTTTTTCATTGATTATGGATATTGTGCGGGGTTTACCTTTATTTAATGGCTGTTCAAGCTTAAGGTTAAAAAGAAATAGGAAAAAATATTGAAAAAATTTATTTGTTGGCTTTTTTAAACTTTTTGTCAATACTGCTTTTTGAATCTTGAAGGAGAAAGTGATAGGAGAGTACTTCATGAGGAAACAGAAATTCTTATTGCACACAGAGGGGAGAAAATGATTGCAAAATGTAGCAATGTATAGAAAATTCTCCATAAATTGATTAGTCACACTTTCATGTGCCATAGCTTGCACAGCACAGATTCAGTTTCATTGATTTCTCTGTAATTGGCATAAAATGGTACACTTATTCTTTCAAGTTCTTGCTTCTGAATGTTACCATTTTTTTTCCATTATGTGATGTGCAATTGGTTCTATTTCATGACCAGATATTCTTTTTCTAGTCATTAATCCAGAGTTGTTATTTTTGGAGTGAGATGTGCTTTACCATCTAGATAAATGACAGCAATGTGAAAATAGAGGATGCTGAAGAATTAAAGGTAGTTAAAGTTATTCATACCATGAATAACACCAGAAAAGGCTAACACTTGGAGCAGTCCAAAGTATTTCTTGTCACAGTACCTGAATGTTATTTTAATCTTTAGAAAGTCTATTTCTTAGTCTTTATTTTGAACACAGCTTAGCTCATAAGCCAAGATCCCAGACAAATCTACAAGTCTGGTAGCAGAGCAGGTGTCCTCCTCCCCCTGATTCCACCACCAGCTGATGAGCCAGTTCACATCGCAGCCTATGAAGCTGTGTTAGTAGAAGCCTTCACTAACAGTGAGGCTTATTAGTGAGGGCATGATAGGTGCAGATTGCTAACTGTACTTGAGGGTAGGTGTCCAAATGTGCTGATCAACCCTAATAGGTTTTAATTTTAATGGGATATTTTAATCTTTTAATGAGTTAGTAATGCAACTTATATACTTGTTCTAGTGTTTCTCCCATGCAAAGACTGAATCACTGTTTATATGCTAGTAGCAATTATGGATTACCCAGAACTACAAAGAACAGTGCCTCATTTTCCAGGCTTTAGTGTGTGTTTACAGAGTAAATAGATATTTTTGTCTTTGAAAGTTCTTGACAAAATGAGCTGTTTTTACCAGAGGTCCAAGACCTTTTCAGCAAACGATATGCAATGTGTGAGGGAAGTAATCTTTCAAATGCATATGTTCTTTAAAAAAATCCCGATTTATTTTATCCAGTAGTCTTATTTTCAGAGAAGGTCATTTAAGAAAGTTATTGTTCAACTAGAGACTAAAGAATGGAAAGAGACTGCAAATCTTCTCTAGTCACACAGCTGTGGATTTTTCCTACTCAGAATATCTGCACACTACAAAGATGTTATGGTTATCTCTATAAAAGTTTAACAACCTTCTTGTGTATTCTAAGTGCAATGAAACTGCAGCCTAGAGACACTTGGATTATGTAAACAGCCCCTTGAAAGCCATCAAAGTTTCTGACCTTTTGCAATGTGTCATATCTGAATAGGGTAGTTGGTCATTAGGATCCAAGATTTGAAGCCACTAGTACTTTAATGCACAAGAAGTCACTGATCACATGTTGTTCATCTCTTTTCAGTACTTGTATTTGCTTTACCTTTACTTTCAGTATGACTTTTTGCAGCTCTTAGTAAGATGGTGAATGCAGATAGTAAAGCTTCTGATCAGTGAGAAAGGAAAAAGCTTTAAGTTGTTCTGCTTTTTTACATTATGAAATTGTGTCCTGAGAGGGTACCAAAAGGAATATAGGATGATTTTATGCATGCTGATGTTGTCACTTGCAGGGGCTCTAACAAATCATGTGATTTCTATAATTGAGTATTTCTGTATGATTCAATGTAATTGACAGTGCCAGAAACTAGCCCTAAGCAAATGAAATGCAATATGAAATCTACTGTAAGCAAATTAATCACAGTCTAAGTGATAGAAAACTTGCACTGCATTTCTTTTCCGACACATTTGCAAAGGAAAAATAATTCTCTTTTCTCTCCAAAGACTAGGGAGGCTGTCAGGTGCTCTGGGGCAATGGAAATAAGTAGTTTATGCCTCCAATAAATAAAGATATGAAATGTTTGTATTTGTGAACAAAGGCCAGACTAACCTCATAAATTGGACATTCTAGGCTTTGTCTCATGGGCTTAGACCACTGACGAATGGGTCACTGCCCCAGCTCTCTGCTCCTGCACTTCTCATGAAGGCACTTACCTTAATATTCTGTGCTATAATTTAAAGATACTTGACTAGTAACATTTTTGAAGATCTCTTTAAAAGATTGTTCTGCTCTTATTGCCTAGAAGCATATCTTTTTAATTAACATCTGTGTTTCTCAAGATTTTTATTAAGAATGAAGTCTCTTAGACTTTATACGGCAGTGTCCCTGGGCTTGCTGTTCAAGAAAGTTGTTAAGACATTTTTTTTTCTGAGTATTTCACCATCCTACAGTTAGATAGTTCATATCCTCACCAGTCCTTATTTATTCATCTTTCAGCAATATCTCTTTCTAGTGCATCTTACAAACACATTTTTCACTTTGAAAATCTTCCTTTAAATTTCAGCAAATGCAATTAATTGTTTTGTTAGCTTAATTTTATTTTGATGTCTTTTTTTCACAAAGCTGTCCAAAGCTTCTGGTCACTGCGACTCACTCTTTTCCTTCGTATCAATTTTTTTTCTTCTAAAGAATTCATCAAAAATATAGTTTCCAGTAAAGAACTCAGGAGCCGAGCATATGACAAATGGAAGTTATGAAAATCATACTTTCCAAAATTAATATTCACAGTATATAGCCTATGCATGCTAAGGATGATGATGAGAAACCTGAGAGCATATGGCTTCAAGAAAAGATCCTTTTGCCTGGATCACTATATTTTTCTCTTTGTAAGACTAACTGCTTTTTTTGAGCAGCAAGCCCAGTTGCACTATTATGAAAAGTCCAAGAGATTTTCTTCTAAATTAAAAGCTTGAAAAAAATTCAATTTTTCTAGAGGACATGAAACCTAGGATACTTGTACGTTTTTACATTTTTCCATGGTAAGTATTCCAAAGCACTTTTTCACTTGGATTCATTCCCTTCCTCTTCAATGATTATGTTCTTTGAATTAAACCTGTGGCTGGACAGACATTTAAACCAAACTGGGTATCCTTTTTCATTATACCATTAAAAATCTTATCTTTTCTTTGTTATCTGATTATTTTATGTCTTCAGAGGAAATAAGGTCACAGTCCTAATTGTCTTTTAATAACTATTGCTTTCATTTAGAAGCTTTAATGTTGTTACTGCTACCATAACAGCTCATGCGGTAGTATTCTATGAAAAACCAATAAATATGTCATTAGCTTTAAGCCTGTTATTGTGACCTTATTCTTTGCTCTGATGAGAAATTAATATGAGCTTGTCATGTTGGTTTTGTGGGGTTTATTACTCCACATTTGCAAATCATACTTATCACTCATATCATACTCAAAGGTTCAAGGTTGTTTTTCAGAGCAGATCAGTAATATCTTATGGATAAAGTCATATTTTCTTCTCTCTATACCCTCATCAAAGCCACTTTTTTTCCTCTTTCTTGCTTGTGTAGGATACATAGTTCTCAAAATTTTATGTTTTGGATTTCATGTTTTACTCTGTGTCCAAACTCGTCAGATTTTTAAAACCAAAAAGTGCATCAGAATCACTTCTGATAAAAATTCAACTTTCTAAAGCTTGTGAACACATAGGCACACATTGCATGAACTTAATTGAGGCGTATCTTGAATTTCATCCAGCTGTCTAGACGATTTAACCCTTTAAAGCTAAAAGCTATTCTATTGTTCTGCTCATTATTTTTGCTCTTATTTCTTAATTAATTTTGGTGTGCTATTGATTAGTGTTTAGTAACCACTCCACAATTAGAGAAAAAATGGAAAGCTGCTCCAGTGTCTCAATTCCCATTTTTCCATCGCATGACTTAAGATTCATGTACCTATAGCCCTGGTCAGCCCTACAATGGGCATGCTGTGTAGGTCCATATAACAACAGTGGACTTCAAGAATTACTAAAGATCAGAAATGCTACAGAGTGGCAAAAATTAATTTGGACATTGAGTTAACTGTTATAGTATTTACTTTGATCCAATTTTTGAACTTTATTGTTAATGTTTTTCATTTGAATACATTTTTATTTGTCATACTTGCCAGAGTTAGATAAAATGTAGGTGTAATGATCAAGCCCTACATAAGTGTTCACCACGTGTTGATAGGAATCCACTGATTTCGGTTATAAAGTAGCATTTGTATTTTAAACTGAGAAACAGTCTCAAATAAATGTAAAATGAAATTCTTTTTAAAAGTGGAGTATCTATCCAATAACAGAAGATTACAAGTCAATGGGATATTCCAAGCTAAAGTCTGGAGATTGCTTGCTGTATTTATTTCTGAAGTTAGATCAGAATTCATGTCTTAATCAACTTCAAGATATAAGATTGATATTTCCAGGTCTGCTGTACACCCTCAATGAGGAGCTAATTAAATTTAGTCCTGAACTCCTTCTTATCAATCTGGTAAGGAAATGGTAGGCTTTTTTTTTTTTTTCCCATTATATAAACACATAAATCCTACCTCTGCACTTTGGTAAAAGAAGAACTTCGTAGGCAGCCCTGTGCAGGCTTCAGCGAGTAATCCAATCTCAGAGTGATAAAGGCAGAGCATTCAATCTGCAGGTCAGGATGCAACAGGAAAGGCTGTAGTTTAGCAAAAGTCTATAAAAGATAAAAGCTCTCCTTGACCACAGGCTACTTACGTTGACTGGAATTCACCATAGTCCCCAATATATGAAAAAAATATGTAGTTTAACTGTAAGTAAATTGAACTTTCAGAAGTGATTAACTTTCTACAGTTAAAATAATTATCTTTATTTCTGCAACTTTGTTTCCTCTTTTTAGCAGCATGCTTTAATGAGAAGAAAGCTTTATACTTTGAGAACAAAGCACTGTGTCGACATCTTCTACAAATGCAGTCACACAAAGATCAAAAGACAAAGGCATATATACCTGTCCCCAAAGGTGCACCCAAATTAACTCTAGCATGCTGGAACATCAGAACCATGCTCAATTCTGCGGATAGCGGACATCCTGAGCACTGTTCTGCCCTGATTGCCCATGAACTGTCACATCTCAACATCGACATCGCTGCTCTCAGTGAAGTTCGCCTTCACGAGGAAGGCAGCCTCAGAGAACATGGTGCGGTTATACACTCTTTTGGTCAGGTAAGCCCAGAACCAAAAAGCACATCTCAGGAGTCAGCTTCATGATCAAAAACTCTATTGTTCCTAAACTCAAAAATCTACCGACAGGTCATTCTGACCACATTATCTCCCTAAGCTTTCCACTACACAACAAGCAACACGTTGTCCTCTTTAGTATATATGCCCCAACTCTCCAAGCTGACCCTGCTGAAAAAGATAAATTTTACACCGACCTGCGCCGCCTTACCCAGAAGGTTCATACAGATGATAAGGTCATTATCCTTGGTGATTTCAATGCCAGAGTAGGAAAGAACTTTGAAGCCTGGAAAGGAATATTAGGCAAGCATGGTGTTGGAAGCTGCAATGATAATGGTCAACTTCTGCTAGAATTCTGTGCGGAGTAACAGCTCACCATCACTAACACTATCTTTCAGCAAAAAAATAGTCTGAAGACTCCCAAATCTTTGTTTGCGAAGCCTAGCCATGATGATGATGATGATGATGGGATTAGTAGATGCTGTAATAAAGCGATCAAAAAATAACTTCTTGAGGAAGATAGCAATAGTTTTTTTGTCTTCAGTCATAAAGAATTGGATGCCATTTTTGGATACTTTCACAATTGCACTTTAAAATTACCTCAATCTTAAAACATAATTTGACATCCTGACAACCTGAAATTAATGAAATTCTATATTAATTTATGTATATCTTTCTCTCTCTCTCTACCTATCTAGGTAGATTCTTTTAGTGAAGTGATGATGACAAAGCTTGAAAGGGGCTCAGAAAAGTTTTCTTGCCCTTCTCAGATGCAGTAAAGAAAAAGGCAAGTGTTAAACTCAAGCAAAATCAGATCAAAATGGTAATACAGCAAGAAGCAACAAAAATAATAGCTTTGAGTTCAAAAGTGATGTTGCTGCTGGTATCTGTCTCCCTGCTCTTACTCTTTTCCTCTGTCTAGCTATTTATTGCTTCTAGAACATAGTATCAAAATACTTAAAAGCTCTTGACAATGTCTTGAATTATGGATGCAGAGGAAAGGGGTGGTGGGGATATATATCACATGAGAAATCCAATATAGTTTTATTTTTAAAACTTTCTGAACAGTTACTAACTTGTACTGGACCAGCATTAGTTCCTTTTACTGAAGTATTTTCTATATCAAAGAATTTAACATCACAAAAGCTCCATGAAAGTACATTCATAAGACTGCATACATAAAGTTTTAAGTTCAGATCTTTATTACTCTTGCTGTAAATAATGATGCTTGCTATAGAAATTCACAGATTAGAAAACAGAATCACAACTATAGTTGGCTGAGAGAGCAAATAATCAGTTATCAGTTCTTACTAATTTTGAAAAAAAATATTTTTTTTACAAATTGTTCCAGTTGTTTAATCCTATCCATAACCCCCACAACTCTTTGTCTATAGAAAAACATAGACAAGAAAGAAGCTGAATATATTACTGACTAATATTGCAGCATGTAATTCAATCTGTTGCACTCCTTAAGGCTGAAATCAATGACAGTCATGGCAGCTATACAAAGTCAAGGTTAGCCTATGCAGAAAGCTGTTGATAATTTACTGTGCTTCAGTGTGTTTGCAAAATCTACAATTTCCCTTCTGGCATGATGTAATACAAATATAGGAATTACATGTTACTCATTCTCTAATAATTATCTATTGCTTATGGATATAGCATGAACATTTCCAGTAGTATCTTTCTGCCTGTGGAAGTTAGAGTAGTACAATCCTCTCCCACTTATAACAAACTTAAAGGAATACGCCACATGAGTGCTTCATTCAGGTTTACCCCCAAAGCAGTTACATTTTGTCCCAAATAGCCTGTTGTGGACAATTTCTAAGCTCCATGTGGTGGACTCTGGGATGTATATATGGTATTGTTGTGGTTTAACCACAGATGGTGACTAAGTACCGCACAGCATTTTGCTCATTAGCACAAATATTTCCCCCTGCCCAGCGGGATGGTGAGGAGAATCAGGGACAAAACCCCTAAAATCCCTGGGTTGAGATAAGAACAGTTTAATAATTTAAACTACTACTACTAATTATAATAATAAAAAAAAATGAAAGGGGGAGAGAGAGAGAGAAAATGCAAGAAAGAAAAAAGCACAATACTATTGCTCACCATCCGCTGGCTGATGTGCAGCCCATCCCCAAGTTGTTCTATGATATGGAATATCCCTTTAGCCAGTTCAGGTCAACTGTCCCAGTAATTCATGGGAAACTGAACAGTTCTTGACTTAGGGTAAGCACAACTTAATAACAACCAAAGCATTGGTGTATTATCAATATCATTCTCATACTGAATCCAAAACACACAACTGTAGTAGCTACTAAGAAGAAAAATGAATTCTATCCCAGTCAAAACCAGGACAGGAATATGCAGTCCAGGCAGACACAAGTCTCTTTTCTGCAAATGGGTCAGTATGCACATCTAGGAGACTGGGAACATACTGGCTGGTAGTCCTTATGGCCATTTTTAGCTAGGACTCAAGCATAAAATTTTGGTGTGGCTATATTGAGGAGATGCTCACACTCCTCTCCGAGTACAAGATACCTGTTAAGTAAGACAGACAGAATTTAGTAAATGACAAACGGTAAACTATGTCAAGGTAAGGGACAAAGTAACTTTCAGAGTGAATGGGAAGCAGAGCTGAAAGTTAGGCACTTTTTATCTTCTTCCTGGGGAAATGAGCTTGTATCCAGTATTTCATTCTGGGCAGACTGAATAAATAATCTGTGTAGTCATTGGCAGGAAACAGAATATAATAGTAGACATTGCAGTATGCCCTACCTGAAAATTTCAAAGTATCTTCTATTGAGGATATAAATCCGAAATACCTATCATTCTTTTCTAATGCCTTAGGTTTAAATATGTTCTGTTTTCCGTAGAGAACATCTATAATTTAAATTATTTACTCTGTGCATAAAGAATGTGAATTCTCCAAGTGTTCCTGCTTTTATTTCTCAAAGAAAGCCCCTAGAAAAAAAAAACAAAACAGCTTAAATATACAGTCATTCAAGATGTGAGTAGAATCTCTGAAGGACTGCTTCACCTTAAAACTATCAACATAGAAATGCATTTTGAAAACAACAAAGTGACTACTGAGTATATGAACAATATTGAGATGGCAGTAAAAGATCAGTTACTTTTCCCAGGTCTTTAGATCAAACCAAAGACAGAATTTGACTGAGATTAAGGTTACCACAAATAATAACAAGATACAAACATTTGTATTTTCAAGTGGTGACTAGGTCAGTGTGTAGGGGTTATATTTCATATCCACACTATGTTAGAGCAGTATTTTCTTCTGGCACTGTGCTGCTCTCATTTTTCTTGTGACACAGGCTTTCTGGGGTATGTGCAAATGCCTCCCATTATCTATAACAGAATATTGCTAATTGTGCAAAATATATAGGTGCTATAAATTACTGACCTCCAGCTATAAGTTCACTAGTAAGTGGGGACCTCTACTAGTAAGTAGAGGTCTACTAAACACTTCTTATTGTATTGCATTTGCTTTTGTATTTGTGTCTGTTGAGCCTTCCCCCTCTCTTCTCTTTTCCCATTTAAAATGCGACTGCATGGACATCTGCAATTCTCCTTGAGTTGATTACAACATTCTCATAAAGAGAAGATTATTGCATGATTAATGATATATTAGGATGATTTACTTTACAAAACATTTTTTTTGTTATTTCTCCCATTCTTTCGGCTACATGTTCATATCATATTTGAAAAGAATGTTCTGAGAATAAATGGTTAACTATTTCAAAGCATTTCAGAGGAAGAGTCCTGAGAATACTGAGTTGAAACAAATGATGTCAATAATGAACTGTTAGGACTTGCAGCCAAAGTACAGACCGACTCGTCTCCTACTGCAAGACTCAAATAGAATCTGATGTGATCCCCCTAAACCAGGGACAGATTTACTTGAACATAAATTAACCAAATCATTAAACTTAGTATAAAAGCCTCAGTATTACAAGAGAAAATCTATGTCTTTTTTCACCTTCATAGTTTATACCACCATGTAAAAAGAGGTACCTTAATTTCTAATATTCAGTGTTTCAATGGACTCTGTATTATTTTCTAAGTATTTTCTTGTGTATGTATCTGCTGGCTTTCAAGAGTTCTGTAGCATATAGGGAACTATTGCAATTCCTATTTCTGTCTCTACCCTTCCCAAGGCATTGTAAACCCACAGTATATACACTGTAGTGGATGTCCACTTCTTTTATTCATCACTGAGGGAACTGATATGTACAGAAAATCCTTTCCTACTAAAATCAATTCTAGAAAATTTCATAGAAATCTGTGAATGGAGAAAACTATAGCATTTTTTATGTGAGCAATGATTTTTGCAGTAGATGCTTCTATATTGAATGGAGCTTTATCTTATGTCGTATTTATCTTCTTATAGTACACATGCATATGCTTACTTTTGGCAGATTTACTCTCTGCTTCTTATACATATGGTACATGAATATGAGCAAAACTGACACAACCTAGTTTTCAATTTCTTTGCACAAAGCAGGGCTTATAATTGATTTCCTTTTAGGAATAAAGTATCCAAAGCATGCAGTTGAAATGTATATACAAACTCTGCACTTGAATATGCAAAGGAGAACATTGCATAGAGCAACCAATGGCCTCAGGTTTTTTAATTAATTAGTTATTTCTTAATTTTATTTTAACTTCCAAGGTCAAAATATTATTGCGTAATCTTTTAATTAAAAGTAGTCTGCGTTTATTTTGTATTTTCACCATGAAGTGATCTGTTATAGTTATTCAAATATAAGTGAAGGTAATTAGGTGATACCTTAATGACTTCCACATAATTCAGAGCCAATCTGTCATGTAAAGGAGGGACCTCCCTCACAGGCCATGTACAAAACTGTGTCAAATGTGCAAGGATGTTGTTCATCGTTCAATTTTTATTCATTTCTACAATTCATTTATTTAAGCTTTAGATTTTTGATTTTCTGGGTCATATTTCAGCACTGCTTTTACTTTTCAAGTTATAAAGTAAAAATTTGTTAGGCATTTTTGTCTGTTAATGTTTTGGGGTTTTTTTTAACTTCATCTGTACTTTTCTATGATTAATATCAGTTTTCTTTTAATAATGGGATGAAACTTTCCTCTGCCATGGCTGTCTTGTAAAACGACACACACTAAGTTAGGCTTCTTTCTCTTGCTAACCATTCATATTCAGCTGTTGAGGTGTAAAGTCCAGATGGTTGACTTCCTCACTATTCTAATTCATTCTTCTAAATAACGATAGTTTGCCTATTTGTCATGTATTTTCTCCATTTGCAAAAGCTTTTGTTATTTATTTGCATTTACTGAGTAAGCTGACATATCTATGATCCTTAACAGATTCTATGCTCTTTAACTAAATTTTTGTCAGATTAGGTAGTACACTACCCATGTAGGAATCCCATGGATTACTCCATGATACCTGAGGAAAATCTGATTGAATGGTGTACCATTTCCCTCATTTATTTACTTCAATGAAACCATTTTAAATATTGTCTGATTAAAATCTACAGAATCTAATGAAACAAATATTTATATTAGTGTACTTGAGTTTTACATTGAGTTTATAGGCCAAAGGAGATTAAAGTTAAAGATAATCATAGTGCTTAGATGCAGTGAAACAATAATTGCATGCCCGTTTTTAATATTGACTTGTGGGTGGTTCTACCATAAACTCATCAGTGTCTCTTTTTTTGTTTGGTTTTGCATATTTTGCCATTTATGTGATGCAATGCCTTTTATTTCGCTACCTTCATACAATACTCTTAGTAGACCTTTAGTATCAAATGTGCCATTACTAGCTGTAATGATTTTACAGAGTATTTGTCTCTCCAAAGAGAGAGACTGAGAAGAGTGTGAAAATAGAAAAATATATCTTATGACAGTAAATTCCAATACCATCAATCACAGTAATTTCCTTTTATTTTACTGGTGAAGAACTCGATATTGTCTTTAAGGTAATTTACTTAAGTGTTAAATAACAGTGTACACATTTTGGAGATTACTTCAATAAAAAAGTACAGAGTGTATTTCATAATCTCTAATACACTTCAGACTTTCTCGCAACCACTGTGCAGATGAGTAGGACTGCATTTTGGGAGTTCTACATCTGGGAACACTGTGTGAAAAGATACTTATTCATAAATGGAGCATTTTTGATGCCAAAGATGTCTTAGAATGAGAAAGAATAAAGAGGTATCCTATATTTAGTTTCTTCAAATGAATATTCCATTCTATAATGTAAAGTGATGGTCAGAAATTACAGTTTTAAAGTGATTTTGAGAATGCCCTTGATAATGAATTCTTTTTTTTCTTTTTTTAAATTTCAGTGTCAAACAAGGCTCTTGATATCTTTAAATGGTAACATATAAAAATCTAATTCTATTTTATATTTGTCAACTTTGGATTACAGGAAATATTCATAGTAAACTTCAACAGTGATAAAGCATCAAAGCTTTCATGATAGAACTCAAACTTTGGTAAAGATATTTTAAAGATAACTTATTTTGTGTCTTGGTCTTCACTGTTTGTTTGAGAGTTTTTTGCATGAGATTTCTAAAATGTTTACTGTTGATTCCAGAAAGATAGGTAAATTAAGTTTAATTCCTAAAGGTAGAATGATGTTTTCCTGATGATATATGAATGTCCAAGTAGGCTGTCCTCTTGAAAGTGTATTTATACATGTCAAAACATAACTTAAGAAATGAATTTTTTCTCATGGTCAATTTTTATGAAACTACTGGTTTTAAATAATGTGCATTCAATCAATAATATACTTGTGGCACATGCTAGAAATGGTCCAAAAGAATTCATAAGTACATGAAAAATGTTTTTATGATACCTATTATAGATGCTATTATATTATTTATTAATTTTTAGAATATAATAGATAATTCTAAGAATCAATAAGTATACAGGGTTATTGCTCTTTCCTGTGCTTTGGGAAAAAATTTATCATCATAGCTAAAATGCTGTAGACATGGGGAATAGGGCAATTATCATCATGGCTAAAGTTTGTTGATATATTTTACAAGCAATTTAGGATGAAGCAGATGCTATTACTAATGACTACAACAATTATTTTACTGAAATATATTTAACCTTTTAAAAAACATCAAAAATGTAACTTACATGTGGTAGGTCTTTGAAAAGAATATTATCTTAGTCATATTTAGTCAAATATGCATAATCCACTTTATAATAATACATTTTCTGGGGGAAAAAATTCCTAAACTGCTGGTAATATGGGGTTCTTAGGTAGGTACAGGTGATATCAGCACTGATGGCAGGCACAGAGACATTTGCAGAAGCCTGATCCTGATCCCTGAAGACAGTGAAAACAGCTCTCAAAGTCTTCAGTTACACTCGCACTTTTGCTAAGCTGCTTTGAATGAGGCTTGTCAGTAATTCTTGTATCCTTCAAATAAAGCCTTGATGCAATTTTAGGATGACAGTATCCCTTGGCAAGAGCACTGATTCCAGGGATGCCAAGCCTACAGCTCATGTACAAATCTCATTTCTCATTTGTTTTTCAATCACTCAAGCTTGCAGTGAAACAATAGAACTATTTTCAAATGTTTGCTGACCGGAAATCTAAAGTTCAAGTAATATTTAAATAGAGGATAAACAACTGTCTTGTTTAAGTTAATTTGACTATGATTTATTAACTGTTTAAAAAGTTCGTGACTGGAATGTACCTTTTTTAAAAAAATAGAAAATGTTATTAAATAAATATTCTTCTGAATTTATGTCAGTGAAAATTTATGTATGAGATGTTTTGTGTTCCTTTACCATTTACAGACTACTGTATTAGCACAAAAAGTAGCATTTATTTCACTGATCTTTTTAATTCATTGCATTCAGGTTTGTACTTTTTTTTTTCTACAATAAATGTAATGTTGCAGTTACTAAAGTCAGCAGTTCCAGTGGAAACACTGGAGAACTCATTAAGAGCACTTCCAGGTGTCGCCAACCGCAGGTGTCAGCCTACTGAATAGTGGGATATAAATAACTCTTAATGGAAAAACTGCAGTCTAAAAAATTACCGGTCTTAGGCAAAGCTAAACTAGTATCCTGTGATTTGTTTTGCTATTTACTAGCTGCTAATATGTAGAGCAAATAAGAGTAGCATATGCCCCTTCTTAGAAGATATAAATCAGATTAAAGACTGCCTCATTATAAGATTGTTTCACAGGTATCATCACAAACTAGAATTTAAGTGCAAGAATGCACTCCAATATTATCTTCCCACTTATTTTCTTTTGTATTATTCCTCTCTATAACCAAGTTATTAACAAAAAAGTGAAATTTCTTGACTACTGATTTTTTTATATCCTCTGGACTTTCTGTATTGTGGATTTGAAGGAGCATCTAGGTGAGAAATAATTCAGAACAACATAACATGCAGCAACAGCAACAAAGTGGAGGAGGAGAGGAGATGAGAAAGACAGACTTTTACTCATCTCCTCTTTTATTCATGAGTCAGTATTTTGGAATTTAAAAGTGCTGGAAATACTGCTGTCAGCTGAGGGACTGTAATTTAAAAAAAAGACTTTTGATAAGCCTTGCAAAATGTTTTGAAAATTAACACCTTTATGAGTTTTAATATTCTTTTATGTAGTGCATACCTTCTATTTACAACAAGCCCTCTATTTCTGTTTGAGGGTTAGAATGTGTCTCCTATATTTGTATTAGCAGTATTTTTAACAGCTAAAGTCTAAATCTTACCTTGACTGGCACAGCCCTGCCTTAGATGTAATACAAGAGCACCGAGTTTCAAAAAAAGGACAGATTTTACATGTACTGTGTGACAGATAGATGTGAATGTTCTGAATCTTCTACAAGCATGATCTTGTAGCAGAGAGAAGCATGAATAGCAGTCAATAGAGTTTTTGAACTTTGTAAAAGGTGAGTCTGTATTACAAGTAGCCAGATGATTCAGTTCAGTTATGAAACACCTGACATAGTGTTCTGCGATTAAATATTCATTTTGTTTGGAGGGCTATCTTATCTCTCTCCTGCCTCAGAAGTATGTCTAATTGACTCAGAAGTATGTCTACACATGCACTTGGAGAACTGTGGTCACACTGAATTACTGGTCATGACATATTATTTTTCCACTGTTTCTGAAGCTCTGTGGTATTAGTCTCCTTTCCAAACAGAATAAAAGAGTGTCAATGACTCAGACATGCAATGGACTTGAGATAAGAAATTCTTAAATGGAGTAAGTCTGAAATGGATACTGGGGTGAGCTTTGGCTCAATATAACTTCAGTATTAGTGTAAACTATACTCGTGGCTGCAGCAAGCAGCTTGGGAACTATGACTAAGAGATGAAACTCAACAGCAAAAAGGGGCAAAGTAGATCCAGTGTAAGCAGTAGGAAATAAAAATGACATTTACAAAATATAAAAGGAATAGTCTTTAAAAATATCATAGTTTCAGCAGGAAATAGCTACTTAGAGTGTTACACTCTCTCTGCATAAACTGCAATTAATGCAAATACTACTACCACTCCTGTTGACATACTTCACATAGATCTTATCTAGTAGTTTTAGCATTTGGCTGAATTGTCACTCCATGTGTTCATTTAAGAGATTTTGCCTTGGAAGATGCTTAACCGTGTATTCTGCTCATTTTCAGTGATTCTTGTTCAAGTGATACCATAGGCTGTTTTTAATTTGTCTTATTGATCTTGTGATAATTATGGTTATATCTGAAGATTAAGAACTGAATTTATCCATAATGTAAATGGAGAAAAAAAGGTGTGAATACTGGTTGAAAAATGTAGTTTTTATGTCATTGCTGTAGAATACTTGTAATATACTTGCACATACTTGGTGAAAATTTACCATAGGTGGGACGGGAGAAAAACAAAAATCTAGGGATTTTGATTTTTAAATTACATCTAGAATTATACAAGTCTTCTTTGCAAAACTCTCTTCTGTTTTTCCATTGACTTATTTTAAGGAAACTGAAGCTCTTTATTATGTGACAATTAAGATCAGTCAATATTAGCAATATTGTCTGATCCTCAAAATGTTCAATGTCTTCTGCAATCTCCCTATCTTAGAACTGATAACAAAAACTTACTTTTACTGTATATTATCATGCACTAGTAAAGGGAAGTAAAAATATATGTACTTTCACACTTCTATCTCAAGGTTATCTTATCTTCCAGACTGGCTTTTAATCTCTGATCTCTTCCTTTGTCTAAGGTTTCTAAATGTTTTGGAAATATATTGAAAGTTCATGCAGTTTTCTTTACCTTTCTTCTTACTGAGTTTATTCCTCTTTAATGGCAGTTACCCTAACTGGGAAAGTTGTGGAGCTCTAAATCCTTATACCTAACCCTTACTGCACCATCTTAAGAGTGATGTTCTGATCACAATTATTGTTTGTTTCTTTCTTCCAAATTAGTTAGTGCCTTTTTCATTATGTTTCAGTCAGCTTTCCATCATTATCCTTATGAATGACACAAACAGTGTTTATACACTGCAGAAATAACAAGTTTTTAAACAAGTTAACCCAAAATAAATACTATCTATGTGGCATTAACATGACAGAAATGCTTTCCTTTTGGAATTTCAATTGTAGTAATTTCTGGGAATTTCTTTGGTGAATGTTATTCACTCTCCCTCCAGATGTTAGCAGGGAACAGTTTTGTATCTTAGATTTTAACTAGGTTTTAAACAGGTGTGTTTTCTTTAGGGATTAAACTGTGTAGTGAATGGTTAATAGTTTCAGACTTAATATATTGTTTAAGCATCATCATAACATTTGAAACTTTACTAAAAATACATTTTTGATTATTCAAGTTATCACTGTGATGTGAACTGTTTACACATTATCCAGTAAAATACAATTTCCATTAGTAGGCAGGCACCAACAGAGTGGAGTGGTGAAAAAACTTCCATATTTTCGTATTTGTAGAAAATTCTGCACTGTTTGCCTTGCTGAGAGTGTGCCTTTAGGAGACAGTGTGTCTCCTAAAACAAATCGCAAAGACTAGAATAAGTGATTTTGTATCCATGACTAGTTTCTGCAGCCTGTCTCAGAAATTGTACCGGAATATCTACACACCATGCAAAAAGACATAAACTCAGGAAGTGTTCAGCATGGGGATGTGTTTGAATTGTTATGCCTGAGAAGCACTTAGTGACTCATCTCATGTAGAATCTGGAACCTGTAGTGTCTTACCGAGGGCAAGCAGCTGTGTGTATTCCTTGAAAGAACAAAGTAAGTATTTTAAGAAACAGCCATTAGGAGACATGCAATACTGTTTTACATTTTTGTTATATTTCAGTGATTCCAGCCTTTATCTAGGATGTGGGAAACTCAGATTCATAATCTTTTTAAGGTTAAAATTTGTGTATTTCAGCTCTGTAAATGTAACTAGTATCTCTGTGTTGAATGTTCATGGTTAACAGATACTTAAATTTGAATTTGAAAAAACCAAATCACTACAAGAGGGATAATCTTTTTCATCTCTCTATCAGAAGGTGACATTATAAAATAGTTTCCAGACGAGTTAGTTAATTATTTGAAAGCTTATATGGTAAACTTCATGAAGTACTAACAGAATAGCAGTACTGGCAGTGATGGTACAGGAATTAGCATTATATATTGAATTACAATGTGTGATGGATTTCACCTGAAGAAATAGAAATTTCTTAACCCAGCAAGCTGTTTTACTTTTGTGGTGCAGGAAATAATGGTTTTGTTACAGCAGAACTAGGTTCTGGCAGTAGAAGACATGCAGTACCTATAATACCTACAGCTGTAGCTTTGATTATTGCACAAAGAGTTTACACATTATTTTGGCCACAGCCAGATTGATTTGCAAAGAGCTTTATTATTCTAATACCAATAGAGATAACTGTTTCACTCATATGTGACTTAAGAAAAAGTCTTAAAATGTATTTAATTAGATTCATTATTGTGAGCAAAAAGATGTAATATTGAAGTTCACAAATTAACAACTTTGCCTGTCATCACTTGGTATTATTGAAGACAGTCTTACAAGCTAGTCTCAGTAACACCTCCATCTTTGAATAGCAGTTTTTTCATATGTATTTGCAGCTCAAGTCTAGCAATGTTGCTTTCAAGTATATAAAATACACTAAAATTTAAAATGCAGTTTGTTTGTATGGATGTGTACGGTGTTACATACTGTGCTGATATAAGTTGGTGGTGCATTGATAGTTCGCATTTTTTTTAAATTCACACTAATTCTTTAGTAGAAGGTGTTTCTTTTCCCTGTATATTGTTTAAATTTTCATTCTTTTCTTTCTGCTTTATGCATTCCTTTCCTTGGAAAATTGCTTCATAGCTTATTTGACTAGACAGCAAGGAGACATAAAATTAGGGGTATTGCAGAAAGGTTTTTTCTATCTTGAAAATATATTCTACCTGGCAGGGTTAGTGCACTCTATCTTAGATGGGTTCACCCTTTTGAATATGCCCTAAAGAGAAGACATTTTGGCCCAAAGAACACTTAAATAACACTGGAACTCTGTGTGTATTTCATTCATGGTTACAGAAACAAATAAGTTTAATATCTGTTTTTAATGAACTGTGGTCCTTCCTATCTTTCTTTAATATACTTGACTTTATAAACATGAACTTTTTAACTCTATTAAAAAATATTTAAGGCTAGAAAGTTTTCCTGTAGTGCATACATGTAACTGCAGGTGAAAAGCCATGAACCTTTTCCTTCTTTTTTAACTGGCTGCAGACATCTCAGGAGAGGTACAGCAAGTTTCCCAAAACCAGCAAAGGCACCCTCCTGTGTGCAGTTCAGAGAGACAACAACACTCCTCATGATGCTGAAGAGCAGCGTGAATTCACAACTTTCCTCAGCTTGAGCTTTATTGGTGTGTTTGATCTCTCACATAGAATTCAAAGGAGCTTTTACCCAAATTTTGATATGAAAAAACACTGTTTGACATAATTATTATAATACAGAAATACAAAATATCTGAGTTTTCTTTTTATCAGTTGCATTTAAATCAAAATGACCTTCCTAATCTTTAGGCTGTTATTTGCAGATACTACACAGTAATAAGGCAATACCTCATCGTAATGTTAAAGTTTGGGAATATCTCAGCCGCCAGAAAAATGTCGATATCCTGATGTGACATTCACAGAGCAGTGGCCTGTTTGAATTACTAAGCAGCTGTCTGCACTGTCAATGACAAGTTTAAAATATTTGTTAGTAAGAAGAACTTCAAACCCTTATACAAGGAATTAAATTATATACATGTATCTTATTTAGGAAATTTCTGCTTGCGGTAATGAAATCATGTATATAAATTTTGAAGTCACTCTTTCAGAATATCAGTGTCAGAAAGATATTCTCTCTCTTTTCCTAACCCCTATTCCTCCCATTTTGAAAAGATACCTGATGTAAATATGCAATGTCACCCTTTATTGTTTGACAAATCTTATGAGGTAGAATAAAGTGATAAAAGTATAGTCTGTGTATTTTTATGCTATTTTGACATTTTGTCTCCGCAACTGGTATTTTAGAGCAGATCTCTTGAGTTTGTTATTCAGCATTATTTTTTGTTTTTCTCAAACGACAGTATGATTTCACTTGTTATGAATTAAATCTTTTCTTACAATACAACGGTAGATATATTGCCTTTCCTACAGTGGAAACTCTGTATATTGTGTTTTGCCATATTGATTTGTATGTAAGCCTTCTTCAATGCATTTTCCTTAACTTTTATTATAACAGCTCATAATGCAATCACCGGACGTGCTTGTTAAGATGTTTTTACCCTAATTTGAGACAATCAAAATAACCTCAGTCAATAAATAATACCATCTTGGCATGGACTGCAGAATATTACGGGAAAATATGCTCCATGGTTTTCACATTTATCTTACAAAAGCATTATGTAAATATAAAGAAAAGAACACTGTATCATTGGACTACAAAAAGAGAAGAACTTTACCATCCTACAGTTCTGAAATTAGCTTCACAAATCTGAGATCTAGGAACTCTGATCCTTTCACTTCAAAAACATGGGCCTGTAGCCTTTGATACCAGGGGAGAGCTTGTTAGCTGTTGGCAATAGAAGCTGAGCCAGTCAACAGGGATTTATGCAGATGAGCATTGTGCATAAGCCTAATGCCATTGAAGGCAGTAGCAAAACACTGTTGGGACATTATGATGATCAGCAGAGGGCCCAGCATGATTCACAGAAGTGGTTGCTGAACAATTATCTGTTTTCATGATTTTTTCTGGTTTGTAAAATGAGAACATTTAAAAAGATAGTAATATGCTGTGTATGAACCACAACAAACCAAAACTGTGTTTGACCAAGTTAGAATACCAGATTGCTTTTATGTGAATTTCCTTCATATTTAGACATCATCATCAAATAACTTTTTAGGTCCTAAAAACACCAAGTTTTTCATCCCAAACACAAATGTTGCTAATACAGGATTTCTTTATAGAGAAGTACAAACAATATTGTGGACAAGAATAATCAGTGCATAAGTGTTATAGCTGTAGATGTAGGCTAAAGCAAACAAACAGTAACACTGATGTTAACAGTCTCTTATTAGAAGAATAAATTTAAAGTCAATGTACAACTACTTGTATTATTGGGTGCAAATGCAAAACTTGGATTTATATTATCAGAGGTGAAGTACTGAACACTTTTAGTGAAAGAGTGAATATTCATATATCTTGATTTGAATGTATCTATTTACTGATAAAGCATCCAAACGCTCTCTTGGTTTTAAGAAAAAGCAATAGTGGATAGATAAAAATTCTTATGGTTTCCCGTGAGGAGGTGATGTCTGTCTATTTACAAGCCATAACTCATGTTAAGAGAATATGATTTGCAGCCATATTCACTTGTTTCTAAAATCAAACCTTTAGGTGTATTCAGCAAAATTTCCAGTTTAAATATATCCTTTAGTTGTATCGTTAATAAACTATTTACTGTTATTAATGGTACTTTTTCAATAGTGAAGCTCTTTTTGTTATTATATTGAGAAGCCAATGATAGGATTGACTGCTGATTTCACCACTGTTTTTATAAATCAGTTTAAGAAATTAATTAAAGACTTCATAAGAGAATTGAGGATTATTTCATTACATAAAATGTGAACTTACATATTTTAAGTTGGGTATATATTGAAGCTGGAAAAATACAGACTATGTTGGACATGGAACTGCTGATAGGAGAGGAAAAGAAAAGACAACTCCCCTTGGTTCTGCCTATCGAGTATATCTAAAAAAGCCAGGGATCCAGCAGTTTGATATTGTTCTAGGATTTCACAGTCTGATAGGTTTAAAGTGATTGAGGCAAACTGGGACAAGAGCACCAGTGGATCCAAATGCCTGGCTCCTGAAGGAGGTAGCACAGCCCCAGGGGCTGGACCTTGGCCAGGGGCTGGCGGTGCAACAGGCTGAGAGCTGGGCTTTTCCACAGGGAGAAGTGGAGAATCAGAGAAGGAGAGCAGTGTAGTCTTATCCGCCTTTCTGCTCAGTCAGGGTTATTTTAAGTCAGAAAGTTTCTTCTCAGTATGTTTTTTGGTCACAACTTAAAATCTCAGTGTGAACTGCATGGGGACTGAGTATTCACAGTAGCTAGAGGACTGAACAGGAGACACATAAACCATGCAAACTGATGGAGAATGGTTCTTTTTGTAAATTCCACTTGGGCATGAAACTAGGCTAAAGTTTTGTATTAGATGCATCTGCAAAATAAGTATTCATGGCCTGAAAAACCATTCTAGAATTCTGATAGAGGTGGTCAAATCACTTTTTTTTCTACTTTTTCACCTTTCCTGATGCCAAATGCAGAAATCAACTGTCACAGGTGTCTTAAGATTCATGAGAGCAAGAGGGACCTACACTACGTGTCTTCCTGATTAAGATGAAAGTAGGAGGTTTTGTTTTATTTTTTTGTTTATGTGTTTCACATTCAAGAGAAAATGAATAAAATGAGTCAGTAAGTGTTGAGAGCAAGGGCCAAAAATCTCTCCGAGGACTGGACTCATTGCAACCCTATTTCTGCAGTTTCAGATCTTGTGAAATAATTTTAATAGGAAACGCAGGCAAATGTTTCCACAGATTTGTAGAATAATAGAGTATGGAAAGGAACTCCAGAAATTTTGTTCAAGCGTGTGCTCAGAGCAGGTCTTGCAAATTGTTCTGATATTTCACTCTCCATAGTAGTATGATGGTTTTTAGTAGTAACTTATCCAACTTAGATCTGTTGCTGCCCATTTTATCTCTGTGTAATCAACAAAGCAAACAAACAAAGAGAAAAACCAAACAAAAAGTTTTAAGAGATCCAGAAAATGCATAGCTTTAAAAATAAAGCTATAATTGAGCAAAGAAATGCATGTGCCTGTGCATGCTGTTTTGGTAGTTTAATACCCTTAGTATGGGGAAGGCATAAATCTAGATATATACAGCTAAATCCTTCTGTTTGCTGTTGCTTTGAAAAGGAATGATAAGGACAGGCTGAGAATAGGCATAGTTAAAAGAATACCATTCTTAAACAACATCAACACAGACTTTCTATAGCTTTGTCCCCACTAACACCTCAACCCCAGCAAGAACTTGGTTTGATTGGGACTTTATTCTTCTTACAGAGATGGTCTTTTGGTGGCTTCTGCAGTTCCCCAGGCCATGTAATGAGCAATGGGCAGTTAATGCCTTGCAAAACTATCAGGCTTTCTGGGCATTCATTATATCCAAAGGAATAAACTGTAGATACTGATAATTCAAAATTCAGTTTCCACTCACTTTATAGTATGACACCTGATAACCTGATGATGCCAAACTAAGTTTAATTGATGTTGGCTCTTCATTCAAAGGACAGAATTGGTAAGCTGGAAGAATAATCACCTGTAACAGTTAGCAAGAATGAGCACATTTGCAAAAAATGCTTTACAGCAATAATTATTGTGGAATTTTTTTAATTTTAAAATTGCTTATGAAGTATATTTCTTAACTACTTTTAAGTATTTAAAATAATGCATATAAAGAAAATAGCTTTTCTAGAGGAATAATTTCCAAGCAATCAGATTTTTTTCCTGCAATTTACTCAACAAAAAATGCTGTTGCATTTAATTGACTGGATTTTTTAAAAACTTATGACATGAAAATTCTGTTCCTAGATCTGAGTTGCATAGATGCTGGTCTAATTCTTTTCTGAGGAGAGACTCCTCAGACAATTCACAGCAAGGCAAAAAAATTGATGAGAGATTACTGCCACAATATTTTTCAGGAATGAAAATCCAAATAATAATAGCTCCTTAGCCGGAGAATAAGGCATCTCCTTCCTTTGGCTTACAGGCAATCCCCACCTAGGACAAACGTAGAGCAAAGCAAGTTTAGAGTGTCCACAACTCAACATGTTTGCTGGAGTCCTTTTACTGAGGCAAGTTCTAGGTCTTTCAACCCTGCAGTGTATCCTATCTCTCTAAACCCTCTTCAGAGAGGGGTGACATCCCACCCACACAAGTGGGCAGTGGCAAAGGATGAGTGGACTCCCACCCACTCTAGAAATCAGGTCTCTGGGAACAACAGAGCCACCCTAGTTAAAGGAAGATTAATTCTTGCTGATTGTAATTTTTACACAAACCTACATCATTATTTACATAAAATACATAGATACATAACTTAATAGGAACTCTTTAGATCTTCTCAGTGTGACAGAAAATGTCTTAAGACAGCACGTCAGTAGCATGCTGTATATGCAAGAATTTGAAGGGTTTATAAAATACCAGATTAGACACAGCTGATTAGAAATAAAAAGAATATAAACGAATGTAAGAACTAAAAGAAACCAAAAATCAACCTGTTTGATGTATCAACTGTATTAGCTTTTTAAATATTTTTAGATAAAATCTGCTATGGTTTGGGGACAGCTTCTTGATGAGTACTTGTAATCTAAAGCAGAGAGGATGGGAAGCAACCAGCCAGAGAGGTAGTTCTGGGAGGTAGTAAGGCTAATAAGAGCAATGCATATATCTTTTAGAAGGTCATTCCTTAGCTGTAATAGAAGACAAAAAAAAAAATTACTTTCAGTGATCAGAGACTTTCAAAACTACAGAAGATGCACAATGTGACAGGTATTTCAGGGAAAAAGTTAAATATGTAATTAACTTTGTTATTTAATTTTGAGTTAGACCTGTTATGCATTGTAACCTCCTTTCTATTGCTTTTTTAGTAATCTGTTTCTCACAAAAGAATTTTTTTTATGTCAAATGTAATTAGGGAGGCAGGTGTTGTTAGATTAGGATATTTACTTCTGCAACACCTGAATAGATGCAAACTGGTGTCTATATAAGAGGGAAAACCAGAACAGAAGTGATTGCATAAGATGTCTCTCAAGACAAAGGAAGTGAGTTACTATGCTACCTTGCATATCTACTTGGGCATAGCAGAGTGAATATATATACACTATTTGTGTTTTCAGTCTTAAGCAGAAGGAAAAAAAAGGCATTTTGCTGTCCCTTAGTTGCCTTCTAAATTAACTGGATTTGCTTCTCATCTGCTGTGCACACAGTTCCCACAGCTCAGCTGATCTGTCATATGTTGTTAAACCAGTAAATTATTTATGTACCTAAACCTGCAGGCTAATGTAGACCAGTGTAAGAAGAGATAAATCTACCTAAGTTAGATTTAATTAAAACATAATGTAAAGGTTTTGAATTCTTAGCATAAGCCATCTGATTTTGAGGCTGCCCATTTAGAAAACATAGCAAAAACACAGGCACAGATTATTAAAAATTGTCCTGTAGACTACTTTGTAGTCTTGTAGAAGTGTGACATGCATTTGATTTTAATTTCATTGCATGCTAGTAGTTCCATTGTTCTTTCCAAAAAGATTTCTAAAGAGGAAAGAGAATTGTTTGATACTAATAAGATACTAAGATACTCAGATACTATTTATAGTCTAAGTACTTGTTGTTTGATATTCCTAGGTGTATTGTGGGAGAGATCCTCCTGCATTGTCAGAAAAAAAATATTGCAAGTTGAAATGTCATGGTACTCAAACAACTTTTAGAAAATTAATTACTATGAGAATAAATGTAGAACGTTCACAAATAAAAAGACATGATCAAAGTCCTTATCTTACCTATTGGGATATATGTACCTGTCAGCTGACTTCTAGGCTTCTGTGGCAGCACCACAACTCTTTGTTCTGAGTCTTACAGGTTAATTCAGTGTTTGAGAATACATACAAAAACCTAAAGAAGAGTCACCCTGTTTTATTTATATTTTTTTTCCAACTACTATGTAAGCATTGTCAAGGGAAGCTCAAAGTAATATTTCTGTTATTCTTTGCCTTCCTGGGCAATATTTCTATCAGTGTATCATACAGCAATTGAACATAGCTTTTTCCCCAGGCTATAAATTCCATCAGCTTTTATATATATATATATTCAAATTTTTTTTCATCATGTCCTAGGAAGATCAGCTTAGCAAACTTAGTACCTCTGGGAAAATGAAAAAAAAGATGAACTGGAAACAAAAGAAAAAAACCTTTTCTGGCTTTCAAATAGCTCAAAATCAATTATATAGACAAGTCCAAAACAACATGTAGCTTTAAAAAAAAAAAGGAAGAACTTATGTTTGTTGACACAGTGGATGGATAATGTCACATTTTGAATTCTCAGATGGGATCAGTAAGCACAGATATATTCAGGAAATTACCTGATTTTCTTCTGCAAATAAAGTTCTTCCATGGCTAGATAGTGTACACATGCATTAAATCTAAAAAAGTATTGAAATTCTGTCACATAAACTTCTTATATTATTTTTTTCATTCTGTTATTTAAGCAACTATTTTGTTGTATTTTCATATTCTTATGCAGTGTCTTTGATCTCTGTTCTTAAGTGAGTTTTCAATGTGCTTGACAATTGTCTTCATAATTTTCTGAACTGTACAGTCTGGTTCTTGAAATTAGGAAGCAATACTCACAAATGGTGTTTTAAATTAAAGATTAATATGCATAATGGTATTGGAACATCCTCTATATTATTCTCCATTTTGTTTGCACATGTTTGTACATCTTGTTTGATTCCCTGGCAGGATCTGAGTACTGAATTAAGATAGTCAGTGAACTTTTCCAAGGTATTTTAAATCACTAGATATTCTTTGGATATTTTATTTTCCTTTTCTTTCAGTTCTGAATTAATTGACTTTAAAGATTATTTGATATTAATCTTGTAAAACACCTAATTCTCTTGGGTATTTAAAAATAGCAATAACAAGAAACAGATAGAGAACAGTTGTTTATAACTTTCTAGTTTTGACTTTTGGTCATTTTGTTTATGACCAGTTGAAATCCATTTTCCTCAAAGACTATATATTCACAACCTTTTTTTTTCAGGTGTTAGTATAATTCTATAAGAGCCTTCTTACAATTTTGCAGATAACTTTTGATTAGGTAAACTGCTATTCCCAAATACTGTAGTATGTCTTCAGAATTTATGTGTTTTCTGGATTTTGCTGAGTCTCCCCATTTAGCCATTATACCCATTCCTTGTTTATTGCCAGCACTGTTTCCATTCTGCTTAAAACTAAGGCCATCTACTCTTAAAAAGGAGAACAAAAAGCTGTTACCAACTAGTCTGATTAAACATAGAAAAGGGAGGAATATCTGGAAACCCATTTTATTTATGGGGTGGCACTTCTAAAAAAGTCTGGGAAACCTTCACAGTAGAGCACTGTTCATCTGGTATAACCAGTTCATTCCACACAGTGACCTGGCTAATGATTTTATAAGAACAAATAGGCCCAAACCTGCTGTCAGCCTTATTAAAAAGCAGCTAAATGTTACTCTGATGTTCTTCAGAAAAAAATCAATATATCTTCTTATGGAATGCAGACTCTCAAATACAAACTCAAAAATTACCTTTGCTTGTCTAGTTCTTTTTAAAGCAATAAGAATTATTATATTTTATTTAATAATTTTGAAAAGGAGAAAGAAATCTTTAAAAAAGGTGTTTGAATGCAGAAAATATCACTTTTCTAGTATTTTGTTGGAGGAAATATTGGATGTGTCCATAAACTGTTGTTACTAGAACCTGAGAAAAAAATAAATTTTACTAACTTCTAATAAATGTGTGTAACAGATCAAAGATATGTACAGCATCCTTGATAGATATTTCTTTCTCAGTTGCATGAATTCAGTGGATTTATTTGCATTTTCTTTCATATTATGAGATATATACAACTCAGGGACAATTAGTAATAAAGAAACATTAAGTACCAGAAATTAATCTCTTCAATGGTTTCTTTTTCTTTTTTTTTTTTTTTTTCTTCTTGCCTGGAGGGTTGATTTTATGGCTTTAGAGCAATTATTATTTATCATCTCTTGGTTTACAGGAAAGAATTAGAGTTATTAGCTATTAAATTATCCATGAAAATTTGACACTATACTAGACCAAACAAACCCTGGGGCTTGCTGATTTTCGCAGTATGAAACATCTGTGACTTCAGCTAGAGAGAACTTAACATTGTCTAATTAGATTTCTAAGATTTATAAGGCTCAAATGCTCTATTATTAGAAACCTGAAAACTGGAGCAAAAGTTGAAACTTGAATTTACTGAAGATTATTTAAAAACATTTTAATAGCGTTGTGTGTTGCTAAATACTACTAGCTTGTAATTGGTGAAGATTACCAGATAATGTATTATAGTCTGTAACAACAGGAGTTCAGGAAAAAACATGCTCCCTACAATTGTAATAAGTTGCAGCTTTCAACTTCAGAAATTAGAAATACTTAATTGAAAATGGTGCACTAATTATATGTTTATTTTTATATTCTAATTTAAATATAGTTTGTGGTCTCCTGTGGTCTGCTGAGGAGAAAAATCGAATTGGTGTATTTTCTATTCTACAACATTATCACTCATGGATAGTGAGTGATAATCATCAGTCATAAGCATAGAAGAGTGGGTTTGTATTAGCTCTGATTTCAAATCTGACACAGTGAATTAGTAGCCACTGTTCTATCTCTTTCTTTGGAGTCAATATGGCTTCTTCATGTGGTAATTAGATATTTCATTCTATCTTCTATTATTGAATCAAAAATGGTTTGGAAATTTAAATCTGTTAAAATAAAAATAGCATTATAATAGGATTATAATATAATCATTGTTGCTATATTGAAAAAATAAGACAACATTATTATGTTTGCAAAGAACTCGGAAATTAGGAAAGGGAGGAACCAGAATTATTACTCCAGTCTTAGTTTGTACCTTTTTGCATTTGGATTAGAGCAATCTTTAATAAGAGGATCCCTTTCTTATTAAATACACAAAATAAATACTGCTTAGATAATAAGGAGCTTTTTGATATTTTGTTTTATCCTAATTGTTCGTTGCATTGCCTCTTATATTATTTACTCTAGTCTATTCAGTTCCTGCTCTAAAGAATAAATGATTAATTTCCTCAAGTGTTCTTCAGCAGTGTGCATCACTATACTATCTGTGTTTATCACAAACACTAATTAATCTTCATAACATCCTTCTGGACAAGGGGTGGAATTAACCCCAATTTGTAGAAAGAAAAGAGAATGACTGAGAGTGAAAGGTCACAGATGTCCATAATGTAAGTAACATTTACTGCTTGGTTTGTGAGAGTGCTAAGTATTACATAAGGCTTTATTCATAGAAAATTTCTATCCATTTGATTTGTAAGAAATAGGCATTTCTGCTAGTGGGACCACTTCACTACATCAGGCAATACTAATAATAAATTAAAAAAAGACTATACAGTAATAATTAAGCATGAGATATCTGCTCTCCTCAATTGCTGAAGTCTTAGGAAGAAAAACTGTTTCCATAGGATAGAATTCAAGAGCGTGAGCCAGTAAACCATCCTTTTTTCTCTCCACAAGGTTGTGTTTTATTTACTATGTAGTTTTTATTTCTATAACAAGTCAGACAGAGGTCCTACAGTGAAAAACCTCCATCATTACTGTACTTTGATTCTGTGGGAAATCTATTCAGTGTCCTGGAAAAGCTGAATTGTTTAAGTTAGCAATGTAGGTTAGTTAATTTTGTGATGGCATCCAGAAACTCAGCTTGATTTAATGATTCAGTATTATTTTTACTGCTGATTTCTGTGTATTCATTCCTTGATTTGGGAAAAAAAAAAAAAAAGGTAAACTAAAAAAGGCCCAGGAACTCCAGCACAGGAATATTTTCTTTATAAATCATCTGTTTAATCAACATGTTGGTAAACTCAAGATTCACAATCTAGTTATTACAAATTTCCAGTGTATGGCTCCTCCCTCAGTGGGAGTATCTGGGAAAGACTATAATGGGAAGAGGCATAGGTATGGCTAGAGGATTCCTCATCATTCTGAGGGTTTATTTGTGTTCGGTTTTTTTGTCTGTGAAAGATTTGTGAGATATCTGAAAACACAGCATCAATGAACTATTCTGAGATGTTAAACTAAATATTCCTATCTATGCTTTTTATGAAAGCGTATGACATGAGTAAATTCTGTAAGAATTTTGCAGTCCAGACAACCTGCATATAGATTAGTTCATGAAAAACCTTAGCACTGAAGTTCTCTGCTGGGTTTAAGTCCTTGATTGAAAGCTTAGAAGTCCTAAATTAAATAGCATTTTTTGGAATAGGCATAGTGTCATGTTTGTACCCCACTTTCCTTTGGGAACATTTTTAAACCTTTATGACTAAATATTTCTAGACTTTTTAGCTTAAATAAAAGCCTGGGTACATAATATTTTTCATCCAGAATGAATTATAATAAAACTTGAAGCAATTAAAGTGACAGCGTATTAATAAAAGGAATTGTTGTGTGATTTTAATAATGGGAAAATTCCAGGGTTTTTTGATATTACAATGATAAATATTGAAAAAAAATTACAGAAGTTATGCAACTTGCCAGTGCCACAAAGTGAGTATTTTATGCTGATTCTCAAACTAGAGACAGAGTTTATCAGACCACATTGTAAAATGTAACACTGTTGCATAAACCACTAAGCTTTTTTAAATTACAAAATGCTTTTGTCAAAGTACACTTCCGAAATAGATAATATGCCACTCAGACCTTGTGTACATAGAATACTTTTTGTCTACTTCCATCAGTTGCAAAAAATCATGTTCTTTGAGCTCAACTGCGTGCAGTGGCCTTTGATATTTGGGTCACACTTTTAGTGCATGGACACCTTTCTTGACCATGTCAGAGGCTACCTGAGAGTGCATAATAGTCAGACCTGTATTTTGAATCCAGAATTCTGTCTCCCACAATTTTTGTAAGCTTGCAAGTTGGAAACAGCAACTATAAATGCTTTCTTTTGCCTTAAAATCTTCCACTTTCTAAAAACTGTCAGCTTCCAAGATTTTTCAACACTCATGTTGTTTGACAGTAAGCAAGTAAGGATATCCTAATCTTACCATTACAAAACCGTTTTCATGTTATTCATATTGGTCCATGGTTACCTTTTTATACACTAATGTTTTGCTATTGCCTTCTACATTTATATACAAACATCTGTAAAATTACTTCATTGTTCTCCATTTTTAATATGAAATTAGGCAGCACAATTTAACATAATTTCAAAATCCTGTTGTAAGCCCATAGTCAAGTGTGGTCTATTCCAGGAAGGGGATTTTGAATAGAAGCAATATTTTCTATATTCATAAAAAAATTAAAGGCATAAATGCGAATGCTCTTTTCCATTGTCATTTTTCTGCTCACTCTTGATATATCCACTTTAGAAAATAAGGCCAAAGTAACTGTATGTGTGGTTTTTTGCACCACTCTCTCATTTGCTCTCAGACTTCTAGTGTATAAAACTATCCCGAGCCTGGTGTCTGATTTCCCAAAATTTTATATCCAATTCCCTATCAAATATGAAAGATGCCAGTTATGCTGCAGTTGAAATTCTTGAAGAGATGAAGCAGTGTTTATATTACATGTAGATCTTAAAAGGGATACATTAAATGAACAGGTGGCATGCAATAGGATATGAACAGATGTAATGAATAAAAGATAATACTAAGTTTTTAAATTTTGCTTTATGAATCTGTTTTTAAAAAGTCTATCATCTAAAACATAAAAACTTGCATTTATTATTTAAAAACTATTGTTGAACAACTATTTTGAATAACTTTTAGAAAATAAGCAAGACACGTTTAAATTATTTATTCTAACTTATTGCCCTTAATCCATGTATGCTTTTAGGACCTGTTAGTTAAACCATTAATTTTTAAATTGCATATCAAGTTTAATTTTAAGAGTAACTGATGTTCTGTTTGATTATAACAGCTAAATTATTAGCATCTTGGTGCTGCCACCTTCAGGCACAGAGGAGGGCAATAGGGAGCAAAACCAGACCCTTAGCTCTAACTACAGCTGAACTTCTGTTATTCGTATTGGGGAACACCACCCCCTGCACCCCCCCTACTCATTTCTAGATGAGAGCTGCTTCAGCAAATCTCTAGATTCCTAGGTTATGTGTTTACAGAGTGTCTTGGGGAAACGTATTCAGCCATATGCTTAACAAAAGTGTCAGAGAAGATTTTGTTCACTTAGGAAAAGGCCACAGGATCTTTTAATCCATAATGAAACTGCTCCTGGACTCTGCAGAGTGGGCATGCTTGGTTATAAACTTCCAGTAGAAAAAGCAATGGAAAAGTGTACATAAAAAGGAATCAAGATTTTACCAGTTGAGATACTGTCTGTTTTACTATTCAGGAATGGGTAAGAACAGAAGCTCGCTTAGGTAAGATGGAAAGTCAATATTGTCAAGTATCTTGTTTCTAACAGTAACTAATAACAGTTACTAATGAAGAGAGCAATTGCATTATCATACTGCCCTAGAAAAATATCCCTTTCAAAAGTGTTTGAGATTCAGGAGCCAGAATGAATAGATTTTTCTTACATAGATTTGTCTAGTTGCTTTCAAGATCATATACCTTTCCAGCTGCTCATTTTTTCTAGCTGAGTCCGCACTACAGCTCATCCTTGTCACCCTTCTGTTTCTTTACTGTTGAAGTTTGTCATCTCAGGAGTGGATGCAAAACAGCTTGGATAGCATTTGTGTGATTTTATGTGAAGGCATAACACTGTTTTCTATTTCATTCCCTATTTATTTCCTGATATTTCATAACATTTTGAGTTATTTCTTTTTATTGAATATTGAGAAATGTACAAAAACCATCTATAAAAATCTCAAGATCTCAAGCTGGAGTAGTGTTAATCAATGGATAGCCAAGGTTGGGTTTGGGTTTTTTCCTCTCCTTAGGTTGCATTGCCTTTCTCTGCATTAAATTGGATATGCCATTTTACTGTTTCAGTAACAGATGATCTTGCATAACTTAATATCATCACAGACTCATCACCTCACTAGTCACTTCCTGGGTCATTTGTGGTGTGAGTCTCTTGAACAGCATAGGTCTTATTCCTTACTCTTATGGAACTCAATTAGTAACTCTCTTCACCATTACTCCATATCGTCTCTTGCCGTGCTTTCATCAAATCACTGTTCTGTGTGAGAGACTTCTTTTCTCTAAACAATATCCTGATTTCTTTAGAGGACTGTGGCTTGATGGAACTTACATGTCATATGGAAGCCTAAGTAAAACAGACTGGATGGATCCTATGGCATGTTCATTCCTTAAAAAAAAAAATCCAGTGAATCTGCAAGGCACATCTTGCCTTTCAAAAGCAGACTCTTGTCTATAACATCTTATTTATCTGGGTGACTGTTAGTACTTTTCTTCAGAGTAATTTGCACTAGTTTGTTGTACAGATGTCAACTTAATGGTCTGCAGTTTTCCAGATCTTTCTTTGAGCTCTTCTAAAAATTCTCACCAGGTTAATTACTCTCAGAGCCTCTGGTATGGAGACAGTGTTAAGTGAAATTTTACACACCATCATTAGTAGTTAAGATTTTTCATCCTTGAGTTCCTTTAGAACTTGGATAAATATTGTCTGATGTAAGTGATTTGTTATCATTGATTATGTCTATTTTTCTATGATCTCTTCCATTGACCCTTAGTTTCACTTTTCTACCTTCTAAGTCCTTTGTAAAACAATTTGCCATACACACAGCTCCCCAGACTCTGGGTCACTACAGATGCAAAACATTAATTTGGCTGTTTGTGCTTCTTTTATACTTTCATCCTTTGTTGACCTTAAAAGCACTGTGATGAGCTTCCTGCTTTTGATTCATTTTAAAAAGGATTTATTACTAGTTTTATGATCATCCTTTTCTAACTCAGATGCAGCTTCACTTTTTCTTCTGATTTCTTATTGTCATTTTTATCCTGAGTCTATAGCCACGTTGGTTTCTTTTTGGACCTTCCTCATTTCTTTGTGACTCTGTTGCATTTATTCCAAGTTTGAAAATTTTATTCTAATACATTTTCTACAACATCTTTAAAAATTCACCTTTTAAATTGCATTTCTTCCTTCTTCTGAATAAGTTCTCACATTTTACTATAGTACCGTTTCGTAAATTAAGTATAACTATAATGAATTTATTATTATTACTATTTTCTTTGGTTTTGCTCCGGCAAGGAGCAATTGTGTGTGCACTATGATTACTGTTAAAGACCACCTGTTCAATAATAACATCCTATTCTGTCTTCCCTGTAAACTGTGCATCCTAGTATTAATGTTACATTGGTTGTCATCCTTCCCTCCAGATTCTCATCTGATTATTCTATCAATAGCCTTGTTTAAGAACAGCTATTCTCATGTCATAATTTTATTTCTTAGACCTCATGTATATCATTGCTTCACTGTCCCCTGTTTCACTGTCAGTATATTCTGAAAATTCTCTGTTGCTTCTTGTTTGAATATTTCCAACATCTGTCGTAACCTTCACTTTAAGATACACAATATTTTAACTTTGTGGTTGTCAAATACATCATGAACACAACAAACTTCAGCACATCTTGGTTGAAGGCATTTTAAAATATCTGTTGGTGTTCCTCATTTTTGACTTTCAAATCTTGTACGTCCCTCTTAATATGAAAATGCAGCAACTTGGATTTAATAATAGTTTAAGGTAAGTCTGACCATCCTGCATAAATCCCTTCCTTCCAGAAATGTGTCCTCCTTCTGATAATCTTTATACTTTTTTTTGTGAATCAAACATATATTTCAACTTCACCTCCTCAATAACCTTTCTGTCTTGTTTTCTGCATCCTGGAAGAAGTTTCAGTAATAGTAGCACAGGGAGCCTCTTTTCAGCATCCTATGCAGCCCAGTACAATTTTACTTCTGTAACTTCTGGTTTACTGTTTCCTGTAATGCAGGCCCATCGACCATGACCCTAGGATTTTTTACAGACTTATTCAGACACATTGTGTAGTCCTCTCTTTTTGCACTCACAGCCTTGTCACTGTGCATTTCTTTGAGAGATTACAAACCGGACTATAGGTGTGCAAACAGCCTCCTCTTTTCACCTGTTCCCTAGTTCAGCAAGGCTGTCCTTTCTACAAGGGCATATATGATAGCCTTTTGAGAAGATCCTGCCACCATTTCCTTTTCCACTAGATAGACACTTCCATGTCACAAGACAACAACAACTGATTTGGAAATGGGACTTTTCAACAGTACTTTGGAAAGATTCCTTTATTCCTAGTATTATGTCTGCATTTATTTTGCTTAATATAAGAGGGAAGGTGGTTGCTTTATTTGTATTGTAGCTGCACTAATCTGTTAACTTATAATTTCACGGTTTGTCCCTTCAGTGTGCGCTATAGCTGAACTCGCAGTACAGTCAGTCTTCTTTCCTTCTCTTCACTGACTCACTCAGCTCAAGGGCTTTGGTCACCTACTTTGCAGGAGTACCCAGAGTTTCAGGTGAGACTGTGATGAACAGGTCTGAGAAAGCAAGCAAGAGGTATTCTTTCAGATACTTATAGACTACCTAAAATATACTTCTGAAAATTCTTTCACTTCTCAGGCACATAAATAAATTTGAACAGAACCAGAGTAGAAATTGATATGTGATGCTGGGGTTCTTGAAAAAGAAGTAAGAAAATTACTACTTTTGAACATAGTTTTATGCCTTTTATATCTTCTAGAATTGCTTGCCAAAACACTAAACAAAATGAGGTTTACACAATGAAGTATAAAGAGAGTAAGTAAACAAAGGAGTATAAGATTCAGTTGTCAAAAGATAGCCAACTTATGATGTTTAAAATTCCTTGTATCTTGTCTAGCCTCAGGGTTCTATACAGAGGCATTTCAAAATGCAATTTCTAAAGTTAGTTCCTGTTGACATGAAAACACCTTTAGTAGTTTTACAACATGCCCTCCATCTTTACTTTGTAAACTTCTTTATGGTTTGGGTCATCTATACTGTTGGGATGTTTTTCTTACTGCAAATTTATTCTCAAGTTTTCATCTTCTTTGATGTCATTCTCAGTTTTTTCATCTTCCTGTCATAAAGTTCAGATGTAGGTAGATAATTATGGCAGTGTTTAATCTAGACCAAACATATGATAGCCTAAAACAAGCAAAGAAAAAACACTGAAATTTCAGCAGTATGATGCTGGATCACGCTTTTCTAAACTTTCTCCATCTCAGTGTTTGAAAGATGTAAAAGATAAAAGAGAGGAAAAAAGATTGAAGCATGATGATTGCAATTTTCTAAACTTCAGGCTGTTTCTTCCAATCTTTATACAGCAACTTGTAACATTATGATAGCAGTTGGTAAGTTGTGAGAATTGCTGGTGATCCAAGAAAAACATGTTGCTTTACATTTTCTCTTCTTTGGTTACCATACATGATTTATTTGTTCAATGGCACTGTGATGCTGTCCTTCCTGTTTTAGAACAGGGAGTTTTGTTTGGGGTGTACTGGCAAAGCAAAATTTTTAACGATCAATAATGTTAATTAATAAAGCTAAATATAATAAATATTAAAGGTCATTATTTTTTCTAGCTTTTGATTTTATTACCCACCATTGTTTCAACAATATGATTAAACAAGAATAAACAGTATATTCTTTATAAACAGTGTCATCAATTCTTTTTAGTAAGATTAGGCGAATTAAGGAGACAAACTTTTTTCCCACTTTGCATGTCATAGTATTGCTGAGTGGGTTTTGTCTTGCTTTCACCTTTTGCTTTTGTGTATTCATGCTGTATATATAATCATTATGGAGAAAACTGATAAATTGATTGTTAACATAAAGTCATTTGTGAAGTTGAATGAGGTTAGATATAGGTCTCTTCAACATGTAGGAAGAATTTAATTAAAATGAAATTAAATTCTAAATTAAACTCAAGTAATAAATGGATGTTATCCAATATAGTAAGCCATTCTCATAAGAAATTAACACTGTCCAGAAAACTGATTTTAGGTCTTGAGGCAAGGTTTTCTTAAAAATAATTACATGACTATCAAATAAAGAAAACTAAGTTTAGGAGGTTTTAGATGCCTTTCTTTCAGTAGTGTAAAATGCCACAATATAGAAAAATTAAATTCTTCCCCCAAAGTCTTAAAGACTGATAAATTAATTATTTCTTGTAAAATAAGTGGATTAAAAATTGTAGCCGTAGAGAAAAAAACACTGTCTATATTAGTGGACAACTAAATTTGTGATCTATTTACTGTGTATATGCTTCTTATAAACATCCCATTATATTTATTTCCAGCCATGATTTTATTTAGAACTAACTAGTAGTCTAAAAGCTATGAATATGAAGAACAAGTATTTTCAAGTATTTCATGAAAAACATATTACAGATGTTTTGAGTATGAATACTTTTCCTGTTAAAATGTCTATGCAAGAGAGAAGTTGAAATGCTGTTAAGAGTAATGTAGAAAACAGTGGCTACATCATTTCATGGTGGAAAAATATTAAATTTTTAGTCTATTCATACATGGGAATTAGGTAATAAAGGTGGGGAAACTGCATTTTCTAGAGCTTGTTGTACTTGCTCTAAAGTCAGACCACTTTGCTGAAGTGCTGCAAATACATTCCTGTCTTCTAACATGGAAGCAATGAAATTATTGCATGCTATCTTTGTACTGTGAGTAAAGACTTATTTACACAGCATTATATTATCCTTCAGAAGGGAGTGGAAATATCATTTTAAAGAAAATACCATTATGCAATTGAGTTTACTATCATCAGTGTGCTTCTGTTCAAACTACAAAGTGGGATTTTTTTGAAGGTAGGATGTTCAACATAGATTTATTTCCTCTTAATGAAGTTGAGTATAAATTGCTACTTTCTCTTGTTTGCTTTCTGGATGAATGTATCAGGATAGGGAGTCTCATGTTTGATATGCTTTAAGCCAAATTTTATGTAATGTAAAACATGTTATACTTGCATCTTTACTTTTTAACTCCGAGAATTGTACATAAAACATAGTAAAAGATCTTGCTCTAAACAACAGAAAGGATTACAGCAAAAAAATACCAGAAAAAAATTTAGTAGATTAGATAAAACATTTTCTTTACCTTTTGGGTCTTCAATATTTTATATTGACTTACGAATTTGGATAGTCTTTCTCCTGTTAGCTGATACATCAGGTATACTTTCAGCATTATGAAAAATATTTTAATACATTGAATAACTATAAGGAAAAATGTATGTGTGCTTTCCTAAATAGTCCTCTGCAGAAATATATTTTCTATATATATAAATAAATATAAAAATTTTGGGTTTTTTACAAGCATAAGTTATTGCACCTTAAGGAATCAAATTCAGGCTGTTAGACACTGAGATTAGATGAATTCAAGTCAGGAACTTCCACATCCCATGTTTAATGTCAAAAAATATTGAAAATTATATGAAATCAGGAAGCTTCCCCTCTCAACAGACAGAAATTCACTAGTACAAGTGTCTGTGACTAATTTAACCAATGCCTATTAAAATAAGGAGGTGCAGACTGAAAATATTACCAAAAAATTATGCTGAAGTATTGTGCTCTTTCTTGAAAAGGACCAGAGAGTCCCATGGAATGCAAAAGCCGAAGTCTTGGTTCTCAAGCCTTCCCAGCCGCCAAACAAAATGAAGCAAAATAAATAGTCAACATGAGTTGATGTGAATGCTTGCTTCCCTAAAACACATAATATATATGGTGTCTTTTCTGCATCTTTTTCCAATTATTTTTTTTCTATATGATGCAACTAGAATTGTGAAACTTCAGGCTATTTCTGTTCACCAAATAGTACAGATAGTACATGCTATCTGCTTAACTTAGAATATTTACCAAAGATAACTTCATAGAATTAATGTCAGTCATCCGAAGCCCAGCCCTTAAACTGACAGTTTAGCTGATCTCTTCGCAGGAAGTAGTTCAATGAATTTTATTCAAATTCAAAGGGCATCTTGGTAGTTCATAATGACAGTAAGAAAAACAAAACCAACATGAACTCATGTTTCTATTCTATTAGAAAAGCTACTTTTGGGTTGTAACTTTTATACTAGTTTGCTCTGATCTGTGATAAATAATGTCAGCTGTATGTTTAAGGCTTAACTGCTGATACCTAACCATTTATGTCTTGAACAATAGTCTGATTAAAACGTGTATGATGTCAGAACCAAGGCCATAATTAACTTTTTAACCCGAAAGCAATTTAGGAAAAATTTCAGCACCTACAAATTGTCATGACTTAATTAATTGAAATTGGTGATCATGACATCTGTAGTCCTCTTTGTTGGTAACTGAGTGTTTAAGTGTGTGGAAGTCCTCAGGTGCTTTGTCCTACTTACCAGTTGTAACATAATTCTTCCATTTTCATGTGTATAACAGAGAAAGGTTTTCCATTTAAAATCCATTTAAATTTCCATTTAAAATTAAAAATAAAGGGATAAGCTTTGAGAGAGAATGATTTACCATAATAATAGATGGATTTCCTTGCAAGTTCAGGAAGTTATGGCAGTGCTGGTAAGAAATGAGAGTACACATGTGACTTAAGGGGATAAAAGAAAAATAAAATTTCTTTGAGCATTATTACTATTTTTAATTCATTGTGTTCACTGCTTAATGGTGCAGCTACTCCTTAAATGAAGACCACTTACAATATACAAATGAATACAGAGTCTAAAAAGTGGTCTGTAAAAAATGAGAAAAGAACTACCTTGTAACCAGAATGAACCTTAAATGAACCTTCATTAAGAATATTAAGCCAGCTCCTAATAGGCACAGGTATTGATCTAATTAACAGGAAATGCATAGCTGAATGGAAAGGTCTGATAGAATAAATCCCTTCATGTTGACACAGTGTTGGCACAGAATTTAGGCAATGGAGAAACTCTCAAAAGTACCTCTCATCTGTTCTCCCAACCCCTATCCCCATATAGTCTGATTTATGGTCAAATCACCCAGAAGTGTCTTTCAGCATGCAAATGGTAACACTGTACTTTCACTGCAAAGTAATTTAGCAGAAAAAAAAAAAAAAAGGAAGAAAGAAAAAAAATACAGCTTTTAGGTTGCCTTTTATTTTGAAAACAAGAAGTACATGTAACAAGAGGAGATGCACATAAAACATATTTTTCTATGCACTGTAAATATGAAAAAAAGAGAAAGTGGCTGGATTTTTCCACTAGTATAAAGCATGGCAACACCATCCATTTCAGTGAAACTGCACCAGTAAAGTAAGCATTTGACCAAACAGCTTACTCATCTCTCAGACAATATGCATTTTATTCATCTGTCAGCCAGTGTAAGGACTGGAGGACTATAATATACTACTTATAATGTACTAGTACACTCCTGTTCATATTGATTGGTATGTATTCTTACAAGGTAGAAGATTAAAAAGCATTATTTTTTTAAAATTGCTACTTTTGTGATAATAAAAAGGTGAAATATCCTTTTAGTGGTGTTCTTTTTTGGACTCTCAGATTCCTATTTAGTTTTCCCATTTTATATTGAGCTTCAAAAGAGTAATTTATGTTAAAAAATGGAAGATACTTGTTTTAGAAGTTTGTCTGACTGGTGTTATAAGAAAGGTGTAGGTACCAGCACTGCAAAATACATACATTTTATATACCCACCTATCCATATGCATACATACATGTACACTCTAGAATACAGTATACAGCAGAGACAGCAACATAACTATGTATGTGGAGTATGTATAGAATTTTGGAATTTGGATGAAAATGAGAACAAATGATTTTCAGGTGATACACAAAAGTAATTTCAGAATCTATAAGCCCTATAAAATGCTTTCAAAGGCTTCAGGAATCACTACTTACAACAGAAAGTAATTCTTGATCTTAATCCAAATAAGGTTTACTCAGAAAAATGTATTAAGAAAATCTTGAAATGTACTCGACAAATAGATAGGACACACCCCCTCTTTTTTAGAATCAAATCCCTGTATGAACTCACAAAAAATAAGTATAAAACACTGAGTAATAGTATGACAATGAGCGTCTCTTGTTATGTCAAACCACCTACATTTCTGTTTATTTGTACCAAAAAGTTTCAAGGACAAACATTGTAATTACATGTTCCAATTAAATAACATACTTGTGTATGCATTGTTTTTAACCTCACTCCAGAATTAATAGTAAAAAAAAAAGTCACATAAAAATTCACAGGAAAGGCTTTTGAGTTAATTTAAAAGAAAAAAACCTCAAAACATAGATGAAGAGATACTTATTTGTTTGCTATGTTGTAGTCCCAAAACTGCATTTTCTCTGGGATACATTTTATGTCTTTCATTTGCTACCCTTTTCTGTCTTTTTGTAGGTATTTCCCCAACATTGTATGGGCTCAATATTACTAGAATTCTCATTCAGAACAGGATATGGGTGATGTGCAGTGTAAATGCAGGTCTTCACAAATCAATTGTATTTTCATTACATTATATAGTAAGCATAGCTTTGCCAGCTTTCATCTTTATTCCCTGTAATTGATCAAGATTCTACTTACACAAGAATAATTCCATACAGAGTAAGGCAATTCCAGCCTTCAGTGAATATTTTGTCACTTCAGTTTCTACCAGAAAAGAGAAAGTTAGGAAGTTTTATTTTTGTGCATACTTTTGGCCATTCCACTATTCCACATTGCTGATGTGCAATAGTCATAATAATTATCATAGCACATTTACAATCATTTTAATTTATTCATAGCTAGACATTATTATCTACAAAGAAAACTTTAATTTCTAATGAACTCAGTTTGTTTACTCCCCCTTAGCAAACCTTATTTCAATCTCATTTGAAAGTTAGGGAAGTTCCTTCCATTATTTTAGGGAAAAATGGAAAAACATCCCTAAAATAAATATTAATTGCAGAATTCCATTCTAAAAATGTTGATTTTTCTACTTTCTGTACATTTCAGAATAAATAGTATCACACCTATAAAACAATCTATCTTCATGCATAGCAATAAAGTATGATTCCTTAATATGATTTAGACCTACAGTATAAAATCTACTAGCTTCATATATATATATTATATATAGCTGTCATATATAAATGAAACAAACAGATTCTCTCCTCATAAATGAAGATTTTCACTGAGTGTAGTAACTGTCTAGTGACAATTTTAACAAACTTATTGTTGCATAATTCTACACTTATTTCTATCAGATGAGTCAGTGACCAAACTTCATCTTCTTGAGAAGTGTCTCCATTTACTTGATGTGTATGTGAGGTATTTTTTGATTTTATTAAATTGAGATAAAATATTAAATGTTCTGAAGCCCAACTGTCCAAAACACAGCTTGCAACTCATTAGTAGGATAGTATACTTAAGCTTACATTACATCTCTGTGTCTGTAAGGATTTCATAAATAAAGTGATTCCATCTCCATTGGAAGCCTAGGTGTTGTAGGGAGTGTTCTATTTCTTCCAGGAGTAAGCACATGAATACAACTAATATAAAAGCATAATTTAAGATACCATTAATTGTGTATTTAAGACTATATCCCATAAGAAAACTGTCAGTAAAAGACTAGCTGTCTTCACCAATATACTGAAAAACTCACAACAGGATTTCCAAGGGGTTTTTTTTGGAACTGTTTAAATTGCTTTGAGTCACCTCCCTGGATAGTGCTGAATCAGTGCAAATGCTGTAAATAGACCAGTTATTTTTGCTGCATGTTGAAAAAATGTAGTGGATCTTCTGTTTGATTCATAGTTTGTATAGTTCATGAAAGGGGGGATGGTAAGATTCAAATTTCCTCTCTGGTTGTGACAGAGGTAGTGGCCTTGCATAGGCTTTTACAGTTACTCATCTGTTGAGTGCTTTGAACATTCCTAAGGAAGTAGAAAATTCAGGAGAGGGAACCCTCCAGTTCCTCGTTCGGAGGGATACTAGTCAGTTAGACCTCTGGTACCTATACCTGTTTCCATTTAAATGGTGAGTAGGTGCTTTTTGCAGATCACCTTCTGGGTACTTACATTAATAAGCATAGCCTACTACTTAAACCCACCTCTTCCTCCACTTTAAAATCATAGAAACATGATAATTTAGGTCAGAAAGGGACTTCGACTGAGATACTATTCAAAGCAGGGCCAATGGCAATGTTTGGTCAAGTAGCTCAGGGTCTTTCCCAGTAAAGTTAGAGTGTCTTCAAGACTGGATGTGGCAGAACCTCTCAGGCATCTTGTTCATTCCATGTTCAAGAATCTTTATGAATGTGGGTTTTTTCCTTTGATTGGGAGTTACAGAACCTGGACTTCTGGATGTTACTTTCAAGTTGTATCCCTGAATTTTAAGTAAAGGTGATGAGAATAGCTTTTCAAATCTCATAAAACATGAGACTATTTCTTATTACAAGCAGTTTTCTTGCAATATTTGCTTCTCAGATATTATCCTGTATTTTTCAGACATTATTTGACATTCTTGATTGAAACTACAAAATATTGCTTCTTATCTTGGTGTGTTCTCGTTAATCTTGTTTCTTCAAATCATAACTCTGAGACCCTTCACCCTTCATGTAATACAGTAGTGGCAGTTTTTACACTGATGATAAAATAAATTCAGAGAGCAAGGACATGCATATGTATGAGGGAAAAAGAAAATTATATATGAAAAAAATCACACATAAGTGTTACATTATTGCAGTCTATTCTAGTAATTGCTGTCTATAGATAAGTAACCTGTACATCAGACAGAAATAAGTTCAGAGAGAAATAGTAGGGAGCTGTATCTAGTTGTGAAAAATCAAATTCATACACTGGAAAATTAAAAAGAATCAATGTGAATGTTCTATTTATGATCCAGGAAGACATCTGCATTTCTTGTTTTACTTTTACAGGTTTGTTTACTTGTCAGAAGTAAACAAAGCCTGAGCCTTTGAGGGTTTTAAGTTGTTATAAGCACAACTTTATAAATCTAAGCTCTTTCTATAACACTGGCTCTAGTTATCTCAGAAACTGATATTCCACTTTTCTTAGTACCTCTGTGTCATTCCAGTTAGAATCAGTGGATCCTGAGTTTTCAGTAATACCTGAGCTGGTACAGGCTGGAATATTCCTAGTGAAGAGAGACAAACTGGCTTTTCAGAAGGTGCTACTGGGACCAGTTTGTCTTGTCAATAAGTATAGAACCTTTATGACTACAGAAGCACTGAGCATTAAAACCAGAAGAGATTCAACTATGTTGAAGAAGAAAGTCAGAGACACCTTAAGAGATTAAAGTGAACTGTGAGGCTTTTCTTCATCTGACTTTTCTAACATTTCAGTTATATGACTTCCATGATCCACAGCACACTAACCACTGGGGAAAAGATTATGCAACACAATATTGCATGATCTGTCTATTGTCCTGAATCCCTCTTATTGGAGAAAACAGGGATTTAAACTACAGGTCATATAAAGTCAATCTATGGGCATGCTAGTGAATGTGTTATATTGGTTTAAGAACTACACTGATTTAGGTCAAACAGATTGAAAAACAAGAATATATTTTATTGTCCTAATCGAAACAATAAAATTTTGGAAAAATCAAGTGGGTTTTTTTTTTTACAAACTGTGCATCATTCTGACAGTAAATAATAGAAGAAGAAATATTTGTATAGGAAAATTAAAGGAAAAGGATTTAAAAATTATGATCAGAGAGTATCATACTGTCCTGCAAGTGTGAAACATCTCTTCTAATTAAACATAATTAAAACCTAAGAAGGAGCTTATGTTGTACAACAGTGAAGTTTATTTACAGTCCTCAATGATTAAACTATGCTGTGATGAAACTCTACAAAAGTGACTGGTAAGGTAAATATCTACAATAAAAAAATTAAAGAAATTTTACCAGCCTGACATTCTGTACTGCCGACATTTCTCTTCAATAATGATGAGATAAAAAAAAAAAAGCTTTCTAGTGCTCAGATCACAGCTGTATAATTCTCTGGATGAGAAGTATCTGCAACAGTTCTTACTACTTAGACCTTCAGCTGTTTCAAGAGTGGGAGTCTATGCAAAGTTAGGTGTTTCTGATGTAGCTTCCATATAAAAAATCAAAGTCAATTTCCTTAATTTCTTGATAGCAACTTCAAGATGGTTTCCCTTTCTAGTGTTGAAAATTAGCATCAGTTGTTCTTCAGACACTTGAGTCACTGCTGAAATTGTGTATTTTAATTCTTTACAGAGGGAACAGGAGTCCTTAAATTCTTCTTCTTCTGTTTTCCTTCAATCACTTTAGGTCTCAGTATCAGACATCCCCTACAACACCTGATATACTTTTATATTGAACTGGAGGAACTATTTCTGTGCCTCTACCTGAAATTAGATTACATGTATGAGATATCATATGAAAATGAGATAACATATTGATATCTTAGATATCTTTTATATCCAGCCCCCCTGCTGTGGGCAGGGACATCTTGCATTAAACCAGGTTGCTCAAACTTCTGTCCAAACTTCTTTGAGCACTTCCAGTGAGACATCCATAACTTCTCTGGGCAGTCCTTGACTTCCTTCTCAAAAATACTGTGTGCTTGAACGAAGATTTTAACTAAATTGAGCAATGCAAGTGAAGAGCATGAGCCTTCCTATGTGTTCTCCTATGTGTCATTTTCTCAAGTTCCTTGGGAGAAGAATAACTTTGGATCTGGAAGAAGAGAAGGTGTGTATGTGTGGGTAGGTGTGTGTGTACACATAGTGCATGAGGGTCTTATCTGGATGTTTTGAAGTCTGGTTTTTAAACGTTTGGTTTGAGAAATAGGAAAAACATAGCACATGATTTTTCTCTGAAGAACTGAAATGGGAGAGGTGTCAGTATTTTTTTGCTAGTTTAGTTTGTTTTGAAATTGAAAGGAAGAGGGAAATGGTGGGGGTTCTGCATACTCATCCTTTGTTGATTTTCTGTCTAGCTAAAGTCTGCTGCTTTCCATCCAGACACCTTTAGGATGAGAATCTCCCAAATCAGGTTTATGCAAATGCATTTCTTTATTTTTGGACAACAGCTCAGATACTTGTATTTTACACTGTATTTCAAGTTAATTAATTTGGAAACTTATGGGAAATAACTAAAGAAACTATCACTGTGTACATTAAAATAGCATTTGACTATTGTGAAGAAATTCAACAGACGGTTTTTCAAGTCTTATCTACAGGTAGAACCTGATAGCAGGTATTAGACTGTCAGCACATCTCTAAATTTACTTTGATGCAGGCTGGCAGAAGCAATAGGTACAGCAAAACTAATCTTTCCAATAACATATGTCGCCTAGAAAGAGACAGGACTGTATGTATTAAAAATAGCTTGACTGAAGGAAAAAATATATTGACTAGGATTTTCTTATCTGATATTTATTTTTGTACTGGCAGCCTACCTTCTTTCTTTCTTCTCTTGTCCCATGAGGAATAAAAAGAGGCCTGTGCCCCTAGTAGATCTACTTTTATTTTTATTTTTTTATTATTTTTTGTATTAATCGTGTAAGTACTATCTTTTGAAAAGGGAAAAAAAAAAATCTTTGTTTTTGCTTTCCTCTTCTAGTTTTTGAGATAAAAAAGTGAGCTATACTTAATTTTGAAACAGTCACGTTTCTTTCCACTGCACTGTATCTCACCTCCTAGTAATATCTATCTCCAGAGTAATATCGTGAATAACTCTGTAGAACAAATATTTGAGTTAATGTATGTTCCTTTTAATAAGTGTATTAAATATGTAGTATATTTTACAGTTATTCTAATATGCAATTTTTTCTCATTTATTAATATGAATAAAATATATTTGTGATTATATTTTTGAATAGGAAAATCTTGCTTATGTATATATAGAAGAGGAATTTCCTGGGTCAGGGGTTTTATTAATATGAAATTTGGCTTAACTAAAATGGAATTATAAATAAAATATTGATTACAATGGAAATATGGAGACAATTGAAGCTTTGGGTTATTAGGAGGACAGGACATTATTCTTTTAGAGTCATCCTTTCAGTTATATTGTTGGGTTTTAGTGATCTAAATTGTAAGCAAGATGTTTTTGTATGAATGTTTCATGCCCAGACACAGATCTTCCAGATTTCCATACCACCCAGACCCTGAGCTGTCTGAGTGGGAAGTCACCTGTCTCCTTGATAGTACTTCTTATATATCCAGGTTCCCTCTGAGCTGTTAAAAACCTGCAACTCACCTACAGCAGGCAGACAGCTGTTGCCTTCCCCCTGCAACTCTGCTTATGTTTCCTCCAAAGTTCATCAAGCCTGATCGTATTCCTCTTTTTGTCAGATGGCTCTTGCCTGCTCCAGTCAAATACCCTCAGTTGTACAGCTGAGGTTCCTATTCCCATCAAAGCAGAAAACATATTAAGCACATCAAATGGGCACTTACTCCTTAGAAATTCCTTCCAGATTTTGTTTAATTACTTTTATGGTTTCACATCTATTATATGTGCTGTAAATGTTGTTGCTCTTGCAATTGCTGCCAATTCTGCTTTTTTTGCTCTGAAGCAATGTAACAAAGTTAAACAATGACAGGGTACTCTGATTCAGTGACCGCATTAATTCAACTTCTAAACATCTGTCAAGTGGCAAAATATTATTTACATATTTGGAGACAAGCACAAGAGAGATAAAGTGTCTTGTCATATTATTTGAAGCAGGAAACAAACAAGCTCCTGTAATTTTTTTGTTTTGTTGGTTTTTAAGCTCAGCTGTCCCCCTTTGTCCTGAAAATTATACCTCTTTTAAAGCAAATGTCTGTCTGGCACAGACACTTTATGTTTGTTTAGCACCCTTGCCAGGTAAAATTACAGAGATAAGATTGTTTCTCCATTTGTAGTATCTCCAGAGTAGACTGCTTCTCCAAACAAGAAAATGAACTTGGAGGAAATGTCTCAGAGTTTAATTAAAAATGTGCGTTTTCCCCTCTCCTCCCTGCACCACTATGTTAAAGGATTAGATAAAATCTGGGGTTGGACTTGATGATCTCAGAGGTCTTTTCCAACCCAGTTGTTTCTATGATTCTATGAAAAATATGGAAGAGCATTACACATGCTTCAGAGTGAGTCTGGTTGAAACTTGAGAATAAAAGCCAACATGGTTCTCAATACTTAGCTCATGAGTATTATAATTTTCTTAAAATGTCTCCTTTTTATTGCAATCAGTGGAAACATCAGTGCAATTCTGTGCAGTGATATTACAGGCCTGTACATACCTCTGATGATCATGGGTGAACATCCTTTCCCTGTAACTCAGGCAATGCTTCACTGGAATATCAAAAGCAGGGTCAGATATTCCTGACATGAGGTATATACACAGTACCCACAGGCCCTGGACAGTTTGCAATCTACTTAAACTGCTTCTCCAGTTAATGGAGGAGAGAACAGACTCTGAAAATGTGATGTTATCAGAGGAATCGAGTCCACACAAATTTTAAATGCTTTCTTTCTCTAGCATTCTCTCGATACTGCCAAGGTGTCTTCCTCTTCCACTGGAAGTAGATGGAGGTAGCAGGAGATGTCATGCTCTTGTCTGTCTCCATTTAGACAGCCTCTGAAACTGCGACAGGACTCGTGTTCACTTCTTTTTCATAATAACCTATCAGTTAGTCCCAAGTTAGAGATGAGGAACATGGAGAAGCTTCAGCAGCTAGCCAGGGATAATTCACTGTGCCTCAACTGTGTGCTGAGGATGCCAAAATTAACTAAATCACAATCCAAAATTATGTCCCAGTTTCCTCGGAGAAGGAAAAAAGACGGCTGAAGAGTACAGGTTTGATCATTGTGTTTGCAACTTATGTGGGTTTTACAAAATATAAGGACTAGAAAACAGGGTAGGATCAGTCCTGCTGTCATGAACAGTTTCACTATGCAAATTGTCTTAGCAATACCATTTGGTAATATACGATACTGAGAATGTTTAGGATAGATAAGTCCCTTATCTTCAGAATATATTCTGAATACTGTGTTTTAGGATGAAATTCAATGACTGCACCAAAAACTACTTGAACACTATTCACTTAGGACTTTTGAATGAAGCAGAGTTTAGGGATTTGAATACCAGGGCTGGATAGGGATTTTTCGTCTAAGGGACATCTCTAACATGGAATAGGCAAGTCATTTAGTTTGGATGTTTTTACTTACTTCTCTGACAGAAGAATTATGAAATGAGCATCCCAACTTCAGTGAATATTTAGGATTTTATAAGCTAATTTGTGTAATTGAATTTGAAAACTTTAGAGTGTTTTGAATATATTTGCTGTTATTAAATTAATATAATAGCCAATACGAATTTGATAGCATGAAAATATTTTTTAGCAAAAAGGAATTGTACCTTCAACTAGTTGAAAAACATCTATTTTGATTATATACTTCATTGCTTTGTTATATTCTGTGTTAAAATACTACCTCACATGCATGAATATAGTTGGTAATCACTCCATTTGGCAATTTAGCAGAGGTATATTGTCGTCTTCCTCACTAAGTTGTTCTTCATAACCCTGTGGTAGCAAAACTGGATACAATATTGAGGCATGTTTATAAAATCACATAATGGAGTAAGGAAAATTTCTTGCATTCAAGTATCTTTCTACTGTGACACCAAAACGTTATTAATTTCAGATATTCACAGTTTGTAAGTTGTCTCCTCAGAAAGCTAATACTAGTGTTAGCACAAAGCCCTTCTGACCTCATTACTTAGGCTACACTGAAAAATCCAGTTCTCCGCTCTCCTTTCTCTCCCTCCCGGAGGCCTCAGAGCATGTAAAAAGAACACTTTTATGGGTATTTTTTGGCTCAGTTGATCCAGCAATATATTATTAGCTTAGTGTAACTCTCTCAAAATTTTATGAAGCTTCACAGAGTAGCTGAAATGAACATAAGTTTTATGTTCCATACCTAACAGATCATGCAAGTTTCTGTCATTATCAGTTAGGATATGCTTGATCAAGTTCTGACAGCTGACAAATGATGGGGTATTTTTAATTCACTGTGTGATACATGTGAAAGTCAATAGATTATTAAGGGGACTGGTTTACAGCTTTAAAATACAAAGTGATTATTGTTACCAAAGCTAGACACGGTTAAATAGTAGGGAAAAAAAAGGAAGAAATTCAGAAGGATATTAAAAAACAAGTCACATGAGGCAGGAAAACATCCTTAGTGCGCTCACTTCTCACACCTGGCAGGTACGGTGCCTTCAAAGCCAAGTTTTGCATTTTACCCATTTTGAATAACACTGTACAACCTAAAGGCAATGAGATATGTTTTAAATAAACATGCTCATCATATTTCTTCTTATTTTCTTTTTTATTTTCTTTTTCTTAGAACTTCCATCCTCAGAAGAGGCAGAATATTATCACTGGTGCATAAGAGGAAGAACCTTAAACCTAGGAAGTGAGCTTAGAGTAGATTTTTCAAGAGGGAAATTTATGCAAATAAAATAGGTCATGATGTCATTATTTTGCTTATCACAAATCAGTGCATTTATTTTTACTTCATTAAAATGTTTCTGATTCTTTGATTGTTTCTTTTCAAGTGATAGCTAGACAGGGAATAAGCTAATCCAACCCAAGTCAGGCAAGTTGCAAGCTTTAGCAAACTACACTTCTGTACATCCAGCCTGGTAGATCCTGTCAGGACAGAATGGTTCATTCTTATTTGTTTGGTTGTTCAAGAAAATTAAATAGTTCACTTTTTAAATAGAAATTGGGAAAGGGACACATAGGGAATATTAGGTCATAAACTGCTATTTGCATGCTAAGATCTTAATTATAGGTACATGCAAATTTCAAAAGTGATGTTAATTTCAATTATATGCTCCACTCGGTCCACTTAAGACCCCATTACTTCGTTCACTCATTTGTAACCATCACGAGGATAAAATTAGATTGTCCTTTATTGAAGAAACAACTTTACTGTCCTAGTTTCCTACAAGGCAATGCACACATACTGGAGGAGACCCACTGCCTTTTTTGTCATGGAGAGTGTAGCAGCACTTTGTTCTGTGTTGAAAGCAGAAGTACTCAACTGTGCAACATGAATTACTGCTTAAAAGGTGGTCTTCTATTTTTTTTTTACACTAAAGCACAGGCTTCCATTAGGTGTGTGTACATAAGGTGTGACTTTCTCATAGTACAGGAACTGTACAAGACAGAATGTTATTTACTGAGTACAAATTTTTCCTTGCTGCCTATTTTTATATGCCTATTGCTAGTAAAATATAGAAAAAAAAAGAAAAGTAACTCCCTCTTTTTAATTTCCCTGAGGTTTAAATGCATAATAATGTAATATGAATGAATATATTTAGATTAGTTTGATTGAAGGTAGAATTATTATTTTTTTCAGTCTAGAGCTGGGTTTATACTAAACTGCAGCATAAATGACCTTCCCAAATGTATTACATATCTGAAGGACTGAAAACAAAATTAATTGTGTCTTGAATATCTGACTACTTGCATGGCAGTGGAAAACATGCCTAAGGCAAGTTTATTGTGAAAAAGGAAACCTTTATGCCCTTCAGACAAGGTACTCTCCACCACATGCATTTGCGTGAAGTAAAGCGTCCCATGAGGCTTAGGAAACATCCAAGGTAATAATCTTAGTTGTCCTGGCCAATATATTATTTTTGAGTAAAACAGGAACAAGTAGTTGAGATCTCTTAATGAATAATATGACCTCCTTCGTTTGCCTACATAATGAATTGGCAAGCCTTATTTAACTTTGTGAGGTACATGGCAATAATACAGTAAGCCAAATGTAAAAAAAATGTAATGTTTTTTAAGATTTACATTTCCTGAGCATTTTAATCAAGACTGCAAAGTAAAACAAAAACTAATTTTAAAAAAATAATTCATAACTTCAGTGTTATTTTTCCACACTAATATTTTAATAAATATAATTTTGGCGTAATAAACTATGAGTTTAAGATGATCACATTTACAATTTTACTCATAAAAGATAATCTTATCTCCCAGATAAGCAGTTAAATAGATCGCTTTCTTATTAATAGCATAATGATACACTCAAATGATGGGTAATTTCTATTATCTTTATAAATAGATAAGAAGTGTATAGATGTGAAAGAAGCATTGATGTGAAAAATGTTAAAATAACAAATCTTATTAGAAGGCAGAATTTAGGAATAACTTGTCAAGAGGGTAATGACCTCCATTAAATTTTATGTGCAATTATAATTGGCGTTTTTAATAAAGGAATGCTATTGCAAATTGCATATTTGATATAATATTACAGGGCATCCTATTTCCTCTGGCTTGCATTTATATTAAATAAAAATCTTTGAGATAATCAAGGAAAATTCATAATTTAGAGTTTTGAGAATCTACTCAGATGGGTTTAAAATAGTTTTCAATACAAACAAGAAGAAAGTGTGAAAATTATCTGAAAGTGATCCTTTTCTTTTTTTTGACCAAAAAGATGTTGATATTCAGCATCTTTTGTATATGTGGTGTATGTTGTTAGATGTAGTCAAGATTGTAGCATCTTCAAGGTGTAGTCAAATAGAATCTTTTATTATTAAGACATCTAATGTCAGTCAAGAAAATTCACTGTGTGCAAAACTGTCTAAATAAATCCCTGAGAAAGTCCTAAAATGACCCAGTTTTTGTCTTTTGTGCACATAACTGTAAGGAAAGTATAATGCCTCACATTATCATTCTGGTCTTGTACTAATTTCTAATCCAAACTAATATTAAAATAGGGACTTCAAAGTACTTGTGCAAATATAATCAAGATGTGTGTTGGGGAGGAGGAGGGGCTGCCTGTCGAATCCTCAAAAACACCACTCATTATAAGCTTTTTAATTGTATGATTTATAATTAATATGATTTATATTATCATGTAGTTTTGTTAAAATTAACCTAGATAGACTTAATGATACTGGAATAGTGCAGATTTCAAATCTGTGAAAATTTTACAAAGAGAAAAGTCATCCTCAACCATCTCTCATTGTTTAATGTTTCTCCTTTGCTTACATAAAAAAAGTGTAGAAGGGTTGCAGTTGTAAACATAGTAGTAGAAGGGCTGATTAAACTGGTACAAGAAAAAGCAACAACAAATAGGTAATATTGGTTTGAGGTGACATAGCTAAAAATAAGCTATAATAGTTTTTAGGAAAGTACCTAATAGAAATTCTAAGCAAAAATAAGTGGTGTCTGTATCATTTGCAAATAAGCAGCTGCTACTATTCACAGTCTACCCCAATTACCTTCTGTTAATCTGGCACATCTTTAAAATGAAACACTGTGCATAATTTTTCATGGTTCAAATACTGCAGACTTTTCTTCAGGCACACCAAGAAAAGCCACTATCACAAGTGACCTGTGTAATTGAATGTGAGTTATTTTAGAAACAGATTTCCACAGAGGGAAGGATAGCTGTGACCATGGGGAATCCTCAGCATTTACTTTTTAAATTCTGAGTTGATACATAAATGTGAAAAGAGATAAACTGATATTGTTGTAAAATAAAAGGTTATTCTTTAATGGAAAGTTTATCATTTGCATATTGTCATATGTATGTAGATATGTTTGTAGATACACTTGGGATTTACTTTAACCTAAGGACTAGATTCTGATGTAGTTTTGAAGATGAAATGTTTTATGGATGAAGAGCAGAGTGGTGCTCCATCAAAGCACATTTCAGCAGACCACTCTGGGGAAGGGCTGCTGTAACGACTTCACAGATAGGTGAAATTTGGACATTGAAGACCAAAAGCAATCCATAAATCCTAAATCTCACCTAGCTTTGGAGTAACCTAAATTGATCTTATAGCCACATCTTGGACTACAATTTTTAATTCACCTAAATTGAAGGTCCTTTAAATCCTCGAGGCTAACGCTTATTCTCATGAAACACACTTGTGATCCAGTATGACATTGAGAGCTACCTAGCTCTAGAGCGACCTTTTGCATGAGATAAAATCATGAAAGTCAGTCGTAACAAGGATGACACTTATACCAGGTGATCTTGCAGCTGAATATTCAGTTTGTTTACCTTTTTTCTTAAATAATAATTATATTTGATTCCTTTACAGAAATAAATAATCGCATTTTTCAAAACATTGACAAAGGGATTAGGTTACGTTAGCAATCCAGAGGTCTAAACTGTAAAAATCAGTAGAAATCAGTGTTTCTGGAGGCAAGCAGTGCTTGCAGTGTTCAGAGAAACTTTTCTCATGTTTTGTGCAAACTCTGTACACTAAACTACTGAGGAATACCCTTTAAGTTAATGTGTGTTGTGCTATTACACTTCAGGAAATTACTTCCTCTCCTATATCAACCCTCTGGTAGCTTAGTGCATTACTATTAGTGCATTGAAATATGACATAGAATATGAAGCTTAAAATAAAAGCTATCTTACAGCACCATGACATACCTATGATGATACATTCATGATCAAGTTCCCATTTGGGAATAACTGAGGAATGGAACCTTTTGGAAGGTACTCTTATCTGCTATCATTACAACCAGTCTGACATTGTTTGGTATTTGTCTTTGTCAATGAAACTAACACTTTCTACTAGTTTAGTAGGCTTATCTCTAGACTTTTTAGAGCTTAGAGCAATATATACTGCTATGACAATTCTGACTGCCCAATAAAATCCTGACAGATGCAAGTGTAACTTGAAACTCTTGGAAAGTGATTTAGAAAAAACATTTCAAGCTGAGAAAAGGCCAAAAATTGGAGGATGGAAATGCAAGTCAAGGATTCTCTTATTATCTCATGCTCATCACCAGACCTAAGTTATAACTTAAAAAATTGTTGGTAGAGGGGAGAGTCTGTTTATACAAAATAGGAACATAATTGCACCTCTGTTTGAAAATAATCTGATTTCCAAATGGATAAACTATAAGACCACCAGCTAAGTATTTTCTTATGACAACATAATTTGGTTATCTCTTAGAACACTGTAATAGTGATACTACCCTTCTAAAACAAATATAATTAATTCAAAATAAATAAGCCTTTCTTTCACACAGATAAAAAACCCTAAACTCTTGGCCTTTACCATGGTGTCTTCAATAGACCTGAAGTAGCTTTTAAACTATGATTATTTCATGTCACTGGAGTGTAGACTTTTATTACAAGGTTATAATTAAAAAATATTGGTTCTACCAAAAGAGTGCATAAGTTTTTTTTGTATGCCACCTCATTTAATTTAAATTCCTTGAGAAAGAATGATATATCCCTAAAACATAACATGGAAATCACAAGCTGGAAGTTCTCTTCTAAAAAAAGGCCTTTGAGATAGCGTGGTAAAGGACAAGTCACTGACAACTATGTAGTGCCAAAGTATTGATGTGCTCCATGAAGAGTTTGCGTGAAGTTTTTAGATTTTTCCCTTTCTGTTCTTTCCAATTACATGCTTAGAAATCTGTTGCAGAATACTCTATTTTTATCCCATTTGCAAAGAAACTATGCTAGCAGGATATACACAATATCTAGTTAGGACTAATGAGCCTGTAGGGTAAACATCAATATGCTCGCCGACCCCCACGTGAGACCTTATGGCTTTGTTTACTCAGACTGATCTTTGAAGCTGCTGAGCTGTAGTTTTGCGGCTCTTTCAGTTCATTCAGGATTTCATACCTTTCTATATCAGTACTTTTCTTTAAATTTCAGGCAGCTATACCTATCTCAACAGTCTAACATCTGCTTGCAATATTACCTTTCTTTCCATTTGTGGCTATTTTCTGTGGACTTTGTCAAAGTTCTACTGCTTAACTAAGTAATTTTCTCAGCTGACGCTACACAGCTGGACTTTATCCAAGAGAGTGTGGATCAGACAGTGGAACCTCTTGGAGAAGAGTTAGAATTAAACTTGTAGATAAACAGTAGTTTGGAGGGTGTAGAAATAGAAACACTGCTAAAAATAAAAAGCAAAGTAATGCTTTATAATAAGTTTAATAAAATCATTACATGAGCTCCAGCCAATGCTGAGCTGTGATTGAGCACAGGACAAAAAAAATATTTATGAGACCCTTCAGATTCTTTATTTAACACTAAAAGAGGTAGAGGATAGAGGCCATATAAAGAACTTCAGGTACTTAATTCTGTAAAAGCAAATTATAATTTTAACTACCATAGAGGAGAAAGACAGAGAAACTCTTGTGTTGCTTGAGAATTTATGAAGAAAGAACAGAAAAAGTTCACCATAGAGAAAAACCACAAGATCCACCTTTTCTTGTTGTTTCACAGTCTTCAGATTTGAAGACACTCATCTTGGAATTTAGGCTTATGCTAAGTCAAGCTAAACCACTGTTTGTTTTTTTTTTCTACTGGGATTTTATTTTCTGTTCATCTAGTATTTTGCAAAAACATATCTTGGTTTTGTAGCTTTCCTTTTTATAATCCTGACCAGTATATATTTAAATTGTTCATCCATCACAGTCAAATGCTATCTTTATGAATCACCTCAATGATGATCACTTATTTTGTAGGCAAGAAGAAATTGGCTACTTTTTCAAGATAGACTTTTCATTAAAAATTTATTCTCTGAAAATCTGGATCATTGTCAACACTTCATAGAATATATTCCAAAATTTATAGATTCCACAGACAATGCATTAAATTTCCTTGCCATCAAATTGAAAAAAAATTCATTTTAGAGATACTAACTTTATAATAGTACACTAGTCTTTTCTACTTTATATGGAAGATCCTTAGGTTTAAGAGTAAGCCTATTTGTATAGCTGGTTTTAGTGAAGATTTTATAATTTGGTTATATTTATGTGAAAAAGACGTGCCAGATATACTGAAGTTGTATTGAAAGCAATCTCAGGTTTAAATAGGGCAGAGATGAGTACAGAGAGTTGATTAATTAACATTATGATACAAAGCTACAAAAATTCATTTATAATATTGCTCTTTATATTCCAATAAAATCTAAAAGGTTCACATTAAGATCAGCTAGATTTTGTTCAGAGAATAATAGTCAAGTGTTTGTTAAATAAGCTTTCAGTCCAAACAGAATAGAAAGTCTGGGAGGGAAAAGATTATTTAAATCTCTTTTCTCATAATTATCTCTAGGATTATTGCTAAATTATAATTCGGGTATGATAAAAGTCAATTTGATAAAGCTAAAGCATCATATTAATATTAGTGATTTCTCACATCATATCCTTGGGCTGGTCTTTAACAACTACTCCTCTGGTTTGTCTGCAGCTCCTTAGCTGTGGTCCAAGATCTGGTTTGTAGTCCTTAAAAAATTTCCTGTTAACGAACCACTCAGGATAGAAAGGAGATATTAAACTATACCTTACAATATTATCTGCCTTCAAAGTCTGACATAGTTGTCATTAGATCTGCTGATAGTCTCCACTATCAAGTCAGTGTCTATAAATATAGTAAAAGAATTGTAGTGCAAGTTTCTGTACTCTTAGTACTGTCCCAGTTTTTCAAGAATCACTTAAATGAATAATTTAGTGGTTTAGTTTTCATCCTTCTTCTGCCCTATCTATTCATTAAGGCTACTCATAAGGAAGAGATTTACTTATGCTTGCTCATAGCCTTTAGGAGCTTAAATTGAGATCATCATCTCCTTTCATCTAAACTTCTGACCAACTATTAGAAAACTTATTTCTTTAGTAGGATGGGATAGAATTGATGACTTCTATCCCTGGCACTGAAGGATGGTATTGAACAATCCTTCACTCTGAATTAGACTTCAGCTATTCATGTCTTGTTTCACGTTAAATGTGCTATGTGCAAAGAAACACCAAATTTCAGAAAATGTAGTTTTTCAATCTGTAATATTTTACATAGAGTCTACTTTAAAATGTCTAAGAAATATATACATAAACAAAAAACAAAAGCAAACAAAAAAAAACCCCAAACAACCACAGCCAGGAAGTAAGAAGTGGAAATTAAGGTTTCCCTTATGAATGAAGTATGAATTTGTAGGCCCTTATCCAGGGTCTGTGGATAAAGTATTTTTTTATTCTGCTCAGTTGGTTCTGAAACTGGTGCAGAGATATCGAGAAAATAATCATATTCTCAGGGTTGCACATACAGCAAAGTTGAGATTTCCTCCCCTGCCCCCTTTCCCAGAAAGAAAAAAAAAACAAGCAAACCCAAAACATTTTTATATGTTTTTAATAGGAACAATGCTTAGAAAAGTTTTCACAACTTAATTGGAAGAAGATTCTGACTTATACAGACTTATACAGAAACATATATATATATTTCTTCTTAAACTTTGTTGTTAACCTATAGACTTGAATGAAACTGCTCACATAAATCCATGTTTAATACTTTGATGAATGAGGAACATAATACTATTTTTATTTATGGTGTGCTCTAAAGCTGAGCTTAAGTTTAGAAATACAGAAGATAGGAGAGTGTGAAAATAAAAAATCTTTTTCTGTAGTCACTATAGAAGTAGGAAATAATGTAGGAAATGGGTTATTGCTATTGTGTTTTCTCAAACTATTACATAATATATTTTAATTTATTGTTTGAATCCAAGTTTAAGTCTCCTGATGTCTTGAGTGACATTTTAAACAGAAGTAACATTAGATTTAAGGTTACAAATGTTTTACTTGAAGATACCAAAAAGTTCTGCTGTATCAACAACCCCAATGCAGTGCTACAGGCTTGGGGAAAAGTGTCTGGAAAGCTGCCCATCAGAAAAGGACCTGGGAGTGTTGGTCAACAGCTGGCTGAACATGAGCCAGCAGTGTGCCCAGGTGGCCAAGAAGGCCAAGGACATCTTGGCCTGTATCAGAAATAACGTGGCCAGCAGGCAGTGATAGTTCCCCTGTACTCGGCACTGGTGAGGCCACACCTCCAGTGCTGTGTCCAGTTTTGGGCCTCTCACTACAAGAAAGACATTGAGGTCCTGGAGTGTGCCCAGAGAAGAGCAAGGGTCTGGAGCTCAAATCCTATGAGGAGTGGATGAGGGAGCTGGGGGCATTTAGTATGGAGAAAAGAAGATTCAAGGGAGAACTTACCACTCTAAAACTACCTGAAAGGAGGTTGTAGACCGGTGGGGGTTGGTCTCTTCTCCCAGGTAATAAGTAATAGGACAAGAGTAAATGGCCTCAAGTTGCTCCAGGGAAGGAGTTTAGGTTGGATATTATGAAAAAAATTGTTCATTTATTCACTGAAAAGGTTGCCAAGCACTGGAATAGTATCCCCAGGGAATTGTAGGAATCACCGTGCCTGACAATGTTCAGAAAACCTGTAGATATGTTTCTTGGGGACATTGTTTAATGGTGGACTTGTCAGTGCTGGGTTAACAGTTGGACTCGATGATCTTAGAGGTCTTGAGGTCTTTTCCAACCTTAATGATTCTATGATTCTGTCTTTTTCAAATATCATTGTCATGTCTGACTGTGGCATCTTCCAGTGCCCTGGTGAAAATTAGTATGTTCATTAGTGTTAGGTAATAGCTTCGAACTTGAAATCCAATTAAAGTTTTTTCATATACCCTTGTTCTGAATGGAAAACCCCACAAACCATTCATAAGAGGTTGTGAATCTGGACATAATCATATTGAGTAGGGGATTTTTGCATTATGATCTGCTTGATTTTTTACAGAAGCCTACATCTCTGAGTCAGATTTTGCTATGGATACTTTTTGTTTGGATACTTTTTTTGAGCTAGATGAGTAAATCCCATTTTGTCTGTTCCCATCATAGTTTTCTGAGTGTTAGTGCTATATGCAGGAATTTGTATGTATTGTAGCGACTCTTAAAATAAGTGTTGTCTCTTTGGCTATCCTAAAAGATCCATGAATTTTAAAATATGAGTCATAAAATAAGTATATATATACACACACAGGTGCATGAAATTGCACTTGCATGTTTTTCATACCTGCATTCTGTGATATTAACCAGTTGTTTTGGTTTATGTTCTGCCATAAAACCACTGAAATGAGAGACATGCAAAATACAGTTGTAAAATGAAAAAGAATAATGCTTTCAGCTATATGTGGGTTTAGACCTAGAGACCCATCAATAACTTGCAGTAGAATGAAATTATGCATACATCTGTGTACACAATATTTATTTGAAACAATTTCTAGATGAAATAAAATGGATAGATCTTGTCAATCCAGTCTTCAAAAAAGCATTTCTTGTAGTAATGACTCACTGAATGCAATGAAAGTGTCTGATGACGGAAAATTAGTAAAGATAGAAGTTAGAGCAAGTAATATGGATAAAGTTTTGAGCAAACAAAAGGGCGAGACAACACTCTGGACTTTTATCTTGCATTGAAGAGAAGTTAACCAACGGAATGTCTAAAGATTTAATAGTTGATCAATATTTTCATGGAGAGTGACACAAAAGGTAGAGGGGAGCTCTTAATGTTTTGTCATAGCACAAGTTCAAGGATCTTCCTTGATAAGGAACAGGATTAATATGTTATATGAGGAGAAATGAGTGATTTGAAGAGTTGGATTAATGTGTATGAGAACACAGTAGTATAGAGTGCACCCTTGTGTATCTAGGGACTTAAAGGAAGAATTTCTGAGTTAAGTAGGTTTTCAACATATACAAATAAAGAAATAAAATAAAAATGTGTATGTTAAGCATAGCCTAGCTATCCCACCATTTTTAGTTATGAAAAAAATAACTTCAGACAAAGTACTCCTAGGACAAATGGACAAATGATCAATGTTCTTTATAACCCTGTCTTTAATATGAATTTTGATTTTATTTGATGTGAAGGTCTGAACCAGTTTTTTGGCAGCAGATGTGGAAATATAAAGATCTAGTTACACCTACGGTACAAGTTGGTATCAGGGTTGTCTGAGAACATGCCTTCTGTCCTTTTTTTTTCCCCTATTATTCAACAGTAACCTCATGTTGCAAATATGTTTTCTTTCTCAGCTGAGGTTAGAGGACTCCTATCAGTGTCTGACACCTTCATCCCCAATTCTCAGTCCAATACTGTCTAAAAGTCATTCTGAGTCATCATGTCAAGAATATTCTGACAAAGGCTCAAATGAGTGAAAGTTACAGGGAGACTGGGAGACAGATTTACAATTGAAGCAAATGGGCTTTGTGGATCTTTGGTACAAGTACATTCCAAGTGACCTAGGAACTTGGTGATGGAAGCAATGAGGAGAACAGTGAGTGGATAGGCAGAGCTCTTAGGTAGCAACAATTTAGATCAAAGAGAAGACATTCGTGTGCATGGTAAAGAAAGAGACTCATAAGCTAAAATACAGCAGTGCAGGTGTGCTGCTTCCAGCAGCACAAGCAGTGTGATGCTGCACTAAATAGGCCAATGAGAACTGAAGGATCTCAGGTGGTATAGTCACTTTTTGTAAGATTACAAAAAATAAATACAACATTGTGATGTCAGTTTCTATGGCCTTCTTGTTACATTTTCAAACTATCACTTCCATGCTTTCTTGTATGGAGGAACTTTCCTATAAATATCCACACTACTATTTACCTGACAATAATTAGGCTGCTGATGTCTTGAAAGCACTGGCTAACATAATGTATATTAATAGTGTATTTTTGTTTCCTTAGACTTCCCAGTCTTCCTTTACACTTTGTCTTACCTTGTCATATAAAAATAATAATAAAATGACTTCTAGCCAGCTACTTTTGCTCTGTATTAGTCTAGTGCTTCCCAAAATATGGTGTAGATCCATGACTTCACAATTAAAGTTTGTGCTTTGGGGTAAAAAGCATTCATAAACATGCAGGTTTATGTTTTTTTGGAGGTTCTTCTGGATTTAGTCTTCATTTTAATTTATTTCATCTTTACTACTGAATATTGCAAACTACAGAATGTAAATTGAATGTTCTTTCATAAATTCTTTTGCATTTTTCTAGAAAAAGCATGGTTATTAGAAGTACTATGTTATATGGAGGGCATAAAATGCACACTCTCTTACAATATTTTGTAACTTCTCCCTTATCTCATTTTTCAATAGGAATAAAAATACATGCCTCTGTTTTACCTAAGGAAGACTACAGTCTGTAACTATCAGTTTCAACACCTGCAGATTTTTTTTTTAAGAATTCTTAATCTTCTAAAATCTAATCTTATTTTAGTGATTTAAGTCACATGTAGAGGGCAAGAAACTTGTATTTAAAAACTCATAGTGTATATTTAATGCTGTAAATCTTGGCATCTCAGTAGCTTCCATTGATTTTGTACTCTCCTATATGTATGGTCTCTGACAAATACGTAATGTATTTAGTCTCTTTATTTAAAATTAACATTTTATAATTTCTATTATTTTCTTTCCCCTGTAAATGCCCAGAAAAACTTAATTTTATTTTCTTCTTGACAGGATGTGTCTCAGCTTTTTTTTTTCTCATTCCTTTAGATGTGAACTCTTAGAATGAAATTGGATCCTTTGCAAAGGACTGCACTTGAGCAATGCAAATGCATGTGCCTCATCTAAGATTTGAAACAAATGATTTAAATAGGTTTTTAGAGGAGTCATAATTACTATTCAAGCTTTCTGCACATAAATGAGTATGATTTAGCTGCATATATTTACTTAGAATGTAATTACTTGCCAATCTATTACCACTCAGCTTTGCTGAGTCTATTTTTAGAATTAAATCATTATGTGTGCTTTTCCTCTCACCGCATGGATCCAAGGCTCTCCATGCCACTGAACTTCCAAAGACAACACTTTCGTATGAGGCCTCTGAAGTAAGAGAACTTGCCTGCAAGACAGGATTTAGAAAAGTGAAGTGATTTTATATATAACTTGTCTTTTGAGAAACACTGTTTTGATTATTGAAAGCCATATCACTGGATTAAATAGTGTCTCTAAGAGAAACTTCCTTAGAAATCAGTATGCCAGAATGATGAAGCAGACAGGACCTTATATTGGCTCTAAGTAGATGAGATCCTTGGTTATGAGATGGGCCATCCTTGCCCTCACCTCAGGTTTTTTTTGTACTCATGGCATAACTCATTAGCATTCATAATTTCTAAAACCAACATAACTTCCTAATTCTTTTGCATTTCTTTTGAGCTAATGAAATTTTTCAAAAGATTTCATGTTTTCATCTTCACTGCCCTTTTTCTTAAGCTATGCTGTTTTATGTGTTCTGTTTTGGACCTCCTGAGCCTGCTCTTCCTTCCCATGTCTGGGAGCAGCACCGTACAGAGACAGATGCCATTTCTGAACTTCTGCTGCTGGTCACTATACAGTGGTCTAATTACTCTGTTACCTATTTTCATGTAGTTTTAATAACCTCACTTCCTTTACCAGCTAGCTAGGAAAAATGTCTACAGTTCCTTGGAGTTTTTCTTTCTGTTTCCTGTGTTCATATGTGTTCCTTGTCTGCATCTGAGTAATTCAGGCACAAAGAACAGTGTAAATACCTCGGTAAAGTGGCCTTAAATCACCTTTACCCCATCAGGAAACTTTGAATAAAAGGCCTCAACTGTAACAGTCTTTCTCTACTAACTATTATTTCAGCATTGAAGATAACTTCTTGTATTGACGCTGCATCTCCACAGTGGACAACTAGCCTGGTGCAGTGATTCAGTGTCACTGCACTTGTGTAAAGCAATTCCCCCACCCCTGCCCCATATTTCCAGACCTTAGTGAAAATATACATGAAAAATTAAGTGCTCTCAGTCCTTAGCCAGATTAAAAAAAAAAAAAAAAAAGAAAAAGTGTTAGCTATAGACAGCAAATTATTTTACCATTGCTAGGTAGGACTATTACAGAAAAAGAAATTTCCACTCTAAATACAGCCAAAGGGCTTCTTTGATCCATAAATATACAGCCTAAGCTCATTTAACACAGCAAATAGCCCAGACTGATTTCTGATCAGTCAGGAGACCAACATACTCAGAAGTGGTTTCTGAGGTTTCAGGGGTGATGGAAAAAGTCACCAAGATGGAGATAGCGGGCCATACTTTCCTGGGTATGGAGGAAGGAAAACAGAGTTCTAAAGTGCCTTACCATGAGGAAGGTTTCTGTTTGCTTTTGTGAAGCAATTAGTATATTACTCCGTGACAGTACAATTTTCCTCACTATAAACACATCCATTTGCCATTCTCCACAAGTGAGGACATCTTAGGTATGAACATTCCTACTCCTCTACTGTATCACATATGAAAGTTTTACCACAGTCCTGTTTGCACATTGATTCATCGTCTTCCTTCCCATAGATTTTCTAATTATCCATACTCAATCCTCCCATATAATTTCAATGATGTTCTGTTTCTTTCTTGTATTTTTATTACATCAAACTGGGAAATCACTTTTTCTTCTCATTTTTTTTCCCAGATACAGCAACTATATTAAATAAAACATTACTTCCAGAAATTTAACAGAAGGGAAACCCTACATCTTGTCTAATTTTTCTATTCTGCTCTGAACCAGACATAAATTATTACTTGTTAAAGCTTTCATTTGGGCAGCTGCCTAAATATGACTGGCTAAAGCATACTTGTTTAATTTTACTGCAATATACTATTCAGGATGTGCCCCAAACTGTTCCTTAGCATTTGCCTTGAGAAGTAAAACTCCAAATGTCTGAAAACTACTGATAACCTCTAGCCAAATGAATAAATCTATGTTTATGAATTTTCTCTGCATACGAATTGCTAAAGGAGGGGACAGCAATTCCAGTTGCTGTCTGCTATAAATGAATAAAGTTAGTGAGTGAATTATTCCCAGTCCAGTAGGATATCCTGGAAAAATCTTCATTAACTAATACTTTTTCCCAAGAGAATAACTTAATCTCTGTTTGTAGTCTAGCATAATAAAAATGGATTCTGGTAATTCCTGACTAGGCATGCACCCAAAACCATTTATTTTTCAGTATTTCAAAAATATAGTGTGGGAAATGCATATGCAAAGTGAGTACATACCCCTTTGAGATTAAAATGACATTTCAGTATTACATTTTGATGTCAAGTGAAATTTGACACAGGAAGTGTTATTACTGGTGAAGAAAAAATAACAGACTGGAGAAGAGGGTAGAATTTAGAATTGTGAATTCAAAGTCCATTGGTCTCCCAAAGTGAGATTTCTTTTTAATAACTGCTGATTTAGATAGCTAAATTAATATGTATTGCTTTTACTCAGTTTTCCACCGGTACGGTACTTTTTTTCCCCTTTGATGAGGTGTTGATGTATGACAATATTCTCTTGATTATAAGGATGACTGAATGTACTTCAGCAAGAAACAGTGCTTTATGGGGATGAAGATATAATAATATATTCATGCATCTTAGATGCATTTAAAGAGGAGGGAGACTTATTTTCTGAAACTGTGAAAGGGTTTGTGTTTTGTTTTTTAACAAGGTCTGATCACCAGAAAAGCCAGCTGCCAGCCATTCCAATGCCAGTGGTTGTTTCTGTCTGGCAAGGCTGTGCCTTCTACTTTTTTTTTTTGTTACAAATAATGTGCGTGTGTGGAATATGCTCTAACAACATTACGTGCTGAAGACCCAAATATATCATACTGGAAGATTAGAAAAGCCATTCAATGGGCATTTTTATCAGTGCAATCTCCTTAGGAGACCAAAAAAAGCAGTCAGGGTTGCTTGGTTCTCATTTGCTTTGGTCCTTTGCTTTTCCTTCCTTGTTACTATTCATAAGCCTCCAGGAGGAGTTCCCTGGCTGCCTGCTGGCTCTGAAACTCCCTGTAATAAGAGATCAGGGAATTCCTCACTGCTCACACAGTGAGCTACTGTAGTTGGGCTCAGTGCTACCGTCTCTTTCTGAGCTGGAGGTGCTCACATTGCTTTCTGCCTGACACTCCTGGAGAAAAGAATAGCTGTCAAAATGAAGAAATAGGGGAAGCTGCATTACATTTGGCCAAATGTCAACAGCTGCTTTTTGCTGTTTTGAAATGTGTTTTTGTTTTAGGACATAAATAGCATCTTTTGAATAAATTGCAAATTGTGTGCACAAAAGCTGCTTTTGATTTAAATAAATATTTCCCATTTCTGAAACAGAATGCAGAGTAATCTTTAGCTCTGTCTCTGAGTGTTTACAGGTCCTATTTTTATTCTCCATTATGATGGCTTTCATAGAGATGCTAATATTATAATGCTACTTTACAAACAATGTCAGAAAAATATTTCTTTTTAATTGGAATTCTTTGTGAGTTTTACATATACATTTGTTTTTTCTGTATTTGGCACATGACATGAAATCAAATACTCTAAAATATTCCAGACAAGGAAAGTTTATATCTGCTATATTTACATATTTTAGGAGAAGACAATGCATTGCGTTCTACAACTGCCTTCTTTTCTTTTATATCCTCTTACCTCAAAATTTAATCTGCCTTCTTTTTCTAAATACTGCAAAGAAACTATGTCCTGTGAAACTGTCACTAAGAAAAATTACCTGAGGGCATTCTGTCTTTCTGCTTAAGTTTTATTTTGTCATTTATTTCTATTAACAATCATTAAGCAATTTAATAATTATAAGCCTCATTAGCATTTTAATGAGACTAGTGGCCATTGCTAAGTGTAATTAAATTAGTTTTATTGTATAATATTTTGAAGCTGTGATTAAATTAAATTTTAGTGTGCTTTGAAGACCAAACCTATAGAGATCACTCTTCAGTAATGGTCTTGTTAACTTGTGAGGAGTCTGTAAAATAGACATACCCAGGAAAAAAAGGCAAAATATTCCCTACTGAGGTTAATCATAAAAATAGAGAAATCAAATGCTCCTGCTGCCACCAGCTCCAAGATTACCAATATACTCTTGATAATAGTAGATAATAGTAGCCTGTTAAATAACATTCATTGTGAGTACTTTTGTGTAATCTATTTTTATTTTTTTTGAAATAGCATCTAGATACTGTGATGAATTGTTCTTTCAATCAGGGAGAGAATCCTATAGTTCTTGCTCAGACAAAACTCCCATCGAGTTCAAATAGAATTTCACCACATTAAGAACAGCAGGGTGTGTAAAAGCTAAGTATTATTGGTGTTTGTTATAGTTATTATTATTATTATTATAGTTTTAAGAAATTGGGTAGCAAGGAAAGACAGTGAGAAGAGGAAAAGAGATACTACAGTCAGGATCAGTTAAGTTCCCTTGATCTATCTGATAAAATCCTAAGACACACAAACAGAAGATTAGGCATATCTCGTTCCATGCCAACCTCTGTGAAATCCTTCACAGAGTGCAGTCTGCTAGAACAGGTTAAGCACTGTGTAAACACTAGATGGTAGCTTGTTCTCATCCATTTATCAAGTAACAACTGCTGTCTGTCTTCCACTAGCTAGCTCTCAGCTTCCCTTGTCATCATGGTCGTACCTAAATGTGCTGCCCCATTTAACTGGACTTCAATAAGCATAAAGTTCATTAAAAAGTAAGTTTGTACTTGCCTATTAAGGTTTGAGATAAGTGTATTCATGGCTGCATAACTTTTTTCCTTTCTGAAACAATTCTGTCCAAGACTTGGCAAAGTTGAACGTACTGTCTGTGTTAAGATTGGATTTTTTTCCTTTTAATTAAGAAGCTTTGCAGTGGGAGAAAATATATAGTTTCCCTGTTAAAACAGACAACTATGTCTTGTTAAGCTTCATGCCTGAATATTTAGGAGCAGTGACTTAATTTTGGAAAAGTTTCCCCATGCTAATGCCCCGGAGGTTTGCAATTTCATAAAAATTTCCAGATTTGTTCCAGTTTAGAAAAGATCTTTGCATACCTATGTACAATACCACTTTGTTTCAGTTTGCTTATTGCTGAAATTGGTGCGTCAAGGGTGTGTTTCAGTTCTTCTTAGCTTCAGCATGGTAACTATTGTGTGCCATGTTTCTAGGGTGTGTGGGCTTAGCAAGACAAGAAGTTTCTTCCAGTAATATTATGTTTTAAGCCCAGAGAGTAGAACAGAAACAGGAAGCAGTGGAGAAGTAGGTGGGATTGGGTAAAGAAAACATGAAGCAAAGAACCCAGAGTCAAGCAGAAATAGATATGGGGCAGGGTCCATAGACTGAATTTGTGAGAAATAGTCTGTAACTCAAAGATCTTGTGCAGGAACCAAATTCAGGGTCCCCAGTAGTTTCATAATTTCTGTTATAATTGTGTTCCCTCTACCAGTAGTGATTAGTTCATGTTAAAAAAAAAAAAGTCCTTTGCAGTGTTAATATGTTAGTTCAAATAGCAGCTGGCAGGCATTCAAATCTAGAGATTCCAGTCTTCTTCATAATCAGGAAGGGTTAAGTATTGTCAAATGGTTACATTTCTAAGGCATTTTCTTATTTTTCTGATTCAATAATGAGCCTTTTATTTATTTCTATGTGATTTTACCATTGCAAAGCCAAAGATTCAGGTAGCCCACATGCATATGTTAGTTGAGGTCAAGGCAGCATTTAGGATAGTGCAGATAGAGGAATCCTGAACAAAGTTGTTATCAAATCAAATAATTGGAAACTGTAGAAAACTGTATCAGGAAAGTACCCAAAGAAAAACTGTATGATCAATTGTAATATTAGAGAATTGCTCAAATTAGCTTTCCTAAATCATGTGTATTACATATTTGTTTGTATTTTAACTTATCTGTATTTTAAAGAAGAACTATTTAGCACTGTAAATCCATTTATATTATGACAGCTAACACTGTATAGACCACACAGGAGTTCTGCCAATAAGGGAAATGTCTGACTAAATCGCAGATCAACCCTATTAACAGCTACATTATAAGTTGTGAGAAAGCATTCGTCTTGGATACATGGGTTCTGGTTATACGAAGATAATTAGCTGGATAGTCGCACATATTAAGAAGGTTTCATCTGGGCCTGGAAGAAACATTTCTGCAGTGTACACTTGTAAGCCAAAACCCTGATTGTCTTCCTGTGTCTCTTCTGTTAATGTGCCATGAAGCTAGTCAGGGCTAGTGCATTTAGGAGACAAGTGCTTCAGCATTCATCTCACATGTTAAGGATAAAACATAGCACTATATTTTTAGCTACATCATAACTTCTGATGAGCTGCAAGTCATCAAAATTAGGGGTACTGCAGTGAGTCTTATTATTGCTAGACTGTTCCAGCAGTATTTTTATAATAAAGTAATAGTTCATAGTACATAAAACCACTAAGTGCCCTTGGTACCTGTGAGAAGAATATAGGAGAAGCAAAGATTTTTCATTGAGAGGAAAAGTCTGGATCATTTGTTCCTCATCTCTGACACTGTAAGCTTACACCAAGAAAGGTATTTCTAGACATTTCTGGGATTTTTAATAGTATGAGAAACCATCTTCCCTTTACTTTAGAGATGTCTCCACAAGTCATGCATCAGCACTGAGTGCGGATGGGATTCCTCCCACTGCAAAGCCCAAGCATTCCCTGTAGAAAGTTGGGGTTTTTTTCTTTTTCTGTTAGTTACAGACAGAAGAGGGTTTAGGAATTTTGCTCCTGTGAAGTTCATTTATTGTATTCAGGTACCTGAAGAGGAAACTGTCACAGCTCCTGTTTGCTGTTGTTTGCTCTTAGACCTTGTTTTAACTGATACTGCTGGTACTGTGCAATGAAGTTTTTGAAATACCCTCAAAAGCATAACAAGATCGTTGAGTTTTCTGATGAACTGCTTTACAGAGATTATATTTATGCATTTTACAGAATAGTGATTTGAATACTATACATAAAGTACATATTTACTTGTGGGAATTGTATGGTTTTGCTGTAATTATTAGAACTTATTTATTGTCTTCCATTATGTTAATTTTTCCAAATTAAGCAATATGAAGCAATTTTCTACCTTGCTGTATGTCAGAATCCTTAGGGATATTATCTTCTACTTTTACTGCAAGTCTAGAGACCTCTGTGAATAAAAGTTATAATTCACTTCATTGTAAGTTTTTCTTCAGATTGTAATCAATGAACCTTATACTATGGAATAATAATGAGATGACAAAGGAGGAAATAACCCTTTTGAGGTAGGAAAAGGATGATAGTAAAATGCACAATGAGCATTCAATTGACTTCTTAAACAATAATACTTTTGCCCTTTCTTTTGAAGACTGGCTACTTTCAGATAATCATAACCTGTTTGCAGTTATGACCACTTTAAAAAAGAAAAATTTTAATGATGGGGCATTATTGTAATTGCTTCAGTATTTCCTGCACTAGTTAAGATATCTTATTTCTGGCCATATACTACTTTATTGGCTTTTGATGTACTGTATCATCTGTTCAATTTGTGGAAAACTATCAAAGGAGACTAATTGAATGTTAGGCGTGGAAGCATGAAAAGATTTCTGACAATTATTTCTAAGATCAGCTGCTGTCAAGTTGTCCTGATTTTATTTCTTTTAATCTTACTTCAGAAATACAAATTCTCATTTCATATTTAATTCTGCGAATCTATTTTGGGATAATTCCTGCTACTTACCATTCTTGTTTTATAGATTTGTATTTTATTGTCATATTTTGTATTATTTAATCCATTCTCAAATCTTCCAGTTTATTCTATTTGACTTTTCCTTCACTTCATTTTCTATCTCTGCTTTTATTTCTGTTTCTTCTTCTCTTTTCTTCCTAGATTTCTTCTCTTTTCTTCCTAGATTTCTTCTCTTCTTTACTATCTTTGCTGTTTTATTTTTCTGCTTCTAATTATTCTCTTTTGTTGTGTTTTTCCCTTCCATTTTTGTGTACGTTTCCTATTTTCTCTCATTTGGTACCTCATATAAGAAAGAGTGAAGGTCACAGACATAATTATGAGATTTATAGGTGGTTTTTCATTTAATTTCTGTGTGACCCTAACTACTTGGCAAATGAAGGAAATAGAAACATTCAAAGAGGTGTGTATGTGTATTATGTTTGTGTGTTTCTAAATGAATGTATAAACACATGCACTGGTATTTGCATATTGCTTTTGAAAAGGGAAAAAATTAACTTCTTCAAGTAGTCAGAGAATAAGCAATAAATTTATTGGTAAATTTGTGGATGTGCGAGTCTGTAATTTCCCACCAGTTCTTATTAAAGAAGAAAGATAATGAAAATATTTGTGCATTCTGAGCCCTTCCTATCAGGAAGTGTAAATCTTAGAGTTTGCTGACACATCAGGAGAAATATCACTTCCTTGTTTTTTCCCAGACTGATCATCGGCACAGAGCAAAGGTTGTACTCAGAATCCAGAGAATATCCACATCCTTTGTTTAGAAAATGCAATATAGTAGAAATGTTAATTTCTTTATTTAACAAGTTAGTTGAATACCAGTTTCTCTCTTGATTTCTTTTTGGATGGTAATTGTGGTCTTTTTGTTCTTTGTTTTTATTTTGCTAATAGATTTTATACATCATCCTTGAGATTGGTTGATATGTTTGAACTGAAATGCTCTATCCCAGTCCAGTTCTAAGTGAACTAGCTTTGACAGAAAAATCTACCACCAAACTGAATGGAAAAAGCTGAGTCACAGAGGACAAGAGGAATATTTTTGCTCCATTGGCGGATGTTAGCTCACATGCCTTGGGTAGGAAGCTTGTTTCCCTTAGTTACTTCTGTGTTTGAGATAAAAAGACAGGCACTTTCAGAAAGAAAAAAAAATGAAAAAACACAAACAACAAAAACAAACATGATAAATAGCAGGACTCTGTCTTCAGAAATGTTTGTGTTTGTACAGGTAAGAATGTAACCTGTAACCCATAAGAGTCCTGAACCCTCATCAGAGATTGCCTGGTTACAGAAAACATTCCCTGCCTGGAAAGTATTCTTACTATGAAATGAATATGCTTAGGATCAGTACTTTATCAAATCAAAGAAGCTTAGGCATCTATAAATCTACAGGAGAGAGAGGATTCGGCCAATAGCATGGCTTACTTACCCATTCCAAGACAGTTTACATGACATCTATTGCAAGGAAGCCACCACAGAGCCTGTTCTATGTTATATTACAGAAATAACACTAAAGTAGATTGCAGTGCTGCCTTTTACACTGAGCTTAAAAAGCAAACACAAAAGGATAAATTATTGTGTCTTAGATCCACAGGGCACCATAGGGTGCACACAGGGTACACATAGGGTGCTACCACTACCACCACGGCCTTGGTCAAGCACTGTATTCTGTGCATGTCACCAGGCTGCTTTAGAGAACTAACCTTTAGCAATGTGGTCACGGGGCAAAGTTGTATCACTCAACTGGGGCAAATGCATTGATCAGCGCAGACACAGCCTATATTTATGAGGTCTCTGAGTACTGAGCAAGACTCTGAATGTTACTGTCAGCATAAGAATGTTCTGAAGAAGCTCTAGCAGACAGCTGAAAAGTATTACTCTTTTGGAAACAAATGTAGGACATTACCTGAGCTTTAATAGGTATGGATAAGCCCTTCTGGAGAGTAGAAGACTGTTTATTTGTACTGTTTTCTCTGTTGAGTCAGTTTAGCAGACTTGTTGCCCTTTACATTGCTTTATCATGCACTGAGAAGGAGTAAAACAGCATACAAAAAGACTGATGTTGATTTGCTTTTGTAAAGACACTGAATATTAATGATTCTAAGCTATATTACTTAGGTGAAAGTCTTAATGGAGGGAGCAGATTTAAGAGGGTGCTAGACATTACCAGACAGACGGACTAATCCTGATTCTGTTGTTTTTGTTTCTGGTTTTTTTTCAAGGACTCCTTCCATTCAGTTTGGGCAATGAGGGATAGTAATTTTTTAAGCATAGTAGTATTTTTTTAACAAGTGCAGTGTTAGGATATAGGATTAATTTATCTTCCATTTTCATACTCAGGTTGTGTAGGAGAATTGCTAATTTTTTGATATCACATAATCATAGAATGATCTGAGTTGGAAGGTTGGTTTCATTGGAAGGGACCTTTTAAAGATTGTCTTTCATTAGATCAGGTTGCTCAAAACTTCTAATCTTACAGAAGATACCTATCTTCTTGGTACCTATCTGAAGTCTTTCGAATTCAAAAGGAAAAAAAACTTACGTGGACTCCACTTACTATGAGTAATTTGGAAGATTTGGGTATTTTGAAGGTTTTTCTGAAAATTCTGTATATTATGTTGGTATACTCCTAAGAAGAAATTCAGTGAGCAAAACCACAATCCTTTTTAGTTCAGTTCTAAGCGAGCACTAGTGACCACACTTGCGCAGCATTCGTGTCAGATTCCCTAATCCCTAAGGATTCATAGACTAAATCTCCTGAAGAGGTGTAGCCTTAGGCAAGCCATGAGATTAAATAACCATTCATATGTATGAAATCTGGTAAAGCCACTTTTTGGGTTATAACTGGCAATTAGTGTATACAGTTTGTTTTAGTGAGATGGTCAAAGAGGAAATTTAAACTACTAATTAGCATGTTTCAGATAGAATATGGTAAGGAACAGTAATCTGCTTTTCAGTGGATTAATCCACTGCTGCTACATCTTGATATAAATTCATGCTTCTGAGCATCAGCATTTCGGTGCACATGGTGTGCAGCAGAAAAATTTTTTTTAGTGTACCAGAATTCTTTCTGTTCTTTGAAAAAACTAATGGGCCAGGTACCTGCTAACCTACTGGTATGGAAGCAGTTAGTTGATGCCTTCTGTCTGAGTCCAGGATTAGATACCTAAATTGAATGACTCTCCAGACATGACCTCTGTTTTCAAGAAACTGGTGTTCACTAGAAAGGTTCCTTACAAACTTACAGAGTCTTTGAACATAAAAGTTGCTTTCAAGTTAATAATTAAGGCACTTAAAAATAAAGAAATAGAATGCATTTGATCTAGCTTTTCATACCTTCTAAGTATGCTAAATAAGAGTGCCTTGAATAAGCTTCTTGATTCAAAAGGTTATGGGTGTGAAGTAAAATAGTGCCATCTGGTTTAGAGGAGGAATTCATGCACAGGAACACTCAGCTAGCATTACTCCAAACAACTTACACAAAAAGATAGAGGCTATAATATGTATTGTTTAAATATTTTCTTATATAAAATAATACTTTTAAAAATTAATACAAAAGGTATTTTTCTTAGTAAAAGACAGTGGCAATAATCATTCATCCATTTCTCCCAAGATTTGCAAATATTTCTGTAGAAATTAGAGAAGAATAAATATGAAGGGAAAAAAATGAGAGAGAAAAAGGAATTCTTAATTTAAGATAAAAATTCTTCTGAGTTTGAAAAAAAGACTTTTACAGAAAAGCTTATATAATTTTTTCAAAGGCAGTTTTAATTTGCAGAATTTAAAAAGAACCTTTTATGCTTTGGATAAATGCAAATACAACATTTAGGAAAATTACCTTAACATTACTTACTTTACTGATTACCTCCAAAGCACCTCTAAAGCTTACAATATAATTTCAAATAATGTTAAATGGGAAAAAATTGTAAAGTACTTTCCTAAAGTTCAGGTGTTAGAACTAACATTTTTGGCATATTTTTATTTACTAAAACTGTGTATGTATATGTGTAATAATCACTTCATTAACTGTTCGCTTGCTTACCCAAGTATTTTTTCCATTTTCTCTCTTTTCAATCTTTCTCTTATACACAAACTACCGGTTTTTAAAAGCAAAATTATTAATTTTTTTTATACAGAAGAGAAATCAGTAAGAATGCAAATAGAGAGCATTTCCGTACAGTAACAGTGAAGTCCCTAGAACTGATTCCTCATTTTTCTCTGTAAGCAAAGTCCTCAACTAGTATTATTTCATATCTGATCAGAATGCGATTGCATAGTGGGTATTAATGGCTACAGTAGACAACTGAGCCATTTTAAAAACTCTATTCAATCTCAGAAAATATTAAGAGTATCACAACTCTGAATGCATATTAACAGCTTAGTGGTGGCACTTATTCAGCCTGGAAACTTCTATTCATTTTCCCTGATATTCACTGTAAGGGCAGATTTTTGTGACAGGTGTAGGAACTTATGTTACTGTAGTTGCAGTCACTAATTTCAAGGATTAAAAGATAATTGTCAATATTCTTTATTAATTGAATGGAAGCATATTTGAACCATTTTACTAGCAGTGTTTAATTTTCAAAGGTAAATTCATGGAATTTTACTACCATAGAGATTTTTAAATAAATCTTTCAGGAATATTGTATGTAGAAACTAGAAAAGATCCTAGGAAACACTACAGATTTGCAAAACCATAAATGCTGTAGACCTTACCCTTATTCTCTACTGATGGTCAGAGAATGTAAGAGGCAGTGTTGCATCTTATGTAATATAAGGAACATTCACTGGAAATTGTATTAAGAAATATTCATATAAACTACTTTAGAAAACATACACAGAGTTTTTTTTTAATTAAATCTGATCGAAAGAGCAATCTACATTGAATTTTCTGATTGTAATGGAATATTAGTGCATTAGGTAAGATTAATTTCCTAGGAAATACATTAGGTAGTCAAGTAAGCAGAGTTGGATATGATCAAAAGAATAAGAGTAGATTATGTGATATCCAGTTTAAACCTTTGTCTAGTAGTCTGTCAAGGCAGCATGCAGATACAAAAGCTGAGGTCACAAAATGAAGGAAAAGCAGAACTGGTAGCAGCATCATGTATCTAAAGAGACTTAGCATTGTCTTTTCCTCATTTTTTTCTGTTTAAACATATTTCCATGTTCATCTTATTTTCGGCATTATTTTATGCATGTCATTCCTTGCTATCACTGTTACCTACAAAGGGAAAAAGATTCCCATGAGTAGTCAGAACTATTTGATCAGTAAGACAACTGCTTTACAAAATGCAAAACCACTTGAACTGATTTTTTGTATTATACTGACATTTACAATTATAGTTCTTTTCATCAAGATTAAAGCTTGAATATATTCTGAACCCAAGCAATTTGTAGAAAATATTTTTCATTTTATTTTGGAGCTCTGAGAGAGAAAAAAGTAGGAATCCACTTTCTCTGAATACATTAGGAAAAGGAAAGTTAAACACACTTGCATATGTTACATTCACAGGGAAGCAAAGCATCAGCATTTTTTTGTCTTTTTTTTTTTCTTTGTTTTCTTAATAGTTAAAAAAAGGTAGCTAAAATTTTAAAGGTTTGAACTGTTTGCAAAATGGAGTTTTATTTCGGGAAAATAGGAATAGAAGTCAGTCTGTTCCTTTAATTTACAAGAGTATAGTTAAGATGAACAAATACATATTCTTGGAGGGAGTTCAAGTGCATGACTAGTCTGAACCAACTCAAAGCTTACATCACAAGCATCATCATAAAAAGCTTTCCATGCTACTGAATGGACTTCCTTAGTGCTGTCTACGCATCAAGCTTTTCCTAATTCTCCTATTGATAACTCCAGTAATGTCTGAAACCACAACCTTCCTCCATCCAAAGTAAAAGGAATGAATGTGATGAGCTATGCTGCAACTTTCCCTGTCATTACTGTAACTTTTTCCCAACAATAAATTTTCACTTTGTTTAATTGTAAGCCATGCTTCACATTATTGTCTCCATTTTCTCAGCAAAACATCTGGAGACAGACATTAATATTATTACTCTGGTAATAATTGTGTTAAATAAATGCAGAAAAGCAATTGCACATAACTATTTGTTATTATAGTTCTGCTGCTATTGCACTCCAGTGAAGATTAGGACTCCACTCTGCTATAAAACAACATAAAAGAATTTGACAGTATAAATACCCAGGTGAAAAACGGGTTGCTAAAACTGACCATTTTTCGGGTTGCTTTTTTATTTTATAAATAGTTTTATATTCAATAATAAATGCAGAAAAAAAACAAACTAGAAAAAGCCTGAAGAAAAGAGAATTTAGAAAGTAATTAAAATATATTAGAAGAAAAAGATGTGGGCAGAAAAAGAGGACAAAACAGTGGAAGTTTGGACAAAAAGGCTGTTCTGAATGACTATTCAAGATTTACAGTCAGTGGTACATTAGAGTAAAAAACATTGTCCAATAATATCCTGGTAATGGCAGAAGCAATCTCTGCAGCTGCTTCTGCTGGCTGCACTCTGCAGCTGATCCCACTAAGAGTACCTTTCCCGGTAGATTAAGAAAACTGTTACTCTGCTACAGAAAATAGGCTCACAGTATTAAAATGCTTATTATAATACTGACAGCATCTTTTCTATATTAAGCCCTCGCAAAGAAAATCTAGCATAAAGTCTCACTTTAATTTAATTGGGGGGGGGCACAAAATCTCTGAAGGGTTGTACCTGAGCAGGTGTTAGGGCATTTCAGCCAAGCAAAGGGTAGGCCAGGCAGGTGTTTGGCATTAAGGGGTGACCTGGTAAGTTTGGAGCAAATGCAAGAGAGCAAGCAGCAGATGCCAATCAGTGCTGATTGAGCCCACCTGGGAAGAGCACTTCCCAGTACTCCTTGGGAGATCACCTATGGCTTGCTCTGAGGACAGCTTATTAGTTCTGAGGTTTGATGCTTTTCTTAGCTGGAGGAATAAGTCTGAACTACTGTGGAGAATTTGATTTTATTTTTTTTAGATGAGATCTGCTATATTCTGAAAGCAAATGAATCAAAGTACTAGCAATCCTTAGGAAAATAGGCAGATGACATACTTACAGATCATCAATGATTTGTAGAGATGGCTGCAAAATGGAGAAGAATCTGAATTAGCAGAGAAGAAAAAAAAAGAGAAATTTAGAAAAAGAATTGGAAGAAATGTGCACCATATTCTCATAATTAAGGAACTGTAAGAGTAGGTGTTTGTGACCAAGGGAAAAACAACACCTTAATGAGCTAGATGCTCCTCCTGTAAAATGTAGAAAAGACACTAGGGCTCTACACCTTGTGGCCAAGCAGAAGATGTAAGCAGTAGAGTACTTCAAACGTGTAGAACAGAAGACCAAAGAGAACCTGGATGATTCTGGATCTAGGTAAGTATGGGCCTGGCTCATAAACCCAATTCCTTGAAAGCAGTCTTACACTGTGTGTGAAGAAAGGAGCTGATGCTATGACGAGTTAACTGAAGTAAGTTAGCTTATCTTTTGTTTTATTAAACTGAGTATACAAATCCTGGAGAATCTTAGAGGAAGATTTGCATCCTCCTTCATTTTACCGTGTCTCCTTCCACTAATCCTGGTAGAGGGGAAGATGTTGCTTTTCCAAACTGCAGATCTTGACAGAAAGTATGCTAGAAAGTGAGGCATGCCAAGAATGAATGGTTCAGGCCAGGAGCAGTCTGAACAGCTTCTCGGCTGTTACATGTGAAGCACGTTATGGAAGTTATGCAATGAAATGTTGGGCATGGCAAAGAGAAGAAGTCAATGCAGGGAGGAAGGTGAGATGCTGTTCAGTTGTCCTGCTTATTACCATAGTGTATGAACTGTTTGCAAGCCTGTTCTGTTAAGCTAGGGAATATTTTGGGAATAGCAAAATAAGAACTACCAAGTACCAACTTGTGCTAGGCTACTCTTTGCAATATTCTTAAAATAATAAACATAGCTGTGAATGAGTGATGCTACAGAAGTCTTTCCCCAGCTAGGCAACTCTATGGAACAGTTCCTTTCTCCTTAAGTAGCAAGGTCTGAGTACAAGTACAAGTAAATGAAGCACGAGGAACCTTGCTGCTGTTGCTTGATTCTTCAGCTACTATTCTTAGTATACCTTTTTTTATTCTTGCACTGCATTATACTGTGCCCTGTAACATTTCACCATTCTTTCCAGCTGAAATCTAACCTCGTCCATGTCTTCTCTTGTTCCTTAATTCTTTCGTATTCTATGTGATTTAATTTTTCATACTTTTTGATGTTTTCCTCCTTGAGCACATTATCTTATCACTGTTCCTTTCAGCTTCTGCCTCTCCTTCCAATTCCCCCTGTATGATTTTCTTTCTAGCCCTGTTTTCCCACATCTCATCTTGTTGTCTTATCTCATTCTGTTCTTATTACATATCTCTCAATGAGTGTTTGTTAAGGTGAGAAGAAAAATAACTAAATACTTTGCCAGTTCCCTTTTAAAGGTCTTTTCTCTAATTATTAGCAAAACAGTTGTACTTGCTGAAACAAATTACCAAAACATGTTTTCTCCTGTGATTCACTTGAAATTAACTTATATATTAAATGTTAAAGATAGACTGTTGACAAAATAGTCAAACCGAAAGAAAGAAATATCTGTGAATGCTTGCAAGAAGCTAGTATTTTTACCATGAAGTGGTGGTTTTGGTGGGCAGAATTCCCAGCTGCAGTTATTCATATGGAAACTTCAGAAAAAGCTGATGTCTCAGTCTGGTAAAAGCCACTCAGCCAACAAATATTTGCCTGGTGGGAGGGAAGCTGGAGTATGGGAAAAACCTGAGTCAGTGTGAATTAGAAAGCAACCTGTAAATTGGATTTTTTAAAAGGCAACTTAAATAACAAAATTAAATACCAGTTCATAGTTATGTCTATGACTTTGGAAGTTATTAAAAGCAACTGGCAGCCATAGAAAGCTGGGTCACACTAATTAGTCCTTTCTTATAAGAAACTCTCTTTTAGACTCTCTTTAAAAAGGAAAAAAAAATCAACTTTCCAAAGGCATAGGGACACTTTTGTAAATGTCAGATACATGAGAAGTGAAATTTCTTTATACTTTCATTTTTAGTCCTTTTAAAAGGTGAATTTTCTTCTTCTCCTGTTTTCCACTAATTATTGCTAACCATAACACTGCTTCTTGTAACTCTGTTTTAAATGATACACTACAGATCTCTCACCTACACAGAAGAATCATTTTTTTTCAGAAGTATTATTTAACCATCAATGCTTTAAAACTTTTCTTTTAAAGAAATGGTGAGTTGTCGTTTTATTTTTTAAAAAGTGGAGAGAGGGGGCAGGGCTACCAGTGTGGCTTCTGTGAGAAGCTGCCAGAAGCTTCCCCTATGTCTGATGGAGCCAGTGCTAGCCAGCTCCAACATCCATCTACTGAGAGAGGAGTAAGAATATGTGAGAGCAACCCATGAGGCTTTCATTCTATTTTCTTTCCTCTCTCCAGCTGAGAAGTGATAGAGCTGCTTTGGTGGGCACCTGTAATCCAGCCAGGGTCAATCCACCACAGGCACTCTAATGGCTCCTTACTTTAGGACTGCACAGGTTCTTTTCATTTACAATCATTGAGGTCTTGTTGTCCTCTGAAGACTCTTTCTCCCTATGGGAAAGGAATACTGGCTAAAACCTTAAACCCCAGGAAAAATAAGCATTAAACTTGTTCCTGACTGTGGTTCATGTACTCTCAATAGCAGATGAATACATAGTAGATGTGGTTTAGGAGAGGGAGTAAAAAAAGTAAGGAAGTGCCTTGTGCTGTGGTATATTATGATATGTTGACTGGTACAGGTGACTTTAGGATTTCATTTATACCAGGTTATAAAAAACAAGCAAACAAAAAAAATAAACCACCTTACCCCCCCCCCCAAAAAAAAAAAAAAAAAAAAAAATAAAAAACCCTGAACAAAAGACTTTAAAACAAAAAAAACCACCCCAACACAGGGTAAGGATATATTGATACCACTCAGTGGAAGGACCTGTGGCTATATGTGCTGTTTCTGGTCTGAGTTCCTGTGTCTTGATGATTCTGTGCATGATATCATTATATTGCATAATGACAATACAGCTAGCTGCCTTAGTGATGTGATGGGAATGCATTAATATAAGCCTTTTCCCTGAAGTGTGGGATTTGTTAGGTCAGGTACAGATCTATACTGAGATTTTTATGCTAATATATGACTTAGGAGTCAGTAACCTCCAGGAGATGCACTTCTCTGCAGTATGCTGTGTTGTACTGAGGACGTACTTGTGGTTCCAAGCCCTTTTCTAGACCATGTTTGGCTTCAAAAATTATGATTTTCTGTCCAATTTTCTTGGTTTTGTTTATTCAGTTTTAGTTGCTCCTGTTTACCAATGTTTATATATTCAGAAATATACAAGAAGTGTTTACCCAGTCATTTCAGGTTCTTGCAGTCCCTGTCTCTGAGCTTTTGTGAATGAACTGTGACAGAGGGACTGTATTAAATAAGTAGATGTAAAATATGACTGAAGCACAAGTGGGGCTTGTATTGAATCAGAAATACAGTGAAGTTTTCCTTTCAGGGTCCTATCACGTACTGTTGCTCATACAAATGTGATAAATTGCCTATGCATAATAAAAAAGTTTCACCTCTTTATGATTCACCATATAAAAACTTGATTTCTATAGAACTTTTTTGATTACTCTTATGTACTTTTATTACTCCTTTTTAGATATAGTTCGTCCTTAAATGTTCCTTAAAGCAGTATTTTTTCTGCTTTCTTGTTCTTAAGTATGCTCATAGAATTGTGATAGAAAGGGATCTCACAGTATTAAATACTTCTTCAGACTTTAGGTGAATTAATAAACCATTGATTAACAACTTTGAATTGCTTATGCTTATTCAGTATGATTTTGTGTGTATGCTTTTATATCCTCAAGTTAAAGATTGGATACATTTTAAATAGGTTGTTAGTCAAAAGGTATTGGGCTAGCAAACCGCTTGCAGTAAACTCCTGCTGGTAGCAGACGTGAAGAAAGGAGTGATTATTCTGTGGTTAACTCTTTTAAAGCTTATTTTTTATGTGTTTCAAGCCTGTCAGAACAGAATGCTGTTTACACTTTGGCATTTTGAGCCCTGTCAGCCCTTTATAACTACCAGTCACTGGCAGACGCTTCTTACTGCTCCAATTTCTCTTGTGCCAGCTCTACCTAGCACACGAAGCTGAAACGGGGGCCTGTGTAGCACTACTAGGTTTGAGCTAAAATGGAAAGTGTACTTGGCAGATAGGATGCTTCTCAATGTGCTCACTTGCTGTAATCTGAAGATTCCCTGGGTGAAAAAAGTCTTGCTGTTCATGTGGATGTTGTGGGATTAGTTTAATCCCACACCTGTAAAATAAAATGGGAGTCCTTTTTAATGAGATTTCAAATGGCCAGATTAGCTACAAGGCTTATAAAATGTAAAAGTCAATAAATAGTTTTGGTATAGTCAAGACGAAGTTCTATTAAATGTCCCTCATCTTCAGGAATCCTGCCTTTGCTTGTGAGCAAGGGGCAGTGAGGGGTTTCAAAGAGTTTTCCTCTTCAGTCTGCGCAAATCTCACAGGCAGGTTCAGTCACCTACATATAGGATTGAATTTATGCCCCTTATCAGTAATGTTAAGATTGTCTTTAAAATGGGCACTTGAACTAATATTGCTCTTGGTGTAGAACTAAATTTTCTCTGTGAGGGGAAAACAGGAAATCAGATATGGTCTCAGAGCAGGTGATGGCTCTTTTTTATATATATATATATATATTTGTGTTCAGAGGTGCAGACAAATTGCCTTTGACAGCTACAGAGAGCAAACCAGAACTTCCCCGTCTTTCAGAAACTAAAGCAAAAGAGTGGGCATGTAGTTGCTGCTTCAGCAAAGGGTTTGGGAGCTGAAAGAAGGCAAACTAGAAATGTGCTAGTAGTGTTACTTTTACAAAGTTTAAACATGGAATTACAGGCTTAGAGTTGTGGGATTTGGAGCTTTCATTTTAGAGCTCTAGACAGAACTGTCACTATTTGGCAGAGGTGTGTTAAGTAATGACAAAATGGCCTATTTGATTATTTGAATCAAGTACCTTTAGTAACTCGCTCATGAAGTCCTAATACTGAGCCAGAATTCAAGCTTACCTTCGAGAAAATCTTGAGTTATTGCTGCTCACAGGTGATGGTCTTCTAGTCCTTGTGTGTAATTTTAAGTATTATTTTTAAGATTGCCTACTTCTATTAGAGTGTGAGGGAATAAATCAGTATGGCACAATCTACTTCCCTAATCCTACTTTAACCATGTATATCATGTAATCAGACCCTTTTTCCACATGGGGACAGTCATGTGTGGATGCCCCTTGAGTGCTTTCTAAGTATGTTGGATTTGTATATAGCTTGTGGAATTATTGGCTGTAAGCTCTTTAAATTTTCTTTTGGTATAATAAAGTCATAGTTAAAGTCTGTAATACAGTCCAAAAAGCAATATCATTACATGCACTGGCTCAGAATTTTACTGAAACAGATAAACAAGGAAAACTTTAGCAGTGGTTTTCCTTAATCAATACAGTAAAAAATTGCTCTTATGCCTGCTGCAGCTCTTGAAGGCTTGTCAGTGCAGGACAATAAGCAGAACTCCATTCTTCTCTGCCACTCAGTTAGCAGGAGACATGTTGAAAGTTATCAACTTTGAACAAGTTGAGTTCTGAAATTAATGTCAAGCATCTTTTCTGGAATAAGCATCTTTGCAAGGTATCTTATTAACATTCCTGTTCACTGCAGTAAACTGATGTTTACTAGTACTGCAAGGTGCTTCATCTCCAAATATCTATTTTAACATCTGTTTAGCATGATTTTGATGTCATACTGCTCCTATTCAAGCAGAAAGCATTTCTTTGGAATAAATAGTTTAAATAAACTAACAATTTTAATAGGAACTGAAAACATTATTTTACCAGTGGGTCACATCCAGTTTCTAAGCTTTATTGTTCTCTTTTTGTTAGTAAAGACTCATATATTTATGTACATTTTAATTAGTATCTTTAATGATGGAAGTGGGAGATGAGAGAAACCGAAGAATTCTGTTGCAGGTATTGCTAATATAAAGAACCAAGTCTATCCTTTCTTAATTCGTACATTTAATTAAATCTGGGTTTTGATTCACAACAATGGTTAACTCTGTTAAATGAGAATATTAAAAACAAACAAACAGAACCACTAAACTGTAAGAGACAGAGACTGTTTATCTTGCATTCAGGCTTATCATCCTGTACCAGAACACCTCCTATTTTAGTGATCTAGCATATAATGAAACAGTGATCTTTAATTTGTCTAAGTTGCATGATGTGAATGAATACTACTGAGTAATATTGGGAAAAAACACTGTGCATGATGCAATTGTTACATATTATGTGTTTTTCAACCTCTACGAAGAAGAAAAGATGACTTCACATCTCCTGTGTTTTAGAGGACTATTTTCTCATAACATGCTGAGCAATTTATGACTTCTGTTTATTCTTATTGTGCAGCTTTCCCAACACTCACTCAAGGTTCTGCTACTGTAAACTTGGTTGCACTGTTTTATGCAAAGGTCTCCTGGTATAATTTACTCTTCCCCCATTGTGATTGGGAGGCCAGATAGATCTGTTTCATTTCATCTAAATCTTGATAAACCTGCAAAAAAGGTGTTTCTGTTGCAAGTTGTCTCTCACCTTTTGTATTAAATCTCAGTTTCTGTGTTATACGAAGTGTGCAACATGCTGGTAGAGTTTAAAATAAAACGTAATTCTGTTTAAGGAATCATAGATCTCGTATATGGAGAAGGGGGCAAATGGAGCAGTGCTTGCAACTAAGATGTTTTAATGGGTGCAAACACGTATTTACTTTGAAAGATCATCGTAGCCCAGAGTGACAACTTTTATTTTTCTTTATATTGCTTCTACAATTGTAGGATCTCAATAGCTAAGGGCACATGGACATGTTTTATTCATTCTACTGTAGCATGTAAGGATTCACATTAAGAATTCAGAGACATTTTCTAAATGAGAAGTTATCTGTGGGCTTAACTACTTTCATGGATCCTAAAGGCCTGACTTTGTCAATATGTAATACAGTTGATGTTGTTTGTTATTTCACTTACCAGAAATTGGTATTTCTATATAACAAAGGAAAAATACAAGTAAGATTACCTGTAAGATTAAGCAAATCATACAAAAAAGATGCTTATTGATTGCATTTTCTCTTTATTTCTTTTGGCTCTAGCCAATCCCTTTTTTATGTCAAAATTAGAATATACCAATGTAAGAGAAACTATTTTAATGCTATTTAATCATTGGCTGTAGATATAAGATAATTGTTATTGGCAATGTGATCAGATTTGCACTTTTCCCAGATCTGATATATTTGATAAGTCCAGTGGAATAAGTGATAAAATGGAGATACCATTATCTTGGTTTCAATATATTAAAAAGTCAACCGATGCGTATCTTTATCTGTTCCTAATCTTGGAATTTTACTTTGCTAGTTAGAAGAGAATGGATCCTCACTGTAGTAATTTGTGTCTATTGCTGGAGTATTAGAATGAGTTAGAGCTTATTTTTCATTCCATTAGGTTTTTGGTTTTGTGCGTTCTGAATTTTTTTTCCTATAGTCCCAAGGCAGCATTTGTTATTTCATTCTGTGACAGTGTCTCTATAAACACATAATTTCCACTTGTCTTGCACTTGTGATTCTTAATTCATGGTGGGAGGGGGAGGAATAAGAAAGAAACATAGACCTTATTGTGGGTATATTTCTTATTTATCTTATGAGGAGACTCTTATCAGCATTTGTAATTCAAAGTTTATTATATATTAAATTAATATATTTATGTTGTTTTGACTTCTTAACAGGCAATAACTTTGAACTATAACTTCATGCTTTCATTGAGAATATAGAGTCTACATCAAAGAAGTAACAGTAAGTGTGGGTTTTTTTAATGAAGTTTTTCTTTTTTTGAGACTTTGATGTTTACTTAAAATGTGTTCTGGAAAGCTGTTATGACTACTGACTATAGCCAATGATGGAATGATCTCAGTGGATCAGATGGTTCTTGCTCAGAATATTTAGTTATCTTTCATAAAAGGACAACCAAATTGGAGTAAAGGACTCTATTTCAGTTGGCTGTAATTCCTGGTGTTTTCATTGAATGGCATAAATTTGTCTATGAAACTACTTTTTAAAGTTATTAAAATTACTAGAAATTAAAGTGGAAGAGTTACTATACTTTTACAGGAAGTTTTATTATACTTTAATGGGTTTCAGGAAATAAGAAAAGCAGAAAATTAGTATGTTAGAAGGAGAATGAATCAGTGTTCTGAAAGACTGAATGAAGGTACAAAAGTGGTTCATGATAGGCTATTTCTAGGTTATTGCTTTGGGTTTTTGCAGCCAGGGTTAAAAATAACACTGGCTGTATGCCATCAACAATAATTTTAAGAAGACTTCATTGTCTTTCAAAAAGACACTACTCTTCTTAATAGCTTTTAAGAGTCTTCATGTAAAACAATGCAATGTGAAATTGCTATGCACATTAAGGCTTTACATCCTTTGCAAATGAATTTTAAATACATACCTGTTGTACAATTGAATATAAAAGTAAATTTATATCAGTTGCTGTGTTTATTACCAAGGGAATGATTTAAGAAGTTTATATCTTTTATTAGCTTCCAGTTTGTCTTCAGTTTTCATTAGATATTGAATGAGGATTGTTGGAGGGAGACAGGCAGTCTTGCACTCTAAAGCAGGGTGTGATGCTAGAGGGTTTTTATGACCTCAGGACATCACAGCTTGGGGCAATGTCTGATCAAGATCAGAAGAGAAATCACTGTAGTATTTGGAGTGGTCTGTAACAATCAATGTAGTTACAAAGCTGTACTATTAAGACTAGTTTTGGTTATTTTTTTTTGAACTTAATACGAAGTCCCTACCTCTTTTCCTAAATTCATCTCTACCTATCAGGTATCAAAAACAATTATATTAATCTTATAACTCTACAAGTTGTGGTGCAATGAATTAAGATCTAATTAAATCTTTTAATAAAGATTTACTGAGTATTCTTAAATCAATTTACCTGCAGCGATTTTGGTGTATATATAAGTTGACACAGATGTTGAATCATTTGTTCACTATTCTTTTAAGTAAAGGAAGTGTTACTGATCTTGGTGGAGGAGAAATCAGCTTTAATTTCCAACATGAAAATCTTGGGCTACAGCAGGATGCAGCATTTGGGGAAACACTTTATAACCTTTCCTGGGTCAATTTCTTTTTATAGGGTTCATTTTTTTAGAGCTATTTTATTTATTGCTAGTGGTCTGTTATACTTGAAAGCAGCAGAGTACTTCTGAAGGATTCTGTATAAATATTTACATAAATACAAACTGCATCTTTCCTGATCGTCACAAAATTGTTTAAACTCTTCCTGATGACAGTCTGGTCTCTGTGGGGAAAAATGGTTGCATTCCATCACATGATACTATTTTTTTTAAATAGGCCAAGGGGGCCGAGGTTTGGGTCTTTTTGGGTTTTGTTTAGTTTGTGCAGTTGAAATGAGACTGGGGGTGGGGCCACAGTTAAGTCTCTTCCAAAAAAAAACCCCTGGGATTTGATTTGTAGAGAAATCAATAGGAAGAATTGGACCTTCATTTTAGAGCTTTGTGATAAACTGTTTTGCTTTGGTTTTTTTATCTTGTTACTAGCTTTTATTTTGAACTGGGTAGTCTGTTTGTCCCCACATGCTATGATATTATTGAACCAATGCATATCACTTGCTTCTCAACTAAGCAGTGAAGAAATGTCAAAGAAGAAAATATCAACCAGAAGTAGAGATGATATTTTGTTCTGACATAGAGGCAAATGAATTTTAAATGTTCACAGGAGTTGCTTAAGAGGCAGTATTTGATCTTGGACAGGAAGATATATTTTATGCTTATTCACTTGTAGTTCTCTCACTTGAATACAAATGGAGTATTGCATTGCTTTCCTAAATATAATACTGAAATGTGCTTATTTCACTACTAATAAAGAATTAATAAAAAAAAAAACAAACCCTATTATGCATTATTATTTTGGGTGAGTTTTCAAGAATATATCCTAATGTCCAACACATAGACCAAAATAATAGATAGTGAAGCCGTTCTGTCCACTTCTGTCACCAATTCTGAGTACATCTAGAAGCCCATGGGCAGTTTATCCTGAAAGCTCAGCTATTCGAACACATGTTGTTTAGAGAGGCCTTTTGAGAATTGCTCTGCTGATGAGGGGTAACATTTATTTATATTTTGTGTGTTCAGTTATATTTCGTGCCTGTGTAGAAATACCCTCTGGCTTGAAGGAGGCTAAGAACAGCAGGGAGCCCTTTACCTGGACATCTCTTTATATGACCATTCTTATGTATACTTATTGTTTCACTGGAAACAATGCTAGACTGGGATATTGCATTTTCAGTATGTCAGATGGTTTTGATTGAATTAGTAGCCTTATATTTAAATATGGAGGGGAAGCTATCAAAGTCTCTAAAAATCAGTTTGTTTAGATGCCTTCTTGAAAGTTTGATCAGTAAGAGTATAATAGTAGAAAAAAATTAAATATTTGAATAAGTGAATTAACTGTATCCCCTGTAAAGACAAACATAAAAGGACATAATTTAGATAGAAGTGTCATTAAAAGGATATAATTTACCATTAGTGCATTATGTTAGAAAAATTAATTAAGTAAACTTTTTTATTTCTTCTTGTATCTTCTGTGTTTTGAAGTTCTGTTTATTCTGATCGCTCTAATGGCTGTTGTTACTTTTTTTTTTTCCCACATGTCCACCTCTCGGTTCTGTTAGTGTCAGGTTTGCTTTGGTTTGGTTTTTTGTTTGGTTTGCTCTGCTCGTACTGAATCAAACTTGTGTGGGAATTTTGTTCTTCTTTTAATAGTACTGATTTGGTTACCAATAAGAAATTATGAAAATGATTATTTCAAGGGTGAAGAGCTAACATAATGAAAATCAAGGTGTTGACATGAATGTGCTTCTACCTTGACATTACATCTCTAAAATATTAGGAAACTGAATAATCCATTAGTTGTTTTCAGAGTGCCTTTTTCCCTTGTCTTCCAGAGTAACCCATCTATTGTGCTTGTAGAGTTTAAAAGCCTGTTGATACAGATAGGCCCAGAGTCTACAAACGGATGTCCTTAATTGGAATGCTGCTATATTTAAATAATAACTTCCTAAATTATGGTAAATTAAGTAATATTTGAGACATCACTTTTATTTTACTTTCAGATGTAAAATAGTTGGTGTACTCCAAGTTACATAGATAAGACTTTTGTAAAGCAGTAACTGAAAAAGCATCTGTCGTGCTATTCAACCAGGTGAGCTTTGAAATAAGTGCTATGATACTTATGGGTTCGGTGAGTTTAGCTTTTTTTGCATAAAGAAACATTGTTAGCATGGAATCAAAGTGATGATGATTGTCTGGGAAACATGCTTTCGAGGGTTACTTCCACAAATGAGAGTCATAAGTAAAAGCCCTTCAACTAGCATAGAACACATTAAACTGGAAGAACAAACAAGAATCTTTTTGGCAGATCAAAGGAAATGAAAGCATAAAAGATACTCTTAGATGATCAGTTGGTCTAAATATCAGAATTGTAGTAATATCTTTTCTGTCTTATTCTCCTCTGTTTTACCACTTTCATGTATAACTTGTATATTTTAGCCACTGGTATGGTTCCCTTCAAAAAGTTGCTCATTTACTGCAACTTTAATGGCATAGTGAGTGTTGAATATTATGAAAAGACGCTTATATTCTTGTTTGAGAATGAAGTGTTAGTAGTTTTAGGACAATTAAATTGAGTTCATGTTCTAATGCAATAAAATTTTTAGCTGATTCTCTTCTATTTTGTTCAGTTAACTCTAGTAAAGGTAAACCAAACACTGAGGACTCTGTCTGGCATGTATAACACATACCTGTGTGTGTATGTATATAGATATGTAGGTGGCATATGATAGCTGTTGAAAGCAAGATAATATCTTCCTGTTTATCAAGAGTGCATTTTTACAAATCAGTCACAACATGCATTCTTGTATGGTCAGTAACTTAAAAAGTTTCAGACAGAGGTGCTTTTAGATGACATAGTGACCATCTTTGGCCTGAAGACTGAATCAGATCTGTCAACCCATAGACTGTTATTTGCCACACTCTTTTTCTTCTTTACTTCAAAACAGAACTTCTTTCAAATAAACAGGGAGTGAATGAGATTAATTGCTCTTGAGGCTTGTTCTTTTGTAAATCTTTTTCGTTTTTTGTTTGACTGAAAGTAGGTCCACTCTACAAGCAAAATAGTCCACCATATAAGCACTTCTGTATCTTTTAACATTCTCATGAATATACATGTTGAACTAGTCATGCAGCTGGATTTCTGCATATGACTTGGGCTACATTCCCGCCCCTTAGATAGGGACAAATGTTGTTTGGTTATTACAGCTGCTCTTCTGGTCATATAAGACATGAGGGGGTCAGGCTTGAGGTTTTAATGTGCCTCTGAGAGTCTGTGTTTCTAGGTCCTGACTAAAGCTGAGCAGTCAGTCACTCTGCAAACAAGGGAACCTTTTCCTAATTAAGGAAAATATGATGTTCCATCACAGTGTCAAATAAACTGAAATGAAATAAAATTGACTTGGCTTTTTGTCTTGAAATAAGATGGAATTAAGCTATTACAGAGCTTATATACAGCAAATAAAAAAATCTTGGTTTGTGACAGAGTTTTAGTAGAGATATAGCAGGAGGAAAAAGCACTGGTCACTAAATCAAGTATGTAAATAGTAATAACAAAGTCATATTTTGAATGCTTTATACATAAAAGTAATTTGCTATTACAAATGAACTCATTCTACTTGAGCATAAAACATTATCTTCGCCTTGACACTGAAAGGGAGGCTGGAACATACGTTGTTCCATAGTGGAACAGTGGAATCTTTCAAAAGCCATTGTTGTGGGAAGCGCTACATGTGTAGCCAGCGCTACATGCTGCTGGCTGCAAAATTGAATGGGACACAAATGTATTGTACTCTTAAGATTAACTATAAAATTTGAAATTAACATCAGTTTCTGCTTCCATTACCATGTGCTGATTAGCATAAAAGAAACTTTGCCCTAAGAACTGTGAGGTAATTAGCACAAAAAAAATCCAAACCCCAAAATGATTTCCAACTCAGAAAAGGCTGTAAATGAAAATGACTGGTGGGAAATGACTGAGGCAAGGATGATATATACTTTCTGATATCTACTTGAGGCCAAATTGGGAGGGAGAGGATAATTTACTGGGCAAGGCAGACCTTTGATTCACTGCACATGAATATTACCACAGGAAAAAAAATTAAAAAAACATTATTTCAAATTGCTGTAGTAAAGATGCATTTAAAATACTGCTTCCTTTCTGGAAGCCCTTTGTTATAGAGTGACAATTATGGGAATGATCCCACAGTGTGTTAGTTGTCATTTCTAATGCTCAGCCATTAGCCAAAATATTGAGTTAAATTATGAGATTTTGATCTCTTCAGATCATCTGACAGTGCTTTCCCGCAAGCATCCCAATAGTGTGTGTCAAATGGATGGAGAAATTTATCGAATCAGGGTATCGTAGAAGAAAACTGACTTGATGTTATGTAGTGCAAAGCAGGAAAAGGGAAGTACAAAACAGAGGCTTTGCCTGGGGAGGTATCGCTTGGTCTGCACTGAGGTCCTTAACTTCAATAGGAAGCACAAATAAATCCCCTGCAACCACTAGTGGCAGATTTATTTATTAAAAAAACTAGTCCAATAGGTGACCTTTTCAAAGCTATTTGTAACTTTGTCCACTTTTAGGAACAGGAAGTGCTGCTTATGGAGCTTTCAAGTGTGGGAGATTGCCTTGTTCACAGTATGTACCCTAATAGTTTTAAATGTAACCTCAGCAAATATGCAGTTCCAATGATTAGTATTAAATATAGTATATTTCAAAATAAATCAGTATAATGCTGCATCAGCATTTCAAAGAGTCCTAGTGATTACCAGGTCCACAGAGGGGAGAATAAAGTGTGGAGAAAATAATAATAATGACCTTGCATTACCAAGCTGGTGAATGGTACTGGATCTCTGGACACAAGTAATGGAGTTTCTCGTAACATGCTGCTTATCAACAACATGTTCATGCAGATAACAATGAAAGTTAATATGAATACCTACACATGAATGTAAATTATAACCAAGTGTGACTTATATTTTCCTAAAGCATTACAGTTTTACCTGAGCTAATTCATGAAGTATTTTTTTTCTCATTCTTTTTATTAACTGAAGGCTTTTAGCACACTAAAAATTATTTCTAGAATAGTCCTTCATTGCTGGTATGTTTTTATACTGATGATGGTTTATATCAGGCAGTCTACCTTCTCTGACAGTTAATGCTGTGTTTGGGCTTACACTACAGTAGTATGTGTTTAGTTTAGTAATGGTTGAAAACTTCTGCAGAGGTTACACTAGATACTAGGTTATCTTTAAAATAGGGTATTTATTAATACTCATAATCTCTCATAAACAAATGCTTGTTTGCTTCTTTATTTGCCTTTTGGTTTTAGAGTTAAGAAATTAAATGTATCTTAAGACACATATTAATAAATTAGACTACAGAATGTTGACAGTCTTCTAAAATATATGTAGAAGAACAGTAGTTTTAACTGAGCATCAAGTTGTGTTTTCTTTTTCCACTATTTCTTCTGTAACACTTACTGTAACTATGGTAAATATCCTGAACTCATTGTAAGATAGTCCCTTCAGAATATGCTACCTTGTGTTTTAGCAGTCTTGGGACACAAATCTTGAACTTTTGCAACTACATAATTACTGCATCAATGTTGACCCAGGACATGAAGTGAAAGTGTGTTGTATAAAATTGTCTTTAGATAATTGTCTAAATGAAAATTCATATGACCTCTGGTATGTGATTTTGAAACTTAAATATTGTAGAATGGGTTAAATAGACAAAGTTTCCCACTTTTTCTTCATACAAATGCATTCATGTCAGCCCATTTCCTATCCATAGCTCACAGTCTGTGGAAATGAGAAATCAGCAATGCAATACCTATTATATGCTTTTATGATTCAGCTGTCTACTTTATATGCATGAGCTTTCAGTATTTTTATGTTGACTAATAAGCTGTTTTTGAGGTGATGAAGGTCTCTGTATACCAAATAACTTAGAAATATTATCCCAGTGGAAAAACTAACAAACTCCCAATACAACACAACAGGAGTTACCAAGAACTGAAAGCTAATTCAGCTTCATGGAGGGAAAAGCCAACTGTCAGGCAGAGGGGGAAAAGGTCTTTGGAGACAAAGATGTTGCTAAGGGCAAGATTTTCACCCCCAGTATGTGTAGTGGGTTGACCCTGGCCAGATACCAGGTACCCACTAAAGCTGCTCTCTCACTCTTCCTCTGCAACTGCACAGAGGAGAGAGGAAAAAAAAACAGCTAAGAATTCATGAGTAGAGATAAGAGCTGGGAGAGGTCAGTGACTGATTACCTTCACAGGCAAAACAAGACTCTAAATGGGGATAGTACTTAGATTTATTACTAGTAGGATAAGAGCCAAAGAGTGAGAAATAAAACAGTCTTAAAAACACCTTCCCCCCAACCCTCCTTCCATGTTCTCCCTCCTTCCCCCCAGCGATGCAGGGAGACGGGGAATAAGGGTTGCGGTCAGTTGTTGTTTCTGCTGCTGCTCAGAGAAGAGTCCTTCCCCTGCTCCTGTGGGGTCCCTCCCACAGGAGACAGTCCTTGATGGACCTCTCCAGCGTGAGTCCATCCCTCAGGCAGTAGCTCTTCCCAAACTGCTGTTCCGTGGGTCACTCCTCTGTGGGGTGCAGTCCCTCATGAATGAGCTGTACCAACACGGTCCCCCACAGGCGCTGCAAGTTCTACCCAGGAACCCTGCTCCAGCGTGGGCTTCCCTCTCCATGGGCCGCAGGTCTCCAGCAGGACCCCACTCCATCCTGGACCTCCCCCGGGGTCACAGCTTCCTTCGTGCATCCGCCTGCTCCAGCATGGGCTCCTCCATGGGCTGCAGGTGGGTCTCTGCACCTCGATGGTCCTCCATGGGCTGCAGGGGCACAACTGCTCCACCATGGTCTGCACCACGGGCTGCAGGGGCCTCAACTCCAGTGCCTGGAGTGCCTCCTCCCCTCTTTCTGCACTGACCTTGATGTCTACATTGTTATTCCCATGTTCTCACTCCACTCTTCCCCGACTGGAATTTTTTCTGCACAACAGTCTTCTTTTTTTAAATGTTATCACAGAGGCATTACTGTTACTCCAAATTGGCTCAGCCTTGGCCAGCAGCAGGAAGTCCATCCTGGAGCTGGCTGGCATTGGCTCCAAGGGGCAAGGGAAGCTTCTAGCAGCTTCTAGCAGAAGACACCCCTGTAGCCCACCCCTGCTACCAAAACCCAGCCACAGAAACCCACTACAGTATGGAATTTTATGGAGGATTAACGTAAAAAGCTGATAACTGAGGTAGGGTTGACTGTTTCAATGTTTATCAATACACTTAGCTGAAAAGATTTCCTTACAGAGGATTTCTTTACTGTCTCAGGATGACAGTTGCAATGTCCCAGTTTAACCAAGCTCCACTGATGCAATTAAAAAAAAATATACTCTAGGTTCTTTGAATAATAAGCTAAGCTAAATATGAAGCATAAATATGAGATCGCGGTCACATGGTGATTTTAATCCTATGGTACAGTTTACAGGGAAGGGAAAAGGTCAGCAAACAACCTAGTTTTTCTTTTGCAAATAGTTATTGAGTGAATGTTTCATTTTTGACAGTTGTCTGATTTTATGCTGAATGAAATGTTCACTTGGGATTTATTATCCAGTTTAAAAGATTTAAAGGCTTACTGGAAAAAAAAACCCAAACAAACAAACTCCACTTAGTTTAGAATAAATTACCTCTTTCAGATAAAGTGAAAAGTAATGTGCGAGTATTTGGTATTTTAACTCTTACAAGTTCCATTACACATCAACCAGAGTTATCTTTGTTTCATCTATCTTACTGGTCAATTGGTGTGCTGAACAGGAAAAATTATCATTTGTACATCTCTAATTTCAAACCTGTTTATGAAGAGGGTGATGTTTACTATGAAACTAATGTAGACCTGTTCTCAAAGTTGTCAAGAAACTATTGTGAATGTGTTTGACATCGTAAGTGGACGTGTCTAGGCTTGCAAGTGGTGTATAAAGCAATCTGTTCCTCGGTCTTTACTCTAAACAAGGTGGCATTATATAGATAACAACAAGGTGATAGTAGAATCTGAAGGGGAACTACTTCTGTTAGTGGTTATCACCCATTAACTGTGATTTGTCCTCTTTTATTCTTTTAGCTGGTGCTGTCCAGTACTAGTTACAGCACCATCTTACGTGTTCACAGAAACCTAACCAGCAAAATCATGCTTAAATGGCTTTAACTGTGATTTGAACCCCTGTTGAAATATACCTCAGTATATCTCCCTGCTTTCAAATTTCTAGTATTGAGCACTACAAAAATACTAGATTCAGACTTATGTAAAGTATAGTGGATTAATTCAGAGATTTGTGATGCAAGAAATGTCAGAATTTAAATATGTTTGATTTAATTAGTTAGGTTGTTGCAGAACACATATACACAAAGGATAATTCACCAAAACAATAAATTTATTCTTTCCTATGTGCAATAGTGTTCTAATTTACTTAAAACTGAGAAACTACAAAAGTTATTTTTTTCTACTATCTGTATGTAGTTTTTCCTTAAAGTCAAGTTGGAAGCAAAATAGTAACTTTAAAACAATTTCAAATGTCCAGGCTACCTGGGGTTCTAGTACCTGAAGGAAACTATAATAGAATATATGGGTATTATTCAGTAGGAGGCAAGCTGTGAAATCAGATACATGTGCCTGTAAAAAGAGGAAGAATTTTTTTTTCACCTATTATACTGTAAGGCAAGTATTATGAAGGTTAGTAGAAATGCAACATAGATTTCTTCCAGGTGTTTTCTGTACTTCAAGTGTTTTTTAAAAATTAAATTCAGTTCTAGATTATTAATCTGTCTGAATTGCAGTATTTTCTCCTAAAATCAGGAAAACACTCCTTTCTTGAGCCTTAAGCTTTAAAAATCATCTGTATTCAGTGCTTATGCACTCCCATGTTCATGTTTATTACAAAAGATTAAATAAGTACATCCTTTTGTAATTTTGTTTGACATACTCAAGGATTTTCAACAATCATTTCACTCCGCTATACTTTGAAGCGTGTCTTGCAATGTTGCAGATTCAAACAGGCATGAGAAGAAATGTTTTCCAGAACAATTCATAACTACTTATAGATGAGAAAACTAAGTGGTATGGTATAGTGTAGTGTTGTTTCTCATGGGAGTAGAGTTTTTTTTCTATATCAGTCGAAGTGTTCTGGGAATCTAAGGGTAACTATATACTAGTAGAAATGATTCAGGAGCAATGAGATACGTGTTTATAAATAATTGCTACCTCATTTTTAAACTATTTCACAAAAATTACCCAAGGAGTTTTATTGCTCATCATAGTTCTAATGTTGAAATGGTCCTTTCTAAGGAAAAAGAAAATTATAAGTATAGATAAATTCTGCGCTCTATTACTGGCTCATTTCAGATACAAGATTTCAAGTTTTTAATTGTCTCAAAAGATTCCAACCTTGCATGACCAAAAAAAAAAAGTATTATAATTTACTACCTTGTCTTGAATCTTATTTTTCTCTTACTTGCATTTATTCTCTCTTCTTTGTTGATATACAGCAAACTGTGAAAATATGATCTATAGGTGGAGGGGAGGGAAGTGCTAATTCTAGAATTCTTTCTGAAAGCTACAAGGGATACAGGCAGAGTTGGGGGAAAAAGGAAAAAAAGAAAGAAAAAACCCAAACAACCAAAAAAACCATGATCTTAAAAAGCATTTTATCAGAGCAGTTTCATGTGGATCTATGTAAAGAATCTTAGCTTTTTTCTAGCAGACACTGGTTTTCTCCTCCAAGGAATCAATTATCTTCTCTGGCCACAGCGGTCTAATTGCTAGAGATGGGTATGGAATTGTTGCAACCTGGTCAGTTTGAAAAGAAAGAGGAATAATGATATTCAGTTGCTTTAATTGTGTAGCAACTCTACCACTGGTCTTCCATCCATCACAGTTCAGAAGTCACTGGAATCTTTGGTTTCTACAGTTCACTTTTTTACTCCTGGGGGGACTTCAGACTATATATTACTCCATGGTAGATACCTTAACCCAACCCAGATATCTTAAATCTCTCAGCTATACAGCAACTCTGTTGCCTGAGAACTTCTGGGATTTGCAGAATGGTACTCTTCTCTGTTACAGAGATTGTACAGAAAACACATGAGGTATGAAAAAATTCAGCATTTCACATCTAGTGATTAAGATTTTCAGAGATTTTCCTCTGACACCAAAGCAGACTCAACATACTGGAAATCAGTTGTTACATAAGGTAGAATGTTTTTTTGGAAATAAATACAGAGCTTGCAGGACCATATTATATCTTAAAATTTGTGATGTTTTGCAAGTCAAGGTAAGCTTGGGAATTCTCTTCATTAAAATATGCTCACTATTAAGTGATTCACATAGACTGTGCATATTTTCAGATCACTTTCTTAAAATTTATTTGGACTTGAAAACTGATTCCACTAAATTTGACTAAAATGTGTTATGTATGGAGCTCACAGTTGGCAATGGCGCAATTGAGAGCCTCTGGGTAAGAATCAAAGAGGCAAACAAATAATGTCATTGTGGGAGTCTGCTATAAACCTCCCAGCCAGGAGTATGACACTGATGAATTATGCTTTGAGGAACTAAGGGACACTTCCAAGTCAACTGCCCTTGTCCTTAGGGGGGACTTCCACTTGCCAGAAATTAACTGGGAACATCACACACCTGGTACAAGCCTGGGCAGAAAATGCCTGAAAAACCTGGATGACAATGTTATGGAACAGGTCCTAAGGGATTCAACTTGGAAAGATGCTCTTGTTGATTTGCTGCTTATCAACAGGGTGGATCTCATGAGCCAAGTGAAGATTGGTGGTCTCTTGGCCACAGCGACTGTGATATGAGGGAGTTTAAAATCTCTGTTAATAGGAGGGGAAGTGACAACAAAACCTCAACGCTGGATATAAGGACAGCAGACTTCAGGCTTTTCAGGGAATTAGAAAGCAAGGGCCCCTTGCAAAATGTTTTTGCAGGTTCTGGGGTCCATCAGTGCTGGTCACTTTTTAAACATTACTTCTTCAGAGTACAGGAGCAGGCAATCCCCAAATGCCGGAAATTAGGCAGGCAAGGCAGAAGGCCAGCTTGGCTGAACAGGGATCTTCTCTTGGAGAAAAGACAGAAAAGGAAGGTGTATGCCCAGTGGAAGCAGAGTCAGCTGACATGTGAAGGATTCAGAGATGCTGTTTGCCACTCTAGAGAGAAAATTCATAAGGCCAAAGCTCATCTGGAGTTGAAGCTGCCAGAAATGTGGGGGACAATAAAAAGAGTTTTTGCAAATATATTAATGGCAATAGGCAGTACAGAAATATCACTGGCCTGTTACAGGATGGGGATAGTCACCTCATAAACTGGGATAGAAACAAGGCAGGGGTGTTTAACACTCTCTTTGCCTCTGTCTTCTGTATGGATGATGGACCAAGGAGGTCTCAGTGCCCTGAGCTGGAGGACCATGACTGCAGGAATTATCAACTCCCAGACAACCCTGAAATTGTGTGAGATCTCCTGCTCCAGCTGGATCCCTACAAATCTATGGACCCTGATGGGATTTATCCAAGGATCCTTAAAGAGCTGGCTGATGTCATTGCACACTCTCTCTTGATGATTTTTGAGTGGTCTTGGGAATCTGGAGAGGTCCCAGCTGACTGGAAGCTGACAAACGTTGTCCCAATTTTCAAGAAGGACAAGAAGCAGGACTCCGGTGACTACAGGCCTGTCAGTCTCACTTCAGTGCCTGATAAAGTTCTGGAGAAGATTATTCTGGGAAGTATTGAAAAACACCTGAAAGACATGTAGCTACTGGTCACAGGCAGCACAGCTTCATGAGAAGAAAGTCCTGCTTATCAAACCTGATTTCTTTCTATGACACAGTAACCCACCTAGCTGATCACGGGAAGACAGTTTGGGTTTCAGTAAAGCTTTTGTTACTATCTCTCACGTTATCCTTCTGGACAAAATGTCCAGCACACAGCTGGATAAACACTTCATGTGGTGGGTGAGCAATTGACTCACAGGTCGAGCACAGAGGGTGATAGTGAATAGGGCAACATCAGACTGGCAACCTGTCATTAGTGGGGTTCCTCAGGGCTCCATCTTAGTCCCTGTGCTCTTCAACATCTTCATAAATTACTTGGACCCAGGACTGGAAGGGATATTAAGCAAGTTTGCAGAGAACACAAAACTGGGAGGAGCTGTTGACTCCCTCGAAGGCAGGGAGGCCCTGCAGAGAGACCCTGACAAATTAGAGGACTGGGCAATTACCAACCATATGAAGTTCAACAAGGGAAATACCAGATTCTGCACCTGGGATGGGGCAATGCCTGGGTATATGTACAGACTGGGGAATGAGATGCTGGAAAGCAGTGCCAGGGAAAAGGACTTGGGGGTCCTGGTCACTGGCAAGTTGAATATGAGTGAGCAGTGCCCTGGCAGCCAGGAGGGCCAACCATGTCCCGGGGAGCATCACACAAAGCATCACTAGCCAGTCAAGGGAGGGGATTGTCCTGCTCTGCTCTGCACTGGGGCAGCCTCCCCTTGAATATTGTGTGTAGTTTGGGCACCACAATATAAGAAAGATATGAACTTATTAGAAAGTGTCCAAAGGAGGGCAATGAAGATGGTGAAGGGTCTTGAGGGGAAGCCGTATGAGGAGCGGCTGAGGTCACTTGTTCTGTTCAGCCTGGAGAAGAGAAGACTGAAGGGAGACCTCATTGCAGTTACAACTTCCTCATGAGGGAAAGAGGAGGGGCAGGCACTGATCTCCTCTCTGTAGCAAACAGTGACAGGACCCAAGGGATTGGCCTGAAGTTTTGTCAAGGGAGGTTTAGGTTGGATATTAGAAAAAGGTTCTTCACCCAGAGGGTGATTGGGCACTGGAACAGGCTCCCCAGGGAAGTGGTCACAGCATCAAGCCTGATAGAGTTCAAGAAGCATTTGGATGATACTTTCAGGCAGAGGGTGTGACTTTTGGGGATGGTCCTGTGCAGGGCTAAGGGTTGGACTTGATGATCCTTGTGGATCCCTTCCAACTCAGCATATTCTGTGATTCTGTGAAGCTTGTTAAAGTGAGAACATCTAAGTAGGTCCATGGAGGTGGTGTTAAATTCTAAGTATCCAGAGTGAGAACAATCAACATGTAAATTATTGAACTGTCAAGTTAAATGAAGCTGAATATTTTTAAGTGATTCACATGCAGATTGTTACAAAAGGCACAGACTCTGTATTACCAAATGTAAGGAGCTCAAGTTAGGGCTCATTCTTTTCAAAATTAAAGGAACAATAAGAACTAAATTTTGTTACTTAGCTATGTAGAAGGAATGTTAGGCTGATTTTCTTTTTCTGACATTAGAATAAGTTCTACAGAAACATCTGTTAGAGAGTATTTTCATGTTTTTCATATATTCAGTTGTTCATGTGTTTCATTAGTCATTAATCTACATGGATATAGTTCTTAATATTACTGCAATATAAGTTTTTGCAAAGTTAAACTTGAAAGTACCTTGTTGATTGTTCTTTTTGATGTGGAATTAAATAGCTAATTATGCTGAAAAGTTGTTTTCAAGTAGGTAGGTGAAATAGGTTCACTTGATAAAGCTGAATGCAGCTCTTTCCATCTCAAAGCTATTGTGGCAGACTTTCTGCAGAGCAGCTTTTACATTTAAGGATTTTGTCAATGTGAAGACTGTCTAAAAATAAACAATTTCAGTGAAGTGTCACAAACATGGAAAATATTTTAATATATGAGAGTTGCTAGTGTTGTATACTTATTCAGACTTTTGATAATAAGAGATTAGAGATTGCTTTCTTTCTGTAACTGTATAAAATGCTCTTCTGTACCATGTATCATGAAGGGGAGGAGGGAGGACAGGAAGAATTCTTAATTTTATTAAATATGGAGCTACTGAAATTATCTGAGGTAATGCTAAACAGAGGTCTGACTCAATCTCTGCAGGTAATGAGTATTTCCCCCTAATGTGCAGAGTTAATCTAGACATAAAAAATTATTCCTTAAAACTATCATTCTTGTTTTAGGGTTTTTTTGTTTGGAGTGTTTTTAGCTCTTTACCATGCAGTTCCAAATGTGCGCCACCATATCCCATTTTCTCTACCAAATGAAAGACTTGGGGTTTATGATTTTTTTTTTTTTAATCTCTGATACAAAACAATACTTTTAAACAAAAAAAAAAAAAACCCACAGCACTTTTCCTTTTCTAATCAATGCTGTGTCCATGTTATGTGTATTTTTGTTATGCTGTGAAACTCATAGTGTTTGGTTAGGTTCTTGTGCTTTGCTATCAGTCTTGCTTTGGGCAAATCACTTCTGCTCTGTGTTTGTTTGCCTGTGTAAAACATGGCTACTATTTACTTCTTTTGAACTGTTAGTAAGTTTGAGTCAGTATAAGGTTTTCTTTGAAGTTACAACCTCTGTCTGGAGCTCTTTACTGGAGAAACTGCCCTTTTCCTGCTTTGTTATATGCAACCTGCCCTTTAAGAAGGATAGGGGATGTTCCCAAGAGTGCTACTTGTCAAAAGTGCTGCATGGAAAACCTGAATTCAACCTGCAGTTCTCAAAATATGATAGTACAAGAAAAGGTTTTCTGAATACACTGACCATAGCAAGTAGGAACTTTGCCTTGGGGAATTTATTATTCTGAGAACTTGCATGGTGTTAGTATCACAGGGAATACTTGTAATTGCTCACAAAGTAAATGTGATTTTGGGTTGTGGCCAATGGAACAGAGTACTGGTATCAAATAACAGAAGCAAGGTAAGTTAAATAGGAGTTTATCAGTGGATTTTTGGGGAAATATTATGCTATTCCAAATTGGGATCATGTTCTTTAAAATGACTACTAGGGAATTTATTAAGAAACTGCTTTTACTTTATGCTTGCTGTTTCCTAGGATTCCCACTCAATGTGTGTGCACAAAAGTGTATGCAAAATATGGCTATTCTAAATCTAATATTTAAGTACTCTCTTTGGGGTGATGTAATCCTGTTTTGCTGTAAAATTAACACCCAAAAAATGAGAACATAATTTTACACCTAGAACAGACCAAATTTAGTTTCTCATTGTGATATTACTCACTATTCCCATATCCATATACCATATCCATGGTTCTCAGATGAATTATGTTTCATTTTAAGAATGGGAGCATCATCTGAACTAGGGCCTTGGGATGGCTAAGTCTGGGACTTGGTTTTGTCTGTATTTTGCCACTGATTTAAAGCCCACGTGTGCTGCCTGAAATATAATCAAATTATTCAGGAGATCTCTACTCCTCTTTGAAAGCATTTTGTACTTTTGAAATTAGGTGCTATAAAAAATAGACATTTCTTTCTGGTATTTGCAAGAGAATCTTATTCCCAGATTTATATGTGAAACAGTGGAATTTAAAGAAGACATTCTCAAGACTAGCTGAGGGGCCTGTGATATTTAAAAAGGGTATTTTCCTTTCAGATAAACATACCATATTAGTAGTTTCTGTAGTGAAGTGTAGTGAAGAGCAACTGTTTTGTGAGGTGTAATAAATGTTCATTTGTTTACAGATTTCTTCGCCTCAATTTCTGCACAGCTAAACTTTCAGGGTAAATTAGGTATATTACTGTAGCTCAAGAAAATCAAACAGTAAAACAATTGTATATAGTCTTTTACCTGTGAAATTACCTGTAACGTACTTTCTGTTAGCACAAATTAAGAGCCACAAGAATTAAGTTATTGCTCTTATTTAAGCCTTGGCTTTCTGTGTGATTTGGTCTCGGCGGATGGCAGGTGGAACAACTGGCTCAACAGGAGCAAACCACAGCTCAGTGCTACGCTCCAGCTGGGTGGGGTAAGCTGTTCCGAGGCCACAGTTCAACAGCAGACTGAATCTGATTTTAGGGCTCTTACTTCTAATCAAGAATGTTGCAGGTACATGGTGGTAAGCAATGATCCAGTACAAACATATTCTGCTAACTCAACAGTTTCTGGGAATTTTGACAAGTTAACATTATTGTCAGGCTTTATGCTGGATTGACTGTTATCTGTTCTATTGTAGCTGTCATGTAACCACTGTAGAGCATAAAGCTATCACAGAGGCTATATTGTCTGCACCATCTAATTTGAGAGAAAAACGCAGTTGTGTTCTCATGTCTAATGAAAATCAAATCTGTGTTGTAGTGCACAGATCCACTATTAACGGCTATGGAACTATAGATTAAGAACATATTTTTTTGACTGTTGTGTCCTGGCTAGGTGTAGGCAGGATGAACATATATCTTTGTAAAAGACCTTCAGCACAGCGCTTGCATACATACATGCACAGTATAAAAGCCTGAGGAAAACATAATGTTCTGTAAATTTGAGTGGGACAGAGTGAGTGGTGTCTTGCATTCATTGTAATTCATTGCCTTTTATCCAGCATTCTTTTTGTATTCATCACACCAATCCACTTTATGTACATATCATATGCACGCAGTCACAAAAAGATGAAGTTCAGTAGGTAAACGTCAGAAAGAAAATATGCTCATTTATTTCAGTAGAGTTTAGAAATTAATACTCTAAAACTGTTGGGTTCCCTATATTACTACTGAAGTATTAGGAAAAGGAAACTTCTATGTTGCAACAGATTATTTTTATATCAACGCAGCATAACAATACTTGGATAATACTGTGAAAATCAATAAATAGAAAATGCTTACCTTTGGTTGTGATTTATTATGCTTGATCTAAAGGATAGTGTTCTTTCCCTTCTGTTTATATTCAGTTTATTTCTACTTGTGTTGCAGACAACACTACAGCTGTAATGCAGTGTTGTGTTTTCTGTCGGAAATGATACATACCTGTATAACATGTCAGATTGGGTCTTTTTTAAAATATCAAATTGAGTCAAACGTTAATAGCCTAGTTTTTCTCAGGTAGTGATGAGATTTACAGTGCAATGTAAGTTACTGAATGGTGAAGACTTTTGAATTTGTACACAAAGAAGCTAATTAAAAGCTATAAAGAGGATTCTTCAAAGCAAATATGTGGTGCTAAGCCCATGTGTATAGCATTCTTTAGAAATATTCAATGGAAAAGTCTATTAAAATCTAGATGTATATTTTCTACTGAGTATAACATTGTAGGAAGTGATTTCCAGATCACTGGGGATGACAAAGAGCTTTATTTAATCCATCTCTCTCTAGCAATTCTCAGACAGCAGGTATGATTTCAACTTCAATAACATCATATCCACCCTGCCAGTTTTTTAAGGTTTTTTTGGTTTGGTTTGGTTGGGTTTGTTTGGTTTGGTTTACTTTGGGTTTTTTTTCAAGAAAAGGCTCCAGAGTGAAATCTGGTCTCTGATGTAATTTTTCCACTTTCTCCTTCCCTCTGTAACATAACTATGGTTTATTTCTAGTTTCATTTTTTTCTTTCCAGGGTTCACTTTATGCTAATTTGGGGGATGGGGATGTAAGAAGAATGGCAGCAAATGGGGAATTAAACTATTAGGAGACCTCCTGAATTGCCAATTGAAATTATAGAAAGCGATTTCTGCAGGCTTCTAGCAGTCATTTTCATTACTTTGGTGCTCTTGCCTTGAATTCTCCTAGACTGAAAACAGGAACAACACATTTAAACACCATAAAATGATAAGCAGGCATAAAATGCACGTGCATACACATATGCATGCATATATGCACATTTCTTTTCCTCTCTTGTTTGGGAACCCATTGCTATCATCTTTTATGTTTTAGAATTGAAAATCATGCAAATCATAAAATCACTGAACTTGTTTTTCTCATACCATCTAAATTTACTTTCATTCTTATTTGTACCAATGAAATATCTGATCAGCTACTTTTTGCTTGACTAATTTTAACCAAAATTCATAGGTACATATGCATAACAGGGTATTGGCAGAGAAAGAATTCACACTTTTATGTGACAGATACAACTATTTCAACTGGTTAAAAGTTGGAAAGAAATCAGTATCTATTCTAGATATTTGGAATAGAAACTTGTATTTTGACTGAAAGGCAAAAGACTAGTACGTGTATTCCTCATTTCCCTACTGTACTTAGCATAAATTGCATTCCACAGAGTATTCTGAGTTGGAAGGGATAATATTCTTATTTAGAAGCAAGAGGAAAATATACTATTAACAAGAGAGGGAAAAGGCTTCCACTGAACCACAGGTAATATGTTAAAAAATATGTGACAAATGTGGGTAGAGACCTTTCCCAAATCTTCCTTCGCGAAGCCCGGCCATGATGATTTGTATTTATTTAAGAAACAATTTCTCTATGGTAGACAGAAACACATGGAAAAATCATGGACACAGGCCTTTGAAAATAAAGGACAAATAATCCTTTTTACTGTTTCTTTGTTGTAATGTCATTACAGCATGCAAACATATGTACATGCATGTCTTGTGTTTGCATTAATGAAAGAAAAGATTATTGGGAGAAATATAATATATGACAAAGCGGCATATATATCAATGAATCTTGCTTCCTGATTCTAACAGTATTCTGAATTGGTTGGTTTTTTTTCTTCTTTTAATGCAGCTATCATTACCACCTTAACCGGAGGGTTTTTTCGCTTAAATGCTGACTCCTATATAGAAGTACTCCAAGCTGACAAAAAGTGCTAGTGTTCCTGAATTACTGTTTTACCCTCAGGAACATGCCTTCAGATTTGTTTTTCTGTTATTGTATACATTAAACCTGATGCGGGTGTGAGTCAGATTAGTGCAAAATGTGTTAGGAGATAAATATACTATATCGGTGCAATTCAAGATGTTTTTAACAAATACACAGATAAGGCAACTTCTACTTCAGTTGTATCTGCTCCTCCTGAAACATTTGCATTTTAGTACTATTTCTAACAAAACTGCATCTGCTTTATATGCAGAGTGTTCAGAAATGCCAGCAAAATTGCTTTTTGTTATCCGCTAAAATACTGATGCTTGTGCTAAACCCCCCCATCTATTTGTTTACTGGAGATTCATCAGGCCAGGTACAGATGCTAGTTCTACAAGATCTTCCCTAGAGTGGAGTTTTAATTAAAACAACTCTTTTTACCCCAGCTGTCAGTGCAACCCATAAGAAAAGCAGGAAGCTTGGTTTTAGAGAAGAGTTGAATATTTAGCTTGTTCTAAAGTCTATAACCACAAAATAAAATGAAGCATTGAATTTTCTACTTCTCTGAGTTCTTTTCTCCCTTACCAGTTTGCCCTAACTTTATCTGTTTGCAAAAGTCATTTTAGCACTGATTAAAGCTTGCTTTCTTCGTAAATGACTCACAGTGCACATTGATTCCATTCAACTGGAAAACATTTTGCAGGAAAACTTTTAAGATGAAAACAATCTAATCCCTACTTTACAGATAAATGGGGTTGTACAGCACCTTCTACAACTCTTTTTTGGGGGTTTCTTTTGGTTTTTTTTTACGCCTTGTCACATGAAGTAATGTCTCAAAGATTCCAATTCTTGTTGAGTCAAAACTTCCTTCCTTCAAGCTGGAAGGTAGTTGAATATCAACTTGAAAACAGCACAAAAAGTTGAAGATGTTTGGAAAACAAAACAAAAAAAATATTTTCTAGGTAATGCTGATTTAAATTCTTATTTACCTGCCCTCAGTATAGCTTTATGGAAAGACCTAAGTTTATGTTGCTGTGTCTGTCAGGAATTAGAAGGAAGTGAACCCTAAATCTGTAGGTTTTCTCATAAAAAATCATTGGAATATGTAATGGGGCAGCCTGAGATGTTTATGATGTGAAGACAATGCCTCTGTTCACTTCAGAGCTTTAACAAGAAATGTTGGTCCATGGAAGGAGAGAAGATACCAGTGTCCTTTATACACTATCATTGGTCCTTAGGGTTGTCAGCTCCACCTGAGCTGAAATAATTGACTGAGAAGTTTTATCTTTCTATGTTGAGTTGGAAAATGCTTTCAAAAATATTTTAACAATTTCCCTCTTGCCCCCTAAAAAAAAAAAAAAAGAAAAAGTGAGAAGAATTCCTCTGTCTTTCTTGCTGTTGCCACCTTCATTTGAGGCTGTAGTCTTGCCACTTCCTTTTTGGGATACCTTCAGAAAATTAGCAAAATAACTCATTAGTACTCTGTACAACTCCTCGTAGGTTGGGGAAATTTTGACCTGTTCTCCTTAGTGAAATCAGCTCATTGAAGAGATCCAGTTAGTGCTAGAAAAGGAACAAGACATGGAACAAGATTAGGTATGGCACAGAAAGGAGTAGCAGTTAATCAAAAGCAAGCCCTTCAAAGACACAAATGCAGCTTAAAGTCTGCATTTAGAAAGAACAGAAAGTATCTGCTTCCTGTTGCTTTATAGAGGCAGAGAACTTTCCTTAAAAAACTGTCTTACTAAGGAGCAATGATTTAACTCGTCCTGAATATTGTGGTAAACTATCTCTAAGGTTATGATCACTATTCTCTTTCTGGCTACTATTCTAAAACTGCCACCTTTAAGGGTTGTCAGTCCCTTATACAGATGAAATATGACGTTGCAATGCTAACGCTGTTGAAGATGACCCTGCTCATTTCAGGGGGGTGGACTAGATGGTCTTTAAAACCTCTTCTAATCCAAAGTGCTCTATGATTTTAAACGTGCCATTATTTCATCAGCCCTGCAGAGACAACACGTCTGTTGTGTTTGGTGAAAGGAGGATTAAATGGACTGTTTTTTATAAATATTAAGTCTATTTAAAAATTAGTTCAGTTCCATATCTTCATCCCCTCTCTCAATTCACCAAATATTTGGATCATGGGAAAACTAGAAACAGTTTTACATAGTATTTAGAACTGAGTAGCAGAAAGCTTAGTACATATAAAAAATTTGGAGAAAAGAGCAATCTTTACACTTCTGTATGTGAAACTTGAGGGTGTTTTTTTGTTTGTTTGTTTTGGGGGTTTTTGTTTGTTGGTTTTGTTTGGGTTTTGATTTCTTTTTTAACTTGGAGAGGTTTCTTTTCATTTAATTTTTTGTGGAGTTCAAATCTGTCTAATTGTGAAGCAAGTAGACACCCTTGCCTTCTTCTAAAATACTGTTTTATTACTATATTTAAATAATAAGTCATTACTCTCCTCCCCACAGCTAAATATTTCTGGTAATGGGCTGGAGTGTCTTTGTATTGTTCAGAAATCAGTGAAGGCTGATAGTTGCATAAAAAACTTCAAGATGAAAGATTAAGGTTTGGCAAAGTTTACAAGCACCTGGAGAAAAAAAAATTAAAACCCAAATTTGCCCAGTCTTAAAGCAGACGATGCATGATAAATGAAATTGTATCAAAATCTTCTAGGAGTTATATGTATGTACATATATATGCTTCATAATAAACCAGAAAATAAAAATCAGATGACTGAATTAAAAAGCATACCTAAATTACAATAATTGCATTTACCTATCTTTCAGTAGGTCCCATCATAACATACAATTTCTTTACTAAATAAGAAAATACTATTTTGAATATATTTGAATAAGTATACCTAGATTTGACAACAAAATATTTAAGCAAAAAGTACTAATAAACTGTAAATCTGGCAATTACTAATGTGGCTTGAAAGTTTTCTAATTCCTATTTTTCATCTCATATGCCTATTCACTGTAGCAGCCCAAAAACGAGCTCTCAGCAAAAAGAAACTTGGTCAATTTGAATCATAAACCTTGGAAAACAAGGACTGACAAACATCTCGTGATCTAAAGAAGTTGGACCCTTGCCCTAAGACCCTGAGATTTAGCCTGGCTCCAAGCAGAATTAAGAGAGAACTTTTTAAGATAATTGTTAAGACCATGTCTGAACCCCTGATGTCCTTCCTTCCCCCATGTAATCCTGCTTGAAGAAAAAGTAACTATTTGGAAATTGCAGTAAAAACTTGTGTAACTCCCTAATTATCACAACTCATCCCCTTCATTAACATGTCCAGCCCCTGAGGCCCTTAAAACTGTGTTCTTGCATTCAATAAACTATTCCAGTTTTGTACCCCATACTGGAATCCTGTTAGCTTTGTTTTTTAGACCTCCACTGTTCACATTAGTTTTTATCTCAGTTTAATATTATTGCTTTTATCAATGTAATTTCACAAGAAGTTCACAAAAACAGCAGTCTGGCAAAAGATTTAGAGGACATTCATTATTATTATTATTATTATTATTATTATTATTATTATTATTTTGCAAGATTGTGGTATTGTTTTAAATAAATCATAGCTGATATACACAATCCTTTACTGTTTTACTGATTAGTGATGATTATTTTGTTTTGTTTTTATCTTTTGTGTTCTGTGACACAAGTAACAATAAAAATCCCTGGAAGAAGTATCTCTACCCAACCTTCTCCAGCCACTTCAAGTGACTCTTCATATTTACAGTTCCTGATAAGCTTCATTAAGACATTTTGGTCCCGTGCCCCTGTTCTTCTTCAGGAAGTCAGTGTAGTATTTTAAAATGCTTTGAGTTTTTCCACTTCTATGTAATTTTTGATCATTCCTTGCATACAAGTGGAGTCATATTGCCCCCAGCAGGGAAAATGCAGAACTCAATTTCATTCCCTTATGTCAAGTCCAAAGCACACTGTTGGATTCAAGTAGTGTGCATTAGCAAATATATATATATATATATATATGGAATATGTTATAAACTTATAAACAATTAATCTGAATTTAAAATGTTTTAATAAGCAAATTCATATTTTCCTTATCTTTTTGAAACTTTACTTGATCACTCTGCACAGCAGGAAAAATAAGTTATTTTGCTTTCTAAAATCTGTTTTTAAGGTTGGTTCAATATGTCTTTCAGAGTTTTTTTAAGATTTGCCTTGATAAATTTTCCTTAAGTATATGCAAAATTCCTTTTTGTCATAATGGCTAGAGTATTTTCAACAGAATCAAAGTAATAAAAAAAGGAAATTATAATGTGGGGGGGGGTTAAAATAAAATAATTTGTTCTATTAGAAGGAAGCAAAAATATTTTCATAAGGTATCATTTAGTAAAGAACAGTGGAGATGACTGGTATAGTTCACTTATGATTCTTTTTAATGCTGAATGCATTCCATTTGTGTGTAGAAATTCAACCTCTTTGGTCATTGCATTCTATAGCCACACTGACTTTATCCTTGACTTAAATCATGTCCAGAATCACTGTGCCAAGAGTAAAAAACACATGAGGCATGGCATGATTTTTTTCCTCAAGATTATCTTTTGATACGGTTTTATTTTCAGCATTTCTCTTTAAATTTTAAATTAAAAGAAGTTCACATCACTCTGGCATCACTTAAAACCATAAGTTCTGTCCCATTTTCATGCTTAATAAGAAAGTTGCTGCCAAATATGAAAGAATGTTATTTTATATTATAAGGTTCATTAAAACTTGTGTACCTTATTTGGACTTAAAGATACTTGATGTCTGATAAGATATTTGAGATTAAACATTTCTTTCTATTAACTCTAAAATACTTGCATCTGCAAGTAAGACTTTTTAACTCTTCTTCTGTTATCTATCTTCTTAGATAACAGCCAAGATCTAAAAACTTATTTAAGAATGCGTGGTTGGGCTGAAAACTTAGTGTACTTCATTTCAGGATCAGGTTGATTTTTCTTATTTGTGTTAACAGAGTGGAACAGCTCAGTCATTTCTAAGAGGGTAGCTAAAGAAGACTGCTGATTTTGAACACTTAAAAAATTTGATGACACTTTCTTTCAGAATGCCTATAGTCCCTGTGATTTAGTAGGTACTTCAATGTTAGCACAGTGCTGGGATTTGTGCCTGGTTGTGTGTCTTGCCATTTTATTGCTATAAGCCTTGAGAAAGGAAATCATAGTTTGAACATGTGCAGTTGGTATGCTGCTGGCACAGCAATGGGGCTGTAAGCTTCTTGTAACCCAAAGTACTCATAAATCTTACTGCTGGGTAGTTTGTGCATGCACTCTTCCATTCTATCATAGCAAGTGGTCAGCAGGAGTATGTGCTAACCCCAAACACCTGTTTTTCCCTCAAAGAAACCTAATCCACATCATGTTCATTTAGGATTTGGTACAATGGGTTTATGCTGGCCATGTTCAAAAAGTAGAAGTTCTCATATTCTGAATCTCTATCTCAAGATCTTAGTAGCTTTTTTCAGCTCTTGTCAAACTCAAGAACTAGAATTGCTTCATGCAAGAGTTAAGAAACAAGGTGATTGGAAAGATGTGAAGCTGAAATGACCTGTTTAAATGGCTAATCCAGGTGAGGGATTCATTACAAAATTAGAGTAGGTTATCAAATTGCACTGTAACGAGTGTGGGAAAATATGGGAATCAGATAATTTTAAAGTCATGATTTGTGGTTCAGCATTTAGCACAGACGAATAATTGAATGACAAGACTGTAGTATAGAGTCTGCAGAATAATTGGCAAGGAACTCAGTTTCTGTAGTTTTCTTCTTGTTCTTCAGAAAGCTGGGACCTAATTTCGCCTTATACCTGGTGCTTGCCAGCATACAAGTACTAGTGTTAGTGTTCTTTTGAACTTGTGTTTTGTGAAACAACAAGAGTACACATTTAAAAGAGAAAATTGTCTTACAGAAGAGAATATTTAAATTGTATTTATCCTGTCTATGGTGCTTGGACTGAAACTGTCCAGCACTTATCTACACATGACCTAAGTGAGCTTCACTGTGAATATAAGACACTGATTTCTCCAAGTTTATAACCAGCCACAAAGGATCAAGTTATACACAGACCATTACAGTTAGGTGCAACTTAGTTAAAAACTTAATTTCTACAGTTACTGACTAAGCATAAGTTTCAAGGAGGTTTAACTACAAACAATTTGAAATTGCAAACACAAATTGTCTTTGCGCAAATGCAGAAAGCAAAAATATATTAGAGACTCTGGAACTGCAAATAGGAAAGTTTTTTATCTAGTACTTGTCCAAAATTTTTTAATAGCACCTCCGAATGATAGAAAAATTGAAAAAGCCTTCACAATTTAGATGTATTTTACTGAGTTATACATGATAAAAGAAAAACAGAGGACCCAATTTCAAATGTGATATTTTTCTGTCCTCCAAAATAGGTAGAAAAAAATAAACCTAAATAAAATAAGCATAAATAGGCCTAATAAATAGTCCAAATAAGTACACTGTGCTGAACAGCTGAGCCTTTCTGTTTGAGCTATTGTCATCAATTATTTGAGCAGAGATTCTGAAATCAGAAAATCTTGTTTTGTGATACATTTCTAAGCATGGTAAGATATTCTATTAATTACAGAGCAAAAAAGAGGGGAATCACTCTGTACTGCACGATATTTCAAATAGGTTACACAAAACTGGAGAAAAAAATATTATCCATTTTCAAAATGCTAGTGTAGAAAATGCACTGATTTGTAAATATGCATGCAATATGGGGTATTTCATACAGAAGCTTAATCAGTGAAACATTGTGGGTAAAGTGTCTCAGAGTTTTGAGACAAAATTTAGCAGAAAAACAAGAATTAGAGGAATACTGAGTTACTGAATATTAAGAAGAGTTAATAATTGTAATTGGGTTGCAACAAATAAAAAACACATAAAAAAAGTCTGTCCTGGAGATTACTGTCATGCATAAAAATGAACAGAATTGATTGAAATATGTTTATCCTAACTTAGTAAACAGTATACTTGACTTCTCTGTCAGCCACTGCTCTAAATATGATTTCAAAAGTGCAAATAGCTGTTATTTGGCCCTGCAGAGGCTAGTTTCTTTGAACTTTGTTCTTTACTCGGAACTGACACAGAAAAAACTTCTAGAAAATACTGAATTAGGCAAACAGCTCGGGTCAGATTTCTGCATGCAATTCTGACATTTGAATCAAATACTTGATGCTTCATGAGCTTTTCTCAACTATTGTTTTGTTGTGGTACTTGTAAATATTTTTGTTCAGAATTAAATGTCCTGAAGTGAGAAGTGATGCAACTTCAGTAAGCGTACTTGAATTCTCAAAAAGTAAACAGAACCTTAAAGTCTCCAAGAACAATCATGTACTGCAATTCAGTTATTAAAATATTGAAGATAATTTTGATACGTTACTGACTTTGGAGAACTAATAGTTGGACAAGAACATGTTTTAACTATACTTTGAGAGTGATGACTATACAAGACAATCTCCTGTACCTTCTAGATTGGCCAATTCAATTACATTCCTTAGCACCTAGTCTTTGCAACTCCTTGATCTTTCAAATGTTTAAAACAACAAACCCCCAAACCCTGTGAAAATTCTAGAGATACCCCATGTTTTCAAAACCATAAAAAAGCCCCAAAACAAACAAACAAAAAACAACCAAATAAACCAAAGCAAAAGAATAAAACACACACCAAAGCCCTAATGATGCTCTATCTTTTGTTTTTGGAAAGCTAGTCAAAGGTATTATTCATCTATCAGTAAGTGTTCTAATAATTTTAAATTCTGTTTTTTGTGCATTAGATCAATCTGTGATAACACATATGTTGTCTAGATATATTGGCATTATGCACTTCACTGACTGGATTATGTTTGTCCATAACATAATAACATAACATAAACTTGACACCAAAAGTAGTTTTGTAATAGACAGTTGGATTTACAATCATTATGTAAATAATGATTATACTTGTAAGTTTTTTCTTGTTCATGAATGCTAAACAAAAAATCAGACTGATTTTGCCAGACTGATCCTCCCTCCCATGTGGCTGTTCATCACTCATGTTCTCACTTTGTTCTGAGACCCCTTACTGAAAAGTAGGCCTTATAGCTGGATGGGGCAGAGAATTCTACATAACCCTCAGTGTCTCGTGTACAAATCCTTGAGGGAAAAAGATCTACAATATAAAAAAACAGAGTTTCATGGTTTGCTTTTGCAGAAACTTTGTGTAGTACTATTATAAAAGGATTTATGTAAAATTAAATCTTAGATAAAAATTTCCTTACTGAATTATGTGCATGTCTTCAGTTTTAATGACCCTCAGCATTAGTGAAACTGCTTCCTGATTTCACTGGATGTGAGTAGGTTTGGCTGTTAAATATAATCAGGAAAGTATTTCCCCTAGAGAGTTAAGCAAGAACAATTTTTAGAAATTAACTTAGGAAAGTATTAGTCGACAGAAATCTAATATATTGACTCTTTGTACCTTGTGGAATCTAGAAAAGAAATGAGAGGACAAAATACTCAAGCATATATTATTTACTGTGAATCAATGATATTAAATGAAAAAAAAGTTATCTTAAATTCTCTGTCCTGTTCATTCCCCCAGGCAAACATATATTGAAAAGCAGAACAGTTCTCTTGGTTTTGTTTTTTTTATACAATTTCTTGACTTTTACCTGGAACTATTGATTCTGAATATTTTTAAGACCTTAGAGGCTTCATTTAACGAAGAAGGATTTTAAAGTTTTATGACTATCGTAACAATATTCACAGATAAAATTTAAAATGCTGTCCTGGTTTATATGGATAGGATAGAAAAATAAAATATTGCTAGTAGTGAGAGACCAATTTTAAATATCTAGTGAACATCATCCTAAAATATTAGCCTAACCTTCACCACTCACTTGAAAAATAGGAATCAAATTCAAACAGTTTCTTTGATAGTAATAACAACTATATAATAAAATACCAAAGTTTAGCTGTATGTAGAAATATGTTTTCTTTAGTTTTTTTTCTTTTTTTTATTCCTTTTATACCTCTCTTAACCCCTATAATATTCTTTCTTTGCCACCATTTCTGGTAAAGATTAGGGATAAATAGATACTGCTAAAAATATTTTCTAAAAGAAATTTTACATAAATTTGACAGTTCTGTTAGATCAAGATAACAGAATAAAAACTTAATTACTTAAATTGGTGCTTAAGCTACATTGATCTTAATCAATTCTCATTTTTATTTGGGTCAGGACAATGAGAATACCCTGTGGAGGAAACTGTAGCCTGCTGTAGCCAGCAGAAAACTCACAAAACACAAAGTTCATGAGTAATGTCATTGTGGTAGGAGAAAAAGCGAAGGGCAAATTGTTGCTGAATGCAGCAAGTGAAATATTGAGTTACATCAAAACAGAATGGTTTTATTCTGCATTAAATTAGTTGTCTTATAGGAATACACTGAAACTTTGTGTTTATTACCATAGTTGTCTATAAGTGGAGAAAGAGAAATGATGCAGAGGGATTTTAATAGACATATAATATAAGTTGTGAGTTAGACAAGACATTTAAACCCATGTTTTTGTTTTTTATCTACTGAAAAGACTACACAGAGAAAATGCTTATCCTGAGAATAGATACCTCAAAGTACTAGCTTTTGCCTGGTAATCTAAATAAATGCTTAGCAAAAGTTAGAGTTAGTTCCTCCAAAGCACAGCAGTGCTTTTTATGGCCTGGTTTTTTTCCTTGTATCCCAGCAAGTCACTATCTTTTTTGTCTAAACTTTTAAGAAGTTATTTGATCTGGTTTTGCTTTTACTACACTTTTGAACTACTGTTTAAGGATAGAGCTAGATCTGTATTATACTGTAAGAGATCTTTAATGACCATGTGTTTTGCATGGTATTTAAATTGCTCAAGTAGAATATCAGTAGAAATACATAAAATATTTATTAGCTTCTTTTCCCTTAGCTATATTTCACAGTAGTGGTGATTTGCCTGATTAAGGGATTAGTTTCTGAGAAAAACATATTTGAATGAGAATGAACTCCAAATGTTCAGTGGTACCAAGTAGATTATTTTCCATGTGATGGAGGTGGTTCTAATTATTTGCGCTTACTTTGATTGCTATGTTGTATATTACTTTTTGAATTGCTGTGTTATTGACAAAATATGCTGCTGTGATGGCAAAAAGAAATTTATATTACACCAAGAGAAGCAGAGATGCAGACCAAATGGAGAGGTATTATGAGGATTTGAAAGGATCGTATAAGTTATATGCTAGATCCTGAAATGAAAGAGTCTATAGACATGGTGACAACATATACATTGAGAATTATAAATCATCTTGCAAAATGCTGTGCAATCTGGAACAAAATTTCAGCCTTTTTAATGCAGAAAATTTGATATGACTTCATTATTTTCCACTATCAGTATCTAGATAGCTTTTTACATTGCCAGTTGTTTGTTTTAATACAAGCAAACAGAATGCTGTGCTTGGGGTGCTTTTAATGCCACAATATTATTCACAATGGATGGTGTGTGTCACCGATAGCCCCGGGAAGCCTGAAAAGTACCCTGTAGCCCAGATCTCTGGACCACAACTAGCAAGCTGGTATTCAGGCAAAAAGGTTTCCCTAATGCTATGTGGCATCATATTTGTAACCATAATTTATATTTACATCTCAGTTGCCCTAGGAGAAGCTCTGGTAGAATTTATTTAAACCTGCATGATCTTTTATTTCCTAGGGATAATATATGTAAAGAAAACAGCTCTTCCTCCTTTGGAGGCAGATTTTTAACTTAATCCAGGGAAGCATTCTCTCTTTTTCTTAGATCTTCTGCATGGTGGGAACTTCTTAAGGAAAATTTTTTCTTTTCTAACAAACCCCATCAGTCTGAACTCCAGCAGCAACCAAACAAAAGTTATCTTCTGATTTATGAAATAGCATGTCGTAGAACAACCTTTGAGAGCAGAATTTATAAGAAACAAGTTAACATTAAATCAGTATTTTACAGACTGTGTGTGTGGTTAAGTGGTAGAAGCAGCATGAGAAGTATTTTCTAAAATACCAACTGTCTCCCTGCACCAAAACCAATTAGATGTGTCAGCACAACCCTATGCTTACACTAATTACAAATAAGAATATGTTTTCAGGTGTGTTGAGGGAAGAGAATACAGAGAAGAGCTTAGGAAAATTCTAGTACAATATGCAAACCCACTGAAAACCATTGTATCCAGCCTCTACAAGCCGTGGGGTCTATATTACTTACTCTAGGAGCTTTATAAAATAGAGCTGTGGAAAATCCATTGCTCTGACAGTAGGCCAAACGTGTCCCCAAATCATCCAACTGACTGTCCAGCTTTGTGCAGAATGAGGGGGTGTGGGGGCATGTTTATGTGTATCTCACTGATTATTGAGGCATTTGTCTTGTCTGTCCTTCCTTTATCCTTGACTTTTTTCATTCTTAATGTTCTATACTCTGTGTCATGGCTGAAGGTGTTATTTCTTAATTCAATCACTATTCTATATCAAACAGTGTTTAGCATAGAATATATTAAGACTTAATGTCTAATATGATTAGCTGAGACTCAATTTCAGAAGAGATCATATTTTTCTAGTGTTGCCTATGTAGTTCTGCATTTAAAAATGTAGGTTTTTTCACTGCCCCTTTCAGATTTTATCTCTATTTTATTCTTTTTTTTTTTTCTCAAAGCAAAACCAATGATTACTTGAAGGGCTTTAAATACAACAGAAAACATATGGTTATGTGTTGCTTACTGTGAACATGTTCTTGCTTTTGCATGTTTATGGCATGGCAAGAGTAATACAAGTGTAAGTCAATGTATACAGTAAATGAATTTTCTATGCATAACTGGAATCTAAATTAAAATGGTAGCTTGTAAACTCAATATGGCATGTGACAAGTTGTCGAATGGTAAATAAAGCCTAGTAAAGAAACCCAATTAATTTCAAGTCTGCGAATTTTGTTGAAGCAGTTGATCTGGCAAACGTAGTTATTGTCTCATCTTTGAAAAATAAGCAGTTAATTGGAAAATTGCCCAGATAAATATAACTTTTCTCTGATTAGTTTGGAGGAAAAAAAAATGTGCATACTGTTACTCTAAGAAAACTGTTTTAAATATTTGAATTTGCAATGCTTTTCAGAGAGTTTCAGATTAAAAAAAACCCTTTCTTAATTGACTTAGGATGAGTACTTAGACTTGCTAGCTAATCTTTCATTCCTTGAAATTAATTCTTAAATTAGAAGAGCAATGTCTAGACCTTCCTGTGCATTGAGGCACAGTAATGAGCACTTAAGATGAAACTCCTTTTCTTTATACAGTAAATGCCTACATATGTGGTCTGCAATCACTTAAATTTATTTTCTGTTTTGAACTTCAGCTGTTTCAGTTTGCTCAACAGAGCAAAAACACACCATAAGTACAGTATCTGAAGCATTCCTCTTATTTATTACTGTAGCTGACTTTGCAATTGCTTTTCCTTTTGGGAATTCTTCTTCAAAGCATTGTAAATATTTATTCAAAGAGTGATGTCATGTGTGTCACATCTTTTATGGATACAGAACAGTAAGAAATTTATGTTATTCTTTTCAATAAGACATGATTCAACTTGAAAATTACCTTATGAGGTTGAGGGGGAAGACTCTGTACCTTTTAGAAATACATTATTTATTGTTGAAATATCAATTTGGTGAAAATCTATTTATGTAGCTTTAGAATATTAACAAAGTATGTGTATATATGTTTTTTGAGTGGTAGCATCTGAAAAATTCTGTTTAAAGTTTTGGCAATGTATAAATCTTTTTTTCCCATTTAAATACAAGATGATGATTTGTTATAATAAAAAACCTAGCTGAAAGACACAAATTGGTTGCAGATATTAAGCCATGTACTGTTACTGGTGGTAATTAGTACCAGAAATGTTTTTCCTTAATGTTTTAAATCGTATATAAAAGCTTCTGACTTGATGAACCCCAAGGCATAACAATATCAGGCAAGCATTATATATTAAGTGCAGACATATTTTACACTTAATGGAATTTTTTGTAATTTAAGAATTATGGCTTTTGTATATGTCACACAGACTAAGTTTTCCAAAAGCCCCTTTTCATTTTAAACTACCCTGAGTAACAAAGCTTATGGAGTATGAGAATGAATATGCACAGGAAAGGCTGATAAATTCTGCACTGCTGAAAAACCAAACAAAAAGCCCACCAAAACATACACACAAACATCCACCCACACCCTCAATATGTAATTTTTGTATACTGGTGCATTAAGGTAAATAATACTAATCTGTATGATGCTTAAAGTAAAAACATAAAAACTCTGAGTTACCTTTATTTTTAATTTCAATCTTGTTTTCAAATATAAAATTACAAGAGAGATGATGGTAAATTTAAATTAGTGATTGGAAAATTATCTGACTGAGGTTTGAGAATAAATTCAACATTCAAAGTATTACAGTAATTCACAGCTTCATCATGTTAAGGTGCTCTATGACAATGGGCTTTGGATTTTATGCATCTACACATTTTTCTCCTTTCCTGTTACTGACAAATGTTAATAAATGGTAGCCCCTGAGAGGTTAAAAGCTGATGTACAATTGTCATGAAATGATACTGTTGTACAGGATATACTCTAACATAATGGCCAGTGCTCCCCTTCAATTGGCTATTAGGTATTTTAGTACTTATGCTGTTATTCAGCAAAATAAGTATTTGTTTTTTCTGATGCTCCTTAGAATTACCAAGTGCTTAAACATCTCAGTAAGCAGTAGTTATGAAAAAGATTGTTTTATTCTCAGTCTTAACACTAATTCAAATAGTTATCACACATTTCTCATCTGTCCTTATCCTTTTTACTTTAATTTTCAACTTCGGAGTTAATGTCTGCTGTTCAAGACTGCTGCACTATGCTATGTCCAGAAGCCAAGTGATTCCAATGAGACATCATTTCAAAAATAAAGAGCTGCCACGCTAGAAGTAATACCAGCCCATTTCATATGCTTTTCTTTTAAATTAAACTTTTTAAACATTGTCCAGGGGAAAAATATGTAAATATTACTCCATGGTTCAACAACAGAAAAACGTTCAGCATGCAGAAACTGAAGCCCTAAATTTCTGACATTGGCTTGCTCTGCTGCTATTTTTGTATGTGTCAGCAGGTGGCGATGAAATGCAGCGTAGTAGCTGGGAGAAAGTCACACGAACGAAGTGAAATGAAAAAATAATGCTTAGAAAGAATCTGTTTTGCTTTCTGGAGGCTTTGTTCTTCAGAGCATCTTTAGGTTATGTTACAAAACTAGTTTTATTTCCATTTTCTTTGCAAATTGTGACAGGTATTGTTTAGTTGTCTTTTGCAGCCCATGACTAAAGTATTTTTGTAAAATGCAAATCATTGTCATACCTGCACTGGTTTTGTGACAACTATGACAAGGAACATGCAGACAACCTGCATGAAAAATGAGAGGGGGTATATGGATTCGTGAACAGAATAGTTAAAATAATAGGGACTGTGAACTCATTCCTGTGATGCCTGGCACAAATCCATTAGGAAATTGTACCAAAAAACCAGCAAGACTATTCCTTCCCAGACTAAGGAAGGATTTATGCAGTAAAAGTGACAGAATAACGATACCATCTAGGGATTAATTTTCTTAGTGCTCTGTCACTTCTCTTTCTCTGGGTGTGGGCAGAACTTAAGTGAAAAAAGTGAGCAATGTTTTTAAAGCTGTTTTGCCAATAAGTAACACTCCTGCCTTATGTGCTGCTTCTGGATAATCTATGCTGAAAAGTGTCAGTTCCATTTAGAAAAGGATGACTAACTCAATTTCTTCTAAATCTTGTCCTCTTTTTTTTCCTTCTTTTATTATTTTTTTTTTTTGGCCAGAGATAGCTCGAGAAGTCACTAAATAGAAGCAATGGAGTTTGGAATACTGTTGTCAAGACAGTGTGATCTTCTTGTATCAGTGAATGTGAACATAGAGATGAGACTTGAGTGGCATCTAAGGTTTAATGGCAGGAATATGAATATAAACATAATTAGTGTGGGGGGGGGGGTTTCCTGATAAAATTATGAATGAAACTATAAGATTTATTGTCCTAGGTAATATAAAACATAGGTAATTTATGATTGGCATAAATTAATGCCTGAAAAAGCAAGTTTCTGTCTTTATACAGAGATTCATTGCATTTTGCAATAGTTGTTACATGCTTTATTTGTTTCAAATGTGTTGCTTACAAATGACCAGGTGTGTTTCTCGTGGAGATCGTGGCTTGCTCATTAGTCAATCCAAGCCTGACAGTGCATGTGGTTACCTATTTTTATCTTGTGTTTTTCCAAATAGTGACAGTCTGAAAGGGTAAAAGACAACAAGGGGCCTTTACTGAGAATTAGGTCATTTTTGTGTGTAATTTGAATGGGTCTGCATCAACCCAGCAAATGATCCTAGGTACTTCACTGTTTCAGCATTTTTAGCCTCACTTGGGCTGCCTTGGAATGTGGTAGCCAACAGACATCGAATTGCCAACACTTTCCAGAAGCAAAGGAGTTCTCCACAAATGAATACAAGAGTTCATACAACCTGATGAAGCAACCATTCTTACATTTTCTCCCAATAAAGAGAATTCTATGTTCTGCTTACCTGGGATAAAATGCAATTTTAAATTAATAATTGATATTAATATTTAAAATTACTTCCCTCTTTTCCTGTCTTCTGATATATATTTCCTGCAGAGCTTTTCCAGACTTTTATCAGCCAGCAACTGGCCAACTGCTGTTGGATACCAGTAGATGTCCACAGCCTGACACTTCATGTCACTTGTTTGGCTAAGAAATCCTCTGTGTTATTTGTGAATACGTGCATATTGCATACCATTGGAGACACAAATAATACAGAAATAACCTTTTTTTTCAAATAGTTTTCAGTTTTGTTTTCATGAGCAGTTGGGGGTGCTATAAACCACCTGAGATAAATGTCTGTGTAGAAAGCAAAATATTATTTGAAGAGATGTGAAGATGTGGAAGCTATTAAGGGAAGATGAAGAAATATAAGCATCTATAATTAAAATAAAATAATGCAGACTTTTAAAGAAGCTCTGTAATTTAGTGTTCTTCAGCAAAAAGAAAAAAATCATAAAATTTTTATACACAAGCTTTTGTTTTACTCAGGGATTCATTCTAGTAAATAGTTGAAGAACTCTGTATCAACTCTCAACTATTATATCAATTACTATGTCATATTTTGAAGGGAACTAAACACACCAGTGTCAGAAGAATTCTTATCCCATATTTTATACTTTAAAGAATTGTTAAAAACCCAGCTGCACATTAACCACACTTCTCATGAAACACGTGTTATCTACTTTAGCACTCTTGACCTTATCATATGGTAATTTTCTAGCTTTTAAGAAGTAATTTTAGAGATTTTCAGAGGTACTCTCAGTTTATTCCTAAGGTGCTTTTGCCGTCTTAAGTAGTTTTAAAATTATTTACTTCTGGTACTTTCCCTTTATATTTTATATGTTGATTGCTTACTGAACTCTTACCTTGATGTTTGAATAGTAAACAAAGATATAAAAAACTTTAAGCTTAATTTGTATCAGCTTCTAAATTCAGACTATCTCATATGGCAAATATGAGTTTTCTTATCTTTACTACATAAATTAAAAAGATGTAATGAAATTAAAAATAATTTTACTACTTAACATATATTGAAAAGGCTTTGGGTTGCCAATGATTTCTTTGAAAATTATTCTTCTGTTTACTTGGATGATTTATATATTAATCTTTTCCTAGAAAGAAAGAAAATGTGTTTCTTTTTCATGCTCTACCAACCTTATCAACTCTGTGCTTAACAGTTTTTAAGGTTTCCACAAATTTTGAAGAAGTCAGCCTTTAAAAAAAAGAAAACATAACAAACAACAGCAAAGCCTTTACTGAGATGATTCATGTTTAGGATTTTCACATATTTTAAAGTTCTTATTACTGCTTTCTTGAAAATCTTCTCATATAAGACTTACAACTTGAACTCTCCCATTAGATATCAATATTTCCTTTGCTACATCTACTAAATTTGGTCTTGACCAGTTCTTCCAATGCAATTCCGGCTATGAGGTTATCATAATGCAGTACCAGTTTTTCAGATTTCTTACAGTTTCAAAGTTCTTAAAATCATTCTGGACACAAATGTGTAAGTCCTGAAAGCACCATGGGCCTTTCGAGTCTTGTTTTGCTTGTGAATTCCTAACTGGCTTATTCTTTTCGTACTGATGTTGCTTTCCTGATGTACAGAAATCTTCATATTTTGGTAATTCTTTGTTGCTAATTATCTATTTTTCCTTTCTACCATTCACACATTGTGCATGTGCAAGACCACTTACTGTTTTGGGCGATTAACCCAAAAACATGCCATGATGTAGCATGACTTCATATGTCTCTAGTTTTACCGTGGGTGTATTTCCAAGCAGTAAATACAAAAATGTAGGCACTAAAATATTTTTTTATGTGTAGTTTTTTTCCTCAAGTAGTTTCCCTTTCTATAATAAAGTGCTGTTTGTGTGCAGCTGAGAACTTTTGATCATAAGAAAGGGATAGGGAGAGCTTTTGGGTCAATGCAAGCTCAAGTTCCTTGGCCTGGTAGAACCTCCTCAAGCTATGCAACTGAACCTTAATTCACAGTACATTTTGGCTTTTCACTTAAACAAAGTTCCTTCTGCCCTATGCTGTGTGCATAGCTAGGATTGTTTTTATGGTTTCCCCATTTAGAACTCCTCAGGTAGTGTACCCTCATGCTAGTTTTGGGAAGAATACCTATAGCAGAGGAACATAACTCATTCTCACCAGAGCCCCATCTGAGGTTTCCAGTTGAATAAAAAACAGAACACACAAGAAAAGAAACTGATTACTGCTCTAATTCAGCTGGTCCACTTCAAAAATACTGCAAACCTTTCTCATTGTGCAGAAAACACACTGGAAATGTCTGTGGATACAGCAGGAAGGAAAACTTAACACTAACTACTGTTGCAAGATATTTGGGCAACTAAAGAATTTACTTCCAAGAAATAGAACCAGTTTCAATATTATGAAATCCATCACACTGTCTTTACCTAACTTTTTCTCAATTAGATGAGGATTCCTAAAAATGTTGAGCAGTGTTTCTGAGAAAATACACAACCCTAGCTACTGTTGCAGAGTAAAGAAAGGAAAGGGACCGAGACACCCCAAACAGCAGCTTACGCGAGTGGCAGAATCATCAGTGATTTTTATTTCTTTTCAAAAGGAAAATGTTATTTCCTGACCAGCTCTTAAAAGGAATTTTATAAAAGAAGCAGAACTATTGTGCATGTCCACTGGTAGTTCACTTATAGAAACACCATGTTTTGTAGTCCTTTGTTACTGTATTGTTATCATCCATAGAAGTCCCTGATAGCCACTCTCTCAGAAAGTGCGAAAATACAAAGGAGAAAATAAAGAAATAACTGTATTAAATTTGTCTACCCTTTAAATAAAGTTACCATTTTCCCCACAATCTGTCACGAAGTAATTGTTTTGCTATCTAGCTGTAGCAAATTTTAACAGCAAGAAACTCATTATTTAAAGGGCTTTTAAATTTCATATTTTATCTCATTCAATAGTAATCTTTCAAATTCTGTTCCTTTATTCTGCTAATACTACTGACTAAATTGCTAGCAACATATTATTTTTCACTTGAGTTGATGTTCAATGCTGAAGAAAGCTGTGGTCACACATGCTCTCATTTTCTGATTTTGTGGCATTTTTAGCATAATATTCTTGAATACTTTTCATATAAATTGTCTCAGAGAGCTGAGTCTTTCTGTGAAGGAAGGAGAGAACAAAAGGACTGCATGTTTAGGTACAGGGCTGTGTTGAAAAGCTAACTTACCTGCACTCAGTTTTGAAAATTTTGATTTTTTTTATTTTTTCTTTAAGCCTATGTAATTTTTAACTGGGAAGTCTCCGTTGTTCTGGAATGAAACTAAAAGTGGGAAAAGTGTGGATGGGTGGCACATGTCTGAGACAATAGACTACTTTCTTCCTTCATATGTCATACTAAAACAATAATCACAATTAAACCTGACTGTTCGTATATTTTCAAATTCTAAAATAAATCATAGTATTTTATGATATATGTACAGTGGTATACACATTTATGTCTGCCTGGAAAAAGATAGATTTAATAAAGTCATAATTTAATGTGTGGGGATCTGTCTAGTGATGAAAAGTACAAACATTGCCCTCAGATCTTCGCTAAATATGTGTAAATACCTTCTCTAATATTTTATGCACCTGTGAAAGAAACACTTATTCACCTATATATCTACCTTGTATAGTGTCTGTTTTGGTGAGTTTTACAATCAATGTATCTTTAAAAAGATAAATCCCTGATTTGTAGGCTAAGTCTCAGAATTATTAGAATTATATTGAGCTAAGTAAACTACGTCTACTTTTTGGAAATTTTTCTCTAATGAATTCTAGCTTCTGTTGAGAGCAAATAGTTCTTTTTTGTCACAATTTTATATACCATTCTGTATGTATCTTATTTACAAAGCAATTAAATACCCTCATAGTATCATAATATGTTTCTCATTAAACATTAACATGATGAAGGGTAACAAATACGTAAGCTTTGCTATTTTTTTATTTGGTGCAGTTACATGTATCAATATCATCAATATATCTTTCTAACAAATAGAAAAACCTATTAAAGCCATTAAATTTGTATTAAGGCAATTTGTACCATGGTTAATCATTAGAAATGCTTGTGTTTTTCTTTAGACATTAGAGGCTTCATACCTTTTTCATCATTAGGTATGGGTTACTGTCTCAGTAACAAAACTTATATTAAGATTTCAACCTCCTCCTCTTCTTCCTCCCTGTTGGCAATAAATGGATTCTTTTAAGTACTCAATATCAGTTCCCCGAGAACTGAGTAAGTTTCTGAAATGTGCTACTCGTAAGGATGTAAAGGTATTTTCCAGCTGCATAAGTCAAAGGGAAGCATGTAGAATTCAGTTCCTTGCAGTTATCTTTATCCTTTTAAGTGAAATCAAAATCTGATCTTAGTTGGTTTAAGTGGGGAGTTCTGTATTGAATTTTTCTGAGAAATATATTTTAAACAAATAACCTAGTGTTATTCTCAGAATGGATTGACCTACCAGACTTTGGGTCAGAGGGGGGCAGGAGAGAATAAGTGAAGTTCTCGGATAACATTTATACCCAAAATAGAAGGACAAATTAACATTCTAGAACAACATCATCATGAGGTTTAAAACTATTAATCAAGAGTGGTAACCTTGTACCTTTTCCTCTTGGTTCAGGAAGAGAGTCCACATGCTGTAGCCTAGTATGGCAAATTAGACACAGATGCCCTTTGCTGAAAGAACCGGTTTTTATCCAGATTTATTTTAGCTATCTACCGGAGATTATTTGTCAACTTAATTGGAGAAAAAAAACCCAAATAACAGTAAGGCATAATTTACTTAGACCCTAACCTTGCTAGGATGTACATTCTGGTAATGTTTAGCTGCCCTGTTAGGTGATTGTTCATATAGCTTTCGCTTAGGCAGTTTATATTTTGTACATACATGTGTAATGTGGCTATGAAACCTTAGGCAAAATATGCTGCGGTATCAGCCCTTCAAGGTGACTTTCTTTCACGCTTTGGTGCTTCTTACATTTCCATTCGTCTATGTGCCATATCTCGCTTCATATCCAGCTGGATTACACAGAAATTGATCGTGATTTTTAAGATAGAGCCAAAACTCCCAGGAGATCATCTTTATGCAAATCACATACTCAAGAGGAGTGAATAGATGCTTAGAATAAAGGAAAAGTGGATAATTACCTTTTGGGTGGTAAATAATCATATGTCTAAAAGAAGAGAGAAAAATAAGCACTGTGTGTGTTTGTCTTTGATATTTTTCTTTTTGATGTAATTTAGGATTCTTGGTATAGTGCTTAATATTTAGAAACAAAATGTCATTTTACCAACAGAAGAATTTAATCTGGTTATATTTTCTTGCTCTGTTGCACATCCTTCATTTGTTTCTCAATCTGTTTGTATATATATATCTCTGTAAATGTACTTTTGCATTTGCGTGGTGGTGGTTGGTTTTATTTTTTAAGAAAAATATATTTTTTTCCAATTAAGAGTGGTATGAGATTGGAAAATCCTACCTGTCAGACAAGATGTTCTGGTTTGTTTATTTTTTTCTTTTTTCTGTAGGTGATGGGGTGATTTTGGGGGGTTGTTCTGATTGTTTTCTTAAGAAGCAAACCAGACACAAAAGATTTCATTTTGAAAGCTTAAGAAAAAAATTCATTATCAAATTAAAAATGCTATATATACACACCCTGATTGTACTTCTAATGACAAAATGAAAAATATTAAAATTACTTTTTAAATTTCTCTCCTATGACAAACGAACTCTAAGGGGTTTTGTGTATGTGAATTGTATGTGTAATACTTGAATGCTAGAATATATAATTTGAGGCAGAGTTTCAAATAGATACTTTAAAGTGTACATATGTGTACATTTTAACCTCAAAGGAAATGCTGTTTCTCTTAGCACTGACCATTCTTCAGGTGTAATGTGCGTATGTATGAGGAGTAACAGCATTAGAAGTGTAAACAGAAGCGAAATGTATAAGCTAAATTGACTGATTTTAGTTGTTTGCAGTGAAAAAAATAGTCCTGAATCATGAAAAAAAATGTTATCAGCTGTCCATACCTCTCTCCATATGCCTAATACATGTGTTTATGCATATATAGGTATTCCTAATTTGATTACTTAGATTTTAGAAGGATTATTCATATGCTTCAAATTAAGGAAACATAATTCTTTTCAGAATCAGAACATTGTCTACTACTTAGAGAAGCTTGTTAATAAAGTATTTATGAAAACAAACTCGAGTCATCTGTATGAGTTCTAAACAAATCTTTGAAGCTGTAGGAATTTCACTGTGGTTTTTTTTTTTTACTGTTTGTTGTTATGGTACTATTCCTTGTTGCTTTTTGTTACTTTTGTTTACTTAATGACAACTACAAAATTGTGAAATAGCTAGCTAGTATGAATTAATGAATAAGCCAGTTGTACAGATTCTTCTTGTGAAATGCGGAAATAATAATGAGTTAAATCCTGACTACCATGGTAGATAAGGTTTCTCTTGACAGGTTTCACAACCTACTAATAATTAAGTTAATGAGCTTTTCAGTTCTCAGATGAGCAAACTGTTTTCATTTCTAAAGATAGTACTACAGAATCACAGAATTGTTGAGGTTGGCAGGGACCTCTGAAGGTCATCTGTTTCTACACCCCTGCTCAAGTAGGGCCATCCACAGCAGGCTGCCCAGGGCCATGCCCAGATAGCTTTTGAGTATCTCCAACAATGGAGAGCCCAGAACCCCTATGCTGAGGGATGTATTCCAGTAGTCAGACCCGTTCTCAGAGTGATAAAGTGTTTCCTTATATTCAGAGGGACTCTCCTGTGTTCGTTTGTGCCATTGCCTCTGGTCATGTCACTGAGCACCAATGAAAAGAGCCTGGCTCTGTCTTCTTTACACCCTCTCCTTGGGTATTTATACACACTAATGTAGTATCACTGAGCCTTCTCTTTTCCAAGTTGAAGTCCCAGCTCTCTCAGAGTTTCCATAATAATCTTGGATGTCTATGAAAATCCCTTAATCATCTCTGTGTCCCTTTGCTGGTCTCTTGTCAGTAGCTCCATATCTTCATGTGAATGGGAGCCCAGAACTGAACCCAGCACCTGAGAAGTGGCCTGAGTAGAGGGGAAGGCTCACCTCCCTTGCATTTGTGGCAATACCTTACCTAATGCAGCCCAGGATCTCATTTGCCTTCTTTGAGGCAGGGGTGCATTGCTAGCTCATGTTTAGCTTGTCCACAAGGACCCCAAAATATGTATCTACAGCTTTAAAATATAAGTGCACTTGAATTTCCTCGATATTTTTCCTAAAATGTAGTCAAGACTTACTTATCTGTAATTTTATTTTGGGGGAAAAAAAATTGGTAGTTTGGTAAAACCTGTCAAGCTTTATCTTTTGGGATTCATGACTCTTTGCTGTTAAATTTTGCCTTTATAATAATTCCAATTCTGTACTGAAATGCTAACTAGGTTATTGTATCAGACATTATACAAAATTCAAGTTGACTTTCATATAGATTATTATAATTTTCAAAGAATATTAAATGTAGTACAGTATCTATTTTGCAAGATATCCAAAGAAGTGTTTGTTAATGCTTTAGAATAGCTCCAGAGCAGAAAGAGTAGATAGAGCTTCCATAAAAATTGAGCAGGTTGCATAAATCATCAGTGTGAGGAACCCTAGCTCATATTGATAAACACTTTACAGTTAATTGCATTCTACTGATCTGCTATTCAGTGTGAAGAGGCTAATAGGGCACAGTTCCCAGACTTCCAGTGCTTTTGGAACCACTGAAACAAATGTTCGCAGGTGTATCTCAGTGATAAAATTGTTGACAGAAAAGACAATAGTGAATATGTTACAATGAATAGCTACTTTAATCCACAATATGTCACTTTACTGAAATGAGGTATTTAAGATTATTATCAATTTGTTCTTTATAAATATTTGCCAAAAACTGAATTAAATGGTATTCAATAAAGTGACCTCTACAATGCACTTTGTATCTTACATATATCACAGGACCACCTTCTCTGACATACAGCTAGGTATGGGTCACAGATCACTGCTGACACAGTTCATAGAATTTTTCACAAGTTCTTTGAGTAGCGGTCAAAAAAGCAGTTTTTGGTCCTCGATTCTACAGTTTCAGCCTCACCTTCTAATATCCTAAATGTTCTATACATACCTCTTACCAATGCTCAATACCCCTTCCTGTAGGATTCTGTAAAATTTTTACATTCTAATCCTGTATTCTTACAAATATTTTTACTGAGGAAAATGTGGTGGTTAAAAATAAGGAAAATCTCATTCTTCCTTTCTGGATCTCCATCAACTGATCTGAAAGGGTACAGCCTTGAAGTCTATGTGCAGTGTGTTTTTCTTTTCTACAGTAGTTATCTCTTCGTTTCCTGCCAGGGAGTAAAGATGTGATAAGATAAAGGAAATGAAGCTTTAAGTTATCTTTTTAATCCTCATTCCTCAGATTACTTTTAAAGAAGGTATTTTCTCCTATCTCAAGGGATGGTCCAGTGTAACTTCTACTAATATTTATTTTGGAAAAATGTGTTGTTTGTAGACATTGCAAAAATAAAATTAACACAAAAAGTCATATCACAGTTGATAGTTATACAAAATAGTACAAAGGTAATATATTTTGGTCAAACTTTGGTTCATTAGAGAGAAAATTCTTTTTCCTAGCAATTTCTTATGCAACCTTAATCTTTTACCCTTCTTTCTCAAATTTCATCTGAAACAATCTTTTGCCACTGAAAAGGTCATCTGTTGGTCCATCTGATATCTGATTAGAAGCAACATTAAATTTATCCTACTTTTTTTTAAAATATTTTGTAGGTATTAACTAAAAAGGGCCATTTTATAATGAGAAAGGTTAGGATCCCAAGCGTCAGAATTATGTATGATGGTCTTTAGACAGGAAAAGGTTGGATTAGACAGTTGATACACAGCACAACTTTACCTTGTAAAGAAGGGTCTTCTAATATGGAGGGGGAAAAAATCAGGGTAAAAGCTGACAGAAATATGGAATTAAGGGCCAAGGAGACACTCAGAAGTCCCAAGTAAAGAAACTCCTTAATAACTGGAGTCAATCTCTGCCCAGTTTGAGACCACAAGGTGTTTTTCACAAATATACCACAAAAATACCACAAAGGTATTTTCCTTTGTGGAAGCAACTATGAAAAGTAACTGCATTTATATATTTTAAAATGAGTTATACTTTAGCCACTTTTATAAGTATAGGCTTTTGATTAATTGTTTTTATCAAACTTATATACTGTCAAATTCTGTGCAATTATTTCAAAGCGTAATTTACTACTTTGAGGTAGAGTATGACCAAGATTTATTATGTTTGTCTTGTTACTTGAAGAGAGACACTCTGAACTAAACTTTTTCACCTGGAAAGAAATATGGACATATCTTTTTGTCTTATCGGGAGGGCTTGTCTGAGAGAAGATTTAGGTAATGACAAATCTTATCCTTTCAAAATTTGTAACTTCCCTTTCAAATATTTCAAACTGAACAGTCACTAAGCTATAAAATTCGCCAACTATAAAATCCTTATTATTTAATAAGAAGGCATTCTGTTTGGAATCTAGTTTAATGATACTGATTTTTATTTATCCATTATTTCATATTAAAAATACACAAATACACAAAGTTCTTTCTTTTATGGGAAAATGGGGTTTCTTTGCAGCAATTTTGTAAAATACCTTTGATCTATTTAATTAAATAGAATCCTGTCCTTTATCAAAAAGGAGCGACACAATATGGCAGCATGTGTAACTGAAGGTTAAAACAGTACCATAAAAAAATATAAGAAGTGTTATTGTAAGAAAACTACCATATTACAGTTCAGGAAAAAATGCACGTAAATGAAAAACTGCTAATAAAATTGATTATTAACAGTAGTTCAGAAGAAACAAAGAAAATAAACATTATTCTATAGCATTTAATCCATAAAATCCTTTCTTGTATGTCTCTAAAACTGCAATCTGTAATGCATGTAAAGGAATTGTAAATGTAAACTTTATCTGAAACTTAGAGCTTGATGAAATTGGTTTTGTCTTCTGTTGGGTTCTTCGTTAAGGCATGGTATTTGCTTTAAATTTCTTCTTTCAACTGCTCCACCATCCTTCTGTAATAAAAGGTTATCTTCAACTAACCACAGGAAGATTATTCAAATTTTAGAATAATACCTGCTTTTAAGAGTCTAGTTCTTTCTGTTTCATCAGGTGTTTCGCAATCTTTCCTACTTCTCGTTCACTTGACAAACTTAATCCTCTCTACAAAATGAAGCTGTTTTTATTTCTGTTTTTCTGTTTGACAGTTTCTCTTCTAAAAGTTGAATTTTTTTTTTGATTAAACATCTTAGACAAAAAAATAAGACTGAGTATAAATAAAGTTGTCTTTTACAGGACTGGTTCTGTTTGTTTGTTTCTTTCTCTCACCTTCACAGCAATCTAAGTGCTTGTTTATAAGCATGTTGGGAAAACTGTGGGCAACTTGGATGTGTCTTGTGTGCCAGGAGGAAGTCATCCTTACCAAATGTGGTAAGTCTGTTACCTCTTTGCTGGAGTCATTTCTGACTAATAGCTATGTGAAGACAGAGCAGCTCAATATGTAAACTTATGCTGTCTTAAAAGGAAGAGCAGGCGGGAGGGAAGTGTACGTGTGGAGGGGCAGTACTAGAAATACAATCGTTGCCTTGGTTCTATAGTTCCAAGGTGGAGCTGATCCTTGTCAAAGAAGCATCCTCAGTGCCATGGATGATCTTATGATTGCTTGTATCAGATGGTAAGCAAGAGTTCAGAGGGTGTCTTCTGAGGGGTGTTGTGTTTTTTCTTCCTCTTAACATGCTGAGCAAGCCAGCTTATTAATGATCCTTCTCTTTATGGGGAGTTCAAAAGGGACCAGAATTTGCAAGATGCATTTGGAAGCTAGAGAACAAACAGAACTCACATACCCTTAATATGAGCAGCATGCAGATTTTGTCTTTCACACATGCATGCTATTAAGCACCAACTGGTTTTGTTATTTTAAAATGGTTTTTAAAATACTTGGAAAGTCTTGTCTGATATTTCCTTTGTGTATTGAAGCAAACATCCCTCCCAGCTAATCATGTCCAGCATCTAAAAACTTTGACTGCTGTTGTAAGAGGTCACAAGGATTTTATAGCTGCTTTACAAATCCATGGGAAACAAAAGAAGCAATCTGCCAGTAGCGGTGCCTGGGGTTTGTATCGGTACATTGCAAATGGTCCACCAGATGTAATAAGGATTTATCAAAAAATGAAAAAATCTTCTCTTGACTCTAGATAAGTATTTTATTTTGTAATTATATATTGCACAAGACAGTCTTTTAAAAGGGTTGGTCAAGAGGCTACATGAGTTTTATCATTAGCTGATGGTTCTTGGGTGTTAGGCCGAAAGGTCAGGAGACCATTGGACTCTCTTAGGAAAAGAAGCATTTCAGCTGTAAAAAGTAATTACTTTTAACTTGTTTGCTGAAGTAGTCTGAGTGTAAAACATAAAACTGCTGTATTTAGCTAAATACATCTTCTGTGCTAAATATTTCTGGTGCTGGTTTCCACTCGTGTCAGAATTTGTGGCTTCCTAACACAAGTAATATAGTCAAATTTTTCACACAGATTTTGCAAGTGCAAGTTTTCTGATCAGTGCATAGTCTGAAATTCATATTTTTGAATATGTTCTTCAGCAACTTTTTTAGTTTCTGTTTTTCATCAGTTTTTGAGCATGTAATTTAAACTTAGTATTCACTATAAAATATAGATGTTGCACCACCGTATTTGGAGACTGTGTCTTTCACTATGCTAAAAAGACTGTCTTTGTGTGTTAGATCTGTCTTTTTTTAATCTTGTCTTGATTCCACAAAGTAAATGGAAGATGGAATTGATTCAGTAGATTAAGTTTTGTTGTGCAGGAATCATTAACATATAATATAGTATTGCTCTAAGAAAAATAGGGGTACAAAGAGCATGGGTTGAACACAGGAGGGTTACTGCATAACAGCCCTTTGAATGAATTCAGTTAAAGACTCTATATATTTTACATATATATGTATGTGCGTGCATTTAGATATTTGGTAGTTTTCTTATAAAGAAGTTTAATCCTTGCTAGAGGAGAATATATATCAGGGTGCTCTGTGTGTTGCATTGCTTTTCAAAGCTGATGGGGAGAAAAGGGAATTAAATGTTTTTAAAAGGTTTGGATTTCCAAGACCGTTACATTGAAAACAATGTATTGTTCTTAGAAGCCTTATGATATCATGAGCTTTAATTCATGAGAAATCACAAGTTTCCTCTCTGTTATCTGTTTGTGTTCCTTTCTTTATTGACAGTAAACCAATAAATAATCAGTGAGACATCTCAACTTCAGAGAGAAAAAAAAATAAATTGGTTTTTGAGTAAAGAAATTCCTTTGTGTAGGCACACAGCTACTAGTTTTTCAGTCTTAGAGGGCAGTTTCATTTAAAGTATAATCATAACAAATATGTGGAATAAATTGTTTCACCTCTATAGTAGCTAATAAACCCCCTTAACACCATGACAGCACTTAAATCTAGAATAGGTTTGAAAGAGGAAAATAAAATTGTGGTTTTTCCACCCTGGGAGATTTGGATAGACTTTGGAAGTTCCCAACAGATTAAGGTATTTTTCTCTTGATGTTTTTCTTCTTATTTTGCTGCCATGAATAATACTGTGTTCTGATAGATATTTGAGGTCAGACCCTGCAGGCTAAAAACATGAAGAACTCTCAGCAAGTAATAAGTTCAGTTGCTGAGTTACTATGTTACTGTACTGCTACATATGTTTGGATTTCACCTAAGCAGTTGTGGTTTGCTCTGTTTAGGAATATAAATACACTTTTACATCACTATGTTTAGAGATATAAATAAACTTGTTGTCCCGTATAAGGATGTTCTTTGCATGTGCCAAAGAACTTGGTCTGTATAGGGAGTACCTTGTTGTTTTCTGCAGATTTGGGATGAAACCTATGTACCTAGAGATTCTTTTCTAGCACGTTTTGTGAGATTAGCACTTGGTAGCTATTCTGTTCCTTGCAGAAAGCAAAACAAAAATGCCCAAATAAGTTTTTTGTTTGTTTTTAATGTAAACTGAGAATAATCTTGTTACATTACTTGTTTTTGTTTTTAAACCTGTGTTTTGAGTAAAATCATGGTTATTTGAATATTATTATCTAGAAGGTATGATTTCTAGTTTTGTTTTGTGACTTTTTGGAGTGTGTTTGATCACAGCACTGTGTTTCTTAATAAACAAACAAACAAACCCTGCAAAAAACACCCCAAAAACCCCCAAACAAAATCTACAAAAAAAACCCCCATCCCAAACCAAAAACTTCCCAAAGCCCACAAAACAAAAACCTCAATTAATAATCTATAATCTGTATTTATTGACTTCTTATAACTACACTAGTTATTTCCAGGTGGTGCAGCAGATTTTTTGTTACTATCTGCATACATTCTTGGCCAAAATATGTTGTGTTTTATCTCAAGATGTAAATTACTAAAATCCGAGGGTCAATTACTAATTTATGTTAGTAATTAACATTATACAAACAGTATGCATTGCTCTTGGCAAACAACTGGGAAGGCAAAGTCCCTGCCTGGAAGAACCTACAGCTAACAAAATACAAAATGGTATGATCTGCATACAAAAATTAGGCATACACACACATGTGTCTGCATGGGTCTAAAATGTGTGCAACTATAGATGTTTTCAACATTTTGCATTCTTTTCATAATTTTGTAAAAATTATAATTTTGGTCTAGCTACTTGTACATATTGACTAGTAATATAATTTTTCTTATTGTAATTTTAGTCATGTTGGTGGCAGGGACGGGTTTTTTTCCAAGGAATATTGAATGAAGTAGGCATAAAAGTAGAAACAACTATCTTGAATCTGATGATTCTTCTTGTGATACCTAAAAAGGACGTACATATATATACGTATTTTGTCTCTCCAATGTATTTTTCACATGCAGTCAACATGCTTTTGTAATAAATGGGTTTGTGTTTCAGCCTTTTATCCTACCTTCTACAGCTTTGCATATATTTGTGTGTATGCTTGCATGTAGTATATGTAGTTTTCCAGTATATACAGTAGCATTTCTAGTTATTAAGGGATGAAGTACCGTATGCAAAGCAGCAACTCTCTAGGAGGCTCTGTTTTTGAGTTTGTCATTTATGGTTTCATGCTTTCTATACAAATGCTTTAGACCTTAAATTCAATTGTTCCAATTCACGGATGAAGATTTTTGAGAGATCCTTATATAGACAGTTCCATTAAAGTTGTGGCCTTACTTCAAACCACCTTCGTGCCATGATTGTCTTTTCCCATTTTGTTCCTCTCAACTGCAGCATATCACTCCTCTATTCCACGCTAGATGCGTTTCACACCTTCAGAATTACTTCTTCATGCAGTCCTCCCAGTTAATAAATTAATACAGTCATATGTATATAAAATGGTAGCACCCAATTAAAAAATATAAATTCCAAAACATTATCTTGTCCCCATATGTTTAGTTTTCTCCTCTGTTTCTTTTTCTCTGTTCTTTGGAGTCTTCTTGCAGTAATAAGAATTAACTCTGTCTTATGTCTTTGAGTTTTTACAGTTCATATTCTCACCCATGCCATCTCTGGGGTTGGAGCCTGAATGAAAACATACTTGCTTATTTCCATGTTTTGTGCTTATGACAAGATGCAGTCACTGCAAGATGTAATTACTATGACTAGGCTAAGTCTCTATTTTCTGTCAGTGACATGCAAGTCACAGCACCTGTATAGAGAGATTCATACACTCTGATCTTGTCCTGAGCTACCTGAACATCTGGGGATATGGGCATAACTTGTTTCCTGCACTCCACTGTACCCTGTGCAAAATCTTAGTGAGAAATTTGACAGACTGCTTTTCTCCTGGAAAACCAGCACATGGAAATAACTGCTTGGATTGCATCTCAAACCACAAGATACTGCATTTAGTGCATGCTATTAGTCACAGCTTCTAGTATCTCTAATCTACCAGAGACTTTCTTCAGAGGAAGGCTCTTCTCCCCTGATCCAATTGGGGTGTCAGAAGTAAAGCCAGTTGCTACAATGGAGACAAAGATGCACCGTGAATCATACAAACTCACTCAGCAGGCAATGAGTGTCAACAATGTGATGGTACCTCGGGGCTCTTCTGACATGTGAGAAATTTGCTTTGGTCTCTCTTCCTGCCATGCACAGCTGTAGTAACCTCTACTTTGCCTAGCTGGATGATAGTAGTTTTATTTTAGCATTTGCAAAGGCTGTCTATTTTTAGTTCCCTTTTTTTCTTTTCCTAAACTAGACTAAGTAATTATTGTGATCTCATTACTTGGTTTTTTTCTTTCTTTTTTTCCCCCCAGTATTTATGAAATAATTTTTCCAATTCTAAATTTGGGAATTTATACAGTGTGCTAATTAAAGAAGCAGCAGACTTAGATCACTGCTGTAGCAAGAAAGCCTATCAACCAGTGGTTTGACATACTATATTAAATCCTAGAGCATCAGAATTAGTTAACACTCTGTCTTTTCAATACTGCTGTCTATTAGTACTCTCTCTAAGTTAGTTAATTTTAATGATTGTGGTTTCTCTGCCTGGTGTGAAGTCTATAGATGTTATGCCAATATAATCCTGTAATGTTTTCAAAAATGTCAGCAGGTTTTGTGTACAGAACTAAGTTGCAGAGAATTAGTTAGGATTACCCTTTTTCTGTAGGGAGAGGGACTGCTGGGTCCAGTGCCATGCGAGTATGAGAAGAGGTTCTACAACTGCTGGACATGGATGGTTCAGCACTCAAGGAAAAGGCAACCCGTCTTGTGAGCAGTGCTTGCAGGAGACTGCCTTAAATAGCCTAGCCAAGAACCATCTAGGATTTCACTGGCTGAATTTAGTGAATTGAACAAAACAACTTTAAGCAGAGCCTCGATTTGAAATTTTGTCAGTTGCAGATAAAGGTGACTTTCCATCTCATCTAAAGATGAGATGGAAAAATCCAGCATTTGGTAGGAGATTGAAAGGTAAATTGATTTAAGCTCTGTATTTCAGAAGTGAAACATTACAGCAGTCAGGCTCAGGATGGCCTCAGACTACACATTTCTGCAGGGAAGTCCAAATTCTGAACTATCCGCACAGGTTTTATTTCTGATACCATGAAGAATCACCTTGCTCTCTTGAGGCCCGCCACTCAATTCCTATAAGTTTGTGTCCACTATATTCATTTACCCACAACTGCCTTTGCTGTGCTCCAAGGCTACCCTGAGGCATCCTGCTTCCCACCCATGTCATGGTACCATGATGCAGCTTCAAAGTGTGAAGTCTTGAGGCTTCCTGGAACACAGCAGAAAAAGCTGTAGCTGGCTGAATAAAACACTGTTCAAATTTCCTGAATTTTAGTAGCCTTGGGCAAACACCCTGTTTGTTTTTACATCATTCTCCTTTAGGGTCTGCTTTGAAGGAACTAGTGCTATGCTAGGCATCAACTTATGAGTAGCAACGGTACTCTACATCTTGGCAGATGTGAAGAATTTTTCAGTGATGAGAGGATTGATTTTGAACTTAGAATGTTTCTAGGGCTGGGCATGGGCATAAATCAGTGAAAGCACTTGTATTTGAGGCAATAATAGCAATTTGGAGTAACATTTATTTTAATACCAGTTGAATGATAGAGGGAGTAGGTAAATATTATGTTTATCTACATCAATAACCAAAAATTAGACCTTAATACCTGAAGCATAGCTTTGGATTTTTTTTTTTAACACAAACAATTTTACATTAAAATAAAAATATTCTAAAATAACCAAAATAAAGGACATAAAAAACCAAAACAACAAAAAATCCCCCTCTACTTTGATTACAAATTGCAATTTGTGAGGCTAAGGTACCTGCACATTGCTATAGCCATGGTAAATTCACTATTGGAATGACAGTGTAGTTAACTAAAAATTATCTACAGGCATTTCCCAGCTACAGAATTAAAGAATTCTTCATAAGCTGTAAAATCCAGCTAAGAAACAGTACATATTTGAATAGTTAGTCCATCTCAAGTCTATGTTTAATTACATTGTTGACTCAAACTTGGAAGTGCAAACTGAAGAACTGACATACCCCTAAGCTGATTAAATTGCTAACAGCCACTGAAACATGTTCCATGGCAATTCCACTCCTGACTGCAGCTTCATGCTTTTCTCAGACTGCTCCCTCAGGCTGCAGCTCTCAGGCTGCATCCATGTTAGCCAAATGAATGAGTCAAATCAACATAAAAAACGAAGGAAAGAAACAATAGAAAAACAGAAAAAGAAGGGGAGAAGGAATAGTTTTATTGCTTTAGATTCCTGAAAGATCTGGTGCTGATTCAAAGGAGGGAAGTATATGGGGACAATACTGAGCTTGCCTTTTGAATAACAGCTTGTGTGTGTACCAACATAGCTGTAGAATCAATTCTATTGTAGATTGTTTTAACTGTATTATGCTTACAGCATAGCTGCAATGCTGGCTGCAGCCAGCAGATTCACCTGGGAAAAAGATCACATTTCAATTCAGTTCATTTTCCAGTGCTTTTTTAAAGGACCCACTTCTTTTACTAGATATTGACTTGAGTTGACGGCACACTCCGGGTCTATATTTGCAATGCTTAACACAAATTAATTCTTCATTTCAGCTTCCCTGAAAAAGGATATAAAAGAGCAAAATTATATTTTGCCTTTATCACCAAACACTGTAACACTGATATGCCCAGAAAGAAGCTGAATTTTCTTCTGTCAATTACTAAGTCTGCAGGCAAAGGATTTTGTTTCATTCCAAGTAAATGGTGCATAGGGTCATATAGCATAAACAGTAACCTTGAGCACTATTTGATATCACAGCAAAAGATTTCTTGAGAGTACAAGAAATCTTATAAATGATCTCCTGTATGTTACTAATACTGGCTTCCCTGCTAAGCCAGAGTAAACAGAAATGATGTAAAAACAATTGCAGAAGACGTCTCAGTATGAAATACAACTATAGCATTTCGTCAGAATCACACTTTACTTTCAGCATTAAGGACCACAGTAGGTAAACTTACTGTCTGTAAATTGAAAGCTAATCTATGGAAAATTGTGGTTAAGGGACATGAATTCTTTATTTGCATTTTTAAATGAAGAAAAGAGCAGAGAATTAATAGCACATTTCTGATATTCTAGAAAGAAATAAATTTTGCTCTTATCCCATTTCTTAATCAGATTCTTTTCCTCAAATAAAGTTGATTTTATGGGTCAAGGCTTTGTCCTATATCATCTTGCAAAAAAGTTCCCCTATTTTTTCAGAGCTCTTTGAGTTCTAATGCTTTTAGGGACTTTGTTTCTGACCTAAATGTTTCCTGTGATTCTATGCATGTTTAGCACTTTGGAAATCAGGTCCATAATAGCTGAGTCCCTCTGCACTGCTGATATTATTTTTAAAACCCTTTGGGAGAGATTGTCTAAAAGAAAATTATGAATTCATACACTTCTCTGAGAAAAATGCCACCTATTCTTTCTCAGTCAGTATTAAAAGTCATAGCAATATTTTTATTTGTTGTATTTTGTATACACACATGTATATTAATATACACAAGGATGCATGACTCAAACTGTGCAAATAATGGATTTTTGGTCCAGCTCCCAAACAATGTAAAAGACCCAAAGAACTCTTAAATTATTTATTCTTACTAAGCCAAATTTTTTTCTTTCCAAATTCATGATGAAGAGATAAGTTGAAAAATGGTCTTGTGTGGAAAGAAGCCTCTTTTAAATTAAAAAGTAATATATGTGAGGGAAGTGTTAGTTGTCTGTAATTTTGAGAAGATGGATGATGTTTCTGAAAGTAACAGAATTGAATGTTTTTAAAGTGAGAAAAATGCAATTACACATCAGTCAGTTTTAACAAAATAAATAATTGGAAAAAACCTCAACTATTGTAAATAGTTAGAAAATAGAAAATTGAATAAGAACCAGAATAGCTTTATCAAAAATAATTTATACCAAACCATTTGATCTTGAATTTTTTACACAATAATGGGCCTTGTGGATAGAAACATTGTGGTGGATGTCACATATCTTAAATTTATTAAAGATGTTGATACTGTCTCAGATGAGAATCCTTTAAGCAAGTAGGAGATGGTAGTTTAGATAAAACCAAGCTAAGGTAAGTGCAAAACTGCTTGGGAAAAAAGATGTTTTCAGAAAGGTTAGATAGTGCCTGCCTTCTAGTTAGATAGTATCTGCTCTTAGAAGGGATGTAGGTTACCAGGTTGACTTCTTATAATCCCTTCTGGTCCAATTTTCTGTTTGTGTATAGTCCTGTCATACAGTAATGAAATTAGTAATACAAAGAAACCCCTGTAAAGACACATTTAAATGACTGAAGATATTCCAGTATTTTCTGGTAGCTCAAGAGAATGGAAAGTTAAATTGTGTTTCCAGTTCTAAAATTAAATTTAGCTATAGTTACTAAAATTGTAACTTCCCTTCACCTTCCACCTGTGCTGTAATTAGGTTTACTGGCTGTTATTGCAGTGTAGGTTTTTCTCTGCAAGGCTTACACTGTAGAAAGATAGGTCAAACATCACTAAATTTAAGGTAAAATCCAAACAAAAAGACCTAGCAGAATATCTTTTTACTTTTCCATTTCATCAAGAATTTAATCAGAATTTTTTCATAAGGTATTATTGTTTGTATTAGACTAGGAAAAGGAAAGTCATGCATTACATAATATTGATTTTTAATTGAGAAGAATTTTAATTTAGCTCTTTCATTCAGTGCTTATTCTTACTCATTTTTTTACATCCTTCACAGTTTTTCTAAATAGTTTATTTTTTTATTGATGGCATATCTTATAAATACTGAATTGCTTGCCTAAGAGATATATATATAGATATATATAGATATATAGATATATAGATATGTAATCCTGATGATAAGTGTCAAAACCCATAAAATATATTAGAAAAAAAAAGGAGAAGCAATTACTTGCTCTCAAATCTGCATAATGTCACGGCTGTCATGGCTGGAGTGTTGCATCTTTTGGCTTCTACCTCGCTGTCCACACTTGTCTGGAAGACATTAAAAAGAAATCTACATGAGCACCAATGTTTAATTTTCCCCATGCTAAGTTTCAGACTTCTTCACAAAGAGGTTCAGCTGCTGAGAGTAAGAAGGGAATATTAGATTTTTGATTGTCTTTTCCAAACACCAGAGGCCCACGATTCCATTAAGTGACCCTTCTGAACTCTCCTCGTGCAAAAAATGTTCAAACTCTCCCTCGTGGCTGAAATGCACTTTTCGCTACTCTTGGGTTTTATTTTCAGGGTTCTAATAGAGCAGGCACCAGATATGGGCTTGTTTTATGGATCTATTTTATTTCAAATTAATTTCTCCAGTGATAGTTGAATCTCTCTTCTTTTACATGAGCTAGTGGAATTTTCTGCATACTTTCATCAGCCTTTGGTGATTTGCACATATGATTGCAAAACTGAAGTACTAAAAGCTGTTCCTAAAAGGACAGTGTACCTAGCAACAGTGTAAGCTGTGGGCTCTTATCCTCAGTAATCACTGCTTTCTTTATCAATTTCTTAACGTTTTCACAACTTTTGTTCCAAAGTTTTGTACAAAGAATAGCTTTTTTAATTTGTTCCAACTCCTCTCAAAACAGGTAAACATTTTTTTAAATGATAATTTTCTGTTCCAGAGATAGAGATCTGGAAACCAATTATCTGATTCTCTCATGCAATAAAATATTTAAGACACATTTAAAACGTCTTAAACTACATGTTTTCCCAACATTTTAAAAACAAGGAAAATAGTTACTTTTACAATTTTTTAATTTATTTCTTTAATGACTGCTACTATTTGATATCTCTAAATCAAACATGAGAATTAGTCTCGAAAACTTTCAGTCATGGAAAATATTCTTTTGTTGCTGTGTTTGTGCTATTAGTTACCAAAAGTTGATAGGATTTTTCATTACTGGCTTTTCAAACTAAAAGACCATCCTTGACTAAATCTGTGAGCAAAATGTCCCGTGAAATTGTGAAATTCCATTCTACAAGCAGTTCAAATTAAAATATCTCCAAATATGCATGTTATAATTTTAAAGTGAATATACATAATCAAGCCACCTTTGTAAGGACTTTCATATTATTTCTCTGTTATTGCTGCTTTTTTGACTTGAAGGAAACAACATTTCCTACTGCCAGCTGAATCTCTGAGTAGAAAACATATTTCCTAAAGTCTGTGTATTTGATCAAAGTATTTGAAACTCATAATCAACATCAGTCATATGTCTTATAAGTGTAATATATTTAATTCATATCGCTGAAGAGTAGTGCTGCTTACTTTGGGAGGAGGAGTGGACCATGAAGCTGTGCATACAATCCATGCAGGGGTCTAGAATCAGAAAACAACCTCACATCTTTCTCAACAGGAAACCCTTTGTGGCTGCAAATAGTGTTTAATTCTTGCCAATAAGCACTATTAATGCATTAGTATGTAATAACGTTAGAATCCTGTATTTGAAGATACTTTGTACTTTGAGTAGTATTCTAATTTTGTTGTATTCTAAGTTTGTCTGCCTGCTAATATCACGTCCACCAGATTAAGTTCTAAGACATGCATAAATTGTACAAGTCAAATTGCTTAAGAGCAGAATTCTGAAATGCTAGAATGAACTGTTATTGTAAGTCTGTTCTTTTACCTTAATTAAAAATTTACAAAGCCTTTGTGAGCTATTTAGGCTGCTGGTAATAGGGGCATTTGCATGAGATGAGGAGGTTTGCTGTACGCAACTCTAAAAAACAATATGAAACGTATTCAGATGTCTTCATCTGTTCACGTATATGTAATAGTTTACTGTTCACAGAATAAGGCTCCAGGCATCTAACAAGGATTTAGGAAACTATTGTAAAAAATATGGAAAATGAGATTTCATATGAACTGAAACTGTGTTCAGCTGAATCAAAACTTTCTGTGTGTTAAATTGTGTTCTGTGTCTTTTTCCTTCTGAAGTGTGCTTTAAGGCAAGAGAATATTTTTTGGAGCACCTAATTCTCAAAGGTTAAAATGATTTTTTTTTATTCTTCATACATAACACATAAAAAGGACAACTCTGTTTAATACAGAACTTCAGCCCTGAAAAATTTGTCATGCATAACATAATATTGAAAAAAAATACTATCTTTCCTCTGATAAAATACTCTGAAAGCTTTATGAACATATTGTTGCATTTTAGTTAAATAATTAAATCTGTTCTGCTATTATGAAAACTATGATATGAGTGAAAAACATTTTGCAAAAATGAATATATATAGTGCCATGTCTAGCATCAAGAATATTATACTCTTACTAAAATATTTTATGAATATAATAAATAAACTTGCTTTCATTTCTAATGATTTCCAGTGTCTACTACTCTTGTTATTATGGCTAAATAGCAAAGGTTTAGTTCGCTCATAGTTTCTTTGTTATTAAAACTCTGAAACCCGCTTAATCACTTCTTTTCCTACTAAACACTGAAGTTTGGGAGAGGTAGCAGTAAATTTGTCTGATGAGTAAACCTGATCTTACTGGGACAGATTTCAGAAGACAATACAATAATTTATTTTTTTTAATATCCCATAACTGCTTTTGCTTTCGGGTGTGGCATTTTCATTGAACTCAAATTTCATTGAGCTGGGTCTTCAAGCTGGTGAAGAATATAAAAGGAAGGAGGAGATGTGATATCCAGCTGTGCAGGCAGAGCATCAATTTGCCATTTAGAGAAGTTCTTGTGACCTTACTGTGGATTGTCATGTCCAAAAATTAAGCTTATGTATGCAACTTCATAATATAAAGCTTATTCTTTGGCCATATTGAAGCCTTTTGATTTTTGGGGCAGGGTATCAAGTTCTCTCCTTTCCTAGTGTGTGCAGGAGAAGAGGTAGATAAGGTATATTTTCCTCTGTTCCTACTAGAGCTCTCTGCTTAGGGGTTGACCTTACAGTGCACTAAAATTTATTCCCAGAATAAAAGAGATTAGTGATAGAAAATCAAAACCAATTTTCTTTGCTGTTCTCTTGTCAGACTGTACCAAAAATTTTTATGGTTCTCCTGTTGCTTATGGAACTTTTTTCATGTTGTGAAGTTCATATTCAGGTGTGAATGTGAAGTGTATGCTAGCAGTATATAAATTCAGGTTTTGAAGAAGTATGTAGAAATATCTGACAGGACAGAGCCTCAGTATAACAGCTGAGATCTGGTAGCTACTTTTTCTTGGTTAAAAAAGTAATGGCTATTATTTCTTATTTACCATTACTTGGCATTAATGTAGAAAAGAAATCAAGTTCTCTGTTCTTCTCCCTTCATCCAGTTAATAGAGAAAAATTAATAGAGAAACAGCATGTAAAGGGAGGGCACTGCACTTGCATTGCATTTTTGAGGTCTATTAGTACTGCTAAGAAATTAGAAGTGTACCCTTACAGACACTAAATAGTGCATACTACTCAATAACAACTTAAAATGAGTAACATAGCTGTACCCTGGGGAAAAAAAAATAGATTCTGTACCTGAGGGCTATATGCCCTTTCCACATTGCATTTCACTGTATGTTTTGTCTTTTTTTATACTGTCCTGTTGGGTAGTTCAAGACCAAATAAGATTCCCCCTTATCTTTCTTTCCCTAAGGCTAAACAAACCCAGTTCTGTCAGCCTCTCCATGTACATCATGCTCCAGCCACGTAATCATCCTGGTGGCTCACTGCTGGACTTTACAGAAGGCAAGCAGAAAAACAGAGGCTACTCCCTGTAGAAAGCAGAAAAATAGAAAATATTTCTGCAGGTTAACACAATAGAAACTTTTACTGTTGTACATCAGGGCAAATAGAATTACCAGTTGAATACTTGAATGTATTTTCTATAAAATCTCAGAAATTTTAATAGATGTGAATTGTGGTTATCTCAGTAAAATGCCCAACAAATTGGCTGAATCTTATGTTTTAATCTTCTGAATAATTAAGTGATTTTTATGTACAGAGTTAATTTTTTCAAACTTCAGATTGTAGTGGACTATTTAAATAAAGTCCATTCTAAGTTATGCAAAGCAGTTTATCTTCCTGGATAAAAGGACATATCATTTGTGTCTCTGAGAGATGTAGCAATGAAAAGAGCATACAGTGCCATACAGTGAGAAGAGTACATGCAGTGTTATCTTCACATATAGAAGATATAATGAGGAAAACTTGTGATTATTCATGATAATGTTTCTTAACACTTTGAACCCAAAAATCCATGACATTTATCAAATGCAGAATTTCTGCAAGTCATGAGTCAACAAGAACGTGTTAAAGTCTGTATCTACAGTCTTGATTCTTCCTAAGTCTAAATCAATCCATTGTGAAAAACAGTGCTACCAAACTTTTTTAAAAAATATTTTGATACATTAACTTCTTTTTTCTTTTAATTTATTTCCCTTTGTATTCTCTGCATAATTGTGTGGATTAATCCATGTAACTGTACTAATTACATGGTGCCTATCCAAGAACACTCAAGATATTTTAGTCAAAATTATTCCATTTATTGAAACCAGAGAATGGAGAGGGGAAGAGGGGATGGAGATTCCTGGACTGTTGTGTAAGCTAAGTTGCACAAGCTAATCAGTTTAATGACAGTAGGAATGAATATGATTGATTCCAATTCATTAATTGATCTTAGGATTTTCCACTGGGAATGTATAAAAAAACCTCACAAAGCAAGCTTATAGACAAATGGATGTTCACCTGAATGAAAATAGGTTGCAGTTAGGCTTCATCTGCAAGTTTATAAAGTTTAATAATCTTCTACCTTTTTATTCATACACTTTTTATCCAATGTTAATAATCACCTAATAGCTAAAAGCGGCATTGCAAGCTGGTGTATTTTGTATTTAGCAGTAACTTAAAAACTGATTACTATCAGAAGTATTATTTCTTCTTAGATACCCACAGGAATCTAATGAATAGAAGTATCTCAGAGGGGAAAGTTTGGGTCCCTTTATTGATTTTCACCTTTATCAACATTCTAATGCTTACAAGCTGAAGTAAATCTTGCACACCTCAAAGAGACTACTCTCCACCTTCAAAGGGTGATTATTTCTTATTTGAGCTTTCTATTTTTATATTATCAATGTTTCCATCTGAATGAAGATCAGCAGGTAGGCTTGGTTTGAATAATTTAAAAAACAGCTACTGTTAATATTAACAAAAGAATCTGACTTGATCACCCTTAAGCTAACTTGAAACTTTATATATTAAGTGAAATCCAAGCAGAATTGTAAGTGTTCAGATTAGTCACATAAACTCTGTTTTCTTTCCATGCTGCATTTGACTATTCAAACTGAGCCTTTGAGACAGTAGTTTAGATTTAGACCCATTTTTAAAAGTTTGATGTTTAGAAGATTCAGTTAAATTATAAATAATCATCACCTGTCATCCACAATAGCTGTTTTATATCAAAATAATACATAACTATGTTGTGTTAATTTTAATATATCAATGATCTGGAAAGTGCTTTTTCAATACTCAAGATCAGCCCCCAGTGTGGCCAAGAAAGATGTATGTTTTTTTGTCAGATAGTTATAGTATGTTATCTCATAATTCAAGAGGAACTGATGAATACTTGTGTTTACACTAATAAATAGTATTTGTTAATGTAAATATGAATGTTGACAGGTCATTGTTGTGGTTTTACCCCAGCTGGCCGTCAAGCACCACACAGCCACTTGCTCACTCCCCCCACAGCAGGATTGGGGACAGAACTAAAAGGGTAAAAGCTGGAAAACTCATGGCTTGAGATAAACAGTTTAATAGGGAAAGCAAAAGCTGTGCACACAAGCAAAAAAACCCAAATAACTAATTCTCTGCTTCCCGTGGGCTGCCAGGTGTTCAGCCATCCCCAAGAGAGCAGGGCCCCATCACACCCAACAATTACTTGGGAAGACAAATACCATCACTCCAAATATCCCCCCATCTTATAGCTGAGCATGATCTCATATGGTCTGGAATATCCCTTTGGTCAGTTGGGGTCACCTGTCCCAGCTGTGTCTCCCCCCAACCTCCCATGAACCCCCAACTTCCTTGCCAGCATGGCAGTATGAAAAGCAGAAAAGGCTTTGGCTTCATGTAAACGCTGCTCAGTAATAGCAAAAACATCTCTATATTATCAGTCTTTGTGTTCAGCACAAATCCAAAATGCAGCCCCATATCAGCCACTGGGAAGAAAATTAATGCTACCCCAGCCAAAACCAGCACAATAATGAATCTGTTTTTTTCTTCTCATGACTTTAGTCTCTTGAAGTATATACTTTTGCTCCATGTGCGTGATTCTTGATTTTGCATCATAGAATGATAGAATGGTTTGGGTTGGAAATTTTCTAAAAGATCATCTAGTTCCAACCCCTTGTTGTGGGCAGGGACAGCTTCCACTAGACCTGGTTGCTCAAAGCTCCATCCAGCTTGGCTTTGGACACTTCCAGCCATGGGGCATCCACAACTTCTCTAAGCAACCTGTTCCAATGCCTCAACACTCTCACAATAAAGAATTTCTTCTTGATATCTAATTTAAACCTACTCACTTTCACTTTAAAGCTGTTCCCACTTGTCACTATATATCATTGTAAATAATCTCTCTCCCTCTTGCTTTTAAGCTTATTGGTTAGAAGGTTTTTTTGGAAGGATTTAGAAATACAGATTTAAGACACACTACATTACAAATGTTTTAAGTTAAATGTCAAATTAGAAGTTAAACTGCTGTCAGTCTTGCCTTGATTAGATAATTTGAATATATCTTAGTAATGCATGGCTGCATATAGAATAACATCTATAGAATAATACCTGTAAAGCATTAAGTACTCTCAGGTTCCATTATAGTCAGCCATGCTGAACTCAGAGTAAATAAAGAAAAAAATGTATTTCCTCTCCTTGTATAGTAAGAAAATTCATTTTAAGTTCTATATTTTGCTTCAGAGGTAGAATTGCATAAAGCAAGTAAATTCCGTCATCTACAAAAGTCTTAGTTAGTATCTTTTTTTCCTGATAGAAAAGGCTTTAAGTTCTTTTGATGCAATTTACATAATAATACAGAGACCTTTCAATAAGAAATTCTGAAAGAACATGAATAAGAAATAATTTCATGCCTATAAGTATGTAGAACATTAATTCATATGCCAAAAAATGTTAAATCAGAAGTTAGTTCAAAAAAAAAACCAAAACCAACAAACAAACCCCAAAAAACTAAAAACTTACTGGTGGCAAGGGAATGTTCATAAGCAGAAAACAGCATCCTGACCAGTCCATTCACATATAGCAGAAGTAGATACAGACCTGTGCTAAAGAGTACTTTGTGCTTAAATATTTATCCTATAAAATGTATTATATATTAGATTGTATATTGGATGTTTCCCAGCCTGGTTTATTTATTACTAAAACTAATATATCTTCTTTTACATGTTAGAAATAGTTGGAAAATTTTAGTCCTGAAAAACATAGGATATAGTAAAAAAATATAAGGAGCCAGCCATTTGATTGGAAGAAATTGAAATAAGATTGTAAAGGACTCAAAACTGGAACTTCATATATGATTTACTCATCCTTGTTAATGAGGCTTAGAAATTATCTCATTTTATAGTCTAGCGAGACAGCAGAGCAATATCCAGAATTTCAGATATAAATATAGGAGCAAAAATATATTTGCTTTAAAGCAAGCTGGCTGGATGGGAATAGCCATTACAGTCAACAATGAGGCAATGAATCTGTGCCTAAAGCAGCATAGTAAGGCTTTTCATAACTTTTTGTCTGCATAGTAAAGAGTAAATTTGCAGGAACATCCACAGAGATTTAAATTAATTTCAGAAAGAAAATTATTACATTAATTTGTTTTCTACAAATATAATTTTGAATTAGTTATTCAGTATGGGTTTTCCCAGTTGCCTTTAATAAAATGACAGAGATGGGCTTATGGGGAGAACCTTAATTGTTCAGCTTTCCATATCTGTTTGACTCATTTTCAAACTTAGTTATTAGTGGGAAATAGCTGAAGTAAATGAATGTTTGTGAACTGTGATGCTTGATTCTAAGCTTTTGCTTGGGCTTATTCAAAGGTAGTAGATGTTTAGGAACACAAAACATTTTAGTTTCATTCAAAGTAGTGTTCTCCACAGAGCTCTGCTTTAGAAAGAATTTCACTGTGTGTAATGTTGTATAGTCATGGTTTAAAGTAAAGTTTATAATTCTTTTGACTTTAGGAGCATAGTATGTTAATTTAAAACAGCACGTTGCAGCTTGTGTTCCTATGACTCAATTACAAGTAATAATGCTTAATATTTTTGCATAGTATTTCTCTATTACAATGTTTAAAATGTGCGGAGTTCATGGTGCAGAGGAGAGTAAATGAAAAATGGTCAGCTGTCAAATACAAAGGAAAAATCAGGATGATTATAAAAAGATTATTTTTCATTAATACTTTTGACCTAGAACATAATTATACAGACCACTGATAATATAATTTCTCATTTCTTTAGCAGATTGAAAGTTGTTAATTGTTTTGCTTTATGAGGAAACTGTTTCTGTAGAGGTAATGTTTGTACAGTTGGACATAGACAGAGAAAATCAACCCGAATGCAGAAGATTATGGTATCAACACAATGTAACAGTATTCCTAGGATGAAAACAGGGTCATATAAAGCTGTTACTGTAATTCTGCCCGTGAATTCAAATTTTTAGATCTAGAAAAAAAATTGAATTATTATTTTATTTATATGCTATAAATTCATATGTTACTAATGCTACTGATTTATCATAAAAAGTTATAGATAGAAGTTTATTCCAAATATGAAGATTTACCAGAAGGATTAAAACAAAACTAATAATAATAATAATTTATAAATAGTCTTTTATTTTATTCGATTTTCCTGACATGATTCTTTAAAATAGCACTGCATGCTTTCAACTAAGCTTACAGACTTTTGTACAAAGAATGTATATTTTTGCACTGTTCCTGAGACAGACTTGAGCAGGGAATCCTTTCTGTGATTTGAAACTTGCTTTGTCTCCTTCTATTCCACTAAAGAAAGCAAGAAAGAAGGAAAAGAAATCTTGTGCTTTGTGATAAGTCCCTTCAAATGCATGAAAGACAATACAAAGCCTGCAACCTCAGTTACTTCTCAGTAACCCGATGGGCAGGAAACATACTTGGGGTGCAATTCAGACTGGTACTGAGTGGAGCATAGTCTTTGGTTTTTTGTTAATCTTTGTCAAAAACAGGAAAAACAGACAAAAAACCTATCTACTGGAACTAGATTACTCTTATCCATACCACAGATTCCACATTCCCATTCTCTATTTGGCTGAAATGTTTACATCGTTTCCCTGAGATTCAGCACAGGATCTCAGGTTTTAGGTGAGATTAGCTTTTTTCAGCAGTATGGTACACAAGACCTGCTGTTTCTAGCTTCAGAGGCTTGATAGGCAAGTTTTGTAGTGTATGGACTATGAAAAATGAAAAATTACTTTGTCTTGGTGGCTATTGAGGAATACATTCAGTGCAGGTAGCTCGGTGTGCAGCTGCAGGGCGAGCTGCAGGTTGAGCTCCGGATGGGGAGAGCCCGAGACAGGAGGCCATGAACTGCTGTCTCTTGGCATAACAGGGGGCCCAGGGACCTGTGGATACAACCAGAGGATCAGGCACTCTAAGTGGGAGGTGAGGACTCCCACAGTTTTCTCCTCCTAGACTGTGAGGGTAAAACACCCAGGAGTTCCTTTGTTAGGGGTCCCTCCTTAGAGGCTCCAATTTAAACTGATATTCTGTTATTTGGTTATTGCACCAATATTAAATTATTTTAAGAATCAGGACGTCTGAGACTCTGCTATGGGAAACCTGGTGTCAAGCCACTAAGGCAACCTGGTCTGACTATTTGAGTTTGGTGTGTGTAGCTGCAAAGGGACCTCAGTCCCAGCTCAGGTGGTACAAGAGTGACTACCAGAGTAGCTCCTGGATGGTCAGACAAGGTTTCCTTAACAGTAACTAGGGTGTCTTTCACCATGAATCTTTTGCATCTTAAAAGCCTAAAATACAGCTTTTGGACATATGAAGAGTAATTGTTTGCAATTAAGGCAACAAGATTTTAGAATTTACTTATTATCATAAGTAACTGAAAATTGGACAAAAATATTTTTCATATTATTTTTCATATATGTCAATGTTAACATGAGATGAAGTTTTGAAGAAGTTGAAGAATTGCTGTGAACTGTGTATAATTTGTCAGTTAAGGTTCTCATTAGTCAGTAACCTAGAAGTGTTTGGGGCCATTAACCTGGTTTGAGTGACTGAACAGAAATTAAATAAGTGGCAGTACAGTAATATACAAGGTTTTTTGTCCTTTTTCCCCCCCTGTATTGTAGTATGTGCTATTCCTTTTTTTTGTACAGTGATACCAATGAGAGGCATCTAGTTTGAGTGATGAATAAAATTGCTTATATTTGTGTACTGTTCTAGGTGCAGAGCACATGTCTGAGTGTCACCATATGCTCTGGTGGTTATGATCCATGACATACTTTTGATAATATTTGAGTTATCAACCTATCCAAAAGGAAGAAAGCCCCAGCTACTATATACACTACTGTTGTGTTGTTGTACCACATATTTCTGGAATTCTAAATTTTGGAGGGAGAGATTGCGATGTTATTTTTGCTTTTGATATAGCCAATCATTTCACCATAAAAGGCAGTAAGGTTGGTGATGTGACATGTCTTTGGTTAAACACATGTAGACTGATCCCAGTTATGTTCCTGTCTTTCATTTAGAAATGGATTCCAAGAAGATGTGCTTTGTAATCTTTCCAGGGACTGATTTTTCCTGTTCAAAGCCAATGATAAATACATCAGTAGAACAGTCATTCCTAAAATCAATATGTACTGCCTTCATAATCTAGGTCCTGTCACAGTATTTGCATATATTACGTTGCTTGCAGTAAATTAACCAACTTTGTGTTGCTGATTGGTGGCACAATAATGAGAGAATGTATTTAGTCTTTCAAGGAAAGATGTAATAGTTTAGTTCCAGTCTCTGTATAGTTGGGACTGATAAAGCTTAATTCTCAATTACATTTTGGGCAGATTATCAGATGAAGGTCTTTACACAGATAGGAAATAAAGCTTCAAAAGAAAAGGGAATAAACCCGTTATCATAGTAAAGATTACTGTTGCTCTCATTCTAGTTCATATTCAATAGAAACACCTTGTTCACTAATACTTAATTCAAATCAAGATGCTGAAGAGAGAATTAGTATTGAGAGAATTCATTAGCAGTTTTAAAGTAAGTGGAATAAATGTACCTCAAAATGTATTTCACCAATCTGTTAAAGTATTTAAATTAGATATGTGAAGTATTACGAAAAATGCACAAGGGATACACAATTAGGCGAATAAGCTGTTCAAGGCCACAAGCTATTTAGCATTAATTTACAGTACTTTCTTGTATACTGTTTATGCAAAACAGATGAATGACAAAAAAAAAGTAGAGCTATGCAAAGTTTAAAAGAAAGTAAGGAGATGATAGCTCGAATAATAATAACAAAAAGTAGTCTTGTGATAATTAGTTTTCCAGTCTTTGCCTACGCATTATGAATATACCTCTGAAGTAATTAAACATACGACTAATGATTATTTAATGTAAACATGTTTTATAAAGCATGTAATTACTGGACTTTTGAGTTAGCCCATTTGTAATCCGTCTTTTCCTGGAATGTACACTGGCCTTTCTGAATCAACAACAACATGTAAATGTAATGGTTATAATACCTTTATTGGGAACATTACTCTCTGTAACTATACAGATAGTATACTCAGCCACTTTAAGAAGGCTATTTTCATTTTTGCATACTTCATGTATTTAAGTGTGCCATGTATTTAAGTTGCAATAATTGATACATGTATTATATTTGTCTTGTGAGGGTTGTAGTGGGTGTTAGGAAACTTGCCATTTTCCTGTTCTCTCACGCTTTTTCTGATAGGTTTGCAACTGAAGTTCTATCTACACATAGTTTGTATGATATTGTAGCATAAGTAGGCATAACCAAGCTAAACCTGTAGTAGTTAATTCATGCAATTTAGCAGGATCCTGCAGGGTTCAGCTGTTTTTCAGTACTGATTATCCTCGCTAGGACGGTATGCCATATCCTGTGCTGCCGCTTTTTTTCAGTCTTTGCTACCAAACTAACTAGAAAAAGGCAAGATTTATGCCCACCTGCTTGACGTCATACCTGCTAAGTCTAATAGAGATGTAGCTTGAGACATTCTTTCTGATTTTTGTTCACACCTCTCCATTTTTGTTTATCCATGGTGCCATAATGCATTGTTAGAGCTTGGGTGCTTTAATTACATCAGTCATAGCATTCACAGTTCTAGCTGTTTTTCAAACACAGAACAGCTGAAAATATATAAAACTGTGAAGTCCAAAGGTCTAGATGTTAATTTTTCCTTCTGTTAATTTATATTTGCAATTGTTTTTAGTGAGATATGTACTTATTTTTCCAGTGGCTAATATTAACTTATAGTCTGTGAGCAGACTTAAAAGCAAAACCAACAGAGCTTGTAGTGCAAAATCTCTTCCTAGAGATTAGTTACTATTAACAGATTATCAACAAAATGCATCTGAAGACTTTCCCCGGGCCAGAATATACCTGCACTTCTGTGGTAAGAATGGTTGTTCTAATCTTAAAATCCTGTCATTCCCTAGGGAGCCACTCCTTCTCCCTTTCATGCAATAGAGGTAGCAATCCACCTGCCTCAGTGAATCAGCAGTATCCACTTAACCTCTTCTCAGCAGGATAAGCACCTGCTAACAGCATGGGGTATTGCTGGGAAAATTATGAGCCTGCTAGCTTATATGTTAACTGTGATTAATATTTGGTATTACAGTTTCAATATGTAGGAGGCATTACTGCTATTGAGAAACTGCCTTAACCCCAGCTGCTGTTCCTCAGAGATCGCTCTCACTTAGAAGTTGCAGTTATGGACTGCTTCTACCAAGAAAGGAAATGGAAACATCTTTCAAGGGCTTAGACAACAGAAAGATGGATAAAATACTTTGTTGTATTTAAAAAAGAGTTAAAGACAGGAATCAAATTTACACTCTGTTTTTGTGAAACATCAAAAGCTAGGGACTAAAGTGTGTGTGGGAAAGAGGATGTTAATACTAGTCTACTTTTGCAGAGGTCAAAGTTTTGTGATACTCTATGGAAATACTTATTTTCCTTTCAGGAATACAAGCACACTAAGATAATTGCAACAGTAGTGTTCTCTATTTTCATCATAACCACTCATTTTCCTACATTAAAGTATAGCATTGCTGTTACCTTAAGTTTTATATAAATGCACCAGGTAGCTGGACAGTCTTGGTCATTATTTTATAAATTGGTTGCGTATTGCCACTGATCCACCCAGTTTTTAGGAAAAATCTGTTGGGCCAAATGGTTTCCAAACTGTATGTAGCAAGCAGAAGCCATGAAAATACATCAAAGATTTGTTTTTTCTTTAACCTTTAGGCTAATACTGTGAGCCCTTCTACTGGGATTTTAATATCTGCACATGCAAATATTATCAAAACTTAAAGGAAAACTGCAAAAATTGAATTGTATCTACCCTTATTGTATCTAGAAAGAGATTGAATTGTGGTTGAATCAAGCTACAAAATTGTTTTATTAATTTCATGTAGGTACCTTAAGAGGACTTCACTTCAAACAAAAATAAAATATTAATAAATTTTTGCATTTTAATTGTTGTAGCAAGCTACTACTGATGTTTTTCCAAAGCTTCATCTGTTAGAAATAAGTGCAACTCTGTTTGTATTTCTTCCTTTTTTGTATGTATGATACACCAGAATGCAATATGGTTTCACTTTCACTTTGGTTTCTTCACCCCCTTTTTTATTTTTGTCCTTAATTTCTGTAGTGCTGCACAGTCTGTATCACCTCATCCTTCTTTAAGTTCTCTCTTACTTCATATTTTGGTAACATAATAAGTAGTAATATAGTACTATTATCTTGAAAATTCTGTAATTACTACAGAAAGAAGTAATGATGTAAGTGAATATCTGTCTATTTAAAATGATAAAAAAAGCTTTAGTTGGAGTCTTAATTTCTTGTTACAAAAAGCCCTACTTCCATATTAATCAGATAGACCATTTTTAAATATTGCACTTTTTAAAAGGTCATCATGCACCAGCTTTGAAATGTGGCAGGCTGATTTTGTTTTTCTTATGAATCTCCATTCCAGATTTGGTTGGCTACCAGAGACAGAATGATACCAACATATGGACATTTCCTGGCACTTCTGACATGGATATTTTCTTTGATTTTCAGTCTAGAAGTATGCCTCTCCTTTTAATGGGTTTTGTGTGATTAGGGGGTTGCAGTGTTAAGAGACAACACCAAATGTGTCATAGTTTTAATAAATGAAAAATGTCACTAGTATTTTTAATCATTATAGGAGCCAAGGGCAAAGCTGTATGTGCAATGCCCATTGACCCAACCAGGGTAGGTGGTGGATGCAGTGCTGATTTCAGCTTAGTTTAAATGCCCTGTCTTCTTGATCTTACAGCATTTTGTGTTAAGCCCATGCTTCTGGAAAATGTCCCTGCTTTGGAACTGTTTTCTTTCTCTTTTTGTGATGTACAAAGTGAAAGAACTAACAATCTACTGACTATATACACATACATGATTTATCAGTTGATAAATTTCTGACAGTTCTGGAGCTTTTAAACATATATAAGCTGTAAAACCTTGACTATTTCTAAGTATTTATTTAAGAGGAAAAGCAATAGTGCAATATATAGCGCAATTTTCACATTTTGACATCTTGCAGGAAACACTATATAGTTCTTTATTACAATTATATAAACCAGTGGGAAAAAACCAAGCAACCCCCCCCACCAATATTATTTGTTATTAGTTTATAGAGTATAAATTTAGTACGTGCTTTTAGATTTTTTGATGGGGTGATTTCTGATAAAACCTGCTGTCTAGCTAGGAGTAGAGCAGCTTCTGTGGAGAGAATGGAACTTTTGGATACTTTATGAAAAATTAAATATGTATTATAACCTAGAAAGTGGTCAGTTGTCCTTAGCTTCTTATGACTCATCTTTAAATTTTTTTTATTAGTGTAAAAAGTATTTGCTATTTTTCTGTTTCTTAAATGCATTTTTCTCAAAGCTGTGCTCCATTTGCAGCTGTACTGAAAATATATGAAATCTCAAAAATGCATCTTTTTGCATTTAAAGTTATTAAAAATTAAACTGCTGCAGTAAAAGATCATTGGTCACTGCCTATTATTGTTCTGCTGCCACTGTAGTTTTTAGATATTCCACTTATACACTGTTAGCCTAGAGGTAGCAAAGATGTGGACCCAGTGTTAAAATTATCATATTTAAAATTATCCTATTATTCTCTGCCAACATTTCTGAAAAACAGTAGTAGAATAAAAGACAAAATGACTATTTTAAACAGAAGAACTGCTAATCTTACACTAGTTTTCCTAATAAAGGCAAATAAAATAATTTTGTCAAGCATTAAGGCTGTGCTAGGGCTTAATTTCAGAAGGCTTTTTTACAAAGGGAAAAGGTGATATTAAGAAAGAGCCCCACACCCTTGAATTGAATTTTATTTGCTTCCAAACTGTAGTTACGGCTACCTGAGGATCAGTAAGATTCTCTGGTTCAGTTCTTTGGCTTGCTTCTATGGGTGTAACTTCTCGGGAGCTTCTGTGTGCCTACTAAAAACGTTTAAATAAGTTCTTTTACATGAGGCTTATATAAGGGGTTAAGGTGTTGTCTCTTCAGTTTTGGGGTTTTTTTCCTTGGACAAAACTTGAGACAGATAAATGCAAATCTTAGTGGCTCCCGGTGTAAAACAGGTGTTCAGCACTGTCTAATTTCCCTTGGTGATACATAATATTACTACAATAAATATGGAATATGTACATACACCTAAGCACTATTTGCTGGTACACTACTAATTAATTTTTTATGTATAGATGGAGCACTCTTGAAATATGATCTAGGAATTGAATTTTGTCACATTTTTCATCCTATTCTGTCTAAATATTTTGTATATTTTTTCACTATATGGAGAGTGTATTCCTCTAGCAGAAGTGTCAGGCATTTGCAAGCTTAAAATATAGATAGCTTCTAGCCAAGAAAAATGAAATTCAATTATTATTCATATTAAGATGGATTATCATAAAAAGGCAACACTTTTTTTTTTAATAGGAAGGACTGAATTTTAATTGTAAAGTTGCTGATTGGTGGCATATATATGTATCTTATTAACACAACCTAGGTACATAATTATATAAAATACATGACTCTGTTCAGTTAACTTCCACATACATACTGTGAATATATATGGAGTTCATTCTGATGCTCACATTGGGACAGTTTAATGAAGCTGGGAAAAGTGTCTCCCCTTTAAATCTGTGGTAGATTTTGAAAAGATTCCTTTGAGCGGAAGTTATTTGCACATGCAATGAAACCTGATCTCTGTTCCCATTAGCACTTATACCCTAACTTCTTTTATTTTTTCAAACTAAGCTGGAAAGCAGTTTTGCTCTTCTAAGTGTTGTCCCAGTGTTTTTATTTCTTATTAGCATTGTAAGGTTGCAAATATATGGAGTTCTATATAGCGAAACGTACAACACTACACCTTAGCACCTGTTAATAAGGTTACTAGTCTTCTTTCTTATTCCTCTGTCTAAATCCTGACATTGGGGCACTCATTCTTGATAGACTGTGAAGATGTCAGGTTGCGTCAGTTCAATACAACTTTGAATAAATCATAATGTGTTTGCAGCTAGAATATGCTTATTAATAATAAGATGATTCTACAAACTGTACAGTAGATAACATCTGTACTGAAAGAGGATCGTCTTAAGTTTCAGCTTACAAAATTAGTACTTGGGCATAAAAAGGCTTCATCTCTTTAAGAAAAGTGAAATATATAGGGGAGCCCTTAAGACATACTGTTCCTTTTCGAAGTTACAGAGTAGTTCATATGTCATGCTAAGGAAAAAATTATAAGATAGTGTCACTGTAGATGTGGTTGACTTCCTCTGGCTTTGTCATCTTGCCATGTATTAGCCTTGTCAAAAAGCATACAACATATTTTACATCACAAATTTAAAGCACTGTTTTCTAATCATAAGACTGGCAAGAATAATTTTCTTTATTATTTCTTTACTTTTTCTACCAAAGAATTCCTGTTAGATGTGACATGGAGATTGGATTGAAAATACTGCTATTTAGCAATTTATATACATCAAGATGAGGAACCTATGTGCCAGTAAAATCTAGTCATAAACAGTCCTGAACAAAGTGTGAAAATGAACATAGGGCAGTGGACACAACTACCCCTAGCCAGCCTTTCATCTTCTTTTTATAAAAGGTAGGAATACTGGGCTCTTTCTCAAATACATAAGGATAATCAAAGACTGAAAAAGGTGTAAGTAGTACATAGTTTACTTGGAGTGGCATTCCCAGATGGTTAAAGATGCAAGCTCATTCAAATGTGAGCAGGAGGATATGAGCTGCATGAAGACATTACAGCAATATAACTTCCTTAATGTCTAGCACAGTGGGCTAAATGATTTTTTATCATGATGGGAATATACATCTAATCATTACTTTGGGAAAATTTGTACTGGACCATGAAAAAGGAAAGTGAACAAGCCTATTACAATGTCTGCAACAATAAGCACGGAAAGGCATTTTACATAACTATTTGATTTGAAATTGAAATTTTAAAGAGAATAATGTGTTGACACTAACGTAGCCAGGGAGTTTCGGGATTTTTTTGGTTTGTTTCTTTGTTTTTTGGTTTGTTTGTTTTTTTTTTTTTTAATTTGTCAGGCATTGAAAGAAGAATCAGCAGCCTTCTCTTCATTTCTAGCTGTTTGTATTTTATATTTTTTTTTTTGTGCTGGTGCTACATACCTTTCTTAGATGAGGTTTAAAAACATAAAAATAATAATATCTTCCTCTGCATAGCTGCTTGAGTGAATTAATTACTTGTAAAACTGGAAAAAGGAACCTTTAAAGTTCAAATAGATGACTTAATATTACAATTTTATAACTTTGTTGTGCTATCCAAAGATGATTTGACTGGAAATAATAAAATTTACGTACCTTTTTAGTGCTTAGTAACTCTGAGTTAGCAAGAGAAGCTGCACTTAATTACAGGTTTGCTAATGTTCTCTGTAGGACTGATCTGGATCACCATACTTCACTCTCGATGAATTCAAAACATCATGGATGACAAAATATTTTATGATTGTTCAATCCAGCAGGAACCAGTGCTATATCTACCATAACCAATCTTTACTTCATGTATAAAGATTAATTTTTAATAAAAATAAGCATCATTCAGTTTCACGTATTTGCTACAAAAGCAGAATTAAAGGTCACGGCAGGTAGGTAGACACCCAGAATTGGCACTTGGTGTGGGATATGCCTCCAAATCCATATATAAAGAAGGAGAGTAAAATAAAAAAGATATTAGACCTGAATTTTATTTTTGTAGCAGACTGTACCTGATCAGAAGGTAATAATTTCTCCTAATCTAAAAAACTCTTTCTTCTACAGTAGAAGACAAAGTATGATGGATATCTCTAAAAATTATGGTAATTAAATTAATTATCTATATTTAGCAGTTAGAACAGTGTGTGTGTTCTGATAAAGAGGCTGTGCATAGCAAGTTTATTTAAACACTGGTGGATACTGATTAGATGATGATGGATAAAATAATTTTTCCCATAAAGTTGTATGATGCCTATGCAGTTTGTAGCAAATAACACAGCAGGCATGAAGTGTGCTCCTGCATGCAAGAATACATTTCTTGTTGCAGATGACAAGACTCAAAAAATATTCTTTTCTCTCATCCTTAAAATATAAATAAGAAAGACTTGAACATGAATTGATATCTGTGCTTTAAAAGCTTACAAAATTCTAGTACATCCTTGTCCTGAGTGTATAGAACCTGCAAAGTCATAGAGCAGTGAGGCTAATCAGAAATAATTTTACTAGCCAGTGTTATCAAAGAAAGTCCTATGGCAGGTGTCACATAAAGCCAGCTTTGAATACTCAACTCAAATGACCATTTACAGGTGGATCAAAAGGCAGTCACCATCTGTGCAAGTTCAGGAAAAAGCTATGAAATCATATCTCAAAATCCTTAAAGTGACTCTGAGCCTACCTGTTATCGTCCAGGGGCAATCTGCTCACACGAGGTGCAGTGTGGAATCAAAAGACATGCCCACTCACCCAGAAGAACTGAAAAGCTGCTGAAAGTGACTGTATGTTTGTCCTTTCAGAACAAAGGGGAAAAAAAACATTAGCTACATGTTCAAGGAAGGTCACTGATACCAGTGTTTTAGGTCACTTTGCATTTCATCCAGTACCCTTTACTGGGTACTGCCTAAGCTGTAAGCAGAGTCAGTATTTTTGGCCTTTGTTGAGAAAGAAGATAAACTATATTGGAAGAAGATTTTAAATTTGTTTTAATATATAACTGCACTGCATGGTTGTGGACACAGACAAAACAGTTTCTAATAGTTTTTCCTCATTCCCCCAAGCAGTTTATGCTTTAAAAATATTTGAAACTAACTTTAAAGGAAGTTGCTGACAAGCAAAAAAAAAAAAAACCAAGTAGTTTTATGACTGATTTGTTTTAAAGCCTAAATGGCTTAGGGAAATGTTTTACAGAAGATGTAATCCATCCACATGGAATAAAACCTGGAAAATTAGGTGGCATAAACTATATTCTCATGACTTTACACTTAAGCTGTTGCTTAAAGAACTAATTTAAGAGTACCTATGGATTGTTATTGACTATAACTGCACCTTCTGGAAGTTGGAAGATTTTTGAAAGTACTTTTTTCAAAAACCTTTATTAATAACGTCTTCGATCTGGTGGTTAGAATTTCTCTGATATGCAACTTTGATCGGCATGTGGAATAGCTGCGAAACTGCTATCTCTCCTTGAGTAATAACTTCATCAGCAGTGCTATAAAATTATATTTATCTATCCTCTTGATTCCTCCTTTTATACATTGATGCCAAATTACTTTACTAATGACTTTACCTTTTTGTCTTTGGGCACAAAAAGCTACATGCATCTAGACAAGGAAGGATATTTTGGATTTGGATATTTGGAGTGCTTCATAACCTATTGCTTTTAACAAACATTTTTGTGTGTATTTTTAAATATGAACTGCCGATAATAAAGCAGTTACCTCTACGGCTTTTTGTAGACTCAGGACTCCTAAATCTGAACATTGTTGATTTTACATAAGTAATACATATTTACAAATTGTTTATTTTGAGTTGTAGATGTATACTGATATATACTTCCATTACTTTTTATATACTGATACAATTAGTGTTGAAATGATCCCGCGGGAAATATTAAGTATGGAGAAGCGATCACTTATTTGATGGAAAAATTAAACAATTGTTTGCATCTGTGTTGACAGGACTTGTGATATCAAAGTATTTTGAAATAATCTTTTCCAGATGTTTTTCTTAATTTGATACTTAGTTGATTTCAAAGGAGGCTGGGATGATTATTAATAAATAACCAAGAACTGACAAGGGAACTGAGGGTTGTCAGCCCCCTAGATATATTTTTCATGGAAAAACATAGAATATGATGGTATAGCAGGCAGCAGAAGTTACAAAACCTGCCAGTTGAGGTATTATCTATTTGATTATCTGTCTTGAATAATTAGCAGGGCTATTTCTCTTCCTTATTTTCTTTTGTCAAAATTAATATAACCATTTAAAAATTATTTTGATGGGCTATTATAAAACTATTTAACTTAATTACATGGGAAAGTTTAATGGATTTATACTAAATGCTTGAAATTTATATTGATTTGTATTGATAGAAAGAGTGTTTTATTTCTTGTACATTTTCAGTAGTATATCCAGGGACAAAAGAAGCTGGTTTTGCTTATGCCTAACTGAATATGTAATAATTTATTACTGATAATTAGCAAAGAAAATCTGTATATTGCAAACACTTTACTCTCTATGCATCTTTTTTAACAACATATATATTCCATATTTAATGTGCATAAAGCCCTGAATTATTTTAGTGATTAACTTATTACACATACAAGGAGCATTTTAGAGGTATTGTGGTTTAATCTCAGCCAGCAACCAAGCCCCATGCAACTGCTCACTCACTCTCTGTCCAGTCAGGCGGGGAAGAGAATAGGAAGGGCAAAAGTGAGAAAATTCATGGGTTGAGATAAAAACAGTGTAATAATTAAAAAGAAATAATAGTAAGAATAATAAAACCTTGTAGGAAAAGAGAAAAAATTAACCAGAGTAAAGTAAAACCCAAGAAATCAAGTGATAAAAACAAAAACAATTGCTCACCATCAACTGACCAATGCCCAGCCGGTCCCTGAACAGTGGCACCCCCACTAACCTTCCCTCCAGCTTTATATGCTGAGCATGATGCCATTTGGTATGTGGTATGTCTTTGGTCAGTAGGATCAGCTGTCCATTCTGTGTCTCCTCCCAACTCCTTGTGCACTCCCAGCCTTCTTGCTGGTGGGGTGAAGGGAGAGGCAGAAAAGGCCTTGACACTGTGTAAGCGCTGCTCAGCAGGAACGCATCTCTGTGTTATCAACACTGGTTTCAGCACAAATCCAAAACACAGCCACATACCAGCTCCTATGAAGAAATTTAACTCTGTCCTAGCCAAAATGAGCAAGGGTATGTAGCAAAAGCTGTCTTAAGGCCTGTAATCAAAAAAAACCTCCCAGAAGCTCAGCTGTTTGGGCTGTTTAGGACCAGTCCTTTGGGAAGGACTAACTGCAAGGCTTCTACAGCTGTACCTCAGTTTGTGTTTAAATGAGATACAAAGAGTATTTGAAAGTAAATGGGAAAAGCTTAAACTAAATATTATTAGCTATCTTTGTTCTTATATGGCAAATAGTTTTGGGGGTTTCCTAGAAAATGCATAACCACTGCATCTAGTAGCTTCTAAGTAAAACATATCGCTGTATTGCAGAGTCAGTAAAATAAGGCATGGATCTATTTATCTTAATTCTTTGTTTGAAATTTACTTTCTTTAAATATATTTTTTTTATATTGGTTCAAATAGGAAATATGTTTTTCCTATTTTTAAAATATATCCTGAAAGTGATCACACTCTGTACCAGTATAACACTCTTGTTCTGAGTGCTTTATTTTTGACTCCATTTTGTTTATCCTGAGCTTTAAAAAGTGCTTTATCCCAGATGTGCCATTGCCTTGGTATGCCATGAATGAGTGACCCAGTTATTACAGTAGTAAATTCTGGACTGTTTGAGGTCCAAATATTTTAAACAATTAATAAAAGGAATAAAAAAACTGAAACAAATCAGGAATATGTTAGAATTTGTCAGTTGTCCTTATTTTAAATGTTCAGGGACTACTGTCAGAATAACTAGGGAGGACTGACTAGTTATCTGTAATAATGTAGCAATTGATGTGTGCAATCAACATGGCAAAATTACTCTGTGAAACATATTTTGTTAGAGTGACTAGGATTATCTGGAAAAATGAGTAAGTAATATGACCCTTTAGAGAACAAAATTTTTCATGAAAGAATGACTTAAAATGTAAAATTGTGTATTTAAAATAGATTCAGAAGAACAGTGCTCTTTGTAACTAAATATTTACATTCATATTGATTATATCAATGTTATTTAAAATTGTTATAACAACTTACTATCTGCTTATATATTGCCGTTGCCTTTTTAGATCGTATATGTGCATATGGGTGAACTGGAGGAACATTTTGCAATTATAGGCATTTCCACGAGGTGGTGCTCAAGCAATAAATTTCAAACTGATAATATAAAACTGTGACTGGTAAGAAGCTCAATTTGAAAATATGGCTGTCAAACAGATGTTCTTCTCTTTGATGCTATATCTAACTTAAGGTGGGAATGATGAGGTCAGGAAGGCTAATGAATTTATTATGTTGTGAAAAAGTTATTTCTCCTTTGCCAAAAGAGAGAAATACCATTTTTTTTTTGCAGCATAATGCCAGGGGGTCGTGATCATTTTGACATGGAATTCTCACAATCCGTTTCATATCTCATACTTTGGTTATTCTTTGTATGTTGTCCACTTCTGATTATGAGTAAGGGAACTAGCAGTCATAAGGAGATTACAGGAGTTGCTCTAAGCAAAATGTTAGTGAATTCAATAGATTTAAATAAATCTGTCATAGAAAAATACGCTGGATGCTGATTCACTGATCATTCAACAGTAAATAAAAAATGTAGACAGCACGATAATGCAAGAAGGCAGATGATGTGAGAGAATGGCAATGACTATAAACAAAGCAGACAGTTTGGCATAAGTGTTTTTCCCACTTTGATCAAATAGAGCATCCTTAGCTGTTTTGCTTGCCAAAGTGCTGCATCTTTTTTTAACATCCTCTGCAAACCCCTTATTCATCTCCTCCTTCAATTTATACAGACATTTATAATTTAAAGTTCACTGTGACTACCTCTGAAGAAGAGTCAATAATTAACATTGCAAGCTTTGTTGTTGTTTCATTCCTAACCATCAAAATGGCAAGAAGCAAATCTGCACTGAAAGTTTTTTCTTCCTTACAATTGTTGTTTCCTGCTTTAACTGTTTTGTTGCTTATTTTTTTCATTCTTTTTTACTTGTGGCCCTTTTTCTTTTTTTCAGCTTAAATGATCGATACAAATTATACCAAAAGCTCAAATGGCCTTACTTCTACTGTAGGCATCGCTCTTGGCCAGCTAGTGCCCTCAACTTAACATTAATAGCCAGGGTTCTAGTAGATTTTTTTTTCCTTGCAGCAGTAATACATTTAAAAGACAGTATGCTTTCTTTTTTTGCTCACTGCTTCTAATCTCAAGGATGTAAAACACCGTTTGTACATTCTTCTTGAAAGAAAACTAATTTTAAAGAGCAAATAGATCTCTTCTAGTTATTTTACTTTCTGACAGCTGATAGAGCAGTAATCATCCTATTTGAATAAACTTGAAGGGTCTGTGAATAGGGAAATCTCATATACTTCGTTATGCAGCCGGTTGGGAGTAAAGTGATGACAGATCCGTGAAAAACAAATCAGCCTTCCCCTTCCACTTTTATTTAGATATTGCACATGGAGGCTGCCTGCTCCTGGAAGGTATTTAGTCACCCAACTCCTACACACATATGTTTGAGGATCTGAGTCTACGTTAAGAGATGGTCCATTTTATAGATATTTGGTTCAACCAATTAGAAAGAATACAATTATTTGCAAGATTTCTGTCTACACTCAGGTGTTGAACACTTTCATTGGCAGAACTAACTTGCACCTCATATGTAGTTTTTTACCTTTATTACCAAATTGTCTGTTTATTCACTGGATCTTTGTATAGATACATTTGATAAGGATTTTTTGTTTTGGCTGGAAAAATCCCTTCTGCTATTGACTAGACTGAAATATTCATTTCTTTTGCTTTCTTTTCATTATTTGCTAACATATTTAGGGGGATTAACTACTGACAAACAGAACTGATTAACTGTTTAGCTACCATCAGTAAATACAAGGAACAGAGAAAAAAATTACACTTTAATATGTTTGTAATCCATTGTGATTATACTATAAACATCCATTATATGTATAATGTTACCTGGCTTGTCCATGGCATTTGAGAATAGTTAGCACTTGTTCTTTCTTGTTAAGAGTCCCGTTAGAGAGTTTGGTTAATGTTCGTCATTCTGAAGCTTTGTGATTCCTTTTGTCTTTGAGATATGATGGGAGGAGGAAAAGATTTTATAAATGCACTTTGATTATCATCAGTGTAGGTTTGAGGATGTTTTCCATTTAGATTTTTTTTCACAACCATTTCTGTTAATCCTTAATGAGTCTGTACTTGTACAATTTTGTGGATGAGAGAGCAATATGGACTGTCTGTGAGTAAATTCATTTCATTAGAACTCATCTCTTTAGTACTGGCTCATTCTGTCTTCTAATTCCACAGTACTGTACAAAGGTAGAATTACAGTTTTCCCACTGGTACTGTTATACTGCTTCATTACAGGCTCCTTTCAACATTTTAACAGCTCAAAAATTGGTTTCTTTCATTTATTATCCCATACTCTGCATAAACTGACTTCCCATTTGCTTTTGACCATTTTAGCTTTATGTATTTGTGTTTTCTTTCATCTTTTTTCCAGTTCTTTTGGGCATCTGTGTTCACTGTCATGCCTAGTTGAAGTATATGTAAACTTTACTTCGCAACTGGGTTCACAAGGGCTGTATGTGTATATAGGCTTTAAGCACAACCTAGCAAAAACTTGAGACCCTCAATCTAAAATCTCAGGTATCTGTGATACAAAGCCAATTGCTCTGACTGATCATTTAATTATTACATTAAGTGAGCAGCCTACTCAGAATCAGTAAAACTTTTGGCTTAATTGCAGGTGAGAAAAAGCTAAAGGATTATTGATTTATTCTTAAGATAGGGGAAAATAGCCAAAGGAAAAAGAATCCAGAAATTTTCTATGCTATTTTTTACACTGTGTTCTGTAATTCTTTTGTTTCACAAGTGATTAATTGTGAAAGCAGATGGAATAGAAAACACGATTATCAATATAAACATTTGGGTCTATCCTTTTGTTTTCTACAATCAATTTAGCACCTATATTTCAAATAATTAAATATTGCATTAATGTTTGTTATCTTATTTATGTCTTGGATTTTTTAGTTATTAAAATAAAGTCAAAGTACTAAGAAAATAGTACTTTAGTATAGTGGATAGATAGATAGATATACTACTTTAATATAGTTAATATAGTAGAGATTCAAAACAGAATACAACTTTGTAACTGATAATTGCAAAATTTGTGAAGTGAATGCTGACATAAAGTACATGCTGTGAGTATCACTGATCTAAGAGCACAACAGTTTTCAAGGCCATTCGACTTTCTTAGTAAAACCTGAATAAAATTAGTAGTATTAACACTACAGCTTCTGAAACTAGAATGCACTAAACTATGACTCATTTCCCAATTATTAGAAAAAACTTTCAGTTTTTGTTTAGATGCTTGTAATCACTTGCTTCCCTCCCAATTTAATTAGTGGTCCAAAGTTTTCATAAGCAAAAGTTGTCATTGATATAAAATGAGGTGAGTAGTGATCTGTTAATTCAGTAACACTTTAAAATAACTGAACATGAATAAAATGGTAAATTATAATTACATTCCTAAGAGAGTATATATGAAATCCATATTAATACCACATTAGTTCATCATGACTAACATTATTTTAGCTAATACTAAATGATAAAATAATGACTACCTACTTAAAGAATTAGCATTTCTAATCTTCCTTCTAAAAGGAATATAATTATGCTTCTCTACAAAGAATGCAAAGATTTTCCTTTTTAAGTGATTATTTAGGCAAAAAATATGGTTTTCAGCTGACTCATGCACAGCCTCATGTAGGGTTTCCTGAGGTAAACAGCATAGCCAGATATGCAAGAGATTAAATTGTTGAAATGTTGAAGAAAAAATTTAGAAAAAGGTATTTACACTCCATTCTAACATTTAGGAAATAATATTGAATATGAGAAAAATAGCTGTACAGATATGATTTATCTTTTAAGTAAGATTTAAATCAGATTCAGCATTTTTCATGGTCTTCATTTTTCCCATGTACAATATAGTGTAGAGCAATAACATTTGTCCTATTTCTGTGTCTAAAAATTCTAATAAACCCCAAAGAAACTGAAGAAGAGTTAAGACAGAAATTAAACAAACACATGAACAACAGTGGCCAACAGACGCACATGGTGATACTGGCCTCCACATATTTAAAATTTTAGGTTTGCTTTCAAAATTACTTCTGCAGAAGGATGAAAGTGAATGCAGGATTTTTTGAGCCCTAAGGCCAGTGATTCATCATTAAATTTGCTTTCTATAGTGTTTACATGTTTTACATCACAGAATTGAGTCTCATGCGAGTGATGGCTTTAGCAGAGATTTTTATAGTAATAACCTATGACTAAAATGAAACTGTGTAAAAGAGAAGGGGGAATGTAGAAAAGCTACATGACTTTCCATTAAAAAGGCCTGACTCAGAGGTGGCTTTCATAGAAGCATCTGGGAGACTATAATTTTGTGTAATTTCTGAGGGACTTAGTAGGGTGACTAAGAAGAGAGAAAATATGAAAATAAAAGGTAAATTTAAAATGTGGCACAACCTTTGTCTGAGAAAATCATTAATCTACAAATTAAAAATGACAACAATGTAACGATCAATCTGTCAATATGACAAACAGCAGTTTTAACTAGTTTATTTTTCATACTAAAGTAGAGATGTCTTTAAATTGTTAAAAGAAAAAAACTATTTGAGCATTGCACACCAGTTAATGATTGTGATTTGCTATGTCTTTATATGATATATTTGTTATCATGACATATTTGGGTCAGGAACATTGAGGAACACAGGCTGCTGTTTGGTAAACAATTTAAACTAATCCAGTCTTAAAAGCTCTACAGGGTTTACAATATTTGAGAGAGGAATTAACAACACGGTTGAACCATTCCTGAACACAGGTGCCCTTTCAAGTCAGTTGTCACTATACAAACAGGTTAGGTATGGAGCTTCTGTGATCAGTCTCTATGACTTAGTTTTTTTCTGTGCAGTGTCAGGAATAAAGACAGGATCAGCACATGAATTGGTCACCTTCATCTGAAGCCAAGGAAGCTTCAGGCTCCCCAGTCAAGAAGCTTGCTTCTTACAAGAACCTCACAGTTGAACTGGAGAACTACTTATTTATTTAGAACACTGTAAAACAGTGGAGTGTTACAAGCTTTCTACTAAACCTGCTGGGAAAAGGCCTACTGTACAAGACAAAAATGCAATTAATTACATTCAAATTAACATCGATTTTATACATATGCACATATCTACATATGCATATTAAAATATGATAGGATATGATCCTTAGTCAAAGCTATTTCCTGTTTAAACAGTACAGGGAATCAAATAGGTATTAAAACATAGAATAGTTTTGTATTTCTTGCAAAAATTTAATATGGTGGAAAAAAATGGACTAACCATGAGAGGACATTTATATTTGCACAGAGACGCTCTCAAGGCAATGTGTAATCTAAAGCTCTTGACACATTTTCACTCTTGTGAACAGTGACAAACCCTGAGGTGGAGAAACATGGGAAATTTTTATCAGGTTGCCTTGACTCTGCTAGTTTACTTGAATCACCATCTAAATTAAAGACTTCAGCAAGTGCTTTTGAAGTATGTAAACTCCTGTCAAGAATTCCAGGAGATATACTGGGAGCAGGAATGAACCTTTCCACCCATAACCCATAGCAAATTCACATTCACTTGTTAATTGGAAGGTGCAAACAGAAAGGTTTGCTCTGCTTTCTCCAGAAGAATTAATACCAGCTCACTAGGAGTCAAGGACCTTGAAGGGGTAACCCACCCCTCTGCCACACTGCCAGACTTCTGTTGGGGACTCAGATCTGTATGTCAGCCTTTTTCTAGGCCTTTTGCTGGGATGAAGTGGAAAGGTAGATACTTTGTAAAGAACAGCTGGACTTACAATGCTCATTAGCCTAAGAAAAGTCTAGCAAACTTAGAGGCAGCTGTAGTCAGGAAGGAATGACTGAAATGAAGAGCAGCTTGAGCGCATGAGAAATACGAACCTTGTTTCTTTATATCAGTGCAGGGAACTCACTATTTTTTCCATTGTCAATAGACGTATTGGAATGTCAAAGTCTGAAGGCACAGATGAAGGATTGTTTGCTTATGGAAGAAGCTCTTCCTCCTCTAAAACATTAAATTTTATTGCTATTCCATGATTAAGGCAATGTGCTGGTACTCATGTGGTCTTCTTTCAGTTTCATTAAAAATTTTTTCTGTAGTACAAGTTAAATTTTCTTCTTTCTGATTTTATGAACAGCAAAAAAAAAAAAAAGATGGGTTTGTTTTTGGCTTTTTTTCCCCCCTGATATTCTCATAATCAGTTAAGAGATAAAACCACATACTTCAGTAATGCTCAAGGTATATTGTCATGAAAGAACAATGCCCAGGACTCCTAGCATAGGAGTCGAGGAGATGGCAGCACAGGATTTGTGAGTTATACATTTATTTACTTCATTGGAATAAAGATTAGTGTTTATATTTTTTTTCAACTTGAAAAGAGATGTTCCTCCTGCATAATCAAGAACCCAACCAGAAATACCATCCTGTCTTTTGTGTAGACATAAAATAAAATTAAGTTTATTCTGTAAATCTTTGAGTGTAATTGAGTGGGGTTTTTATTGTGGGTTTATAAAACCCAGTAGAAGCAGCTCCAAACTACACTGAGTTGTAAGAAAATTTCTGCTAGAAGTATTTGGCTCATATTCTCTGTAACTGTGAAGAATTTTCAAGGGGATGTCAAATGCTAAGATATTAAAGGCAGCTGCTGCTGCTTGACAAGCCTAAGACACTGTTCAGAGCTCATTAGAGCATTAAAATTTTGCCATATCATTGTCTTTATTTCTATTAAAATTTGAGAAAAAGGTCGTTGTTATTAAGAATAAGGTATAAGTAAGGCTAAGAGATATGACTAGGACGGAAGGACAATATGTTGAAGTCATTGCATAGGAAAACCCTAGAGTGTCTGTGAGAACTAACAGTCTGAAGACTAATTTTTGATGTCATGATTTTGGTTCAGGGGACAGTGTAATATTTGGCTACATGGACAAAATATATTGGTTTAACAGTCATGTGGAGAAATGTAACATTTTTTTAAAGATGGAACTACTCTAGCAAATTATCAAGGAATATGGTAAAACTAACACTGAGTCCTGTAACCAATAAAAAGTGTCATTTTTATTTTCGTAGAAGGCTTGGTATTAAGTGTCGAGTAAATTCAGTAGTTTGTGCTTTAAATCTGATGAAACCCTTATAATAACACTTATTAGCTTTATAAGCTAATGTTAGGGGTTTTTTTTACCTTTTGATAAATATAATCTCAAGTTCTGGATGATTTTTTAGTTCAAACTTCTTAGGAAATAACTTTACAACATGTAGGCATAAACAATATTTTTTTTTTAAAGCACTCAAAAACACATCCAGTAACTGTTGAAGTAGGTCCTGCTATAGCTGAGGTTATACACCTGGTACTATCCAAGTGCATGATTAAGAATCCAGATTTGTTCCATAAGGAAATAGAAGTTAAGAGGATGAAAAAATTCCAGGTTAAGTAAAGAGCCTTTAAGAGCTAATGAGTAGGAAACGCTTTCACTTGGAGACTGTATCTCAGGTTCAAAGTTACTTTTGACACACTGGATTCTAAGTTCATATTCCTCTCCATCATTTTGTCGCTTGTTTATTGTCCAGACAATATTCATAGTCAACACTTAACACAGCCTTGCAACTATTCATTTCAGTAACTGATAAAAATATTTAAAATTAAATTTTGTCCCTTAGAAAGCTAACAAGATACTAATGAGATGTAGACCACATTAGCTTTCGTTCCACAATGGTGCATGTAGAGTAACTTGGTGTGAATAGCAAACAGGCTTGTCAAAAAACCCCTAGGTCAGTGCCTCTGTAAGCATTTGAAATCTCAGTGGTATTTTCTTTGCCAAAATACTGTTTGGAATCGAATTCCTTTAAATATTTGTGATTAACTTTTAGATACATTATACGGAGACAAAACTACATTGTGAACCAAGATTTTTAGTCTCCCTTTCTTTTAGCAAAACAGCTAGTTTTGAACTACAGTAATTTGAGTTCAAGTGTCTTAAAAGGAAACAACATTTGTTTCTGTTTACACAAATTCTGGTTGTATCCAGTCTAGAAGGATCTTGCTACAAAATTTAGGTTTATCAACTTTATACTATGAAACTTTGTCAGTATCTGTTATTTTACTTCAAAATGAAGTTGCTGCTACTCGTAAATGCCTGCCAGTTTGGTGTGGGGGTTTTTTGTTTGTTTCAGTTTGGGAATTTTTTGCTTGTTTGCTTTTAAAGCAAACCATTGAATGCATGTGATTTTTTTTTCTGAAGTCTACCAATAATAAGATTTTGAACTAATAATTTATACCACTGAAAAGGAGAAAGGATCGTGAGGGATCTCATCATTAGCTGTAGTTCATAATGTCAAATCCTACTTTGTCTGGACTTTAGCTAAATGTAGCACAGTAGTATATGATACATTAACTGGAGTGAGGCACATCAATACTGTGTCCTATTAACAAAGTAAGAAATATAAGCCAGCTGCTACAAGAAAAAGTAACCAGTTTCCTTTGCATAAGCATAAGCAAGTTAACACTGAATTTATTTAGACGTGTCAAACCTGTTTCAAGTGGTTTGCAAAATTTTAGTGGATTTTTTTGCTGTTTTCTTCTTAATTATGTGTTTAGCTTAAAGGAAAAAAAATCACAATAAAGCCAAAAAGCTAATTAACTTCAATCTTATGACATATCTGCAAATATTTTAGAATGTTGTTTACATTTCAGTGGAAATTTGATTTTAGACTTACTGTTCAGAAGACTCTCTATAAAATAATCAACTAATATTTTATTAGACTAGTTAGGTTTTCATCAGTGACTTTTTCTACCCTCAGTTTCAATGGGAACATCTGGCTCTTTTCCAATAATCAATATAATCTCTTGAGTTCAGTTTCAAAAATCAGCTGCAGAGAGTAACAATTAGAGGTTAGTAGACTTGATAGATTTATAAGAAGTAATTATGTCATTAACAAATTATCAGGTTATCAAGCTGTCTTATAGAGATAATACAGAAAAAGCTGAAAGCTGCTGATTGTACAGAAAAAGAGATGTGTCTATGATAGGAAGAACATGTCATTAATTAAAGTGAGCTATACAGAATTAACCTTTAGGACTTTAGTGATGCTGGGAGTCAAATGCTGAATTTAATAATGAATTTTAAAAGCAAGACATAAAGATCTTATTTTGTTTCATAAACAAGAGTTTAGGTGGACTACAGGAATCTAAATTTAGCATTTATGTACTGAAAACCCCTGGATTGCTGTTACCTGACAAATATTATTATAGAAACTGATGTGTGGGAAGTTCCACCCGAACATGTGGAAGACCTTCTTTACTGTGCAGGTGACCGAACACTGGAACAGATTGTGGACTGAGGTTGTGGAGAGAGGTTGTGGAGTCTCCCCCACTGGAGATATTCAAGAACCATCTGCATGCAGTCTTGTGCCATGTGCTCTAGGATGACCCTATCTGAGCAGGGAGGTTGCACCAAATGACCCATTGTGGTCCCTTCCTGCCTTACCCATTCTGTGATTATTCTTTACAATCAGGTACTTTCTGTGGAGTCACAGATTCTGACCTGTGGGCTACTTAACTGTGTTACAAAAAAGAGCATTCATACTCCATGCTGGGACTTTGTATGGCCAATGGATCATGAGATGTCTTAGGGGTTTTTATTCATGCTGGTAGAGTGACTCTTGAAACACTGGGGAAAGCTGGTTGTCTTGGGGAATGTGTCATCCAGTGGCATGTTTTGACTGAGATTTTAGTAGGTCTTTTCATCTTCTATTTCTCAATTATCCATAAATCTGTCTCTGACCAGCTGAAAAACTGGATATGTTGCTATCCAAGGAGATAGAATCTGGATCCTATCTGGATTCTACTAGAAGCACCCTACTGTAAATCAGGAAAACAAACCTTGTTCAGTTTTGTAAAAGAGGAGAGTAGAAGTATGCTAGCATTTCAGAGAGTAGTTCCCAAGTGGTTAAATACGTCTCCCTAAAATCCTGAATAACACTGTTAAGATGCAGGAGTCGCAGATGGTCTCTGTCCCCAAAACTATCCTCTGGCTATTCTATTCTTCTTCAAGTAGCTTTTTCCATCTTTACTCTTCATGCTGTTTTCTTGTATTCTGTCCAAAAGTGTCCAGCTTTCCTACTTGCAAGTGAACAGAAGTACCTTTCTAAACTTTTGAATTACACCCCTAATGGTACTGTTGGATCTGTTTCCCAGTGTAATTATTAAATGGTGATAAACTTTTAAAAGAAAGAGAACAAGTAGAATCACTGTTGTATCTACTGTGCTAGAAAAAAGCTAGAAGAGCCAAGCTGACTTTTCATCTCATTCATTTCTGTCTTCTCCCACATTTCTTTCATTTTTTTAAAAACCACAAACAAAATTTCCTGTCTCATTTTATCCTTGAAATGCTGTTGAGATGCTGATAAAAATTTAGATGCAGGGAAAACTCCCTGCATCCCAGGAAATTTTAATATTTGATTTTCTAACTAGTTTATTTTCTTTTACAGAAATATATAAAGTTTTTGTGACCTAATTTTTTGGGTTGGTTTTTTTTTTTTTTTTTGGCCATCAGATTGATTATGCTACTAAGAAATAAACAAAGCACTACTATTTTGATCCAGGCTGAAATAAGCAGCATATTTTTGTAAGGAAAATTCTTTTTCTTCACTTTCTAGGGTATAAACTGCAAAGGTATTCAAAATCATCTAACAAATTATGAAAAAAAAAATGGAAAAAAATTGGGAAAAACACCAAAAAAACTTACTTATTCTTCATACAATGTGAAAGATATGATGCAACATCAGATGCTCGAGATTGATCTCCAAATAATTACCCATTACTTTAAAGTGTGCACAGGACAAGTGTGGGTCCTAATAACTCTCTACAGGCAAACCAAATTGGTCAAAAAAATTGATATTATTTTACTGTATAAAGCAAAAGTCACACAAGAATATAAAACACAAAAGTACAACATAAAGACAATTTTAACTTGACTGTTTTGGAGTAACATATCTTGCTTTGACTAAGCAGAATTGACTAAAACTCTGTGTATTTGCTTTGCAAATTCATGCACTTTAATGAACTTGGTAGGTTCTTCAGTCTCTATCAACATAGAGATTAAATTGGTTTTAGATACAGTATGGAAAAATAAATCATGCTGCCTTAAGCTATGTAATAGAATTCATATGTAACTGTAAATATTAAGGGAGAAAGAAATGACACAGATGTCATCTATACCATGAAATGTTTCAGTTCCTAACTCAAGACTGTATACAAAGCAGGGGAAGGGAAAATAAGGAATTCCATTTAAGGTATAAAAGAATAAGCTTTTGAAATATCTGGTCTAAATGGCTAACATTGTTTAAGCAACTGATGCAGGAAAGTTATCTTTAAGAATTTATCAATAGTCATGTGATTCATGGATGTAACAAAATAATTTGCTATATAACTGTTCCTGTGGATTTGGCAATACTTACAATTCAGGTTCAGAGTAGTTGAAGTAGATTGCTGAGCTTTGAAAGACTAAAGATATCCATGGCACAACTCTATGCTCCTCTACTGAACTTCATTACTTTTAATTCTAAGATCTGGTAATGCAACTCACTAAAGGTAAAAGAAATGGCCTAAAAGAGACTGTCACAGGGATAATTCTTCAGTGTACTCAAGAACACTGTAATTCTTGTCCAGAGCCCAGACTCCCTATAATTGAGCGCTGCTTTGCGGTTTGTAATTTTTGTCTTTCTGATTTCTAATTCTACTAAATTCCATAGCACTACACATAAGATTTGATGTATGTTTTTACTAATCACTGCAGGGTTTTTTTGGTTTTATTTAATTTTTTCCTTACTTTTAGAAATGTTATTTGTACTTCTAATATTAATACATTAAAACTATTTCCAGTAACATTTATGTGTGTTCTCTAGGTATTGTAAATGATTCATTCAAGCAAAATATATGTAACAGCTAATGTGCAGTAAAATTACGAGTATGTATCTAACTTTGAAGAGTATTAAGGCTACTTAATCTTTGAGTGACATAAATATGGACCCAATTAGCACAGTTTTCAGCCACTTCATAATTCAAAAAATGTGATCATTCAGCTGAAAGCAAATTTGACAGAAATTTCATAGTCATGAAGGTAAAAGCTTGCAAGATCACCCAGTAGGATGGAGAAGCTGTCATTCTCTCATCAGTGCTGTTGAATACTAATGTCAAGGTCAGAAAAGTGTAATTTTAGGCTGCCAAAATATTCTTGGATTTGATCTGCTAGCAATGTTTAAAAAGAAAGTAACAACATAAAAATTTATATAAACTTTCATAAAATAACTATAAAGTTTTAGATGCTTCCCCACTGCAAATGTTCTGAGTTACTTACTGATTTGATTGACAGTTTGATATGTGTTTTTTTTCAAATTCTAACATTTACTTTAAGTATCATCCTTATTGTCTTACATAAAAATTAGAACTGATACATATTTTACAAATTCTGCATATTATTTTCAATGCTGATGTGGGTGACTTGGTGTTCAAAATGTATCACAATTAGAGGAAAGATTTGGATGTAAAAATATCTGAATGCTTATTTTAAACATAACAAATTGTCATCTATAATAAAATGATAGATTTATCTTTATTCACACCTTTCATTTACATGATCATGTTAAATGGGGACTCTTACTGCTGGCTCCATCTAACTAATCACCACATATAAACAAGATGAGCCCAGGCTGTTCTCAGAGTATCTTCTGAATCATAAAAGGATGAGAGACAATGACCAAAGCTTTCAACAAAGCACATTTCTACTAAAAATTAGAGCAAAACAGTTTCACAGTGAGAATGGTTAAGCACTGCAGCAGGCTTTCCAGAGATGCTGTTAAGGTTTTATCCTTGGAGATCTTCAGAACCCAATTTAGTGTTTGTTTACTCATGAGGTGTCCTGAGCAACCAGACCTGAGGTGTCCTGAGCAACCAGCAGCTGTCTCTGCTTTGTATAGGTAGGTTCAGCTAGATGACCTTTAGGCTTCCCTTCTTCCTTCCAGCTTCCAGTATTGCATGGCTTTTTCATGTCTATTTTGATAAAAAAGTTGTTTATGTAATTTATGTAAGATTTTTAAAGGGGTCAAATATGAGTGTAATTTTGAAAATTCTTGTAGACTTTTGTAATCCTTAGGTTATGAAAGACATTTAGGGACTTGAAAGTCACCCCTTTTGTGAAAGAGAAAATCTCTTTCGTGTTACCCTTCAGGAAGCTGAACTTTAATTTTCAAGTTGGCACTACTTTCTTGCTGCTACCTACAGCTACTCTTTATTAATGGCTTCACTTGCTTTTCTATCCAAATAGAAGAGTTCCTGAATGAATGAGTTATATCTGTACATTGATACTGTTGTAGTACTTTCAATTTTTTATGTAATTATAAAATAAATTTTGTTACTCAACTTTCTTAACACAGAAGTTCTAGAAAAACAAAATAAAGCAATGTCATATTTTCATATCAAGTAGATAATTTATTTTTTTTTTTTAGTTCAGTTTTGGGTTTATATTTTAAGGGCTTTTTGGCTTTGATTGATTTTACATTACATGAATATGTCAATGAGCACTGGAAAAAATACCTCAGTAGGATTGCTTTTCAGATCCAGATACATCTTTGAAAGATGTCTAAAATGACATGTTTGCAGTAAAATATACATGGCCGGGTGAACTTTTCTAGTCTTATCTTGTGCCTCAGTAATTTTAAACAGAAACCAAAGCCTTTGTTCTGATAAACTAGACATCTTCCTAAAATATATTTATTAAAATGAAATATTCAAAGATTCCAAAGAACAAGTATACATACAGTAAATGCGTTCTTTTCTTCCTGTGCATGGTTAACTTTCATTCATATTAATGGGGTTATGAACATTCTTCAAGCAGAGAAGACTATCATTTTTAAAACCTACCTATTGAATATTTGGTTTCATTAAATTTATGTTGCCTTTTCACTACAGTAGGGGAAAATAGTTTTTGGAAGGTGATGTTTCTTATGAGTTTAACTCTTTTATAAATATCCTCATCTCTGAGTTCACTTGTGAATATTTTGAGAAATATTTTAGAGCCTTGAGAGTGTTTGAGAAAGCATAACTATATGGCATTTTCATAATTAAAGTGGTTTTTTAGTGGTATTCTGAATATTGGATAGGCATCAAGGTAGTTGTCAGTGACAGCCACTCTGTAAGAAAGACAAATTCTCACATGATTTTTGAGACAGTCCCAAAAGTATGTGTTTGTAACAGCCAGTGCATATGTGATACTTCTTTCAAATGCAGATAGATGTTTCGATGACTTGAGGGATAAAAAAACTGTGACTCAAAGGACTTTGTTTTGTTGAAAATGTAATAGAATTGCTATATCCATATACTTTCAATTCACACTATCTCAATAGGATTCTATAATTGCTCTAAATTCCTTATTTTCTGCAGTAAAGCTTTTCTGTACAAAGAAATTACTTCATAAAAGCCTGGCACCATGCAGTGGCCTTTTCTTAGTTCAAGAATCCTAGCTGATCTCAGAAATGGTGATACTCCAGACTAAGGAATTTATTATAATAATTTAGAAGTGTACCTCACTTATATGAATTAAATGCTTTCATTCTTAAAGTGGTTATTAATGTAATAATCTCTGCACTGAATACAAAATAATCAGATTATATGCAATCATTGCAGTGTAAATTCTGAAATTTCCCAGTTTTCATGTGATTTTGGCACTCTATGAATGAAATACTTTTACAGACCGCTTGCTAGCAACCCGCTCATACATTTTTATGATTAATACCATGCCCTTGAACTCTACAGTGCATGTCTGAAATTTATGGCATACATGCATTTCTTTATGCATCTAGTTAGGGGTGCACATGCATGTATCTAACATTTGTATAAATGCTCTAAGTTTTCACCGTTCACATATGTTTTCATATATTCAGCTCACCTTTCCATTCCCTTGGGAAAGTATGATTTGGATTTTTATTCTGGTTTTGGAGATTAACTTGGATCAAAAAGTTTTCATTAACTGCAGTTTGTTTTCAGTAATTTATGCTTGCTGTTACCTCTCTGAAAATCTGAGGTGGTTAAACGTACAGCATGGATGATACATACCACGACCCTTTGGCACAGTACAACTGGTAGTGGCTGTTTATATGTGCAATAAAATTGTGATCAATCTCTGACACTTACTACAGACTTCCTGCTGCTTAGAAATGTGTACTGTAATAGCATTTGTATGTTTTCTGTTCCCTTAAGAGTTCAGTATGCTGCTTCACAGGAGCCAAGAAAATTAGGAGTAACATCACAGACACTGTGATAGAAATAAATAAAGTAGCAATTTGTAAACTCTTCCAGACAGATCTTTACATATAAATGCAGGAGTCTCTATATATAGGTATAATGTGACTATAACTTAATAATAGGGATTATGTTTATATGTTGTGTGTATAAACACAGTTATTTTGTTTTATATATTACCATTTCAATTGTAAGAACCTGACCTTTTCCTCTCCTCCCAATAACTAGACCACAAGAGACACCACTTAGGACACTACTTGAAGATGAAACTAATATCTTTAAGTTTTATGAGGGCGGTTTGTTTCTTTTCCTTTTTAAGCATTTGAATGGAAAGACTAAAATTCATTAATCTTTTTTGAAAGATAAGTTTCTGAATTTTAATAAGACAATAATGGGTAAAAATGACCAGATTGTCATTGATTTTACCTTTTTAGTGTGGCAGACAGTTAATACTTTTCTGGGATATGTGAACATAAAAATAACTATAGACAGCATACAATCATTTTACCAGTTGAGAAGACCAGGAAAAAACAAAACAAAACAAAACAAACTTCCATATTCTAATATCAGTATAAATTAAACTACAGTAAATTTCCCATATCCCATGTAGCATCACCTACTTTTTCTGACATTTCACTAAGCTTATTATAGGTACTATAGAAAAGTATATAATTCATTATCAAGTCTTTTAAATAGAATGAATAATTTTTGTTCTTACTAATAGGATATGTCTAAAATGCTGATAAAATTTGAGTTACTGAAAACTTCAATATAATTTTAATGGATAGATTATTTAGTTATGTAAAATATAAAGTGGGTCCAAGGAATATCTAGTGATTCTATCTTGTTTCATATCCAGTCTGAAATCTGTGCAAGTCTGTGGGAGAGAATTTTATCTTCTTAGTTCAGATGAAGAGCTGCTGCAATGCTATACACACTATTTTTTCTTACGTTTTTGTCCCATAACTGCCTTTTTCTTCCCTTTAGTTAACATATTCTCAGAAAGTCATATTTGTTTAAATGCAGAAAAAATTTAAAGCATGTGCACAAAATATTTTTTTAGTTGAGCCTTGGACTCCAGTTCATACTGATGTTCTAATATATCTGGCACAGCAGCACACAGAGATGGGATAATTTTCTTCAAGCCATGATACTCCACTGTCAATCTCCATTCTCCATTAGACTTATACATGGGACAAATGGGGCTGTTGAAGGGTGAGCGAGTCTTGCTGACCACTCCTTGACTCTCCAGCTAGCAGATCATCTTATGGATGGGGATCATGGAGTCTTGATTTGTTCAGTACTACCTGTGCTGCACTGTCATGGTGGCAATTGATACTTGCTGTTCTTCTACCTTCAAGAGTCCTACAACAGAAGGGTTTTCTGCCAGACGAGGCAGTGTTCAATTGTCTAATCCTTTCTATCTCCACAGCAGCAATTCCAAAGGCCTACTGATGTCCTTTTGGGTCTTTGAAGTACCCATTCCTAAGGCAGTCAATGACTAGGATACATGGGGCATTAGGAATTTTATCAAGGCTTTAAATGGTACTTTATTAGCAGAGGGATTATAAGAAGGCTAAAAAACCAGTCCCTAATATTTGCTTTATTGATGGAATCAAAGGCATGCACCTTCACTATTAGATGTATACAGCCCATGGGCAATCATTTAATTATTCATATGGAAGTTATATTCATTCCTTGTTTCTATACATTTGGAGTACTCCCTAACTCTTTCCATTTTCCATTCATGGAAGGGAAGGGGAAGTTACTTTTTTCTGATAATTATTGTCATCCCTGATTGATCATGTCCCATTCCTACTAAACTATTATAATGCATTCTGGTGAGGCTACTATAATGAAACAACCATATATTCCTGTGTTGTGTTTGTTTTATTTATTAAGTAGTGCTTTACAAAGTGCCTTATGCCATTGCACTTTAATGTCGTTTTCCAGGCTGCTAGAGAACAGGAGGTTGCTTGTTATAATAAAACATCATATGTGGCTGTTGATATCTTTCTTTTTTTTAAAATAAATTCGTGGTGGCTATGAGTGGAGATGGAACTTGAAGGTTGACATCTGCAAATATAAGGTTATCAAATTAAAATGTGCACTTCACTTTATAGCTTTTACCTACAATTCTTTCCAGAAACACAGTGAAATTCTTTCAAACTGTATTATTTGCACTTGCAGCAGTTTGAAAGGTGTGTCTAGCTGAATGTAATAACCATAAATATGTGATTACAGGTAATTTAAAAGCAGTAAATTTACAGAATGACAGAATCACAGAATATGCTGAGTTGGAAGGGACCCACAAGATTCATCGAGTCCAGCTCCTGGCCCTACACAGGACCATTCCTAAGACCATTCACACCATGTGCCTGGGAGTATTGTCCAAACACTTCTTGAACTCTGTCAGGCTTAATGCTGTGACCAATTCCCTGGGGACCCAGTTCCAGTGCCCAACCACTCTCTGGTTGAAGAACCTTTTTCTAATTTCCAACCTAAACCTCCCCTGACACAACTTCAGGCCATTTCCTTGGGTTCTATCACTCGTCATCACAGAGAAGAGATCAGTGCCTACCCCTCCTCTTTCCCTCATGAGGAAGTTGTAACTGCAATGAGGTCTCCCCTCAGTCTTCTCCAGGCTGAACAGACCAAGTGACCTCATCTTTCTTCATACGGCTTCCCCTCAAGACCCTTCACCATCTTCGCTGCCCTCCTTTGGACACTCTCTAATAGCTGAATATCTTTCCTATATTGTGGTGCCCAAAACTGCACACAATATTCAAGGTGAGGCTGCGCCAGGTCAGAGCAGAGAAGGACAATCCCCTCCCTCGAGCAGCTGGTGATGCTTTGCCTGATGCCCCCCAGGACATGGTTGGCCCTCCTGGCTGCCAGGGCACTGCTGACTCATGTTCAACTTGCCATCGACCAGGGCCTCCGGGTCCCTTTTCATGGCACTGCTTTCCAGGATCTCATTCCCCAGTCTGTACGAACATCTGGGGTTACCCCATCCCAGGTGCAGAATCCAACACTTTCCCGTGTTGAACTTCCTATGGTTGATGATTGCCCAGTCTGCTAATGAAAATAACAAATAACTAAATCCAGAATTAATTTATGAACTGAATCACAGAGGTGAATCAGGCCTATTTCATTCAATGGAAAAGCTATTAAAATAATCAGCTAATGTGTTGAAGGGGAAGGCAAATCTCACTTGAACCTGTATCTCTTCTTCTTTCCTGCAGGTACTTGAATTGTAACACCTTCAGGCATTTCCTTTGTTAGTGTATTTCCACTTTCTATGCAATATATAAATATTCATTAGCATAGTAATTAGAACTTGGTTTTCCCATGTAAATTGCTTCAACAAACAGGGAGTAGAATAATTTTTAGTGTCTCTGGCTCATTGAGTATATGAATAGTTATTGAAAGGAGTAAAAAGTTTCATCAGGAGAGACAGAAATTTACTTATCAGCAAACTGCCTGTAGTAATATAGATAAGAGAGTTCCTGGGAAATAGGGGTTAAATAGCCTTCAGGTAAAGCTGAAATGTAAGGGTGAAATTTCCATACAGTTGATGATTGTTCAGAGAACTTTGTTATCAAGCAAAAGATGATGAACACACTAGTGGTATGTCTTTTTTTCTCCTTGTTTCTGTGTTTGGTATCTATGTTAAAGTTTACCATGTCAACAAAAGAAACAAGATAAAAAATGTTCATTTGATTTTCTTTCAGATGTCACTCACTCACAGATGTCACTTCCACTCAAGTATTGTGCAAAATCATTTGCACAGTTCCCTAGTCTCATTTTTGCTAATAGATAATTGCTTACCCAGTTCTTTTCAGGAGTATTCCCCTACCACATGAAAAACCCAGCATATATTAGCTGGAAAACTTAAGGCACAAGTTAACAGAAACCATTTTATATATTAGAAATTAATATCACAACCTTTTAAACAAAATTGATCTTAACATTATAGATGTCCTTTCAAAAGTGGGGATCATTATCAGACCGTTTTTATTCTAGAGTACTGTCATCCTACAACATGATTTAACATAGTTTAGGCCAGTTGTATTGGCAGCAAACTGTGTAAAACAGTTTGGGATTTTTCTAAAGCTTTTTAGACCAGTGTAAGATCTGGTATATTGAAGTGGTTTACTTTATTCTGGACCATTATAATTTTTGGTTTGAGTTAGAGATGGAACTTGGTGTAAAAAAAACCTCCACAAGTATGCTCTTGGTCAACGAGCAATAGATAGAGGAGACTCAAAGAAGGAAAAAGACAACAGAACAAAGAGGATTCTGTATTTGTGAAGATATGTATTGCACCTTTCTCCTTCATATGTATACAATAATTGGAAAGGTGACTTCTGATAGCTCATGGGTCATATACCTGAAAGCAATGGTTGCAACTAAGTCAAAAATCTGACAAGGTCTTTTCTTTCACATAAAGAGACATTTTTCCCTAAAAAATAAATTAAAAAAAAAAAGTAAAAGTGTGAGTAATTACAGAGGAACACTCAAAACACTGTTTAAATTCTAGGGGAGAAAAAGATCTGTAAAGATGATTAATGGTTAACAGCTATAAAATAAGTGCTTTTAAGCTCTGTCAACTTTGCTTTTCTAATGAGGACTTAACTGCTCCCCAACTAAAGCCTTTATCCAAGCTGTGTTTTGTATTTCATTTTTTTCAGTGTTTTGTATAGACATAGTTACCTTCATCATAACCTTTCAGTTCTTGTGTTTTGGCATCTCACAGATTTTGTATGCGAGTTTGGGGCTCAAGGGAAGCACATTTAACTGCAATGTCCAAGTAAGATTTGATGTGTGATGCAGGGTTATAGAACTGCTCTCAGACTTGCTTATTCTTGCAAACAGAGCCTTTGTAATTACTAGGGGATTATGGCAGGGTATGAAAGACCTTGAAAGCGACTTTTTTGCAGATCAGGAATGTGTTTGGCACAGACTCTGAAACAATCAGCTAGAGTAGTGAAGCAGAAGTATATTAAATTGTGAAGAGTTCACTGAAAAGGTCCTGATAGAAACACCTAATTAAAGAAATAAAAACTGGCATTAATGATTGTGAAAGATTCTCACTCTGGTAAGAAAAAAGAGCCTCATGAGGATGGGAAATGAAATGACAACAGAAATACAGTGGCTTCTTCCTCTTTCTCAGCAACAAAAGTAACAAAATTTGAGGTTATATTACATCAATAAGAAAAATTTAATAGAAGATAATTATTATGGCACATTACCTGAATTAATATGCAAGATTAACAGACCAGTAACTCAGGAACAATTTAGTAATTCTTTTATATGTATAAATTTGTGAAAAATTTTGTATAAGAGTATGGTGTAATGTACCACAAAACTACTTATTATATTAGCTTTGACTTCTTAATTAGTTTCTTATCTAATTATTTTTTAGTCACGAAGGATTGCTGTATGATTTCTGAACTAATTTCTAAACAAAAGAAGTCTACATATTGTTATATGAACCATAAATTTTTACTTTCTCCTTTTCTATTTCAAAGTTTTAAACCAACAAAAACAATACAATATCTGCTAAAAATAGTCTGTGTAAGTGTTGTTGAAGTGATTTTTGTTGGTGTGTGGTTTTTTTTTCATTTCTGATAAAATCTTGTGCCCAATCCTGATCATAGAGGATTCAGTGATAAACTTTCTTTTCTATAATGGAAGCTTCATTGCTTTGTACTGAGTTTGCCATTAATACTTTCTGCTTGATGATGCTTCAATTGAAGTAAGTTGAGGTGAATTATTGTTCAGTAGTGAGCAGGTAGGAAAATCACACAGTGCTTTTGGAAAATTACATCTGTAAATTTAACTAATACAGTTCTGAACTGATTTTTTTTTACAAAAGTAATTAGTAAAGCCTGAATATTTTTCTGGTTTGCTCATCTATTGAATGAATAAAGGGGTTTTCATTTCATGAGCATTTCTGAATAACATAATGAGATACCTTTTTTGTTTGTTTTTTGGGGTTTTTTTATATTTTATAAAATTTAATCCATAATATATTAAAAACATATTTGAAGCCCATTTGACAATATTTTTCTTTTGTGAAATATTTGTTATATAGTTGAAAAGCAAAATTCTAAAAAAATGTGACATTATTGTTTATGTGAAAGCACCTCTAGGCCACTGTATGTTTATCAATGGCCTGGTACAATAGCCAGAAAAAAACAAATAACAATTTCCACTATTATTGATACTGATACCTTCTTCATCTGTCAGTCATAAGAGAATGAACTTCCCCATAATACCCACTGTTTTCATTGAATAGTTATCCCATGAATATATCTGAGATAAAAACAACATAAATTTTATTACCATACACCATTTATCAAGAATTCATTTTCCATTACAGATCTCAAAGATTCTTATAAAGCAAATTTATATTTAAGATGATTTTATTTTTACTGGAGTTGGTTGAAAATTAGGAACTTCCAACACTAAAACTTTCTGTCCCCCCCCCCCAAGAAATTTTAATTGAAAAATGCATTAACTTCGTTAGCTGGAAAAGATGTTTCCCTTTTTTGGGAATACCGGGGGGACAATTTAACGTGGGAATCATAAAACGTTAGACTTCCCATGAGAAGCAAAATTTATGCAGATGAGCATGTTCATTGGCAAAAAGCTAGTTTGAAAAAAATATAATTTACACTTGTTATTAGCAGGCAAATTTAAAATTATTATATTATTTTTGCATGTACAGATATTGTGAAATAAAAGTCCTGTATGAAGCAGCAGCATATTCTTACATTCTTGGAACTAAATAGTCACTTTGTGTGCTTTGTAGAGATGCAGACCAGCAGGCAATAACACTGTATAGCAGTGGCCTAAGAATGAATACTTTTGAATATATAACATTTATATGTTGAGCAAATTAAATTATTGAAGTAGTTTTATTAAGCTGAAAATGTTTCTTTATCCAAAGCTGTGCTTTATTTCTAGCTTAGCATTTCACCAGCCTTTTGCTCTTGAAACCCACTTTCTGTTGGAGGATTTACATCCAGTTAACTTGTCATCGATATCCCTGTAGCTTTTGAATGCTGTCAGAAAAACTTGTAGGTTTTAGGAGAGACATATTGACAATGAAAAAAAAATAAGAATAAGTACTGTAAGTTAATTATGCTTTATTCAAATTTAAACAGCAAAAAAAATCTGTATTTAATGTTCAGGAAAGGAAATGAATTCTCCGGTCAGTGCTGATGTCAAGTAATCAGGAATTCTGTTTCTGTTACTCTATATAATGTTTTGTTTTCTCATAAAACAGACTCAAATGTGTTTGGAGGTACCATATGATAAATGAAATATAAAATATTGCACAAACACTATACAACGGGAGGCTCACAACGGTTATACAAGAAATTGAAAGCTAATAGTTCCAGAAGAATTATAATGAATTATTTGTGTTATGTTATGTCCAAAAAAAAAGAGAAAAAAAAAGCAAGATCATTCCTTTCTCATATCCTAAAAAGTATGACTGCACCCTGTACAATTTCAAATGTTAACTTAATAAAGCTTCTACTGTAATTTCCCTCTCACTTCCAAGAATCTAACAGTTTGATTCATAAAATAGTTTTTAAATTGCAGGGCAGCTTCACAAGGATTGTTGTGTATATATACACTATATAAATAGGGCAGCTTCATATGTGCAAAAAATTTTAATCCAGTATTAAATTGTGAGTCTAATCTGAACCTGCATGGAGGAAAATGTGTTTTTACATTAAATATCTGAATATGTTTCTAGTGACTAAACTGATGGCTAAAAATTAAAAAACTTTCAATGAAAGTGTTGTCAAAATTCAGACTGAATTTGAAATGGCTTTATTTTTTTCGTTTTGAACAGGGAATAGATTCACAAAACTAGCAGCAAAGAAATAGCAACTGTTTCTCTTCTTCGTCTTCCCCTCTCCACACACTCATCTCTACCCCTGCAAAGCTGAAGATACATATGTTTTTTAATGCAGTAACCCCTATATATAGGAGACTAGGTTTCAACTCCTTCCCCCTGACTGAGATATAAACCTCTATTTTCTACCTTCCAGGGGAAGCACCAAGCCAATGGATATTCTGAAGTGGTATGCTCTCACCTTAGCTATTTGAACTGCTACTTTGACCTAGCTGTGTGCCTCCCAAGTGAATTCTTTAACCACCAGACCAAAGAGTCATTCTCTCTCTTTGACTCAGTATTTAAATAATCCATGCAGAACAGGTTTTTCCATGGGGATTGAGAGAAGCCAATTATAGATTTCTCACTGGTTTAAGATCTCTTTTGGGAAAGTGAAAATGTGGGTTCAAGAATGTGCAGACAAGGTCTTGAACCTGATTGTCCCACATTGTATATCAGATGAGGCCCTAACCGCAGAGCTATTGAATAAGTGAAGAGAGGGAGGATTCTCTTTACTTCCATGAATGATTTACAAAGAGTGCGTAAACCTAATCTTTCATTTCCAGTTCTTTAGCTTTGTGTTTAAATAACTTTTGCAGAGTTGCCTATGTCTCTGGCAAGTATACAGATTAATGATTGCATAAAAACGCTACTTTTGGGAGTGTTGAAGGATAATTCTTCTCCAGGCCTTTTGTTCCTAAATATTTCTTGAATATTTCTCTTAGTTCCAAATGGTTCTGTTATTCAGTAAATGCATAATTTTAGTTAAATTGGGGGGAGGGGGTAGAGGAGGGAGATGACTGACTTTTTTCAATACCCCTTTTGTTAAAGCATCTAACTGAAAAACTATTAATACATAAAATTCTACTGCATGTAATTCTGTGTTTCCTAACCCTTCTTAATTCAAGAACCTGTACTGAACTGGTGTGCTTATATTTAAAAAATGTAGTAGAACTTCCTAGCTACATGAATGCTTATTTCAATTCAGACACAAAGATCGATACAAAACCAGCACTGCCTATTTATGAAATCTGAATCATTTTTCTCTATTTCTTACATTGCCAAAGAATTTAAGGAAAAGCCAAAATAAAGTACAGTCTTAATTTAGTGGATGATTTTCCCTTCCTGTAGAGTTGTAATAAAGGAGAAGAGTGGAAGTGTACCATTCCCTAACTAGAAAGAGAGCTTGGTTTTAATCTTGGTTTCCCAAGCTATCTTTTACTTTATATCAGTGCATGAGTGGTCGAGAACATAACATGCACTTCCTTTTCCAAGAGATATACAATAGAAAGATCAAGACACAATCCAGGTAATCAAGTCAAGCTTCCTAAACCTTCATGACTAGGTTTCTTCACCTCTACCTTTCTGATGTTTACCCAAGAAAATGAACAAATTCTTTCCTTTTCTGATTGCACATATTCAAAGAAATCCACTGTGCATTTCATGGGGGAAGGGAATAGTCTATGCACATTAAGTGTCCTAGAAATCTAGATCTGCTATGAAAGGCAGTTATACCATAGCAGGTATTTAGGTAACCCTGATGTTCTCACTTAAAATCAGAAGATTGTTTTGAAATATCTAATAGATTTGATTGTTGCTGGTGCTTTTATATTAAATGCTGATAGAAAACATACTTGAACCCAGAGTTGTTCATATGTGTCAGTTCTCTCAAAATAATGCATTTTTCTAGAAGACTTCTAATGAGAACATCCAAAGAAATCAACATTGTTTCTGGAAGAGTCAGGTGTATTTACTAACTGGTATTTTTTTGTTTGTCGACCCTTTTGCAAAAATATTAATGCATTGAATTCTTAAAGTTCTTTGTTCAATCAAAAGCTATTGCTAATAAAATATGCTGAATTCTATTTTTAACCAATCATCTGTCTTTCTCAATTATGCTGGATCTTCTTAGTCCATAAAACTAAAACTAGTTTCCATTCTGATAAATTAGGATATTTCAGCCAATGTTTTATTTTTAAGACCAAAAATGTTTTCTGAACTACGGAGGTGAAAATCATAAAATGCAAATAATCGTTCTTTATTTCTTTCTTTCCACTCCCATATCCTTAGATTTAAATGGTATATTAAAAAACTGTAATACATTATTTTATTAGTAATTCTTATACATGTTCTGTTTTGTATCTAATAATCTTGTCATACTTTATGGATTTAATAAAACAAGAAAAAATAAATGTAGTGGTATACAAACAAGCATCCAAATATAAATCTTTAAAGTGATTATTCACTCATACAAAGCAAATACAAGTATGAAGTTTTAGTACATGGACAACTGCACTGCATGCAGGGTTTGATGAAACCTGTAACCTGACCACTAAATCAGTAGGGTAGGCAAACCTGGGGTGTATTTCTTCTCTCCTGCCCAATCAGCACAGTACGTGAGCTAACTGGCAGCAGCAAAGAGATGCAAAATTAACAGAAACAAAGGAATAGAAGGCACTGGAGGTCTTTAAGGAGTCTTTAAGGACATCCCTCAGTTATCTTAGCATGTCTCTCTCAAGATTTTCCACAGTTAACTCCCACCTGGTACACAGTATATATTCTGTATCAAATCTGCCTCCTCCAGCTTAAATCATGCACATTCTTCAATGACACTTGCCACCTGAAATTGTTTTCTTACTTCATCACGTATCAGAAGACTAAAACTGATGCTCAGGAACTTTAAAAAACTTAAAAACTTAACTTTAAAAAAAACCCCTAACCTAAAAAATTCCCAAACTGAAACTCTTGCAAACGTGGGAACCTTTCCTGGCTTATTTTTCTCAATACCAAGCAAAATCTTAAGAATGAAAAATATGAAATCATAAATGGAATAGCTTAAAGCATGCTTTCTTCACAATAAATTTATGTTCAGCACATATGAAATTAAAATTCTTTGTTCTTAATTAGTAAGAAAGTTTTAAAAAATGTATTTTTTGTCTAAGTATTAGATGACCAGGTGCCTCTACTCTTTTGCTTCAGGGCCTCTCTTGTTGAGTCAAGCCTGTGATGGAGCCTTATGTATTTCTCTGGTTTTGTAGTATTTAGTAGATGAAGTTAATCTCCAATTAAATGATTTCCAAAATGATTTTCCAATCCCATAAATATTTAACAGTAGAAATAATAACAAAGTACTTGAGTTAGATAAGTTTTTGGTTATGGCCTACTGAAGTACACAGATATTTACTTTGTGTGAAACTATGCTTAGATTCTACAGGATGTCCATTAATTTAAATATTTTAAAAAAATAAAGAAAAAAAAAGGGAAAAAAAAAAAGTCTTGCTCAACCACTAAATTATTTAGGTCTCAAACAAGGTGCAACTTTAATAACATATTTCTAACTAGACTTTTCAAGTGGTTTATATAAAGCAGGCAACTGTTCAGTCTTTGTAGAACTGGTATACTGCAGTTAAAAATCACGGAGTATTTTTCTTTTGTCATTGCACTTCGTTTTTATTTTTCCTATAAAAATGGGGCAAATTCCACATTCACCTGAAACGTAGAACTGAATCTTTCTATTACATATTCCCTGCCTGAATGTCACACTAAGGCCACTTAAGTCACTTCAGTCAGAGATGTTCAGAAACACTTCTTCTGAGTACTTTAATTGTTCATCAAGGCCTAACCCTTTGAACATTGCTTTAAGGCATTTTGGCTCTGCTCTGAGTCAGTGAAGCAAAATTGGAGCATCTGGATGCAGTGTCAAAATAGCCCAGGCAGCTTCAGTGCAGCACCCAAGTGGATAATCTCGACACAGAATACAAACACTGCATTAGCGATTGCCGGAAGGCTACAGTTCATCTTCCTCTGAAATACAATACAAGAAAAGTTAAAGGATGATACTTTTTTCTTTGTAGCTTCTATTGTGTGAACAAAGAATCAAGCTGTGTTTTGATGCTTCGTCAAGTGTTTGGCAGCATTTTCAATCCTTGTTTGCTCTGCTAATCCACTGATTTTTATTTTTGGACAAAGCAATGGATGTTTTTTACAGTTTATGCTGTATTAGATATGTGAATGCAAAAGAAGGAATCCAGTTGATGATGTTGCCTTTGAATCAGAGTATTGAATCAAAGTAGAGGAAGAATAAGTGCAATATATTTTAGTTGCCTATTAGTAATATAACATCTAATTATACTCTGTTAACTTGTACATAAAATTTCTGTAATTCTATGACTTATGTGAAATTTTATTTCTTTTGCTTTGTTTGCTTTCACAGATGGCAGCAAAATTGCATTTCATTGATTGAAAAGAACATTGTAAGTAATTCTTTTTGTTTCTCCTGTTCAATTAGTTTTCACATTTTATTTTTCTGAATCTGCTAAAAATTTATCTCATGGATAAAACTGTGTTCTTCCTTGAAAACTGGTGCACAATTAATGCTCTGTGAGAGCCCGTGAGACATCTGGCATGTGGCTACAGATACAATCCCCAAGCCAGATTTCTTTTGCCGTCGGCAAGAATAGTTTATGTAAGGCTTAGGCCAACAGGTCAAGAAATATAAATGCAGAAGCATGCTAAACATACCACCTGACATCAGGCTTTGCCTGGAACATGGTTGATCTGTAGAGCGCACACCGGAATGAATACTGGAGTGAAAAACTGGGGCACAGCAGCATATATAGTTCCATTCCCTGACTTCCTATTTTCCTAACTGTGCATCTAGAATTTTATTCTTGTATGTGTAAAAGTAAAACTAAATACAGACAGAAGAATCAGACTGACTCGAAGCTTTATTTTTGTTTAATTCAGATAATGCTTTCATGTTATATATATACATACATATATATATATATACATATATGTATGTATATATATATATTTATATATATAAACCCAACATACAGTAAAATTATTTGTTGTTTAATGATACTAAAAAACCTCTGCTAAACACTCTGCTTCACACTACTATTCAAACTATTCACACTACTCTTACAAATACATTAACAAAATATATTCTGTTTGGGACATGTTAAGTAAATGGGTAACACTTTTTCTAGCATGTCTAGCTGCCATTAATTTAGTTAGTATTCATTGTAATTACACTGATCATAATGAATTCATTTAGTATTAATGTGAACATTATACATCTTTTTAGGCACTCCATTATAATTCAGCAATAATTAATGTGCATAATAAATGAAGTGTTACTACTCAATGCTATGATAAAGCCATGTTGTTTCATTTGAAAAGCTTTAGAGGAAGTATGTTTAATCTCATTGGTATTCCAATTGTTACCAAAAGATATTCTTCAATGGCAAAGGGCAATTCACATTGGAAGACTTGTTGACTTTTCAGGGAGATTCCATGTTTGCACTTTTGTAGTGATTCACTTATAAGATAGTAGCATTTCAAGTGAAGTGCAGTAGTACTTACATTTTATGATTATTCTTCCTTTCTACTCCTACAAGAGTAATCCAAAACTGAGAATGGAATATTTTCTGTGTATCACACATCAACACAATTATGTGCATCAAAGGCATCCATGCCCACTTCAGGGAGCTGCATAAAAATAACGACTAGAGGAAACATAGCAAAACAAGAATGGCCATATCAGATTAGGATAAGAATTGTCTGGACAGCATCCTCTCTCTGGGCACTGATAAATAAATATCCAGAGAAAAGTGAGAACAAAATTCACCAGCCTCCAGCATTTTTAGCTGATGAAATTTCATCAGATGTAGGTAGTTTCTAAGATTAAGATTTTTTGTTTTGTATTCCATGAATTTATTCCCATAAACCTATTTAAATCTTAGAATAGATACCTTTGTAAAAAGTTGCAAAGGTCTACTACTCTGTTCATTTTATGTATCAAGAACTACACTTTTTTTGTTCTGAATGTGATTTCTTCTATCTTAATTTGAATCTACATTCCATTGGATTTACTGAGCTGTAAACAGTCCTTTCCCTGTACTCCACCAGTGATTTGTGACCCTCATCTATTCCTTGTTTGGATATCTTTTCAAGAGAAGTATCCTACTCTACTCTCTGTACAGAAGGTGTTGTTCAACTTTGTTGCCCTGTTTTGGATTTTGCATGCTACATGTAACTTTCAAAGTGTGAGAAGTTCTTAGTTTTATACTATTTCAAAATTACTCCCTTAGCTTTTCCTTCTTAATTTCTTAATGAATACTGATATTGAACAGTTAAGCAACTATGGGCTCATTTCTCCACAGTGATTGTCAACTCCAAGCTCACTTAAATTTCCCACCTTCCCTCACTCCACTTTTGTATCACTTTAAATTTATTTACATTTATTCTGCCATTGTATTTCCCTGTCACTCAGGCTTATGAGCACAGAATTTCTGAAATTCTACGTTGTCTGTCCTTGTCCTGGCTAACTCAAATAACTCTGATCAGGAACATTTCTCAAAAACTCTCATCCCCTTTTCCCAGATCATTTATGAATGTTGAACAGCACAAGCTGTCTTTGCAAGTCCACTCTTGAGTTTTGTATTATAGTATAACTTGAACAATATGGACTTCAGTATATTAAAGTCTGTCAAAAGGCAGACTGTCTTTTTTTTTATCTGCTATTTAACTTTTCATTCAAATTTATTTTCACTGCAATTTACATCTTCCAGATCTCAGTATCTTTATACTTCAGTAGTCAATACGTCATTTCATTTGTGAATTATCTTACAACTCTTGAGTGAATACTGTCTTTCTAATGATTTGTTACTATTCACATTCTCATCACTTCCTTTCTCCTTCAAGTGGATGTTCCCACTGAGAGTTATTAGGATATATTATTACACAGCAAGCAATCTTTACCTGTAGTTTTACAAAATATGTCAATGTAATGCTAATTAATAAGAATTCAGCTAATCTATGAACTTCTGACTTTTCTTCTGCCGATATATTTGACCTTGGGCATATTTCTTAACCTCTACACCTCTTTATTGTTTCCCTTCCTGTTGAACTTTACAGATTACATGTATGCTAGGTATTCTTATTTATGTTTTCACAATAAAATTAATTAAATTTTTGGAATAAAGTATTGGATAAAATGAAATAAAACAAACTTTAATAGTTATTAAATAGATGCCCCCGTGAGAGAGAAAATCATAAACTATTTGGAACTACCCTAGATTTTAGAAAAGTTCTTTGGTTACTTCAGAAGAATGAAATTATAAAAGAAATTATTTTGTACACTACACACTGAATTTGCCTACTTTCTTTTGTAATTTTTTAATTGATTTATTAATAAGGAAGACAATGTTTTTAATTAAAGTAGACCAGCACAGTCACTACAAGCGTTGCTTCTTATAAAACTCAGCAGTTGCCACTTGTGAAATGTTAATGAAATTTTTGCCCTTTTTTGTATTACAATCTTTTCTGTCTTTCCATTGTTAAGTATCTTTCTCCTTTTCTCAGGCAAAATTCGTTCATCCAGCTTCATTTTGCTTCTGTATGGAGGAGACTGCAGCATTAAACTTTAAATAGATCAAAATCAGATCTAGTTATGCTCAGATACGTAATGTTTAAGTTAACATGTTGAAGGCTTGGTTTCCTCAAGTAAACCAGAGAATCATGTTCTCAATACCACTTTTGCTATTGTTGTATGCCTACAAGGTTTCATTGTCATGAAGCTCTTTTCTGTTTAGATCTGATCTTAGGCTCTGTGGAAGTCTTCTACTAGTTCTTTCTTATAGGCTTAGTTAAGAACAGTCCTATCTACCTTATCATTATTCTGTAGCACGCCATTAGAAATCTTTATTTTAATAAATAATGATCCAAAGTATTTACCTCCAGTCACTATTAGGGACTTATGACCCTGTTTGCAGAGATACTGAACTCCAACAGCTATGAAATGAAAGGGAGATGTTGACTCAAAATTCTTGTAGATATGACATTACTAATACATAGAGTTGGTCAATGTTTAAATCTTTCATTCTGTTTTTGCTAAATAGATGGTACACTATTTAACTATTTCTGTCAAATACTATTTTCTCATTTCTTGTGAAGGATGAATTCTGTTTCTGAATGTCTCTAGAGGTGGCAAAAAAGTTTAAAATTTTAATGACAAAATTAATGGCGTTTAAATTTTTTGTTGAAAAAATGCCAATTAATTGTATTTCATGCATACTTTAAGGGCATACTCTATGTGATTTGTACTGATTTTTATTTAGTGGCACAAAGGAAGTGTAGCTTAGGCTTACTCCTACCTTTCTGGTATGGACTAGCTTGGATAATGAGTGGCTTTTCCTTTTTATTCTGACATCTTAATCTGTATTTTTTCAGGCAACAATGCTATCTCTTTTATTTTCTAAAGATACTCAGTATTTGCTCCTCTTGTTTCCATACATCTTCTTTTTGGATGTCACTCCATTGACATTTGTTTAATTGGTGCATTTTTCTCTCAGTTTTTGTGACTTCTTAAGGCCTTTGTTCTTATGCACAGTTTTTCCTTTCACGACTGATACTGGTGGTTATGTTTCTAACTACCTGTATGGTGACTGTTCTGGAGCTATTCTTGGGGAGAGTGGGAATAATTCAGTTAGATGAGTCTATCAATGGTATATTTAGTTCTTTTACAATAGAAAGATGGAGAAATGCCTATGCGGGAATACTCATAAAGAGTTTTCTCATGGAAATATATTAAATCAACTATTAATCCGAATAAAATGTCTTAAAAATGTGGTTGTCTTGAATCAATTCAATTTAAAGGGATTTTAAGAAACCAGGTTCTGACTGAGATCCCAGCAAGGAGGATCAGATTGCAAATTGCACCTTGTGTGCCCAGTGCTTAAGCATTCTTAAGGATTCTGTCCCATTACTTTCACTTAAGCTTTGCTTTTCAAGATTAGGACCTATCTCAGTGAAGGAATTAAAAAATAGGTGCCTGAAGACATACTGTCTCAGAGATATGCAATACAACAGACTTTAGCCCAGAGCCCCTTTCTGCTAGTGTTGTTTAAGGTCTCAGAAAAATAGTATTTACAATGAAAACCTTTAACAACCTTTTAACATGCTTGCTAGCAGGCAGTGATTTAATGGTAATGTGACAGCTAAGATTTTAGTGAGAGACCCTTTTATTTCTCTAAGAGAAGAGTTACACATTCTGAAAACCAGACAGATTTTTCTGGCCAGTGTCTCCTCACGTTTGTGCCAGTAGGGATTTGCTGACTACTCAAATTATCTTTCATAAGTTAGCACATGTCAATCTTATATAAAAATGTTTGTCTTCCCTTCTGACATTTCTCTAAATAGTCATTTTTTTTAAAAAAATGGAAACAGACTTCATTGTTTTTAATAAGTGGGTACATAATGTTCCCCCCAAAAACTGCTAGACTTATATGATGCAAGACATCAATTTACTTGACCTTGCACTCTAGCAAATCAAATTATATTTTTTAGAAAATACATTCACAATTGTCAGTAGAGTCTTCTCTGGGAAAAAAAAAAAGTGAAAAGACAATATTATAATCTCAATAACATTTATACTGTTAGAAAAAGTGCTGATACATGAAATTAATCTCTGTTGTATTTCACCTATTATTCTGGATGAAAAGTGCTTTATTTCTTGTTTGTTCTAGCAAGTCCTATTACTGTATCTCTACATACAAGCTATGTTATTTAGTCATACCTGTGGTCAACTAGAAATTGTTATACATCACAGCAGATCTATATTTTTTATAGAGAGCATCCTAATATAGGTTTTCTTACCTGACACCTTAATCCTTTTAATTTGTATGTAATTTTGTATTCTTAAAATACATAATTGTACTTATTTTATGCCTTTGCCATTTTTTAACCTATGTTGTAGTGGTTTCATATAATGACAATTGCATTTTAGAAGAAATCTTGGTTTAGAATCTGACTGGAAGAAACTAGAAGAAGTGAAAGATAGTACAAAAAGTACACAAGAAGTGTAGATTTGCTTCTTGATTTGTGTGTTTCAAAGGTCATGTATTTGGGCCAAACTAGAATTTGCTAACTGTAATTTCTGGGTTTGGGGGCAAAATTCTAGTCTTATTTATTTTTCACACTACCCTTTAAATTCTTAATTAAGTAAACTGAATTTCTGAACCTATCTTATTGTATGCTGATTATTAATGTGTTTCTATTAAAAGTGATCAGTTCATTCTGATTTCAACCAGAAGTCAGTTACAGGACCACAGAAATATATGGAGCATTATAGTTAAATATCCTTAGATATTTACAGGTAAAATGATGTATTATTATGAATTGCAACCTCTTTTATATTTTCAAAGTTCTTACAATGATAAGAGATGCAGATTAAATTTCCTCTTTGAATGAAAAAGGAATTTTGGAAGTCCTGCTTCAATTCAGCTTAAAACAACTCTTGACTCTTGTATGATTTTGCAGTGTACTACTGGTTTTTTTTCAGAAACAGTAAATCATTTCCTGATTCACTGTTTGTGTCAAAGTAGAGAGATTATTCCTGCTATTGTCACCAATATCATCCATACAACATTTTAATTCCTCAATGCAGTGCCTAAAGCCATCTATCTTGAATAGTGAGAAAGAGTACTCTTATCTGTGATAATTCTGAATCAAAAACAGCATATTTCCAATGTTTAAGCACTCTGATGATTTTCCTATTTTGAAAATTTAAGAATTGTGTTGGAAACATATGGTTATGTATGATAAACATTTTCAATAGAGGTAATGGTAGAAGTGATCCATTGATCCACGAATGGGTATGGTTCTTTCCTGTTTTTTCATTTATGTTTCTCACTGTGAGAGACTGCAAGAGCAAATATTTCACTTGGTATCAAATTCCCCCATTATGAAACTGTTACAACACTTCTCATTTAAGCCCCAGATCATTATCAAATCGTCACTATTACCTTGATGGGGTAAGGTGTCCTGAACTATGGATACAGTAGAATTCAAATTACATCTGAAAGGCATTTTCTTATGTTTAGCTTATCTACTATCGTGTTTTGGAAATAAAAAGGTGTATCGAAATTTTTAACCAATGAAACAAATTCAGTGACTACATATATGACCTAGAAAATACCACCAGCTTCCTCAGGTTAGCAGTATTCATACTTGCTTACTGTGTTTTGTTTCAAGTGATGCATTTGCACCTGAAACTATTAGGATTCAGCTGAAACAGATATTTCAAGATGTGTCCAATGCATTAGACATTACTCTATCATCCCTTGCTCAATGCATAGCTGTGCGTTCAAACATAACCCTTATTTAGAAGTACTGTGGAGTGGAATCTACCCTGTGGAAACACTGGAAAAAGTAAAGCTACCCAGAGGTTTCAAGCTTGCAGCAGTCATTAGTCTTCAAGCAATATCTGTTTCAGACTGGGGTACAAAACAAGTGGTCGGAGCTACAGTATTGTTTTGCTTTGAATCCTCCAGCCTAAGTTCGTTTTTTTCCTTCTTCTTTCATGTGCTAAGTAGAGGCATGTATGAGATTTTTGCAGTAGAGAGAAAATAGTGTAGAAAAGTTTTCTTACAGTCAGTTTGCAAACCTCACAGCAACCTCATGTCTGATGTTCATCATTCTTTCATGCTTCCCCTGTTGAGACTGCTTTAAAAACAGTTTCATTTATACTCTAGCAAACTGTCACACAAATTCACAACATAGTTAAATTAGACCCAGAAGTTCACTCGCCAAGCTAAGTCTGTTTTCAGAACTATCAAAGGAAAAGTAAAACATTTCAAAGAAAGATTACTGGGTTTGTAACAAAATTTTTCTGGAGACAAAACAAACAAACAAACAAACAAACAAACAAACAAAACAACCCAAAAAAACCAAGCAAAAACCCCCCAAACAAGAACAACAAAAAAACCTCTTTCCATTTAGCTGTATTTTTATTATAGCTCAAAAAACTTTCTTATTGAATTAAACGTGCTTAAGACAAACTGAAGGTCTCTTAAGAGATATATACATATATATACAGTTAATGTATTGTAATAACTTACACCATTTTCTGCATTGCCCTCTAAGCCAGATATCAGAGGATAAAGAGAAAATGGATGAAATTTAATAATCAGGAAATACTTTTTTTTCTTCTGAGAGACAGGAAATAAGGAAGTCGATTAAACAGATGAGGGAGATTCTGTTATATCTTACTAATAGCATTTTATCCAGTCACTAAAATGTGAGAGTAAATAGTAAAAACTAAAGCAATAACTGACCACATAATCAAAGAAAATTCCCCGCCTGGTAAAATTTGACAAGTTTAGTTTAATTTCTTTTATAATACAGTTGCATTAAAACTTATGCACAATATGTAGATAATTACCTAGCTGTAGAAAGAACTGTTTTCTTGAAGTTTCTCCCCTTTTTTAGTCATTCTAGATTCTATTGACATTTTTACTCAGTAGTGGTAATAGAGGAGACAAATATGGTGGGAAAATTATTTCTTACAAAGTTAAATACATATATAGTGGACTTTAGGTTTAAGTTACATTAGCCACAGGGAGCAGTTAACCTGTTTCATCCTATTCTTGGTGAGGATCTGAAAAAATATAATAGCTCAAAGGATGACTTTCTACACAGCGTTCTTTTTTTCCCAGAAAATATCCAACTATTGTCTGAAACTGTTTTCCCGTATGTTGCTGAAGATAAATTACTATACCACAACTTGCTGTAAACTATGCCCAGAGATAACTGATTTGCTAAAAATTTTATTTCCTTAAATGTTGGCATCAGTTCAAAAAAATAACTTCTAACTGAATCTCCTTCACAGTGACACAAACTTGGTGCAATTTTTCTTGTTCTCCAATAGCAACTGAGATGAAATAATGTACATGTGAGTGTATACCTTCACAGAGACTTTGTTTTTAATTTTTATTAAGCCTATTCTCATTTGCCTTCAAGGGTTTATTTGCACATATTCAACTCAATATATGTCAGACTACATTTGTATTTAATGCCTAGTTAATTGTGAAGACACCTTGACTTCAATATTGTGCTTTAAAATTAACTCCAGTGAACTGTGACTGAAAATGCCCTTATAGGTTATTAGGTATGAACTGAAAAAATAAGCACTTATTATATTGGTCTTACTGCCAATGACTTAAAGCTTGTTTAGAAATGAGTGCCAGTGCTCTTATTTTTCTTGACATGCACAGTTTACATGCACAAACCCTGTAGGTAAAAGGGAAAATTTCAATATCTCTTATAATATCATATATATTTAGGTTTAAATAGAAAGACTGTAGAGAGATGATGAATTTTTTACATAAAACTTTCATTGCGTGTAAATCTGCTTGAGCATCTGCTTTAACAAATTTTCAGGTCAAATGCTAGAACAATTATCAGGCCCATCTAATCCCATACACACATTCATGTGGTTATATACTGATCTACAAAGCCTATCGCTGCCTAGCACGAGCTTAAAAGTGTGATGCTCAGCAGGTTTTATTTGACCTTAGTTTTGATTTCCACATTTTTACCTCCTGTCCTTTCTTTGTCTTCATCTTCAGTAGTAAAGGTCATTTACAACAAATAGTTTTTGAAAGCAGTAGCAAATTAATTTTGTAAAGCATTGTCAGCACGACTGCAAATCTCTGCCAGCACTACACTTTGCAGGGATGCTAGTAGTTCATCTAGATAACGTAATCTGAAGCCCTACAAAATATATTTCCTGGTTTGTATGTTAGATTCTTCTTTATGCTTCACTCTTTCGCCTAAGACTGTAACAATTTTTTTTTAGTTTTGCTCAATCTATTTACACTTCAAAGAAAAACTTAGCAATCTGCACAAATATAGACACTTGTAAATTGAACATTTCCAAAGAACAACAACAAAACTGGTGGAGGGTCTAAAGCAAAAGTGTGATGAAGAGTCGCTGAGGGAGCTGAGGTTTAGCTTGGAGAAATGGAGTTTCAGGAGGAACACTATTGCTGTCTACAACAACCTGTAAGAAGGTTATAACAAGGTGGAAATTGATATCTTCTCCCAAGTAACAAGGGATAGGACCAAAAGACATGGCCTCAAGTTGTGCCAGGTAAAGTTTAGATTGGGTATTAGGGAAAGTTTCTTACCAAAAGGGTTGTCAAGCATTGGAACAGGCTGCCCAGGGAAGTGGTGGAGGCACGATCTCTAGAGCTATTTAAAAGACACTTAGATGTGCTGCTTAGGGACATAATTTAGTGGTGGACTCGACAGTGCTGGGTTAATGGTTGGATTTGGTGATTTTAGAGGTCTTTTCCAACCTAAATGATTCTATGAATTGCTTACCATGTCCTTTTATCCAGGGACATTTCCAGTAAACTGTAAGACATAAACTTAAAATATAATTAACAGGTCTGATGGAAAAGGGAAATTTTATAAATATGTTCAGTTACTTCAAGACAACTGCTCAGACTTCAAGTAAACAATTTTTACAAATAGCAATGGCATATATTTTAGTCAGGGGTTAAACCTCTTATGGCTTAGTGCCTATGTTCTCTTCTACTTAAAACCAATCCAACATTATGAGCCAAGCTCTGCTAATGGCATGTTTTCTAGGGCACTCCTTAGTGACTTTCTGTCCAAATGCTCTTGCTTCTCAATTGCATACCTGGATGCAATTAAGGTAGAAGTTTATCATTTTCTTTTACAAGTGATTCTGGGCCAGCAGAAGAGCTGTCTATAGGACATTAGAGGACTCCTTTTCAGAGAGAAGCCATGTTGGTGAAATTGTTATCTCTACCACAGCGTGATTGTGTGTCACTAGTGTAACTGCAAATGCCGTCCTGAGCAATAGTGTTGGTAACCCAGTTCGTGCTACTACATGCTGCAGTCGTAAATACTATGCTTCATAAAGAAAATTGATAAGTGAATGCAACTAGCAATTTAGAAAGAAACTACTATGAAAAAGGAGTAAAATCATAGATCCATTAAAGTAAACAAGATAACTCCCACTGATTTCAACCCAAAGAGTCAGCTGCTGCTGAACAGCACTGATCTATACTGTCTCGGGATACACTTTTTTATAGCTTCTTGTATTGCTGCCATTATTAGAAGAGGTGAAACCTTAGTGTCATACTATTTTTTCCACTTTGAAGCATTTTTGCTTGAATATCCTGAAAAGTAGGTAGTTTATTTTCTTAATTTTCAGATATTTTGAAATAAATAAAAGGAAACAGTTACCAAAACCATTGCACTCCACTACTGCATTCTTTAAGAATTCACTCAGAATGAATTAATTGAGTCTGAGAAGGTTTTTTTTACTAAAAAAAAAATCATATGGAACATTTCAGAATGGTAAAAGTATCATTTCCTCCCAATATTTAGCTTTGTCAGTGTTAAGAACTGTCGTAAAACTAATGCCACTTTTGTTCTAGTATATACTATACACAGTTATGGATTTTCAGATAAAATGCACCAGAGCGAGCTCCTCCTTGACAGACCAATGGTAGATGGACAAAAAAATTTCTGGCTTTGAAAAACGTGATTAGAGTATAGATGTGTCTGTCTGCTTGTGCATGTGTGCATGTGTGCCGGTCAGTGCTGCTGACTTGTCTAAATGCATTGGGAACTGCCAATTTTGCTTTGTTACAAAAGCTCTCTCCTTCTCCTTAGCCTCCCATGCTTTGCCCAGCAGTTATATATTCCTATCTGCAAATTCCAAATCAGTATAGTCTGCTCCACCTCCACATAACTTCTTCCCTTACCCAGTTCAACTCTCAGCCTACCATCATTTTACATGTCTGCCTAGACTATATCTAAATTCCCCTTCCCATCTGAGACTACCAGCTTCCTTCCTGGCCAAAGTGCTGCACCAGCCTTCCAGCTGAGTTGTCACTCTTCCTTTTCCATTTGTTTTCGCTTCGTGTGCCAAGTGCCAATGAGGAAGCTGAGGTGCAGCTCCAGTAAGAAAGATAAAGAGGATCGCCTATATTAAACTAACAGATTCCACAGCTGTAAAACAGTAGTCTGAAGGAGTAGGGACAAAGCCTTGCCTGCTCCCTGCACCAGATAAAATGGCACCTACATAGCTGGACAGACAACTTATTCTCAGGCAGGTCTAAAATACATTGGATTACCTTAACTTCCTTTGTGGCACACTAAAATCTTGTAATTAATTTAAAAAAAAAAAAGGATATTAGAAATAGTGTCTTTTTGGGAGACTTTTTCCTACTGATATGAATTAATGGGTCAGCTGTGAAGAGCAAAGATTTTGCCAAGAAAAGCTCAAAAAATTCCAGTCAGTTTCCATTTTAATTATTTGCTACCTAAAGCCACTTTTAATAAATCTACATGTGGAAAACATCCTTAATTATTTCTTCTCGCTTCCCAGTGTGTAGGTACTGATTTAAATCTAACAAAAAAAAGTCCTTAATGTTTTCAGTACCCATAATTCTTAAAATGCATGACCAACAATATCAGAAATGCATTGTGTTGTGGTAAAAAGGCTCAGTGTGTAATAAACATCACCACTCTTTCATAGGAGCCACGGGAAAAAGAGAGGGCTGCCTGCAACTGTACTTTATAATTTCCAAGCAGGATATAAACTTAAGTCCTGCAGAGTTGTTAAATCTCACTTATCTTTGTTATTATAGGGTATTAAAATAGTAGATGGTTCTACCTTTCGATATCCCCTGCAGGAAAATTCTCCTATTTCCACTAAAAACTAAATAATTTGAAATTATAGGAAAATAATTCTTATTAAGATAGAATATTTTTTTCTATTGTACCCTAATGTAATATACTGTTTATGTTGCTAGAGCATTTTCATTTATTTGCAGATGCTGCTGCTATTGTGCTTGTTATCACAGGTGAACTGTTACTTTGCTGCCCTTGTAAAAAAACAGTAAACACAGAGAGAAGTCAATAGGGAATACAGAAAATGTGCCTAGGTCTGTTAATGACGAGTTTTGGGTTGTATGGGAGATAGTATGGAATATTTGGATGGACTTGCAATAATATTATGTCAGATTTTCCTACATGCATGTTATGTCTAATGTGGTGGAGAATGCTATGCAAAGTAATACATACTGATCCTTACCTCTTTTTACCTCTTGGAGTAAAGCATTGCAAAATAAAGTTTATGTAGATCTTTGCCTATTAGTCTAGTACAATTGAGAATTTTTCAAATGGGAAAAAAATAGGAGTAATCCTTAAAGAAATGTAAAATGAAATCTATAAATGAACTAGCATCACTAATTGAAAAAAAAAAAATCAACAAACCAAACACAATAGACATCTAACTGCATAATTGTGATAACCAAAACATAGAGTTATCTCCATCTTTGGTGTGTCCATCGGGACTGCTTCAGTCCATCTGGTTTCTTGTGTTTAAAATATTGTGTACAGAAATGTTTGAGCCTGCAGAGTTTACTTGTTTCTCAGAAGAAAGACTCTGCAGGAGAGAGTTTCTGTCCTGTGGATCTTACAGACTCTGCAGGATCTTTTGCTCAATGACCCTAGTTTATCAACAATTCATTTGTGTGACTGAATCTTATTTCTCCCAGATAAACGAGTTTCAGATCATTAAGGCTGTACTGTCCTTGTTAGCAAGAATATATTGTTGGTCGGAGGAATGCCATAATGTCCTTTTCCAAAACACAGGAAAATAATGATTATAGAATATGTTTTCAGTTTTATTTACAACTACCTTATGTTTCTTGTCTGGTTTCAAGAATAAATTATTGATGAGGTTTCCAAATTCTGGATAGATTCCTTTTTTTTTTTTTTTTTAATTCTCTTTGATGTTAAAGAATTTGTAGGCTTTTATGCAACATGGGGTGAATTTGGATGTTGACTAAACCTTCATAAGAAAAGAAATAAAAGATAGCTACAGTATCTGTATAGGTGTGCAATCATAATGATTTTGAAATGAAAAAACCCAACATATAAAAAAGGAGATGCCTTCTATGTAATGTATTGCATGATTATTGTGTAAATATTACAGTCTGAAAAAAATCTAAGAAACTAAAAAGAAGCTTTGTGGCAGAGAAAATCCCACTTTTGCTTTTTTTTTTTTTAAACTTTTGCATCTTATGGTATCTTTGGCATATATCAGAAAGGAAGACATTTTATTTAAAATTGCTAAGATCTAAAATTTGTGTTTGCCCATCTTAATTAAAAGAATTTAGTAAATTCTAGAAAAATAGGTTGTCTAGAAATCCATTGTGTCAAATATATTTTGCCTGAGATTGTTGTCCAAACACTTCTTGAACTCTGTTAGGCTCAGTGCTGTGGCCACTCCCCTGCAGAGCCTGTCCCAGTGCTCAACCACCCTCTGGGTGAAAAACCTTTTCCTGATATCCAGTCTAAACCTCTCCTGACTCAGCTTCATGCTGTTTCTTCGAGTCCCATCACTGGTCCTGAGAGTGAAGGGATCGGTACCTACCCCTCTGCTTCCCCTCATGATGATGTTGAAGACCACAATAAGGCCTCCCCTCGGTCTCCTCTAGGCTATTTTTATCCTCTAGAAATTCAAGGCTACAGAAGAAATCCAGACTACCCATTAGTTCAATCATCAGGAAACAAGTAAGAACAGTATCCAGGTCTTGGTGGGGTTTTTCTTTGTTTTTGTTTTTTACAAATGTAAAACTTTTAACTTCTACACACAGATTAACCATTTTGCTCACCTAAGCAGCACGGCTGTTTCACCAGTTAAATGTATGTCTGACTGGGACTGGTGAGCAATACTCAGTCTGGCTGCTGTCTGAAACCCTACAGGTACATCCCCTTATTCCATATTAAATACATTAAAAACAAACCCCAAACATGAATGGTGAATACAAAGTTTCAAAGCGTAGTAGTGATCTTTGCAATCCTAACACTGTGAAACAAGTAGCCAAAATACAAGCATACAATTTTATCAAGGAAATTTCTTTAACAGGACAACTAGGCTAGAGCCTGTCTGTGACTTCAAAGCTATGTAGTTAATCAGGTCCCAAAATGAAATGGGAACCATATATCCACTGCCAGCTCAAGAAAATAAAACTCGAGAGTTCAAGATCTGTTGGAGTATTGCTGTTTCTAAGAATTTCTTTAGAGATATTACAAACAGGTGATGTTCAGGTAGCCATATTGCATCAAATGACTGATTTTACAGTGGGTGAATTTCCTTGTGAGGATAACTTGCTTCAACATTAATGCCTTAATATTAAAAATAAAAAGGTTTGTCTTAATGCTGAAAGTAAAAAGCTCTTAAGGTTTAAGTTTGTTTTATCCAAACATGTCAGCAAAATCCCACTTGTGAGTAGCACATATGTTTTTATAAACTAAAACCACACTATTCTGTTGTTTCCTTGCTTTAAGGGGGATAAAACCTGAATACATGAACTGGGTCATCAGATACTGAATAGTGCTGGTGGATAGGGAAATGTACAGTGTGTTGTGTTCAAAGGGACATTTTTTCCTCCAGTTGTTACATGGTCAACGCTGAAGCACATCTCCTGGTATTGGTTATTAGGAAAAAAATTAACAGGTCTCGATTTTCAACCTTCTCTGAAACTGTAAAACATCACAAAAAAGAAATCAGTTTCTACTTTTGTTAAATGCATGTCCTCCATGAGGGGGACTTTTGAAACTCTTTGATGTTGTGCTGTGCTGTAAGTGGTCAATAGAACTACGTGATCCCAATTCAGGGGTAGAAACTGGAATATTTATTGAACATGCCACTCGCAATATAAAGGTCTTGAAGGCAGGACATGTAAATGAAGAGGACGGGTTATGCTAATCAGGGGATGGATTATGCTAACTAGATGATTACAAAATTCTCTGCTACAGTTACACAAGTGGTTAATATTTTCCAGTAGCAAGGACCATATGGGGGGAAGAGAATAAAGAGGCTTCTACATCATCCAACAACATCATCACAAAATCTTTCCATATCTTGCTGAAAGAGACAGGACAATCAAACATAGCTAAATATTAACGGGTCTTGTGATGAAGCTCCTCAGAGTAAGGAGTTTCTCCCAGCTTCTGCTGTCCAGGCCTGCTACATAATTTTATTAGTTCCTTTTCTGCTGATAGGCAAATTTTGGATTCCAACACTATGCAATACTTAATAATTTTCTCCTACCAAGTAAAATAAATCTAGGAACTTGGGAAGAAGGGAATTAGGTGAATAAGTCCTAGCTTTGCTTTTTGGTATACCTGCAAACAAATCCACTTGCCAACTGATATTTTAAAATTTCATTCTTATAAAAATGTAAAATTGATATTTATAAAAATTATTACTTTTGTAAATCCCTTAAGCTCTTTAACTGTGACATCGCACACAAAGATGTGACATGAAACTGCTATAAGACACTCTCCCTTACCAGCCTGAAATCCATTTACTGGGTCTCATATTATAGAGGGACATGAACTAGATACGCCCTCCTGTATGAAATCTTCTGACTTTTCCCCTGCTATCTCCCAGCAAAACCATATACTGCTGTAACTGGAGAACATTTCACAAGCTGCATGTACTTAATAAGAGCCTCATAAAGTGTTCTTTTAGAGATGCCAGCAGAGGTCACAGACCTGTTTTATGATGTTCTTCCAAGCACAAGAGCTGGTTTTAGCCTTGCAAACACTTCCCAGGGCTTCCCCCAGAAAACTCACACAGACGAAGCAGTGAACTATCATGATTTGTTTCCATTCTAAAGTTACACTCACTCATATTATTGTTTGCTCAGAGATGTGCAAAAAAACCCCTGTGCTGAAGAAAGACCTAACCCCTCCTCAGATGCAATTTATATTATGCTGTTAATGATTAAGAAGAGCAAAGGAGTATGGAAGATAAATCTGTAGTGTAAGATTTTATCTTCAGTTCCCTGTCTGATTTAGATCTCAGATTTCACCATGTATTTGGAGTGATATATTTTCTGAATTTCATTAAAAAAATCTCATTTCTGGATTTTGCTCACCTTTTTCTTCTCCATTTCTTGTCATGCACTATTGCAAATACAGTTTAAATGTCAATCAACTTTTGTCCTTATATTCTTTCCCTTACTGTCTTTCATGAAAACAAAAATGGACACTGCCTTAAGACTTGATAGGAATAGCTTCTCAGTGTTTCTATGACACAAAACAAGAGTTAAGGGAGGGTAATTACAGAATAAGATTTTCTAATCGAAAAATAATAGTCAGAAAGTGAATTGTCTCTTGACTTTCTGAGCTCAGTTTTTTCTCTCTTTTGTTTTTAATTGTCCACAATTACTTCTAACTTTTATATGTGCTTCATATGCATGTTGTTGCCCAGCAGATGCTTTACTGTTTCCAAATTACATTTTACACTTAAAAGAAATCAGCTTTCAGTGAAGTGCCATCCTTTGGTATGTGTGTGCTTGTTCATCAGAAATGAAATACTTCAAGGAGGCATGTCAGTTCCTATACATTTCTGCTGAAAGGTAGGAAGCTTCAAGTGGCAATCTGTCTGGTTTCCTGTCAGTTTACACGACAGCGCTCGCTCTGGTCAGCCAGAGCACCCCGCCTACCTGACTGCTTACAGCATTACGACAGGGACAGCCTGGTAGTCTAAAACCTAGGGGTTTCTCCTATATTTTTAAGTAAAAGAATTGATTTGTGGTCTACTAAACCTTCAGATAAAACCCTTGAAACCTGGAGTTAGGCTGTTAGGAATTCTGAAGATTTAAGATCTCAGTTCTCAGCAATACCTCCACCTTAGTTGTAGAGAGTAATAAGGTCTCCTCTCAGCCTCCTTTTCTCCAGGCTAAACAACCTCAGCTCCCTCAGCTGCTCCTCATAAGACTTTTACTCTAGTAATATTCCTATTATGTCCCACAAATTCACCCTTTTCCATTGAGAGCTAAATAATTAGTTTTAACATTATGCATATATTGAAAGTATAATTAAAACAGAATTCTTACTTTCACTAATCTATTTTATGGTACGGTGACTCATGTACCTGCAGTTCTTTTGGCATATTGTGTTTTGTCAGCTATGTTGTCAGCCTGTCAGTGTTGATAAAGTTTTTAGTAACAAATAAAAAATGTTAGGAGTGATTTTTAACATAAATTTAATCAAATTCCTAAAAGGTGAAGACTAGGGCTTAATCTGAAACTACTTTCATTTATTTCTGAGAGTAAAAGACACAGCAGAAGTCTTGTTGTGCCATCCTTTGTGTGGCAATTCCTCTTGTGTCCTGTACAGTCGGTTTTTTGTGAGTCTGCACAGATGTGCATTCTTTAAAAATTGAAAGATGAAAGATTCCTTAGTTAATTTTGACAAGGTACAGGTGCTACTATATATGCTAAAAAACTTGATAATGTCTGAATTATGAAGAAATAGGTATTTAAGTGCATAACTCAGTAAATCAATAACATAATGATTATGAGGTTTTATTTTACTTCTAAGATACCTCTTATATTACCTATAATTTAGTAGTAAAATATTCTGTCACAGTTTATATAGACATTTTCAAGGCAAGAAAAATGCACATTTACTTATAGCTAACATGTCGATAATAAAACCCACTTCATAGAATAATCTTATTTTTTTTTCTTTACAGCTAGAGATTATAAAAATTATTTTAAAACATGCTGTGAAGTTTTGGGTAGTCTCTTGATTTGCTTGGGTCTTATATATTGATATTTCTAGAAACTAACAGAACAAGATATATTCTATGTCTCATATATGTGTATGTTTGTGTGAATACATGTACAGATATATCCTGCACATTCTTTGAGGAAGTTGCATATTCATTCTTACAGAGAGGTGCATGTTGATGCCTCACAACTTAAACAAAGAAGATTTCCCTTTAAGTATCCACAGAACACTAATCTGCTTCTTCTGTTTGCTGAAGGTTTGCCACACAAAATGGAATGTCACCACTTCAGCTCCTATCTTACTGTTTGCCTATCTTACTGACAGAATCCTTCTACTTCTGTTGTATCTTGCTACCTTTCCTTCCTCCTTAGCATTTGGTGACTTCTCTAAAAGCCATTTTGGCCTTGTGCTATCAATTAACATCCCACTTCAACCTATATTGTGGGTGTTTGTGCTGCCTCAGCATCTCCTCCCCAGGCTTCTACCTGTGGTTTGAGCCTCAGGTAAAGTGAGCAGGGATTCCAGCCCTAGACCTTATTGCTTTAGAAGCCTCACAGGTCTCATCTGACATCACAATCAGACAGTTGCTCTAGTGATCATTTGGGTTCAAAGGATACCTTGAAGATCATCTAGTTCCAGGCCCCCCAGGTTGCTTTGAGCCCCATTCAACTTGGCCTTGAACACCTGCAGGGATGGGGTATCCACAACTTCTTTGGGCAGCCTATTTCAGTGCCTCACCATCCTCACAGTAAAGAATTTTTTCCTAATATCTAATCTAAACTTATTCTCTTTCAATTTAAACCCATTCCCCCTTGTCCTGTCACTACATGCCCTTGTAAATAGTCTTCTGCCATCTTTTCTCTAAGTTCCCTTCAGGAACTGGAAGGCTGCAATTAGGTCACCCTGAAGCCTTCTCTTCTTCGGGTTGAACAATTCCAATTCTCTCAGCCTTTCCTCATCCACCAAACAGTCTGCCCATCGAATCCATCAGCCTCCAATTTGGACAGAAGGATGCTGGGGGGACCGTATCAAAGACTTTACAGAAGTGCAGATGAATGACACCTGTAATTCTTCCCTTATCCACTGATGTAGGTACTTCATCATAGAAAGCCACAACATTGGTCAGGCAGGACTTACTCTTGGAGAAGCCCTGCTTCTCGAATCACCTCTCAGTCCTCCATGTGTCTTAGCACAGCTTCTAGGAGGACCTGTTCCATGATCTTCCCAAGCACAGAGGTGGGGCTGACTGGTCAGTAGTTCCCAGGATTGTTCTTGCTTCCCTTCTTAAAGTGGATACTATGTTTCCCTTTTTCCAGATGTTTAAGTGCATGCCCTTCAGAGAAATAACTTAAGTTTGTCACAGGTTTATGGATATTCTCCACTGTTTTACTTCCTTTACAATTTCTCTCCCTATTAGGGGAGTGAGGGTATCTAGTGTTGAAATTGTATTCATCACCTTATCAAGTAGCAAAGGTAGTGGACTGCAGCAAGATGGAATACTCACATGGGCTCCATAGTCCTTTTTGTATGTTCACCTAACATCCCTTTTCATTGTAGCTGAAAGCCACGAATATGCTTCTTTCCCTCAGTAAAAGAATGACAGAATGAGAAGAGTTTGGGGTGGGGGTGGGGGACTCCATTCTGTTAATGTATTGTTTGATTGTGATATTTTTTCCTGAATGCAATTTTTTGTGCTTTTCCTCAGAATTCACATCATCGTCCTGTCAATTGACCCCTCTCAAGTCTCAGGTCTTTTCTTGTTCCTTCCCAGCTGGTTTTATAATGAAACAAAAAGTAATCTACATAGACATACATAATACAAGGTGTAACCAAACTGTCATTACTGTATTGCTTACTTAACCAGGCAGAAGTCCAGGTGTAAGGAGTTGTAGTTGAAATTTTCATTGCAAAATGAACAACTTATGCAAAGTCTTTTTGTCTTCTAAAAACACTATTTTTAAATCCACCAGTGAAATATGTGCTGCTGATGCAACTGTATGAGCTGTTTTCTAAACTGATTAAGCACTCTTAAATCCTGTACTGATACACAGGTATGCATGAGATCTCTATCTTTGTATATAATTCATATATAGCTTATAATTTTATATATACCTCTTCACAGTCTTACCATGTAGTATTATTATGAAGTAACGAGCTGTAAATTCAAATTAAACTCTCTCAGTTCTGAAGTATTTGCTTCAGTCTATAGACTGCGTCAGGTTGGGACAGAATAGCATCTCTTAAAATCTACAGGGGTCAAAACTTGGATTAAAGGAGATATTTTGAGTGAATAGAATTAGAGTTGCCAGAAACTCCTCAATTTGATTTGCTACTATAGTTGGAGAGAAGAAATTTGGATATCATAGTGGGATATGGAGTAATGAGAAGCCATATTAAGTCTTTGTTTCCTGTCATAAGGAACAATGATTCTTCCCTTCTTCTACCACTTTTTTCTAAACCTACAACCTATGGGAAACAGAGCAAAGCCTCTGCTTTGTAAAAATTCTCTCTTTAAAGGTATCCAAAACCCAGCAGTTTTCTTTCTTAGTCCTTTGCATCTGATGTGGTCTTTGCACCTCAGGCAGAAGCAGTATCTGTCCTGTTCCTATTTCTCCTTCATAAATTCTAATTCAGTGTTTTAAGTTTCTTTGCTTTTAAACATTTGGAGGCTCTTTTTGAACTGAAACATATTTTAAGACTTCGAAAAAAGTTAGTGCTTTTTCTGCTTAGTTTAGTTACTGCTACTTGTCTGTGAGGTAAGCCTAGAATTCTTTTCCTTAACTGCACTGGGGGTCATTTACTCTTGTACTGTGGGAACATTATGTGAAATGACCTATGTGACTATATAGATTATATCAGTAAATATTGATATCACTTTCCTTATTTTTAGACTAAATTAAAATCCTCTGTAAACTATGTTACTGTAGTGAGTTTCTGTGGCCGGGTTTTGGTATCTGACCATCTATTTTGTTTTCACAAGAGGTTCTAAAATAGAATATGTAATTCTAAAACAGAATTACTTGTACAAATAATTTCAACATCCACTGTATTGGTTTTATAAGTAGCAAGTAGTCACTAAGGTTGGATTTCATGAGTAAACTGAGGAACTAGCTTCCTCCAACATAATTAGACTGATTTCTTGGTTGCTTTTGTTTTCTTTTTTTTTTTTTTCTCCTGACGTGAAGTAGCATTGAAAGTGAAGTAAAATGACTTCGTTGAAGCTAAATAAAAGGAGGGTCAGAAATAACATTTAGAAGGAGGGTCAGAAATAGCACAGCACAGTGTTTCTTTTTGATTTCTTGCATACACTTGGTTGTGCTTATCACAGCTGGTCTGCACTAGGCTTGCTATTTCCAGGTCCACTTTTAATTGTAGCTCCAGGTCCTTTTAATTCCAAGTCCTCTTTTAATTGTATGGAATACATCAGGTATGTATTGAAGAATTATCTGAAGATGCAATTTATAGGAAAAGCTGTTTATTTCCCGCAGAGGTAAAAACAGGCCTGTAACAAGGATGCAGAAATGTGATGCAAAACATACTTATTACTATTCTTAAGGAAAGATTTATATTTTATCAGTGACTAACTGGAAGAGTGCTTTACTTACACATTGAGATAGACTTGATGTAATAACTTGTTACTTAAGAAACTTAGGGTATAAATTGTTATATTTTTAAAACTATAGAAGTCTTATTATAGTTATTAATTTCACCTTCTCCCTTGGAAATAACTGTATTACATATATGTTAATTGTACTAGTATCATAAAATTGAAATGAAATTATATTTTTGGTAGTGAGATTAATATGACTTGTTGTTGTTCCCTGTATATCTGAAGTGCCTATGTAAAATAATACATCTTTCAAGAAAGATGTATTTCATCTTTTTCTCTCTAGGACATATCTATCTCTATGAAAAGTCTTGTGGCCAGTTCTACAAAGCATATCCAAATTAGTTTCTGTGTTATGATCTTGCACAAGACAGGTTAATCTAAGTGCAATTGCAAGCAGTCTTTATCTTGTTTGTATTGAAATATTTTTTTCTTCCAAAATTATGTCATTGCTTTTAAAACAGTTAAATATAACTGTCATCAGAAAACTCATGAATCCTACATTTCTGAAAGTTTTATTCAAAATTGTTACATCACACTTGATATTTCATGTGAATTGAACTTCTGGTATTAAGTTGCATGTGTCCTGCCCTCTGCTGTAATCCTCATTGCTATGGAACTGTCTTCCTCAAACAATTACAGACTGTACACGACACAACATAGAACAGTGTTCACCTGGTTGTAGCATGCAATGAGACCTCAGCTTAGAGAAATAGAAAAAAAGTTAGTAGAATGAGAATAGAATGCTGATAATGGAGAAAAATAAACTGAATCAAGTCAGATTTTCTGTCTCTTGTATGACCATTTGTAATTCATGTTTTCTGAATTTGATAGTGTTACAGAGAGACAGAGGTGGTTAGAGCATTCTTGTTTATGCACTCTATTTACATCATTCATGTATAAGCACGCATGCATACACACACTGGTTGTGAGGCAATGGGAAAAAACTCGCACAACAACATTTACAACAACCAAAGGAACTGTATAAAATAATTCAGATAAAAGTGCGAAAAGGGAGCTCATAAGATTGTTTTCAGTGTTTCCCCACAATTTATGTTAGAACTGAAATTTATTACTAGATAAACCATAGTAATTATGTCCTCAATTTCTTCCTAATTTTGCAATTTTCTTCTCTTGCCACAAAAGATGCCTACTTAAATATATTCTGCTGTTGTCCGCAATAACTTTTTGGTACTATGCTTGAAAAAAACGAGCTATATAAAATATCTTATGTTTTAAAATGAGCGAACAATCTCTGAGTTAGAGATGGATCTGGGAGGACTCATGATACAGATTCAAAATAAATCTTTTCAAAATCTCAGACTTGAAGACTGATTGCTTATTTGGACCACATGTAAATCTTCTAACTTTCCAAAATGAAGAGTAAATTCTATTCTAAGTGTGGTCTAGATTCTGTGCTAGTGGTAAAATTGTTGTTGGCTTTTATAATAAAACATAGATGTATGAGTAAAGCACTCAATGTCAGAGTAAAATTTTTCCCCAATTTAATTGTGTAGAATCAATAAATGCTCTAAAGAAAAAGTCATCTAGAAATCTAATATAAAACCATCTGGAAAATACTTGGCAGAAACATTATTTTTGGTGGTTTTAAGAGGTAAAAAGTGATTGTTGAAGAATTAGATGAAATAAAATTTAGTGAAAAAGAATCAAAGACTGTTTATGCAGAATAAATATTTTACATGACCTGAGGAAAGCAATTAATTATATGTAGCACTTAATACCTATGTGCCATTTTTCCTCAGTTAAAATAGTTTGTTTTTCTTATTTTGTTCAAAGATTCTTTGTGTGATCTAGTTTGAAAGAAAAGCCAGAGGAGGAGCACTATAGCAAGTATACTGCAGAGATGACAAATGATGTTGAATCCTGTATGGGCTTTGGTAAGGCTGTACCATAGGGAACCTGCAGAGGTATCACAGCTTTTTTCTAATCAGAGGATAGATCTTTTACTATGAACTTTTTGTCACAGAGTGAAAGGAAGAAAGGAGGGGTATAGACACGTTTTAATTTCTGCATAGAATCCGCTTGTAAAAAAAATTTTTGGATGGACCTCAAATCCTTTGGAGGGCATTCCTTTCATTGTATGTTTTGAAATTTGATGTACACAATGCAACTTCTCCTATTATTCTACATATTGGGGTATTTTAGTCAGGTTTATTATGGTTTTTTACAATCTCTTTCTGCTACTGCACAGATGTAATGATAATTTAGGAAAGCATTGTCTTTTTAAAGATGTGAAAAAAAGAATCCTTATTTTTTATTCAGAATTACACAGGAAATTACTATGGCTGGAAGAAGTAAATACCCTTATTTAATATAGTAAAAAAGTAACAGTTAATTTACCTTCCAATTGAGATTACTGATAACTCCACCAATCTTATTTTTAAGTAGTTTCTATTCTATACATCAAATCCCGATACAACAAAACTAGATTCCCCAAAAGACAACTATAAATGTAAATATGACATATGAAAAAATCCCAAAGCTTTTTCTAGGAATTTCATTTTAATGGTGTAACATGATTAAGTAGTGGTTTATTATTTTTTATATTTAAGGTAAGATTTTGCCAGAGCTTTTAAGGACATATGCTAAGCTACAATTACATGAAGTAAAAGAAAGAACACTAGGAATGGTTTTAGTCTCAAGCAGCTTAAGAGGCAATGTTTAATCAGAATCAGAAAATCAGAAATAGGAAAAGGTAGAGCACAATTTGTCCACAAGTGTAACAAGATTTTTCTAAACCATAAAAAAGAAATTTGAAAGTGTAATAGAAATCTCCAAATTGTCAAAATGATAATACAAATTTTCTCAAAAGAAAACTTAGAGATCAGTTATTTTGGTTTGAGGGTTGAAGTTTTGAGTGTACTAGGCTTAATTTTCTATTCTGCACTTATAGGCAGATTTCATCTCCCAGCACACCTCTTAACTCAGAGAATATCCAGTTCTTGTATAGAATTGATATTCAAGGAAGAAGAATTAAAAATTATGACAAATGGAGATATTACTTATGTTAATGACCCCAAGTAAATAAGAAAGGACGTGAAAAATGGTGAGGAAAGCTTAAGGAGAGATTCGTAATTGTACCATAAGAGAGTCTGAGAGTCTGTTACCTCACAGTTTAAGCAAATCAGATTTCTGAAATAAAATGGACATTGCTGCTTTAGAGTCTATAAGATAACAAAAATTACCTGAAATCCTTAATATTAACAGGATTTGAGAAGGGTGATTAAATCATTCTATCTCCAGAATAAGTTTGTAATTCCTGAGTCAAAAGAGGTAACTCAAAATTAAAGTCTTGACACAGTCACTAAATAGGTTGCATTGAACACTGCATATAATGTTTCTCTGGTAGTTTCATAATTAGTGTGGTTAAAAGTTCAATGAATATAGCAATATGAAAATTAATTTACTCAAATGTGCTGAAAAATAATGAGGTAAACTAAGAAAAAGTATTACAGAATATCTACTGGCAGTACCCCTCTCCTGTTTAATAATTATATTTAGAATATTCTAGATTTCTACTAACTATTGGAAATAGTAGTTTCTTATACATACTATAGCTGCTCTCAGTGGGGAACATCCAGGTTACTTTTCTACCCTTTAGAAGGTATTGTGGTCCCAGCACTTTTCAAGTCTTCATTTCTTCATCTGTATGCAGACAAAGATGTTGTATTCACTGGTCCTCCTGTGCCAAAGACAGTGAAGAACAGAATATGAAAAGATTCTGAGGGGCAAAGCTTTTGTATTTTTTAAATTGGCTTATGCTATTAGTCTTAGGATTGTTGTCCACTGCTTTAGTTGTTACTAAAGGGTATTTCCCAAAGAATTTGTTGGTACAAAAATTAATCTTCATGATTCAGCAAATGCAATTCTTCCATCTGGGTCAATATTGAACTAGTTCTATACCCATGACTTTGTGTCACAGTGTTGCTTAAGATAGATCTAAGATAAGATGTAAAGCTGAAGACTTTGTATTGATTATTTGATTTTCAACCTTAAGGCGAAGGTATGTAGGGAACCTATGTAATCTTTACTGAATATTTCACTGTCCTTGTTCTGTGTACAGTCCTCTAGTGTCTGGCTACATCTTCCAGAAGTTTTGAATCACTGAAAATTAAAGATGAAACACAAAGTTACTTCAGAAAGAAACAGAAATAGTTACGTTCTGATATTGGCAATCTCAGCTTAAAGAAAGAAAGAATTTAGCTATGATTCAATATTTGAAGCTGAAATTTCTTTATATATTCTTTTAACTTAATCCAAATTGAAACATCAAAATGAGTGAGTGAATGTCTTCAGCAAAAGACAGAAGCTTATCCTAAATTTAGGTTGAATAGTACCTTCCCCACACATTGGGGAGTGTGCTGTTTCACATTTTCAATAGTTACATGTTTCATAACAAAACCCTACAGGAACAATATTTTTACTATTTGGGTTATTTTTTTTTTCAAGTAGTTGTAAAGATTTTAAAAAAAATCTCCCAAATTGCATGTTTTTAAAAGTAATAAAGTTATGGAATATTGTAAAGTAGGTATAGCATGTAGCAAAATATTTTGCTGAAATGTAGATGCTGAATATTACTATAAATTATATCATTAGACACCTCAGGTTTCTTACACGAAATCTTTTAGAAATTGTCTAAATCCACTGATGTAAAATCGGTTTGGTTTATTTTTCTAATGTAGCCCCTCGAGCCACTGTTTTATGGACATCTTATCCACTACCTTAAGAAGGCCATTCTTGTTGTTTCATGTGTACTGTATTTAGGCCATCAACAGCAAACATGGAAATTGTATTCTGTAGCCCTCCAGAGAAGTGGAGACTTGATAAGTATCCCCCAAGTGCACTTACTTCAAGTGATAAATTAAAACAGAAGTAGGAAAACACAGGAGCCACAAAATTATATTGTCAGTCTGAAAATCCACACCAAGTTGAAAATGCTAGTTGACAAGAAATGTGATCAACAGACTCATCTTAGGCCTCTAGGGTTCAATTTGGAAATGGAAAAGAGGAGCAGAGAAGATAAATTATATTAAAAAAAACTGTTAGCAGTACTATATACAGTGTTGGCGTTTCCATTAAAAAAGAGTATCTTCAGGGAGGTTCCAAGGTCTCAGTGTGACCCTGAGTGGTGGGTTGTTTTAGTATTTATTTTTATTGTTTTGCTTGGTTGAATTATGGTTTTGGGGTTTTTTTGGTTGGTTGCTTTGGCTTTGGGTGGTTTTGGGTTTTTTTGTGGGGGGGGAGAAGTCTATATTTTCAAGAGACAAAAAACACTACTTATATTTTTTAAGCTGCAAAGAATCTTTAGCATACAAAGTTCTTAGGTTTAGGTGTTTCCCTGGTTCACCACTGAACTGAAGGGCTGGTTTTGCAGACATTTGACCTTTTGTGTAAATTAGCAAGATTACATATCTATTGCTAAAGGAAAATAAGGCTAATTCTGTTTTCATATCTTTAGCATTTGATGTCTTTATTTCATTGAATAATGTAGTATTGTGGTTCATAAAATGTAATTTTTTTGCACCATAGCCATTTGAGAACTATAACAGGTATAGCAGATAGCTGTACAAATATTTATTCTGACCCTCTCATGCAATATTCATTTAAATGACTTATTTTTCATACTATTTTAAATTGGGTATCAGAAATGGCTACTGATCTTTTGTGCTTTCAATTTCTTCTGTACCTCAGCTTAAAAAGATACAAACATCTATGTTTATGAAGTCACTGTTTCATTTTGAAATTTTATTTTAGACAAGATTACCATAAAAATTGAAACAAATGAGCAGAAAACTGAAGAGCAGCAGAAGAATCAGATTACTTCATTATTTTATCATTTTAAAAATATAATTAATTTCCTATCCTGGCATAGTAATTGATATTTAGCAATATAAAATTTAAACTTAAATAGTGTATGAGAATAATATACAGCTTTGTTTGTTTTTCCATATATGCATGTATAAATATCTATATAAATATGAGAACGTCCTGAGAATTCCGTGTCTGAAAAGACAATAAAATGCTGTTTGAGCGGTTATGTCAATCCAACACAGCAGCAACAGCAGCATCCCAATATAAAGGAGTTTCCAAAACTCACAACATAAATGCCTGTGGAGTCTGAACCACATGCTGCTACTGGAAAAATACCTTCTACCTTGCTGAAAAGTGGTAAAATGAAGTAGCAATTAAAATTGCAGGATAGTTTTGTTCACCTTCATGGCTAGGCATCTTCTGCACAGAAAATGCTTATAGAATTAGCTATTGGAGGTCCTTTCAGTTTTGATTCTGGTTAGTTCTGAGTGCACTTCAATAACATTAAGTATATTTTCCAGTCTTATTTTCAGTGACTATTTTTAATGTTTGTGTCTTATGTTTTTAGTTTTTTGTACCAATTTTGGAAGACTGGAATTAATTACATGTAAGCTTTTTTAAAGAAAAACTTGGTGTTTGTAAGTGCTTATTGAGAACAATGCAAAGAATTACGAAGAGCACTGTTAACTGTGCAACAAATGCAGGCAGCTCATCAGTAGAATACAAAATCTGCTTTTTGTGGTGCTTTTAGTGCTGCAAAATGCAATTAAGAATTGAAGCACAATATTTCTCTGTGTGTTAAATCTGAAGATATTATGTCTGGCTCAGAGGAAAATCCCAGTATGTATGTTGCCATTTCCCATGGAGGACTATGAAGTTTGGTTTTTTGTGCCCTGTTTTTATGCTACACTACTCTAGGCACATCATTGGCCACTGCCTGAGGTAAGATAGTGACTATATAAATCTTTATGAAAAATAAACCCACTCTTGTATTTTATAGAACTCTGAAATTTAAATTCAGTTTATTGTCAAAATTCGGATCTAAATAATTTGGGTGGCTCCTTGCAGCTGTGAAACTTGTCCTTTGGGTTTCTGTGTGTCCCAGAATATTGTGCAATAATCACTTTTACATCATATCTCTTGACGATTTAAAGAAAAAACTTCTTGGGAACTCTTCTATTATAAATATCGTTTTGAAACTTAACTTTCCAAAGTACTTGCTTGAATTGGAATGTTCTCTTAAAAAAGAGGTATTGTAAAGGAGTTAACACCACTGGTTGATAAATGCCTAACTGATTACATGGCGGTTTTTTTTGCTACCATACATAGTTAGAGAAGTGTTTTCCCTCATTTGTCACAGATACTATTGATTCCACATGTCAGAGCTCTCTAAATGGCTCTTTCAATGGCCAGTCTATCTTTCATAGGTCCACACATCATAAACCTTTTTTTGCATATGGTTACATTTTGGCCCAGGCCTTCACATATAACACGTCCTATATATATAGCGCTATTCCATACCATGTGAGAGTTACTGGTTGCTGCATTGTCTAAATTTAAACTGGCATACAAATATAGTTTCTAAGTTATGGTAAAAAGCAAACTGTCGTCAAAATTCTTTAAGTCACTGTAAGAAAGAAGTTTTGTAGAAATTAATGATTTCTTTATGTGTGCATCTTCCATTAGCAGTATTGTTCTTTATACGTGTACACTAAAGAATAATTATGTATTAAGAAAAATACACAAAGTACAAAATGTATTTCAGCAAATAATTTTCTAAGGCTTATTCTCTGCTCTTACACCCTGTGAATATTTCAGCTTTCTTTGTGTTCTTATTTTTCTTTTTTCTGAGTTTTTATCTTTCATATTTTGATCTGGTTTTTCTCCTTTTTTAATTCATAATTCATCATTTTTATGACCCGCCACTGAGACAGGGTAACTGAGGTTCTTGTTAATAGATCTCTTGGGACGGATTACTGTGAAATGATGCTGAATGACCAGTGTGTGTATATATTTATATATATATATATATATATATATATATTTAACAAATTGGTTGCAATGGAAAAAGAGATATGTAACCAGTTTGGTTGTTGTTATCTATAGTAGTATAACAAAGTAGAAGTATAAAGCTGTTACTTAATATATAAGGGAAAAAAAGAAAGAGAAAGAAAGGATAAGAGTAGATAGTGGAGAGGAAAGATATCACCACGCATGGATCTAGCGACAAGACTTGACTGTTGCAATTTAGATGTCAAAGTGATGGTCGCAATCTTGACCAGTGGGGGAAGCCCACCAGACAAAGAGTTCAACATGTTAATATACGTTCAAGTTCAGGTGGGAACACCAAGGTACCTCCCCAGGGGGTAGAGTTTTAACACTGTGGATCATATGCAGTCCTCTGGTGGAAGGCCCCAGAAATGAGTCTGGGGGTGCTTTGGTAGTTGTTGTGGTCACAGACACTATTTGTCCCATAACTTGGTGTGGTCTTTGTTTGACTGGTGATATGTGTATGAGCAGTTGCTTCCTTTCCAACAGTTTGCCCCAGTGGGAACTTTTGTCCAGGTGCATTAACCAGGATGCACTAATCAGATCTCACCTCCGCCAGGCCTGGAATTAGCACCTTCCTGTCACAAATTCCTCCCTTCTGTGCTTATCTCAAGTTCCCACTCTAGTGGCTTATCTTATGGCAAGTTCCTTTTATGGCCTTGTCAGTGTTTGAGACAGGCAACTGTACTCTTAAAGTCCTTACAATCACCCATTTCTTTCCCAAGGTTATCATCACCATTCATTTTTAACATGAGTGTACTTTAGCAATCAACTAAATAGATCTCTCTAATCCCCAGAATATCAGGTTTTATCTAAAGTACTGGCAAATCTGTATTATCTTGACTATAATTTATCTATAATAGTTATATCTTGGGTGTGTTGATTCTATTAATTTACAGTAAAAATTCCCCAAAACTCTGTTTTTGATTCTGTTTTTGAAAAAATCAGTCTTCACAAAACCTACCTCTTATTTATTGTTCAGGATGTGATCGAAAATTGCTGAGTATTCTTTTTTAATAATATAATGGTACAATTTGTGTGTTATGACCTTAGTAGTCTCTCTGATGTTGAGATGTTTTATGTTTCCACCACTAAATACTTCTCTGTCAGTTTAGTTTCACTTAACTTTCAATAATTTTCAGAAATGCTAGAAGACCACCCTGTCCAGGACTTTATCTGTGACACAGTTTGTGGATAGAGAAAGATATGTGCTAGTACCTCATTAGAAAACCAGATGGTTATTCAGACTGCAGCTAGATCAGCAAGTGTACCTCTGGTTTCCTTCTCTCCTTCTCTTGTTTTTTAATGGGAACATATGTATTAATGTTTAGTGAGTCCAGAGGAAGACCACAAAGATGATCAGAGAACTGGAACACCTCTGCAATGAGGGTAGGCTGAGAGAGTTGGGGTTATTCAGCCTGGAGAAGAGAAGGCTTCTGAAACACCTTATAGCAGCCTTGCAGTATCTAAAATGCTAATAATAATAATAATAATAACAATAATAATAATAATAATAGAACAGGAGAGGGATTTTTTTACAAGGGCATGTAATGAGAGGATAAGGGGGAAATGATTTTAAACTGTAAGAGGGCAGATTTAGATTAGATATGAGGAAGAAATTCTTTCCTGTGAGGCTGGTGAGGCACTGGAACAAGTTGCCCAGAGTAGTGGTAGATATCCCATCCCTTGAAGTGTTCAAGGCCAGGTTGGATGGAGCTTTGAGCAACCTGGTCTTGTGAAAGGTGTCCCTGCCCCAGGCAGGAGGGTTGGATGAGGTCCCTTTCAACCCAAACTGTTCTATAATTCTGTGATTCCAATAACCTTCAGAGGAGTCATTTATTGAAAAATGTTGGGATGAACAAAACCAGAAGCAATGACTGAAGCCTGGTTTTGTAATTATGCAATTTGTGAGAGAGGGATCATTCCTTTTTAATTTCGAATTTCTTTAAGACTTAGCTAGAAACAAAAGGCCAGTTTTGAGTATCTTATGAGAGAAGATAGACAGGCTGGTGAGCTTGAGCATATGATATGAGAGAAAAGTGTCAATAAGTAAATTATCTGTGAAAAACTATGCCATTAACAAACACTTCATTTTTCTTCCCAGAAGACTTTCTGTTTGCAGACAAGTTCAAACATTGCATTATTTTAAGGACATAGACATAGAGGTCTAGTGAAACATTTTTTTTTTAATGAGACCCCTGTTATCTATCCTTTCAAACCATGTAATGTAATTTCTTGTAATTTCTTGTAGAAACTGACCACACTAAAACTAATCATGGTTATCTCCGCAGTACAACTAGAAGGTTGTAACAAGAATAAGTTACTCAGCTGTTCAGAAGTTTTCTTTCCAACATCAGCATATTAGTGTCCTGTTTATAATTATGGAATCACAGAATGGGTCAGGTTGGAAGGTACCACAGAGGGTCATCTGGTCCAACTTCTCTGCTCAAGCAGGGTCATCCCAGAGCACATGGCACAGGATTATTTCCAGATGGTTCTTGAATATCTCCAGTGAGGGAGACTCCACAACCTCTCTGGGCAACCAGTTCTAGTGCTTGGTTACTCACAAAGTAAAGTTCTCCCTCATATTCAGGTGGAACTTACTGTGCATCAGTTTCTGCCCATTGCCTCTTGTCCTATTTCTTGGCACAACCAAGAAGAGCCTGGACCCATCCTCTTGACGTCTTTAGTTCAAATACTTGTATACATTGATGGGGTTCATAATTGATGTTTTTATATTCAGTGGTTTTTTTACTCTTTTCTTATGGTATTCATTAGTGTATTAAGTAGAGGAGGTGGCTTTAGCTTTTTTTCACAATTTTCTACAATTTAATCTTGTGAGCCTTCAGCTTAGAACCTTTTTTTTATTTTCAAAAGTCTGGATTACACATGCTATATTACAGATTTATGAATATATGTATGTTTGAAAAATTATATTTTAGTATCTGTTTACACACACAGTTCCAAAACACTTATCAATGAAAAGTAAATTCAGTAATTCCCATTAATATTCAGGCTTCACTTGTACGGAAGACACCAGCCTATTAGTGTGCATAATAACTTGCTTGATAATTTTCTTCCTTCTTTCAGAAAATGAAAGTTTTTGGCAGCTGGTTTTTGTACTTGTCTCTTTCCTTGTTTGTTTGCAAATTACAGGTGTAACATTTCATCTTTATTCTTAGATAATGGAATAGATGTTCTGTGTTGCTAAGCAGAATAAAAGAGTGTTGAGTAAGTGCAGAGCTTTTTCAACTCAGCAAGATGAAAATGTCTTGAAGATGCAAAATAACACATTTGCTGTCCCCTAAAAACCTGGTCATCCTTTTCTGTTGATATATTAAAGATTAAAGAAATTTCAGATTGATTTGGGGTAGGGGTGCACATGTTTGTCATATATTATGAAATACAGATAATAAACTGTAATCCACATGACCTGCAATAAGGATATTCATTTTAGAACTGAAAAAAAGCTTTCGGTTATTCCATGATTTCTCTATTTTCTTCCAGTAAGCTAACTCTTAAACAACAAAGCAGAAAAGCAAGTAGCTGCTTGCATTTGACTTCGAAAAAGTGTCATAGGAATTATAGATGGCATAAACTTTTAAGGTCATTTTGCCAATCCTCCTATCTGTAGAAGATTGTTCCCTGTGGTATATTAGGAGTTTTATAACTTTTCACAAGATTTTGTGAGTTCCCCATGAGAGGATTTTGGTCTATTGAGAGTGCTAGATGAGGAGCCCTTTTACTGTATTTTACAGCTGGAAAACCTATCTTTCATTGACAGCTGGGATTGACACTAGTCTGAGGAATGCAGGGAGGCTATATGTTTCCATAGATGTGAGAGTTTGGCGGAAGCATTTAATGGAATTACTGAAGTTTGATTGTTAAACCAGGGAAGTTGAAATTAAAGATTTTACTCTGCAACTCAAGTTAGCTATATTAAGAGATTATCTTATTGATGCACATATTTTTAAAACACCCAGGTGAAGCAAGAGGCACTTTACATGGTCCCCGCAGCTATGCAATGCAGGGAATGGAAAGGATTAAATATTTCTGTTGTCATAATTCCAGATCCTGTACTGATAAATATAAATATCATACAAGTTACTCATTTGGAACAGCTGTCCTAAGAATTAGAGTTGCAAGTTTTGCTGGCTAAGTAACAGTAAAAGATACTGCGAAATGGAGTTGATGAGAGTGTATTTGCTGATTGCTTGCCTTAATTAGTTTTCTCTACTTTTCTAAAACAATCCGCAGATCTCCCAGAGACACTTTACATCTGGAGATAGAGTTGATACTGCAGGGGTATCTCTTCATGTATGGAGAGAGTTTGATCAGGGACAATAAAATTCATGGGGAATGTGTACTGAGTGCTTACAAGCATCAGCTTGGGCCATTTGGTCTGGGATATGAAATTTTAACCTTACATATATCAGAAGTACTCAGCTTTTCAATATAGTGATGCTTTATGAAAACAAATTTTTAACTTTGCAGTTTCCTCTGGAAGGGTAAATATGTAGACTCTCATCTTCCTTTCACAAGAGAGAAAGGAAAAAAAAAAGGAAGATATTCCACATCTCAGACCAAGATAAAACGGGAATTTCTTGCGCATTCCCTCCTTTGATTGTGATGCCTTTGGCTGTTACCTCTCAAACATTCCTTCAGGTAGCTAACAGAACTAATCCAAAGTTAGTATAGTGTTGGTCTAGAATAAAGTCCTGTTATTAATTTCTGGGAGGTGGATCCTTACTAAATGTCTTGCTCTAAGGTCTTAAAATTCAAATAAAACTGAATATCCGTGCAAGTCGTTTTTTGTTCAGTGACATTATAAATAACAGAAGTATGTCAAAACTGAGAAGACGTGAAGTATAATCCATTGGATTCAGTTTGCAAAAAAATATACCATTTATTTCAGCCTACCTCTTTGTACCTATCCTGTACACAATAAATTCTTCCTTTAGGAGCTTTAAAAGTTTACCCATTTAATCCTTATAGAACTGTGTCTATCCTTTCATCATTATTTAGTAGAATGCAATATAAGTTCTCTTTTTGCCTCATGAAACACTCCTATCACCATAACAGTGTCAATCATCCACAGCAAACTAATATTTTTGTCACGAAGCAGTGGTAGTTTCATCTGTATCAGTATTTTTCATCATGGACTTCCCCAGCATTACATGTGCCAGAAATATTCAAAATTAAGTTTCTTTTAGATTTCTATAGTTTAAACTTGAAATTGAAAGTCCCATTTTCAGAGGAACAATTATCTATTTGTGTATGTGCCTTATTAAACAGGATTTTTTTTAGTAAGAGTTATATTTTTAGTGGTATCTGGCCTGTTATGTTTGGGGTTTTTTTATTCTAGTAAAAAAGTTTGGATTGGATATGTCAATGTAATGATGAACCATCCAATGAAATTAGCAATATTAAGCTTTCAGTCTGTAGACCAAAACACAGAATTTGTCTCTTTTACACATGAATGAGTCCATAAGTAGTTCTGTAATTAGGAAATAAATCAATGAAAGTAATTGTCAGCACATCAGAGCTGTTGGTGTGTTTTGAATTTGCCAATAGAAGCTACACAATAGAGTCTGGGGATTTTTTTTATTTTTTTGAAATTTTTTGAGAGAAAACTAATAGATTAAGGTGTTCAATATGAAAATCTAGTTTCTGGGTGGAATAGGTTTGGAAATATTACATTCATTTCACTGAATGTGCATGTTGTCTGAAAAAGTGAATTCAGACTTCTAGCAAATTAATGGTTTATCTTTAGGAAAGAAGATGCCTCTCATGCTGAAACTGTACTTATCTACCACGTTACTAAGGTTCCATAAGTGCTTCATGGATTACTCTGTCTACTGAATTATCCGTCAAAAGTTGAATGATTCAGAAATTAAGCCTAAGACCTGGGTATAACATGAAGCTTGTTATATTTGTATCCAGATATAACATCCTTGTTTGGACCATTAGAATTTATAAACTCTTTCAAAGATGGATTATGTAGTGTCTAGAATGGTTTACCCTGTACAAGTGATACACATTTCTGTATAACATATCTGAGTGATTAATATTTGGATTGTATCAATCGGAAAGCAGATTTGATTAAAGACTGAACATGTCTGTAGATGTTAGAAGGAATTACCTGTGGCAATTTTTTTAATAAACCTAGGAACTGTGCAGAGATCATGTTGAAACAACCACAGTGGCATGCTATCTTTGTTGATGTTTGCCACCAAATGCGTTATAAAGGCACGTTGGCATTGTGCAAGAACTGTTGCTCTGTACTTCACACAAGGAAAAGACTTCTTGAAAGAATTCATGCTATCACACTTCCATCCCAATGACAATCATTCAGTACTTAAAATGAAAAATTCTGGAAGAGGGTCACAAATGACTGTTGACGGTATTAAATTCATGCTCTACTCTCTGTAGGAGTCTTTCTGCTGTACCTTTTGCAATCAGATATGTCTATCTCATATTGACCTCATTAGCCACCAGCGTGGCTAGAGCCACGTAACCAACGTGGATAGAGCCTTCCTAAATCTTCGTTCGTGAAGCCCAGCCATGACTCTCTGTAATACCAATCCACTAACCATTCCTTTACATTGGAAGTCAGAATGTTCATTGCCATCTTAAGATTGTGTTCACTTTCTGAGTATACCCAGATAACATTCAGCTTGAAAATATATTTAATTTTACAAAAATAACAGAATAATTAAAATTCATAAGACATGCAGGTGTGCAATATATGTAATACCTATCTTGCTTGTAAATCTTTGAGCCACTGTTTATTGGCAAAATAATATGAGTTCCTCGGTAAAGACTTCCAAGTCCCTCAATTTCTTTGAATGAGTCCCAATTAAAAAACTGCAATTACTTGCGAAAAAGAAAATTCATTAAAAATACTAAGATGATGCCTCTAATTAGACATCATTTGCAAAAAAAAGCTCTGATGCTTTTGTGATTTTTTTATTTAATATCAAGAACCTATTTTGTATGGTCACTTTCAGTTGTATCACTGTGCTACTTTAGCCCATATTGCTAGAAATACAGTTTTAAGTGAGAAGAGATTAGCAAAACAAAAAATTCATAAGTCTATCTTATATCAAATGTCAATACTTGAAAAGCAAAAATCTGCCAAACCATGAGATTTTGCTAAGAAGCAGGATTTTTTTGCTAAGTGCAAAAGTTTTTCAACTGCCAGCCTGATTAGGTTAGTTTTTAATTTACTTTTTTTTTCTTTTTTAAGGCTGATTATTGATCTTTTTAATTTTTCTTTTGAGTTCCAATCTGAGACATGTTTTTTGCCTATTGTAGTTATTAAGGTTTGGGGTTTCCTAACAGTAATGTAAAAACAGTTCAGTTCAAAACCAGTTCTCTCTAAATTGGCATTTACATTGAAGAAATTACTAATTTGAAAGTCCAAACCACTCTTCTAAAAACTATTTAAGTGCATGCAAAATGTTACTATGTGAAAAGTCCTATGCATTCCAATATGTTCCTTTAGTATATGTTTTATGTTTGTTTAAATCTTTACAGGATGTAAGCCTTAAGATATTCCTTGCATTTTAACATAGACAAATCTATTTTCAAAATTTTACCCAATGCAAAGCATTGACTACCATAAAATAGATATTTGAATTTTTAGAAATCATATAATAATTTTTAAAACTAACAGCAGATTAAAACCATGGGAGTACAATTGTTTGAAGTATTTAACTTCTTCCTCTGACTGCAATGATGTTTGTTAGCCACTGGTCATCCAAAACTGAATTTTAAGATTGGAAAAGCAACAAATTTTGATTTGAAAAGTTTTCTCACTCTCAGATCATCTCCATTGAAGGCTGATTTATTAAAACAAAGAATGTAAAATACACACTAAGCAAGCAAATTCATAGTGTTTGTTAATTTACAAATTTTTAAAGATTTTTCTGCTTTCATCTGTGTTCATGTTTTGTCTTTCTAGGGCATATTAGTTTGACTTTCTTTTTTCTTTTTCTTTCTTTTTTTTTAAACCAATCTTGCTGTGAAATCTTTTCACATCAGAACCCATTAAGAAATTAATTGTTAATCTCTTGCAAAGATAAAAGAGGTATTCAATTCCTTAAATGGTACCTGAACAAATATTTCTCTGAGGAAGACTTTTATAGCATTAATGGATTTCTAGATTGAATTTCAGGGACAATACTTTGTATTTGTAAAGTTTAAGTTCCTGTAGAAAGTAGAATTTTAAGAAAATCAGTTTGAACCAACAGCTACATGATTATGTTGACTGAGGAAGTGACAAGAGTACAAGCATACAATGTAAAATTTGCCTTTTAGCATCACGATTAATTCAACAAATCACATAGATATACATTCTGGTTTTAAATTTTTAAGCATAATTCTTATCAGCAATGCAGTGGAACTTAGCAGTCCTACTCATATATAAAAATTCAAGCATGTAGCAGTATGTTGCTATATAGCAGACACAAGTTACTCACAATGCTATATATATCAGATGCTTAGTACGCTGAACATTTAGAGTTTGTTAAAAGTAGTTGTACGTCCAAATTATGCATATTGAACAGTGTTCACAACACATACACACATACTGTGTGCCAGTCCTGCTTGATAGCACGGAGGTCTTAATGTATTCTCAGCGTGGCAGACCTCTGCATATTCACTGTAGCCTTCCTCTGTGTGTGCTGGGAATTTTACACATGCAAAGCACATTGTACTTAGGATATAAGTATTCACCACTGTTGCAGCATGTATGCAAGCCTGACACATACTGTGCTAAGATATATCAGCACTTCCCACTATGCTGCCAATTTTATTTTCTAGTATTATGATATTGATACAAATGAAAATTGCAGGGTTTTCTACACTTTTTAATATCTAATGATACAAAAATATGTATTTTAAAAGATCTTTTCCTTTGTAATTATATAATCATATTTTAGTAGAACAGTATTTCTTATATATAATGACTGTCATTGTAGTGATGTAATATTAGACATTATAAAATTGAGCAAACCAATTCTGGTTTATATAAATATTGTAGAGCAGAGTTCTTGTGGGGTTTTTTTCCACATTATCTGGTACCTCTGCACTTCCATTGTTAAATATTATCACCATCTTATAACTAATTTTGCTGTTCTCATCTACCTTTATCATTGCCAGGTTTTCCTTATATCTTTTTAAGATGTTACTTTTCCAAACACTTGGTTTATATTTTTGTCTAACCTTATCTTTCTGTGACAACACCGTCATTCTCCTCATATGTGAACATGTCCTTGGCTTTATGAAAATAATAAATACAATAACATTTTAGAGGCTTTTTGTATGTTTTGTATCATACCTCATGATCAGCAGTAATTCTTTAAACCTCTATGTTGTAAATAGCTATAATGTTGTAAAGCAGTATAGAGAAAATGCTGTACAGGTTCGACTTTCAGAATTAAGCAGGAGCAGTTTTTGTTTTAATACAAAGATGGTAGTGAAAATATTTCTAACCACTTGAAAACCTGGATCTTTCTATTTTGTTATGTTTCTATTTTGCTGCTAAAAAGTGAGCTGAAGATCCTCTTGTTGGAAATAAATTTATGGCTATATTTCACTTCATTGGAAAATTTGTGTTAGCAAGGCTTCCAACACATAAAAAACAATTAGATTTAAATAAAAAGGATGAGGGTGAGAAGGATGAAATTTAAAAATTGCGACATCAAGCTGGGACTGTTTTGCAGTTTTAATGGCTGACAGCATGGTTTTATTAACCTCTGTTAACTTATTAAAAAGTAGACACTGCATTTCAGTCCCATTTTGAGCTTAAGAAAAGGATTCTTTGTTACTGTTGAAAGACTGCTTTGTCCTAATTTCTTGTGTGGAAGATTCAGAATTCAAGTAAGTATTACCTCTGGTAGGTGACCTAATGAAAAATTCATTGTTGGTTTTTGGAGAAGGATTTGTACAAATTCTTAGGCTGTTAATTGCTTCAATATGGCTCCTTTGCTCATGTAAATGCAACTGTACTGCTCAAAGCAATACTAGTGTTAGTACAAGAAACTAGCTTACAAAGCAAGTTATATGGCCAATATTGCTGAAACAGTGTCAGGAAATTCTGCTGGCATGACTATATTTGATTGGGAATTATGAGTAGTGTGTGATGCATAACAACTTTTATTCTCCTACAGTGAGATAATGGACTATTATTCTGAACATTTGCCTGACAGTGGGAGCATGGAAGAACACCATAGATGAGTCATCCCTGAAATGTTGTGTTAGCAAATGTGATCTGTTGTTTTCCCAGATCTGACAATTCTTGATCAGTCAGATTAAGTAGGACAATTGTGCAGTTTTCTTAAAGTGATGTGAAAGTGGCCAGTCTGATAAAATTGCAAATAGCAAGAGAGCAGTTGGGCAGTGTATCAGGGTGAATTTATACTGATACTTTTGGTCTGTGTTTGGCCCAAACAACTGTAAAAGTTTTGTTCTTTCCCTGCCAAATTATGAGAAAACTAGTACTGATAAACGTGTACCTCGTCCTTGGAGAGAGAGCTTCTTGTATAAACTGTTTTAATTGGTGTTCTGTGATTGGCTAATCATCCTCCAAGGTCACTCAAAGGAGAGACTGAAGAAGAGAGGATGAAGTAATGCCCCCAGACTCATTTGGAAAAGACCCCCTGAGTGCAGTACGCAGGCGCAGGGAGAGCCATGTGTGCGCAGAAGAGATGCACTTACATAACCAAGGGGATGGTACTGAGGGCCTCTGGCTGGGTGGTGTTGGTCACACCTGCCTAGGTTGAGATCACTCAGTTAATTGTATAAAAGCAGATAGCTCTTTCTTGGAGGGGAGCTAGCTTCACCTCAAGGACAACGCTGCCTTTGGCGGGGACACCTGCCAGTTTGTGAACTTACTGACTCTCCAAGGATGCAGCTTCTGCTATGGGTAATTATAGGCATGCTAGGTCGGTAAGATAACTTTATGGGCAACAGCTGGGTAACTGGGGAGGTCGTGTTGGGGGCTTCTTTCTTTCTTCCTTCCTCCCTTTTGAGTCTGTTCATTTTGTTGGCCACCTCTTGGTAATAAATTTCAGTTTTGTTGAGCTTGCAATGATGTCATGGTTTCAAGATTTCAGTATTTTTCGAACCCTCCCTAATACACGCAGTTTAAAGACTGCTTTGTTTTTCAGTCTGTTCTCTGAGCTTCCAACCATCTACGTACCCCCTTCTCAAGAACAAAATTATGAACTCTGAGTATGCTTTTTAAATAACTATGAAGAAAAAAAGTTCTCTTTCAGATATTGCTAACACTTACAGCTAAACTGAAAAAGGTCATTGGTTTATTTGGAAAATACTTCCGAATTGAAAGATTAGTCATTAGATGTTCAAAGGAATTGATGCTTGCCCTGGCAGCTAAGCTAACTTACACTCTGGTTTTTTAAAAGTCACTTAAAAATGGTGAGCAGGAACAAGAGTGATTTTTGTCTCCTCTTCCCATCTGTTAACACATTAGATATACTAGTAAAAGACTTGAAAACAGCAAACTGATCTGATAAGTCAGTCTAGATATCCTGTTTTGTTTTTTTTACTCTGATGTTTCATTAGATTTTAGACTTAAGTGCTTTAAAAATTGAGAACTGTAGTTAGTTGAAATGCACCAAGTAAGTAAAACTGAAGTGCAGTGAAGGTTGTTTTTCCAATTGGGAGAAGACAATTGCATTTGATTCTTTTTTATCAGTCAGTACAGATTTTAAAATGTACATGTATTACATTTAATTTTCAAGTAAAGCCATTTTACACAGTTGAAACCGCATATGAAATGCTAGAAAATTTGTTAGGAATTAACCCTGTCATATGTCTGGGGAGAGGGAAAGGAGAGCTAAGAGAGTTAATGGTGAAGTGACACCTTAAAACTTGCTTCCATCTCTTCACTATGGTGTGGATTATATTAACAGTAGGAAGTTGGTACTGGAGTTATCATTTTGTGTGGATGGTATTTTTCATGAGATCAAACAGGTTTTTCCAAGTCAGAGCATTTGCTTACGTTCAAATAATTTATGTCATGTCAATCAAATTAGATGCTGTAACTATGTTAAGGTTATGTAAAGGATTTTTGTTGAGGTGTGATCATTTTACTCCTTCCTTTATTAACAATATTTTGCCTGAATCCATTTTTTATTTTCCAAAAGGCCAAAGGGATGTGCTAGGGATGTGAGACATCTTACATGATAAATAGTTTAATACTTCAAAAAACAAAGGGCTAAATATGGCTCAGGAAGAAAAGTAGAACTTTTAAGATACCAATAATTTTAATTCTGTCTTGAAAAGTTTTGCTTTTCTAGTTGATATTTTGAAGTGCAATCTATCATCCCTCACAATAAGATAATACTGTTCACTTTCATGGATTTACTCCTAGTGGTAAATTCTCAACAAATAGCTTCATTCTTGTTATGATGTGGCTGGTATCCCCTACTCCTGAACCCTGATAACAGATGAGATTTCTTTTCACATCACAGGAAATGCGACAATTCTCACAATTAAATACTGGTGTTTACTGAAGCAACAATTAGTAGGAAATAAGGATATATAATTTTACCTTAGTAATTTCTAATGTAAATTGATGGTATTTTAATATATACAAAATGAAGATTTTTTTTTTTTAAAAAATCTTAATCTTCTCAAAATGTTAATTTTTTACACAAGACAAAAGAATGGCTATATTCAGTTTGATCAAAGCACCTCCTAGTCTGATACCCTGTCTCTAATAGTGGCCAGTCAAAAATGCCTAGGAAAAATAAGAACAGATCAAGCATAAAAAGAAACTTTCTGGCATGTGGCAGTCTACAGCTCAGGGATTTCACAAGCTGAAGGTTATTTTTTGAAGGCTTTATTCCATGAATTTTTGATAAGTTTTCAAACCTATCAGTCAAGTTCTGACTTCCAGAACACAGAGCTAACAGTGAAGTGACACCTTCTTAAAACTTACTTCCATCTCTTCACTATGGTGTGGATTATATTAACAGTAGGAAGTTGGTACTGGAGTTATCATTTTGTGTGGATGGTATTTTTCATGAGATCAAACAGGTTTTTCCAAGTCAGAGCATTTGCTTACATTCAAATAATTTATTTCACATCAAATTAGATGCTGTAACTATGTTAAGGTTATGTGATTGTCTCAGTTTAACTGTGACGTGTTTACACAAGTACTTTTTTTGTTTGTTTGTTTTTGGAGGGCTTTTTGTTTGCTTTTATTTGATAATCTTATTGGAAAAAACAGTTAACATCAGTATTGATTTCCCAGAGGTATGTTATACTTCATCTCAGTTACCATTCTTCTACACAAAAGGGTCCTAAACTCTTAAGTTGGCTCTCCTGCAGAAGTGTGTTGTCACCTCACTGATCTTTTGATGATCTTGTCTTTTTTCTACTTTTTTTCTATTAAGGAATGTTTTTAAATCTTCAGAAAGAAGTAGCTTTAAACTGCATAGCTACTGTCTATTTAGTCTTCATAACAAGGGTCATTTTCAACAGATTTTAAAATCTGTAGTCCTAGCATAAAATAAAGTACTTTTAAAAGGACACGATAATTTGACACACTGATTAAGAAAAATGATATTTCTAAAAGACTTGAAACAATGTGTTGATGAATAGAATGATACAATGAATATTCTTGTTCTATGTGGTAAGATGGGAAGAGACTATGGCCAAAGATTCTGGAAGTAAGGGAGTTTGATGGAATTTATTCTTTCACTTTCAAAACCAGAAAGGTATTGGATTTTGTAGATGAATGAAAATATTTAAACAATTTAATTTGCACTCTATGCAGAAACAAAAGGATGTAACACAGGCCAAGGTTTAGGAAAATTTTTTAATTATCCCAGAATTTTTGGAGTTGAAAGTGTTTCAGCAACTTAAAACTTTTCCCCAGGGAATAGAATCTCTTGCTATGTATTACTTAACATATGTGAATTTAGTATAACAAATCTAGAATTTTAAGTCAAAATTCTTAGGTCAAAATTATTTAACCAAAACTGAGAAAGACATATATTTGTATTTTGAATGTTTGGTGATTTTTTGAGAAGAGACGGGCTAAATCCTTTCTGTTCAAATTCTTAAATTAATTAAAAGTATTATGTACTCTCTAACAAAATGAAACCTGCTGTTAATAGCTCCAATAGAATTATAGAACCAGAGAATTTTTTAGATTTGAAAAGACCTTAATGATCATTGAGTCCAACCATAAACCCAGCACTGCCAAATCCACGAATAAACCATGTCCCTAAGCCCCACTTCTAAACATACAATTATCACTAGAGTACTTTACTACTTCTGAAATGTCTGAATGCATGTGAAGTGCTAGAAGAAAAGAGAGAAGTGTAACAAAGATTGTCCACTTCTACTGAACTTCTGTTGAAAACAGATATCACTTAAATTTAAATTTTTAAAATATTTTTAAAATATTTTCTCATTTCTCATCCACTTTAGGTTCAGTGCTCTTAGCACAGTTAAGAGCACATGGAATATAAAGCATAAATAATATTTTTGGTGTAAGGTTTGAAATCACCCTGCTAGGAGAAAGGAAAAGATGAGGGGTGTGTGAGTGGAAAAAGTATGAGCAGAATATGGGACAAATATGGGACAATATGGGACAGAAAAAGTATGAGCAGAATATGGGACAAATATGTCCCAAAACCATACTTTCTACTAAACACAAAATAAAACACTGAATTGTTAGTGGATCTGAGCAGCCTGCCCTCTCTTATACCCTTGGTTAAAAATTATGTTCCTGAAAGCAATATTCTCAATGAAAATAAGCAGATAAAAGAATACATATTTTCTCAGATTGAAACTTAAAAATAAGTGTCATAAAATTATGCATAGTTTTGTATTTCCCATTCTACGGTATCACAGAATCACAGAATATGCTGAGTTGGAAGGGTTCCACAACTGTCATCAAGTCCAACCCTTAGCCCTGCACAGGACCATCCCCATGTACCTGAGAGTATTGTCCAAATGCTTCTTGAACCCTGTTGGGTTGGCCCTGCTGGCTGCCAGGGCACTGCTGACTCATATTCAACTTGCTGTCGACCCGGACCCCCAGGTTCCTTTCTGCAGCACTGCCTTCCAGCATCTCTTTCCCCAGTCTGTATGTACAGCCAGGATTGCCCCACTGGGGAAGTGGTAGTAACTTTTGGATTTTATTATTGATTCAGATTGAACACATCGTTACTGTTTGAGTAGAAATTGGATTTGCCTGACTCAAATGGATGGTGTATTTGTTTATTTTTTTGCTTTGGTAGAAATTTTAGATTTCTGTGCCCTAGGGCATCCATGGCTGTAACCATGCAAAGATAAGGTTAGAAGAGGAAAAACAGAGAGTGATCTATGGGTTAGTGTAAATTATGCCATGCACAACATGATTGTACCTTTGTAGTAAACAAATCCACACATTCTGAAATACTTTGTAAGCATTTTATTGAAAGGGACAGTCAGGTAGCAAAACTAAGGAAATTTTAAGCCAAAGAAATATTGTCTTTGGTTAAATACTATGACACAATTAAGCTGTAATAGACATTGCCAGATGATGTCTTGGAGGCCAGAACCATAATTTAGCTTAAAAAGGGATTAGTCTTATTTCTATCTCAGGAGTTTATGTGCTAGGGATTGGCAGAACTTTGAAAGGCATACCAGGGAAGAATGCAGTATACATCCTGCTACGCATCAAATAATCTCCACTGTCAGACGTGGAAACATAGACAAACTGAGGCTCGGTTCAGATTGTCTGTGTTCGTGTGACAAATATGTGTAAAAAATAGAGTAAAATTTGAGTTCTTCTGTACTAGGAAAATTTTCAGGTGTCACTGTGACAGCTGACATAACAACACCGACCCAGAAGTGGAGATTAAATGTTTAGAAAGGCAAAGCCCTACCATTCAGACAGTAAATAAGAAAAGTTTTCATTTCTTAAGTATTCATTACAGGAATGCTAATGCTATAATGGTACAATGCCAAAAGACATTGTTAGTCATGACATAACCTGCATTTGAAAATTAGATTCTGTTATATCCAGAGAAGAGAATTGAAAAACTGTCCAGTAGCTACAGATGTTATACAGATATTGTCCCAATATTAAAGAACAGCAAAAACATGCAAATTTTCATGATACATAAATCAGTACTGAAAATGCTGGATATATGTCCCATTTGGAATAGAAGAGGCAGACAAACAAGTACATTTCTTGGATTGTTAGATATGAAGATACAAAAGCATAAAGGTTAAGACCAAGAAGTAATCAGATTAAAACTTGGAAACCTTTTGTGTTCACTGGGGACATGGTCTTTCCCATGAAATACCCTAACTGTGGCTAAAAGGTACTTAATGTAAAACATATTTATTTAGCTTCTTCACTGAGCAGTAGAAAAAGCATTACAATTCTGCCCACAAAGCTGAAATTTGACTGTTTTCTGTATCCTAAAAAAAGGTGAACTTTAACTTTCCTGTCACACAGTTGTTTTCTCTGTTATTCTCACAGCTAACAATAATCACACTCACACCTTTTCAGCATTAGAAATCTGTTTTAGATTTTTAAGATTTTAAGGTGTTTAGAAGGGTTACTATAGTGTTTGTATGCTTCACTGTGTCTGTAAAGCATGTTAATAGGAATAGTTTTGAATGTTCAGAATAGTTGCTATTTGAAAATTTTCAGAAAAAAAGGCTACAATAGGACTTTTTCCCCTAACATTCTGACACTGTTTAACTACCTGGTTGTTAAACTAAGAAACATAGTGATCCATTTAAAAATTAGCAAATGGAACTGTAAATGTAATAGAACTATGGCCAGTGTTTCAAAGATACATGCCTAAACTTTCAGTCTCTGAAAAATGCCAATGGGTGGGAATTATGCAGATGTGTTTTAAAACAAAGTGCTTCACTTTGAACCCAGAGCAAAATGTCAGACTGAAATAGTATGAAATCATCTCCAGAGAGCTACATAGAATCGTAGAAGTGTGTAGGTTGAAAAAGTTCTTTAATATCATCAAGTCCAAAATTAACCTAGCACTGTGATCTTCGCCATTAAACCATATCCCCAAATCTAGATTTTTTTGAACAATTCCAGGAATGGTGATTCTGTCCACTTCCCTGGACAGCCTGTCCCAATGAGTGACCACCATTTCAGTGAAGAAATTTTTCCTAATATCCTGTCTAAACCTCCCCTGATGCAACTTAAGACGATTTCCTCTCATCCTGTCACTTGTTACCCATTTCACTACAACCTCCTTTTAGGTCATTGTAGAGAGTGATGAGGTTTCCCCCCTAAGCCTCCTTCTCTCCAGGCTAAAAAACCCCAGCTCCCTCAGCTGCTCCTCATAAGACTTGTGCTCAGCCCCTTCACCAGCTTCATTGCCCTTCCCTGGACTTGTTCCAGCGCTTAGTGTCTTTCTTTTATTGAGGAACCCAGAACTGGCCACGGTACCCAAGGTGCAGCCTCACCTATGCCAAGTATAAGGGGACAATCACTTCTCTAGTCATGCTGGCCACACTATTTCTGACACAGGCTAGGATGCCATTGGCATTCTTGGCCACTGGGGCACACTGCTGGCTCATGTTCAGCTGCTGTTGATCAGCACCCCCTGGTCCTTGCCCACTGGGCAACTTTCCACCCACTCTTCCCCAAGCCCATAGCACTGCATGGGGTTGTTGTGACCAAAGTGCAGGATTCGGCATAGCAATAATCGTAACAATATAAGAAGGAACCCAGCTCTATGCATAGGAGGTTATCTTGTGAAAGATGAAGAAAAATATTCTGTTCTCAGGATTATACTTTGATAAGGACCAAACAGGTTTGGTCATTAATATCTTCGTTCACCAAACAAAACATACGAAAAGTTTCTGCAAGCCATGCTGATGGTTTTGTCCAGCACTAAGGAATATTGAGCTTATAGCTGAAGCAGTAAACCTGAGTTTTTGTTTGCACATAGTGTTCTGTGAAATTTAGTTTAAATTCGTACTTACAGAAAATAACTTGGGAAACTTTGTTGTTATAGGCTAAGACAAAACCCAAAATTTATAACTCTGGTATTGCCTATTTTTTTTCCATTTCTTTGCTTTTCAGCCTGTAATTTTCAATGGATCTTAAATTTCCAGTATTTCTTTTTCCCTCTGGAATTCATTAACTCTAGTTCTAGAGTATAAAGGGGACAATTTGATGTAAGAATGTTTGTGTTATTTCCATTTTAAACTGAGCTGTCCAATCAACACCCACAGACTGTGTATGCATTAGTTTACTCTGCATGCTGCCTAGGAAGTATAGTCTAATGATGTTTTTGATTGAGTAAACATTTGCAAGCAAGGTTTTTATTGTATATATTCTCAATGCTACATGAACAAAGCAAATTAATCACCCTAGCACCTTTTTTCTTGTGAAACTAACTTGTTCTAAATTTTATTAAATTCTCTTTCACTCCTTATATTTAGATCTCTGCTATTCAGACTGTTCAGAGCCACATATACATTTACAGGTAAAGGGGATTATTTTTCATGGCATTTTAGCTATAAAGCACTTTTATCTAAAGATAAGTTTTATCTAAACATATTGTGATGGCATTGTCCCTATAAAGGTAAGCACTGATATTTATGAATCTTGTACATAGAAAAGATTATAAGAGACTTCTCACCAGGAATGTTATAGACTTTTTTATAAAATGCTACAAAAAAGTACCCATTTTGTTAGATGAAAGCATTTCAAACTTCTTTCATTACTTGAAGACATAACATTGTCTTTACAGATCTTTTGAAGTTAGGAATTTTTTAGAAGGTTGAAAAAATTCTTCCAATATTTGAAAAGATCAACTAAAAGAGATGGCTTGTCATAGAACTTCAGGGCAAACCCCAAGAGGGTTTTGATCCACAATCCCTTAAGGTGCTGTACATTTGTGTTTTCATTCATACCAGTGCCTTCAAATACTTGCCAAATTTGAACAATTTTTTTTTTTATTTCACACTAAAGGTCTCATTCAGAGAGGTGTTGTACAACAGTATATCCTCTTTATGTTGCTCTTCTTGGGAGTCGAGGAATGGTATGGCCTAATGAGGTACTACATAGGTTATCAACAGGATTTTAGGATGGACATCAATAGCTTTACATCAAAAGCAAACTTAAAAGACTTATAAGAAAAAAAAATTAAGTGAAGGGTTCGTGCCCCATGATACCACTTTCCAGGAAGAGAAAGTTCAATAATACCAAATAAAAAATATCAAATAATAAAAGCAAATTCTTAATGTTTGTTCTGATTCATTTATGATTACTGAAGAAAATGTTTCATCAATCAGAAATATTTAGATATTTCTGCAATATTCAGAGCTAACAAATATTTTAAGAAACATGAAAATAATTACTTCGAAGTAGTGTATGTGAATATTTTCAAAAGAGCTAAGGAAAACAGTATACATGTTTAATGTCTTACAGCACTTGAAACATGAACATGCTATATTGATAGAGGCAAAACTGTTTATGTGAGATATATATTGTTTATTTTCACTCTGCATATTCCTCACAATTAAGTTTTCTATTTCTGTGGAATACGTATTATTTGTGCTTATTTGACACAGACTCTTCTGAGTTAATTGCAGTTGGTCTAGAATATTGGAATATAGTTTTCTGCTGCTTTTAAATAGTCTTTCATTCTGTGTATCCTTAGGTGACATACCAATTTAAAATGGGGTTTAGTCAGGTAGTTTTAATTCAAATGTGATCCTTTAAAATTAATATATAGTTATATACATTAAAAAATAACAATTATGAATAAATAATAAATTCCTCTTAATGATAAACAAATTAAATCTAATCACTCATAGCTTTTAGACATAATACTTGATGAAGTCTTACATTGTAAAATATAATTGAGGCAGACTGGTTTACAGTGAAATTCCTGAGATGATGTAATGAGACACAATATGTTAATGTGTAATTTTCATCATATTCCTGTCCTCTCTTGAAATTGGAAACTTTACACTGAATCATTTGATTTTACAAGTCATGGAAAAAGTTAGTTCTGAGTATGCAGTTGAGGCCAAATCTGATGTTTCAAGTGCTGCTTCTGAAAATACAGCTATGATAAGGCTACAGAGTGGTTTGGTAAAAAATTTGTCTGCATTCTGTCAGGATACCAGTAGGACTGTGTCTCCCCTGATATATCTTTGCAGTTTAGCTATAGGAAAAACTGAGGTGTACAGCATAAACACATGAAAAACTTACAGTACTGAGATCAGATCAAAGCTCTGTCTTGCACGATATTGTGTTTGATCAATTATGAATACCTGTGGAATAGTGGAAACAAGGAAGTATATATTGATACCTCCTTGCCTACTTCCACTAGGTGTCTGAATCCCCTTCCAAATCCACTTATAACCATTTTTCTATGAATGGGTCTAATTCATCCACAGCCTAATTTTTTGTGTGACAAAACTTTTGTTTGTTTTGGGCCTGTCACCCCCTAACTTCATTTAATAACCCCTAATCTTTGTATTAGAAAAGGTAATTAATTAATTGTTGCTACATGAATTTCTCCATACCACATATGAATTTCTAGATACTCGTCAAGAAGTCTCCATACCTAGTATTTCTGGGCCTATGAGTTCTGGCAAATCTAGTCTATCTGATGCATTTTAATGACAAGTAGTACATGGCATCTGAATTGCAAATAGCGTATGATAGTGACTGAGACCATAAAAACTAACTTGAAAATCTTCCCAAAATCATAGAATCATAGAATAATTTGGGTTGGAAGGACTTTTAGAAGTCATCTAGTTCAGCCCCCCTGCAATAAGCAGGGATAACTTCAGCTAGATTTGGTTGCTCAGAGCCCCATCAACCTGGCCTTTAGCACTTCCAGGGATGAGACATCTACCACCTCTCTAGGCAACTTGTTCCAGTGCCTCACCAGCCTCATGGGAAAGAGTTTCTTTCTAATACCTAATCTCAATCTGCCATTTTACAGTTGAAAACCATTTCCCCTTCTCATTACAGACCTTTGTAAAAAGTCCTTCTCCTACTCTCTTATAAACCCACTTTGGATACTGGAAGGCTTCTCTAAAGTCTTGTGGGAGCCTTGTCTTCTCCAGGCTGAACAACCCCAACTATCTCAGCCTGTCCTCATAGGAGAGGTGCTCCTTCCTCTGATCATTTTTGTGATCTTCCTCTGGACCTACTCCACATCTTTCTTGTTCTGAGATGTTCAGAGCTGGATGCAGTACTCCATGTGGGAGTCTCATGAAAGCAGAATAGAATCACCTCCCTCAATCTGCTGGCCATGCTTCTTTTGATGCAGCCCGGAATTTGGTTGGCTTTCTGGGCTGCAAGTGCACACTGCTGGCTCCTGTCCAGCTTTCTAGCCACCAGCATCCTGAAGTCCTTCTCAGCAGGCCTGCTCTCCCCCCCACCACAGTTTGCTGTGCTGCTTTTTCAGGAGATGTAGAGGTGGTTGAAGTCCCCTAGAAGGAAGAGAGCCTTTGAGCCCAATGCCTCCTGTAGCTGGAAGAAGAAGGCTTCATCAATAGGCTTCCCTTTATCTGGTGGCCTGTAGTAGACTTCAACCACAAAGTTCCCTTAGTTGCCTCAGTCTCGAATTTTTACCCAACCAGACAGTCTGATTTGGATCAGTTCCTTTACAAAATATTTCACATTGTTTGCTTTCACATCTAATCAGGATTAAAGAGAATTACTCAAAATAATGATTTCTTGTGAAAGATTTTTATTTTGGAAGCCATATGCTGGTGAAAAAAATTTCCAAGGAAAATTTTGGTGAACCAAAAGAGATTTGAAATTTTCCAGCTAGTTTTAAATATGAAGAAAAAAAGAGACACCTCTGTCCCTTAACTGTACAGCAGAACTACAATACAGATGCACGGGCCCTGAGGTATATAATGATAAGCTATGACAGGAGCACTCAAACTCTGTGCGGAATGTTGAATATGCCATTATATTAAAAAAAATTATTGGCATTTACATTGCATGTGGATCATGCATCCATACTTGTATCCATACATAAGTAAGTAAATTGGGTGTTAAATCTTTTGTGATTACCCTTAGAAATTCACGCTTTACTTACAAAAGACCATTTCTCACCAACTTGTAAAAAAGCCATTCTTGTATTTTTTTTGATAATGTGCTGGCTATTAAACTTGATTCCATCTCAGGAGAACACATGTAATATCATGCTTTATAACTTGTTGAAATTAACTACATCCTTAGTTCTTGGAAAGCTTTTTGGAACAATGTTTCACATTTCCTCTATATAATTGTTTTAAATCTAATGATGCATTTAGTGATAATGTAATTTACTGTTAGAAATATATTTGTATTTCCACTTTAAAATATTATGTGATAACATTTGGGAATGTATGTAATAAATTGCATTCAGAGTAAATGACAATATTAAAATAGTAAAATTTATAATTTTTATATTTATATATCTATAAATTTGAGGGAAAGGTCACTAGAGCTGTTTCATGTCTGTCTGTATTTATCTTAGTGAATAAGCAAGGTTGTTTAAAAGTGCATGTTGGAACGTGTTTTGATTCCATTTCAGTGCAGCTGTACAATTCAGAAGAAACAGCTTCTGAGTTGCTGTGGGATAGGTTAAAATGCTAATCTCACAGCTGTCTCTCTAGCTATCAGTACTCGTAAATCACATAGTGTGTAGTAAGAAGAGTAAATCAGAGAGGTTAGAAATCCAGAGAAAACTGTGACAGAGGTGATAGATTATATGAAATTACTACAATCTGAAGATTTTTTATGAAAGGGGATGTCATGCATTTGAAATATATGTCTGCGTGTGTTGTTCTTAGGAGGTGTGTGCCATATGCTAGATACACAGAGTATTTTTAAATTATTTCCTGATAATTTTTATAATCTCATAATAGAAAATTATGAGATGAAAATTCTCCTAGATCTCATGGATCACATTCTTAAATAAGTTCCTGTTTATAGGAAAAGACAGATTGGTGTATTGTTTAAATCTGAGTTCATCAACAAGAGGGAAAGAGTCTGATACCCTGTGTGGTAACACATGGTTTCAAATGGTTTTGTTCTTGGCTAAAAGAACTCACAGCTGATCTCAATTATTGAACTGAGAGTTCTATTCTTTGAACACTCTATGAAACCATAAAAAACTGATTCTGTGCACATCTATTGCATATTAAGGGTGTGTGATCCAGCACCATATTTACAAAATAAACCCCAAGAAATTGCTTGAAAATTCTCATCTCCTGAATACACTAGAAAATATGGTTTGGGTTTTTTTTCATACAAGAAATAGTGATTAAGTTATATGTGTAGCTGGTTGAAGAATTTACAGTGATCTGTCTAATTTCATCATCAATATTTACTGCACATTTTAAAGGATCTGAATTATCTTGGATGCACTAATTATTCAGAAGAATTCTTTAAAGTACTTGTGCAAATAATTCTTGATTTGTGTCCCATTACGTCTGTTTTCAAAATACTGAGCTTTCATTCTGTGTTGGGTTGCAGTTGTCTCAATTCAACATATGTAAACAGTTTCTCACGTTTCATTGAATTTAAGGACATAATGTTTTCAAGCTTCTATGTACGTATTATTTTATTAAAATGAGAAATCCATTTTCATGGCCATTATGTAAAATATAAAAAGTATTTCAAGAAACTGTACAAAATTAAGAAGGTTAATATAAATTTTGCAGTATTTGCCCAGTTATAGAGATGTACATATGAACAAGCTACAGAAAAATTCAGCTGCATGTATAGTATGGAGTTCAACTTAGTCATCTCTGTGTAATAGATCATGTGGACTTTTTTTTGTATTTTCAACATTTTGTTTATAATTTGTTCTAAACACTGTAACTTGCTAAGTTATAACCTTCCCATTAGGTTGAAATAGTATACTGTGCCAATTTCTTCTTTGATTGAGGACTGTGATGTGTATTCCAGCTACCAGGAAAAGCAAAAATTAATACAAGATATATATGAGACAGACTGAGATATTGGAATGTTTTGGAGTTTGACTGTCTAAGCACAGATACAGTATACAGTTCTGTAAAATTGTCTTAAGAAATCTTAGTTTTCATTAAAGTTGGATTCAGTCTGCATTTGCTGAATTGAAATATTTTAATGATGTGCCCACCCATCATAGAGTAAAAGGATTTTTTCTTGTAGGTTTTTTTGTTGTAAAACGTTAAGAAAAAGGAAACCTTTCTAACATAGATATATGTCTCAGTTTGTACTTGAAAGTCTTCTACCTTCAAAATCATAAATTTAGTTATTAGATATATTTTTCGGTTTACTTACGTATGTGGTTATCTGGTGGTATTTTTTTGTTGTCTTGTTTTCCATAAAAACCAAATACTTGATACTGCTTTATAGAGAATTTCCTTGCTGCAGCACTGTATAGAAAAATATTTCAACATCAGCTGTGAAACAGGAGACAGAAATATCAGATCTTTAGTAGCTAGAATGCAAGACATGAAGAAAATAGAACAGTAAAATATTAGAGCTCTAGTGTAAATTGGTATATGTACTTGTTATTACTTATTTTTTGTGTTATGGCATTGTAGTATTGCAACACTGGCAGGGTATCTGATTCTTGTATTGGCTAAATAAATAAATACCTAAAAGCTTGATAGAGCTCATTCAAAACTACTGTTGATCTCAGACTTCTTTGTGCAAGCAGCATCCAAACAGTGATATAATATTCTATATTGAAATCAAATTCTTTTAAAAATCCCTACTGTTGCATCCTGATATCATCTTTCAACTATGTCTTATTCAGGAAGAACAATTTCAACCACCACTGACTACTTTAAAATACTCTTTATAGTTAGTTTAATAATGAGATTTTAATTTTCAAGTATGTGTTAGTCAAAAGCAAAGCAGATGTTGAAAATGACTGACTTTGTTTTTCATTCAAAACTTGTAATTTTAAGGTAATTTACATCACATGAAATGACCTCTTCACTGGATATTGCTGTGCTGAATAAGGTTTAACTAAGAGGTAGAAGTTTTTCCTTTTCATAGATGACACTAAGTTGGGTGTGAGTGTTGATCTGCTGGATAGTAGAAGGGTTCTGCAGAAAGATCTGGACAGGTTGGATCAAAGGGCCAAGGTCAGTTGTATGAGATTCAATAAGGCCAGGTGCCTTATAATGTGTTTAGCCTGGAGAAAAAGATGCTTATGGGAGAACTTATTGCTCTTTACAGCTACCTAAAAGGAGGTTTTAGTTAGGGGGGGTTCATGTCTTCCTCTGGGTAACAAGTGACAGGATAAATGGAAATGTCCTCAAGTTGCACCAGTGGAGGTGTAGATTGCATATTAGGATAATTTTTTTCATGGAAAGGGTTGTAAAGGATTGGAACAGACTGCCCAGGGAAGTGATGGAGTCGCTATCCCTGGAAAAACCTGTGGGTATGACGCATGAGGACATGGTTTAGTCATGAACATAGTGGTGCTAGGTTGATTGTTGGAATTGAAGATCTTAAAGGCCTTTTCCAACCTTAATGATTCTTTGATTCTAATGTGATTGCAGACTTTGGCAGTGAAGCATTCTATTGCCTTTTGTTTGCATAATATTTTCAGACACATCTGGGAGTATTGCTAAACTAATAAAAAGGCATGTTTTTATATTCCTTATTTTTTATTTTTTTAGTAAAATACAGTTGAGCACATATTCTTTTTGAGCAGCAACAAAGTAATATTGTAAAATGAAATGCAGGCCAATATACACTAAATCACTGATACATTGCTGTATCCTGGAATACAGAAAGGTCATGTAATGAGTCTAAAATACTTAATTATGTGAAGTAGTGCCACGGTCCGAAAGGGGGGGGATGGGACCATAGCACACCACGAGTCCAAGACACAAAGGTGGGATGCAGGGAGCAGGCAAACTCATGGCAAGCCTGGGCATGTCCAGGCTGTGCACTGTGTAGTATGAATACAATGAAACCACATAATAACAGTAAAGTCCATATAATAACTGTAAGGTCCATATAATAAAATCCTGTCAATTGCTCTGTGCTTTTCTCCACACCTGGAACTGTTCCCATCCTGAATCTTGCTCCTTCACAAAGTAGGATAATGAACTGTGGGAGAGTGCAACTATCCCAACTGCTGCACTCAGCTAGCATGTAAACTGGAGAGAGAATTCATTCCTGCTGAAAAAGAGATGGCAATCTATTGAGATTGTAAATTTGGTTTTAAATTACTCCTCCTAAGAAAACTTAGAATTTCAATTCCAGATCCTATAATAAGAACTGGACTAGGGAAACAGGGCAGTATATTAGAAATTCATAATCATAGGCTCTGATTCCAGTAATTCAGAATAAGGAAGAATTTTTATGACTTTCTGTGGATTTAAAGGTTTAGAAGGATAATGAAGAGAGAAAATGAGCAAAGAATAGAGTTTGAGAACAATTTAATACAGTCATTTTGGAATAAGTATAATATTCCGGAATTCTGTAGTTCATAGAGATTATTACTATTAAGGTTTGTTTACCTTTGTATTGTACAAAATCTTAGGTTGCCATAGTTGCTTAGGTAAAGTAAAATTAGAAAATATGGACATTCGGCAGCAGGTTTCTTAGGATTCTAATCTCTCCTCTTTGATGCCACCTTTTCTTAATAGCCCTGCCATGATTTATGAAGCTAAAAAAATGGGAATGTAATCTGCTAGTGCAAAGGATTTGCTCACTAGAACAAAGAAAAATTATGTAAAATTACATTGTCATTGGTCTGTTCTTGGGGTAGAATGGCACACACCACCCCTTACACAATCAACTTCATGAAAATCAGTAAAAAATTTCAGGATCTAGGTAAATTTCAGGAAGTAGCAAGGAAAAAAGTGGTACTTAGTGAAGAGAACAAATGTCGAAAGAAATATGCTGTTGGTTACAAAGAACACAGTGTAATACTCAGAAAAATAGCAATTGATGACTCAGTCTAAATCAGCCTCTTGAAGGGATTGAAACCTGATGTAGAAGCATTTATCATGCCTAATACTGTAAATAGAAAGCATGCCTAAAAATATGTCTGGTATCTTTGAAAATAAGTCTTTTCAGAGTGTCTTTAAATATATTCTTTCTGTTGTCTTCTTTCCTAAGAAAGCTAAATAGCATAGATCCTGACAGGATCACAAAATTATCGGTTTCTGTTATCCCAGGAAATGACATTCTGTAAGTGGATCTCACTGGTTAGGATTTGAAGTATGAAGTAACATTCCAGAATAAGTCAGTTTTGGTGGTTGGAGCATTTTGTCTGGGTCTCAGCCTTTGCTATTTATTGCCAGTTACACACATTTATTCTCGTGTCTTGAACTTAAACTTTCTTCCACCACTTTTTTTTACCTCTATGGAAAGTAATCATATTCCCTTTTGGACTACATTTGGAAAGGCTAAACAGATTAAACATTTTCAGCCTTTTCAATTCATAAACACAGCATTTAATGCACGCAGTCTTAGTTAATTCCTAAGTGCATACTCTTAATTTTGCATGTTTGCATTTGATTTCATTATGTTACATTCTGCTAATGTCGTTGACAAACCTATGAAGCTCTTTCTGTAAGAACTTCCACTCTTTTTATCTGTTGAAGATAAAGAAATGGTGTGAGCAACCTTCACTGATACACTATATTTTACTTGACTCATTGAGGTTTTACGCAAGATCCACCTCATTTAAAGAGCTCCACTAGAAATCTTCCTTCAGACTCAGCCAGATTCTTCTCTATATCATCATTCTTCTCTGCACTCCCATCTTCAGCTTAACTTTCTCTGAAACCAGTATCAAATCTATCACATTTCTGGTTTAAAAATAAAACTATTTAGCTTACTTAATATGTATCAGATTGTCATGGCAGTTTATAAAAATGTCCTTTTTTATTTCCTTTTACCACATCTTTAAATCTTCTTTGCTTCAATATTTGCTGAGATCTTTTTTCTTCTAGTTTTATCCCAGTTCCATAAATAAAATTACAGCAAGTTTCATAATAAATTGCAGTTATGGAGGCAGAAACTACTGAAATACTGTTCAGACAAGGAGCTTATTAATGTTTCTGTTCCATGATCCCTTCTACACCTTTTGACTTTAGAAAAACAAAAATTAGTACTGTAGTTTGTAATAATAAAGTACTTAGATTTAATATGTTTTATGTAGAAAGTTATTTCAGGTTTTGTACAATTGCTAGAATGAAAAATGTTTTGAGGGAGTGGAGTTTGAAAAAGAACCATATGCAAACCACAGGAGTGTGTGGCAGGAAGGTGAGTTGAGGTTGAAGGCTAGTCTCCACACTAGTTGCTACCTGTGCAATGCACACCAAGTCCAAAAGGCTCTATATGACATCCACTCTATGCTCTTCCATTCATCATGGATCACAGAACTCTTTCCAAACCTTAGAAAGAAAATTTTGACTAAAAGCCTCACTCTGTATGATGTTTGTTTTCCAATTGTCACATAGAACACAACATGGAGTTATGACAAGCATATTACAGTTATAATATGTCAATAAATTATATGCTGCCATAAAATTGGGCATATGGGTACCTAAAACAAAATGGCAAACTGAAATGAAAACAAAATGAATGCCAAAAGAGTGCCAGTGAGCATCTCTACTGTGTTATAAACCTGAGCAAATTATTTTGTGGAAATATTCTAAAACAAAAATACATTTACTACGTGCTGTGATTAATTTCAACTTGTGCTTGTAACTAATCCACCCAAACTGCAGCCAGTCTAACGTTCATAGTGACTAAGCAGTTTATTTGCATTAAAATCTGTTCTATCACCTAAGTCCCTAGACAACATAATGAACTTACAGCATTTTTATGAGCAGATACAAAGTTCTGCTTTATGTTTACTTCCTAAGTAAAACTTTAAACTGATTTAAATCCAAAAAATACGCTCAAATGTGAAGATATTTGTTTGAGAACAGAAGAAATATACTAAGCGATAAAAGAAACAAATTTTAAGAAGCCTAATTTTACAGGAGATAATATTATCAATATATATTTTATGCATCTAGTAGATGAGTTCAAAAGATCTAATGTATTAAACATCCAATCCTTAAAGCAAAATATATTTATAAATGCACTATGCAGTAAGTTCAAGATTAGAATATACGAATTTTATTCTTTGTTGATTCTCCTGGGTTAATATGGTTTTTTGAGGTAGTTTCTAAACATCTGTCATTTGCTAAATTAGTGACCCTTGGATTTCAAGAAATTAGAATAGTTACAGTGAAGCAACTCCAGATTATGTGTGAAAAGACTGGGTTTTAGGAACTGATATCTAACTTCTGTAAAATTAGAAATCACAACGACCTGCTATAAAAAAACTATATCACTGAAAGCACTCTATTTTATCGAATGATTTTTATGCATTTTATCGAATGATTGAAACTTAAGAACTTCACATAATTCTGAGTTCTAACGTAAAATATTACATGATTTATTTAGTACATAAAGTAATTCTTTCTGCTAATGTATCTTTCACTACAAATATTAGCATTGCAGTATAAAATGGGATAATTTTAAAAAGTGTTTAATTTTCTCCATAATTTCCTTATCTTAATTTCCTCCTCTGAAAAGATACTTCAGAATTCAACATTTTTATTGTGTTCCTATTTACATGGACATGTAACAAGGCATTCTAAGAGTGTGCATTGATCAACAACATAAAGTTCTTGCTGGTATAAAGTGTTTACCTGTCATAACTATGTCAGTTTTCTCTTCTGTCAGCTTCATCAGCACTGAATTTGACAGATACACTTTGCCATCAGTGCCTTACTCTGAACTGTAAAAAGGCAAAGTTGCCAGAGTAATTTGTTTCAAAAAACTTCTCAATTGACTGCAACAGTAGCAGAATATATCCACAGGAAAAGATACTGCACTCATGAACTTCCTGTAAAAACACCAGCGGTTATTAATATGTTTTAAAGAGAACAAATACAAAAATATATTTGATGTATCTGTATATTCGTTCTCTGTAAGTTGTTTTCCCATTTTGCTGTATTGTGAATATGAAAATGAATAGCACTGTAGAGACTCAATGTGCAGGAATCTTTTACAATTGATTTTTACCATTTAAAGAACATTTATATAAACAGAGTAGTTTTCAGCTTCCCTGTTAGATGTCTGACTGCATTTATTTGGCCTTGCGCAGGCAAATACATGAAAATTCTGCAGGTAAAACGAAGTGGGTCCATTCTATCCCATTTTCAGTCTCTTAGGTACAGTACAGCTGCTTCACGCTCCTTGGTTTTCCTTAACTGTTTTGAAGGTTTTCTGTCCCACCAGATTGAAATTTTTAGTATAATAAGTAATCCTATCATCAAACATTATGAAGAGCTGATGATTATTTGTTAGCTAAGTAGATTTTCTTCCCTTCTTCCTGAAAAATAAATGAGAGACTTATCTGTCAGGCTACTCAGCTTTTTCATCCAAAAAATACCATTCATGTCACTGAAATGATACACTTTTGGCTAAACAGAAGTGTTAGTTGTTGTCAAAACTCTTCAAGTGTCTGACAGCTGTTACTTTTTTGCAATAGCACAGGATAAGACTTAGTATTGTAGAATACATGGATTTTAACAAAATATGGAGCAAAGAAATTTAGGAATAGAAGGAATTAGGGCCATAGAGCTCTACACAACTGATAGGGAATGGATATTCATAAGAGAATGTCGAACCAAAGAAAGCACTAAATATATCAAGATTTTATAGGAATGAGTTACCTTGACACAGACTTACATTTTTCTGAGAAGTGTTATCAGTTCTGTCTTTGCTCTTGTGGCAAAAACAGCACCAGACTTTCTACACTCTATAATATGTACCTGCTTCTGATGAAATGCTTGCTTAGTGGATCATCTATAAAATCATCAGAAAGATTTCATTCAGACTTTTCCTTCATATCCTTACTAGTTACTTTCAATACTGCAATTTTATATGCAGACAGAACTTTCAGAAAAGCAGTGATTTTTTTTTTTTCCTTTCTTGCTCTAAATTTTTTTCAAAAACCTTGAACCTAATCACTGGATTAAAGGCATGATAATATAATCTAGGGTCTATTTTATTGATTATCTATTTTCATCATTACCATCTACTAATATATCATGCAAAATATATGGTAATTTTATTTTTCAAGTACTTCATATAATGTGTAATATTTAATATTTTTGGGGAGACCATCATGTTACCTGCATACATGGGAGACAGAAAATGTAAAGTAAAATATTTCTTTAAATTTTTTGAGTTATTTTGTGATTAGTACCTCATATGGAACACTCAAATCAGTACTGATGTGAGGGATTGAACCTGTTTTTAAGGTTAAGCTTGTATTTTTAGTATTTTTATTTGAATCTATACAGCTTGTGATTTGATAGCAAATTTCCCTGAGGAATTCCTTACTGTTCTGATTTAATCTCTACTTTAAATCTATGATATAAAATTATGTTTTGTTTTAGTTTCAGAATATATGATCTAACAGTACAGTCAAAAAGCTAGAAATCTGTATTAATCTAAATAATCAAGACACAGGAATAATACAGAGGAGCATAACAATCTTCAAAGACTTTAAATTCTGATACAGGTTAACTTTTTGCAGTGTTTGGAAAATTGTCTTTGGAAATCAAGCTATTTTGGAATAGAGAGAGAGCAGCTGAAATATTCTTGCTCTTACACTTCTCATTGAAGTCATAATAGGGTTTATATTCACTTACTCCCTCTTCTGCCATCTTCTGAAATAGCAGTGCCTCATACCAAATTATCAAGGCAATAAGTAGTTTTATCTACAGAACGCTGAACTACTGGATCAAAATTGTTTCTAGGAGACTTTTGCCATGTGTATCCTAATTTTCTAACTAAGTTAATAATTAATTATTATTATTATTATTATTAGATATTCATTTTATGGTGTATAAGAGGTAGGTGTTTATAAGCATCAGGTGTCATTTGAAGAAATAAATTACTTGCGTTAATGTCTTATTTGGCAATGACATAAAAAGTATTTTTTTCTCCACTGAAAAGGTGTCTCAGATCTTCAAGATATGTAAGAATGTACGATATGACTGCATAATGTCAGTGTCATACTATCAACGTATGAGTGGGAACAAAGTCTGGATAATTTTGAATTCATCGCAGCTCTTTCAAATAATTTTAACTTGGAGGGGAATTAAGATGAATTTATTGTACATTAAATTTAATGTATTTTAAATATTAAAAACATTTGATTCCCAAATATTATAAAAATTATTTCAGCTTCTGCTTCTTAGGAAAAAGAAATCAATAAAAAAAGTCAGACGTAACAAATGAGAATTTCAGACGCAGTGACAGTAGACAGACCTGGGTACCTTATATCCACACACCTTTCAATCAAGTAATATGTGTACTACAATGGAATAAACTTAAGACACTCTAGCAGCCAAGCAGACTTTGATCACTTTTGTTCATGGATGCGACTCATATTTCAGTAGTCTCTTTTTTCTAAACTAGTGATCTTCCCTAAAATTTACAGTGAGTACTCAGTGAACTTAAAGAAGCCTTTACTCACTTTGCAAACAGACATTAAATACTCATGCTGGGCCTTTCTTAAAATGTCAGATACTGTCTCTTTGTTACAGGTTTGGTTTGGCATTTTTTTGTCTAATGTCCTTCACGTTCTACCGAGGAAATTGTGGTGGAAGATGAGTTACTTTTTATAATCACGGTGCTTTCATTAATCCAGTTTTATAGCAGAAATGAAATTTGAAAATACTAATTTGCCTACATTTGTTTTATTTAATGGTTTTTGTTGATTCATGTTTCTTGTTGATTACACCTATGCTTTCTGTTGATTTCATGGCACATTGAGATACTGTACACAATTAAAGATGGTAAATACACTGTCAAAATTCTCCTTTGCTTTCTGAAGGCAAGGTTAAGAAGAGTTCACTTTTTCCCAACAAAGATACAAGGATACAGAAGGCATAGTAGGGACTGCCTTATTCTTTGGTTGGTTGTAATACTACATGTTTACCGATATAAAAAACTCACAGGTAGAAAGATACGATGTAGCCTTTGGTCACACTACTCTTGTGCCAGTATGGTGTCTTGCTGGATCTAAGATATGATCATTGTTTGTTAAGAATTTTGTCCAGATTACAGCATAATAGGCAGGCTCTGTGCAATGTGTGAAAGTTGTGCACTGCATATTCTGGGTGTGAGACAAAGGCATGTGGGTGTTTCAAACCTGCTAATGTAATGCAAAACAACTGCAGAAAATAGTGAGGGTCAACCTTGTTGCATTGTTCTCTGTATTGCCCGTTAAGCATGACCTTTGGAATGGGTTGTTCCCTATGCTGTACAAGTTTTTAATTAAAAAAAAAACAACAACCAAAACCAAAACAAAAAACAAACAAACAGAAAACAAAATGAAAAAAAAAAAAAAGCACAAAAACCCCCCACAAAACTAGAGAGAAATAACATCTGACTTGCAGAGATATTCCTTGGTGGTGTAGTCAAAGACCTAGTTTGCTCCTGCTAGATCTGCTCTGCCATTGCCTTTTTCAGTGGAGCTAACTCGATCCTTTTTCTACCATTACCAGACAGAGCAGTTGTTGACCCATACAGAACACATAGTGTGCTTCCCCTTCCAAGGATGAAAAGCAGCTATGTTAGCTGTGTTATCTCAGGTCTCCCAGAGGCATTATAACTATCAGAGGCAGAGTACTAGCCAGAAGTTGTGGGAGTAGTGCTGCCTTGCTGCACCTTTCTTTTTTTTTTTTTTTAATCTTCAAGAATTGTAAATAATTTTCCTTCAAACATCTCAATGCTTAGTCTCTTTAGGGAAAAACTCTAAAAAAATACATTTCATATGGTCATTTATAGCCAGAAGTAACAGTTTTAAAAACACAGCATGGAAAAAAAAACCCAGGTGAAAACTGAAGATTTTTGCTTTCAACACAGAGGGATACTGAAAAACACCCTAAAATAGATATTCAAAAAAGTTTGGTTTAGATTTTGAGCTCTCTAGGAAGTCACCTTACAGACAAATTTCTGGAAAGCTGTTCTGTCTCCTACTACTTTTGACTTAATTTTGTGTGATAATACCTGTAGTTCAAATCCAGTGAAATAGTTTTTCATTCCTTTTACATTAATTTGAAATCATTGATTGTATCAACACTTGCTCTTTTCTTGGCAACATCAAAAATACCTTACAATGTTTTGCAGCAGTAGTCATCACAGAAAATTAGCATTCTATTCATTTTCAGATTTTTGAAAATATTTTACAATTTTATAATTATAATTAATTTTACAATTAATAATTTACAATTATTTGGATGAATGAAAGAGGGTAGCCAAAAAAATACAAATTCTTCAATAAGTATATTCTTTAATTTTTAGGGGATGTATAAATAATGATTTTGAGAAACCAAGAATACTTTCTGCTTTTTTCATATTTTAATAATATACTCCTCTTTGCTCTTTCAGTAATTAAGTCTTATGAAATTCCAGAAAGCATAAATCCTGCTGAGATGTTTAAGTTTGGAGCAACCTCTTGATGTACAAACAAAAAAAAAAAAAAAGAAAAAAAAAAAAGACACCCAGGATCATAACAAGCTGTTTTGCTTTCACCTTTGAAACAAATTGAATGATAAAGCAGTACGGCCTACTGAAACTGTTCCAACCTCGTTGTTAACTAGAACCTCCTTTTGAAATTCATTGCCTTCAATTACATTTTTAAAAGAATTTTAATTATGTGCCTGAAAAGAATAAAGATGCTTCAGGCTCCATTTGTTTATCATGGAAGGCCTAAAAAAAATGAGGACAGAGCTTCACAGCTCATGCAGGGGTTGCAGAGAGAGAGAGATGACTTTTAATTCGACAAGTTCAGAGAGATTTCTTAGTTTGACGCGCACAGCAGGGGGTCTTTGAGCGCCTGGCAATACTTCAGCATTCTGAGCTTTGAAAGTCTTTCCCTGCAGCAGAAATTGTATCAAAAGCCAATGATAATATTCCCTGCAAGGTAAAGGACCCTATTGAAGATTTCTAGAGCTGTTTATTTATTCATCACAGTTTTTTCTTTTAGGACGTACCAGACGTATAGGTAATAATTCACACAGATGCTAGGAAAATTAAATAAATAAATAAATAAATAAATAAATAAATAAGAATCTCTCATTAATCCTTTAATTTTCCCTTAAGTTTTCTGTAGGCCATGTTCAGCTATAGCCATGTTCACCTATAAAATTTCCTGTCATTCTCTGTCATGTATTCTGCATGCAATCTTCACTTCAAATCTCAGCTTTTCCTTATTTTTATCAGAATTGTAATTTTTGTCTACCTTCTACCACCAGCTGAGCACATAAGATGTTTATGGCCATTACTTTCCACTAAATCCTCAAAGTGATTGATTAATTTTACAGGAGAACATTCGATTTCTTAGGGGTCTTTTTTAAAGTAGATTTGAGATAACTATTTCAAAGCCAAGATTAAAGCATTATTTATATTCCAGAGATCAGAGTTTTAATGTTTTGGCACTACATTTATTTGAAAAGTATACACATATGTTTTTATTTCTGCTTTTGTTTTGTTTCTGCAGCCGAGCTGCAACTGTGAGACTACAGCCTTTCCCTTGTGTAATGTCAATGTCGGTTATCATTTTGGCAAAATCAGCCAGCTCAGTGAAGACAGAAAAATCTTCTTTCTTTCTTGTTTTTTCATCTGCTGGTGGCATTCCAAGTGACCTTCCCTCATAAATATTGGTGAGTGACCACATGGGAAAAGCAGTTCCTTAGCCCAAAGCAACTTGTTTCAAAAAATTTTGTTGACCTGAAGGATTTCCACATGTGCACACCCCCACATGTGCAGGTGTTGGTTGTAATTGTTTGGGTTTTTTTTAATAATAAGTTGAGGTATTTAATGACACTTATTTCTCTAGACTTATAAGCATTTATAGAACACTACCATGTGCTACCTCTTCAAACTATAAGAACCAGTCTTTCAAGATACTCTTTTACAGAGAAGTACTTCCTGACAGCAAACAGGAATCAGTCCTCTCATCCCGTTACTTTCTGATGGCTAAATAGTCTGGAATGGTACAAATCTATCATAACACCCCAAATATGGCAAGATGGAACTTTCCCAAGTGTAGGAATTAAGGAAGATAGCTAGAGGCTTTGTTCTGTGACCCTTCTGGTTTAGGAAGTATGCTTACAGTGAAATCACATCACTGCAGAAATTCTGATACCTACAGGGCAGTCCAGGAATGATGTCGTAACTGTAGTTGTTCCATAAGGCTGTCTAAATTACATAGCTCAGTACTGAAAATGTTTTCAGGTCATTTGAGGCTATCTCAGCAGATTTATCCTGCTTGAGAGATCCAGTATGGCTTAACAGATTTTCAGTGTTGAAATCAGATAGTGAAATAGCTGCCCGTGGCTCAGGAATATTTATGGTATCGTAACACACAACTTTATAAAGTACATGTTCAGATACAAAAAATATTTAACCTGGCTTGGAACAATTTGGAAGCTGTAAATATGTGCAGGATCTAAGACTGGAAATTCTTTAAGGATTACATGTATTAAAACTAAGACACTGATATAAAGAGTCACTAAGACAGCTGCCTTTCAGTATTAACTACGTTATTGCAATTATCTTCTATCCAGACTACAGTCAGAGAACTGTGATGTATCATTTATGACTATATGATAAGTAATATTTGATTTTTTAATTTTTTTTCTTACCCATATGTGTACTTGAAGTATGTCAGTTTAAAGGACCAGAGCTTCTTCAAAAGAAATATTAATAGGAGCGTTATCATGGCACCAGCCTAATAAAATAATGTCTTCTCATTGATGGAATGCTTCCAGGGAAAGGAAAGGCTGGTGTATCTTCTGTATCTATCTCACTGCTTAAAAAGTGAGCAGTGGTGCTATTTACAAGTTCCTCAGCTGTATGTTAGGATTGTCATTGATTTCCTTGACTGCTAGTAATCGGGGCAGAGTGGAGAAAAGAAGGAAGACAGAAAGAATTTAGTAGAATTGCATAAATTTCTATGCTCTATCAATGTTTTTGCTTTGCCTCTGCGTAACCTATGTGATGGTGTTGGGGCTTCTTACTACTTTGGGGTGTAGCATTTGGATATGCAGGTAAATCAGTATCAGGCTTAGTTTTGAGGATTTGTGTGAATCTCTTAGAAGTGAAATAAGTCTTCAGTCTGGTATGAAATCATTGTAATAACAGCTTAAAAAAAATGCATTGCATGAATACATTTTCTACAGCTTTTCTTCTAGTAACATCACGATACCTATAGCACATACTATAACATTTAGTGTGGTGACGTATGATAGTAATGTTGCACACCCTTTAAAAAGTGAGTGGAGGTTAGAGTTTCAGAGCATTCATCTTTTGAGAAAGGTCTTCTTTAACCATGTTTTCATTCTAAATTTGTCTGTCAGCTCATTTTTTATGTCTTTAGAGGATGCTCCATAGATTTATAGAAGCTTTATGAAATAACTTGCTGTTTGATCGTATTATGATATTTTGCATATGTAGCTGCTTTCCTTTAAAATGCATAGGACAGAACTACACACAGTCCAACAATTAAAGACTCAGATTTTCTTCATCTCATGCAAGATTCCGAGTAAAGGCATAGGATTCACAATTCATTAAGTATGAATGACACTTTTTGAAATCTTGCAAGAGCAGCTGGTATACCAGTAACAGTTAATTGGGTGATCATAAGTTCTGTTGGGACCACAGCAACTGCTTTATCCTCACTAAGAGTGCAGCAGCTTTCTAGAAGTTAGGATCTGATCAGAGGGGATCAAATACAGTCCTTACTGTTTCTCGGTGCGTATCTGTTAGACAAAAAAAGGTGGCTTTTTTACTCTTGGCTACATCCACATTAGTAATTAGAAAGAAATGAACAAGCATGCTAATAATTTGTGATATTATTTTTTCCTGGTTAAATTTCTTTCATACCACTGTGTACTTCAGTGTGATCTACCAGATGGTTCTAGATTCAGTAATATGCTGTCCCTAGTGCATTTTGCACATATTTGATATTTTGTTCAAATTTGACATTTTACAAAGGGTAAGAGGGCTTGATTCAATAAAATTGAGAGTTCTAAATTGGTAAATAAGTGTATTAAATATCGCATAGATATACTTAAAAATACTCCCTTTACATGAAGAAGATTAAATACATTCTTGGGTTTGTGCCAGGTGAGATTAATCCACCTTTGATTACTTTATTGTTTTTCTTAAATCCTCAACTATGTATAAGGAGTTTGGTAAAAAAATTTGGCCTAAACTCTAACACAGAACTTTTAAAGGCAAGTTTACCCTTTTGAAGCCTGTAGCTCTGAACCAAATATGAAGCTTTATGAGGACACTTCCTTGCAACGCAGTTCAAATATCAGTTGATTTTGCCCACTGCATTAACTTTCAGAAGTATAAACTATCATTAGTCTTAAATAGTGTTGATCTCCTCTAAGTAAAAGACTTAGCTGTAAAAGAACGTACATTTTTCTTTGAATCTTTATGATTTTTCTTAATTTTTATTTTGCTTGTGTCTAAACTCTTAGGAATCTGATGAAACTCTAATCATAGAAAAGTCACAAACTGCCATCTAGTAGAAACATGATGCTTCAGGAGAGGGAACTAATAAACCCAGCTTTCTTTTAGAAATCTTTTTTTCTTTGTACTCTAAGGTCACCAATTTCAACTACAACCCTGATTTCCCTATTCCTCTTATTACCTTCTTTACCTGAGAAACAACAGAGCTGTGCTTACTCTGCACGTCCCTGAATGCTGAGTAGCCCAGCCATCTCCTATCCACGTTCCTCTCCCCGGGGATATTAATTTGGGTCTCCATCCTTGAAACTCATAGGGTCTTAATTATCTGTAAAACTTTTTTTTTCTCTGATTTAGTTAACTCTTGACAATCACCCAGCTGGAAAATTATGAAATGAAAAGAGATAGGACACACCTTGGGTAAGGCTAAAATATGTAGGCATTAAAAGAGATAAGAAGTAGCTGGAATCCCCATGCTGCCATTAGGAGTAAGAGACAACTCAATTAAAAAAAAAAAAAACAACTTTCCACAAATGTGTTACAATTTGATTATTAAAATTATTAGAGGTGTCTCTGCCTGAATTAAGTTGCAAACATGACCATTTGCCAAAGTCAATAGTACAGATTTTACTGAACAGTAAATGAGGCGTTCAAGGAAGGAGAGAGAGACAGGGAAAAGACAGAGATGGGGAGAGAGAGAGTGACAGAGAAACAGATTAAGCAGAAAAAAAGATATCACCACTCCATAGATTCCAACGTCCTGTTTGGTTGTCTTCTGGTCTTCCCAGTGGTTGTATCTCTCAAGTGGTTGGGGAGGAGACTCCTTTTCTTCATGGGGTTTATATTATGCAGAAGCTAGGTGGAAAGACCACCCTTGAATTATGTAATACTGGATCACGGGACATTTCATGAGTCTTTGGCACCTTCTGACATGTTGCAGCTCTCAGTGTAGTTGAATCAATCATGACCCATTATGGTCCATCACCTGGCATGAATAGCTCAGGCTAGGTATGAATGTCCTCTGTGCTCCCTGGAGGGGTTTTCACAGCTAAGTCATCATGGCATGATAAGAGGACTATCTCATCTCACAAGATTTGCCTCTTATCAGCCTCTTCCCTTATCTGGAAACCCAGTTTATAGCTTCAGGTAAGCATGCTCTTCTGCACCTGGGATAGTCAGATGACAGTACCACCTTATCTTATCTCAAGGTCCCTTTACAGTCCAAATCAGTAGGCATATTCAGGGAGAGGTGGGCTTCCATATATGAGCAGCTATTTCTTTGCAGTTTGCTTTTGGTGATCTTAACAATGTTTAAGCCATTAACCATTATCAGTCTCTGACAAAATGTTGGGTTTTTTTAACTAAACAGCAGATTTTCATGAACTAGACTATGATTTTTAATTCCATTTTGGATCTTTTGTTTGTTCCAATTGCAAAACAATTCTTCCTGCCCAAAGTTTTTAGCTTAGAAAATGTATTCAAGTGAATTATCAATGTTAACTTGAGATTTTATAGTGATTATTTAGCTAGATCATCCCAACTGCTCATGTGTAAATCTTATTAACCAATAAGAATAGAGAAGACTAGTCAGTGATTGTTTAGCATTTCACAGATTTCACAGAGTATTCTGAGCTGGAAGGGACCCACAAGGATCATCGAATCCAACTCTCGATAAGTGAATGGCCCATACGATCGAATCAGTAACCTTTGTGTTTTTAGCACCATGCTTTGACCAATTGAGATAATCTTAGGGTTTACATGAAATGTTCGAAACGGAAAGACATTAATAAATAATTCAGAGGCATCAAAATATTCATATAGAAATCACAAAAATGCTGGTAAATACTTGAATAACACGTCTGTGATTCATCAGATGTGCTATTAAAATAACTAGCACATTGCAACAAATAAAAAACTATTATATGCACACATACAAATCATGAAGATAAATTATTCTTTTCCTAAAGGAAATATAATTTTGATTATATGATTTGTTAGAATACAAGAAAAGCTTTAGAATATGAATGGTGGTGCTATTTCCTCTATGAAAGCTGCTGTGTAAAGGAAGTAAATGAGAGGGATCAGAAGAGATGCCAGAAGCCTTCTGAGTGACAGCATTTAGGAAGCACAAGGTATTCATGTGGTAATACTCTTGGGTAATTCCGTAGCTGTCTGATCTACTATTCAAACATCCAAGTTGAAGTTATTATGCATATACTCTTGCTACTTGCTTAGAGTTACACAGCAAAGTTGAAATAAAGTTGTTGTTATTCAGATATCTTGCTGCAAGGGGAGGGAAGAAAAGATATTTCATAAATATGCTTTCTATTTTTTGTTTCTCTTTCTTTGCTTTCTATTTTATGTCTGTAAGAAATTTGATTCTGATTTTAATTTTGTTTCAGATTAGACGCATTTTTAACTAAAGGTTTGGAATTATCATACTCTGAATTTTGTCATTTTATGATGACTGTAATAAGGGACTCGTGTATGAGTACCACAGAGAATGACGACATCACTTAGATTTCAAATATCTGGTGCTTGGACTGGCACCCAGTTCTGTATTCTGTGCTGTGAACAAAGCAACAAGTTTCAGAATAAGACACTAAAAGGAGTCAGGCCTACTGGTCAGGACAAAGTGTGGGGATAAGAAATATGTCACAAATCTCATGTTCTTCAGCTACAAAGAGGTGTCTTTGTCAGAGCAGGAGTTGCAGCTGACTAGAAGTAGAGTAACTGTGAGAACATTCACAAGGTTAAGGATGCCCATATTCATAGCTAAACTTAAGCTTTGGCTCACTTACCATTCATAACCTTAGAATTCTGGTCCTTGCACATACCTGTGTGCCTCTGGTGGCAGACATAGGCCTTCCCATCATGAGGGTCATAAGGGAATTGAGCTTCTGAACAAGTTCCACCTAGACACACAGACTAGACACCATTCTTAGAAAAGTCTCCTGTATTCATCACTAATGTTGAGAAACTTTGGAAAATGAAAGGGAATAGAAGGATCAGAAGTACAACTGCAGCCTTGTGGTTAGTATAGTCTCCATGGAAAAGAAAGGAGAAGCCCTGGTCTCAGTTTTAAGGACTGCTGCTGCATTTTTTACTGAATAGTCGTTGGAAAAACACCTTTCAACTTAAGGCATTGATTTCTTGTAACAAAGAATACGTTGACTTAAAAAAAGTTACCTAAAACTCACATAAAATAGAATTAGGATTTTATTTGGTTTTACATGTTACAGATACAAACCTTTGGAAGGAAATATTTTTTCTTTTTCTTTTTCTTTTTCTTTTTCTTTTTCTTTT